>NC_134371.1:30820000-32070000 GCF_035582795.1 Mycteria americana
GCTACAATGCCATGGAGGTCAGGTAAGAAGGTGGCCAAGAGGTTTGGATGATGCCCTGGCATCCCCTGAGCAGGGCAGCTGTACCACTGGGACGTGGTCCTGGTTGATGGGTGTTCCCCAGCTGTCACTCTTCCTACACTCTGACCTCTCCTCCCTCCCCAGAACCCCCCAGCTTTCCTCCAGGGCAGAAAGCCCCGACCTGGAGCCTGCAGTAGAAGGAGAGGAGAAGAAGTCCCCAGCCCTCCGGCCTGAGGAGGAGAAGGAGTCCCAGCGTTTGCTGGTGCCGGACATCCAGGAGATCCGGGTCAGGTAGGAGCGGCTGGGGCAGCCAGCAAGGGGGGTTCCTTGGCGCTGCGGTGGACCATGCCCTACCATTGCCACCTCCTCGCGGTCCGTGTCCCACTCTGACCTTGGTCCCTTCTGCAGCCCCATCGTCTCCAAAAAGGGCTACTTGCACTTTCTGGAGCCCCACACCAACGGGTGGGTGAAGCGCTTCGTGGTGGTCCGGCGCCCATATGTTTACATCTACAACTCAGACAAGGACACGGTCGAGAGGGCCGTACTCAACCTCTCCAAGGCCCAGGTGGAGTACAGCGAGGACCAGCAGGCCATGCTCAAGGTAGGGCGCCGGGAGCCAGCCCCGCTCTGTGCACCCCCTTGGGCGAGGGACTCAGCCCTGGCTCTCCCCTGGCAGACCCCAAACACGTTTGCGGTGTGCACGGAGCACCGGGGCATCCTGCTGCAGGCGAGCAGTGACAAGGACATGCACGACTGGCTCTACGCCTTCAACCCCCTCCTGGCTGGGTCCATAAGGTACCAGGGGCAGCTGAGGGAAGGGGGGTGCAGGGAAGCTGTCAGTGGGGGGTCCACGGGCAGCCAAGTGTGCTCTCTGCCCTGCTCCCAGGGCTCTCCCTGCTGCAGCCCCTCCTGGCCAGCCATGGGGAGCACCTCCTGCGCAGAGCTGTGCCTGGACGGGCTCTCAGCCAGCAAAACTTGGACCGTATTAATCTTAATTTCAGCTCCTCCCCACTTAAATGCTTCCATCTAGGGCCAGATCCCAGCTGGTGCAGAGGCATTGTTGTGCTGAGTTCAAAGCAACATCCATGCCTAGCAGCAGGGACACTGGCCCTTCACTGTTCTTGAGACCATCTCACCAAGTTCTTGAGACCATCTCATGTAGTTCTTGAGAGCATCTCAGTAAGTTCTTGAGACAATCTCAAGTGGCAGGACTAGGGGAATAGGAGTAAATGCACAGAAATTTGTGTGCTCTGGCTAAAGAAATATTAATCCCATGTCCCTCCAGCTCTGGCAGGATTCAAGCACCAGCCTGGAGCCAGGATACCGAACCTGGGGGACCACATTTCTCCTTGTCCACATCTCTGACACCTTTTATCCCTTGTTTTCCAAATCAGATCCAAGCTGTCCAGAAGGAGAACAGCCCAGATGAGAATCTAACCTGAAAAACACCCTCCACCTCATCCGTCTGCCAACAGGATCAAGATAGCTGATTCTGTCTCAAGACTCCCCATGTTAACGTCTGATCTCTCACACCATCTGCTGTCCCAGCTGTCTGCTCCATGGAAGGATCTGTCTAGATTCACACCTTCATGGGGGAAACTCACTTCTGTTCGTAGCTGCAAAAGCCTGGACCCGCCTGGGCAGGATTTCTCATGCGCGTGCCATCTTCTGACTGTCCCCTCATGGGTGACCTTCATGTCACACCATCTGTGATGCTCCAGAAAGGTCCCTGTCGGAGGGGAGGGAGCGAGGAGGGTGGTTTCAGCTAAAAGCTGGTCTTTGATCTACAGAGGTGGGAGTGCGGTAAAGCTTGGAGGTGGGAGAGCAGGAGGAATTGCCTCCACGCGAAGGGAAAGTGGTAGTTTAGGTATGGGGATTTCCTAGTGTATTGATGTTTCTGCAAGAGACGGCAGGGTAAGATCAGGTGTTGGTAGTTTAAGATGATATTTATGAAGTATTTATTTCTATTTACATCACAAAAATCCTATAAGTTGGGTCCTGGCCCCCGGCCAATGCCTCCCCCGGGCAGGGGAGAGCCTTGGCAGTGGGCCAGGGTCCCGGAGATGCACATCCCTGGCATGTGCCCAGCGGTGGAGCTCTCGCCCTTGCTCCCTGCCCTTTCCCAACCCTCTGCTTTGCCCCGCCCCTGCAGCTTAAACTACTTCTCCCCTGAGTGGTGGCTGGACAGCTCACCATGTCTTCCCAAAGGAGGCAATTCCTACGTGCCCCATGTAACTCTGGAAGGGGGGAGCCTGCTGTCTCAGCTGGCCAGGGCATCCCACATCCACGTGGATGGGTCACCTCGCTTCAGAGCTTTGTCCTGCTGGAGGGAAAAGGAGGGCTCTGGGGACAGCTCTGCCTGTCACCTCATGTGGGGCTATTGTTCCCAACCAAAAGCACATGGGCCACCTCCACTATCCTGGCCTGGGAGCGCCAGGGGTCTTGTCCAAAGGGATTCCCCCCCTCTTAGGGCAGGACACTGAGGGTCCCATCCCTAAGGGGAGTGTGGAAGTTCAGGTGGCCACTTTCAAAGCCAGATGGGAAAGTTCCCCAGGAGCCAAGGCTAGGAACAACCATCCCAATCCACAGAATCCTTGTTGCCCTTTCCCACAAGGGCTGTCACATACCTTTTCCTCCCAGCAGGATGACAGGCTTCAAGTAGGTCAAAGGGGCCGGTGAGAGGCTGGTGTTGGGGTGTCGGGGTGGGGATGGGGCTTCTTTTTACTGTTGTAGCTGGCATTTTCTCACTTCTCTTCCCCCACTGCAGAAGCAAGCGCTCACCACCTTCCCACCCTGCCTCTGTCGGCACGTTAATCCAGGGGGCTTCCTGTGGTGAAGGTGGCTTTGCCAAAAAGATCTTCCCCTCCAGCCATCACCGCTTCTCACCTCCCGCAGCAGCTGCTCTCCCTCTCCTCCTTCTCCTGTTTCTTTCGTTTGGGGCTTCCCAAGCAGCTGGTGGCATCCAGCACAGCTCCGGGTGGGAAGGCGAGCATCTTCCTCTGCGCATTTCCCGGACACCCCCCCAGCTTTGCTGTCACGCCTTTGTGGCTGACCTTCCCTCACACAGCATGGCTGCGCCTTGGCTCTGCCGCACCTCCCTGCGCTGTCTGTGATGGGTGTGTGTGTGTGTGCGTGTGTACACCTGTGCGTGCGTGTGTGTTGGATGTGGTGCTGTCTTCTCGTTACGCTTGTGTTGGGGGGGCACGGACAGGTAGGGACATGGCAAGCAGGCAGAGGCTTGCAGGGACCCCCTCGCTGCACATCAGGTGCCATTCAGCTTGGGTGTTGGGTCATGGAAAGGGTTTTGGGATCCTTCCTGAGCCCCTGCCAGTTCTGCCCGGCCTCACCACAGCTCCTTGGGTATCTCACCCCATCGCTCCGGCCTGAAGCTGCGGTGGGGCTGCTCACCCCACTCCCCGGGCAGGTGGCAGCTTGCCCACCCAGGACAAGCTCCCCATCAAACTGTTCCCCCCCGCCCCGTGATCCATTTTAGAGACCTGGAGGCCAACTCATGCCCTTTATGGAGGGAGAGGTGGCAGGGAGGTGGAGGGGCAGAGCCGCGGCTGGGGCAAAGCAGGGGCCCAAGGCTGCAACATCCTGGCTCCTGTGCCCTGGGCAAGGACTAGTTGGTACCATCCCAAATTTCAACGTAAGGGGCTAGGGGTGGAAACACTGGGTGCCCCAGGGGAGAGGGGAGGCTCTTCCAGGGCAGAGGCAGCTTCTGGCAGAGACAGGACCCGCGTCTGCCAGGGACCAGACATGGGTTCACCGGCCACGGCCAGGTGGTGCTGCCCATGCCACAGGCAAGGGGCGGCCATGGGACAGGTGTCCTCCAGCTGGAGCTGAAGCATGCCTGAGGCCAGCAAACCTGCAGAGCAGACGGCTTGCTGGGGGCTGCCATGTTCAGGGCCAAGGGAAACTGAATGCCTGCAGCATCGCTGTGGGACATCCCCGGCTCACAGGCTACCCTTGCAGTCTCACCAGCTATACTCTAGCCAGTACCACACACTCCCCTGGTCAGGCCCCGCCCCTGTCCACCCGTCCGCTCTACCACCACAGCCCCCCGGGACATGGAAAGCAAACCCGAAGTTTCGGCATGACTGTGAGCCTGATCAGAAGGGAAATTTCACAGCGAACGGTGGCGTGGAGGGTGGGTGAGCACTGACGTGCAGGCCGGGGGCCTACAGAGGAGGGAGGCCGCCCTTCATGCCCTCTGGTTTCTGCTGGCGATGGCGGTCCCCCTGGGCCCTCCCTGCCCTGTGCCCCAGGGGTTGGCGCCATGGGTCCCGGCCGTCCGCACGCACGTGAGGCTTGTTCAGTTCTGAAATAAATGTGGCATTTAACGCAAACACCCCTGTGCCACAGAGCTCTCTTTCCTGGAGCGGGTGGGCCGGGCAGGTGCCTCCGGGCCAGTAGTGGCCCGGGCCTGCGGGTGAGGGGGCTGTGCCGCTGAAGGGCCCGCTGGGTAGGCCGCACCGGGTACCGGCACGGGGTACGGGCACCGTGCACCGGCCCGGGGCTGCGCTGCAGCGGGGCCGCCAGGCCGCACCGAGCACCGGGCACGGGCACGGGCACCGTCCTATCGCTGCCGGAGGGGGGGGCCGCGTGCCCTTCGCGCCCCGCCACGCACGCGGCGGGAGACCTCCCGCCCCCACCAGCGATTGGTAGGCACAGGAGGGCGATGCTGGGCACCCCCCACCTCCAACCGTGGGATTGGTCACCTGGCGGAGCAAGGCGCGCGACAACGGGACTGATTGGCAGGGCGGCCCCGCCTTCCGATTGGGGGAGAAGGCGCCGCGCTGCAGCCAGGGAGTGTTTAACGGGGCGCCCCGCCTCCCGCCTGGGGCCAAAGGCAGCCTTCCGCTCCCGCCCCGCCGCCGTCGGGCCGCGCTCGTACCCCTGGCCCGTGCGCGGCCGCTGATTGGCCTCGCGGGGAGATTGGCAGCCCGGGGGGGCGGTGCCTGGGCAAGAGGAAGCGGTGTCGGAGGCGGCGCTGCCGGTGCGGCGGCGGGATGGATCTGTTCGGGGACCTCCCGGAGCCTGGCTCCTCGGTGGCGGGTGAGGGGGCCAAGACCCCTGGGGTGGGCGCCTAGCCGCCGTCCTGCTCTGCTCGCCCTGCCCCGCCCTTCCCTTCTCTGCCCCGCCCACGCGCGGCCCTGTGGCGAGGCCTCACCCAGGCAGAGCCTTACAGGCCGCGGGGCCGGCGGCGAGCGGCGCTGGGCCCCGCCGGGCCTGCTTCAGTGCGGCCGAGGGCAGCGAGCCTCTCCCGGAGGGAGGCGCTGGCTCCGCGCCCAGCTGGCCCGCCGCTACAGGGAGCGCCCCGGGGCGGCGGTAGCAGCTGAGGGCTCCCAGCGCCGGAGGGGGGGGGGGGGGTGAGGGGGCGGCAGCAGGAGGGGGTGACTTAAAAATCGCTGGAGAAGTTACAGGGTTTGGTGTTTTTTTTGTGGCTTTCTTTTTCCCTGGGACTCGTTCAGATGCAGAGTGTTATCCATGAGGTTTAGGCCATGCTGCAGCCTTTCCCCTCTCTGTGCTGCTGCGGGTCATGGGTCTGTGGAGAGCTGTAATGGTGTTACCTGAACTAATTGGGTGCTTTCGGGGGCCTTGCCATCCTATAACATCTTGATTGGGCTGCTGAGGGATGTTAATGCAAGTTGAGTGGATTCCTAGCAAAAAAAAAAAACAACAAACCTGTTTTAAAGATAAAAGTTCCCATCATCCCGAGGCAGATGGTTGTTTTGCTTGTGTAGGAGCTGCTTAAATTAGAGATGGAAGAAAGGTAGCCAAGGCTCTCCTCGGTTACCCCACCTGTGCTCACCTGGGGGGTAGTCATTCCAGAAACGTGAGTGCCTGCAACAGGTCCTGACTCTGCCCTGGTGTCTTACAGGGAAGGAAGCCCAGAAAGGGCCTCTGCTGTTTGACAGTCTCCCACCAGCCAGCAGTGCTGACTCAGGTATGGGTACTCCATTCCAGCTATTAGTTTGGCTTCCTGTGTTTTCTGCATCAGCATCTCTTGAGAAGAAACTTGTGTAAACTCTTTTCTTTGTTAGACAGGGTAAAGATAGTTGGGTTATCAGCACCAGTGTGCAGAACAGCTGCTTTCATTGTCTTGTGCTTTTTTTGGATAACCAGAATGTTATAGATGTTCCACATATATTCCATGATATGTTCCATATAAATATTTCCTGAAACAAATGTAAGGCCTGAATTTTCCCCCACCATCCAGTAACAAAAGTTGAAATTTGACTCGCTTTGGTAAACTGGCATTTTATAATTTCCACACCTCAGGAAGGGAGTACACAGAGCATTTTTCCCTCAAAGGGACAAAGGTATTTAGTCCTTCTTGCCTTTTTCTTGTGCTCCAGGAAAAGGAGGCTCTTTACTCTTCGATGATCTTCCGCCAGCCAACAGTGGTGACACAGGTAAGGAGCTGTGTTAGTTCACCGAGCCTCTGCTGATCTGCCCTTCTCAGGAAAATCCATTGATGTAGCCTGTTGTGTTGGACACATGTCAAGTTAACCTGGTGTCCGGGTTGGCTGACACTAGTTGTGGCGATCTGTTTGTGCCCTGATTGTTTAAATTGGGATTCTGACTCTTTAAAAGTAAACTTAGGTCTGTTCCCAGAAGTACATCCCTCAGATGTCTTTTGGGGACCCCCATCATCTCTGCCTGAAAGCTCCCTGCTTTGGGAGTGAAAGTATGTGTGTGCTTGCTAAGAACGAAGACAGTGCTGGCCCGGTGCTGCCACTGCCCTGGCTTCTGTTGCTTTTCTGCTGTGGGCACAGACTGCCTTCTTGTTCCTAGCTGTAAATGTCTTCAAAACCAGAGTGCTGGTCTGGCAAGGCTTTCTGCATGCAGCCAAGTGTTTAGTAGCACCTGGGAGGAGGTGAGGTAATTCACTACACCATATGAGAATAAATCTCCAGAAGGAGAAGGCTAGGGTTCTGATGTCATGGGAATCATATTTTGCTTGCTAGCTTTAATTCGTAACCTGTCTTCTGAAACCACTAATAAATATGCACATCAGAGTAATAAAATACACTTCTTTGCATTGTTGTGGGCACAATTTGTAGACACAAATAATAATAATAATAAAAAAAATTAGAAGTGTTCCAACCTGAAACGTTAACTTGCTGAGCAGTTAACTGCAAAAAAGGCTGGTAGCTAAGAACAAAATGTGCATTGGTGGGGAGAATCAACAGCCTGCCAGCCAAACACTACTGTACTGTGCCTGAGGTAGGGTCACACAAAGTAAAGTGATCAAATCGGTGTTCGCTGGGTTATACAGTGGCGTGTGCCGTGAGTTGTACATGCTGAGTGAAGTTGCGTGTGCATGTTTGTGGTCAGTTAGTATGTCTTGTTCAGTAATAACTCTGGTCACTTAATACTGTGTGACTGTGCAAGGCTGCACTCCTGAGAGTACTTTGGTATGAAAGGACTTGCTGCTGAATTTATGCAAGTAAAACAGAGCTGGAAGATTTCAGCCGCCTGCACTTTTGCTTTCTTTCAGCCTCCAGTGCTACTGAGCAGGTCTCATCGGCAGGGAGCCACGGGAAAGGGGAGAAGAGAAAGTCCTTTGAGGAGGAAGAGAAGAATGGCAGGGAAGAACTTGTGGAAAAGAAAGTTTGTAAAGGTTTTCAGACAGTTTGAAAACAAATGTACTCGATTTGTACTTTTGACGTTGGGCTGAGTAAGTCCAGACCAAAGCTAAGCTTTGGTTCTTCAGTCTGCTTGTATTTTCAGCCTCTCGTAGGGAACAGACTGCTGCGGCGGTCTGTGGAAGCCCCTCGAGCTCTCTCTGCCTCCATCATCTGGGCCTTCTTACCAGCCCTGCTGAAGTGGCAGAAGCTGTGCAGCAAGCACCTCGGCGTTTGCAGGCTAAGTTCCTGTGCTGCCAAGAGGGGGATTGGTTGTGAAATCTCTGGAAGGCTAGAGCCACACCAGTTTCTTTTGTCACATCCACAAATATCTCCACTGGGTGGCTGCTAAGAAAGGCAGAGAGAGAGAGAGAGAGAGAGAGAGAGAGAGAGAGAGAGAGAGACTTGCTGTTACATATAGGGCATTTGACTTCAGTGCAGGTGCCTGTATGTTATGTTGCAGCATTAGGAATAAGATGTGTTCAGTGATACAAAGGGAAGGATGTGTTCTGGAAACAGCAGACCCTGATTTCCTGTCCTTAGCACCCTCTTTAAAGCTGTGCTTTGTTTAATCTGCCAGGTTCCGTGCCACAGGCTTCCCTTGCCCCTTTAAGTAAGAGCCCTGTCCGATGCCCAGCAGTCCTGCTTGGCTACAGCTGCCTGCCAAAATGGGGGCAAGTGGCTTTTGTAGCCGCTGACCTTGGGGGCACTTAAAAACCCATGTTACAAAATAAATATATCCTTTTAAGCAGAAGGTGCCAGATGTTTTGTTGCAGGATGAGGGCTGTACTTTGCTGCAGTGCCAGGGTTCTGAAAGCTGAAAAGCGGTCGCTGATTTACTAGGTTTTAGCCTGAGCTGAGGAAGATGGAGGGGTTTGATTTGCGTGCATGTGTCTGCTTTGTTCCCCTTTAGGGTCAGTGGGCATTCTTGGATTGAAGGGTTATGTGGCAGAGAGGAAAGGTGAAAGAGAAGACATGCAGGACGCACATGTAATCTTAAATGATATCACCGAGGAATGCCAGCCTCTGCCCTCCCAAATGTAAGTGGGCCCCAACTGCCAGAATAAAACTATGGATGGCAGCCATCACAGGGGTGAAGGAGCTCCAGCTTGCTTCAGCTAAGCCCATGATATGATCCTTTTTGGTTTGAGCAGCTGATGCTCTTGACTATCCCTGCGTTGTGGTATGTGGTTTGGGCTTGTTGTTGGGAGACTTAGGTTGAATCATTAGCTGTGTTCCTGGGCAAATCACAGGACTATTTTATATACAAATACCTCCCTCTGAGTGATGCTTAGTGGATTTGGTCACTGACTTCACAAGGATTGTGAGGGCCCTATAACTCTGGATATTGAGCCTCTGTTACCCAAATGTAAGCGTGGATGTTTAGACACCCTCAATTTAATTATAAGTAATCAGGCCTTGCCTTGGGGGTTTTACAGTGTGTAAAACCCTAACTGTGGCAATGGAGAATGCTTGAAGAAGAGAAAACAGATGTCAGAACTCTCTCATTTGAAAAGCTTAAATCTCTTAGCAAATTAACACATGTAAGTGTGTGTAGGGGGAGTGTGTATATTTAAAGGAATGCTCTCAAGCATCATCCTGATACTGGATTTAGCTTCTGAGCTAATATTGTCCCAAGAGTTCGTGTGCTGAGGGATCTGAGTTTCTTGTCTGTAGCATGATTTCAACAAGTTTAGGCATGGAAAGAACAGTAGGATTGGTTAGACTGATGTCTATGTAGTGCTGGGGAGTTGCAGTGCCCTTGAGGTGAAATGTTTAGCTGCTTTTATGCCAAGTTGTGGTTTCTAAACTCTCTTCTGCCCTTCATTTTCTTGAGGAGTGGAAAATTACAGGAAAGTTCTCAGCTCAGTGCTTGCACATGTAAACTCTGTAAATGCTTGAATGTGTGAGCTTAGAGACTTGCTACCTTTGTTTGTGCCTTGGAGTGCAGTATTTATTCAGTCTGGCCAACACAGGGCAGGGGGTTATGGATACGAATGTACTCATTCCCACTGTCTGGCCAACGACCTTTCTTAGCCCCTTTCTGCTACTCTTTCTTCCCTCACAGCACACGTGTCTCGTACTTTGCTGTTTTTGATGGCCACGGGGGAGTCCGAGCCTCAAAATTTGCAGCACAGAATCTGCACCAAAACCTGATTAAGAAATTTCCTAAAGGTGAGAGGAGTGGAATAAGGGCTGTAGGGCAACCATCACCTTTTCTGCCTTGACATTATGGCAGTGGATAGGGAAACTGATTTGTTTGGGCATAGTTCTACAGTTCCCATCCCTTACTCCCAGTGGGTTTGTGAGACTGTGCTGTCTCCTGGGGAAGAGGGCTGGAAGCCTTTTTGGCACAAGGGTACAAGTAGCGAATTGTGAACCGCTAAGCAAGTGTGAGATGCGCTGTTGCCAGTTTTGGTAGTGCCACTTAAAGCATGAAAATACGCCCGTGGGGGAGAGGGGTATGTCATAAATTCCCCATATGTGCTACCATGCAGATTTTTGGTAGCGTGAGTCCAGGGTGTCCCCTAGCTGCTCTGCACAGGGTCTGAGAGATGCATTGCCTGATTGAATGTTGGATGAGCAAAGGGAGGGACTGAGATAGGTCAGATACGTTTTAGCTGGAGCTTAGTTGCTGTTTTCCCTGTCTGACAGGTGAGGTAGTCAGCGTGGAGAAAACTGTGAAGAGATGCCTTTTGGACACCTTCAGACACACAGATGAAGAGTTTCTAAAGCAGGCATCCAGCCAGTAAGTGTAAATGCTTCCCATGCATTTGTATTTCTTAGCTTGCATCTCACAGGCCTTAGTTCTGAGCAGGGCAGAGGAAACCTTGAGTCACATCTATGCTTTGGCGAAACCCCATACAGCTTAGCTGTGCCAGGCTGTAACTCGGCCAGCTGAGTGCCTGCTAGAGCTAGATCACGGCATGTTCTGGTCTTGCTCTGTGGTAAGCGATCTGTAGGACCCCGTAGACTAAAATAAATTTTCATGGTAAAGGAAGGAACCAAAACATGACCAAGAATGCACCTCTGTCCTTACTGGGGCATCTTGTTTGCCTTCCTTTTAAAGACTTACCATGTTGCTGAAGTGACTTATCCCATACTGCCTGAGATGGGATCTCTGTGTTGATGGTATCAAAGTGTGGCAGGAGGGTACCTGTAGAGCAGTGCTTTGCAGGCTGCTGTGTGCAGCTTTCTTTGGACCTGCATTCCTGTTAGTGAGTATGTGCTTGCCAGGCTGGAGCACATCCCTGAGGTTGTTTTTAATGCCCTGCGTTGAAAGACTTAACTCTCCCAATGCAAGTTTAAATCTTGCTTTCTTCACCTCTTTTGAAAACAGAGATGTTGATGCAGAATGTCCCTCATCTTAAGCTTGTTTCTAACATATTCTTTTAAAACGAAGCTGAAAAGCACAGCAGCTAATTTCTGTGGGACAAATGACAGCCTGCCTCCTAGCTGGGTTTTGAGTGCAAGCACCCTTACCTTCTCTCAGTCGCTGCTGAACTGACATATCAACTGTGTGGACTAGGGAAGATGTAGATTGCATTTAAAATACAGTCACTTTGTTGCCAGTCCTTTATGCATTTTTTGGGTTTTGTTTTTTTTTCAAAGTGACACCTCTAACACAGTTGGAGAGACTGTTGATGCAGCTGATTCTGAGATTCCCTGCAAACTTTCAATTTTAAGTAAATTGCAAACTGGCTCAGTATCTTAAGCCTAATCAGATCAACAAGTTTGACCAGGCAAAAGGAAAAAGCTTCCTTGAGTCTGTCACAACAGTGTCATTCCCAAACCAGTCTGTTTGGTCAGAAACGTGACTTAGAAAAAGGCACTATAAAGGATTGCTAGCAATAGCTGTATTGATGATGAAATGAATGATCTTCATTCAGCCACACCTTCAAAGTTAGGAAAAACTGGATGAAATATGTCTAGAAATCAGTCTCTCAAAGCTACTTTCAGTAAAAAGTGGTATCATAGCCGGGCTTCATTGTGGGGAGGACTAGTCTGGCAGCTGTAATCTAAGAAATGCTTCTTGTTTTACCTAGAGCTCTAGAAATACAAACTTAACTATAGCAAGTGAAATATCAAGAGAGTGAGTGACTGAACAAGTGGTGTTGCTGCTGAGGTGGGGTGGTGAGGACTGAGGTGGGCGGGTAAGGGTACTGTGAAAAAAAGAAGGGAAACGAAAGCAAAAAGGAAGGCAACTCTGCTGCAGTCCTGGCTGTGCCTTCCCTTTGCTGCAAAGAAGGAGCCTCCTGAGGAGGAGTTTGGGGTGCTTGTTTGCTCATGATGCTATAGCTTCTGGGCAGTCATCGGGGCTGAGCTTGTTCCAGCCACAGATGAGCTTTCCTGGGAGCTGAGTGTGAGGAAGGGTTGGTATGGGGAGTGTGGCTGGCAGTATTTGAACCAGTTGGGCATTGGCCATACATTTAGAAGGCGGTACTCTGTGCAGCTCCTCTGTCCTTGTCCAGCTCTCTATTTACCACCAACAGCTTCCCTAGCTGCTTGCAGGCAGCTGCTGGGGGCTTGTACTAGCTGACTGCTGCGTGTTGGCACGTGACACTTCCTTGAGTCCCTAGGAGCACTCTGTGACTAACTTCTTAAACATTGTTTTCCCCCCTTAGTAATCTCATTTTTGTTCCCTTCAGGAAGCCAGCATGGAAGGATGGCTCCACAGCTACTTGTGTCCTAGCTGTCGACAATATTCTCTACATAGCCAACCTCGGGGACAGCCGGGTAAGCAGAACGGAGAAGCCCACTGCTGGCATCTCGATTCCTCCAAGATCTTTATTCACCCTGAAGGGCAAGGTGTTTGTGTAGGATGTCCCAGTTTCTGTGAGCTCCCCAACTGTTCCTACAAAGCATCTTGGTTTGGGTCGGTGCAGGGTACTTCTGTGTGGTCTCCCATAGTGTAAAACAACTGTGTGTGGTAGCTCTCTCTTGGTGGTGCTAAATATATCGCAGAGTCTAGAATAGAATAGAATATTTCAGTTGGAAGGGACCTACAATGATCATTTAGTCCAACTGCCTGACCAATTCAGGGCAGACCAAAAGTTAAACCATATTATTAAAGGCATTGTCCAAATGCCTCTTAAACACTGACAGGCTTGGGGCATCAACCACTTTTAGGAAGCCTGTTCCAGTGTTTGACCACCCTCTTGGTAAAGCAATGTTTCCTCATGTCCAGTCTGAACCTCCCCTGGTGCAGCTTTGAACCATTCCCATGCCTCCTATCACTGGATACCAGAGAGAAGAGATCAGCACCTCCCTCTCCACATCCCCTCCTCAGGAAGCTGCAGAAAGCAATGAGGTTGCCCCTCAGCCTCCTTTTCTCCAAACTAGATAAACCCAGACTCCTCAGCCACTCCTCATAGGACATGCCTTCCAGTCCTGTCACCAGCTTTGTTGCCCTCCTCTGGATGCAATCAAGGACCTTCCCATTCTTCTTAAGTGGTGGGGCCCAGAACTGCACACAGTACCAGAGGTGAGGCCACACCAACACTGAATGTAGCAGGGCAATCCCCTCTCTTGACCGGCTGATTATGCTGTGTTTGATGCACCCCAGGATGTGGTTTACCCTCTTGGCTGCCAGGGCACACTGCTGGCTCCTATTGAGTCTGCTGCCAACCAGCACCCCCAGATCCCTTTCTGCAGGGCTGCTCTCCAGCCACTCCTCTCCCAATTTGTACTTGTGCCTGGCATTACTCCGTCCCAGGTGCAGAATCCAGCACTTGGACTTGTTACATTTCATGCCATTGATGACTGCCCAATGCTCCAATCTATGTAGTATCCCTCTGCAAGGCCTCCTGAGAGTCAACAGTGCTCCCAGTTTGGTATTGTGAGCAAACTTGCTAATGGTGCATTCAATTCCTGCATCCAGATCACTGACAAAAATATTGAACAGCGCTGGCCCTAGGACTGAGCCCTGAGGAACACCGCTGGTGACCGGTCACCAGCCAGATATAGCCCCATTCACTACAACTTAGAGCTCTCTCTCAAGAAGTTCTTCTTGCTGCAGTTTTGTTGTGGTTTACTCACAAAGGTCTTTTGTCAGCACAGGCGATTCTGTGTCGTTATAATGAAGAGAGTCAGAAACATGCAGCCTTAAGCCTCAGTAAGGAGCACAACCCCACCCAGTATGAGGAGCGTATGCGGATACAGAAAGCTGGGGGAAATGTCAGGTAAGTGCCTAAAGGGTGCGAGTGAGCAAATCTAAACCCTGGCCAAACTTTAGGCCTGAGCACTGAGTTTCTGGAGTTTCCTGAGCCCAGTGTTCATGCTAGTGAGAGCCCAGAGAGAATCTGTTGCTGCCTTTGGGAAGCACCATGGTGCCTGGGATGTCTAAGGATTCAGTGGCTTGAGTTGGTTGATGGGGGCTGGTTTCTCAGGGGCTTACAATGGCGGTGGGGTGCTGTGCTGCAAAGGCAGGAACCCACGTGAAAGCCTGGATGTGCTTAAGCTTGACCTATAGACTTGCACCTACGGAGCTGGACTTGGCTGTTTAAGAAGTTATCAGTTGCTGCACACTGTGGCATTGAACAGAACTCATTTCCTTGCTTGCAGCATCAGCTCTCCCTCCTTGTCCTGTAAGAGATGGGGATGGTTTGAGAGGGCATGAGAAGCCCTCGACATCAGTCGATGTTGCTCCCCTGGGGGTTAGCTGATGCACTGTGGCAGTTTGCAGTAGGAGGGAGGTTTCTGGAGCCAGAGCAGGATTACCTTAATGTTCCTGTGCGTATAGGTGTGCATGGCTGTTGGGTAGCTGTGCCTGATTCCCCTGGCTAGGTTCTCTCCCTTCTTTGAAGGCTGTTTCTTGATTTAATGGCATCATCACAAGAGAGGACTCGGTGCAGGTGAATTATCTTAGTGCCTGCAGAGGCAGAATGCCCCCTGGGGTGGGGAGGGGTGGGCTCAGTTCTGTCACGCTGCCATGTCTGGAGGGCCTTGTTCCCCTTATCTCTGGAGAGCACATGCTGCCTCTTATGCTTAGCACTGATCTATCTTTGCACGCAGGAAAGAGGTGGGCCAGTGTCTGTTAGCTCTTTTCAGAACTGGGGGAACATCTCCCCGGCTGCCTGGGAGCCTCTCCCACTGCTTGTAGTTCAATATTTTGGACCCAAGAGATAAGTTGCAAAGTGTGTGAGCATCAGATCTGTTCTCTGTGATGTGCCTTGCTTCTTGCTTTTGTCTCAAGCGGGGCTGGTTGGACTACAAGATGAATGAGAATGTCTGACCCTGAATGTCTTTCCAGGGTGCACAGAAGAGCCTTTTTGGGGAGAAGATGCTCAGTTGTTGGAAAGGTAGAGAGTGGGAAGCTGCTTCTGTTGGGGCAGCACTCAGTTAATTAGAAAAGTCTGGCAAACAAAACTGCTTCCTAAGGAGGATTGTAACTTGGGTTTCACAGAGCTGTGTGCTGCCATCAGTGGTTAGTAAAGACCAAGTGATCAGGAGAAAGTGCCATGGTTCTAGCTCCTTGGAACTGCCCCCAGTTGAGCCAGTCTATAGGGGTTGGTGTCCTGATAGGCAGAGCACAGGAAGGGCTGCTGGCTCAGATCTGGTCTTGCCTGCTGCCACTCTGTGCTCCTATTGAAATGTAGTTTGCTAGATACCTTGCCAAAAAATAATCTGTGAATTCAAACCTCCGCCTCTGGGAGTTCAGCTCAGCATATAATTCTTACTTCCCTAGCCTGCTAGGCTAAGCAGCACTTGAGTTAGGGCAGGGAGATGGAAAACAGCCTTGAATTCTCCTGATTTCATTTCTTCCTCCCCCTCTCCACTTGTTTTCTAAAGCTTCACACAAACATGCAGAAAGGGAAGGAGACTTTGAAGGGAAGATTTGAACTTTCTGGGGAAGTGGGTCAGGAGTTGTACAAGGCAGCTGAATGCACCATGAAGAGTGTCCCTGTCAGGCAGTGCAGTGAGATGTGCATGTGTGGGGAGGGCTCTCAATGTTTTCTTTCCTTGTGCAGAGACGGAAGAGTCCTAGGAGTGCTGGAGGTTTCCCGCTCCATTGGGGATGGCCAGTACAAACGCTGTGGTGTTATCTCTGTGCCAGATATCAAACGCTGCCAACTCACGCACAACGACAGGTAAAGTGTGCCCACGCACAAGGGGATTGGCTGTGTCCTAGCTCTGCTCAGCAGAAGTAGCACAAGCTGCATGACCCTGTATGCTCTGCTGTTAGGGCCGAGGCACTTCAGACTGATCACCCCGAATTAGAGGATACTCTTACTGCTGACGTCCCTCTGCTCCTGTTCCTTATCGATATAGTGGGATAATGCTGCTGCCTCACTCTGCCAAGATACTGTGAAGGCTCCTGCTGGAGAAACCAGCCTCGCAGCAGTGATAACATATACGAGCCTTAGACTTCCTTCATGCTCTGAATAAGACCACCCACCAGTGTTCAAGCAGTTAGTTAAGGCTTGAATTCTTGGATCCCTGTCCTGTCCAAGAGTTGTTTCTTGCAGCTGTGGTGCCCACAAATACTATTGCATTTGGCTCTGATACTTGAAGATTTGAGATACTTTTCTAACATATGATTGGCAATGACAAATTGCTGTGAGCTTTCATGTCACTATGGCCCTGCAGGCTTTCTGAGGTGAGAATGTAACCCAGTACTGCTGCTTTTTGTGGGATTAGAGTTCCATATCAAGTGATCTGCTAAAATATTTCTAAAGATATTCTGAGCATCAGGCTCTGAAACGATGTCTTCAGGGACATGTGCTGCTTTGGCAGGCTGGTTGTAGTTTTCCTTGTCCGGTGACTCTGGTTAGGGCTCCTGGTTAATACAATCCCCTGTGCAGGCAGGGAGTGTGCAGCAGGCTGTCTCATCCTCTGGTGGGGAGGTAGGAGGCAGCTCTCCTTGCCTTGGGCTTTGTATTCCCTCAACCTTCTGCAGCCTGCGGCAATACTTTGTGGCAGAGTTCTCTGATCACAGTTATGCCTCTTTTTCTGGGTTACGCTGCTCGCTTTTCTTTTGAATCTTTCTATTTAAATTAAGTTATTGCATACCTCAGGAGTGTGGAAATGTAAAGGATTTAAAGGGATGCACATAAGGTATTAAGCTGGCTGTGTTTCTCTATTTCCTTGCATTAGCTACTTCACAGGGAATATGTGAATGAAAAGAACTCAAAGGAAAGAAGCAGTTCCTAGAGAAATAATGGAGCTTTCCAGCAGGGTGTGGTACATGGTCTTGCCTAACGGTGCAAAGTCAGTAGGACTGCCAGGATGTCCTGATCTAGGTCTTACATTGTTTGCCTGGCTCTTTGGCCTGTACTTTGAATTGCCTCAGCTTCGTGAATGATAGGTTCTGGAGCACCGGAGGACTTCTGGTGCTTCTGAGGGATTTTCAGATGAGTTTTATGGCATCTTCCCTTTGGATTGGAGCGTGGGTGCTCATAAAATAGCTTGGAGGGATTTTGCCGTAGCTGGGGAGCCAAAGATTCAGCCTTGGAACCTGTCTTCTGCTTGATTTCCAGGTTCATTCTGATAGCATGTGATGGCCTCTTTAAAGTCTTTACACCAGAAGAAGCTGTGAACTTCATTGTGTCCTGCCTGGAGGTGAGGAGAAGGCAGTGTGGAGGCTGGGTTTGTCAGTGCAGGGGACACAAAATGGAATGACTCTGACTTGCAGAAATGTACTTCTGCCAGGGTATCCTCCCTTATACCTGAGGTTGTCCTTATTTGTTTTGCTTCCCCGTGCTTGGAAATTGCCATGCGCTTGCACCTATGTGCTTTGCTGGCGGTAATCAGCATTGTCTTTCCTCATCCCAACAGGATAAGAACATCCAGACGAGAGAAGGGAAGCTAGAAGCAGATGCTAGATATGAAGCTGCATGTAACAGACTCGCCAACAAGGCAGTACAGCGAGGGTCGGCGGACAATGTCACAGTCATGGTGGTCCGGATAGAGCACTGAGAGATGAGGTGCGACAGCAGGATCCCCAGCTTGCAGCGGATGTAAGGGAAGGGAGAAGTCAGTGTGCGTGCATGCATTTGTGGCCGGGGGAGGGAGGGTCCTGCTGGATGCTCTTCAGTGTAAATAAAGTTGGGTTTTTTTCTAATAGTTTTAGCTCACTTGGCTAGCAGTGTTTTCTAAGTGGCTGCCACAGTGGATCAGCCTATGCAGAAATCTCTTGTCCTGTCACCCCCCCTGAATGTCTTGGTAAACCAAATAAATCCATTTGGCAGAGGTGCTGGCAAGAAGAGACATCTGTGGGCATGAATTCTGCCAGCTGTTCCAAACGGTGCAGTTCTGCTGTTCGTTTCTTTGAGCTTTGTGTGAGGCCCTGGGAGAGTCCTGAGCTCTTAGGACTCAGTGGGAGCTCCTGGTCAGGCTGTACTGTATGGACTGTGCAGTACCCCAGGCCACCAGCTTGGGATGTGGTGTGGGCTGTCCTCTTAGTGCTGGAAAGGAAATCTTTTGGTTCTGAAGCTAGGTTGTGAGGTTGCATGCAGCTGAGTGATATGAACACAGCTTGCAGAGCAGCAGTGTACCTTCCCTCTGCTTGCAGAAAACATTGGGTTTTTATCCTGGTTGTTGATACAGCAAAAAGCGGCTGGAGTTTGCTCCTGCTGTTTATTGGGAAAGTGTTTTCACCAAATGGACCTGCCAGGCAGCAGAGATAAGGGCAGGCTCTGTGCTTGTCTGTGTGCTATCTGAGGAGCAGGCATCTCGGGTTTTAGGTACTTGTTGCTATTAAGTGTCTGATATCTCATCCCGTCCCCATTCCTCTACCAGCTGTTGCTGCAGAGAGTCAGTGTGCTGTTTTCTAGCGAAAATTTGGCTTAAGACCAAATGACAGTGTGAAAGCTAATGGATTGGGCTACCAAAGCACTTAAATTCCAGATTACACAATTTTCCCATCCTGTGGGTGAGACAGTGCAGTGAGGGAGGTAAGCCAGTGGATCTGTGCAGTGGTTTCTTGCACAACCTCCTTGCTCTGCATGAGAAATGGTGCGGTCCCACAGAGAGGTTGGGCAGGTTGGTGTGGTGGTGCCCTGCCGTTTTGTGCATAGTCCTGTGCAGGGTTGTGAGGCTTCCCGGGCTCTTTTTTGCTCCCAGTGTTCCCTGGAGCTTCGGGAGATGGTCCCAGATCCTGGGCTATCTGTTTTCTTGAGCGCGCAAAAGCTATCCTGTTGTTTGGGACAGGTGGCTTGACCATCTTTCATCTATTTCTGCTACAGCAGAAGTCAGTTAAAGTTCATGGGCTTATGCTAATGGTTAGGCTAATTCAGCCTAGCTCATGCTAACTCTCCACACCTTCTGCAGAGCATTGAGGAAGGAAGTGGGCCTCTGGGACATATTTTGGGTAGCGCTTGCCTCTGCCAGCTTGTTCTGCTCCCAGCCATCCCTGCATACTGTGATGTAAGGTTGCACTGCAGGATGGGAGGAGAGGGAATTGCCCATGTTAGCAATGCACTTTGCTGCTTCTGCTTGATAGCCAAATTTGGAGAGCCAAGATGGAGTAGCACAGAGTTTGAGTCTGTGGCAAAAGAAACCCCGACAGCAGATCTCAGAAGGGCAACTTGCCCTCCCTTCTCACCTTCCTGCTTTTCACAGCTCTTGAGCTGGGGAGAGCTGTGTGCTGCACTGTGAGACCTAAGCCAAGCACCTGTCTCTGGTGCTCCCTCCAATTCCAGTGCAAGAGCTGGTGAGAGAAGCTTGTCCTTCTCTGACTGTCTTCTCTCCCCTTCCCTCCTCTTGCAACTCTTCTTTCCTTCCCTTTAGAAAGAGTACTGAAAGCACAACTCCAACTAGGAACATAATACACAGTGTTATGATACAGTTAATGACAATTTCCATAAAATGGATCATATTGTCCATTTTTCAGGACAAAGGGGAAAAGGAAGCACTGTGGAGCAGGTTTCACCATGTGTGTGAGTAGCCAGCCAGTTAGAAAGGCAGGTTCAACCCCAGCTTTAGTGGAAGTCAAAAAACTGTTTGCTTGTGTTTCCTGGTAGGGTGGGGTCTGCAAGAGGTTTCCTGAAAATAAACTCTCCCTGCCTCATTGCTCAGCAGCATCCTGCTACTGTGGGGAGCTCCGAGACCACCACCCCAGGGTGGCCCATGCAGAAGTGCTGTACATGCAGCTCCCCTCCCTTGGGGCTGACTGAGCTTCTAGCCCCCTCCCAAGACCTAAATTAGCCCCCCAGTAGCTCTGACTTCATCAGCTCTTTCGATTTTTGTGTTCAAGTGCACTGGGCTCTTTATACCTTGCTCACAGAGGACAGCTTACCAGCTCGGCAAGCCCCAGTCTCCAACAGCGAGTCCTTTTGTACCTTCTCAGGTGCATCTAGTAGGAAGGGAAGGTGGCTGATCTGAGCAAGACGGTCTTGGCTCACAGTCATGCATAGCAACTGAGAGGTGCTGCCTAGGCTGAGCTCCCCAGCTGAGCAGGAGCTGCAGAGGCCTTGTCTCTGCCAGGATGCTGCTGCCCACCCATTCAGCTGGGGGAAAAGCACGTCTTTCCTTTCAGAGACAAGTTCTCTTTGCCTTGGGGAAGAAGACAGCATTAAAACTGCAGAGCCAGAGCCCCGCCCCCCCCCCCCCCCCCCCCGCAGATCCAAGCACCCCCATGCACAAAGAGCTGCAGCAACAGCTAATTCACCAGGCTCCTTGAGGAGATGCAAACTGCGGAGAAGGCCAGGCAGGGCTAGGAAAGCCCTCGAGTAAGGTCAAGCGTGAGGAAGCCTCCTTCCCCTGCCTATGTGCATGGATGCCTTGGGGAAGGTGGGGCTGGGTGCAGTTTGGGCTAATCTCGTGGTGCTGCTGGCACAGCTTGCCCAGTGCTACGTGCCACTAAGAAATGAAACATGTGGCTCCCTTGCCCCATGCCCAGCCTGCCCGGCTACCTCTCCTGCAGCCCTTGCTCAGGCACGTAGCCCTGCGCCTTATCCTTGGCTCGGACAGCTATCAGAGCTGAAGCAAGGAGCGTATCTGTGCTGCCCACGGCCTGGGCCCTGTGCCACAGGCAGGGAACGCCTGGCGTGGAAAGCCACGGGACAGGAATTTGCTTTAATCGAATGTGCGGCATTATCAGGACATTGCTTTGAAGATTAGCTGCAAAGGACGTTGGCTTCTGCCAGCAAACATTCACTGCTAACACACTGCAGGGAAGCTAAAGCAATACAAATAGTCTGTTTTGGGCTGCTGAGAAGCTGGGCAGGGAAATCTGCTGAGAGTGAAAATGGAGGTGTGAGGCTTTGTCCCAGGCACCAATGCCTGGCATGGTGGGAGCTGAGCCACGGAGAGAAAGCAGCCAGCTGCTGCTATTGGCAGTAGCGTTTTCCAAGATAAACTTCCAGCCCTAGCCTTTAGATAAAAGTGAACTCCTTTAGCTCCTTGTCAGGCTTATTATTATTATCATTATTATTTATTATTATTATTATTATCCTTTCCTCCCCAATCTTTTGTCCAGCTTCAGATGCTTCTGCAGCATGAGCAGTATCAGACCAGCCTGCAGCTCCTGCAGCAGCAAAAGGTCTTCCCTGGGCTTGGTGCTGAGCAGGGGAGGTGTGACAGGGGCTGGCAGAGGGAAGGGTCTGGCCACTCCTGGCACAGGTTCAGCTCCCTGCATGGTGCCCAGCACCTTTTCACACCCCCAGCAGAATGGCGCTGAAATCGGAGCCGCTTTGAACAGTGAGGGGAGAGTCTGCAGCGTTGTCCACGAAAACAGAGGCGTACTGCCCAGCCTGGAGGGAGAGAGGGCTTAATGGGACTGGGACACCTCCTCCAGGCCCTGAGCACAGCCTGGCAGAGCAAAGGAGAGAGCTCTCCCTTGCACACAGCAGCCAAGAGCTGGAGGGGCTAATCACCCCCCCTTCCTTCTGGGAAAAGGACGACAGAGAGGCCAGTAGGGCAGCCAGTATGGTATGTGCCGTAGTGTCCCAGCAGACCTCAGCCGTGAGTGTCCTGAGTGTCGGAGGGGGGCTGAGAAGCAGACTCGATGCCCAGCCCTGGAGCTGGGGCCACAGAAGGCATCTTCCTGCCTGGCACAGTCCCGAGAGGAGCTGGCACCACTCACCTGCAGGTAAAGGACTCCGGTGACAGAGACGGTGAAAAGGTCACCACCACTCTCCAGCCGGGACATGGTCTTCAAATTGCTGCAGAGAAGAGGGAGGGTGGTGCTGTTTCCCCCAGGGATGCTGGACTCTTTCCTCCCCCCCCAGCCCACAGTCCCTCTCCCCTCCCGGCTTTGCCCTGCTCTACCTGTTGTGCTGGCAGTGGGACTGCACACAGATCAGCACCCGCAGACGATTCCCCCTGCACGGCTGCCCCTTCCTCTGCTGCTCTCTGCGCACTGGGAGAGAGGGGAGGGTGAGAGCCATCCCGGACCTCCCAGGCAGGCCTGTGAGGGGTGCCTGATGGCTCACCAATGTGCAGTGTGGCGGTGAAGGTGTAGTACCCTGCAACGGGGGCCATGTACTGCCCACTGGTCAGGTTCAGCCCTGAGCCGCGGTGGAACATCCTCTCCCTCTCCGGCTGGGGATGGGGAAAGGCTTGGGTTAGAGAATGAGCCCCTGTGCCAGGGCAGGTGCCCCCATGGGCAGGAAGTGTTGCAGGCAGGAAAGGGTGGCAGGCTGGGCACTCACGATGTAGTAGAGTCGCAGCTCCTGCTGTGCTCTCTGCTCCACAGAGATGTTTTCACGTGTCCGGCAGTGGAAGGCTGCTTCCACACGACAATGGGACCTGGCCTGTGGGTTGCCTTCACCCTTTTCCTCCTCTTCCTCAGGCTCTTCCCAGGCCTTCCTGCACATCTTTGCCTGCTCCTTCACCATGCCTGACCCAAAAACCCAATCAGGGCTTGGCTTTAGGAAGGAACCTCGGCTTTTCCTGGCCCCAATAGGAGATAGCGCTTGGCTCTGCTGCCCAGTCCCGCGGTGCCTCGTTCCTGCTGTCCCCTGCTCCTGCCCTGGGGTCCCCCACGGCCCCCCCTTCCTGCAGTACTCCCCGGGGCCGGTGGGTACCTTTCAGCAGGAGCTGCAGCTCCCTCAGCAGCTCTTCCAGCGCGGCGGGGGCCCCGGGGAGAGCAGAGGCAGCGCCTGGCGCACCGACTTGCAAGACAGCCTGGGGTGATTTTCCTGGAGATTGGCCACTGGCCGGTACCTGTGCTGTGCCGGTCCCCGTCCCATCCCGTACCGTGCCTGTCCTGCCTCGGGCTCGGCTGCCACTCGCCCGCCCGGGGCTCCCAGCCAGCAGCATCCACGCCTGGCGGGGGTCCACGCTGCCGGCACGGGGGACGGCCACCCCCGGCCCCCCGCGTCCCGCCTCCGCTACCCTCCCCCCGCCTGCTCCCGGGCCCGGCGACTGCTTCCGGGCCGCCCCCGGGGAGCCGGGCCCGGCGGCAGCGGCGCAGAGGAGCGCCAGGCACAGCTCCGGCAGTCGCATCCCGCCGCCGCCACTACCGGGGGGGCGGCCCTGGCCCCGGCCCCGCCTCGGGGCTTGCGAAGGCGCCGCAGGGCCCGCCCCGCCGCCGGGGCTTGGCCGGGTCCCGCCGGGGACCGCGCTGCTGCACGCGGGGACCCCCCGTGCGTAAAACCCCGCGTGGCCCGTGGGGAGCAGCGCGGAGCGCCAGTGGCGAGGGATGCCCCCCCCCAACCCGGGGGGCTCCCCCGACGACCCGCAGAGCTCCTCGGAGCGTGTTTAATGCTTCAAAAATAATAAAAAACCTAACACAGAACAGACTAAATCAAACGACGCTGGCAGAGCTACAGCGACCCAGTGCCGGTGGTGGGACCGGCCATCGGGGAAGCGTGACCTTGTGCTTGTCCTGTCCCAGGGCATCTTCTGCCACCGGCTACCAGCAGAGACAGGTGTGGGCAGGAGGCACCACCCGGCTCTGTCCCACCACCAGGAGCCAGGAGCCACCGAGGTGCAGGCTGCTTCACCATGACCCTCTGCTTGCTTCCCAGGGGCATGTGCTGTGCATCCCAGGAGAGAAACCAGCACGAAGGACCCCACCGCAGGACACTGTGCCACCCAGGGACACAAAGCATCCAAAAGCTCACTTATCTTCTGTCGTTCTGCTCCATGGGGCACTGGAACAGGTCTGACACTTCAATGTGGGCCAGCAAGGTGCTGGAGAGCTTTGGGTGTCAGGAAAGAGAGATTCCCCTGGTCCCCCTTACGTTCCCCTGTGCTGGATGTCAACGTGATGGGGGAAGAGGCTATGGCCACCAGGCAGCAATGCCAGTCTGTGATGGGATGGGCCATACTTTGGGAGGCCTCGAAATACCCTAAAAGCTTTGGGGTTTTGGAGGGGGGGGGAAAAGGCAGTTCTTAAAAAAAAAAACCAAAACAAACTACAAGAGAGTGTTAGCCAAAGCGTGTTTATAAGGAAAAGCCTTTTTCTTTTTCAGCCTCACCTGAGGTGGCGGGGGGGTGGGGGGGGAGGGGGGAAACACGCTCCCAATGCCCCAGCCAGCCTTGCAGAGGGGTTTCCATCTCTCCCCCCGCAGAGCTGAACTGGCAGCAGGGAGAGAGGCAAGAGGGGGAGAACAGCTAGGCAGGGTGACAGGCAATGCTCCAGGCTCTCTTACCACCCGTGGTCACCCTGGAAAGCCTCCGTCCACTTGGAGGTGTCCATGAAGATGGAGGAGGAGCTGTGGAAGAGCCAGAGGCAGGGTAGGGAGCCCTCCCGCGTCCAGAGGTCCTTGGCACAGTCATACACTTCCATCTCCACCCTGTAGTCCCCATCCATGCCCTTCCAGTGGCCGCCAGTGACGAAGAGCTGGTCTCCCAGTGGCACCATCCCGCCATTCTCATGGAGCGTGTGCAGGAGCTGCACCTGTGCGAGGGGCAGGGCGAGATGCACAGAGACCCCCTGGGGACGTCTTGCTCCCACCACAGAGGACATCAACCCACCCGGCACATCCATCCTATCTGTGAGGTTTGGGAGCTCCTGGGGCCATGTCTTGCTTCTAGCAGCATCCCTGTGTTGTGCTTGTACAAGAGCAAAGTTGGGGGTGCTGCGGGGAGCAGAGGGTCTAGAGGGCAGAGGGGACAGGCAGGATTTTGCTGGACTGTGCAGGCAGGAGCTCTGCACACCCTGCAGCAGGTGCTGGAAAAGGGGGGGTTCTGTGGGCTTCTGCAGTGTGAACGCTGCTTAAAATCAGTAACTCAGTGCAAAAGCCATACTCGTAGTGCAGGTGTGATGGGGCAACAGGGAAGGAAGGATTGGGGCATCTTCGGCTCCACAGGGGTTAATAGAGCCAAGGGATGAGCAGGCAGGAGGGAGAGGGAGTGCTGGCACCTGGGGGGAGGGTATGGTTGTGGGGTACTGGCAGGGAGGGAACAGCTGCCCCACCTCCCCGGGAGGGTGATTGCGCCCAGCCCTGCATCCCGCTACCTTCTGCCAGATGTTGGCCTCCGGGTTGTATACGTGGACCTTCTTGGTGTTGTCCCCAATGAGGTAGATGAGCCCATGCAGGGTGGCACAGCGTGGGGCCGAAAGGTACTTGGGGATGAAGGGGGATGTGATCACACCCCACAAATCTGCAAGGAGCAGCTGTCAGCAGCACATCTCACCCTTGGCTCTTGATGCAGCTGCCAGTGACTGAAAAAAGCATTGCTGAACCTGTGGCTATTTAAGGGGAAGTTTGAAAGGGAGGGGACAGAGCAGCCAGTCAGGCTGGCACCTGCAGTCCCCATCACAGATGAGGTTCTTGCATAAAAAAAGGGGGAGGAATATTGTTTGTAGTGGTGGTGTGGGATGGGGGAGACCACCGCGGGCTGCACAGAGGCTGCCCAAGGAGGTGGTGTTGTCACAGGGGTTTAGTTTCTCCATAAGGTGGGCAGCCTCCCCCATCTGTTTGCCCTGGGCATCCCACTCCACCAAAGCTCAGGTCCAGGCTGTGCTGGAGGTCTGTGACTCAAGTCTGTGCTCCTGGCTGGCCCCTGGCCCTGTACTGCAGCCGTTGCCAGACCCCATTAGCACCTGGTTGCATCCCACAGGACTGTGCCTTGTGGCACAGGATGTCACCTGCCTGGGGGGGGTCACCCTCAGTCCTGTTCCCCAGGAAGGCATTGGTGGGGCACAGCGGTGGGGCCAGCTCTCACCTTGGACAGGGTTGTAGCACTGCAGGGTGAGTGCGTTGTACTTGACGGCACAGGAGCCCACCAGGTAGAGCTTGCCCAAGCAGCTGGTGGCCGCAAAATTGCTCACGTACTTGAGGGCTGGGCTGATGGCGCACCAGCTCTTGTTGTAGGGGTCGTAGCGCTCCACCTCCACTGCATCCACCATCGTCCCTGCAGGGCAGCGGGATGCTGCAGCCACCCCACTGCTGCAGGGCACCCATGGACGCCCACCCCAGCAGCACCCGCAGAGTGGCCTTACCCCCAATGACATAGATCTCTCCATTGAGGACAGCACTGGTGTGGTTCGTCCGGGCTTTCAGCATGGAAGCAATGGGCTTCCAGGCACCATCCCTGGGGCAGAAGCACCAGGCCTGGGTCGTCGACCACGTGTCATTCTGGGAGCCCCGGGAGCCACCTGCGAAGGGATGAGTCAGGCGGGCCACCCCCTCCCAGCGCAGCCGTCCCTGGGCATCCCTCATCAGCAGCCAGACCTGCCCAAGAGGGCTTTGCTCAGAGAGGAGGGTAACCTCCGGCCCCATGCCAGCGCCCCATGCCCACATCTTTGTCCTCCATTCTCCATTCCCACTCCTTGAGGACACCCATGCTGCGCCAGCAGACCCGGCACCTACCTGTGACATACACGTTGTTGTTCAGAGCCACCAGGGAAAAGCCCCATTTGTTGTAATCAGGGAAGTCGGGCAGAGCCATCCATCGCCCTGAAACCCAGCAGAGCCAAGTGATGACCTCCCCAGCCAGCGATGATGCTTTTAAGCTAGCCCTGTTTCATGCTTCACTTCCCCGCCCCCCGCAGTGCCCCTCCTGACACCAGATAGTTTGGCAAGAGGTGGCTTTGGGGTAGACAGAGGGTTAATTAACATGCGGGGGGTGTGTGCACTTGCCCCATCCCTGCCGTGGGCACTCACTGCTTTTGGGGTTGTAGAAGGCGAAGTTCCTGGGAGTGGCTGGCATCTCCAGCCCCCCATCCTCATCCTCGCTCTCCTCCAGCATGCGGCCGCCGACCACCACCAGCACCTCCTCCAGCTTCTGCGGTGGTGTCGGGGGGTTCTTCTGGGCACCAGCATCGCTCTGCCCCTGACAGAGAGGCCGGGGCAGGACCATCAGGCTCCAAGCTGAGCCTCCCCCATGGCTCAGGGGGTGGGATTTGGGGGAGGGGGTACCCACCATGGCACGGGATCGGGTGACAAGGGCTTTGCTGGCATCCGAGTCACGCACAAGGGGCTCAGTGGCAAGCAGGTTCTGCAGGTACTGGTCGGGCAGTGAGACAAGGTGGGCCAGCTCCAGCAGCTCGGGCAGGAACTGGGCTCGGGGCCCCGGGTCGTGGCGTACCCAGCGCAGCACGGCCTCAGCCAGGCTCTGCTCCTCCTGCACCTGCAGCTGGTCGTTGGAGAGGTAGATTGCCAACCTCTCCTTGGAGAGCTGGAGGAACTCCTCCTGCCAAGAAACGGCTTCAAAGTTCTCCTGCAAGAAAGACCAGGCCTTGGAGGAGACCTCGGGGCAGCCGTGGCTCTCGCCGAACTCACAGATACCTAGGCAGTTGGTGGCGTCCATCTGCTGCCGGAGGTAGCGGCTGCAGACCTTCTGGATAGTGGGGAAGTGGAGCTGGCTGGAGGTCCGCATCAGCCCCTCCACGTTGCCCTGGTTGATGGTGACCTTTCCCGTGTAGGCAAAGTCAAGTAGCATCTCCAGCATGCCTGGGTCCACCTCCTTCAGCTCCACCCGTGCCGCAATGCTCTCGGCAAAGTTGCCGGAGAACATGGCATGGAAGTAGTGGCTGCAGAGGGCCACGATGCCGCGGTGGCAGGGGAACTCCCGCCCACCCGCCACCAGCGTCACATCCGCCAGTTTGGGGTTGGCACGCAGCTGCTGCAGCCCCTCCAGCATGCCCTGGGCATGCGAAGGCAGGCAGAAGTCAAAGTCGTCCATGTTCCTCACCATGGTGCTGGGGATGGCTGCAGGCCCTTGCCGGCAGGCAGAGCCCAAACAGAGCGTGGCAAGGGTGTTCCTGCCAGGAAAAGGCGATGACATCTTGCTCTCTCCCCCCCCACCCCGATGGCACAACTGCACCTTCCCAGCGCCTGATTTACAGGCATCAGCAGGGGCAGAAGTGCTCCCTGGAGCCCCCCCCTCCCACTTCCACGGGTGGCCATGATTTCTCCTCCCCATGCTCCAAGCTGCCCTGCCGGGGTTGCCACCGATTTTTCGGGGGTGGGGGTGGTTTTGGGGCTGGGCTGAACCCTGCTCTGGCTCGCTCTCTCCCGCTCTCACCTGGCCTTTGCAGCCCCCTGGCCGGCCTGCCAGGAGGGAAGTGGCCGCGGTCCTGGCACTGGGGAGGGACACCCCAGCAAGACACGGGATCCAGCCAGGACGGGGACACACACTATTTTTAGGCAGTGCCGGGACACCGCTCCCTGCTCTTAAAGGCACCGTACGGGCAGAGCTGCCCGCTGCTGCCCATCCCAGTCGCCACGCGGCTTTGCTGCTTTTTGGAAAGCATCCCTCCGCGGCCAGCTGGGCACCGCAAGCCTGGGGGAAAAGGCTCCTCCCAGCACCGCCCCCCCGCCCCACCCCATCAGTCGCCGGCGGTCCCTGCGATGTCCCTCCACCCCCCAGCTGTGGCTGCCCATGCCGAATGTTAAATATAGAGTGTTATCTCACTCCTCGGTGGCCACAAATAAACGGCGGCAGCCGCCTTGCCGCGGGGAGAAGGGGGCCAAGACACCGATCCCGGGGGGGGTGGTGGTAGTGTCAGGGCGGTCCCCCTCCACCCAAACGCTTTCGCCATCGCCCCGAGAAGCCTCGCTCAGCTTGGACAGAACCGAAAAGGCGTTTATTGTAGCCCGCGGCTTCACGCAGCCCTTCGCCCTCCTTGCCAGCGGGCATCACTCCTCCAAGCTGAAGATCTCGGCTTCCTTCTCCTTCCAGAAGGCAAAGCTGCGGTCGATGTAGCGGCAGATCTCCTCCCCCTCTCCCCCGGCCTTCCCCGGCCGCCGGGCTGAACTCTGGGGGGGTCCAAAATACCTCGCCTTGATGTCGTCGAAGCTGTCCTGCCAGCCCCGCCGGCCAGCAGCGATCTCGTCGGTGACGGCGCGGTGGAAGGAGCGCACCGCCTGCCAGCCGTGCCGGCCGAGCTGCTCGAAGACCTCGAAGCAGAGGAGGTGGCGGCCGTGGCGCTCCTCGGGGGGCAGCTCTCGCTCCAGGATGCGGAAATAGCCCAGCATGAAGAGCTCCAGCGACAGGCTCTCGTAGTCGGCTGGCCCCCCCCCGGCCGTCACTACGAATTGCTCGGGGGAGAGCGGGGCGCGGCCGGCGGCGGGAGGCGGCCGTGGCGGGGGGCGGCGGGAGGCAGCGTCCCGCCAGCCTCCCAGAAGCCGCTGGATGGCCGCCCTCTGCCGTGCCAGGTGGGCTGCCCCCCCCTCCCCGGTCCCCGCTGCCTCTCGGGGGTCCCCAGAGGCCGGCGGGGGGGGCCCGTAGGCGGACCGTCTCCAGTGGCCTAGGAAGAGCATCACGATCCGCTCCTTCCTCAGTCTGCCCCACTCCGGCGCCGGCCCCGGGGAGCCGCCGCCGTCGGAAAACGCCTCCTCGCAGCTGATGCTCGAGTTGCTGGCGGCCTCCGCATCGCTCCCCTCGAAGGCGCCGCGGAGGCTGCGGACGCAGACCCCGCACTGCCGAATCTCCCGCTGCGCCAGGCTGCCCACCAGCTCCCGGGGCTGCCCGCCAGCAGCGGCGGGGGTAGCGGCGGCGGGGGAGGCGACCTGTGCCCCCTCGGCGTGGGCCAGCAGGGCGGCCAGGCTGCTGACGGCGCCGGCCAGGCGGCCACACCAGAGGGGCAGGGGCTGCCCGGGAGCGGGCGGGGGGCTGCGCACGGTGATGCTGAGCAGCGGGGCGGGCAGGAGGGCGCGCAGCTGCCGCGCCAGGCGCCGCAGCTCGCCCTGGTACGCCTCGCCCCGCCGCCGCAGCCGCATGCTCTCCACCGCCCGCTCCAGCTGCTGCAGGTCTGCCTCGGTCAGCAGCTCCCCAAAGGGGCCCAGCACGGCCTGGCGGGAGGGCGAGAAGCGCCAGGAGCCCACGTCCTGCAGAGAGGCGCTGTCAGCGTCCCTCCGGGCTGTCAGCGTGCGCCTCCCATGCCCGGGACGCCCCGTACCTGGCCGCCCGCCACCTCCTCGTCCACCAGCCGGGCCCGCAGCCGGCGCACCATCACCTGCCGCTTCCACTCGGGGATGGGGCGGCCCCGCTCGTCGTGCGTGGGCACCAGGGAGTCCGCGTCTGCCTCCGCGGGGTCCGGCCCGGGCGGGTCCGCCGGCTCGGCCACCCCACCCTGCATGGGCAGAGTCACCGGGGGCTTGGGGGGGGTGCCACCTGAGGAAACGAGCCGGGGGCCGCGGGCGGAGCCAGCGACCTACCGGGTGGGCGAAGAAGAGTCCCGGGATCCTGGCCTGTTGCGAGGGCTTGAGGAGCTTCAGCTCCGCCGGCACCGACCTGCCGGACTCCATTCCCGTCCGGGTCGGATGGCTGCCTGGGGGAGAGGCGCAGGCCTCCTCCTGGAGGAGGGCGGGCAAGGGGAGGTGGGCCCCAACACCCCCAGGGCTCCCCACGCGTGACCGGGTGAGGGGTGCCCCGTGAGGATGCCCGGCACATCACCTCGGTCCTTGTGGGGAATCCTCCCCGGGAAAGACCCACGGGCGGGAGTTTCCTTCAGAAGACGGGACAGAGCTGCAGAGCCCCCGCTGCCCCCTCTCCCCCCCGGGGACGCTGCGATGGACAGCAGAAGCCCGGGGCCACTCCCGTCGGTGTCAGCCCTTCTCCGGGCACCGCAGGTACCCGGCTCATCCACCCCGCTCCCCAGGGGGCGAGGGGCTGGCTTTCCCCGGGGGATGGGAGCACCTGCAGCCCTAGCCACAGTGGGGCCTTACCTGCCGCAGGGGGCTGAGCCGGCCGCTGGGGACAGGAGGCACCCTGGAGCCCCTGCTGAGTGCTGGGGGTCGGGTCCTGCCCTGGCAACACCCAAAGGTGGGTGCAGCTGCACACCCAAAGTCCCCACGCAGGACGCAATGCGCACTATGGGGCAGGAGGGGAGGCCAGAGGGGTCGGGCAGCCCTGGAGCGGGCACGGGCCACGGCTGCAGCACTGGGGCAGGGCAGAGTGCAGTGAGCATTGCATTAATATTTGATGGGGGCATCAAGTGGCAGCACCGGGGCTCAGTGGGTGGCACCAGAGCTGGTCCTGGAAACGGCAGCTCGGTCACTTGGCTCCAAGCCTTGTCCCGCTCCTCGGGCCAGCGGAGAATGGCCGAAGCTGGTCATGGCACCTGCCCCCACACATGGACAAGCCAGGTTTTGGGGACAGAGGAAGGGTTTTGCACTGGCTGGCACAGAGGGCGGGTACCAGCAGTGGGGGATCTTTGGCAGAGGGGCCTGCTGCACCGCTGCCTGGACACCTGTTACCAATATGCAGCCATGCTTGTTTTCCTGCACTCCACAACCATCCATTATATATGGCCAGGATGGATTAGTGGGGCTCGGTTACAAGTAAGAAATTCCATAGAGGGGTTGGAATACAATCAAGAAGCAGCAGATCAAAGCCTTTGAACACCAATTGCCCTGCAAGGATCCATTACAGATTCAGCCTCTTAATCCCTGCCTGGACCCAGCGTAGGCTGACGCTCAGCACAGGGAGGCTCTCGTGGGAGGATGAGATGATGCCACTCTGTGATACAGCCGCAGCGCCAGAGCATGTTACACTGTGCCAAGCCCTCTGCAATATTGATGGGGATGTAGTACGAAACATGGGAACATGGCCTGGTGCCAGAGGCGCCATGCATCTCAGGTTAAGCAGACAGATATTGCAAGCCATGACACAAGCTGCACGTGAGCCCACTCCTGTCTTGTTGCTGGCCAAGGGGGGATTTTGCCAAAAGCCCTGCAGGGGTTGGATCTTCCTCTAGGTGCCAGAAAGCCGCTCGCAAACATCCTGCCTCCTGCTCCCCTGGAGTGCCGGGGAAGGACAGAACGGGCCACCTCAATGCCCAGCGTAGCCTGGGACCTCTGACAAGAGGATGCTGCTCAGGGGGACCCTTTGGGAAGTACCAAAGAGCCACCTCCCGCTTGCCAGCATTTTCTAATCTAAATCTCCATGAGATTTTCATCTCTGCATCTGTCTCCGGGACCCAGAAGGCCCTGAGAGGCCATGGTCACCCTGAGCAGCCTCACCCCATGCTCGGCTGCCCTTGCTGGGGCAGACGTGGCCCCCAAAACTCTCGACACCAATGTTTGGGTCCTCTCACCGGGAAGCAAGGACTGCCAAGGTGGCAGGCAGGTGTGGGCAGCAGCTCAGGCCCAACACCAGGAGCTCCCCAGCTACCCGGTCCACGGGAGGGGATGGAGCGGGGCGGCAGCGAGGGCTTGGCACCCTTCGGGGCACGCTGCCACCGCACAGCTCTTGGGGATGCCCCGGCGTGCTCCCCAGCTGGAGGGCAGTGGGGAAGGACTCCGGGTTTCCCTGAAGAAGAGACTCCCTAAATACGAGGCGCGTGCTGGCTGGGGCCACTTCTCCCGCGGGCAGCGCAGGCAGCTGCCCTTCGGCAGGCGGCTGTGCCAGGGCTGCCTCCCCCAGCCCGCAGAGCCTCCCCGCGGGATGGCAGCCCTCTGCAGCAGGGGGGTGTGCGGGACCAGGAGAGGAGAGGAGAGTCTCCCCCAAACCTCCGTCTCAGCCTCTTTCCTCGCCTTGGCCTTCAGGACAGCAGACACTGGCCCCTTCAGGGATCTGCTTGGAAGAGTCCCAGGGGATTCTCCCTCTCCCTCTCCCTTCCGGGGCTGCATCCCTGCAGGGACGAGCAAACGGGCATGGAAGAAACGAGGCGTGGCCCCTCTCAGCATCCCCGGTGTTTTTATTTCAGAGGCACCCCGGGGGGCCCTGGCCCCGCTCAGAAGCGGAGCCAGGGGAGGCGGCGTGCGTGGTCCCCTGAGCCCGGCTCTTCCTCCTGGATCCTCCGCAGCCACGATGGATCTTCCCTGGTCTCCGGCGGGTAGCGGAGCCGGCTGCCCCCGTCGCCGTCCTGCTGCCAGGACCGGCTCCGGACATGCTGGCGGGGCACGGGGGGGCTGCGCTCCCCATGCTCAGCAGACGATCTGCGGCGCCGGGGACCTCCAGGGCCCTGCTGCCGCTCCTGCCGCGACGGCCCTGCGTAAGGATGGAAGCGGCCGCGGCGACGGCGGGCCACCCCAGCATGGTCATCCTCCACCTGCAGGCGTCGGATGGCCATGATGGGCCCCCGGCAGAGCGGGCAGGTGGCAGCAGCGGCGGTGGCAGCCCAGCGCTGGATGCAGGCATGGCAGAACGCATGCCAGCACGGGTCCACGCCAGCGGAGCTTTCGAGGGGACCCAAGCAGATGGGGCAGGTGTCCCCCCGCCGGCAGGTCCTGGCGGCTCCCGGCGCCGCCGGCTTGTGCCTGGACGCCTCCAGTGCTGCTGCTGGGACTTGGTGTCCTGTCAGCTGTTGGTGGGACTTGATGTCTCGTCTGCTGCTGGCAGGACTCGATGGGTGCCACTGGCGGGACTCAAAGGCTCGGGTTCCGCTGGCGGGACTCGGTGGCTCCTCGGCTGCTGGCCGCTCACGACGTCTGGCGTGCCGTAGGCAGGACTCGATGGCTCGGGTGCTGCCCACAGGACGCGACGTCTCATGTGCCGCTGGCAGTACGCGGCGCTGGCATATATAGCTGCCCATCGCAAGTGACATCACAGAGTGATTGTGACTCTCTGGTGGCATCACAAGGCTCTCGGGGGCGCAGCGGGGGCACGCCCAGGAGCTCCCCCAGCCTCAGAGACAGACCCCATGATGCAAAGCCCATCTGGCAGCGTGCTTCACACCTCTGCGTTTGCTCAGGCCCCTTTCAGGCAGTCCCTGTTGTTGTTGGTTGTTGTGCCAGCATCACACACTCACAGAGTGGCTGGGGTTGGCAGGGACCTCCGGAGGTCATCTGCTCCAAGCCCCTGCTGAAGGAGGCCCACCCTGAGCCAGACGGACCCCGGCCACCGCTGAAAAGAGCCAGGCTCCATCTTCTTTGCACCCTCCCTTCAGGTATTTATATCTATGGAGAAGATCCCCCAAGCCTTCTCTTCTCCAGGCTGAGCAGTCCCAGCTCTCTCAGCCCCTCCTCACTGGAGAGATGTTCCAGTCCCCTCCCCATCGCGGTGGCCCTTCACTGGACTCTCTCCGGTCTGTCCCTGTCTCTCTTGTCCTGGGGAGCACAGCACTGGACACAGCAGTCAAAGCACACGAAGGCATAAAATATGATTTATGTGAATACGCTACAGAAAACCTCAATGGTTGAACTGCTGATGTTTTGCATCCTGTCATTAAATACTCAGCTATGCAGTGAAAAACTTGGAGTTTTTCCTGCTCTCTTTGGAGGTTTCAATTACACAATTGCCAAGTAATATCTAGGATGCTTTTTTTTGTTCAATACTCTTTACCTTTCCCTTGAAACACATAAGCACAAGTGCAACCAAAACAACACTAAAAATGCTAGTAAAAAGTAATTTTATTCATGCACTTGTGCAATGTGATCAAAGCGCCCTGGAAATCTGAGATGATCTCTCTAAAGAACACATATTGCTAATCAGTCCTGTGTTTGGCGGCGGGGGAGTGCGATCAATAGAGTTGAACCAAGGTAGACTAAGGAAATACGGTCACGGCCATCTGCCCAAAAAATGCCCAGTCCAGTGCTCTTCTCTGCAGTTGCAACTATACAACCATGCATTGCCACAGAATACCCATCAACTTTGCTGACAGGGATAAAGTTTAACTGATCTATAGTAAAACCACTGAATCACCCATCCAGCTGTGTTCTTTTCAAAATTACCTACTCATAGGTAGTTGCATCTTAATTTGATTCACAAAGAGGAAAAAATCAACTTCAGCTTTTTACCTCAGGGCCTTCAGTTTGTTTGTTGAAATGATAGACTTCACAACTATTTCTCAGTAATCTACTTCTCTTTTGAACTACTGTGTAAAATTTACCTATGTCAAAAAATTTTTTAAACAAAGTTGGTGCCGAGTATTAGAGAAAGGAAGGTGAAAATATCACCCCATTGTAAGCACCAGCCTCGTGTTATTAGTACTGGAGACTGATGAGGCCATAAACGCTCAAAAAAACCCCACCACTACACACTCTACAATTGTGCTAAATCTGGACAAGAATAAATTCATTTGCAACTGTCCTATTTCCCAAGCATTAGTATTACCTTCAATGTCCATTTTCTTACTGCATCAACACAGCCCATGGATCTGACAGACTCTACAGTAAGATAAGGAGAAGCTGCTGCTTGAACTGACATTCCAATGGGCTTCAAGTTCCTCTTGCTCACAAAACCAGATCACTAGATCAAGCAAGTGTTTAATACCCATGTCAGACCACCATCTCAGCAAGGGCTCGCTCTTGTCTGGTCCTTACTTCCATCTTGAAAGCTGATGAAGGAGATAAAGAAGCAGATAAAGAAGCTCACCCTCTCCTTGGCTTCTCTTATACTGGGAAGCAGTTAAGGAAACAGAACAACCTTGTAAGCTCTTCCTTCTACAAGAAGGAGAGTAATTACAGTGGAACTGCCCAAGTAGATTTTTCTGCAGTATTTGAGAGATTTATTAACTCTGCCCACAACAGGTGACAGTCCTCCTATGTCTTGAATGTTACACTTGCTAGAAGATACAGTAAACTATTCTTTAGTTTACTGCTTGTAGGACAAAACTAACTGTAGTCCAGGCAACAGATAGCTACAATTGGTAACTGTCGTGGTTTAGCTTCAGTCGGCAACTAAGCACCACACAGCCGCTCACTCAGACTCCTCCCCCCCGCCCCCCGTGAGATGCGGGAGAGAATCGGAAGAGCAAAAGTAAGAAAACTTGTGGGTTGAGATAAGAACGGTTTAATAATTGGGAAAAAAAAATTGTAATGAAAACAAGAAGAGAGCGAGAGAGGAACAAAACCCAGAAAAAACAAGTGATGCAACTGCTCACCACCTGCTGACCAATGCCGAGCCAGTCCCCGAGCAGCAATTGCTACCCCCCAGCCAACTCCCCCCAGTTTATATACTGAGCATGACGTCATATGGTATGGAATAGCCCTTTGGCCAGTTTGGATCAACTGTCTTGGCTGTGCCCCCTCCCAGCTTCTTGTGCACCTGGCAGAGCATGGGAAGCTGAAAAGTCCTTGACCATTGTAAACATTACTTAGCAACAACTACAACATCAGTGTGTTATCAATATTATTCTCATACTAAATCCAAAAGATAGCACTATACCAGCTACTAGGAAGAAAATTAATGAAGAAGATGATTAATCCCTTCTAGGGATCCAACACTCTCTCTGTGACTCTTGCCAGAGTCCAGCTCCAAAACTGAAAATGTCCAGGGATTGCTCCCACACCAAACATGCCAGGACTGAAAGCTGTTGCTGGTCCTCACTGTCCCTTGGAACCGCATTCACTGCCCCACAAACACTGGCTCTGCACTTGCCTAGCTTCCTAAGGGGCCAACACTGTGTATCTCACTCTTGCAGAGCCCAGCTCTGAAATTCTAAACATCCAGCAATTGCTCCCACACGAAAGGTGCCAGGAGTGAAAGCTGTTGCTGGTCCTAACTGTCCCTTGGAACCACATTCACTGCCCCACAAACACTGGGGCTCTGCACTTGCCTAGTGTCCTGGTTTCGGCTGGGATGATAGAGTTAATTTTCTTCCTAGCAGCTGATATAGTGCTGTGTTTTGGATTTTAGTATGAGAATAATATTGATAACACACTGATGTTGTAGTTGTTGCTAAGTAATGTTTACAATGGTCAAGGACTTTTCAGCTTCCCATGCTCTGCCAGGTGCACAAGAAGCTGGGAGGGGGCACAGCCAGGATAGGTGATCCAAACTGGCCAAAGGGCTATTCCATACCATATGACATCATGCTCAGTATATAAACTCGGGGGAGTTGGCTCGGGGGTAGCGATCACTGCTCTGGGACTGGCTGGGCATCGGTTGGTGGGTGGTAAGCGGTTGTATCGCTGTTTTTCTTTCCCTTGGGTTTTGTTCCTCTTTCGCTCTCTTGTTGTTTTCCTTCTCATTACAATTTTTTTTTTTGTTCCAATTATTAAACTGTTCTTATCTCAACCCACGAGTTTTCTTACTTTTGCTCTTCCGATTCTCTCCCGCATCCCACCGGGCAGGGGGAGGGTGAGCGAACGGCTGTGTGGTACTTAATTGCCAACTAGGGCTAAACCACAACAGTCCTTTTTGGTGCCTAACATGGGGCTTGAGATAATAGCAGATTAACCAGAGCATATTAAGGAATTTATATCTGTTAGTAGTTGCGGGCCACGATACTGATTCATCTGTTCTTGATATTGGTTTACCTGATCTGCACCATGCTCATTTTTTTGCTGTACATGTTAAAGATCGGTGTTGGTTTTTGCAGTTTGCTGTGCTCTGCTTTAATTGGTGATGTTTTGCCTGTGAGATTTGTTATTAAAACAATGACCTTGGGTTTTTTTGGTATCTAGGTGCCGTACTTAAACCATTACTGTATGTTGGGTACCACCTTATGGAGACAATAAACAATTATACTTCTTCTTCTGAGAGTTTTTTTATGGAGGAAATGCAGAATGGCACCTTCACTACTTTCTTCTACAATGTTTCCTCCTTTGTTAACAATAACTTTTCAGTATCTTGAACATCCTTGGGTCATTAAGATACATCTATTGGTACTGCTTGGAAATACTGTTTTGATTTTGTCCAAGATTAGTAAGCAATTTAAGAATATCATCCAGAGATCTGCCCCAAGGCCAGATAGTTATGAGTGGCAGGGTGTGTGGGATAGCATGGGCAAATGCCTAGGATGATGGGCACCTCCAGTGTTTTGGAACTTCACCCCTGAACAAGTGCAGAATCTTGAAATATTAGTAGAATATTTGGAAAAAGTATGTTGTCACCCTGACAATTCTAAGGAGATACAAATCACTGCAATGTGCTGGGGCCTGGCCCATGCCTACCAGGCCCTGTACAACCCTATTCAGAACTCTCAAGGATCTCAAAACGACAGACACCATGGGTACTCCCGCCCCCCCCTGCGACAGGCACCGCGGCTGCTCCAGCCTCCCCTGCAACAGGCACTGCGGTCACTTCAGCCCGCCCCTGCGACAGGCACTGCTGTTCAACCAGGGAACCAACCCGTGTCAGTATCAGTCGCCCCTATACACAAGAAGAAATCCTGGAAGCGAAAGTCAGCTCATTTAGAAAGGGAAGATGAAAGACCAGGGCCATCACAAGGAGAGGAAGAACTTGTGGATGAGACGGAAACTACCCGATCCCTATCCCTGAGTGAACTGCGAGATATGCGAAAAGATTTCAGCACATTGTCACCTGACTGCTTCGATGCTGGGATAGCAGGGCCAGTAGCCTGGAATTAGAGAGTAAGGAAGCTAAACAGCTGGGATCCCTTTCTAGGGAAGGGAGCATTGACAAAGCAATTGGAAAAGGGGCACCAGCCCTCAGCCTCTGGAAGCAACTCCTGTCAGCTATGACGAAAGATATCCCTTCAAGGAAGATGTTGTAAATTGCCCCGGGAAATGGACCACCATGGAGAAAGATATCCAGTACCTGAGGGAATTAGCTGTGTTGGAGGTGATTTATGGTGACCTGGATGATGAGCGGTTACCCAAAGATCCAGATGAAGTCCAGTGCACACAACCCATGTGGCGGAAGTTGGTATGGAAAGGACCATCGTCGTGTGCCAACTCACTGGCAATACTGAACTGGAAAGACAGAGACGGTCCAACAGTGGATGAAGCGGCTAGTCACCTCCGGGAATACGAAGAAAGTATCTCTTCCTCCCTTGTCTCAGCTGTGGAGAAACCGTCCTGGAAGGTCCAGCAACTCAAAGAAGATAGGTCCTACTTTCCACCTGTACACACCAGTATCTCAGCTAATAGGAGTCAGCGTTCCTCTGCTCAAGAGAGAGGATATAGAGGGTACACTCCACGGGGCACCCTATGGTTTTACCTGTGTGACCACGGAGAGGACATGAGGAAGCGGGATGGAAAAAATACCTCGACCCTAGAAGCCTGGGTACGTGAGTTGCAAGGAAAAACAATCACCAAAGGGGGTTCTTCCACGATAATTGCTGCTCTGGTTTCCAGCGGACAGTTCCCCAGACAGAGTAAAAGGGCTGATCTTACTCCTGATTTTAATGAAGGAGCTCCTGACTCGTATATACAGGAAATGGGTAATGAATATTATGACCAGGACTAGGGGGGCCCTGCCTCCAGCCAGGTGGAGGAAAGGGACAACCGGGTTTACTGGACTGTGTGGATTCAATGGCCTGGCACATCAGACCCACAGAAGTATAAGGCTCTTGTAGACACCGGTGCACAGCATACCCTAATGTCATCAAGCTATATAGGGGCAGAACCCATCTATATTTCTGGAGTGACAGGGCGATCCCAACAGCTAACTATATTGGAGGCCGAAGTGAGCCTAACTGGGAATGAGTGGCAAAAGCACCCCATTGTGACTGGCCCAGAGGCTCCGTGCATCCTTGGCATAGACTACCTCAGGAGAGGGTATTTCAAGGACCCAAAAGGGTACTGGTGGGGTTTTGGTATAGCTGCCTTGGAGGCGGAGGAACTTAAACAGCTGTCTACCTTGCCTGGTCTCTCAGAGAACCCTTCTGTTGTGGGGTTGCTGAGGGTCGAAGAACAACAGGTGCCAATCACTACCACAACGGTGCACCGGAGACAATATCGCACCAACCAAGACTCCCTGATTCCCATCCATAAACTGATTTGTTGACTGGAGAGGCAAGGAGTGATCAGTAAGACTCGCTCACCTTTTAACAGTCCTATATGGCCAGTGCAAAAGTCTAATGGAGAGTGGAGACTAACAGTAGACTATCGTGGCCTGAATGAAGTCATGCTGCCGCTGAGTGCTGCCATGTCAGACATGCTGGAACTTCAATATGAACTGGAGTCAAAAGCAGCCAAATGGTATGCTACAACTGATATTGCTAATGCATTTGTCTCAATCCCTTTGGCAGCAGAGTGCAGGCCACAGTTTGCTTTCACTTGGAGGGGCGTTCAGTACACTTGGAATCGATTGCCCCAGGAGTGGAAACACAGCCCTACCATTTGCCATGGACCAATCCAGATGGCACTGGAACAGGGTGAAGCTCCAGAACATCTGCAATACATTGATGACATTATTGTGTGGGGCAACACAGCAGAAGAATTTTTTTGAGAAAGGGAAAAAAATAGTCCAAATCCTCCTGAAAGCCAGTGTTGCCATAAAACAAAGTGAGGTCAAGGGACCTGCACAGGAGATCTAGTTTTTAGGAATAAAATGGCAAGATGGACATCGTCAGATCCCAATGGATGTGATTAACAAAATAACAGACATGTCTCCACCAACTAGCAAAAAGGAAGCACAAGCTTTCTTAGGCGTTCTGGGTTTTTGGAGAATGCATATTCCAACTTACAGTCTGATCGTAAGCCCTCTCTATCAAGTGACCTGGAAGAAGAATGATTTCAAATGGGGCCCTGAGCAACGACAAGCCTTTGAACAAATTAAACGGGAGATAGTTCATGCTGTAGCCCTTGGGCCAGTCTGGGCAGGGCAAGATGTAAAAAATGTGCTCTACACTGCAGCTGGGGAGAATGGCCCTACCTGGAGCCTATGGCAGAAAGCACCAGGGGACACTCGAGGTCGACCCTTAGGGTTTTGGAGTCAGGGATACAGAGGATCTGAGGCCCACTATACTCCAACTGAAAAAGAGATATTTGCAGCATATTAAGGGGTTCGAGCTGCTTCGGAAGTGGTTGGTACTGAAGCACAGCTCCTCCTGGCACCCCGGCTGCTGGTACTGGGCTGGATGTTCAAAGGGAGGGTCCCCTCTACACATCATGCAACTCACACTACGAGGAGTAAGTGGGTTGCACTGATCACACAATGGGCTCGGATAGGAAACCCCAATCAGCCAGGAATCTTGGAATTAATTATGGACAGGCCAGAAGGCAAAGATTTTGGAATATCACCAGAGGAGGAGGGAATGTGTGCTGAGGAGGCCCCACTGTACAATAAACTGCCAGAAAATGAGAAGCAATATGCCCTGTTCACTGATGTGTCCTGTCGTATTGTAGGAAAACATCGGAAATGGAAAGCTGCTGTATGGAGTCCTATACGACAAGTTGTAGAAACTGCTGAAGGAGATGGTGAATTGAGACAATTTGCAGAAGTAAAGGCCATCCAGCTGGCTTTAGACATTGCTGAACGAGAAAAGTGGCCAGTGCTCTATCTCTATACTGAGTCATGGATAGTGGCAAATGCCCTGTGGGGGTGGTTACAGCAATGGAAGCAGAACAATTGGTAGTGGAGAGGCAAACTCATCTGGCCTGCAGCATTGTGGTAAGATATTGCTGCCTGGGTAGAGAACCTGGTTGTAAAAGTACATCACATAGATACTCATGTGCAAGAGTCGGGCCACTGAGGAACATCAAAACAACCAGCAGGTGGATCAGGCTGCTAAGATTGAAGTGGCTCAGGTGGATCTGGACTGGCAACATAAGGGTGAATTATTTATATCTCGGTGGGCCCGTGACACCTCAGGCCACCAAGGAAGACATGCAACATATAGATGGGCTCGTGATCCAGGGGTGGACTTGACCATGGACACTATTGCACAGGTTATCCTTGAATGTGACCATGGACAGTATTGCACAGGTTATCCTTGAATGTGAAACATGCGCTGCAATGAAACAAGCCAAGTGGTTAAAGCCTCTGTGGTATGGAGAGTGATGGCTGAGTAAATATGCCTCCCATAAATATGGGGAGGCCTGGCAGATTGATTATATGACACTCCCACAAACCGGCCAAGGCAAGCGCTATGTGCTTACAATGGTGGAAGCAACCACTGGATGGCTGGAAACGTATCCTGTGCCCCATGCTACAACCCGGAACACTATCCTGGGCCTTGAAAAGCGAGTCCTATGGCGACATGGAACCCCAGAAAGAATTGAGTCAGACAACAGGACTCATTTTCGAAACAACCTCATAGACACCTGGGCCAAAGAGCACAGTACTGAGTGGGTATATCACATCCCCTATCATGCACCAGCCCTCTGGGAAAATCAAATGATACAATGGACTGTTAAAGACTATAGTGTGAGCAATGGGCGGTGGGACATTCAAACATTGGGATACACATTTAGCAAAAGCCACCTGGTTAGTCAACACTAGGGGATCTGTCAATCAAGCTGGCCCTGCCTGGCATCAAAAGTTTTATGTACTGTTGAAGGAGATAAAGTCCCTGTAGTGCACATAAAAACCATTCTGGGTAAGACAGTCTGGGTTACTCCTGCCTCAGGCTAAGGCAAGCCCATTCGTGGGATTGCTTTTGCTCAAGGACCTGGGTGCACTTGGTGGGTAATGGGAAAGGATGGGGAAGTCTGCTGCGTATCTCAAGGGGATTTGATTTTTGGTAAGAATAGCCAATGAACTAAATGGTATGATGTTAATTGCTATATAATACTGTATGTCATCACTTTTATGGTTACTATACACCATATCAATGGTATTTCAGTAAGAATCACCCAGATTAATGAAGAATGAACTTTGATGAAACCAAGCAAAGTGCAGCAGTGATGGAACCAGAACTGACTTCAGCATGCAGAAATCCAACACCACACACCATCTCTCTTGCCCTGAAAGACTGTTATGACAGATAGAGCCCAAAGTCATGGACTAAATGAACTCAATGGGCATTCTAGAGGGATGTCCCATAGACCAAGGGAATGATATCTGTGTGTATATATCAAAAGACAGGAAAAGTGGTGGTGATTAATTGGAATGTATTGGAAAGGGTAGAACCTAGGCATGATGTACATGGTATAGAATAAGGGGTGGATACTGTCCTGGTTTCGGCTGGGATGATAGAGTTAACTTTCTTCCTAGCAGCTGGTATAGTGCTGTATTTTGGATTTTAGTATGAGATTAATATTGATAACAACTGATGTTGTAGTTGTTGCTAAGTAATGTTTACAATGGTCAAGGACTTTTCAGCTTCCCATGCTCAAGAAGTTCAAGGTGCACAAGAAGCTGGGAGGGGGCACAGCCAAGACAGTTGATCCAAACTGGCCAAAGGGCTATTCCATACCATATGACATCATGCTCAGTATATAAACTCAGGGGAGTTGGCCAGGGGTTAGCGATTACTGCTCAGGGACTGGTTGGACATCACTGGCAGGTGGTGAGCGGTTGTACCACTGTTTTTCTTTCCCTTGGGTTTTGTTCCTCTCTCGATCTCTTGTTGTTTTCCTTCTCATTACAATGTATTATTACTTTGTTCCAATTATTAAACTGTTCTATCTCAACCCACGAGTTTTCTTACTTTTGCTCTTCCGATTCTCTCCCGCATTCCACCGGGCAGGGGGAGGGTGACTGAGTGGTTGTGTAGTACTTAATTGCTGTCTGGGGGCTAAACAACAACACGTAGTTTCCTATGGGTGCAAAACTTCGTATCTCTCACACCACAGCCCAGCTCCGAAATTCGAAGCGTCCAGCGATTCTGCCCACACGAAAGGTGCCAGCACTGACAGCTATTTCTGGTCCTCACTGTCCCTTGGAACTGCATTAATTGCTGCACAGACAATAGCGCTCTGCAAAAGCTTTGCTTGGCAATGGGGCAACACTGTGTTTCTCCCTGTCGCAGAGCCCAGCTGCCAAATTCGAAATGTCCTGCGATTGTGGCCACACGAAAGCTTTAATCACTGAAAGATCTAGATGGTTTTTACTATCCCTTGGAACTGCATTCGCTGCCGCACAGACATTCGCGCTCTGCAAAAGCTTTGGTTGGTAATGGGGAAACAATGGGTATCTCACTCTGGCAGAGCCCAGCTGCCGAATTCAAAACATCCAGCGATTGCTCCCACACGAAAGCTGACAGCACGGAAAGCTGTAGCTGGTTTTCACTGCCCCTTGGAACTGCATTCGCTGCCACACAGACAATCGTGGTCTGCAAAAGCTTTGGTTGGTAATGGGGCAACACTGTGTATCTCTCTCTCGCAGAGCCCGGCTGCCAAATTCGAAACGTCCAGCAATTGCTCCCAAACGAAAGCTGCCAGCACGGAAAGCTGTAGCTGGTTTTCACTGCCCCTTGGAACTACATTCGATGCTACACAGACATTCGCGTTCTGCAAAAGCTTTGGTTGGTAATGGGGCAACACTGTGTATCTCTCTCTCGCAGAGCCCGACTGCCAAATTCCAAACGTCCAGCAATTGCGCCAACACGAAAGCTGCCAGCATGGAAAGATGTAGCTGGTTTTCACTACCCCTTGGAACTCTATTCGCTGCCACACAGACATTTGCGTTCTGCAAAAGCTTTGGTTGGTAATGGGGCAACGCTCTGTATCTCTCTCTCGCAGAGCCCGGCAGCCAAATTCGAAAGGTCCAGTGATTGCACCCGCACGAAAGCTGCCAGCACGGAAATCTGTAGCTGGTTTTCACTGCCCCATGGAACAACGTTCGCTGCCACACAGACATTCGCGTTCTGCAAAAGCTTTGGTTGGTAATGGGGCAACACTCTGTATATCTCTCTCGCAGAGCCCGGCTGCCAAATTCGAAATGTCCAGCGATTGCTTCCGCATGAAAGCTGCCAGCACGGAAAGCTGTAGCTGGTTTTCACAGCCCCTTGGAACTACGTTCGCTGCCACACAGACATTCGTGTTCTGCAAAAGCTTTTGTTGGTAATGCGGCAACACTCTGTATCTTTCTCTCTCAGAGCCTGGATGCCAAATTCAAAAGGTCCAGCGATTGCTCCCACGCGAAAGCTGCCAGCACGGAAAGCAGTAGCTGGTTTTCACTGCCCCTTGGAACTGCATTCGCTGCCACACAGACATTCTGGTTCTGCAAAACCTTTGGTTGGTAATGGGGCAACACTGTGTATCTGTCTCACGCAGACTCCGGCTACGAAATTCGAAATGTCCAGCTATTACTCCCAAGCGAAAGCTGCCAGCACGGATAGCAGTAGCTGGTTTTCACTGTCCATTGGAACTACGTTCGCTGCCACGCAGACATTCGCGTTCTGCAAAAGCTTTGGTTGGTAATGGGGCAACACTCTGTATCTCTCTCTCGCAGAGCCCGGCTTCCAAATTCCAAACGTCCAGCGATTGCGCTCACACGAAAGCTGCCAGCACGGAAAGCTGTAGCTGGTTTTCACTGCCCCTTGGATCTACGTTCGCTGCCACACAGACATTCGCCTTCTACAAAAGCTTTGGTTGGTAATGGGGCAACACTCTGTATCTTTATCTCACAGAGCCCGGCTGCCAAATTCCAAACGTCCAGCGATTGCTCCGACGCGAAAGCTGCCAGCACGGAAAGCTGTAGCTGGTTTTCACTGCCCCATGGAACTGCATTCGCTGCCACACAGACATTCGCCTTCTACAAAAGCTTTGGTTGGTAATGGGGCAACGCTCTGTATCTCTCTCTCGCAGAGCCCGGCTGCCAAATTCTAAACGTCCAGCGATTGCTCCCACACGAAAGCTGCCAGCACGGAAAGCTGTAGCTGGTTTTCACTGCCCCTTGGAACTACGTTCGCTGCCACACAGACATTCGCGTTCTGCAAAAGCTTTGGTTGTTAATGGGGCAACACTGTGTATCTCTCTCTCGCAGAGCCCGGCTGCCAAATTCCAAACGTCCAGCGATTGCGCCCACATGAAAGCTGCCAGGTCGGAAAGCTGTAGCTGGTTTTCACTGCCCCTTGGAACTGCATTCGCTGCCACACAGACATTCGCGTTCTGCAAAAGCTTTGGTTGGTAATGGGGCAACACTGTGTATCTCTCTCTCGCAGAGCCCGGCTGCCAAATTCCAAACGTCCAGTGATTGCACCCGCATGAAAGTTGCCAGCAGTGAAAGCTGTAGCTGGTTTTCACTGCCCCTTGGAACTACATTCGCTGCCACAGAGACATTCGCGTTCTGCAAAAGATTTAGTTGGTGTTGGGGCAACATTCTGTATCTCTCTCTCGCAGAGCCCGTCTGCCAAATACCACACGTCCAGCGACTGTGCCCAAACGAAAGCTACCAGCACGGAAATTTTTACCTCGGTTTCACTGCCCCTTGGAACTGCATTCGCTGCCACACAGACATTCGCGTTCTGCAAAAGCTTTGGTTGTTAATGGGGCAAAACTCTGTATCTCTCTCTCGCAGAGCCCGGCTGCCAAATTCCAAACGTCCAGCGATTGCGCCCACACGAAAGCTGCCAGGTCGGAAAGCTGTAGCTGGTTTTCACTGCCCCTTGGAACTACGTTCGCTGCCACACAGACATTCGCGTTCTGCAAAAGCTTTGGTTGGTAATGGGGCAACACTCTGTATCTCTCTCTCGCAGAGCCCGGCTGCCAAATTCCAAACGTCCAGCGATTGCTCCCAAACGAAAGGTGCCAGCACGGAAAGCTGTAGCTGGTTTTCACTGCCCCTTGGAACTACGTTAGCTGTCACACAGACATTCGCGTTCTGCAAAAGCTTTGGTTGGTAATGGGGCAACACTGTGTATCTCTCTCTCTCAGAGCCCGGCAGCCAAATTCGAAATGTCCAGCGATTGCTCCCATATGAAAGCTGCCAGCACGGAAAGCTGTAGCTGGTTTTCACTGCCCCTTGGAACTGCATTCGCTGCCACACAGACATTCGCGTTCCGCAAAAGCTTTGGTTGTTAATGGGGCAACACTGTGTATCTCTCTCTCGCAGAGCCCGTCTGCCAAATTACAAACGTCCAGCGATTGCTCGCAAACGAAAGCTGCCAGCAGTGAAAGCTGTAGCTGGTTTTCACTGCCCCTTGGAACTACGTTCGCTGCCACACAGACATTCGCGTTCTGCAAAAGCTTTGGTTGTTAATGGGGCAAAACTGTGTATCTCTCTCTCGCAGAGCCCGGCAGCCAAATTCGAAACGTCCAGCAATTGCTCCCACGTGAATGCTGCCAGCACGGAAAGCTGTAGCTGGTTTTCACTGCCCCTTGGAACTGCATTCGCTGCCACACAGACATTCGCGTTCTGCAAAAGCTTTGGTTGGTAATGGGGCAACACTCTGTATATCTCTCTCGCAGAGCCCGGCAGGCAAATTCAAAACGTCCAGAGATTGCGCCCACACGAAAGCTGCCAGCACGGAAAGCTGTAGCTGGTTTTCACTGCCCCTTGGAACTGCATTCGCTGCCACACAGACATTCGCGTTCTGCAAAAGCTTTGGTTGGTAATGGGGCAACACTGTGTATCTCTCTCTCGTACAGCCCGGCTGCCAAATTCCAAACGTCCAGCGATTGCGCCCACACGAAAGCTGCCAGGTCGGAAAGATGTAGCTGGTTTTCACTGCCCCACGGAACTGCATTCACTGCCACACAGACATTCGCCTTCTACAAAAGCTTTGGTTGGTAATGGAGCAACACTCTGTATCTCTCTCTCGCAGAGCCCGGCTGCCAAATTCCAAAGGTCCAGCTATTGCGCCCACACGAAAGCTGCCAGCACGGAAAGCTGTAGCTGGTTTTCACTGCACCTTGGAACTACGTTCGCTGCCACGCAGACATTCGCGTTCTGCAAAAGCTTTGGTTGGCAATGGGGCAACACTGTGTATGTCTCTTTCGCAGAGCCTGGCAGCCAAATTCGAAACGTCCAGCAATTGCTCCCACGTGAAAGCAGCCATCACGGAAAGCAGTAGCTGCTTTTCACTGCCCCTTGGAACTACGTTCGCTGCCACACAGACATTCACGTTCTGCAAAAGCTTTGGTTGTTAATGGGGCAACACTGTGTATCTCTCTCTCGCAGAGCCCGGCTGCCAAATTCCAAACGTCCAGAGATTGCGCACACACGAAAGTTGCCAGCACGGAAAGCTGTAGCTGGTTTTCACTGCCCCATGGAACTGCATTCGCTGCCACACAGACATTCGCGTTCTGCAAAAGCTTTGGTTGGTAATGGGGCAACAATCTGTATCTCTCTGTCGCAGAGCCCGGCTGCCAAATTCCAAAGGTCCAGCTATTGCACTCACACGAAAGCTGCCAGCAGTGAAAGCTGTAGCTGGTTTTCACTGCCCCTTGGAACTGCATTCGCTGCCACAGAGACATTCACGTTCTGCAAAAGCTTTGGTTGGTAATGGGGCAACACTCTGTATATCTCTCTCGCAGAGCCCGGCTGCTAAATTCGATATGTCCAGCGATTGTTCCCGCACGAAAGCTGCCAGCACGTAAAGCTGTAGGTGGTTTTCACTGCCCCATGGAAATGCATTCGCTGCCACAAGGACATTCGCGTTCTGCAAAAGCTTTGGTTGGTAATGGGGCAACACTCTGTATATCTCTCTCGCAGAGCCCGGCAGCCAAATTCAAAACGTCCAGCGATTGCGCCCACACGAAAGATGCCAGCACGGAAAGCTGTAGCTGGTTTTCACTGCCCCTTGGAAATGCATTCGCTGCCACACAGACATTCGCGTTCTGCAAAAGCTTTGGTTGGTAATGGGGCAACACTCTGTATCTCTCTCTCGCAGAGCCCGGCTGCCAAATTCCAAACGTCCAGCGATTGCTCCCACATGAAAGCCGCCGGCACGGAAAGCAGTAGCTGGTTTTCACTGCCCCTTGGAACTACGTTCGCTGCCACACAGACATTCACGTTCTGCAAAAGCTTTGGTTGTTAATGGGGCAACACTCTGTATCTCTCTCTCGCAGAGCCCGGCAGCCAAATTCGAAACGTCCAGCGATTGCTCCCAAACGAAAGCTGCCAGCACGGAAAAATATAGCTGGTTTTCACTTCCCCTTGGAACTACGTTCGCTGCCACACAGACATTCACGTTCTGCAAAAGCTTTGGTTGTTAATGGTGCAACACTGTGTATCTCTCTCTCACAGAGCCTGGCAGCCAAATTCGAAACGTCCAGCGATTGCTCCCAAACGAAACCTGCCAGCACGGAAAGCAGTAGCTGGTTTTCACTTCCCCTTGGAACTACGTTCGCTGCCACACAGACATTCGCGTTCTGCAAAAGCTTTGGTTGGTAATGGGGCAACACTGTGTATCTCTCTCTCGCAGAGCCCGGCAGCCAAATTCGAAACGTCCAGCGATTGCTCCCAAACGAAAGCTGCCAGCACGGAAAGCTGTAGCTGGTTTTCACTGCCCCTTGGAACTACGTTCGCTGCCACAGAGACATTCGCGTTCTGCAAAAGCTTTGGTTGGTAATGGGGCAACACTCTGTATCTCTCTCTCGCAGAGCCCGGCTGCCAAATTCCAAACGTCCAGCGATTGCTCCCACATGAAAGCCGCCGGCACGGAAAGGTGTAGCTGGTTTTCACTGCCCCTTGGAACTACGTTCGCTGCCACACAGACATTCGTGTTCTGCAAAAGCTTTGGTTGTTAATGGGGCAACACTGTGTCTCTCTCTCTCACAGAGCCTGGCAGCCAAATTCGAAACGTCCAGCGATTGCTCCCAAACGAAAGCTGCCAGCACGGAAAGCAGTAGCTGGTTTTCACTTCCCCTTGGAACTACGTTCGCTGCCACACAGACATTCACGTTCTGCAAAAGCTTTGGTTGTTAATGGGGCAACACTCTGTATCTCTCTCTCGCAGAGCCCGGCTGCTAAATTCCAAACGTCCAGCGATTGCTCCCACATGAAAGCCGCCGGCACGGAAAGCTGTAGCTGGTTTTCACTGCCCCTTGGAACTACGTTCGCTGCCACACAGACATTCGCGTTCTGCAAAAGCTTTGGTTGGTAATGGAGCAACACTGTGAATCTCTCTGTCGCACAGTCCGGTAGCCAAATTCGAAACGTCCAGCTATTGCTCCCAAACGAAAGCTGCCAGCATGGAAAGCTGTTGCTGGTTTTCACTGCCCCTTGGAACTACGTTCGCTGCCACACAGACATTCGCGTTCTGCAAAAGCTTTGGTTGGTAATGGGGCAACACTGTGTATCTCTCTCTCGCAGAGCCCGGCTTCCAAATTCCAAACGTCCAGCAATTGCGCTCACACAAAAGCTGCCAGCACGGAAAGCTGTAGCTGCTTTTCACTGCCCCTTGGAACTACGTTCGCTGCCACACAGACATTCGCGTTCTGCAAAAGCTTTGGTTGGTAATGGAGCAACACTCTGTATCTCTCTCTCGCAGATCCCGGCAGCCAAATTCGAAACGTCCAGCGATTGCTCCCAAACAAAAGCTGCCAGCACGGAAAGCTGTAGCTGGTTTTCACTGCTCGTTGGAACTGCGTTCGCTGCCACACAGACATTCGCGTTCTGCAAAAGCTTTGGTTGGTAATGGGGCAACACTGTGTATCTCTCTCTCGCACAGCCCGGCAGCCAAATTCGAAATGTCCAGCTATTGCTCCCAAACGAAAGCTGCCAGCACGGAAAGCTATAGCTGGCTTTCACTGCCCCTTGGAACTGCATTCTCTTCCACACAGACATTCGCCTCCTACAAAATCTTTGGTTGGTAATGGGGCAAGACTCTGTATCTCTCTGTCGTACAGCCCGGCAGCCAAATTCGAGACGTCCAGCGATTGCTCCCAAACGAAAGCTGCCAGCACGGAAAGCTGTAGCTGGTTTTCACTGCCCCATGGAATTGCATTCGCTGCCACACAGACATTCGCGTTCTGCAAAAGCTTTGGTTGGTAATGGGGCAACACTCTGTATCTCTCTCTCGCAGAGCCCGGCAGCCAAATTCGAAATGTCCAGCTATTGCTCCCAAACGAAAGCTGCCAGCACTGAAAGCTGTAGCTGGTTTTCACTGCCCCTTGGAACTGCATCCGCTGCCACACAGACATTCGCGTTTTGCAAAAGCTTTGGTTGGTAATGGGGCAACATTGTGTATCTCTCTCTCGCAGAGCCCGGCAGCCAAATTCCAAATGTCCAGCGATTGCGTACACACGAAAGCTGCCAGCACTGAAAGCTGTAGATGGTTTTCACTGCCCCTTGGAACTACGTTCGCTGCCACAAAGACATTCGCGTTCTGCAAAAGCTTTGGTTGGTAATGGTGCAACACTGTGTATTTCTCTCTCGCAGAGCCCGGCTTCCAAATTCCAAACGTCCAGCGATTGTGCCCACACGAAAGCTGCCAGCACGGAAAGCTGTAGCTGGTTTTCACTGCCCCTTGGAACTACGTTCGCTGCCACACAGACATTCGCGTTCTGCAAAAGCTTTGGTTGGTAATGGAGCAACACTGTGAATTTCTCTGTCGCACAGCCTGGCAGCCAAATTCGAAACGTCCAGCGATTGCTCCCAAACGAAAGCTGCCAGCACGGAAAGCTGTAGCTGGTTTTCACTGCCCCTTGGAACTGCATTCGCTGCAACACAGACATTCGCGTTCTGCAAAAGCTTTGGTTGGTAATGGGGCAACACTCTGTATCTCTCTCTCGCACAGCCCGGCAGCCAAATTCGAAATGTCCAGCGGTTGCTCCTAAACGAAAGCTGCCAGCACGGAAAGCTGTAGCTGGTTTTCACTACCCCTTGGAACTACGATCGCTGCCACAAAGACATTCGCGTTCTGCAAAAGCTTTGGTTGGTAATGGGGCAACACTGTGTATCTCTCTCTCGCAGAGCCCGGCAGCCAAATTCCAAATGTCCAGCGATTGCGTACACACGAAAGCTGCCAGCACTGAAAGCTGTAGATGGTTTTCACTGCCCCTTGGAACTACGTTCGCTGCCACAAAGACATTCGTGTTCTGCAAAAGCTTTGGTTGGTAATGGTGCAACACTGTGTATCTCTCTCTCGCAGAGCCCGGCAGCCAAATACCAAACGTCCAGGCACTGTGCCCAAACGATAGATGCCAGCACTGAAAGCTGTAGCTGGTTTTCACTGCTCGTTGGAACTGCGTTCGCTGCCACACAGACATTCGCGTTCTGCAAAAGCTTTGGTTGGTAATGGGGCAACACTGTGTATCTCTCTCTCGCACAGCCCGGCAGCCAAATTAGAAATTTCCAGCGATTGCTCCCAAACGAAAGCTGCCAGCACGGAAAGCTGTAGCTGGTTTTCACTGCCCCTTGGAACTGCATTCGCTGCCACACAGACATTCGCGTTCTGCAAAAGCTTTGGTTGGTAATGGGGCAACACTGTGTATCTCTCTCTCGCACAGCCCGGCAGCCAAATTCGAAATGTCCAGTGATTGCTCCCAAACGAAAGCTGCCAGCACGGAAAGCTGTAGCTGGTTTTCACTGCCTCTTGGAACTACGTGCGCTGCCACAAAGACATTTGCATTCTGCAAAAGCTTTGGGTGGTAATGGGGCAACACTGTGTATTTCTCTCTCGCAGAGCCCAGCTTCCAAATTCCAAACGTCCAGCGATTGCGCTCACACGAAAGCTGCCAGCACGGAAAGCTGTAGCTGGTTTTCACTGCCCCTTGGAACTGCATCCGCTGCCACACAGACATTCGCCTTCTACAAAAGCTTTGGTTGGTAATGGGGCAACAATCTGTATCTCTCTCTCGCAGAGCCCGGCTGCCAAATTCCAAACGTCCAGCGATTGCTCCCAAACGAAACATGCCAGCACGGAAAGCTGTAGCTGGTTTTCACTGCCCCTTGGAACTACGTTCGCTGCCACACAGACATGCGCGTTCTGCAAAAGCTTTGGTTGGTAATGGACCAACACTGTGTATCTCTCTCTCGCAGAGCCCGGCAGCCAAATATCAAACGTCCAGCCCCTGTGCCCAAACGAAATATGCCAGCACTGAAAGCAGTAGCTGGTTTTCACTGCCCCTTGGAAATGCATCCGCTGCCACACAGACATTCGCGTTCTGAAAAAGCTTTGGTAGTAATGGGGCAACACTCTGTACCTCTCTCTTGCACAGCCCGGCAGCCAAATACCAAACGTCCAGCGATTGCTCCCAAACGAAAGCTGCCAGCACGAAAAGCTGTAGCTGGTTTTCACTGCCCCTTGGAACTGGTTTCGCTGCAACACAGACATTCGCGTTCTGCAAAAGCTTTGGTTGGTAATGGGGCAACACTCTGTATCTCTCTCTCGCACATCCCGGCAGAAAAATTGGAAATGTTCAGCTATTGCTCCCACACGAAATCTGCCAGCACGGAAAGCTATAGCTGGTTTTCACTGCCCCTTGGAACTGCATTCTCTGCCACACAGACATTCGCCTTCTACAAAAGCTTTGGTTGGTAATGGGGCAACACTCTGTATCTCTCTCTCGCAGAGCCCGGCAGCCAAATTCGAAATGTCCAGCGATTGCTCCTAAACGAAAGCTGCCAGCACGGAAAGCTGTAGCTGGTTTTCACTACCCCTTGGAACTACGTTCACTGCTGCAAAGACATTCGCGTTGTGCAAAAGCTTTGGTTGGTAATGGAGCAACACTCTGTATCTCTCTCTCGCAGAACCTGGCAGCCAAATACCAAACGTCCAGCGATTGCTCCCAAACGAAAGATGCCAGCACGGAAAGCTGTAGCTGGTTTTCACTGCTCGTTGGAACTGCGTTGGCTGCCACAAAGATATTCGCGTTCTGCAAAAGCTTTGGTTGGTAATGGGGCAACACTGTGTATCTCTCTCTCGCACAGCCCGGCAGCCAAATTCGAAATGTCCAGCTATTGCTCCCACACGAAAGCTGCCAGCACGGAAAGCTATAGCTGGCTTTCACTGCCCCTTGGAACTGCATTCTCTTCCACACAGACATTCGCCTTCTACAAAATCTTTGGTTGGTAATGGGGCAACACTCTGTATCTCTCTGTCGTACAGCCCGGCAGCTAAATTCGAGACGTCCAGCGATTGCTCCCAAACGAAAGATGCCAGCACGGAAAGCTGTAGCTGGTTTTCACTGCCCCTTGGAACTACGTTCGCTGCCACACAGACATTCGCGTTCTGCAAAAGCTTTGGTTGGTAACGGGTAAACACTCTGTATCTCTCTCTCGCACATCCCGGCAGACAAATTGGAAATGTCCAGCTATTGCTCCCACACGAAATCTGCCAGCCCGGAACGCTATAGCTGGTTTTCACTGCCCCTTGGAACTGCATCCGCTGCCACACAGACATTCGCCTTCTACAAAAGCTTTGGTTGGTAATGGGGCAACACTGTGTATCTCTCTCTCGCACAGCCCGGCAGCCAAATTCGAAATGTCCAGCGATTGCTCCTAAACGAAAGCTGCCAGCACGGAAAGATGTAGCTGGTTTTCACTACCCCTTGGAACTACGTTCGGTGCCACAAAGACATTCGCGTTCTGCAAAAGCTTTGGTTGGTAATGGGGCAACACTGTGTATCTCTCTCTCGCACAGCCCGGCAGCCAAATTCCAAATGTCCAGGTATTGCTCCCACACGAAACCTGCCAGCACGGAAAGCTATAGCTGGCTTTCACTGCCCCTTGGAACTGCATTCTCTTCCACACAGACATTCGCCTTCTACAAAATCTTTGGTTGGTAATGGGGCAACACTCTGTATCTCTCTCTCGCACAGCCCGGCAGCCAAATTCGAAATGTCCAGCGATTGCTCCTAAACGAAAGCTGCCAGCACGGAAAGCTGTAGCTGGTTTTCACTACCCCTTGGAACTACGTTCGCTGCCACAAAGACATTCGCGTTCTGCAAAAGCTGTGGTTGGTAATGGAGCAACACTGTGTATCTCTCTCTCTCAGAGCCCGGCAGCCAAATTCCAAATGTCCAGCGACTGCGTACACACGAAAGCTGCCAGCGCTGAAAGCTGTAGTTGGTTTTCACTGCCCCTTGGAACTACGTTCGCTGCCACACAGACATTCGCGTTCTGCAAAAGCTTTGGTTGGTAATGGGGCAACACTGTGTATCTCTCTCTCGCAGAGCCCGGCAGCCAAATACCAAACGTCCAGCCACTGTGCCCAAACGAAAGATGCCAGCAGTGAAAGCAGTAGCTGGTTTTCACTGCTCGTTGGAACTGCGTTCGCTGCCACACAGACATTCGCGTTCTGCAAAAGCTTTGGTTGGTAATGGGGCAACACTCTGTATCTCTCTCTCGCACAGCCCGGCAGCCAAATTCGAGACGTCCAGCGATTGCTCCCAAACGAAAGCTGCCAGCACGGAAAGCTGTAGCTGGTTTCCACTGCCCATTGGAACTGCATCCGCTGCCACACAGATATTCGCGTTCTGCAAAAGCTTTGGTTGGTAATGGGGCAACACTGTGTATCTCTCTCTCGCAGAGCCCGGCTTCCAAATTCCAAACGTCCAGCGACTGCGCTCACACGAAAGCTGCCAGCACAGAAAGCTGTAGCTGGTTTTCACTGCCCCTCGGAACTACATTCGCTGCCACACAGACATTCGCGTTCTGCAAAAGCTTTGGTTGGTAATGGGGCAACACTCTGTATCTCTCTCTTGCAGAGCCCGGCTTCCAAATTCGAAATGTCCAGCTATTGCTCCAAACGAAAGCTGCAAGCACGGAAAGCTGTAGCTGGTTTTCACTGCCCCTTGGAACTACGTTCGCTGCCACACAGACATTCGCGTTCTGCAAAAGCCTTGGTTGGTAATGGGGCAACACTCTGTATGTCTCTCTCGCAGAGCCCGGCTGCCAAATTCCAAACGTCCAGCGATTGCGTACACACGAAAGCTGCCAGCACTGAAAACTGTAGCTGGTTTTCACTGCCCCTTGGAACTGCATTCGCTGCCACACAGACATTCGCGTTCTGCAAAAGCTTTGGTTGGTAATGGGGCAACACTCTGTATCTCTCTCTCGCAGAGCCCGGCTTCCAAATTCCAAACGTCCAGCGATTGCGCTCACACGAAAGCTGCCAGCACGGAAAGCTGTAGCTGGTTTTCACTGCCCCTTGGAACTGCATTCTCTTCCACACAGACATTCGCCTTCTACAAAAGCTTTGGTTGGTAATGGGGCAACACTGTGTATCTCTCTCTCGCACAGCCCGGCAGCCAAATTCGAAATGTCCAGCGATTGCTCCTAAACGAAAGCTGCCAGCACGGAAAGCTGTAGCTGGTTTTCACTACCCCTTGGATCTGCATTCGCTGCCACAGAGACATTCGCGTTCTGCAAAAGCTTTGGTTGGTAATGGGGCAACACTGTGTATCTCTCTCTCGCAGAGCCTGGCTGCCAAATTCCAAACGTCCAGCGATTGCTCCCAAACGAAACCTGCCAGCACTGTAAGCTATAGCTGGTTTTCACTGCCCCTTGGAACTGCATGCGCTGCTACACAGACATTCGCGTTCTGCAAAGGCTTTGGTTGGTAATGGGGCAACACTGTGTATCTCTCTCTTGCAGAGCCCGGCTTCCAAATTCGAAATGTCCAGCTATTGCTCCAAACGAAAGCTGCAAGCACGGAAAGCTGTAGCTGGTTTTCACTGCCCCTTGGAACTACGTTCGCTGCCACACAGACATTCGCGTTCTGCAAAAGCCTTGGTTGGTAATGGGGCAACACTCTGTATCTCTCTCTCGCAGAGCCCGGCTGCCAAATTCCAAACGTCCAGAGATTGCGCACACACGAAAGTTGCCAGCACGGAAAGCTGTAGCTGGTTTTCACTGCCCCATGGAACTGCATTCGCTGCCACACAGACATTCGCGTTCTGCAAAAGCTTTGGTTGGTAATGGGGCAACAATCTGTATCTCTCTGTCGCAGAGCCCGGCTGCCAAATTCCAAAGGTCCAGCTATTGCAGTCACACGAAAGCTGCCAGCAGTGAAAGCTGTAGCTGGTTTTCACTGCCCCTTGGAACTGCATTCGCTGCCACAGAGACATTCACGTTCTGCAAAAGCTTTGGTTGGTAATGGGGCAACACTCTGTATATCTCTCTCGCAGAGCCCGGCTGCTAAATTCGATATGTCCAGCGATTGTTCCCGCACGAAAGCTGCCAGCACGTAAAGCTGTAGGTGGTTTTCACTGCCCCATGGAAATGCATTCGCTGCCACAAGGACATTCGCGTTCTGCAAAAGCTTTGGTTGGTAATGGGGCAACACTCTGTATATCTCTCTCGCAGAGCCCGGCAGCCAAATTCAAAACGTCCAGCGATTGCGCCCACACGAAAGATGCCAGCACGGAAAGCTGTAGCTGGTTTTCACTGCCCCTTGGAAATGCATTCGCTGCCACACAGACATTCGCGTTCTGCAAAAGCTTTGGTTGGTAATGGGGCAACACTCTGTATCTCTCTCTCGCAGAGCCCGGCTGCCAAATTCCAAACGTCCAGCGATTGCTCCCACATGAAAGCCGCCGGCACGGAAAGCAGTAGCTGGTTTTCACTGCCCCTTGGAACTACGTTCGCTGCCACACAGACATTCACGTTCTGCAAAAGCTTTGGTTGTTAATGGGGCAACACTCTGTATCTCTCTCTCGCAGAGCCCGGCAGCCAAATTCGAAACGTCCAGCGATTGCTCCCAAACGAAAGCTGCCAGCACGGAAAAATATAGCTGGTTTTCACTTCCCCTTGGAACTACGTTCGCTGCCACACAGACATTCACGTTCTGCAAAAGCTTTGGTTGTTAATGGTGCAACACTGTGTATCTCTCTCTCACAGAGCCTGGCAGCCAAATTCGAAACGTCCAGCGATTGCTCCCAAACGAAACCTGCCAGCACGGAAAGCAGTAGCTGGTTTTCACTTCCCCTTGGAACTACGTTCGCTGCCACACAGACATTCGCGTTCTGCAAAAGCTTTGGTTGGTAATGGGGCAACACTGTGTATCTCTCTCTCGCAGAGCCCGGCAGCCAAATTCGAAACGTCCAGCGATTGCTCCCAAACGAAAGCTGCCAGCACGGAAAGCTGTAGCTGGTTTTCACTGCCCCTTGGAACTACGTTCGCTGCCACAGAGACATTCGCGTTCTGCAAAAGCTTTGGTTGGTAATGGGGCAACACTCTGTATCTCTCTCTCGCAGAGCCCGGCTGCCAAATTCCAAACGTCCAGCGATTGCTCCCACATGAAAGCCGCCGGCACGGAAAGGTGTAGCTGGTTTTCACTGCCCCTTGGAACTACGTTCGCTGCCACACAGACATTCGTGTTCTGCAAAAGCTTTGGTTGTTAATGGGGCAACACTGTGTCTCTCTCTCTCACAGAGCCTGGCAGCCAAATTCGAAACGTCCAGCGATTGCTCCCAAACGAAAGCTGCCAGCACGGAAAGCAGTAGCTGGTTTTCACTTCCCCTTGGAACTACGTTCGCTGCCACACAGACATTCACGTTCTGCAAAAGCTTTGGTTGTTAATGGGGCAACACTCTGTATCTCTCTCTCGCAGAGCCCGGCTGCTAAATTCCAAACGTCCAGCGATTGCTCCCACATGAAAGCCGCCGGCACGGAAAGCTGTAGCTGGTTTTCACTGCCCCTTGGAACTACGTTCGCTGCCACACAGACATTCGCGTTCTGCAAAAGCTTTGGTTGGTAATGGAGCAACACTGTGAATCTCTCTGTCGCACAGTCCGGTAGCCAAATTCGAAACGTCCAGCTATTGCTCCCAAACGAAAGCTGCCAGCATGGAAAGCTGTTGCTGGTTTTCACTGCCCCTTGGAACTACGTTCGCTGCCACACAGACATTCGCGTTCTGCAAAAGCTTTGGTTGGTAATGGGGCAACACTGTGTATCTCTCTCTCGCAGAGCCCGGCTTCCAAATTCCAAACGTCCAGCAATTGCGCTCACACAAAAGCTGCCAGCACGGAAAGCTGTAGCTGCTTTTCACTGCCCCTTGGAACTACGTTCGCTGCCACACAGACATTCGCGTTCTGCAAAAGCTTTGGTTGGTAATGGAGCAACACTCTGTATCTCTCTCTCGCAGATCCCGGCAGCCAAATTCGAAACGTCCAGCGATTGCTCCCAAACAAAAGCTGCCAGCACGGAAAGCTGTAGCTGGTTTTCACTGCTCGTTGGAACTGCGTTCGCTGCCACACAGACATTCGCGTTCTGCAAAAGCTTTGGTTGGTAATGGGGCAACACTGTGTATCTCTCTCTCGCACAGCCCGGCAGCCAAATTCGAAATGTCCAGCTATTGCTCCCAAACGAAAGCTGCCAGCACGGAAAGCTATAGCTGGCTTTCACTGCCCCTTGGAACTGCATTCTCTTCCACACAGACATTCGCCTCCTACAAAATCTTTGGTTGGTAATGGGGCAAGACTCTGTATCTCTCTGTCGTACAGCCCGGCAGCCAAATTCGAGACGTCCAGCGATTGCTCCCAAACGAAAGCTGCCAGCACGGAAAGCTGTAGCTGGTTTTCACTGCCCCATGGAATTGCATTCGCTGCCACACAGACATTCGCGTTCTGCAAAAGCTTTGGTTGGTAATGGGGCAACACTCTGTATCTCTCTCTCGCAGAGCCCGGCAGCCAAATTCGAAATGTCCAGCTATTGCTCCCAAACGAAAGCTGCCAGCACTGAAAGCTGTAGCTGGTTTTCACTGCCCCTTGGAACTGCATCCGCTGCCACACAGACATTCGCGTTTTGCAAAAGCTTTGGTTGGTAATGGGGCAACATTGTGTATCTCTCTCTCGCAGAGCCCGGCAGCCAAATTCCAAATGTCCAGCGATTGCGTACACACGAAAGCTGCCAGCACTGAAAGCTGTAGATGGTTTTCACTGCCCCTTGGAACTACGTTCGCTGCCACAAAGACATTCGCGTTCTGCAAAAGCTTTGGTTGGTAATGGTGCAACACTGTGTATTTCTCTCTCGCAGAGCCCGGCTTCCAAATTCCAAACGTCCAGCGATTGTGCCCACACGAAAGCTGCCAGCACGGAAAGCTGTAGCTGGTTTTCACTGCCCCTTGGAACTACGTTCGCTGCCACACAGACATTCGCGTTCTGCAAAAGCTTTGGTTGGTAATGGAGCAACACTGTGAATTTCTCTGTCGCACAGCCTGGCAGCCAAATTCGAAACGTCCAGCGATTGCTCCCAAACGAAAGCTGCCAGCACGGAAAGCTGTAGCTGGTTTTCACTGCCCCTTGGAACTGCATTCGCTGCAACACAGACATTCGCGTTCTGCAAAAGCTTTGGTTGGTAATGGGGCAACACTCTGTATCTCTCTCTCGCACAGCCCGGCAGCCAAATTCGAAATGTCCAGCGGTTGCTCCTAAACGAAAGCTGCCAGCACGGAAAGCTGTAGCTGGTTTTCACTACCCCTTGGAACTACGATCGCTGCCACAAAGACATTCGCGTTCTGCAAAAGCTTTGGTTGGTAATGGGGCAACACTGTGTATCTCTCTCTCGCAGAGCCCGGCAGCCAAATTCCAAATGTCCAGCGATTGCGTACACACGAAAGCTGCCAGCACTGAAAGCTGTAGATGGTTTTCACTGCCCCTTGGAACTACGTTCGCTGCCACAAAGACATTCGTGTTCTGCAAAAGCTTTGGTTGGTAATGGTGCAACACTGTGTATCTCTCTCTCGCAGAGCCCGGCAGCCAAATACCAAACGTCCAGGCACTGTGCCCAAACGATAGATGCCAGCACTGAAAGCTGTAGCTGGTTTTCACTGCTCGTTGGAACTGCGTTCGCTGCCACACAGACATTCGCGTTCTGCAAAAGCTTTGGTTGGTAATGGGGCAACACTGTGTATCTCTCTCTCGCACAGCCCGGCAGCCAAATTAGAAATTTCCAGCGATTGCTCCCAAACGAAAGCTGCCAGCACGGAAAGCTGTAGCTGGTTTTCACTGCCCCTTGGAACTGCATTCGCTGCCACACAGACATTCGCGTTCTGCAAAAGCTTTGGTTGGTAATGGGGCAACACTGTGTATCTCTCTCTCGCACAGCCCGGCAGCCAAATTCGAAATGTCCAGTGATTGCTCCCAAACGAAAGCTGCCAGCACGGAAAGCTGTAGCTGGTTTTCACTGCCTCTTGGAACTACGTGCGCTGCCACAAAGACATTTGCATTCTGCAAAAGCTTTGGGTGGTAATGGGGCAACACTGTGTATTTCTCTCTCGCAGAGCCCAGCTTCCAAATTCCAAACGTCCAGCGATTGCGCTCACACGAAAGCTGCCAGCACGGAAAGCTGTAGCTGGTTTTCACTGCCCCTTGGAACTGCATCCGCTGCCACACAGACATTCGCCTTCTACAAAAGCTTTGGTTGGTAATGGGGCAACAATCTGTATCTCTCTCTCGCAGAGCCCGGCTGCCAAATTCCAAACGTCCAGCGATTGCTCCCAAACGAAACATGCCAGCACGGAAAGCTGTAGCTGGTTTTCACTGCCCCTTGGAACTACGTTCGCTGCCACACAGACATGCGCGTTCTGCAAAAGCTTTGGTTGGTAATGGACCAACACTGTGTATCTCTCTCTCGCAGAGCCCGGCAGCCAAATATCAAACGTCCAGCCCCTGTGCCCAAACGAAATATGCCAGCACTGAAAGCAGTAGCTGGTTTTCACTGCCCCTTGGAAATGCATCCGCTGCCACACAGACATTCGCGTTCTGAAAAAGCTTTGGTAGTAATGGGGCAACACTCTGTACCTCTCTCTTGCACAGCCCGGCAGCCAAATACCAAACGTCCAGCGATTGCTCCCAAACGAAAGCTGCCAGCACGAAAAGCTGTAGCTGGTTTTCACTGCCCCTTGGAACTGGTTTCGCTGCAACACAGACATTCGCGTTCTGCAAAAGCTTTGGTTGGTAATGGGGCAACACTCTGTATCTCTCTCTCGCACATCCCGGCAGAAAAATTGGAAATGTTCAGCTATTGCTCCCACACGAAATCTGCCAGCACGGAAAGCTATAGCTGGTTTTCACTGCCCCTTGGAACTGCATTCTCTGCCACACAGACATTCGCCTTCTACAAAAGCTTTGGTTGGTAATGGGGCAACACTCTGTATCTCTCTCTCGCAGAGCCCGGCAGCCAAATTCGAAATGTCCAGCGATTGCTCCTAAACGAAAGCTGCCAGCACGGAAAGCTGTAGCTGGTTTTCACTACCCCTTGGAACTACGTTCACTGCTGCAAAGACATTCGTGTTGTGCAAAAGCTTTGGTTGGTAATGGAGCAACACTCTGTATCTCTCTCTCGCAGAACCCGGCAGCCAAATACCAAACGTCCAGCGATTGCTCCCAAACGAAAGATGCCAGCACGGAAAGCTGTAGCTGGTTTTCACTGCTCGTTGGAACTGCGTTGGCTGCCACAAAGATATTCGCGTTCTGCAAAAGCTTTGGTTGGTAATGGGGCAACACTGTGTATCTCTCTCTCGCACAGCCCGGCAGCCAAATTCGAAATGTCCAGCTATTGCTCCCACACGAAAGCTGCCAGCACGGAAAGCTATAGCTGGCTTTCACTGCCCCTTGGAACTGCATTCTCTTCCACACAGACATTCGCCTTCTACAAAATCTTTGGTTGGTAATGGGGCAACACTCTGTATCTCTCTGTCGTACAGCCCGGCAGCTAAATTCGAGACGTCCAGCGATTGCTCCCAAACGAAAGATGCCAGCACGGAAAGCTGTAGCTGGTTTTCACTGCCCCTTGGAACTACGTTCGCTGCCACACAGACATTCGCGTTCTGCAAAAGCTTTGGTTGGTAACGGGTAAACACTCTGTATCTCTCTCTCGCACATCCCGGCAGACAAATTGGAAATGTCCAGCTATTGCTCCCACACGAAATCTGCCAGCCCGGAACGCTATAGCTGGTTTTCACTGCCCCTTGGAACTGCATCCGCTGCCACACAGACATTCGCCTTCTACAAAAGCTTTGGTTGGTAATGGGGCAACACTGTGTATCTCTCTCTCGCACAGCCCGGCAGCCAAATTCGAAATGTCCAGCGATTGCTCCTAAACGAAAGCTGCCAGCACGGAAAGATGTAGCTGGTTTTCACTACCCCTTGGAACTACGTTCGGTGCCACAAAGACATTCGCGTTCTGCAAAAGCTTTGGTTGGTAATGGGGCAACACTGTGTATCTCTCTCTCGCACAGCCCGGCAGCCAAATTCCAAATGTCCAGGTATTGCTCCCACACGAAACCTGCCAGCACGGAAAGCTATAGCTGGCTTTCACTGCCCCTTGGAACTGCATTCTCTTCCACACAGACATTCGCCTTCTACAAAATCTTTGGTTGGTAATGGGGCAACACTCTGTATCTCTCTCTCGCACAGCCCGGCAGCCAAATTCGAAATGTCCAGCGATTGCTCCTAAACGAAAGCTGCCAGCACGGAAAGCTGTAGCTGGTTTTCACTACCCCTTGGAACTACGTTCGCTGCCACAAAGACATTCGCGTTCTGCAAAAGCTGTGGTTGGTAATGGAGCAACACTGTGTATCTCTCTCTCTCAGAGCCCGGCAGCCAAATTCCAAATGTCCAGCGACTGCGTACACACGAAAGCTGCCAGCGCTGAAAGCTGTAGTTGGTTTTCACTGCCCCTTGGAACTACGTTCGCTGCCACACAGACATTCGCGTTCTGCAAAAGCTTTGGTTGGTAATGGGGCAACACTGTGTATCTCTCTCTCGCAGAGCCCGGCAGCCAAATACCAAACGTCCAGCCACTGTGCCCAAACGAAAGATGCCAGCAGTGAAAGCAGTAGCTGGTTTTCACTGCTCGTTGGAACTGCGTTCGCTGCCACACAGACATTCGCGTTCTGCAAAAGCTTTGGTTGGTAATGGGGCAACACTCTGTATCTCTCTCTCGCACAGCCCGGCAGCCAAATTCGAGACGTCCAGCGATTGCTCCCAAACGAAAGCTGCCAGCACGGAAAGCTGTAGCTGGTTTCCACTGCCCATTGGAACTGCATCCGCTGCCACACAGATATTCGCGTTCTGCAAAAGCTTTGGTTGGTAATGGGGCAACACTGTGTATCTCTCTCTCGCAGAGCCCGGCTTCCAAATTCCAAACGTCCAGCGACTGCGCTCACACGAAAGCTGCCAGCACAGAAAGCTGTAGCTGGTTTTCACTGCCCCTCGGAACTACATTCGCTGCCACACAGACATTCGCGTTCTGCAAAAGCTTTGGTTGGTAATGGGGCAACACTGTGTATCTCTCTCTTGCAGAGCCCGGCTTCCAAATTCGAAATGTCCAGCTATTGCTCCAAACGAAAGCTGCAAGCACGGAAAGCTGTAGCTGGTTTTCACTGCCCCTTGGAACTACGTTCGCTGCCACACAGACATTCGCGTTCTGCAAAAGCCTTGGTTGGTAATGGGGCAACACTCTGTATGTCTCTCTCGCAGAGCCCGGCTGCCAAATTCCAAACGTCCAGCGATTGCGTACACACGAAAGCTGCCAGCACTGAAAACTGTAGCTGGTTTTCACTGCCCCTTGGAACTGCATTCGCTGCCACACAGACATTCGCGTTCTGCAAAAGCTTTGGTTGGTAATGGGGCAACACTCTGTATCTCTCTCTCGCAGAGCCCGGCTTCCAAATTCCAAACGTCCAGCGATTGCGCTCACACGAAAGCTGCCAGCACGGAAAGCTGTAGCTGGTTTTCACTGCCCCTTGGAACTGCATTCTCTTCCACACAGACATTCGCCTTCTACAAAAGCTTTGGTTGGTAATGGGGCAACACTGTGTATCTCTCTCTCGCACAGCCCGGCAGCCAAATTCGAAATGTCCAGCGATTGCTCCTAAACGAAAGCTGCCAGCACGGAAAGCTGTAGCTGGTTTTCACTACCCCTTGGATCTGCATTCGCTGCCACAGAGACATTCGCGTTCTGCAAAAGCTTTGGTTGGTAATGGGGCAACACTGTGTATCTCTCTCTCGCAGAGCCTGGCTGCCAAATTCCAAACGTCCAGCGATTGCTCCCAAACGAAACCTGCCAGCACTGTAAGCTATAGCTGGTTTTCACTGCCCCTTGGAACTGCATGCGCTGCTACACAGACATTCGCGTTCTGCAAAGGCTTTGGTTGGTAATGGGGCAACACTGTGTATCTCTCTCTTGCAGAGCCCGGCTTCCAAATTCGAAATGTCCAGCTATTGCTCCAAACGAAAGCTGCAAGCACGGAAAGCTGTAGCTGGTTTTCACTGCCCCTTGGAACTACGTTCGCTGCCACACAGACATTCGCGTTCTGCAAAAGCCTTGGTTGGTAATGGGGCAACACTCTGTATCTCTCTCTCGCAGAGCCCGGCTGCCAAATTCCAAACGTCCAGCGATTGCGTACACACGAAAGCTGCCAGCACTGAAAACTGTAGCTGGTTTTCACTGCCCCTTGGAACTGCATTCGCTGCCACACAGACATTCGCGTTCTGCAAAAGCTTTGGTTGGTAATGGGGCAACACTCTGTATCTCTCTCTCGCAGAGCCCGGCTTCCAAATTCCAAACGTCCAGCGATTGCGCTCACACGAAAGCTGCCAGCACGGAAAGCTGTAGCTGGTTTTCACTGCCCCTTGGAACTGCATTCTCTTCCACACAGACATTCGCCTTCTACAAAAGCTTTGGTTGGTAATGGGGCAACACTGTGTATCTCTCTCTCGCACAGCCCGGCAGCCAAATTCGAAATGTCCAGCGATTGCTCCTAAACGAAAGCTGCCAGCACGGAAAGCTGTAGCTGGTTTTCACTACCCCTTGGAACTGCGTTCGCTGCCACAGAGACATTCGCGTTCTGCAAAAGCTTTGGTTGGTAATGGGGCAACACTCTGTATCTCTCTCTCGCAGAGCCCGGCTGCCAAATTCCAAACGTCCAGCGATTGCTCCCAAACGAAACCTGCCAGCACTGTAAGCTATAGCTGGTTTTCACTGCCCCTTGGAACTGCATGCGCTGCTACACAGACATTCGCCTTCTACAAAAGCTTTGGTTGGTAATGGGGCAACACTGTGTATCTCTCTCTCGCAGAGCCCGGCTGCCAAATTCCAAACGTCCAGCGATTGCTCCCAAACGAAACCTGCCAGCACTGTAAGCTATAGCTGGTTTTCACTGCCCCTTGGAACTGCATGCGCTGCTACACAGACATTCGCCTTCTACAAAAGCTTTGGTTGGTAATGGGGCAACACTCTGTATCTCTCTCTCGCAGAGCCCGGCAGCCAAATACCAAACATCCAGCCCCTGTGCCCAAACGAAAGATGCCATCACTGAAAGCAGTAGCTGGTTTTCACTGCCCCCTGGAAATGCATCCGCTGCCACACAGACATTCGCGTTCTGCAAAAGCTTTGGTTGGTAATGGGGCAACACTCTGTATCTCTCTCTCGCAGAGCCCGGCAGCCAAATTCGAAACGTCCAGCGATTGCTCCCAAACGAAAGCTGCCAGCACGGAAAGCTGTAGCTGGTTTTCACTGCCCCTTGGAACTACGTTCGCTGCCACACAGACATTCGCGTTCTGCAAAAGCTTTGTTGGTAATGGGGCAACACTCTGTATCTCTCTCTCGCACAGCCCGGCAGCCAAATTCGAAACGTCCAGCGATTGCTCCCAAACGAAAGCTGCCAGCGCTGAAAGCTGCAGTTGGTTTTCACTGCCCCTTGGAACTACGTTCGCTGCCACAAAGACATTCGCGTTCTGCAAAAGCTTTGGTTGGTAATGGGGCAACACTGTGTATCTCTCTCTCGCAGAGCCCGGCAGCCAAATACCAAACGTCCAGCCACTGTGCCCAAACGAAAGATGCCAGCACTGAAAGCTGTAGCTGGTTTTCACTGCTCGTTGGAACTGCGTTGGCTGCCACAAAGACATTCGCGTTCTGCAAAAGCTTTGGTTGGTAATGGGGCAACACTGTGTATCTCTCTCTCGCACAGCCCGGCAGCCAAATTCGAAATGTCCAGCGATGGCTCCCACACGAAAGCTGCCAGCACGGAAAGCTATAGGTGGCTTTCACTGTCCCTTGGAACTGCATTCTCTTCCACACAGACATTCGCCTTCTACAAAATCTTTGGTTGGTAATGGGGCAACACTCTGTATCTCTCTGTCGTACAGCCCGGCAGCTAAATTCGAGACGTCCAGCGATTGCTCCCAAACGAAAGCTGCCAGCACGGAAAGCTGTAGCTGGTTTTCACTGCCCCTTGGAACTACGTTCGCTGCCACACAGACATTCGCGTTCTGCAAAAGCTTTGGTTGGTAATGGGGCAACACTCTGTATCTCTCTCTCGCACAGCCCGGCAGCCAAATTCGAAATGTCCAGCGGTTGCTCCTAAACGAAAGCTGCCAGCACGGAAAGCTGTAGCTGGTTTTCACTACCCCTTGGAACTACGATCGCTGCCACAAAGACATTCGCGTTCTGCAAAAGCTTTGGTTGGTAATGGGGCAACACTGTGTATCTCTCTCTCGCAGAGCCCGGCAGCCAAATTCCAAATGTCCAGCGATTGCGTACACACGAAAGCTGCCAGCACTGAAAGCTGTAGATGGTTTTCACTGCCCCTTGGAACTACGTTCGCTGCCACAAAGACATTCGTGTTCTGCAAAAGCTTTGGTTGGTAATGGTGCAACACTGTGTATCTCTCTCTCGCAGAGCCCGGCAGCCAAATACCAAACGTCCAGGCACTGTGCCCAAACGATAGATGCCAGCACTGAAAGCTGTAGCTGGTTTTCACTGCTCGTTGGAACTGCGTTCGCTGCCACACAGACATTCGCGTTCTGCAAAAGCTTTGGTTGGTAATGGGGCAACACTGTGTATCTCTCTCTCGCACAGCCCGGCAGCCAAATTAGAAATTTCCAGCGATTGCTCCCAAACGAAAGCTGCCAGCACGGAAAGCTGTAGCTGGTTTTCACTGCCCCTTGGAACTGCATTCGCTGCCACACAGACATTCGCGTTCTGCAAAAGCTTTGGTTGGTAATGGGGCAACACTGTGTATCTCTCTCTCGCACAGCCCGGCAGCCAAATTCGAAATGTCCAGTGATTGCTCCCAAACGAAAGCTGCCAGCACGGAAAGCTGTAGCTGGTTTTCACTGCCTCTTGGAACTACGTGCGCTGCCACAAAGACATTTGCATTCTGCAAAAGCTTTGGGTGGTAATGGGGCAACACTGTGTATTTCTCTCTCGCAGAGCCCAGCTTCCAAATTCCAAACGTCCAGCGATTGCGCTCACACGAAAGCTGCCAGCACGGAAAGCTGTAGCTGGTTTTCACTGCCCCTTGGAACTGCATCCGCTGCCACACAGACATTCGCGTTCTGCAAAAGCTTTGGTTGGTAATGGGGCAACACTGTGTATTTCTCTCTCGCAGAGCCCGGCTTCCAAATTCCAAATGTCCAGCGATTGCGAACACACGAAAGCTGCCAGCACAGAAAGCTGTAGCTGGTTTTCACTGCCCCTTGGAACTGCATCCGCTGCCACACAGACATTCGCCTTCTACAAAAGCTTTGGTTGGTAATGGGGCAACAATCTGTATCTCTCTCTCGCAGAGCCCGGCTGCCAAATTCCAAACGTCCAGCGATTGCTCCCAAACGAAACATGCCAGCACGGAAAGCTGTAGCTGGTTTTCACTGCCCCTTGGAACTACGTTCGCTGCCACACAGACATGCGCGTTCTGCAAAAGCTTTGGTTGGTAATGGACCAACACTGTGTATCTCTCTCTCGCAGAGCCCGGCAGCCAAATATCAAACGTCCAGCCCCTGTGCCCAAACGAAATATGCCAGCACTGAAAGCAGTAGCTGGTTTTCACTGCCCCTTGGAAATGCATCCGCTGCCACACAGACATTCGCGTTCTGAAAAAGCTTTGGTAGTAATGGGGCAACACTCTGTACCTCTCTCTTGCACAGCCCGGCAGCCAAATACCAAACGTCCAGCGATTGCTCCCAAACGAAAGCTGCCAGCACGAAAAGCTGTAGCTGGTTTTCACTGCCCCTTGGAACTGGTTTCGCTGCAACACAGACATTCGCGTTCTGCAAAAGCTTTGGTTGGTAATGGGGCAACACTCTGTATCTCTCTCTCGCACATCCCGGCAGAAAAATTGGAAATGTTCAGCTATTGCTCCCACACGAAATCTGCCAGCACGGAAAGCTATAGCTGGTTTTCACTGCCCCTTGGAACTGCATTCTCTGCCACACAGACATTCGCCTTCTACAAAAGCTTTGGTTGGTAATGGGGCAACACTCTGTATCTCTCTCTCGCAGAGCCCGGCAGCCAAATTCGAAATGTCCAGCGATTGCTCCTAAACGAAAGCTGCCAGCACGGAAAGCTGTAGCTGGTTTTCACTACCCCTTTGAACTACGTTCACTGCTGCAAAGACATTCGCGTTGTGCAAAAGCTTTGGTTGGTAATGGAGCAACACTCTGTATCTCTCTCTCGCAGAACCCGGCAGCCAAATACCAAACGTCCAGCGATTGCTCCCAAACGAAAGATGCCAGCACGGAAAGCTGTAGCTGGTTTTCACTGCTCGTTGGAACTGCGTTGGCTGCCACAAAGATATTCGCGTTCTGCAAAAGCTTTGGTTGGTAATGGGGCAACACTGTGTATCTCTCTCTCGCACAGCCCGGCAGCCAAATTCGAAATGTCCAGCTATTGCTCCCACACGAAAGCTGCCAGCACGGAAAGCTATAGCTGGCTTTCACTGCCCCTTGGAACTGCATTCTCTTCCACACAGACATTCGCCTTCTACAAAATCTTTGGTTGGTAATGGGGCAACACTCTGTATCTCTCTGTCGTACAGCCCGGCAGCTAAATTCGAGACGTCCAGCGATTGCTCCCAAACGAAAGATGCCAGCACGGAAAGCTGTAGCTGGTTTTCACTGCCCCTTGGAACTACGTTCGCTGCCACACAGACATTCGCGTTCTGCAAAAGCTTTGGTTGGTAACGGGTAAACACTCTGTATCTCTCTCTCGCACATCCCGGCAGACAAATTGGAAATGTCCAGCTATTGCTCCCACACGAAATCTGCCAGCCCGGAACGCTATAGCTGGTTTTCACTGCCCCTTGGAACTGCATCCGCTGCCACACAGACATTCGCCTTCTACAAAAGCTTTGGTTGGTAATGGGGCAACACTGTGTATCTCTCTCTCGCACAGCCCGGCAGCCAAATTCGAAATGTCCAGCGATTGCTCCTAAACGAAAGCTGCCAGCACGGAAAGATGTAGCTGGTTTTCACTACCCCTTGGAACTACGTTCGGTGCCACAAAGACATTCGCGTTCTGCAAAAGCTTTGGTTGGTAATGGGGCAACACTGTGTATCTCTCTCTCGCACAGCCCGGCAGCCAAATTCCAAATGTCCAGGTATTGCTCCCACACGAAACCTGCCAGCACGGAAAGCTATAGCTGGCTTTCACTGCCCCTTGGAACTGCATTCTCTTCCACACAGACATTCGCCTTCTACAAAATCTTTGGTTGGTAATGGGGCAACACTCTGTATCTCTCTCTCGCACAGCCCGGCAGCCAAATTCGAAATGTCCAGCGATTGCTCCTAAACGAAAGCTGCCAGCACGGAAAGCTGTAGCTGGTTTTCACTACCCCTTGGAACTACGTTCGCTGCCACAAAGACATTCGCGTTCTGCAAAAGCTGTGGTTGGTAATGGAGCAACACTGTGTATCTCTCTCTCTCAGAGCCCGGCAGCCAAATTCCAAATGTCCAGCGACTGCGTACACACGAAAGCTGCCAGCGCTGAAAGCTGTAGTTGGTTTTCACTGCCCCTTGGAACTACGTTCGCTGCCACACAGACATTCGCGTTCTGCAAAAGCTTTGGTTGGTAATGGGGCAACACTGTGTATCTCTCTCTCGCAGAGCCCGGCAGCCAAATACCAAACGTCCAGCCACTGTGCCCAAACGAAAGATGCCAGCAGTGAAAGCAGTAGCTGGTTTTCACTGCTCGTTGGAACTGCGTTCGCTGCCACACAGACATTCGCGTTCTGCAAAAGCTTTGGTTGGTAATGGGGCAACACTCTGTATCTCTCTCTCGCACAGCCCGGCAGCCAAATTCGAGACGTCCAGCGATTGCTCCCAAACGAAAGCTGCCAGCACGGAAAGCTGTAGCTGGTTTCCACTGCCCATTGGAACTGCATCCGCTGCCACACAGATATTCGCGTTCTGCAAAAGCTTTGGTTGGTAATGGGGCAACACTGTGTATCTCTCTCTCGCAGAGCCCGGCTTCCAAATTCCAAACGTCCAGCGACTGCGCTCACACGAAAGCTGCCAGCACAGAAAGCTGTAGCTGGTTTTCACTGCCCCTCGGAACTACATTCGCTGCCACACAGACATTCGCGTTCTGCAAAAGCTTTGGTTGGTAATGGGGCAACACTGTGTATCTCTCTCTTGCAGAGCCCGGCTTCCAAATTCGAAATGTCCAGCTATTGCTCCAAACGAAAGCTGCAAGCACGGAAAGCTGTAGCTGGTTTTCACTGCCCCTTGGAACTACGTTCGCTGCCACACAGACATTCGCGTTCTGCAAAAGCCTTGGTTGGTAATGGGGCAACACTCTGTATGTCTCTCTCGCAGAGCCCGGCTGCCAAATTCCAAACGTCCAGCGATTGCGTACACACGAAAGTTGCCAGCACTGAAAACTGTAGCTGGTTTTCACTGCCCCTTGGAACTGCATTCGCTGCCACACAGACATTCGCGTTCTGCAAAAGCTTTGGTTGGTAATGGGGCAACACTCTGTATCTCTCTCTCGCAGAGCCCGGCTTCCAAATTCCAAACGTCCAGCGATTGCGCTCACACGAAAGCTGCCAGCACGGAAAGCTGTAGCTGGTTTTCACTGCCCCTTGGAACTGCATTCTCTTCCACACAGACATTCGCCTTCTACAAAAGCTTTGGTTGGTAATGGGGCAACACTGTGTATCTCTCTCTCGCACAGCCCGGCAGCCAAATTCGAAATGTCCAGCGATTGCTCCTAAACGAAAGCTGCCAGCACGGAAAGCTGTAGCTGGTTTTCACTACCCCTTGGATCTGCATTCGCTGCCACAGAGACATTCGCGTTCTGCAAAAGCTTTGGTTGGTAATGGGGCAACACTGTGTATCTCTCTCTCGCAGAGCCTGGCTGCCAAATTCCAAACGTCCAGCGATTGCTCCCAAACGAAACCTGCCAGCACTGTAAGCTATAGCTGGTTTTCACTGCCCCTTGGAACTGCATGCGCTGCTACACAGACATTCGCGTTCTGCAAAGGCTTTGGTTGGTAATGGGGCAACACTGTGTATCTCTCTCTTGCAGAGCCCGGCTTCCAAATTCGAAATGTCCAGCTATTGCTCCAAACGAAAGCTGCAAGCACGGAAAGCTGTAGCTGGTTTTCACTGCCCCTTGGAACTACGTTCGCTGCCACACAGACATTCGCGTTCTGCAAAAGCCTTGGTTGGTAATGGGGCAACACTCTGTATCTCTCTCTCGCAGAGCCCGGCTGCCAAATTCCAAACGTCCAGCGATTGCGTACACACGAAAGCTGCCAGCACTGAAAACTGTAGCTGGTTTTCACTGCCCCTTGGAACTGCATTCGCTGCCACACAGACATTCGCGTTCTGCAAAAGCTTTGGTTGGTAATGGGGCAACACTCTGTATCTCTCTCTCGCAGAGCCCGGCTTCCAAATTCCAAACGTCCAGCGATTGCGCTCACACGAAAGCTGCCAGCACGGAAAGCTGTAGCTGGTTTTCACTGCCCCTTGGAACTGCATTCTCTTCCACACAGACATTCGCCTTCTACAAAAGCTTTGGTTGGTAATGGGGCAACACTGTGTATCTCTCTCTCGCACAGCCCGGCAGCCAAATTCGAAATGTCCAGCGATTGCTCCTAAACGAAAGCTGCCAGCACGGAAAGCTGTAGCTGGTTTTCACTACCCCTTGGAACTGCGTTCGCTGCCACAGAGACATTCGCGTTCTGCAAAAGCTTTGGTTGGTAATGGGGCAACACTCTGTATCTCTCTCTCGCAGAGCCCGGCTGCCAAATTCCAAACGTCCAGCGATTGCTCCCAAACGAAACCTGCCAGCACTGTAAGCTATAGCTGGTTTTCACTGCCCCTTGGAACTGCATGCGCTGCTACACAGACATTCGCCTTCTACAAAAGCTTTGGTTGGTAATGGGGCAACACTGTGTATCTCTCTCTCGCAGAGCCCGGCTGCCAAATTCCAAACGTCCAGCGATTGCTCCCAAACGAAACCTGCCAGCACTGTAAGCTATAGCTGGTTTTCACTGCCCCTTGGAACTGCATGCGCTGCTACACAGACATTCGCCTTCTACAAAAGCTTTGGTTGGTAATGGGGCAACACTCTGTATCTCTCTCTCGCAGAGCCCGGCAGCCAAATACCAAACATCCAGCCCCTGTGCCCAAACGAAAGATGCCATCACTGAAAGCAGTAGCTGGTTTTCACTGCCCCCTGGAAATGCATCCGCTGCCACACAGACATTCGCGTTCTGCAAAAGCTTTGGTTGGTAATGGGGCAACACTCTGTATCTCTCTCTCGCAGAGCCCGGCAGCCAAATTCGAAACGTCCAGCGATTGCTCCCAAACGAAAGCTGCCAGCACGGAAAGCTGTAGCTGGTTTTCACTGCCCCTTGGAACTACGTTCGCTGCCACACAGACATTCGCGTTCTGCAAAAGCTTTGTTGGTAATGGGGCAACACTCTGTATCTCTCTCTCGCACAGCCCGGCAGCCAAATTCGAAACGTCCAGCGATTGCTCCCAAACGAAAGCTGCCAGCGCTGAAAGCTGCAGTTGGTTTTCACTGCCCCTTGGAACTACGTTCGCTGCCACAAAGACATTCGCGTTCTGCAAAAGCTTTGGTTGGTAATGGGGCAACACTGTGTATCTCTCTCTCGCAGAGCCCGGCAGCCAAATACCAAACGTCCAGCCACTGTGCCCAAACGAAAGATGCCAGCACTGAAAGCTGTAGCTGGTTTTCACTGCTCGTTGGAACTGCGTTGGCTGCCACAAAGACATTCGCGTTCTGCAAAAGCTTTGGTTGGTAATGGGGCAACACTGTGTATCTCTCTCTCGCACAGCCCGGCAGCCAAATTCGAAATGTCCAGCGATGGCTCCCACACGAAAGCTGCCAGCACGGAAAGCTATAGGTGGCTTTCACTGTCCCTTGGAACTGCATTCTCTTCCACACAGACATTCGCCTTCTACAAAATCTTTGGTTGGTAATGGGGCAACACTCTGTATCTCTCTGTCGTACAGCCCGGCAGCTAAATTCGAGACGTCCAGCGATTGCTCCCAAACGAAAGCTGCCAGCACGGAAAGCTGTAGCTGGTTTTCACTGCCCCTTGGAACTACGTTCGCTGCCACACAGACATTCGCGTTCTGCAAAAGCTTTGGTTGGTAACGGGTAAACACTCTGTATCTCTCTCTCGCACATCCCGGCAGACAAATTGGAAATGTCCAGCTATTGCTCCCACACGAAATCTGCCAGCCCGGAACGCTATAGCTGTTTTTCACTGCCCCTTGGAACTGCATCCGCTGCCACACAGACATTCGCCTTCTACAAAAGCTTTGGTTGGTAATGGGGCAACACTGTGTATCTCTCTCTCGCACAGCCCGGCAGCCAAATTCCAAATGTCCAGGTATTGCTCCCACACGAAACCTGCCAGCACGGAAAGCTATAGCTGGCTTTCACTGCCCCTTGGAACTGCATTCTCTTCCACACAGACATTCGCCTTCTACAAAATCTTTGGTTGGTAATGGGGCAACACTCTGTATCTCTCTCTCGCACAGCCCGGCCGCCAAACTCGAAATGTCCAGCGATTGCTCCTAAACGAAAGCTGCCAGCACGGAAAGCTGTAGTTGATTTTCACTACCCTTTGGAACTACGTTCGCTGCCACAAAGACATTCGCGTTCTGCAAAATCTTTGTTTGGTAACGGGGCAACACTCTGTATCTCTCTTGCAGAGCCCGGCAGCCAAATTCGAAACGTCCAGCGATTGCTCCCAAACGAAACCTGCCAGCACGGAAAGATATAGCCGGTTTTCACTGCCCCTTGGAACTACGTTCACTGCCACACAGACATTCGCGTTCTGCAAAAGCTTTGGGTGGTAATGGGGCAACACTGTGTATCTCTCTCTCGCACAGCCCAGCTGCCAAATTCCAAACATCCAGCGATTGTGTACACACGAAAGCTGCCAACACTGAAAGCTGTAGCTGGTTTTCACTGCCCCTTGGAACTCCATTCGCTGCCACACAGACATTCGCGTTCTGCAGAAGCTTTGGTTGGTAATGGGGCAACACTGTGTATCTCTCTCTCGCAGAGCCCGGCAGCCAAATTCGAAACGTCCAGCGATTGCTCCCAAACGAAACCTGCCAGCACGGAAAGCTGTAGCTGGTTTTCACTGCCCCTTGGAACTGCGTTCGCTGCCACACAGACATTTGCGTTCTGCAAAAGCTTTGGTTGGTAATGGGGCAAAACTGTGTATCTCTCGTAGAGCCCGGCAGCCAAATTCGAAACGTCCAGCGATTGCTCCCAAACGAAAGCTGCCAGCACGGAAAGCTGTAGCTGGTTTTCACTGCCCCTTGGAACTGCATTCGCTGCCACACAGACATTCGCGTTCTGCAGAAGCTTTGGTTGGTAATGGGGCAACACTGTGTATCTCTCTCTTGCAGAGCCCGTCAGCCAAATTCGAAATGTCCAGCGATTGCTCCCACACGAAAGCTGCCAGCACTGAAAGCTATAGTTGGTTTTCACTGCCCCTTGGAACTGCATTCGCTGCCACACAGACATTCGCGTTCTGCAAAAGCTTTGGTTGGTAATGGGGCAACAGTCTGTATCTCTCTGTCTCACAGCCCGGCAGCCAAATTCGAAACGTCCAGTGATTGCTCCCAAACGAAAGCTTTCAGCACGGAAAGCTGTAGCTGGTTTTCACTGCCCCTTGGAACTGCGTTCGCTGCCACACAGACATTCGCGTTCTGCAAAAGCTTTGGTTGGTAATGGGGCAACAGTGTTTATCTCTCTCTCGCAGAGCCCGGCTGCCAAATTCCAAACGTCCAGCGATTGCTCCGACATGAAAGATGCCAGCACTGAAAGCAGTAGCTGGTTTTCACTGCCCCTTGGAACTACGTTCGCTGACACACAGACATTCGCGTTCTGCAAAAGGTTTGGTTGGTAATGGGGCAACACTGTGTATGTCTCTCTCGCAAAGCCCGGCAGCCAAATTCGAAATGTCTAGCTATTGCTCCCACACAAAAGCTGCCAGCATGTAAAGGTGTAGCTGGTTTTCACTGCCCCTTGGAACTGCATTCGCTGCCACACAGACATTCGCGTTCTGCAAAAGCTTTGGTTGGTAATGGGGCAACATTCTGTATGTCTCTTGCAGAGCCCGGCAGCCAAATTCGAAACGTCCAGCGATTGCTCCCAAACGAAAGCTGCCAGCACGGAAAGATATAGCCGGTTTTCACTGCCCCTTGGATCTACGTTCACTGCCACACAGACATTCGCGTTCTGCAAAAGCTTTGGTTGGTAATGGGGCAACACTGTGTATCTCTCTCTTGCAGAGCCCGGCAGCCAAATTCGAAATGTCAGCGATTGCTCCCACACGAAAGCTGCCAGCACGGAAAGATATAGCTGGTTTTCACTCCCCCTTGGAACTGCATTCGCTGCCACACAGACATTCGCGTTCTGCAAAAGCTTTGGTTGGTAATGGGGCAACACTCTGTATCTCTCTCTCGCAGATCCCGGCTGCCAAATTCCAAACGTCCAGCGATTGCGTACACACGAAAGCTGCCAACACTGAAAGCTGTAGCTGGTTTTCACTGCCCATTGGAACTCCATTCGCTGCCACACAGACATTCGCGTTCTGCAAAAGCTTTGGTTGGTAATGGGGCAACACTCTGTATCTCTCTCTCGCAGAGCCCGGCAGCCAAATTCGAAACGTCCAGTGATTGCTCCCAAACGAAAGCTGCCAGCACTGAAAGCTGTAGTTGGTTTTCACTGCCCCTTGGAACTGCATTCGCTGCCACAAAGACATTCGCGTTCTGCAAAGGCTTTGGTTGGTAATGGGGCAACACTCTGTATCTCTCTCTCGCAGAGCCCGGCTGCCAAATTCGAAACGTCCAGCGATTGCTCGGACACGAAAGATGCCAGCACTGAAAGCAGTAGCTGGTTTTCACTGCACCTTGGAACTACGTTCGCTGCCACACAGACATTCGCGTTCTGCAAAAGCTTTGGTTGGTAATGGGTCAACACTGTGTATGTCTCTCTCGCACAGCCCGGCAGCCAAATTTAAAATGTCTAGCGATTGCTCCCACACAAAAGCTGCCAGCACAGAAAGGTGTAGCTGGTTTTCACTGCCCCTTGGAACTGCATTCGCTGCCACACAGACATTCGCGTTCTGCAAAAGCTTTGGTTGGTAATGGGGCAACACTCTGTATCTCTCTCTCGCAGAGCCCGGCATCCAAATTCGAAACGTCCAGCGATTGCTCCCAAACGAAAGCTGCCAGCACTGAAAGCTGTAGCTGGTTTTCACTGCCCCTTGGAACTGCATTCGCTGCCACACAGACATTCGCGTTCTGCAGAAGCTTTGGTTGGTAATGGGGCAACACTGTGTATCTCTCTCTTGCAGAGCCCGGCAGCCAAATTTGAAATGTCCAGCGATTGCTCCCACACGAAAGCTGCCAGCACTGAAAGCTATAGTTGGTTTTCACTGCCCCTTGGAACTGCATTCGCTGCCACACAGACATTCGCGTTCCGCAAAAGCTTTGTTTGGTAACGGGGCAACACTCTGTATCTCTCTGTCGCACAGCCCGGCAGCCAAATTCGAAACGTCCAGCGATTGCTCCCAAACGAAAGCTGTCAGCACGGAAAGCTGTATCTGGTTTTCACTGCCCCTTGGAACTGCGTTCGCTGCCACACAGACATTCGCGTTCTGCAAAAGCTTTGGTTGGTAATGGGGCAACAGTGTTTATCTCTCTCTCGCAGAGCCAGGCAGCCAAATTCGAAACGTCCAGTGATTGCTCCCACACGAAACGTGCCAGCACTGTAAGCTATAGCTGGTTTTCACTGCCCCTTGGAACTCCATTCGCTGCCACACAGACATTCGCGTTCTGCAGAAGCTTTGGTTGGTAATGGGGCAACACTGTGTATCTCTCTCTCGCAGAGCCCGGCAGCCAAATTCGAAACGTCCTGCGATTGCTCCCAAACGAAAGCTGCCATCACGGAAAGCTGTAGCTGGTTTTCACTGCCCCTTGGAACTGCGTACGCTGCCACACAGACATTCGCGTTCTGCTAAAGCTTTGGTTGGTAATGGGGCAACACTCTGTATCTCTCTCTCGCAGAGCCCGGCAGCCAAATACCAAACGTCCAGCCACTGTGCCCAAACGATAGATGCCAGCACTGAAAGCAGTAGCTGGTTTTCACTGCCCCTTGGAACTCCATTCGCTGCCACACAGACATTCGCGTTCTGCAAAAGCTTTGGTTGGTAATGGGGCAACACTCTGTATCTCTCTGTCGCAAAGCCCGGCAGCCAAATTCGAAATGTCCAGCTATTGCTCCCACACGAAACGTGCCAGCACTGTAAGCTATAGCTGGTTTTCACTGCCCCTTGGAACTGCATGCGCTGCCACACAGACATTCGCCTTCTACAAAAGCTTTGGTTGGTAATGGGGCAACACTCTGTATCTCTCTCTCGCAGAGCCCGGCTTCCAAATTCCAAACGTCCAGCGACTGCGCTCACACGAAAGCTGCCAGCACAGAAAGCTGTAGCTGGTTTTCACTGCCCCTCGGAACTACATTCGCTGCCACACAGACATTCGCGTTCTGCAAAAGCTTTGGTTGGTAATGGGGCAACACTGTGTATCTCTCTCTTGCAGAGCCCGGCTTCCAAATTCGAAATGTCCAGCTATTGCTCCAAACGAAAGCTGCAAGCACGGAAAGCTGTAGCTGGTTTTCACTGCCCCTTGGAACTACGTTCGCTGCCACACAGACATTCGCGTTCTGCAAAAGCCTTGGTTGGTAATGGGGCAACACTCTGTATGTCTCTCTCGCAGAGCCCGGCTGCCAAATTCCAAACGTCCAGCGATTGCGTACACACGAAAGCTGCCAGCACTGAAAACTGTAGCTGGTTTTCACTGCCCCTTGGAACTGCATTCGCTGCCACACAGACATTCGCGTTCTGCAAAAGCTTTGGTTGGTAATGGGGCAACACTCTGTATCTCTCTCTCGCAGAGCCCGGCTTCCAAATTCCAAACGTCCAGCGATTGCGCTCACACGAAAGCTGCCAGCACGGAAAGCTGTAGCTGGTTTTCACTGCCCCTTGGAACTGCATTCTCTTCCACACAGACATTCGCCTTCTACAAAAGCTTTGGTTGGTAATGGGGCAACACTGTGTATCTCTCTCTCGCACAGCCCGGCAGCCAAATTCGAAATGTCCAGCGATTGCTCCTAAACGAAAGCTGCCAGCACGGAAAGCTGTAGCTGGTTTTCACTACCCCTTGGATCTGCATTCGCTGCCACAGAGACATTCGCGTTCTGCAAAAGCTTTGGTTGGTAATGGGGCAACACTGTGTATCTCTCTCTCGCAGAGCCTGGCTGCCAAATTCCAAACGTCCAGCGATTGCTCCCAAACGAAACCTGCCAGCACTGTAAGCTATAGCTGGTTTTCACTGCCCCTTGGAACTGCATGCGCTGCTACACAGACATTCGCGTTCTGCAAAGGCTTTGGTTGGTAATGGGGCAACACTGTGTATCTCTCTCTTGCAGAGCCCGGCTTCCAAATTCGAAATGTCCAGCTATTGCTCCAAACGAAAGCTGCAAGCACGGAAAGCTGTAGCTGGTTTTCACTGCCCCTTGGAACTACGTTCGCTGCCACACAGACATTCGCGTTCTGCAAAAGCCTTGGTTGGTAATGGGGCAACACTCTGTATCTCTCTCTCGCAGAGCCCGGCTGCCAAATTCCAAACGTCCAGCGATTGCGTACACACGAAAGCTGCCAGCACTGAAAACTGTAGCTGGTTTTCACTGCCCCTTGGAACTGCATTCGCTGCCACACAGACATTCGCGTTCTGCAAAAGCTTTGGTTGGTAATGGGGCAACACTCTGTATCTCTCTCTCGCAGAGCCCGGCTTCCAAATTCCAAGCGTCCAGCGATTGCGCTCACACGAAAGCTGCCAGCACGGAAAGCTGTAGCTGGTTTTCACTGCCCCTTGGAACTGCATTCTCTTCCACACAGACATTCGCCTTCTACAAAAGCTTTGGTTGGTAATGGGGCAACACTGTGTATCTCTCTCTCGCACAGCCCGGCAGCCAAATTCGAAATGTCCAGCGATTGCTCCTAAACGAAAGCTGCCAGCACGGAAAGCTGTAGCTGGTTTTCACTACCCCTTGGAACTGCGTTCGCTGCCACAGAGACATTCGCGTTCTGCAAAAGCTTTGGTTGGTAATGGGGCAACACTCTGTATCTCTCTCTCGCAGAGCCCGGCTGCCAAATTCCAAACGTCCAGCGATTGCTCCCAAACGAAACCTGCCAGCACTGTAAGCTATAGCTGGTTTTCACTGCCCCTTGGAACTGCATGCGCTGCTACACAGACATTCGCCTTCTACAAAAGCTTTGGTTGGTAATGGGGCAACACTCTGTATCTCTCTCTCGCAGAGCCCGGCAGCCAAATACCAAACATCCAGCCCCTGTGCCCAAACGAAAGATGCCATCACTGAAAGCAGTAGCTGGTTTTCACTGCCCCCTGGAAATGCATCCGCTGCCACACAGACATTCGCGTTCTGCAAAAGCTTTGGTTGGTAATGGGGCAACACTCTGTATCTCTCTCTCGCAGAGCCCGGCAGCCAAATTCGAAACGTCCAGCGATTGCTCCCAAACGAAAGCTGCCAGCACGGAAAGCTGTAGCTGGTTTTCACTGCCCCTTGGAACTACGTTCGCTGCCACACAGACATTCGCGTTCTGCAAAAGCTTTGTTGGTAATGGGGCAACACTCTGTATCTCTCTCTCGCACAGCCCGGCAGCCAAATTCGAAACGTCCAGCGATTGCTCCCAAACGAAAGCTGCCAGCGCTGAAAGCTGCAGTTGGTTTTCACTGCCCCTTGGAACTACGTTCGCTGCCACAAAGACATTCGCGTTCTGCAAAAGCTTTGGTTGGTAATGGGGCAACACTGTGTATCTCTCTCTCGCAGAGCCCGGCAGCCAAATACCAAACGTCCAGCCACTGTGCCCAAACGAAAGATGCCAGCACTGAAAGCTGTAGCTGGTTTTCACTGCTCGTTGGAACTGCGTTGGCTGCCACAAAGACATTCGCGTTCTGCAAAAGCTTTGGTTGGTAATGGGGCAACACTGTGTATCTCTCTCTCGCACAGCCCGGCAGCCAAATTCGAAATGTCCAGCGATGGCTCCCACACGAAAGCTGCCAGCACGGAAAGCTATAGGTGGCTTTCACTGTCCCTTGGAACTGCATTCTCTTCCACACAGACATTCGCCTTCTACAAAATCTTTGGTTGGTAATGGGGCAACACTCTGTATCTCTCTGTCGTACAGCCCGGCAGCTAAATTCGAGACGTCCAGCGATTGCTCCCAAACGAAAGCTGCCAGCACGGAAAGCTGTAGCTGGTTTTCACTGCCCCTTGGAACTACGTTCGCTGCCACACAGACATTCGCGTTCTGCAAAAGCTTTGGTTGGTAACGGGTAAACACTCTGTATCTCTCTCTCGCACATCCCGGCAGACAAATTGGAAATGTCCAGCTATTGCTCCCACACGAAATCTGCCAGCCCGGAACGCTATAGCTGTTTTTCACTGCCCCTTGGAACTGCATCCGCTGCCACACAGACATTCGCCTTCTACAAAAGCTTTGGTTGGTAATGGGGCAACACTGTGTATCTCTCTCTCGCACAGCCCGGCAGCCAAATTCCAAATGTCCAGGTATTGCTCCCACACGAAACCTGCCAGCACGGAAAGCTATAGCTGGCTTTCACTGCCCCTTGGAACTGCATTCTCTTCCACACAGACATTCGCCTTCTACAAAATCTTTGGTTGGTAATGGGGCAACACTCTGTATCTCTCTCTCGCACAGCCCGGCCGCCAAACTCGAAATGTCCAGCGATTGCTCCTAAACGAAAGCTGCCAGCACGGAAAGCTGTAGTTGATTTTCACTACCCTTTGGAACTACGTTCGCTGCCACAAAGACATTCGCGTTCTGCAAAATCTTTGTTTGGTAACGGGGCAACACTCTGTATCTCTCTTGCAGAGCCCGGCAGCCAAATTCGAAACGTCCAGCGATTGCTCCCAAACGAAACCTGCCAGCACGGAAAGATATAGCCGGTTTTCACTGCCCCTTGGAACTACGTTCACTGCCACACAGACATTCGCGTTCTGCAAAAGCTTTGGGTGGTAATGGGGCAACACTGTGTATCTCTCTCTCGCACAGCCCAGCTGCCAAATTCCAAACATCCAGCGATTGTGTACACACGAAAGCTGCCAACACTGAAAGCTGTAGCTGGTTTTCACTGCCCCTTGGAACTCCATTCGCTGCCACACAGACATTCGCGTTCTGCAGAAGCTTTGGTTGGTAATGGGGCAACACTGTGTATCTCTCTCTCGCAGAGCCCGGCAGCCAAATTCGAAACGTCCAGCGATTGCTCCCAAACGAAACCTGCCAGCACGGAAAGCTGTAGCTGGTTTTCACTGCCCCTTGGAACTGCGTTCGCTGCCACACAGACATTTGCGTTCTGCAAAAGCTTTGGTTGGTAATGGGGCAAAACTGTGTATCTCTCGTAGAGCCCGGCAGCCAAATTCGAAACGTCCAGCGATTGCTCCCAAACGAAAGCTGCCAGCACGGAAAGCTGTAGCTGGTTTTCACTGCCCCTTGGAACTGCATTCGCTGCCACACAGACATTCGCGTTCTGCAGAAGCTTTGGTTGGTAATGGGGCAACACTGTGTATCTCTCTCTTGCAGAGCCCGTCAGCCAAATTCGAAATGTCCAGCGATTGCTCCCACACGAAAGCTGCCAGCACTGAAAGCTATAGTTGGTTTTCACTGCCCCTTGGAACTGCATTCGCTGCCACACAGACATTCGCGTTCTGCAAAAGCTTTGGTTGGTAATGGGGCAACAGTCTGTATCTCTCTGTCTCACAGCCCGGCAGCCAAATTCGAAACGTCCAGCGATTGCTCCCAAACGAAAGCTTTCAGCACGGAAAGCTGTAGCTGGTTTTCACTGCCCCTTGGAACTGCGTTCGCTGCCACACAGACATTCGCGTTCTGCAAAAGCTTTGGTTGGTAATGGGGCAACAGTGTTTATCTCTCTCTCGCAGAGCCCGGCTGCCAAATTCCAAACGTCCAGCGATTGCTCCGACATGAAAGATGCCAGCACTGAAAGCAGTAGCTGGTTTTCACTGCCCCTTGGAACTACGTTCGCTGACACACAGACATTCGCGTTCTGCAAAAGGTTTGGTTGGTAATGGGGCAACACTGTGTATGTCTCTCTCGCACAGCCCGGCAGCCAAATTCGAAATGTCTAGCTATTGCTCCCACACAAAAGCTGCCAGCATGTAAAGGTGTAGCTGGTTTTCACTGCCCCTTGGAACTGCATTCGCTGCCACACAGACATTCGCGTTCTGCAAAAGCTTTGGTTGGTAATGGGGCAACATTCTGTATGTCTCTTGCAGAGCCCGGCAGCCAAATTCGAAACGTCCAGCGATTGCTCCCAAACGAAAGCTGCCAGCACGGAAAGATATAGCCGGTTTTCACTGCCCCTTGGATCTACGTTCACTGCCACACAGACATTCGCGTTCTGCAAAAGCTTTGGTTGGTAATGGGGCAACACTGTGTATCTCTCTCTTGCAGAGCCCGGCAGCCAAATTCGAAATGTCAGCGATTGCTCCCACACGAAAGCTGCCAGCACGGAAAGATATAGCTGGTTTTCACTCCCCCTTGGAACTGCATTCGCTGCCACACAGACATTCGCGTTCTGCAAAAGCTTTGGTTGGTAATGGGGCAACACTCTGTATCTCTCTCTCGCAGATCCCGGCTGCCAAATTCCAAACGTCCAGCGATTGCGTACACACGAAAGCTGCCAACACTGAAAGCTGTAGCTGGTTTTCACTGCCCATTGGAACTCCATTCGCTGCCACACAGACATTCGCGTTCTGCAAAAGCTTTGGTTGGTAATGGGGCAACACTCTGTATCTCTCTCTCGCAGAGCCCGGCAGCCAAATTCGAAACGTCCAGTGATTGCTCCCAAACGAAAGCTGCCAGCACTGAAAGCTGTAGTTGGTTTTCACTGCCCCTTGGAACTGCATTCGCTGCCACAAAGACATTCGCGTTCTGCAAAGGCTTTGGTTGGTAATGGGGCAACACTCTGTATCTCTCTCTCGCAGAGCCCGGCTGCCAAATTCGAAACGACCAGCGATTGCTCGGACACGAAAGATGCCAGCACTGAAAGCAGTAGCTGGTTTTCACTGCACCTTGGAACTACGTTCGCTGCCACACAGACATTCGCGTTCTGCAAAAGCTTTGGTTGGTAATGGGTCAACACTGTGTATGTCTCTCTCGCACAGCCCGGCAGCCAAATTTAAAATGTCTAGCGATTGCTCCCACACAAAAGCTGCCAGCACAGAAAGGTGTAGCTGGTTTTCACTGCCCCTTGGAACTGCATTCGCTGCCACACAGACATTCGCGTTCTGCAAAAGCTTTGGTTGGTAATGGGGCAACACTCTGTATCTCTCTCTCGCAGAGCCCGGCATCCAAATTCGAAACGTCCAGCGATTGCTCCCAAACGAAAGCTGCCAGCACTGAAAGCTGTAGCTGGTTTTCACTGCCCCTTGGAACTGCATTCGCTGCCACACAGACATTCGCGTTCTGCAGAAGCTTTGGTTGGTAATGGGGCAACACTGTGTATCTCTCTCTTGCAGAGCCCGGCAGCCAAATTTGAAATGTCCAGCGATTGCTCCCACACGAAAGCTGCCAGCACTGAAAGCTATAGTTGGTTTTCACTGCCCCTTGGAACTGCATTCGCTGCCACACAGACATTCGCGTTCCGCAAAAGCTTTGTTTGGTAACGGGGCAACACTCTGTATCTCTCTGTCGCACAGCCCGGCAGCCAAATTCGAAACGTCCAGCGATTGCTCCCAAACGAAAGCTGTCAGCACGGAAAGCTGTATCTGGTTTTCACTGCCCCTTGGAACTGCGTTCGCTGCCACACAGACATTCGCGTTCTGCAAAAGCTTTGGTTGGTAATGGGGCAACAGTGTTTATCTCTCTCTCGCAGAGCCAGGCAGCCAAATTCGAAACGTCCAGTGATTGCTCCCACACGAAACGTGCCAGCACTGTAAGCTATAGCTGGTTTTCACTGCCCCTTGGAACTCCATTCGCTGCCACACAGACATTCGCGTTCTGCAGAAGCTTTGGTTGGTAATGGGGCAACACTGTGTATCTCTCTCTCGCAGAGCCCGGCAGCCAAATTCGAAACGTCCTGCGATTGCTCCCAAACGAAAGCTGCCATCACGGAAAGCTGTAGCTGGTTTTCACTGCCCCTTGGAACTGCGTACGCTGCCACACAGACATTCGCGTTCTGCTAAAGCTTTGGTTGGTAATGGGGCAACACTCTGTATCTCTCTCTCGCAGAGCCCGGCAGCCAAATACCAAACGTCCAGCCACTGTGCCCAAACGATAGATGCCAGCACTGAAAGCAGTAGCTGGTTTTCACTGCCCCTTGGAACTCCATTCGCTGCCACACAGACATTCGCGTTCTGCAAAAGCTTTGGTTGGTAATGGGGCAACACTCTGTATCTCTCTGTCGCAAAGCCCGGCAGCCAAATTCGAAATGTCCAGCTATTGCTCCCACACGAAACGTGCCAGCACTGTAAGCTATAGCTGGTTTTCACTGCCCCTTGGAACTGCATGCGCTGCCACACAGACATTCGCCTTCTACAAAAGCTTTGGTTGGTAATGGGGCAACACTCTGTATCTCTCTCTCGCAGAGCCCGGCAGCCAAATACCAAACGTCCAGCCACTGTGCCCAAACGATAGATGCCAGCACTGAAAGCAGTAGCTGGTTTTCACTGCCCCTTGGAACTCCATTCGCTGCCACACAGACATTCGCGTTCTGCAAAAGCTTTGGTTGGTAATGGGGCAACACTCTGTATCTCTCTGTCGCACAGCCCGGCACCCAAATTCGAAATGTCCAGCTATTGCTCCCACACGAAACGTGCCAGCACTGTAAGCTATAGCTGGTTTTCACTGCCCCTTGGAACTGCATTCGCTGCCACACAGACATTCGCGTTCTGCAAAAGCTTTGGTTGGTAATGGGGCAACACTCTGTATCTCTCTTGCAGAGCCCGGCAGCCAAATTCGAAACGTCCAGCGATTGCTCCCAAACGAAAGCTGCCAGCACGGAAAGATATAGCCGGTTTTCACTGCCCCTTGGAACTACGTTCACTGCCACACAGACATTCGCGTTCTGCAAAAGCTTTGGGTGGTAATGGGGCAACACTGTGTATCTCTCTCTCGCACAGCCCAGCTGCCAAATTCCAAACATCAAGCGATTGTGTACACACGAAAGCTGCCAACATGGAAAGCTGTAGCTGGTTTTCACTGCCCCTTGGAACTGCGTTCGCTGCCACACAGACATTCGCGTTCTGCTAAAGCTTTGGTTGGTAATGGGGCAAGACTGTGTATCTCTCTCTCGCAGAGCCCGGCAGCCAAATACCAAACGTCCAGCGATTGGTCCCAAACGAAAGCTGCCAGCGCGGAAAGCTGTAGCTGGTTTTCACTGCCCCTTGGAACTGCATTCGCTGCCACACAGACATTCGCCTTCTACAAAAGCTTTGGTTGGTAATGGGGCAACACTCTGTATCTCTCTCTCGCACAGCCCGGCTGCCAAATTTGAAACGTCCAGCGATTGCTACAACACGAAAGATGCCAGCACAGAAAGGTGTAGCTGGTTTTCACTGCCCCTTGGAACTACGTTCGCTGCCACACAGACATTTGCGTTCTGCAAAAGCTTTGGTTGGTAATGGGGCAACACTGTGTATCTCTCTCTCGCAGAGCCCGGCAGCCAAATTCGAAACGTCCAGCGATTGCTCCCAAACGAAAGCTGTCAGCACGGACAGCTGTAGCTGGTTTTCACTGCCCCTTGGAACTGCATTCGCTGCCACACAGACATTCGCGTTCTGCAGAAGCTTTGGTAGGTAATGGTGCAACACTGTTTATCTCTCTCTCGCAGAGCCCGGCAGCCAAATTCGAAACGTCCAGTGATTGCTCCCAAACGAAAGCTGTCAGCACGGACAGCTGTAGCTGGTTTTCACTGCCCCTTGGAACTGCATTCGCTGCCACACAGACATTCGCGTTCTGCAAAAGCTTTGGTTGGTAATGGGGCAACACTCTGTATCTCTCTGTCGCACAGCCCGGCAGCCAAATTCGAAATGTCCAGCTATTGCTCCCACACGAAACGTGCCAGCACTGTAAGCTATAGCTGGTTTTCACTGCCCCTTGGAACTGCATGCGCTGCCACACAGACATTCGCCTTCTACAAAAGCTTTGGTTGGTAATGGGGCAACACTCTGTATCTCTCTCTCGCAGAGCCCGGCAGCCAAATACCAAACGTCCAGCCACTGTGCCCAAACGATAGATGCCAGCACTGAAAGCAGTAGCTGGTTTTCACTGCCCCTTGGAACTCCATTCGCTGCCACACAGACATTCGCGTTCTGCAAAAGCTTTGGTTGGTAATGGGGCAACACTCTGTATCTCTCTGTCGCACAGCCCGGCAGCCAAATTCGAAATGTCCAGCTATTGCTCCCACACGAAACGTGCCAGCACTGTAAGCTATAGCTGGTTTTCACTGCCCCTTGGAACTCCATTCGCTGCCACACAAACATTCGCCTTCTACAAAAGCTTTGGTTGGTAATGGGGCAACACTCTGTATCTCTCTCTCGCAGAGCCCGGCAGCCAAATCCGAAATGTCCAGCGATTGCTCCCAGACGAAAGCTGCCAGCACTGAAAGCTGTAGCTGGTTTTCACTGCCCCTTGGAACTACGTTCACTGCCACACAGACATTCGCGCTCTGCAAAAGCTTTGGTTGGTAATGGGGCAACACTGTGTATCTCTCTCTCGTAGAGCCCGGCTGCCCAATTCGAAACGTCCAGCGATTGCTACAAAACGAAAGCTGCCAGCACGGAAAGATATAGCCGGTTTTCACTGCCCCTTGGAACTACGTTCACTGCCACACAGACATTCGCGTTCTGCAAAAGCTTTGGGTGGTAATGGGGCAACACTGTGTATCTCTCTCTCGCACAGCCCAGCTGCCAAATTCCAAACATCCAGCGATTGTGTACACACGAAAGCTGCCAACACTGAAAGCTGTAGCTGGTTTTCACTGCCCCTTGGAACTCCATTCGCTGCCACACAGACATTCGCGTTCTGCAGAAGCTTTGGTTGGTAATGGGGCAACACTGTGTATCTCTCTCTCGCAGAGCCCGGCAGCCAAATTCGAAACGTCCTGCGATTGCTCCCAAACGAAAGCTGCCATCACGGAAAGCTGTAGCTGGTTTTCACTGCCCCTTGAAACTGCATTCGCTGCCACACAGACATTCGCGTTCTGCTAAAGCTTTGGTTGGTAATGGGGCAACACTCTGTATCTCTCTCTCGCAGAGCCCGGCAGCCAAATACCAAACGTCCAGCCACTGTGCCCAAACGATAGATGCCAGCACTGAAAGCAGTAGCTGGTTTTCACTGCCCCTTGGAACTCCATTCGCTGCCACACAGACATTCGCGTTCTGCAAAAGCTTTGGTTGGTAATGGGGCAACACTCTGTATCTCTCTGTCGCACAGCCCGGCAGCCAAATTCGAAATGTCCAGCTATTGCTCCCACACGAAACGTGCCAGCACTGTAAGCTATAGCTGGTTTTCACTGCCCCTTGGAACTGCATGCGCTGCCACACAGACATTCGCCTTCTACAAAAGCTTTGGTTGGTAATGGGGCAACACTCTGTATCTCTCTCTCGCAGAGCCCGGCAGCCAAATACCAAACGTCCAGCCACTGTGCCCAAACGATAGATGCCAGCACTGAAAGCAGTAGCTGGTTTTCACTGCCCCTTGGAACTCCATTCGCTGCCACACAGACATTCGCGTTCTGCAAAAGCTTTGGTTGGTAATGGGGCAACACTCTGTATCTCTCTGTCGCACAGCCCGGCAGCCAAATTCGAAATGTCCAGCTATTGCTCCCACACGAAACGTGCCAGCACTGTAAGCTATAGCTGGTTTTCACTGCCCCTTGGAACTGCATGCGCTGCCACACAGACATTCGCCTTCTACAAAAGCTTTGGTTGGTAATGGGGCAACACTCTGTATCTCTCTCTCGCAGAGCCCGGCAGCCAAATTCGAAATGTCCAGCGATTGCTCCCAGACGAAAGCTGCCAGCACTGAAAGCTGTAGCTGGTTTTCACTGCCCCTTGGAACTACGTTCACTGCCACACAGACATTCGCGCTCTGCAAAAGCTTTGGTTGGTAATGGGGCAACACTCTGTATCTCTCTCTCGCAGAGCCCGGCTGCCAAATTCCAAACGTCCAGCGGTTGCGTACACACGAAAGCTGCCAACACTGAAATCTGTAGCTGGTTTTCACTGCCCCTTGGAACTCCATTCGCTGCCACACAGACATTCGCGTTCTGCAAAAGCTTTGGTTGGTAATGGGGCAACACTGTGTATCTCTCTCTTGCAGAGCCCGGCAGCCAAATTCGAAACGTCCAGCGATTGCTCCCAAACGAAAGCTGCAAGCACGGAAAGCTGTACGTGGTTTTCACTGCCCCTTGGAACTGCATTCGCTGCCACACAGACATTCGCGTTCTGCAGAAGCTTTGGTTGGTAATGGGGCAACACTGTGTATCTCTCTCTTGCAGAGCCCGGCAGCCAAATTCGAAATGTCCAGCGATTGCTCCCACACGAAAGCTGCCAGCACTGTAAGCTATAGCTGGTTTTCACTGCCCCTTGGAACTGCATTCGCTGCCACACAGACATTCGCGTTCTGCAAAAGCTTTGGTTGGTAATGGGGCAACACTCTGTATCTCTCTGTCGCACAGCCCGGCAGCCAAATTCGAAATGTCCAGCTATTGCTCCCACACGAAACGTGCCAGCACTGTAAGCTATAGCTGGTTTTCACTGCCCCTTGGAACTGCATGCGCTGCCACACAGACATTCGCGTTCTGCAAAAGCTTTGGTTGGTAATGGGGCAACACTGTGTATCTCTCTCTCGCAGAGCCCGGCAGCCAAATTCGAAACGTCCAGCGATTGCTCCCAAACGAAAGCTGTCAGCACGGACAGCTGTAGCTGGTTTTCACTGCCCCTTGGAACTGCATTCGCTGCCACACAGACATTCGCGTTCTGCAAAAGCTTTGGTTGGTAATGGGGCAACACTCTGTATCTCTCTGTCGCACAGCCCGGCAGCCAAATTCGAAATGTCCAGCTATTGCTCCCACACGAAACGCGCCAGCACTGTAAGCTATAGCTGGTTTTCACTGCCCCTTGGAACTGCATTCGCTGCCACACAGACATTCGCCTTCTACAAAAGCTTTGGTTGGTAATGGGGCAACACTCTGTATCTCTCTCTCGCAGAGCCCGGCAGCCAAATTCGAAATGTCCAGCGATTGCTCCCAGACGAAAGCTGCCAGCACTGAAAGCTGTAGCTGCTTTTCACTGCCCCTTGGAACTACGTTCGCTGCCACACAGACATTCGCGCTCTGCAAAAGCTTTGGTTGGTAATGGGGCAACACTGTGTATCTCTCTCTCGTAGAGCCCGGCTGCCAAATTCGAAACGTCCAGCGATTGCTCCCAAACGAAAGCTGCCAGCACGGAAAGCTGTAGCTGGTTTTCACTGCCCCTTGGAACTCCATTCGCTGCCACACAGACATTCACGTTCTGCAAAAGCTTTGGTTGGTAATGGGGCAACACTGTGTATCTCTCTCTCTAGAGCCCGGCAGCCAAATTCGAAACGTCCAGCGATTGCTCCCAAACGAAAGCTGCAAGCACGGAAAGCTGTACGTGGTTTTCACTGCCCCTTGGAACTGCATTCGCTGCCACACAGACATTCGCGTTCTGCAGAAGCTTTGGTTGGTAATGGGGCAACACTGTGTATCTCTCTCTTGCAGAGCCCGGCAGCCAAATTCGAAATGTCCAGCGATTGCTCCCACACGAAAGCTGCCAGCACGGAAAGATATAGCTGGTTTTCACTCCCCCTTGGAACTGCATTCGCTGCCACACAGACATTCGCGTTCTGCAAAAGCTTTGGTTGGTAATGGGGCAACACTCTGTATCTCTCTGTCGCACAGCCCGGCAGCCAAATTCGAAATGTCCAGCTATTGCTCCCACACGAAACGTGCCAGCACTGTAAGCTATAGCTGGTTTTCACTGCCCCTTGGAACTGCATGCGCTGCCACACAGACATTCGCCTTCTACAAAAGCTTTGGTTGGTAATGGGGCAACACTCTGTATCTCTCTCTCGCAGAGCCCGGCAGCCAAATTCGAAATGTCCAGCGATTGCTCCCAGACGAAAGCTGCCAGCACTGAAAGCTGTAGCTGGTTTTCACTGCCCCTTGGAACTGCGTTCACTGCCACACAGACATTCGCGCTCTGCAAAAGCTTTGGTTGGTAATGGGGCAACACTCTGTATCTCTCTGTCGCACAGCCCGGCAGCCAAATTCGAAATGTCCAGCTATTGCTCCCACACGAAACGTGCCAGCACTGTAAGCTATAGCTGGTTTTCACTGCCCCTTGGAACTGCATGCGCTGCCACACAGACATTCGCCTTCTACAAAAGCTTTGGTTGGTAATGGGGCAACACTCTGTATCTCTCTCTCGCAGAGCCCGGCAGCCAAATTCGAAATGTCCAGCGATTGCTCCCAGACGAAAGCTGCCAGCACTGAAAGCTGTAGCTGGTTTTCACTGCCCCTTGGAACTACGTTCACTGCCACACAGACATTCGCGCTCTGCAAAAGCTTTGGTTGGTAATGGGGCAACACTGTGTATCTCTCTCTCGTAGAGCCCGGCTGCCCAATTCGAAACGTCCAGCGATTGCTCCCAAACGAAAGCTGCCAGCACGGAAAGCTGTAGCTGGTTTTCACTGCCCCTTGGAACTGCATTCGCTGCCACACAGACATTCGCGTTCTGCAGAAGCTTTGGTTGGTAATGGGGCAACACTGTGTATCTCTCTCTTGCAGAGCCCGGCAGCCAAATTCGAAATGTCCAGCGATTGCTCCCACACGAAACCTGCCAGCACGGTAAGATATAGCTGGTTTTCACTGCCCCTTGGAACTGCATTCGCTGCCACACAGACATTCGCGTTCTGCAGAAGCTTTGGTTGGTAATGGGGCAACACTCTGTATCTCTCTCTTGCAGAGCCCGGCAGCCAAATTCGAAATGTCCAGCGATTGCTCCCACACGAAAGCTACCAGCACGGAAAGATATAGCTGGTTTTCACTGCCCCTTGGAACTGCATTCGCTGCCACACAGACATTCGCGTTCTGCAAAAGCTTTGGTTGGTAATGGGGCAACACTCTGTATCTCTCTCTCGCAGAGCCCGGCTGCCAAATTCCAAACGTCCAGCGGTTGCGTACACACGAAAGCTGCCAACACTGAAATCTGTAGCTGGTTTTCACTGCCCCTTGGAACTCCATTCGCTGCCACACAGACATTCGCGTTCTGCAAAAGCTTTGGTTGGTAATGGGGCAACACTGTGTATCTCTCTCTCCTAGAGCCCGGCAGCCAAATTCGAAACGTCCAGCGATTGCTCCCAAACGAAAGCTGCAAGCACGGAAAGCTGTACGTGGTTTTCACTGCCCCTTGGAACTGCATTCGCTGCCACACAGACATTCGCGTTCTGCAGAAGCTTTGGTTGGTAATGGGGCAACACTGTGTATCTCTCTCTTGCAGAGCCCGGCAGCCAAATTCAAAATGTCCAGCGATTGCTCCCACACGAAAGCTGCCAGCACTGTAAGCTATAGCTGGTTTTCACTGCCCCTTGGAACTGCATTCGCTGCCACACAGACATTCGCGTTCTGCAGAAGCTTTGGTTGGTAATGGGGCAACACTGTGTATCTCTCTCTTGCAGAGCCCGGCAGCCAAATTCGAAATGTCCAGCGATTGCTCCCACACGAAAGCTGCCAGCACGGCAAGATATAGCTGGTTTTCACTGCCCCTTGGAACTGCATTCGCTGCCACACAGACATTCGCGTTCTGCAGAAGCTTTGGTTGGTAATGGGGCAACACTCTGTATCTCTCTCTTGCAGAGCCCGGCAGCCAAATTCGAAATGTCCAGCGATTGCTCCCACACGAAAGCTACCAGCACGGAAAGATATAGCTGGTTTTCACTGCCCCTTGGAACTGCATGCGCTGCCACACAGACATTCGCGTTCTGCAAAAGCTTTGGTTGGTAATGGGGCAACACTCTGTATCTCTCTCTCGCAGAGCCCGGCTGCCAAATTCCAAACGTCCAGCGGTTGCGTACACACGAAAGCTGCCAACACTGAAATCTGTAGCTGGTTTTCACTGCCCCTTGGAACTCCATTCGCTGCCACACAGACATTCGCGTTCTGCAAAAGCTTTGGTTGGTAATGGGGCAACACTGTGTATCTCTCTCTCCTAGAGCCCGGCAGCCAAATTCGAAACGTCCAGCGATTGCTCCCAAACGAAAGCTGCAAGCACGGAAAGCTGTACGTGGTTTTCACTGCCCCTTGGAACTGCATTCGCTGCCACACAGACATTCGCGTTCTGCAGAAGCTTTGGTTGGTAATGGGGCAACACTGTGTATCTCTCTCTTGCAGAGCCCGGCAGCCAAATTCGAAATGTCCAGCGATTGCTCCCACACGAAAGCTGCCAGCACTGTAAGCTATAGCTGGTTTTCACTGCCCCTTGGAACTGCATTCGCTGCCACACAGACATTTGCGTTCTGCAAAAGCTTTGGTTGGTAATGGGGCAACACTCTGTATCTCTCTGTCGCACAGCCCGGCAGCCAAATTCGAAATGTCCAGCCATTGCTCCCACACGAAACGTGCCAGCACTGTAAGCTATAGCTGGTTTTCACTGCCCCTTGGAACTGCATGCGCTGCCACACAGACATTCGCGTTCTGCAAAAGCTTTGGTTGGTAATGGGGCAACACTGTGTATCTCTCTCTCGCAGAGCCCGGCAGCCAAATTCGAAACGTCCAGCGATTGCTCCCAAACGAAAGCTGTCAGCACGGACAGCTGTAGCTGGTTTTCACTGCCCCTTGGAACTGCATTCGCTGCCACACAGACATTCGCGTTCTGCAAAAGCTTTGGTTGGTAATGGGGCAACACTCTGTATCTCTCTGTCGCACAGCCCGGCAGCCAAATTCGAAATGTCCAGCTATTGCTCCCACACGAAACGTGCCAGCACTGTAAGCTATAGCTGGTTTTCACTGCCCCTTGGAACTGCATTCGCTGCCACACAGACATTCGCCTTCTACAAAAGCTTTGGTTGGTAATGGGGCAACACTCTGTATCTCTCTCTCGCAGAGCCCGGCAGCCAAATTCGAAATGTCCAGCGATTGCTCCCAGACGAAAGCTGCCAGCACTGAAAGCTGTAGCTGGTTTTCACTGCCCCTTGGAACTACGTTCGCTGCCACACAGACATTCGCGCTCTGCAAAAGCTTTGGTTGGTAATGGGGCAACACTGTGTATCTCTCTCTCGTAGAGCCCGGCTGCCAAATTCGAAACGTCCAGCGATTGCTCCCAAACGAAAGCTGCCAGCACGGAAAGCTGTAGCTGGTTTTCACTGCCCCTTGGAACTCCATTCGCTGCCACACAGACATTCACGTTCTGCAAAAGCTTTGGTTGGTAATGGGGCAACACTGTGTATCTCTCTCTCTAGAGCCCGGCAGCCAAATTCGAAACGTCCAGCGATTGCTCCCAAACGAAAGCTGCAAGCACGGAAAGCTGTACGTGGTTTTCACTGCCCCTTGGAACTGCATTCGCTGCCACACAGACATTCGCGTTCTGCAGAAGCTTTGGTTGGTAATGGGGCAACACTGTGTATCTCTCTCTTGCAGAGCCCGGCAGCCAAATTCGAAATGTCCAGCGATTGCTCCCACACGAAAGCTGCCAGCACGGAAAGATATAGCTGGTTTTCACTCCCCCTTGGAACTGCATTCGCTGCCACACAGACATTCGCGTTCTGCAAAAGCTTTGGTTGGTAATGGGGCAACACTCTGTATCTCTCTCTCGCAGAGCCCGGCAGCCAAATTTGAAACGTCCAGTGATTGCTCCCAAACGAAAGCTGCCAGCACTGAAAGCTGTAGCTGGTTTTCACTGCCCCTTGGAACTACGTTCACTGCCACACAGACATTCGCGTTCTGCAAAAGCTTTGGTTGGTAAGGGGCAACAATCTGTATCTCTCTCTCGCAGAGCCCGGCAGCCAAATACCAAACGTCCCGCCACTGTGCCCAAACAAAAGCTGCCAGCACGGAAAGCTGTAGCTGGTTTTCACTGCCCCTTGGAACTGCATTCGCTGCCACAAAGACATTCGCGTTCTGCAAAGGCTTTGGTTGGTAATGGGGCAACACTCTGTATCTCTCTCTCACAGAGCCCGGCTGCCAAATTCGAAACGTCCAGCGATTGCTCGGACACGAAAGATGCCAGCACTGAAAGCAGTAGCTGGTTTTCACTGCACCTTGGAACTACGTTCGCTGCCACACAGACATTCGCGTTCTGCAAAAGCTTTGGTTGGTAATGGGTCAACACTGTGTATGTCTCTCTCGCACAGCCCGGCAGCCAAATTTAAAATGTCTAGCGATTGCTCCCACACAAAAGCTGCCAGCACAGAAAGGTGTAGCTGGTTTTCACTGCCCCTTGGAACTGCATTCGCTGCCACACAGACATTCGCGTTCTGCAAAAGCTTTGGTTGGTAATGGGGCAACACTCTGTATCTCTCTCTCGCAGAGCCCGGCTGCCAAATTCCAAACGTCCAGCGGTTGCGTACACACGAAAGCTGCCAACACTGAAAGCAGTAGCTGGTTTTCACTGCCCCTTGGACCTGCATTCGCTGCCACACAGACATTCGCGTTCTGCAAAAGCTTTGGTTGGTAATGGGGCAACACTGTGTATCTCTCTGTCGCACAGCCCGGCAGCCAAATTCGAAACGTCCAGCGATTGCTCCCAAACGAAAGCTGCCAGCACTGAAAGCTGTAGCTGGTTTTCACTGCCCCTTGGAACTGCATTCGCTGCCACACAGACATTCGCGTTCTGCAGAAGCTTTGGTTGGTAATGGGGCAACACTCTGTATCTCTCTCTCGCAGAGCCCGGCAGCCAAATTTGAAATGTCCAGCGATTGCTCCCACACGAAAGCTGCCAGCACTGAAAGCTATAGTTGGTTTTCACTGCCCCTTGGAACTGCATTCGCTGCCACACAGACATTCGCGTTCTGCAAAAGCTTTGTTTGGTAACGGGGCAACACTCTGTATCTCTCTGTCGCACAGCCCGGCAGCCAAATTCGAAACGTCCAGCGATTGCTCCCAAACGAAAGCTGTCAGCACGGAAAGCTGTATCTGGTTTTCACTGCCCCTTGGAACTGCGTTCGCTGCCACACAGACATTCGCGTTCTGCTAAAGCTTTGGTTGGTAATGGGGCAACACTCTGTATCTCTCTCTCGCAGAGCCCAGCAGCCGAATACCAAACGTCCAGCCACTGTGCCCAAACGATAGATGCCAGCACTGAAAGCAGTAGCTGTTTTTCACTGCCCCTTGGAACTCCATTCGCTGCCACAAGGACATTCGCGTTCTGCAAAAGCTTTGGTTGGTAATGGGGCAACAGTGTTTATCTCTCTCTCGCAGAGCCCGGCAGCCAAATTCGAAACGTCCAGTGATTGCTCCCAAACGAAAGCTGCCAGCACGGAAAGCTGTAGCTCGTTTTCACTGCCCCTTGGAACTGCATTCGCTGCCACACAGACATTCGCGTTCTGCAAAAGCTTTGGTTGGTAATGGGGCAACACTCTGTATCTCTCTTGCAGAGCCCGGCAGCCAAATTCGAAACGTCCAGCGATTGCTCCCAAACGAAAGCTGCCAGCACGGAAAGATATAGCCGGTTTTCACTGCCCCTTGGAACTACGTTCACTGCCACACAGACATTCGCGTTCTGCAAAAGCTTTGGGTGGTAATGGGGCAACACTGTGTATCTCTCTCTCGCACAGCCCAGCTGCCAAATTCCAAACATCAAGCGATTGTGTACACACGAAAGCTGCCAACACGGAAAGCTGTAGCTGGTTTTCACTGCCCCTTGGAACTGCGTTCGCTGCCACACAGACATTCGCGTTCTGCTAAAGCTTTGGTTGGTAATGGGGCAACACTCTGTATCTCTCTCTCGCAGAGCCCGGCAGCCAAATACCAAACGTCCAGCCACTGTGCCCAAACGAAATATGCCAGCACTGAAAGCAGTAGCTGGTTTTCACTGCCCCTTGGAACTACGTCCGCTGCCACACAGACATTCGCGTTCTGGAGAAGCTTTGGTTGGTAATGGGGCAACACTCTGTATCTCTCTCTCGCAGAGCCCGGCAGCCAAATTCGAAACGTCCAGCGATTGGTCCCAAACGAAAGCTGCCAGCACGGAAAGCTGTAGCTGGTTTTCACTGCCCCTTGGAACTGCATTCGCTGCCACACAGACATTCGCCTTCTACAAAAGCTTTGGTTGGTAATGGGGCAACACTCTGTATCTCTCTCTCGCACAGCCCGGCTGCCAAATTCGACACGTCCAGCGATTGCTACGACACGAAAGATGCCAGCACAGAAAGGTGTAGCTGGTTTTCACTGCCCCTTGGAACTACGTTCGCTGCCACACAGACATTCGCGTTCTGCAAAAGCTTTGGTTGGTAATGGGGCAACACTGTGTATCTCTCTCTCGCAGAGCCCGGCAGCCAAATTCGAAACGTCCAGCGATTGCTCCCAAACGAAAGCTGTCAGCACGGACAGCTGTAGCTGGTTTTCACTGCCCCTTGGAACTGCATTCGCTGCCACACAGACATTCGCGTTCTGCAGAAGCTTTGGTAGGTAATGGTGCAACACTGTTTATCTCTCTCTCGCAGAGCCCGGCAGCCAAATTCGAAACGTCCAGCGATTGCTCCCAAACGAAAGCTGTCAGCACGGACAGCTGTAGCTGGTTTTCACTGCCCCTTGGAACTGCATTCGCTGCCACACAGACATTCGCGTTCTGCAAAAGCTTTGGTTGGTAATGGGGCAACACTCTGTATCTCTCTGTCGCACAGCCCGGCAGCCAAATTCGAAATGTCCAGCTATTGCTCCCACACGAAACGTGCCAGCACGGAAAGGTGTAGCTGGTTTTCACTGCCCCTTGGAACTGCATGCGCTGCCACACAGACATTCGCCTTCTACAAAAGCTTTGGTTGGTAATGGGGCAACACTCTGTATCTCTCTCTCGCAGAGCCCGGCTGCCAAATTCGAAACGTCCAGTGATTGCTCCCAAACGAAAGCTGCCAGCACTGAAAGCTGTAGCTGGTTTTCACTGCCCCTTGGAACTACGTTCACTGCCACACAGACATTCGCGCTCTGCAAAAGCTTTGGTTGGTAATGGGGCAACACTGTGTATCTCTCTCTCGTAGAGCCCGGCTGCCAAATTCGAAACGTCCAGCGATTGCTCCCAAACGAAAGCTGCCAGCACGGAAAGCTGTACGTGGTTTTCACTGCCCCTTGGAACTGCATTCGCTGCCACACAGACATTCGCGTTCTGCAGAAGCTTTGGTTGGTAATGGGGCAACACTCTGTATCTCTCTGTCGCACAGCCCGGCAGCCAAATTCGAAATGTCCAGCTATTGCTCCCACACGAAACGTGCCAGCATAGAAAGGTGTAGCTGGTTTTCACTGCCCCTTGGAACTGCATGCGCTGCCACACAGACATTCGCCTTCTACAAAAGCTTTGGTTGGTAATGGGGCAACACTCTGTATCTCTCTCTCGCAGAGCCCGGCTGCCAAATTCCAAACGTCCAGTGATTGCTCCCAAACGAAAGCTGCCAGCACTGAAAGCTGTAGCTGGTTTTCACTGCCCCTTGGAACTACGTTCACTGCCACACAGACATTCGCGCTCTGCAAAAGCTTTGGTTGGTAATGGGGCAAAACTCTGTATCTCTCTCTCGCAGAGCCCGGCTGCCAAATTCCAAACGTCCAGCGGTTGCGTACACACGAAAGCTGCCAACACTGAAATCTGTAGCTGGTTTTCACTGCCCCTTGGAACTCCATTCGCTGCCACACAGACATTCGCGTTCTGCAAAAGCTTTGGTTGGTAATGGGGCAACACTGTGTATCTCTCTCTCCTAGAGCCCGGCAGCCAAATTCGAAACGTCCAGCGATTGCTCCCAAACGAAAGCTGCAAGCACGGAAAGCTGTACGTGGTTTTCACTGCCCCTTGGAACTGCATTCGCTGCCACACAGACATTCGCGTTCTGCAGAAGCTTTGGTTGGTAATGGGGCAACACTGTGTATCTCTCTCTTGCAGAGCCCGGCAGCCAAATTCGAAATGTCCAGCGATTGCTCCCACACGAAATCTGCCAGCACTGTAAGCTATAGCTGGTTTTCACTGCCCCTTGGAACTGCATTCGCTGCCACACAGACATTCGCGTTCTGCAAAAGCTTTGGTTGTTAATGGGGCAACACTCTTTATCTCTCTGTCGCACAGCCCGGCAGCCAAATTCGAAATGTCCAGCTATTGCTCCCACACGAAACGTGCCAGCACTGTAAGCTATAGCTGGTTTTCACTGCCCCTTGGAACTGCATGCGCTGCCACACAGACATTCGCCTTCTACAAAAGCTTTGGTTGGTAATGGGGCAACGCTCTGTATCTCTCTCTCGCAGAGCCCGGCAGCCAAATTCGAAACGTCCAGCGATTGCTCCCAAACGAAACCTGACAGCATGGAAAGCTGTAGCTGGTTTTCACTGCCCCTTGGAACTGCGTACGCTGGCACACAGACATGCGCGTTCTGCAAAAGCTTTAGTTGGTAATGGGGCAACAGTGTGTATCTCTCTCTCGCAGAGCCCGGCAGCCAAATACCAAACGTCCAGCCACTGTGCCCAAACGAAAGCTGCCAGCACTGAAAGCAGTAGCTGGTTTTCACTGCCCCTTGGAACTACGTTCGCTGCCACACAGACATTCGCGTTTTGTAGAAGCTTTGGTTGGTAATGGGGCAACACTGTGTATCTCTCTCTTGCAGAGCCCGGCAGCCAAATTCGAAATGTCTAGCGATTGCTCCCACACAAAAGCTGCCAGCACGGAAAGATATAGCTGGTTTTCACTGCCCCTTGGAACTACGTTCGCTGCCACACAGACATTCGCGTTCTGCAAAAGCTTTGGTTGGTAATGGGGGAACACTGTGTATCTCTCTCTCGCAGAGCCCGGCAGCCAAATACAAAACGTCCAACGATTGCTCCCAAACGAAAGCTGTCAGCACGGACAGCTGTAGCTGGTTTTCACTGCCCCTTGCAACTGCATTCGCTGCCACACAGACATTCGCGTTCTGCAGAAGCTTTGGTTGGTAATGGGGCAACACTGTGTATCTCTCTCTTGCAGAGCCCGGCAGCCAAATTCGAAATGTCCAGCGATTGCTCCCACACGAAAGCTGCCAGCACGGAAAGATATAGCTGGTTTTCACTGCCCCATGGAACTGCATTCCCTGCCACACAGACATTCGCGTTCTGCAAAAGCTTTGGTTGGTAATGGGGCAACACTCTGTATCTCTCTCTCGCAGAGCCCGGCTGCCAAATTCCAAACGTCCAGCGGTTGCGTACACACGAAAGCTGCCAAATCTGAAATCTGTAGCTGGTTTTCACTGCCCCTTGGAACTGCATTCGCTGCCACACAGACATTCGCGTTCTGCAAAAGCTGTGGTTGGTAATGGGGCAACATTGTGTATCTCTCTCTCCTAGAGCCCGGCAGCCAAATTCGAAACGTCCAGCGATTGCTCCCAAACGAAAGCTGCCAGCACGGAAAGCTGTAGCTGGTTTTCATTGCCCCTTGGAACTGCATTCGCTGCCACACAGACATTCGCGTTCTGCTAAAGCTTTGGTTGGTAATGGGGCAACACTGTGTATCTCTCTCGCACAGCCCGGCAGCCAAATTTAAAATGTCTAGCGATTGCTCCCACACAAAAGCTGCCAGCACAGAAAGGTGTAGCTGGTTTTCTCTGCCCCTTGGAACTACGTTCGCTGCCACACAGACATTCGCGTTCTGCAAAAGCTTTGGTTGGTAATGGGGCAACGCTGTGTATCTCTCTCTCGCAGAGCCCGGCAGCCAAATTCGAAACGTCCAGCGATTGCTCCCAAACGAAAGCTGCCAGCACGGAAAGCTGTACGTGGTTTTCACTGCCCCTTGGAACTGCATTCGCTGCCACACAGACATTCGCGTTCTGCAGAAGCTTTGGTTGGTAATGGGGCAACACTGTGTATCTCTCTCTTGCAGAGCCCGGCAGCCAAATTCGAAATGTCCAGCGATTGCTCCCACACGAAAGCTGCCAGCACGGAAAGATATAGCTGGTTTTCACTCCCCCTTGGAACTGCATTCGCTGCCACACAGACATTCGCGTTCTGCAAAAGCTTTGGTTGGTAATGGGGCAACACTCTGTATCTCTCTCTCGCAGAGCCCGGCAGCCAAATTTGAAACGTCCAGTGATTGCTCCCAAACGAAAGCTGCCAGCACTGAAAGCTGTAGCTGGTTTTCACTGCCCCTTGGAACTACGTTCACTGCCACACAGACATTCGCGTTCTGCAAAAGCTTTGGTTGGTAAGGGGCAACAATCTGTATCTCTCTCTCGCAGAGCCCGGCAGCCAAATACCAAACGTCCCGCCACTGTGCCCAAACAAAAGCTGCCAGCACGGAAAGCTGTAGCTGGTTTTCACTGCCCCTTGGAACTGCATTCGCTGCCACAAAGACATTCGCGTTCTGCAAAGGCTTTGGTTGGTAATGGGGCAACACTCTGTATCTCTCTCTCACAGAGCCCGGCTGCCAAATTCGAAACGTCCAGCGATTGCTCGGACACGAAAGATGCCAGCACTGAAAGCAGTAGCTGGTTTTCACTGCACCTTGGAACTACGTTCGCTGCCACACAGACATTCGCGTTCTGCAAAAGCTTTGGTTGGTAATGGGTCAACACTGTGTATGTCTCTCTCGCACAGCCCGGCAGCCAAATTTAAAATGTCTAGCGATTGCTCCCACACAAAAGCTGCCAGCACAGAAAGGTGTAGCTGGTTTTCACTGCCCCTTGGAACTGCATTCGCTGCCACACAGACATTCGCGTTCTGCAAAAGCTTTGGTTGGTAATGGGGCAACACTCTGTATCTCTCTCTCGCAGAGCCCGGCTGCCAAATTCCAAACGTCCAGCGGTTGCGTACACACGAAAGCTGCCAACACTGAAAGCAGTAGCTGGTTTTCACTGCCCCTTGGACCTGCATTCGCTGCCACACAGACATTCGCGTTCTGCAAAAGCTTTGGTTGGTAATGGGGCAACACTGTGTATCTCTCTGTCGCACAGCCCGGCAGCCAAATTCGAAACGTCCAGCGATTGCTCCCAAACGAAAGCTGCCAGCACTGAAAGCTGTAGCTGGTTTTCACTGCCCCTTGGAACTGCATTCGCTGCCACACAGACATTCGCGTTCTGCAGAAGCTTTGGTTGGTAATGGGGCAACACTCTGTATCTCTCTCTCGCAGAGCCCGGCAGCCAAATTTGAAATGTCCAGCGATTGCTCCCACACGAAAGCTGCCAGCACTGAAAGCTATAGTTGGTTTTCACTGCCCCTTGGAACTGCATTCGCTGCCACACAGACATTCGCGTTCTGCAAAAGCTTTGTTTGGTAACGGGGCAACACTCTGTATCTCTCTGTCGCACAGCCCGGCAGCCAAATTCGAAACGTCCAGCGATTGCTCCCAAACGAAAGCTGTCAGCACGGAAAGCTGTATCTGGTTTTCACTGCCCCTTGGAACTGCGTTCGCTGCCACACAGACATTCGCGTTCTGCTAAAGCTTTGGTTGGTAATGGGGCAACACTCTGTATCTCTCTCTCGCAGAGCCCAGCAGCCGAATACCAAACGTCCAGCCACTGTGCCCAAACGATAGATGCCAGCACTGAAAGCAGTAGCTGTTTTTCACTGCCCCTTGGAACTCCATTCGCTGCCACAAGGACATTCGCGTTCTGCAAAAGCTTTGGTTGGTAATGGGGCAACAGTGTTTATCTCTCTCTCGCAGAGCCCGGCAGCCAAATTCGAAACGTCCAGTGATTGCTCCCAAACGAAAGCTGCCAGCACGGAAAGCTGTAGCTCGTTTTCACTGCCCCTTGGAACTGCATTCGCTGCCACACAGACATTCGCGTTCTGCAAAAGCTTTGGTTGGTAATGGGGCAACACTCTGTATCTCTCTTGCAGAGCCCGGCAGCCAAATTCGAAACGTCCAGCGATTGCTCCCAAACGAAAGCTGCCAGCACGGAAAGATATAGCCGGTTTTCACTGCCCCTTGGAACTACGTTCACTGCCACACAGACATTCGCGTTCTGCAAAAGCTTTGGGTGGTAATGGGGCAACACTGTGTATCTCTCTCTCGCACAGCCCAGCTGCCAAATTCCAAACATCAAGCGATTGTGTACACACGAAAGCTGCCAACACGGAAAGCTGTAGCTGGTTTTCACTGCCCCTTGGAACTGCGTTCGCTGCCACACAGACATTCGCGTTCTGCTAAAGCTTTGGTTGGTAATGGGGCAACACTCTGTATCTCTCTCTCGCAGAGCCCGGCAGCCAAATACCAAACGTCCAGCCACTGTGCCCAAACGAAATATGCCAGCACTGAAAGCAGTAGCTGGTTTTCACTGCCCCTTGGAACTACGTCCGCTGCCACACAGACATTCGCGTTCTGGAGAAGCTTTGGTTGGTAATGGGGCAACACTCTGTATCTCTCTCTCGCAGAGCCCGGCAGCCAAATTCGAAACGTCCAGCGATTGGTCCCAAACGAAAGCTGCCAGCACGGAAAGCTGTAGCTGGTTTTCACTGCCCCTTGGAACTGCATTCGCTGCCACACAGACATTCGCCTTCTACAAAAGCTTTGGTTGGTAATGGGGCAACACTCTGTATCTCTCTCTCGCACAGCCCGGCTGCCAAATTCGACACGTCCAGCGATTGCTACGACACGAAAGATGCCAGCACAGAAAGGTGTAGCTGGTTTTCACTGCCCCTTGGAACTACGTTCGCTGCCACACAGACATTCGCGTTCTGCAAAAGCTTTGGTTGGTAATGGGGCAACACTGTGTATCTCTCTCTCGCAGAGCCCGGCAGCCAAATTCGAAACGTCCAGCGATTGCTCCCAAACGAAAGCTGTCAGCACGGACAGCTGTAGCTGGTTTTCACTGCCCCTTGGAACTGCATTCGCTGCCACACAGACATTCGCGTTCTGCAGAAGCTTTGGTAGGTAATGGTGCAACACTGTTTATCTCTCTCTCGCAGAGCCCGGCAGCCAAATTCGAAACGTCCAGCGATTGCTCCCAAACGAAAGCTGTCAGCACGGACAGCTGTAGCTGGTTTTCACTGCCCCTTGGAACTGCATTCGCTGCCACACAGACATTCGCGTTCTGCAAAAGCTTTGGTTGGTAATGGGGCAACACTCTGTATCTCTCTGTCGCACAGCCCGGCAGCCAAATTCGAAATGTCCAGCTATTGCTCCCACACGAAACGTGCCAGCACGGAAAGGTGTAGCTGGTTTTCACTGCCCCTTGGAACTGCATGCGCTGCCACACAGACATTCGCCTTCTACAAAAGCTTTGGTTGGTAATGGGGCAACACTCTGTATCTCTCTCTCGCAGAGCCCGGCTGCCAAATTCGAAACGTCCAGTGATTGCTCCCAAACGAAAGCTGCCAGCACTGAAAGCTGTAGCTGGTTTTCACTGCCCCTTGGAACTACGTTCACTGCCACACAGACATTCGCGCTCTGCAAAAGCTTTGGTTGGTAATGGGGCAACACTGTGTATCTCTCTCTCGTAGAGCCCGGCTGCCAAATTCGAAACGTCCAGCGATTGCTCCCAAACGAAAGCTGCCAGCACGGAAAGCTGTACGTGGTTTTCACTGCCCCTTGGAACTGCATTCGCTGCCACACAGACATTCGCGTTCTGCAGAAGCTTTGGTTGGTAATGGGGCAACACTCTGTATCTCTCTGTCGCACAGCCCGGCAGCCAAATTCGAAATGTCCAGCTATTGCTCCCACACGAAACGTGCCAGCATAGAAAGGTGTAGCTGGTTTTCACTGCCCCTTGGAACTGCATGCGCTGCCACACAGACATTCGCCTTCTACAAAAGCTTTGGTTGGTAATGGGGCAACACTCTGTATCTCTCTCTCGCAGAGCCCGGCTGCCAAATTCCAAACGTCCAGTGATTGCTCCCAAACGAAAGCTGCCAGCACTGAAAGCTGTAGCTGGTTTTCACTGCCCCTTGGAACTACGTTCACTGCCACACAGACATTCGCGCTCTGCAAAAGCTTTGGTTGGTAATGGGGCAACACTGTGTATCTCTCTCTCGCAGAGCCCGGCTGCCAAATTCCAAACGTCCAGCGGTTGCGTACACACGAAAGCTGCCAACACTGAAATCTGTAGCTGGTTTTCACTGCCCCTTGGAACTCCATTCGCTGCCACACAGACATTCGCGTTCTGCAAAAGCTTTGGTTGGTAATGGGGCAACACTGTGTATCTCTCTCTCCTAGAGCCCGGCAGCCAAATTCGAAACGTCCAGCGATTGCTCCCAAACGAAAGCTGCAAGCACGGAAAGCTGTACGTGGTTTTCACTGCCCCTTGGAACTGCATTCGCTGCCACACAGACATTCGCGTTCTGCAGAAGCTTTGGTTGGTAATGGGGCAACACTGTGTATCTCTCTCTTGCAGAGCCCGGCAGCCAAATTCGAAATGTCCAGCGATTGCTCCCACACGAAATCTGCCAGCACTGTAAGCTATAGCTGGTTTTCACTGCCCCTTGGAACTGCATTCGCTGCCACACAGACATTCGCGTTCTGCAAAAGCTTTGGTTGTTAATGGGGCAACACTCTTTATCTCTCTGTCGCACAGCCCGGCAGCCAAATTCGAAATGTCCAGCTATTGCTCCCACACGAAACGTGCCAGCACTGTAAGCTATAGCTGGTTTTCACTGCCCCTTGGAACTGCATGCGCTGCCACACAGACATTCGCCTTCTACAAAAGCTTTGGTTCGTAATGGGGCAACACTCTGTATCTCTCTGTCGCACAGCCCGGCAGCCAAATTCGAAACGTCCAGCGATTGCTCCCAAACGAAACCTACCAGCACGGAAAGCTGTAGCTGGTTTTCACTGCCCCTTGGAACTGCGTTCGCTGCCACACAGACATTCGCGTTCTGCTAAAGCTTTGGTTGGTAATGGGGCAACACTGTGTATCTCTCTCTCGCAGAGCCCGGCAGCCAAATACCAAACGTCCAGCCACTGTGCCCAAACGAAATATGCCAGCACTGAAAGCAGTAGCTGGTTTTCACTGCCCCTTGGAACTGCATTCGCTGCCACACAGACATTCGCCTTCTACAAAAGCTTTGGTTGGTAATGGGGCAACGCTCTGTATCTCTCTCTCGCAGAGCCCGGCAGCCAAATTCGAAATGTCCAGCGATTGCTCCCAAACGAAACCTGACAGCATGGAAAGCTGTAGCTGGTTTTCACTGCCCCTTGGAACTGCGTACGCTGGCACACAGACATGCGCGTTCTGCAAAAGCTTTAGTTGGTAATGGGGCAACAGTGTGTATCTCTCTCTCGCAGAGCCCGGCAGCCAAATACCAAACGTCCAGCCACTGTGCCCAAACGAAAGCTGCCAGCACTGAAAGCAGTAGCTGGTTTTCACTGCCCCTTGGAACTACGTTCGCTGCCACACAGACATTCGCGTTTTGTAGAAGCTTTGGTTGGTAATGGGGCAACACTGTGTATCTCTCTCTTGCAGAGCCCGGCAGCCAAATTCGAAATGTCTAGCGATTGCTCCCACACAAAAGCTGCCAGCACGGAAAGATATAGCTGGTTTTCACTGCCCCTTGGAACTACGTTCGCTGCCACACAGACATTCGCGTTCTGCAAAAGCTTTGGTTGGTAATGGGGGAACACTGTGTATCTCTCTCTCGCAGAGCCCGGCAGCCAAATACAAAACGTCCAACGATTGCTCCCAAACGAAAGCTGTCAGCACGGACAGCTGTAGCTGGTTTTCACTGCCCCTTGCAACTGCATTCGCTGCCACACAGACATTCGCGTTCTGCAGAAGCTTTGGTTGGTAATGGGGCAACACTGTGTATCTCTCTCTTGCAGAGCCCGGCAGCCAAATTCGAAATGTCCAGCGATTGCTCCCACACGAAAGCTGCCAGCACGGAAAGATATAGCTGGTTTTCACTGCCCCATGGAACTGCATTCCCTGCCACACAGACATTCGCGTTCTGCAAAAGCTTTGGTTGGTAATGGGGCAACACTCTGTATCTCTCTCTCGCAGAGCCCGGCTGCCAAATTCCAAACGTCCAGCGGTTGCGTACACACGAAAGCTGCCAAATCTGAAATCTGTAGCTGGTTTTCACTGCCCCTTGGAACTCCATTCGCTGCCACACAGACATTCGCGTTCTGCAAAAGCTGTGGTTGGTAATGGGGCAACACTGTGTATCTCTCTCTCCTAGAGCCCGGCAGCCAAATTCGAAACGTCCAGCGATTGCTCCCAAACGAAAGCTGCCAGCACGGAAAGCTGTAGCTGGTTTTCATTGCCCCTTGGAACTGCATTCGCTGCCACACAGACATTCGCGTTCTGCTAAAGCTTTGGTTGGTAATGGGGCAACACTGTGTATCTCTCTCGCACAGCCCGGCAGCCAAATTTAAAATGTCTAGCGATTGCTCCCACACAAAAGCTGCCAGCACAGAAAGGTGTAGCTGGTTTTCTCTGCCCCTTGGAACTACGTTCGCTGCCACACAGACATTCGCGTTCTGCAAAAGCTTTGGTTGGTAATGGGGCAACGCTGTGTATCTCTCTCTCGCAGAGCCCGGCAGCCAAATTCGAAACGTCCAGCGATTGCTCCCAAACGAAAGCTGCCAGCACGGAAAGCTGTAGTTGGTTTTCACTGCCCCTTGGAACTGCATTCGCTGCCACACAGACATTCGCGTTCTGCAGAAGCTTTGGTTGGTAATGGGGCAACACTGTGTATCTCTCTCTTGCAGAGCCCGGCAGCCAAATTCGAAATGTCCAGCGATTGCTCCCACACGAAAGCTGCCAGCACGGAAAGATATAGCTGGTTTTCACTGCCCCTTGGAACTGCATTCGCTGCCACACAGACATTCGCGTTCTGCAAAAGCTTTGGTTGGTAATGGGGCAACACTCTGTATCTCTCTGTCGCACAGCCCGGCAGCCAAATTCGAAATGTCCAGCTATTGCTCCCACACGAAACGTGCCAGCACTGTAAGCTATAGCTGGTTTTCACTGCCCCTTGGAACTGCATGCACTGCCACACAGACATTCGCCTTCTACAAAAGCTTTGGTTGGTAATGGGGCAACACTCTGTATCTCTCTGTCGCACAGCCCGGCAGCCAAATTCGAAACGTCCAGCGATTGCTCCCAAAGGAAACCTGCCAGCACGGAAAGCTGTAGCTGGTTTTCACTGCCCCTTGGAACTGCGTTCGCTGACACACAGACATTCGCGTTCTGCAGAAGCTTTGGTTGGTAATGGGGCAACACTCTGTATCTCTCTCTCGCAGAGCCCGGCAGCCAAATACCAAACGTCCAGCCACTGTGCCCAAAGGAAATATGCCAGCACTGAAAGCAGTAGCTGGTTTTCACTGCCCCTTGGAACTACGTTCGCTGCCACACAGACATTCGCGTTCTGCAGAAGCTTTGGTTGGTAATGGGGCAACACTCTGTATCTCTCTCTCGCAGAGCCCGGCTGCCAAATTCGAAACGTCCAGCGATTGCTCCCAAACGAAAGATGCCAGCACAGAAAGGTGTAGCTGGTTTTCACTGCCCCTTGGAACTACGTTCGCTGCCACACAGACATTCGCGTTCTGCAAAAGCTTTGGTTGGTAATGGGGCAACACTGTGTATCTCTCTCTCGCAGAGCCCGGCAGCCAAATTCGAAACGTCCAGCGATTGCTCCCAAACGAAAGCTGCCAGCACGGAAAGCTGTAGTTGGTTTTCACTGCCCCTTGGAACTGCATTCGCTGCCACACAGACATTCGCGTTCTGCAGAAGCTTTGGTTGGTAATGGGGCAACACTCTGTATCTCTCTCTTGCAGAGCCCGGCAGCCAAATTCGAAATGTCCAGCGATTGCTCCCACACGAAAGCTGCCAGCACGGAAAGATATAGCTGGTTTTCACTGCCCCTTGGAACTGCATTCGCTGCCACACAGACATTCGCGTTCTGCAAAAGCTTTGGTTGGTAATGGGGCAACACTCTGTATCTCTCTGTCGCACAGCCCGGCAGCCAAATTCGAAATGTCCAGCTATTGCTCCCACACGAAACGTGCCAGCACTGTAAGCTATAGCTGGTTTTCACTGCCCCTTGGAACTGCATGCACTGCCACACAGACATTCGCCTTCTACAAAAGCTTTGGTTGGTAATGGGGCAACACTCTGTATCTCTCTGTCGCACAGCCCGGCAGCCAAATTCGAAACGTCCAGCGATTGCTCCCAAAGGAAACCTGCCAGCACGGAAAGCTGTAGCTGGTTTTCACTGCCCCTTGGAACTGCGTTCGCTGCCACACAGACATTCGCGTTCTGCTAAAGCTTTGGTTGGTAATGGGGCAACACTCTGTATCTCTCTCTCGCAGAGCCCGGCAGCCAAATACCAAACGTCCAGCCACTGTGCCCAAAGGAAATATGCCAGCACTGAAAGCAGTAGCTGGTTTTCACTGCCCCTTGGAACTACGTTCGCTGCCACACAGACATTCGCGTTCTGCAGAAGCTTTGGTTGGTAATGGGGCAACACTCTGTATCTCTCTCTCGCAGAGCCCGGCTGCCAAATTCGAAACGTCCAGCGATTGCTCCCAAACGAAAGATGCCAGCACAGAAAGGTGTAGCTGGTTTTCACTGCCCCTTGGAACTACGTTCGCTGCCACACAGACATTCGCGTTCTGCAAAAGCTTTGGTTGGTAATGGGGCAACACTGTGTATCTCTCTCTCGCAGAGCCCCGCAGCCAAATTCGAAACGTCCAGCGATTGCTCCCAAACGAAAGCTGCCAGCACGGAAAGCTGTAGTTGGTTTTCACTGCCCCTTGGAACTGCATTCGCTGCCACACAGACATTCGTGTTCTGCAAAAGCTTTGGTTGGTAATGGGGCAACACTGTGTATCTCTCTCTCGCAGAGCCCGGCAGCCAAATTCGAAACGTCCAGCGATTGCTCCCAAACGAAAGCTGCCAGCACGGAAAGCTGTAGCTGGTTTTCATTGCCCCTTGGAACTGCATTCGCTGCCACACAGACATTCGCGTTCTGCTAAAGCTTTGGTTGGTAATGGGGCAACACTGTGTATCTCTCTCGCACAGCCCGGCAGCCAAATTTAAAATGTCTAGTGATTGCTCCCACACAAAAGCTGCCAGCACAGAAAGGTGTAGCTGGTTTTCTCTGCCCCTTGGAACTACGTTCGCTGCCACACAGACATTCGCGTTCTGCAAAAGCTTTGGTTGGTAATGGGGCAACACTGTGTATCTCTCTCTCGCAGAGCCCGGCAGCCAAATTCGAAACGTCCAGCGATTGCTCCCAAACGAAAGCTGCCAGCACGGAAAGCTGTAGTTGGTTTTCACTGCCCCTTGGAACTGCATTCGCTGCCACACAGACATTCGCGTTCTGCAGAAGCTTTGGTTGGTAATGGGGCAACACTCTGTATCTCTCTCTTGCAGAGCCCGGCAGCCAAATTCGAAATGTCCAGCGATTGCTCCCACACGAAAGCTGCCAGCACGGAAAGATATAGCTGGTTTTCACTGCCCCTTGGAACTGCATTCGCTGCCACACAGACATTCGCGTTCTGCAAAAGCTTTGGTTGGTAATGGGGCAACACTCTGTATCTCTCTGTCGCACAGCCCGGCAGCCAAATTCGAAATGTCCAGCTATTGCTCCCACACGAAACGTGCCAGCACTGTAAGCTATAGCTGGTTTTCACTGCCCCTTGGAACTGCATGCACTGCCACACAGACATTCGCCTTCTACAAAAGCTTTGGTTGGTAATGGGGCAACACTCTGTATCTCTCTGTCGCACAGCCCGGCAGCCAAATTCGAAACGTCCAGCGATTGCTCCCAAAGGAAACCTGCCAGCACGGAAAGCTGTAGCTGGTTTTCACTGCCCCTTGGAACTGCGTTCGCTGCCACACAGACATTCGCGTTCTGCTAAAGCTTTGGTTGGTAATGGGGCAACACTCTGTATCTCTCTCTCGCAGAGCCCGGCAGCCAAATACCAAACGTCCAGCCACTGTGCCCAAAGGAAATATGCCAGCACTGAAAGCAGTAGCTGGTTTTCACTGCCCCTTGGAACTACGTTCGCTGCCACACAGACATTCGCGTTCTGCAGAAGCTTTGGTTGGTAATGGGGCAACACTCTGTATCTCTCTCTCGCAGAGCCCGGCTGCCAAATTCGAAACGTCCAGCGATTGCTCCCAAACGAAAGATGCCAGCAGAGAAAGGTGTAGCTGGTTTTCACTGCCCCTTGGAACTACGTTCGCTGCCACACAGACATTCGCGTTCTGCAAAAGCTTTGGTTGGTAATGGGGCAACACTCTGTATCTCTCTCTCGCAGAGCCCGGCAGCCAAATTCGAAACGTCCAGCGATTGCTCCCAAACGAAAGCTGCCAGCACGGAAAGCTGTAGTTGGTTTTCACTGCCCCTTGGAACTGCATTCGCTGCCACACAGACATTCGCGTTCTGCAAAAGCTTTGGTTGGTAATGGGGCAACACTGTGTATCTCTCTCTTGCAGAGCCCGGCAGCCAAATTCGAAATGTCCAGCGATTGCTCCCACACGAAAGCTGCCAGCACTGTAAGCTATAGCTGGTTTTCACTGCCCCTTGGAACTGCATGCGCTGCCACACAGACATTCGCCTTCTACAAAAGCTTTGGTTGGTAATGGGGCAACACTCTGTATCTCTCTGTCGCACAGCCCGGCAGCCAAATTCGAAACGTCCAGCGATTGCTCCCAAACGAAACCTGCCAGCACGGAAAGCTGTAGCTGGTTTTCACTGCCCCTTGGAACTGCGTTCGCTGCCACACAGACATTCGCGTTCTGCTAAAGCTTTGGTTGGTAATGGGGCAACACTCTGTATCTCTCTCTCGCAGAGCCCGGCAGCCAAATACCAAACGTCCAGCCACTGTGCCCAAACGAAATATGCCAGCAGTGAAAGCAGTAGCTGGTTTTCACTGCCCCTTGGAACTGCATTCGCTGCCACACAGACATTCGCGTTCTGCAAAAGCTTTGGTTGGTAATGGGGCAACACTTTGTATCTCTCTGTCGCACAGCCCGGCAGCCAAATTCGAAACGTCCAGCGATTGCTCCCAAACGAAAGCTGTCAGCACGGACAGCTGTAGCTGGTTTTCACTGCCCCTTGGAACTGCATTCGCTGCCACACAGACATTCGCGTTCTGCAGAAGCTTTGGTTGGTAATGGGGCAACACTGTGTATCTCTCTCTTGCAGAGCCCGGCAGCCAAATTCGAAATGTCCAGCGATTGCTCCCACACGAAAGCTGCCAGCACGGAAAGATATAGCTGGTTTTCACTGCCCCATGGAACTGCATTCCCTGCCACACAGACATTCGCGTTCTGCAAAAGCTTTGGTTGGTAATGGGGCAACACTCTGTATCTCTCTCTCGCAGAGCCCGGCTGCCAAATTCCAAACGTCCAGCGGTTGCGTACACACGAAAGCTGCCAAATCTGAAATCTGTAGCTGGTTTTCACTGCCCCTTGGAACTCCATTCGCTGCCACACAGACATTCGCGTTCTGCAAAAGCTGTGGTTGGTAATGGGGCAACACTGTGTATCTCTCTCTCCTAGAGCCCGGCAGCTAAATTCGAAACGTCCAGCGATTGCTCCCAAACGAAAGCTGCCAGCACGGAAAGCTGTAGCTGGTTTTCATTGCCCCTTGGAACTGCATTCGCTGCCACACAGACATTCGCGTTCTGCTAAAGCTTTGGTTGGTAATGGGGCAACACTGTGTATCTCTCTCGCACAGCCCGGCAGCCAAATTTAAAATGTCTAGCGATTGCTCCCACACAAAAGCTGCCAGCACAGAAAGGTGTAGCTGGTTTTCTCTGCCCCTTGGAACTACGTTCGCTGCCACACAGACATTCGCGTTCTGCAAAAGCTTTGGTTGGTAATGGGGCAACACTATTTATCTCTCTCTCGCAGAGCCCGGCAGCCAAATTCGAAACGTCCAGCGATTGCTCCCAAACGAAAGCTGCCAGCACGGAAAGCTGTAGTTGGTTTTCACTGCCCCTTGGAACTGCATTCGCTGCCACACAGACATTCGCGTTCTGCAGAAGCTTTGGTTGGTAATGGGGCAACACTCTGTATCTCTCTCTTGCAGAGCCCGGCAGCCAAATTCGAAATGTCCAGCGATTGCTCCCACACGAAAGCTGCCAGCACGGAAAGATATAGCTGGTTTTCACTGCCCCTTGGAACTGCATTCGCTGCCACACAGACATTCGCGTTCTGCAAAAGCTTTGGTTGGTAATGGGGCAACACTCTGTATCTCTCTGTCGCACAGCCCGGCAGCCAAATTCGAAATGTCCAGCTATTGCTCCCACACGAAACGTGCCAGCACTGTAAGCTATAGCTGGTTTTCACTGCCCCTTGGAACTGCATGCACTGCCACACAGACATTCGCCTTCTACAAAAGCTTTGGTTGGTAATGGGGCAACACTCTGTATCTCTCTGTCGCACAGCCCGGCAGCCAAATTCGAAACGTCCAGCGATTGCTCCCAAAGGAAACCTGCCAGCACGGAAAGCTGTAGCTGGTTTTCACTGCCCCTTGGAACTGCGTTCGCTGCCACACAGACATTCGCGTTCTGCTAAAGCTTTGGTTGGTAATGGGGCAACACTCTGTATCTCTCTCTCGCAGAGCCCGGCAGCCAAATACCAAACGTCCAGCCACTGTGCCCAAAGGAAATATGCCAGCACTGAAAGCAGTAGCTGGTTTTCACTGCCCCTTGGAACTACGTTCGCTGCCACACAGACATTCGCGTTCTGCAGAAGCTTTGGTTGGTAATGGGGCAACACTCTGTATCTCTCTCTCGCAGAGCCCGGCTGCCAAATTCGAAACGTCCAGCGATTGCTCCCAAACGAAAGATGCCAGCACAGAAAGGTGTAGCTGGTTTTCACTGCCCCTTGGAACTACGTTCGCTGCCACACAGACATTCGCGTTCTGCAAAAGCTTTGGTTGGTAATGGGGCAACACTGTGTATCTCTCTCTCGCAGAGCCCGGCAGCCAAATTCGAAACGTCCAGCGATTGCTCCCAAACGAAAGCTGCCAGCACGGAAAGCTGTAGTTGGTTTTCACTGCCCCTTGGAACTGCGTTCGCTGCCACACAGACATTCGCGTTCTGCAAAAGCTTTGGTTGGTAATGGGGCAACACTGTGTATCTCTCTCTTGCAGAGCCCGGCAGCCAAATTCGAAATGTCCAGCGATTGCTCCCACACGAAAGCTGCCAGCACTGTAAGCTATAGCTGGTTTTCACTGCCCCTTGGAACTGCATGCGCTGCCACACAGACATTCGCCTTCTACAAAAGCTTTGGTTGGTAATGGGGCAACACTCTGTATCTCTCTGTCGCACAGCCCGGCAGCCAAATTCGAAACGTCCAGCGATTGCTCCCAAACGAAACCTGCCAGCACGGAAAGCTGTAGCTGGTTTTCACTGCCCCTTGGAACTGCGTTCGCTGCCACACAGACATTCGCGTTCTGCTAAAGCTTTGGTTGGTAATGGGGCAACACTCTGTATCTCTCTCTCGCAGAGCCCGGCAGCCAAATACCAAACGTCCAGCCACTATGCCCAAACGAAATATGCCAGCACTGAAAGCAGTAGCTGGTTTTCACTGCCCCTTGGAACTGCATTCGCTGCCACACAGACATTCGCGTTCTGCAAAAGCTTTGGTTGGTAATGGGGCAAGACTGTGTATCTCTCTCTCGCAGAGCCCGGCAGCCAAATTCGAAACGTCCAGCGATTGCTCCCAAACGAAAGCTGCCAGCACGGAAAGCTGTAGTTGGTTTTCACTGCCCCTTGGAACTGCATTCGCTGCCACACAGACATTCGCGTTCTGCAGAAGCTTTGGTTGAAAATGGGGCAACACTCTGTATCTCTCTCTTGCAGAGCCCGGCAGCCAAATTCGAAATGTCCAGCGATTGCTCCCACACGAAAGCTGCCAGCACGGAAAGATATAGCTGGTTTTCACTGCCCCTTGGAACTGCATTCGCTGCCACACAGACATTCGCGTTCTGCAAAAGCTTTGGTTGGTAATGGGGCAACACTCTGTATCTCTCTGTCGCACAGCCCGGCAGCCAAATTCGAAATGTCCAGCTATTGCTCCCACACTAAACGTGCCAGCACTGTAAGCTATAGCTGGTTTTCACTGCCCCTTGGAACTGCATGCGCTGCCACACAGACATTCGCCTTCTACAAAAGCTTTGGTAGGTAATGGGGCAACACTCTGTATCTCTCTGTCGCACAGCCCGGCAGCCAAATACCAAACGTCCAGCCACTGTGCCCAAACGAAATATGCCAGCACTGAAAGCAGTAGCTGGTTTTCACTGCCCCTTGGAACTACGTTCGCTGCCACACAGACATTCGCGTTCTGCAGAAGCTTTGGTTGGTAATGGGGCAACACTCTTTATCTCTCTCTCGCAGACCCCGGCAGCCACATTCGAAACGTCCAGCGATTGCTCCCAAACGAAAGCTGCCAGCACGGAAAGCTGTAGCTGGTTTTCACTGCCCCTTGGAACTGCATTCGCTGCCACACAGACATTCGCCTTCTACAAAAGCTTTGGTTGGTAATGGGGCAACACTCTGTATCTCTCTCTCGCAGAGCCCGGCTGCCAAATTCGAAACGTCCAGCGATTGCTCCCAAACGAAAGATGCCAGCACAGAAAGGTGTAGCTGGTTTTCACTGCCCCTTGGAACTACGTTCGCTGCCACACAGACATTCGCGTTCTGCAAAAGCTTTGGTTGGTAATGGGGCAACACTCTGTATCTCTCTCTCGCAGAGCCCGGCTGCCAAATTCCAAACGTCCAGCGGTTGCGTACACACGAAAGCTGCCAAATCTGAAATCTGTAGCTGGTTTTCACTGCCCCTTGGAACTCCATTCGCTGCCACACAGACATTCGCGTTCTGCAAAAGCTGTGGTTGGTAATGGGGCAACACTGTGTATCTCTCTCTCCTAGAGCCCGGCAGCCAAATTCGAAACGTCCAGCGATTGCTCCCAAACGAAAGCTGCCAGCACGGAAAGCTGTAGCTGGTTTTCATTGCCCCTTGGAACTGCATTCGCTGCCACACAGACATTCGCGTTCTGCAAAAGCTTTGGTTGGTAATGGGGCAACACTGTGTATCTCTCTCTCGCAGAGCCCGGCAGCCAAATTCGAAACGTCCAGCGATTGCTCCCAAACGAAAGCTGCCAGCACGGAAAGCTGTAGTTGGTTTTCACTGCCCCTTGGAACTGCATTCGCTGCCACACAGACATTCGCGTTCTGCAGAAGCTTTGGTTGGTAATGGGGCAACACTCTGTATCTCTCTCTTGCAGAGCCCGGCAGCCAAATTCGAAATGTCCAGCGATTGCTCCCACACGAAAGCTGCCAGCACGGAAAGATATAGCTGGTTTTCACTGCCCCTTGGAACTGCATTCGCTGCCACACAGACATTCGCGTTCTGCAAAAGCTTTGGTTGGTAATGGGGCAACACTCTGTATCTCTCTGTCGCACAGCCCGGCAGCCAAATTCGAAATGTCCAGCTATTGCTCCCACACGAAACGTGCCAGCACTGTAAGCTATAGCTGGTTTTCACTGCCCCTTGGAACTGCATGCACTGCCACACAGACATTCGCCTTCTACAAAAGCTTTGGTTGGTAATGGGGCAACACTCTGTATCTCTCTGTCGCACAGCCCGGCAGCCAAATTCGAAACGTCCAGCGATTGCTCCCAAAGGAAACCTGCCAGCACGGAAAGCTGTAGCTGGTTTTCACTGCCCCTTGGAACTGCGTTCGCTGCCACACAGACATTCGCGTTCTGCTAAAGCTTTGGTTGGTAATGGGGCAACACTCTGTATCTCTCTCTCGCAGAGCCCGGCAGCCAAATACCAAACGTCCAGCCACTGTGCCCAAAGGAAATATGCCAGCACTGAAAGCAGTAGCTGGTTTTCACTGCCCCTTGGAACTACGTTCGCTGCCACACAGACATTCGCGTTCTGCAGAAGCTTTGGTTGGTAATGGGGCAACACTCTGTATCTCTCTCTCGCAGAGCCCGGCTGCCAAATTCGAAACGTCCAGCGATTGCTCCCAAACGAAAGATGCCAGCACAGAAAGGTGTAGCTGGTTTTCACTGCCCCTTGGAACTGCATGCGCTGCCACACAGACATTCGCCTTCTACAAAAGCTTTGGTTGGTAATGGGGCAACACTCTGTATCTCTCTGTCGCACAGCCCGGCAGCCAAATTCGAAACGTCCAGCGATTGCTCCCAAACGAAACCTGCCAGCACGGAAAGCTGTAGCTGGTTTTCACTGCCCCTTGGAACTGCGTTCGCTGCCACACAGACATTCGCGTTCTGCTAAAGCTTTGGTTGGTAATGGGGCAACACTCTGTATCTCTCTCTCGCAGAGCCCGGCAGCCAAATACCAAACGTCCAGCCACTATGCCCAAACGAAATATGCCAGCACTGAAAGCAGTAGCTGGTTTTCACTGCCCCTTGGAACTGCATTCGCTGCCACACAGACATTCGCGTTCTGCAAAAGCTTTGGTTGGTAATGGGGCAAGACTGTGTATCTCTCTCTCGCAGAGCCCGGCAGCCAAATTCGAAACGTCCAGCGATTGCTCCCAAACGAAAGCTGCCAGCACGGAAAGCTGTAGTTGGTTTTCACTGCCCCTTGGAACTGCATTCGCTGCCACACAGACATTCGCGTTCTGCAGAAGCTTTGGTTGAAAATGGGGCAACACTCTGTATCTCTCTCTTGCAGAGCCCGGCAGCCAAATTCGAAATGTCCAGCGATTGCTCCCACACGAAAGCTGCCAGCACGGAAAGATATAGCTGGTTTTCACTGCCCCTTGGAACTGCATTCGCTGCCACACAGACATTCGCGTTCTGCAAAAGCTTTGGTTGGTAATGGGGCAACACTCTGTATCTCTCTGTCGCACAGCCCGGCAGCCAAATTCGAAATGTCCAGCTATTGCTCCCACACGAAACGTGCCAGCACTGTAAGCTATAGCTGGATTTCACTGCCCCTTGGAACTGCATGCGCTGCCACACAGACATTCGCCTTCTACAAAAGCTTTGGTAGGTAATGGGGCAACACTCTGTATCTCTCTGTCGCACAGCCCGGCAGCCAAATACCAAACGTCCAGCCACTGTGCCCAAACGAAATATGCCAGCACTGAAAGCAGTAGCTGGTTTTCACTGCCCCTTGGAACTACGTTCGCTGCCACACAGACATTCGCGTTCTGCAGAAGCTTTGGTTGGTAATGGGGCAACACTCTTTATCTCTCTCTCGCAGACCCCGGCAGCCACATTCGAAACGTCGAGTGATTGCTCCCAAACGAAAGCTGCCAGCACGGAAAGCTGTAGCTGGTTTTCACTGCCCCTTGGAACTGCATTCGCTGCCACACAGACATTCGCCTTCTACAAAAGCTTTGGTTGGTAATGGGGCAACACTCTGTATCTCTCTCTCGCAGAGCCCGGCTGCCAAATTCGAAACGTCCAGCGATTGCTCCCAAACGAAAGATGCCAGCACAGAAAGGTGTAGCTGGTTTTCACTGCCCCTTGGAACTACGTTCGCTGCCACACAGACATTCGCGTTCTGCAAAAGCTTTGGTTGGTAATGGGGCAACACTGTGTATCTCTCTCTCGCAGAGCCCGGCAGCCAAATTCGAAACGTCCAGCGATTGCTCCCAAACGAAAGCTGTCAGCACGGACAGCTGTAGCTGGTTTTCACTGCCCCTTGGAACTGCATTCGCTGCCACACAGACATTCGCGTTCTGCAGAAGCTTTGGTTGGTAATGGGGCAACACTCTGTATCTCTCTCTTGCAGAGCCCGGCAGCCAAATTCGAAATGTCCAGCGATTGCTCCCACACGAAAGCTGCCAGCACGGAAAGATATAGCTGGTTTTCACTGCCCCATGGAACTGCATTCCCTGCCACACAGACATTCGCGTTCTGCAAAAGCTTTGGTTGGTAATGGGGCAACACTCTGTATCTCTCTCTCGCAGAGCCCGGCTGCCAAATTCCAAACGTCCAGCGGTTGCGTACACACGAAAGCTGCCAACACTGAAATCTGTAGCTGGTTTTCACTGCCCCTTGGAACTCCATTCGCTGCCACACAGACATTCGCGTTCTGCAAAAGCTGTGGTTGGTAATGGGGCAACACTGTGTATCTCTCTCTCCTAGAGCCCGGCAGCCAAATTCGAAACGTCCAGCGATTGCTCCCAAACGAAAGCTGCCAGCACGGAAAGCTGTAGCTGGTTTTCATTGCCCCTTGGAACTGCATTCGCTGCCACACAGACATTCGCGTTCTGCTAAAGCTTTGGTTGGTAATGGGGCAATACTGTGTATCTCTCTCGCACAGCCCGGCAGCCAAATTTAAAATGTCTAGCGATTGCTCCCACACAAAAGCTGCCAGCACAGAAAGGTGTAGCTGGTTTTCACTGCCCCTTGGAACTGCATTCGCTGCCACACAGACATTCGCGTTCTGCAGAAGCTTTGGTTGAAAATGGGGCAACACTCTGTATCTCTCTCTTGCAGAGCCCGGCAGCCAAATTCGAAATGTCCAGCGATTGCTCCCACACGAAAGCTGCCAGCACGGAAAGATATAGCTGGTTTTCACTGCCCCTTGGAACTGCATTCGCTGCCACACAGACATTCGCGTTCTGCAAAAGCTTTGGTTGGTAATGGGGCAACACTCTGTATCTCTCTGTCGCACAGCCCGGCAGCCAAATTCGAAATGTCCAGCTATTGCTCCCACACGAAACGTGCCAGCACTGTAAGCTATAGCTGGTATTCACTGCCCCTTGGAACTGCATGCACTGCCACACAGACATTCGCCTTCTACAAAAGCTTTGGTTGGTAATGGGGCAACACTCTGTATCTCTCTGTCGCACAGCCCGGCAGCCAAATTCGAAACGTCCAGCGATTGCTCCCAAAGGAAACCTGCCAGCACGGAAAGCTGTAGCTGGTTTTCACTGCCCCTTGGAACTGCGTTCGCTGCCACACAGACATTCGCGTTCTGCTAAAGCTTTGGTTGGTAATGGGGCAACACTCTGTATCTCTCTCTCGCAGAGCCCGGCAGCCAAATACCAAACGTCCAGCCACTGTGCCCAAAGGAAATATGCCAGCACTGAAAGCAGTAGCTGGTTTTAACTGCCCCTTGGAACTACGTTCGCTGCCACACAGACATTCGCGTTCTGCAGAAGCTTTGGTTGGTAATGGGGCAACACTGTTTATCTCTCTCTCGCAGAGCCCGGCAGCCAAATTCGAAACGTCCAGTGATTGCTCCCAAACGAAAGCTGCCAGCACGGAAAGCTGTAGCTGGTTTTCACTGCCCCTTGGAACTGCATTCGCTGCCACACAGACATTCGCCTTCTACAAAAGCTTTGGTTGGTAATGGGGCAACACTCTGTATCTCTCTCTCGCAGAGCCCGGCTGCCAAATTCGAAACGTCCAGCGATTGCTCCCAAACGAAAGATGCCAGCACAGAAAGGTGTAGCTGGTTTTCACTGCCCCTTGGAACTACGTTCGCTGCCACACAGACATTCGCGTTCTGCAAAAGCTTTGGTTGGTAATGGGGCAACACTGTGTATCTCTCTCTCGCAGAGCCCGGCAGCCAAATTCGAAACGTCCAGCGATTGCTCCCAAACGAAAGCTGCCAGCACGGAAAGCTGTAGTTGGTTTTCACTGCCCCTTGGAACTGCATTCGCTGCCACACAGACATTCGCGTTCTGCAAAAGCTTTGGTTGGTAATGGGGCAACACTGTGTATCTCTCTCTTGCAGAGCCCGGCAGCCAAATTCGAAATGTCCAGCGATTGCTCCCACACGAAAGCTGCCAGCACGGAAAGATATAGCTGGTTTTCACTGCCCCTTGGAACTGCATTCGCTGCCACACAGACATTCGCGTTCTGCAAAAGCTTTGGTTGGTAATGGGGCAACACTCTGTATCTCTCTGTCGCACAGCCCGGCAGCCAAATACCAAACGTCCAGCCACTGTGCCCAAACGAAATATGCCAGCACTGAAAGCAGTAGCTGGTTTTCACTGCCCCTTGGAACTACGTTCGCTGCCACACAGACATTCGCGTTCTGCAGAAGCTTTGGTTGGTAATGGGGCAACACTCTTTATCTCTCTCTCGCAGACCCCGGCAGCCAAATTCGAAACGTCGAGTGATTGCTCCCAAACGAAAGCTGCCAGCACGGAAAGCTGTAGCTGGTTTTCACTGCCCCTTGGAACTGCATTCGCTGCCACACAGACATTCGCCTTCTACAAAAGCTTTGGTTGGTAATGGGGCAACACTCTGTATCTCTCTCTCGCAGAGCCCGGCTGCCAAATTCGAAACGTCCAGCGATTGCTCCCAAACGAAAGATGCCAGCACAGAAAGGTGTAGCTGGTTTTCACTGCCCCTTGGAACTACGTTCGCTGCCACACAGACATTCGCGTTCTGCAAAAGCTTTGGTTGGTAATGGGGCAACACTGTGTATCTCTCTCTCGCAGAGCCCGGCAGCCAAATTCGAAACGTCCAGCGATTGCTCCCAAACGAAAGCTGTCAGCACGGACAGCTGTAGCTGGTTTTCACTGCCCCTTGGAACTGCATTCGCTGCCACACAGACATTCGCGTTCTGCAGAAGCTTTGGTTGGTAATGGGGCAACACTGTGTATCTCTCTCTTGCAGAGCCCGGCAGCCAAATTCGAAATGTCCAGCGATTGCTCCCACACGAAAGCTGCCAGCACGGAAAGATATAGCTGGTTTTCACTGCCCCATGGAACTGCATTCCCTGCCACACAGACATTCGCGTTCTGCAAAAGCTTTGGTTGGTAATGGGGCAACACTCTGTATCTCTCTCTCGCAGAGCCCGGCTGCGAAATTCCAAACGTCCAGCGGTTGCGTACACACGAAAGCTGCCAACACTGAAATCTGTAGCTGGTTTTCACTGCCCCTTGGAACTCCATTCGCTGCCACACAGACATTCGCCTTCTACAAAAGCTTTGGTTGGTAATGGGGCAACACTCTGTATCTCTCTCTCGCAGAGCCCGGCTGCCAAATTCGAAACGTCCAGCGATTGCTCCCAAACGAAAGATGCCAGCACAGAAAGGTGTAGCTGGTTTTCACTGCCCCTTGGAACTACGTTCGCTGCCACACAGACATTCGCGTTCTGCAAAAGCTTTGGTTGGTAATGGGGCAACACTGTGTATCTCTCTCTCGCAGAGCCCGGCAGCCAAATTCGAAACGTCCAGCGATTGCTCCCAAACGAAAGCTGCCAGCACGGAAAGCTGTAGTTGGTTTTCACTGCCCCTTGGAACTGCATTCGCTGCCACACAGACATTCGCGTTCTGCAAAAGCTTTGGTTGGTAATGGGGCAACACTGTGTATCTCTCTCTTGCAGAGCCCGGCAGCCAAATTCGAAATGTCCAGCGATTGCTCCCACACGAAAGCTGCCAGCACGGAAAGATATAGCTGGTTTTCACTGCCCCTTGGAACTGCATTCGCTGCCACACAGACATTCGCGTTCTGCAAAAGCTTTGGTTGGTAATGGGGCAACACTCTGTATCTCTCTGTCGCACAGCCCGGCAGCCAAATACCAAACGTCCAGCCACTGTGCCCAAACGAAATATGCCAGCACTGAAAGCAGTAGCTGGTTTTCACTGCCCCTTGGAACTACGTTCGCTGCCACACAGACATTCGCGTTCTGCAGAAGCTTTGGTTGGTAATGGGGCAACACTCTTTATCTCTCTCTCGCAGACCCCGGCAGCCAAATTCGAAACGTCGAGTGATTGCTCCCAAACGAAAGCTGCCAGCACGGAAAGCTGTAGCTGGTTTTCACTGCCCCTTGGAACTGCATTCGCTGCCACACAGACATTCGCCTTCTACAAAAGCTTTGGTTGGTAATGGGGCAACACTCTGTATCTCTCTCTCGCAGAGCCCGGCTGCCAAATTCGAAACGTCCAGCGATTGCTCCCAAACGAAAGATGCCAGCACAGAAAGGTGTAGCTGGTTTTCACTGCCCCTTGGAACTACGTTCGCTGCCACACAGACATTCGCGTTCTGCAAAAGCTTTGGTTGGTAATGGGGCAACACTGTGTATCTCTCTCTCGCAGAGCCCGGCAGCCAAATTCGAAACGTCCAGCGATTGCTCCCAAACGAAAGCTGTCAGCACGGACAGCTGTAGCTGGTTTTCACTGCCCCTTGGAACTGCATTCGCTGCCACACAGACATTCGCGTTCTGCAGAAGCTTTGGTTGGTAATGGGGCAACACTGTGTATCTCTCTCTTGCAGAGCCCGGCAGCCAAATTCGAAATGTCCAGCGATTGCTCCCACACGAAAGCTGCCAGCACGGAAAGATATAGCTGGTTTTCACTGCCCCATGGAACTGCATTCCCTGCCACACAGACATTCGCGTTCTGCAAAAGCTTTGGTTGGTAATGGGGCAACACTCTGTATCTCTCTCTCGCAGAGCCCGGCTGCGAAATTCCAAACGTCCAGCGGTTGCGTACACACGAAAGCTGCCAACACTGAAATCTGTAGCTGGTTTTCACTGCCCCTTGGAACTCCATTCGCTGCCACACAGACATTCGCGTTCTGCAAAAGCTGTGGTTGGTAATGGGGCAACACTCTGTATCTCTCTCTCCTAGAGCCCGGCAGCCAAATTCGAAACGTCCAGCGATTGCTCCCAAACGAAAGCTGCCAGCACGGAAAGCTGTAGCTGGTTTTCATTGCCCCTTGGAACTGCATTCGCTGCCACACAGACATTCGCATTCTGCAAAAGCTTTGTTTGGTAATGGGGCAACACTGTGTATCTCTCTCGCACAGCCCGGCAGCCAAATTTAAAATGTCTAGCGATTGCTCCCACACAAAAGCTGCCAGCACAGAAAGGTGTAGCTGGTTTTCACTGCCCCTTGGAACTGCATTCGCTGCCACACAGACATTCGCGTTCTGCAAAAGCTTTGGTTGGTAATGGGGCAACACTGTGTATGTGTCTCTCGCACAGCCCGGCAGCCAAATTCCAAACGTCCAGCGATTGCTCCGACACGAAATATGCCAGCACTGAAATCAGTAGCTGGTTTTCACTGCCCCTTGGTACTACGTTCGCTGCCACACAGACATTCGCGTTCTGCAAAAGCTTTGGTTGGTAATGGGGCAACACCGTGTATGTCTCTCTCGCACAGCCCGGCAGCCAAATTCGAAACGTCCAGCGATTGCTCCCAAACGAAAGCTGACAGCATGGAAAGCTGTAGCAGGTTTTCACTGCCCCTTGGAACTGCGTACGCTGCCACACAGACATTCGCGTTCTGCTAAAGCTTTAGTTGGTAATGGGGCAACAGTGTGTATCTCTCTCTCGCAGAGCCCGGCAGCCAAATACCAAACGTCCAGCCACTGTGCCCAAACGAAAGATGCCAGCACTGAAAGTAGCAGCTGGTTTTCACTGCCCCTTGGATCTGCATTCGCTGCCACTAGGACATTCGCGTTCTGCAAAAGCTTTGTTTGGTAATGGGGCAACACTGTTTATCTCTCTCTCGCAGAGCCCGGCAGCCAAATTCGAAACGTCCAGCGATTGCTCCCAAACGAAAGCTGCAAGCACGGAAAGCTGTAGCTGGTTTTCACTGCCCCTTGGAACTGCATTCGCTGCCACACAGACATTCGCCTTCTACAAAAGCTTTGGTTGGTAATGGGGCAACACTCTGTATCTCTCTCTCGCAGAGCCCGGCGGCCAAATTCGAAACGTCCAGCGATTGCTGCGACACGAAAGATGCCAGCACTGAAAGCAGTAGCTGGTTTTCACTGCCCCTTGGAACTACGTTCGCTGCCACACAGACATTCGCGTTCTGCTAAAGCTTTGGTTGGTAATGGGGCAACACTGCGTATGTCTCTCTCGCACAGCCCGGCAGCCAAATTCGAAATGTCTAGCGATTGTTCCCACACAAAAGCTGCCAGCACAGAAAGGTGTAGCTGGTTTTCACTGCCCCTTGGAACTGCATTCGCTGCCACACAGACATTCGCGTTCTGCAAAAGCTTTGGTTGGTAATGGGGCAACACTGTGTATCTCTCTCTCGCAGAGCCCGGCAGCCAAATTCGAAACGTCCAGCGATTGCTCCCAAACGAAAGCTGTCAGCACGGACAGTTGTAGCTGGTTTTCACTGCCCCTTGGAACTGCATTCGCTGCCACACAGACATTCGCGTTCTGCAGACGCTTTGGTTGGTAATGGGGCAACACTGTGTATCTCTCTCTTGCAGAGCCCGGCAGCCAAATTCGAAATGTCCAGCGATTGCTCCCACACGAAAGCTGCCAGCACGGAAAGATATAGCTGGTTTTTACTGCCCCATGGAACTGCATTCCCTGCCACACAGACATTCGCGTTCTGCAAAAGCTTTGGTTGGTAATGGGGCAACACTCTGTATCTCTCTCTCGCAGAGCCCGGCTGCCAAATTGCAAACGTCCAGCGGTTGCGTACACACGAAAGCTGCCAACACTGAAAGCTGTAGCTGGTTTTCACTGCCCCTTGGAACTGCATTCGCTGCCACACAGACATTCGCGTTCTGCAAAAGCTTTGGTTGGTAATGGGGCAACACTCTGTATCTCTCTGTCGCACAGTCCGGCAGCCAAATTCGAAACGTCCAGCGATTGCTCCCAAACGAAACCTGCCATCACGGAAAGCTGTAGCTGGTTTTCACTGCCCCTTGGAACTGCGTTCGCTGCCACACAGACATTCGCGTTCTGCTAAAGCTTTGGTTGGTAATGGGGCAACACTGTGTATCTCTCTCTCGCAGAGCCCGGCAGCCAAATACCAAACGTCCAGCCACTATGCCCAAACGAAATATGCCAGCACTGAAAGCAGTAGCTGGTTTTCACTGCCCCTTTGAACTGCATTCGCTGCCACACAGACATTCGCGTTCTGCAAAAGCTTTGGTTGGTAATGGGGCAACACTGTGTATCTCTCTCTCGCAGAGCCCGGCAGCCAAATTCGAAACGTCCAGTGATTGCTCCCAAACGAAAGCTGCCAGCACGGAAAGCTGTAGTTGGTTTTCACTGCCCCTTGGAACTTCATTCGCTGCCACACAGACATTCGCGTTCTGCAGAAGCTTTGGTTGGTAATGGGGCAACACTCTGTATCTCTCTCTTGCAGAGCCCGGCAGCCAAATTCGAAATGTCCAGCGATTGCTCCCACACGAAAGCTGCCAGCACGGAAAGATATAGCTGGTTTTCACTGCCCCTTGGAACTGCATTCGCTGCCACACAGACATTCGCGTTCTGCAAAAGCTTTGGTTGGTAATGGGGCAACACTCTGTATCTCTCTGTCGCACAGCCCGGCAGCCAAATTCGAAATGTCCAGCTATTGCTCCCACACGAAACGTGCCAGCACTGTAAGCTATAGCTGGTTTTCACTGCCCCTTGGAACTGCATGCGCTGCCACACAGACATTCGCCTTCTACAAAAGCTTTGGTTGGTAATGGGGCAACACTGTGTATCTCTCTCGCACAGCCCGGCAGCCAAATTTAAAATGTCTAGCGATTGCTCCCACACAAAAGCTGCCAGCACAGAAAGGTGTAGCTGGTTTTCACTGCCCCTTGGAACTGCATTCGCTGCCACACAGACATTCGCGTTCTGCAAAAGCTTTGGTTGGTAATGGGGCAACACTGTGTATGTGTCTCTCGCACAGCCCGGCAGCCAAATTCCAAACGTCCAGCGATTGCTCCGACACGAAATATGCCAGCACTGAAATCAGTAGCTGGTTTTCACTGCCCCTTGGTACTACGTTCGCTGCCACACAGACATTCGCGTTCTGCAAAAGCTTTGGTTGGTAATGGGGCAACACCGTGTATGTCTCTCTCGCACAGCCCGGCAGCCAAATTCGAAACGTCCAGCGATTGCTCCCACACGAAAGCTGCCAGCACTGAAAGCTGTAGTTGGTTTTCACTGCCCCTTGGAACTGCATTCGCTGCCACACAGACATTCGCGTTCTGCAAAAGCTTTGGTTGGTAATGGGGCAACATTCTTTATCTCTCTGTCGCACAGCCCGGCAGCCAAATTCGAATGTCCAGCTATTGCTCCCACACGAAACCTGCCAGCACTGTAAGCTATAGCTGGTTTTCACTGCCCCTTGGAACTGCATGCGCTGCTACACAGACATTCGCCTTCTACAAAAGCTTTGGTTGGTAATGGGGCAACACTCTGTATCTCTCTCTCGCAGAGCCCGGCAGCCAAATTCGAAACGTCCAGCGATTGCTCCCAAACGAAAGCTGACAGCATGGAAAGCTGTAGCAGGTTTTCACTGCCCCTTGGAACTGCGTACGCTGCCACACAGACATTCGCGTTCTGCTAAAGCTTTAGTTGGTAATGGGGCAACAGTGTGTATCTCTCTCTCGCAGAGCCCGGCAGCCAAATACCAAACGTCCAGCCACTGTGCCCAAACGAAAGATGCCAGCACTGAAAGTAGCAGCTGGTTTTCACTGCCCCTTGGATCTGCATTCGCTGCCACTAGGACATTCGCGTTCTGCAAAAGCTTTGTTTGGTAATGGGGCAACACTGTTTATCTCTCTCTCGCAGAGCCCGGCAGCCAAATTCGAAACGTCCAGCGATTGCTCCCAAACGAAAGCTGCAAGCACGGAAAGCTGTAGCTGGTTTTCACTGCCCCTTGGAACTGCATTCGCTGCCACACAGACATTCGCCTTCTACAAAAGCTTTGGTTGGTAATGGGGCAACACTCTGTATCTCTCTCTCGCAGAGCCCGGCGGCCAAATTCGAAACGTCCAGCGATTGCTGCGACACGAAAGATGCCAGCACTGAAAGCAGTAGCTGGTTTTCACTGCCCCTTGGAACTACGTTCGCTGCCACACAGACATTCGCGTTCTGCTAAAGCTTTGGTTGGTAATGGGGCAACACTGCGTATGTCTCTCTCGCACAGCCCGGCAGCCAAATTCGAAATGTCTAGCGATTGTTCCCACACAAAAGCTGCCAGCACAGAAAGGTGTAGCTGGTTTTCACTGCCCCTTGGAACTGCATTCGCTGCCACACAGACATTCGCGTTCTGCAAAAGCTTTGGTTGGTAATGGGGCAACACTGTGTATCTCTCTCTCGCAGAGCCCGGCAGCCAAATTCGAAACGTCCAGCGATTGCTCCCAAACGAAAGCTGTCAGCACGGACAGTTGTAGCTGGTTTTCACTGCCCCTTGGAACTGCATTCGCTGCCACACAGACATTCGCGTTCTGCAGACGCTTTGGTTGGTAATGGGGCAACACTGTGTATCTCTCTCTTGCAGAGCCCGGCAGCCAAATTCGAAATGTCCAGCGATTGCTCCCACACGAAAGCTGCCAGCACGGAAAGATATAGCTGGTTTTTACTGCCCCATGGAACTGCATTCCCTGCCACACAGACATTCGCGTTCTGCAAAAGCTTTGGTTGGTAATGGGGCAACACTCTGTATCTCTCTCTCGCAGAGCCCGGCTGCCAAATTGCAAACGTCCAGCGGTTGCGTACACACGAAAGCTGCCAACACTGAAAGCTGTAGCTGGTTTTCACTGCCCCTTGGAACTGCATTCGCTGCCACACAGACATTCGCGTTCTGCAAAAGCTTTGGTTGGTAATGGGGCAACACTCTGTATCTCTCTGTCGCACAGTCCGGCAGCCAAATTCGAAACGTCCAGCGATTGCTCCCAAACGAAACCTGCCATCACGGAAAGCTGTAGCTGGTTTTCACTGCCCCTTGGAACTGCGTTCGCTGCCACACAGACATTCGCGTTCTGCTAAAGCTTTGGTTGGTAATGGGGCAACACTGTGTATCTCTCTCTCGCAGAGCCCGGCAGCCAAATACCAAACGTCCAGCCACTATGCCCAAACGAAATATGCCAGCACTGAAAGCAGTAGCTGGTTTTCACTGCCCCTTTGAACTGCATTCGCTGCCACACAGACATTCGCGTTCTGCAAAAGCTTTGGTTGGTAATGGGGCAACACTGTGTATCTCTCTCTCGCAGAGCCCGGCAGCCAAATTCGAAACGTCCAGTGATTGCTCCCAAACGAAAGCTGCCAGCACGGAAAGCTGTAGTTGGTTTTCACTGCCCCTTGGAACTTCATTCGCTGCCACACAGACATTCGCGTTCTGCAGAAGCTTTGGTTGGTAATGGGGCAACACTCTGTATCTCTCTCTTGCAGAGCCCGGCAGCCAAATTCGAAATGTCCAGCGATTGCTCCCACACGAAAGCTGCCAGCACGGAAAGATATAGCTGGTTTTCACTGCCCCTTGGAACTGCATTCGCTGCCACACAGACATTCGCGTTCTGCAAAAGCTTTGGTTGGTAATGGGGCAACACTCTGTATCTCTCTGTCGCACAGCCCGGCAGCCAAATTCGAAATGTCCAGCTATTGCTCCCACACGAAACGTGCCAGCACTGTAAGCTATAGCTGGTTTTCACTGCCCCTTGGAACTGCATGCGCTGCCACACAGACATTCGCCTTCTACAAAAGCTTTGGTTGGTAATGGGGCAACACTCTGTATCTCTCTGTCGCACAGCCCGGCAGCCAAATACCAAACGTCCAGCCACTGTGCCCAAACGAAATATGCCAGCACTGAAAGCAGTAGCTGGTTTTCACTGCCCCTTGGAACTACGTTCGCTGCCACACAGACATTCGCGTTCTGCAGAAGCTTTGGTTGGTAATGGGGCAACACTCTTTATCTCTCTCTCGCAGACCCCGGCAGCCAAATTCGAAACGTCGAGTGATTGCTCCCAAACGAAAGCTGCCAGCACGGAAAGCTGTAGCTGGTTTTCACTGCCCCTTGGAACTGCATTCGCTGCCACACAGACATTCGCCTTCTACAAAAGCTTTGGTTGGTAATGGGGCAACACTCTGTATCTCTCTCTCGCAGAGCCCGGCTGCCAAATTCGAAACGTCCAGCGATTGCTCCCAAACGAAAGATGCCAGCACAGAAAGGTGTAGCTGGTTTTCACTGCCCCTTGGAACTACGTTCGCTGCCACACAGACATTCGCGTTCTGCAAAAGCTTTGGTTGGTAATGGGGCAACACTGTGTATCTCTCTCTCGCAGAGCCCGGCAGCCAAATTCGAAACGTCCAGCGATTGCTCCCAAACGAAAGCTGTCAGCACGGACAGCTGTAGCTGGTTTTCACTGCCCCTTGCAACTGCATTCGCTGCCACACAGACATTCGCGTTCTGCAGAAGCTTTGGTTGGTAATGGGGCAACACTGTGTATCTCTCTCTTGCAGAGCCCGGCAGCCAAATTCGAAATGTCCAGCGATTGCTCCCACACGAAAGCTGCCAGCACGGAAAGATATAGCTGGTTTTCACTGCCCCATGGAACTGCATTCCCTGCCACACAGACATTCGCGTTCTGCAAAAGCTTTGGTTGGTAATGGGGCAACACTCTGTATCTCTCTGTCGCACAGCCCGGCTGCGAAATTCCAAACGTCCAGCGGTTGCGTACACACGAAAGCTGCCAACACTGAAATCTGTAGCTGGTTTTCACTGCCCCTTGGAACTCCATTCGCTGCCACACAGACATTCGCGTTCTGCAAAAGCTGTGGTTGGTAATGGGGCAACACTGTGTATCTCTCTCTCCTAGAGCCCGGCAGCCAAATTCGAAACGTCCAGCGATTGCTCCCAAACGAAAGCTGCCAGCACGGAAAGCTGTAGCTGGTTTTCATTGCCCCTTGGAACTGCATTCGCTGCCACACAGACATTCGCATTCTGCAAAAGCTTTGTTTGGTAATGGGGCAACACTGTGTATCTCTCTCGCACAGCCCGGCAGCCAAATTTAAAATGTCTAGCGATTGCTCCCACACAAAAGCTGCCAGCACAGAAAGGTGTAGCTGGTTTTCACTGCCCCTTGGAACTGCATTCGCTGCCACACAGACATTCGCGTTCTGCAAAAGCTTTGGTTGGTAATGGGGCAACACTGTGTATGTGTCTCTCGCACAGCCCGGCAGCCAAATTCCAAACGTCCAGCGATTGCTCCGACACGAAATATGCCAGCACTGAAATCAGTAGCTGGTTTTCACTGCCCCTTGGTACTACGTTCGCTGCCACACAGACATTCGCGTTCTGCAAAAGCTTTGGTTGGTAATGGGGCAACACCGTGTATGTCTCTCTCGCACAGCCCGGCAGCCAAATTCGAAACGTCCAGCGATTGCTCCCACACGAAAGCTGCCAGCACTGAAAGCTGTAGTTGGTTTTCACTGCCCCTTGGAACTGCATTCGCTGCCACACAGACATTCGCGTTCTGCAAAAGCTTTGGTTGGTAATGGGGCAACATTCTTTATCTCTCTGTCGCACAGCCCGGCAGCCAAATTCGAATGTCCAGCTATTGCTCCCACACGAAACCTGCCAGCACTGTAAGCTATAGCTGGTTTTCACTGCCCCTTGGAACTGCATGCGCTGCTACACAGACATTCGCCTTCTACAAAAGCTTTGGTTGGTAATGGGGCAACACTCTGTATCTCTCTCTCGCAGAGCCCGGCAGCCAAATTCGAAACGTCCAGCGATTGCTCCCAAACGAAAGCTGACAGCATGGAAAGCTGTAGCAGGTTTTCACTGCCCCTTGGAACTGCGTACGCTGCCACACAGACATTCGCGTTCTGCTAAAGCTTTAGTTGGTAATGGGGCAACAGTGTGTATCTCTCTCTCGCAGAGCCCGGCAGCCAAATACCAAACGTCCAGCCACTGTGCCCAAACGAAAGATGCCAGCACTGAAAGTAGCAGCTGGTTTTCACTGCCCCTTGGATCTGCATTCGCTGCCACTAGGACATTCGCGTTCTGCAAAAGCTTTGTTTGGTAATGGGGCAACACTGTTTATCTCTCTCTCGCAGAGCCCGGCAGCCAAATTCGAAACGTCCAGCGATTGCTCCCAAACGAAAGCTGCGAGCACGGAAAGCTGTAGCTGGTTTTCACTGCCCCTTGGAACTGCATTCGCTGCCACACAGACATTCGCCTTCTACAAAAGCTTTGGTTGGTAATGGGGCAACACTCTGTATCTCTCTCTCGCAGAGCCCGGCGGCCAAATTCGAAACGTCCAGCGATTGCTGCGACACGAAAGATGCCAGCACTGAAAGCAGTAGCTGGTTTTCACTGCCCCTTGGAACTACGTTCGCTGCCACACAGACATTCGCGTTCTGCTAAAGCTTTGGTTGGTAATGGGGCAACACTGCGTATGTCTCTCTCGCACAGCCCGGCAGCCAAATTCGAAATGTCTAGCGATTGTTCCCACACAAAAGCTGCCAGCACAGAAAGGTGTAGCTGGTTTTCACTGCCCCTTGGAACTGCATTCGCTGCCACACAGACATTCGCGTTCTGCAAAAGCTTTGGTTGGTAATGGGGCAACACTGTGTATCTCTCTCTCGCAGAGCCCGGCAGCCAAATTCGAAACGTCCAGCGATTGCTCCCAAACGAAAGCTGTCAGCACGGACAGTTGTAGCTGGTTTTCACTGCCCCTTGGAACTGCATTCGCTGCCACACAGACATTCGCGTTCTGCAGACGCTTTGGTTGGTAATGGGGCAACACTGTGTATCTCTCTCTTGCAGAGCCCGGCAGCCAAATTCGAAATGTCCAGCGATTGCTCCCACACGAAAGCTGCCAGCACGGAAAGATATAGCTGGTTTTTACTGCCCCATGGAACTGCATTCCCTGCCACACAGACATTCGCGTTCTGCAAAAGCTTTGGTTGGTAATGGGGCAACACTCTGTATCTCTCTCTCGCAGAGCCCGGCTGCCAAATTGCAAACGTCCAGCGGTTGCGTACACACGAAAGCTGCCAACACTGAAAGCTGTAGCTGGTTTTCACTGCCCCTTGGAACTGCATTCGCTGCCACACAGACATTCGCGTTCTGCAAAAGCTTTGGTTGGTAATGGGGCAACACTCTGTATCTCTCTGTCGCACAGTCCGGCAGCCAAATTCGAAACGTCCAGCGATTGCTCCCAAACGAAACCTGCCATCACGGAAAGCTGTAGCTGGTTTTCACTGCCCCTTGGAACTGCGTTCGCTGCCACACAGACATTCGCGTTCTGCTAAAGCTTTGGTTGGTAATGGGGCAAAACTCTGTATCTCTCTCTCGCAGAGCCCGGCAGCCAAATACCAAACGTCCAGCCACTATGCCCAAACGAAATATGCCAGCACTGAAAGCAGTAGCTGGTTTTCACTGCCCCTTGGAACTGCATTCGCTGCCACACAGACATTCGCGTTCTGCAGACGCTTTGGTTGGTAATGGGGCAACACTGTGTATCTCTCTCTCGCAGAGCCCGGCAGCCAAATTCGAAACGTCCAGTGATTGCTCCCAAACGAAAGCTGCCAGCACGGAAAGCTGTAGTTGGTTTTCACTGCCCCTTGGAACTGCATTCGCTGCCACACAGACATTCGCGTTCTGCAGAAGCTTTGGTTGGTAATGGGGCAACACTCTGTATCTCTCTCTTGCAGAGCCCGGCAGCCAAATTCGAAATGTCCAGCGATTGCTCCCACACGAAAGCTGCCAGCACGGAAAGATATAGCTGGTTTTCACTGCCCCTTGGAACTGCATTCGCTGCCACACAGACATTCGCGTTCTGCAAAAGCTTTGGTTGGTAATGGGGCAACACTGTGTATCTCTCTCTCGCAGAGCCCGGCAGCCAAATTCGAAACGTCCAGTGATTGCTCCCAAACGAAAGCTGCCAGCACGGAAAGCTGTAGTTGGTTTTCACTGCCCCTTGGAACTGCATTCGCTGCCACACAGACATTCGCGTTCTGCAGAAGCTTTGGTTGGTAATGGGGCAACACTCTGTATCTCTCTCTTGCAGAGCCCGGCAGCCAAATTCGAAATGTCCAGCGATTGCTCCCACACGAAAGCTGCCAGCACGGAAAGATATAGCTGGTTTTCACTGCCCCTTGGAACTGCATTCGCTGCCACACAGACATTCGCGTTCTGCAAAAGCTTTGGTTGGTAATGGGGCAACACTCTGTATCTCTCTGTCGCACAGCCCGGCAGCCAAATACCAAACGTCCAGCCACTGTGCCCAAACGAAATATGCCAGCACTGAAAGCAGTAGCTGGTTTTCACTGCCCCTTGGAACTACGTTCGCTGCCACACAGACATTCGCGTTCTGCAGAAGCTTTGGTTGGTAATGGGGCAACACTCTTTATCTCTCTCTCGCAGACCCCGGCAGCCAAATTTGAAACGTCGAGTGATTGCTCCCAAACGAAAGCTGCCAGCACGGAAAGCTGTAGCTGGTTTTCACTGCCCCTTGGAACTGCATTCGCTGCCACACAGACATTCGCCTTCTACAAAAGCTTTGGTTGGTAATGGGGCAACACTCTGTATCTCTCTCTCGCAGAGCCCGGCTGCCAAATTCGAAACGTCCAGCGATTTCTCCCAAACGAAAGATGCCAGCACAGAAAGGTGTAGCTGGTTTTCACTGCCCCTTGGAACTACGTTCGCTGCCACACAGACATTCGCGTTCTGCAAAAGCTTTGGTTGGTAATGGGGCAACACTGTGTATCTCTCTCTCGCAGAGCCCGGCAGCCAAATTCGAAACGTCCAGCGATTGCTCCCAAACGAAAGCTGTCAGCACGGACAGCTGTAGCTGGTTTTCACTGCCCCTTGGAACTGCATTCGCTGCCACACAGACATTCGCGTTCTGCAGAAGCTTTGGTTGGTAATGGGGCAACACTCTGTATCTCTCTCTTGCAGAGCCCGGCAGCCAAATTCGAAATGTCCAGCGATTGCTCCCACACGAAAGCTGCCAGCACGGAAAGATATAGCTGGTTTTCACTGCCCCATGGAACTGCATTCCCTGCCACACAGACATTCGCGTTCTGCAAAAGCTTTGGTTGGTAATGGGGCAACACTCTGTATCTCTCTCTCGCAGAGCCCGGCTGCCAAATTCCAAACGTCCAGCGGTTGCGTACACACGAAAGCTGCCAGCACGGAAAGCTGTAGCTGGTTTTCACTGCCCCTTGGAACTCCATTCGCTGCCACACAGACATTCGCGTTCTGCAAAAGCTGTGGTTGGTAATGGGGCAACACTGTGTATCTCTCTCTCCTAGAGCCCGGCAGCCAAATTCGAAACGTCCAGCGATTGCTCCCAAACGAAAGCTGCCAGCACGGAAAGCTGTAGCTGGTTTTCATTGCCCCTTGGAACTGCATTCGCTGCCACACAGACATTCGCGTTCTGCTAAAGCTTTGGTTGGTAATGGGGCAACACTGTGTATCTCTCTCGCACAGCCCAGCAGCCAAATTTAAAATGTCTAGCGATTGCTCCCACACAAAAGCTGCCAGCACAGAAAGGTGTAGCTGGTTTTCACTGCCCCTTGGAACTACGTTCGCTGCCACACAGACATTCGCGTTCTGCAAAAGCTTTGGTTGGTAATGGGGCAACACTGTGTATCTCTCTCTCGCAGAGCCCGGCAGCCAAATTCGAAACGTCCAGCGATTGCTCCCAAACGAAAGCTGCCAGCACGGAAAGCTGTAGTTGGTTTTCACTGCCCCTTGGAACTGCATTCGCTGCCACACAGACATTCGCGTTCTGCAGAAGCTTTGGTTGGTAATGGGGCAACACTCTGTATCTCTCTCTTGCAGAGCCCGGCAGCCAAATTCGAAATGTCCAGCGATTGCTCCCAAACGAAAGCTGCCAGCACGGAAAGATATAGCTGGTTTTCACTGCCCCTTGGAACTGCATTCGCTGCCACACAGACATTCGCGTTCTGCAAAAGCTTTGGTTGGTAATGGGGCAACACTCTGTATCTCTCTGTCGCACAGCCCGGCAGCCAAATTCGAAATGTCCAGCTATTGCTCCCACACGAAACGTGCCAGCACTGTAAGCTATAGCTGGTTTTCACTGCCCCTTGGAACTGCATGCACTGCCACACAGACATTCGCCTTCTACAAAAGCTTTGGTTGGTAATGGGGCAACACTCTGTATCTCTCTGTCGCACAGCCCGGCAGCCAAATTCGAAACGTCCAGCGATTGCTCCCAAAGGAAACCTGCCAGCACGGAAAGCTGTAGCTGGTTTTCACTGCCCCTTGGAACTGCGTTCGCTGCCACACAGACATTCGCGTTCTGCTAAAGCTTTGGTTGGTAATGGGGCAACACTCTGTATCTCTCTCTCGCAGAGCCCGGCAGCCAAATACCAAACGTCCAGCCACTGTGCCCAAAGGAAATATGCCAGCACTGAAAGCAGTAGCTGGTTTTCACTGCCCCTTGGAACTACGTTCGCTGCCACACAGACATTCGAGTTCTGCAGAAGCTTTGGTTGATAATGGGGCAACACTGTTTATCTCTCTCTCGCAGAGCCCGGCAGCCAAATTCGAAACGTCCAGTGATTGCTCCCAAACGAAAGCTGCCAGCACGGAAAGCTGTAGCTGGTTTTCACTGCCCCTTGGAACTGCATTCGCTGCCACACAGACATTCGCCTTCTACAAAAGCTTTGGTTGGTAATGGGGCAACACTCTGTATCTCTCTCTCGCAGAGCCCGGCTGCCAAATTCGAAACGTCCAGCGATTGCTCCCAAACGAAAGATGCCAGCACAGAAAGGTGTAGCTGGTTTTCACTGCCCCTTGGAACTGCATTCGCTGCCACACAGACATTCGCGTTCTGCAAAAGCTTTGGTTGGTAATGGGGCAACACTATGTATCTCTCTCTCGCAGAGCCCGGCAGCCAAATTCGAAACGTCCAGCGATTGCTCCCAAACGAAAGCTGCCAGCACGGAAAGCTGTAGTTGGTTTTCACTGCCCCTTGGAACTGCATTCGCTGCCACACAGACATTCGCGTTCTGCAAAAGCTTTGGTTGGTAATGGGGCAACACCGTGTATGTCTCTCTCGCACAGCCCGGCAGCCAAATTCGAAACGTCCAGCGATTGCTCCCACACGAAAGCTGCCAGCACTGAAAGCTGTAGTTGGTTTTCACTGCCCCTTGGAACTGCATTCGCTGCCACACAGACATTCGCGTTCTGCAAAAGCTTTGGTTGGTAATGGGGCAACATTCTTTATCTCTCTGTCGCACAGCCCGGCAGCCAAATTCGAATGTCCAGCTATTGCTCCCACACGAAACCTGCCAGCACTGTAAGCTATAGCTGGTTTTCACTGCCCCTTGGAACTGCATGCGCTGCTACACAGACATTCGCCTTCTACAAAAGCTTTGGTTGGTAATGGGGCAACACTCTGTATCTCTCTCTCGCAGAGCCCGGCAGCCAAATTCGAAACGTCCAGCGATTGCTCCCAAACGAAAGCTGACAGCATGGAAAGCTGTAGCAGGTTTTCACTGCCCCTTGGAACTGCGTACGCTGCCACACAGACATTCGCGTTCTGCTAAAGCTTTAGTTGGTAATGGGGCAACAGTGTGTATCTCTCTCTCGCAGAGCCCGGCAGCCAAATACCAAACGTCCAGCCACTGTGCCCAAACGAAAGATGCCAGCACTGAAAGTAGCAGCTGGTTTTCACTGCCCCTTGGATCTGCATTCGCTGCCACTAGGACATTCGCGTTCTGCAAAAGCTTTGTTTGGTAATGGGGCAACACTGTTTATCTCTCTCTCGCAGAGCCCGGCAGCCAAATTCGAAACGTCCAGCGATTGCTCCCAAACGAAAGCTGCGAGCACGGAAAGCTGTAGCTGGTTTTCACTGCCCCTTGGAACTGCATTCGCTGCCACACAGACATTCGCCTTCTACAAAAGCTTTGGTTGGTAATGGGGCAACACTCTGTATCTCTCTCTCGCAGAGCCCGGCGGCCAAATTCGAAACGTCCAGCGATTGCTGCGACACGAAAGATGCCAGCACTGAAAGCAGTAGCTGGTTTTCACTGCCCCTTGGAACTACGTTCGCTGCCACACAGACATTCGCGTTCTGCTAAAGCTTTGGTTGGTAATGGGGCAACACTGCGTATGTCTCTCTCGCACAGCCCGGCAGCCAAATTCGAAATGTCTAGCGATTGTTCCCACACAAAAGCTGCCAGCACAGAAAGGTGTAGCTGGTTTTCACTGCCCCTTGGAACTGCATTCGCTGCCACACAGACATTCGCGTTCTGCAAAAGCTTTGGTTGGTAATGGGGCAACACTGTGTATCTCTCTCTCGCAGAGCCCGGCAGCCAAATTCGAAACGTCCAGCGATTGCTCCCAAACGAAAGCTGTCAGCACGGACAGTTGTAGCTGGTTTTCACTGCCCCTTGGAACTGCATTCGCTGCCACACAGACATTCGCGTTCTGCAGACGCTTTGGTTGGTAATGGGGCAACACTGTGTATCTCTCTCTTGCAGAGCCCGGCAGCCAAATTCGAAATGTCCAGCGATTGCTCCCACACGAAAGCTGCCAGCACGGAAAGATATAGCTGGTTTTTACTGCCCCATGGAACTGCATTCCCTGCCACACAGACATTCGCGTTCTGCAAAAGCTTTGGTTGGTAATGGGGCAACACTCTGTATCTCTCTCTCGCAGAGCCCGGCTGCCAAATTGCAAACGTCCAGCGGTTGCGTACACACGAAAGCTGCCAACACTGAAAGCTGTAGCTGGTTTTCACTGCCCCTTGGAACTGCATTCGCTGCCACACAGACATTCGCGTTCTGCAAAAGCTTTGGTTGGTAATGGGGCAACACTCTGTATCTCTCTGTCGCACAGTCCGGCAGCCAAATTCGAAACGTCCAGCGATTGCTCCCAAACGAAACCTGCCATCACGGAAAGCTGTAGCTGGTTTTCACTGCCCCTTGGAACTGCGTTCGCTGCCACACAGACATTCGCGTTCTGCTAAAGCTTTGGTTGGTAATGGGGCAACACTGTGTATCTCTCTCTCGCAGAGCCCGGCAGCCAAATACCAAACGTCCAGCCACTATGCCCAAACGAAATATGCCAGCACTGAAAGCAGTAGCTGGTTTTCACTGCCCCTTTGAACTGCATTCGCTGCCACACAGACATTCGCGTTCTGCAAAAGCTTTGGTTGGTAATGGGGCAACACTGTGTATCTCTCTCTCGCAGAGCCCGGCAGCCAAATTCGAAACGTCCAGTGATTGCTCCCAAACGAAAGCTGCCAGCACGGAAAGCTGTAGTTGGTTTTCACTGCCCCTTGGAACTTCATTCGCTGCCACACAGACATTCGCGTTCTGCAGAAGCTTTGGTTGGTAATGGGGCAACACTCTGTATCTCTCTCTTGCAGAGCCCGGCAGCCAAATTCGAAATGTCCAGCGATTGCTCCCACACGAAAGCTGCCAGCACGGAAAGATATAGCTGGTTTTCACTGCCCCTTGGAACTGCATTCGCTGCCACACAGACATTCGCGTTCTGCAAAAGCTTTGGTTGGTAATGGGGCAACACTCTGTATCTCTCTGTCGCACAGCCCGGCAGCCAAATTCGAAATGTCCAGCTATTGCTCCCACACGAAACGTGCCAGCACTGTAAGCTATAGCTGGTTTTCACTGCCCCTTGGAACTGCATGCGCTGCCACACAGACATTCGCCTTCTACAAAAGCTTTGGTTGGTAATGGGGCAACACTCTGTATCTCTCTGTCGCACAGCCCGGCAGCCAAATACCAAACGTCCAGCCACTGTGCCCAAACGAAATATGCCAGCACTGAAAGCAGTAGCTGGTTTTCACTGCCCCTTGGAACTACGTTCGCTGCCACACAGACATTCGCGTTCTGCAGAAGCTTTGGTTGGTAATGGGGCAACACTCTTTATCTCTCTCTCGCAGACCCCGGCAGCCAAATTCGAAACGTCGAGTGATTGCTCCCAAACGAAAGCTGCCAGCACGGAAAGCTGTAGCTGGTTTTCACTGCCCCTTGGAACTGCATTCGCTGCCACACAGACATTCGCCTTCTACAAAAGCTTTGGTTGGTAATGGGGCAACACTCTGTATCTCTCTCTCGCAGAGCCCGGCTGCCAAATTCGAAACGTCCAGCGATTGCTCCCAAACGAAAGATGCCAGCACAGAAAGGTGTAGCTGGTTTTCACTGCCCCTTGGAACTACGTTCGCTGCCACACAGACATTCGCGTTCTGCAAAAGCTTTGGTTGGTAATGGGGCAACACTGTGTATCTCTCTCTCGCAGAGCCCGGCAGCCAAATTCGAAACGTCCAGCGATTGCTCCCAAACGAAAGCTGTCAGCACGGACAGCTGTAGCTGGTTTTCACTGCCCCTTGCAACTGCATTCGCTGCCACACAGACATTCGCGTTCTGCAGAAGCTTTGGTTGGTAATGGGGCAACACTGTGTATCTCTCTCTTGCAGAGCCCGGCAGCCAAATTCGAAATGTCCAGCGATTGCTCCCACACGAAAGCTGCCAGCACGGAAAGATATAGCTGGTTTTCACTGCCCCATGGAACTGCATTCCCTGCCACACAGACATTCGCGTTCTGCAAAAGCTTTGGTTGGTAATGGGGCAACACTCTGTATCTCTCTCTCGCAGAGCCCGGCTGCGAAATTCCAAACGTCCAGCGGTTGCGTACACACGAAAGCTGCCAACACTGAAATCTGTAGCTGGTTTTCACTGCCCCTTGGAACTCCATTCGCTGCCACACAGACATTCGCGTTCTGCAAAAGCTGTGGTTGGTAATGGGGCAACACTGTGTATCTCTCTCTCCTAGAGCCCGGCAGCCAAATTCGAAACGTCCAGCGATTGCTCCCAAACGAAAGCTGCCAGCACGGAAAGCTGTAGCTGGTTTTCATTGCCCCTTGGAACTGCATTCGCTGCCACACAGACATTCGCATTCTGCAAAAGCTTTGTTTGGTAATGGGGCAACACTGTGTATCTCTCTCGCACAGCCCGGCAGCCAAATTTAAAATGTCTAGCGATTGCTCCCACACAAAAGCTGCCAGCACAGAAAGGTGTAGCTGGTTTTCACTGCCCCTTGGAACTGCATTCGCTGCCACACAGACATTCGCGTTCTGCAAAAGCTTTGGTTGGTAATGGGGCAACACTGTGTATGTGTCTCTCGCACAGCCCGGCAGCCAAATTCCAAACGTCCAGCGATTGCTCCGACACGAAATATGCCAGCACTGAAATCAGTAGCTGGTTTTCACTGCCCCTTGGTACTACGTTCGCTGCCACACAGACATTCGCGTTCTGCAAAAGCTTTGGTTGGTAATGGGGCAACACCGTGTATGTCTCTCTCGCACAGCCCGGCAGCCAAATTCGAAACGTCCAGCGATTGCTCCCACACGAAAGCTGCCAGCACTGAAAGCTGTAGTTGGTTTTCACTGCCCCTTGGAACTGCATTCGCTGCCACACAGACATTCGCGTTCTGCAAAAGCTTTGGTTGGTAATGGGGCAACATTCTTTATCTCTCTGTCGCACAGCCCGGCAGCCAAATTCGAATGTCCAGCTATTGCTCCCACACGAAACCTGCCAGCACTGTAAGCTATAGCTGGTTTTCACTGCCCCTTGGAACTGCATGCGCTGCTACACAGACATTCGCCTTCTACAAAAGCTTTGGTTGGTAATGGGGCAACACTCTGTATCTCTCTCTCGCAGAGCCCGGCAGCCAAATTCGAAACGTCCAGCGATTGCTCCCAAACGAAAGCTGACAGCATGGAAAGCTGTAGCAGGTTTTCACTGCCCCTTGGAACTGCGTACGCTGCCACACAGACATTCGCGTTCTGCTAAAGCTTTAGTTGGTAATGGGGCAACAGTGTGTATCTCTCTCTCGCAGAGCCCGGCAGCCAAATACCAAACGTCCAGCCACTGTGCCCAAACGAAAGATGCCAGCACTGAAAGTAGCAGCTGGTTTTCACTGCCCCTTGGATCTGCATTCGCTGCCACTAGGACATTCGCGTTCTGCAAAAGCTTTGTTTGGTAATGGGGCAACACTGTTTATCTCTCTCTCGCAGAGCCCGGCAGCCAAATTCGAAACGTCCAGCGATTGCTCCCAAACGAAAGCTGCGAGCACGGAAAGCTGTAGCTGGTTTTCACTGCCCCTTGGAACTGCATTCGCTGCCACACAGACATTCGCCTTCTACAAAAGCTTTGGTTGGTAATGGGGCAACACTCTGTATCTCTCTCTCGCAGAGCCCGGCGGCCAAATTCGAAACGTCCAGCGATTGCTGCGACACGAAAGATGCCAGCACTGAAAGCAGTAGCTGGTTTTCACTGCCCCTTGGAACTACGTTCGCTGCCACACAGACATTCGCGTTCTGCTAAAGCTTTGGTTGGTAATGGGGCAACACTGCGTATGTCTCTCTCGCACAGCCCGGCAGCCAAATTCGAAATGTCTAGCGATTGTTCCCACACAAAAGCTGCCAGCACAGAAAGGTGTAGCTGGTTTTCACTGCCCCTTGGAACTGCATTCGCTGCCACACAGACATTCGCGTTCTGCAAAAGCTTTGGTTGGTAATGGGGCAACACTGTGTATCTCTCTCTCGCAGAGCCCGGCAGCCAAATTCGAAACGTCCAGCGATTGCTCCCAAACGAAAGCTGTCAGCACGGACAGTTGTAGCTGGTTTTCACTGCCCCTTGGAACTGCATTCGCTGCCACACAGACATTCGCGTTCTGCAGACGCTTTGGTTGGTAATGGGGCAACACTGTGTATCTCTCTCTTGCAGAGCCCGGCAGCCAAATTCGAAATGTCCAGCGATTGCTCCCACACGAAAGCTGCCAGCACGGAAAGATATAGCTGGTTTTTACTGCCCCATGGAACTGCATTCCCTGCCACACAGACATTCGCGTTCTGCAAAAGCTTTGGTTGGTAATGGGGCAACACTCTGTATCTCTCTCTCGCAGAGCCCGGCTGCCAAATTGCAAACGTCCAGCGGTTGCGTACACACGAAAGCTGCCAACACTGAAAGCTGTAGCTGGTTTTCACTGCCCCTTGGAACTGCATTCGCTGCCACACAGACATTCGCGTTCTGCAAAAGCTTTGGTTGGTAATGGGGCAACACTCTGTATCTCTCTGTCGCACAGTCCGGCAGCCAAATTCGAAACGTCCAGCGATTGCTCCCAAACGAAACCTGCCATCACGGAAAGCTGTAGCTGGTTTTCACTGCCCCTTGGAACTGCGTTCGCTGCCACACAGACATTCGCGTTCTGCTAAAGCTTTGGTTGGTAATGGGGCAAAACTCTGTATCTCTCTCTCGCAGAGCCCGGCAGCCAAATACCAAACGTCCAGCCACTATGCCCAAACGAAATATGCCAGCACTGAAAGCAGTAGCTGGTTTTCACTGCCCCTTGGAACTGCATTCGCTGCCACACAGACATTCGCGTTCTGCAGACGCTTTGGTTGGTAATGGGGCAACACTGTGTATCTCTCTCTCGCAGAGCCCGGCAGCCAAATTCGAAACGTCCAGTGATTGCTCCCAAACGAAAGCTGCCAGCACGGAAAGCTGTAGTTGGTTTTCACTGCCCCTTGGAACTGCATTCGCTGCCACACAGACATTCGCGTTCTGCAGAAGCTTTGGTTGGTAATGGGGCAACACTCTGTATCTCTCTCTTGCAGAGCCCGGCAGCCAAATTCGAAATGTCCAGCGATTGCTCCCACACGAAAGCTGCCAGCACGGAAAGATATAGCTGGTTTTCACTGCCCCTTGGAACTGCATTCGCTGCCACACAGACATTCGCGTTCTGCAAAAGCTTTGGTTGGTAATGGGGCAACACTGTGTATCTCTCTCTCGCAGAGCCCGGCAGCCAAATTCGAAACGTCCAGTGATTGCTCCCAAACGAAAGCTGCCAGCACGGAAAGCTGTAGTTGGTTTTCACTGCCCCTTGGAACTGCATTCGCTGCCACACAGACATTCGCGTTCTGCAGAAGCTTTGGTTGGTAATGGGGCAACACTCTGTATCTCTCTCTTGCAGAGCCCGGCAGCCAAATTCGAAATGTCCAGCGATTGCTCCCACACGAAAGCTGCCAGCACGGAAAGATATAGCTGGTTTTCACTGCCCCTTGGAACTGCATTCGCTGCCACACAGACATTCGCGTTCTGCAAAAGCTTTGGTTGGTAATGGGGCAACACTCTGTATCTCTCTGTCGCACAGCCCGGCAGCCAAATACCAAACGTCCAGCCACTGTGCCCAAACGAAATATGCCAGCACTGAAAGCAGTAGCTGGTTTTCACTGCCCCTTGGAACTACGTTCGCTGCCACACAGACATTCGCGTTCTGCAGAAGCTTTGGTTGGTAATGGGGCAACACTCTTTATCTCTCTCTCGCAGACCCCGGCAGCCAAATTTGAAACGTCGAGTGATTGCTCCCAAACGAAAGCTGCCAGCACGGAAAGCTGTAGCTGGTTTTCACTGCCCCTTGGAACTGCATTCGCTGCCACACAGACATTCGCCTTCTACAAAAGCTTTGGTTGGTAATGGGGCAACACTCTGTATCTCTCTCTCGCAGAGCCCGGCTGCCAAATTCGAAACGTCCAGCGATTTCTCCCAAACGAAAGATGCCAGCACAGAAAGGTGTAGCTGGTTTTCACTGCCCCTTGGAACTACGTTCGCTGCCACACAGACATTCGCGTTCTGCAAAAGCTTTGGTTGGTAATGGGGCAACACTGTGTATCTCTCTCTCGCAGAGCCCGGCAGCCAAATTCGAAACGTCCAGCGATTGCTCCCAAACGAAAGCTGTCAGCACGGACAGCTGTAGCTGGTTTTCACTGCCCCTTGGAACTGCATTCGCTGCCACACAGACATTCGCGTTCTGCAGAAGCTTTGGTTGGTAATGGGGCAACACTCTGTATCTCTCTCTTGCAGAGCCCGGCAGCCAAATTCGAAATGTCCAGCGATTGCTCCCACACGAAAGCTGCCAGCACGGAAAGATATAGCTGGTTTTCACTGCCCCATGGAACTGCATTCCCTGCCACACAGACATTCGCGTTCTGCAAAAGCTTTGGTTGGTAATGGGGCAACACTCTGTATCTCTCTCTCGCAGAGCCCGGCTGCCAAATTCCAAACGTCCAGCGGTTGCGTACACACGAAAGCTGCCAGCACGGAAAGCTGTAGCTGGTTTTCACTGCCCCTTGGAACTCCATTCGCTGCCACACAGACATTCGCGTTCTGCAAAAGCTGTGGTTGGTAATGGGGCAACACTGTGTATCTCTCTCTCCTAGAGCCCGGCAGCCAAATTCGAAACGTCCAGCGATTGCTCCCAAACGAAAGCTGCCAGCACGGAAAGCTGTAGCTGGTTTTCATTGCCCCTTGGAACTGCATTCGCTGCCACACAGACATTCGCGTTCTGCTAAAGCTTTGGTTGGTAATGGGGCAACACTGTGTATCTCTCTCGCACAGCCCAGCAGCCAAATTTAAAATGTCTAGCGATTGCTCCCACACAAAAGCTGCCAGCACAGAAAGGTGTAGCTGGTTTTCACTGCCCCTTGGAACTACGTTCGCTGCCACACAGACATTCGCGTTCTGCAAAAGCTTTGGTTGGTAATGGGGCAACACTGTGTATCTCTCTCTCGCAGAGCCCGGCAGCCAAATTCGAAACGTCCAGCGATTGCTCCCAAACGAAAGCTGCCAGCACGGAAAGCTGTAGTTGGTTTTCACTGCCCCTTGGAACTGCATTCGCTGCCACACAGACATTCGCGTTCTGCAGAAGCTTTGGTTGGTAATGGGGCAACACTCTGTATCTCTCTCTTGCAGAGCCCGGCAGCCAAATTCGAAATGTCCAGCGATTGCTCCCAAACGAAAGCTGCCAGCACGGAAAGATATAGCTGGTTTTCACTGCCCCTTGGAACTGCATTCGCTGCCACACAGACATTCGCGTTCTGCAAAAGCTTTGGTTGGTAATGGGGCAACACTCTGTATCTCTCTGTCGCACAGCCCGGCAGCCAAATTCGAAATGTCCAGCTATTGCTCCCACACGAAACGTGCCAGCACTGTAAGCTATAGCTGGTTTTCACTGCCCCTTGGAACTGCATGCACTGCCACACAGACATTCGCCTTCTACAAAAGCTTTGGTTGGTAATGGGGCAACACTCTGTATCTCTCTGTCGCACAGCCCGGCAGCCAAATTCGAAACGTCCAGCGATTGCTCCCAAAGGAAACCTGCCAGCACGGAAAGCTGTAGCTGGTTTTCACTGCCCCTTGGAACTGCGTTCGCTGCCACACAGACATTCGCGTTCTGCTAAAGCTTTGGTTGGTAATGGGGCAACACTCTGTATCTCTCTCTCGCAGAGCCCGGCAGCCAAATACCAAACGTCCAGCCACTGTGCCCAAAGGAAATATGCCAGCACTGAAAGCAGTAGCTGGTTTTCACTGCCCCTTGGAACTACGTTCGCTGCCACACAGACATTCGAGTTCTGCAGAAGCTTTGGTTGATAATGGGGCAACACTGTTTATCTCTCTCTCGCAGAGCCCGGCAGCCAAATTCGAAACGTCCAGTGATTGCTCCCAAACGAAAGCTGCCAGCACGGAAAGCTGTAGCTGGTTTTCACTGCCCCTTGGAACTGCATTCGCTGCCACACAGACATTCGCCTTCTACAAAAGCTTTGGTTGGTAATGGGGCAACACTCTGTATCTCTCTCTCGCAGAGCCCGGCTGCCAAATTCGAAACGTCCAGCGATTGCTCCCAAACGAAAGATGCCAGCACAGAAAGGTGTAGCTGGTTTTCACTGCCCCTTGGAACTGCATTCGCTGCCACACAGACATTCGCGTTCTGCAAAAGCTTTGGTTGGTAATGGGGCAACACTATGTATCTCTCTCTCGCAGAGCCCGGCAGCCAAATTCGAAACGTCCAGCGATTGCTCCCAAACGAAAGCTGCCAGCACGGAAAGCTGTAGTTGGTTTTCACTGCCCCTTGGAACTGCATTCGCTGCCACACAGACATTCGCGTTCTGCAAAAGCTTTGGTTGGTAATGGGGCAACACTGTGTATCTCTCTCTTGCAGAGCCCGGCAGCCAAATTCGAAATGTCCAGCGATTGCTCCCACACGAAAGCTGCCAGCACGGAAAGATATAGCTGGTTTTCACTGCCCCTTGGAACTGCATTCGCTGCCACACAGACATTCGCGTTCTGCAAAAGCTTTGGTTGGTAATGGGGCAACACTCTGTATCTCTCTGTCGCACAGCCCGGCAGCCAAATTCGAAACGTCCAGCGATTGCTCCCAAACGAAACCTGCCAGCATGGAAAGCTGTAGCTGGTTTTCACTGCCCCTTGGAACTGCGTTCGCTGCCACACAGACATTCGCGTTCTGCTAAAGCTTTGGTTGGTAATGGGGCAACACTCTGTATCTCTCTCTCGCAGAGCCCGGCAGCCAAATACCAAACGTCCAGCCACTATGCCCAAACGAAATATGCCAGCACTGAAAGCAGTAGCTGGTTTTCACTGCCCCTTGGAACTGCATTCGCTGCCACACAGACATTCGCGTTCTGCAAAAGCTTTGGTTGGTAATGGGGCAACACTGTGTATCTCTCTCTCGCAGAGCCCGGCAGCCAAATTCGAAACGTCCAGCGATTGCTCCCAAACGAAAGCTGCCAGCACGGAAAGCTGTAGTTGTTTTTCACTGCCCCTTGGAACTGCATTCGCTGCCACACAGACATTCGCGTTCTGCAGAAGCTTTGGTTGAAAATGGGGCAACACTCTGTATCTCTCTCTTGCAGAGCCCGGCAGCCAAATTCGAAATGTCCAGCGATTGCTCCCACACGAAAGCTGCCAGCACGGAAAGATATAGCTGGTTTTCACTGCCCCTTGGAACTGCATTCGCTGCCACACAGACATTCGCGTTCTGCAAAAGCTTTGGTTGGTAATGGGGCAACACTCTGTATCTCTCTGTCGCACAGCCCGGCAGCCAAATTCGAAATGTCCAGCTATTGCTCCCACACGAAACGTGCCAGCACTGTAAGCTATAGCTGGTTTTCACTGCCCCTTGGAACTGCATGCGCTGCCACACAGACATTCGCCTTCTACAAAAGCTTTGGTTGGTAATGGGGCAACACTCTGTATCTCTCTGTCGCACAGCCCGGCAGCCAAATACCAAACGTCCAGCCACTGTGCCCAAACGAAATATGCCAGCACTGAAAGCAGTAGCTGGTTTTCACTGCCCCTTGGAACTGCATTCGCTGCCACACAGACATTCGCGTTCTGCAGAAGCTTTGGTTGGTAATGGGGCAACACTCTTTATCTCTCTCTCGCAGACCCCGGCAGCCAAATTCGAAACGTCGAGTGATTGCTCCCAAACGAAAGCTGCCAGCACGGAAAGCTGTAGCTGGTTTTCACTGCCCCTTGGAACTGCATTCGCTGCCACACAGACATTCGCCTTCTACAAAAGCTTTGGTTGGTAATGGGGCAACACTCTGTATCTCTCTCTCGCAGAGCCCGGCTGCCAAATTCGAAACGTCCAGCGATTGCTCCCAAACAAAAGATGCCAGCACAGAAAGGTGTAGCTGGTTTTCACTGCCCCTTGGAACTACGTTCGCTGCCACACAGACATTCGCGTTCTGCAAAAGCTTTGGTTGGTAATGGGGCAACACTGTGTATCTCTCTCTCGCAGAGCCCGGCAGCCAAATTCGAAACGTCCAGCGATTGCTCCCAAACGAAAGCTGTCAGCACGGACAGCTGTAGCTGGTTTTCACTGCCCCTTGGAACTGCATTCGCTGCCACACAGACATTCGCGTTCTGCAGAAGCTTTGGTTGGTAATGGGGCAACACTGTGTATCTCTCTCTTGCAGAGCCCGGCAGCCAAATTCGAAATGTCCAGCGATTGCTCCCACACGAAAGCTGCCAGCACGGAAAGATATAGCTGCTTTTCACTGCCCCATGGAACTGCATTCCCTGCCACACAGACATTCGCGTTCTGCAAAAGCTTTGGTTGGTAATGGGGCAACACTCTGTATCTCTCTCTCGCAGAGCCCGGCTGCGAAATTCCAAACGTCCAGCGGTTGCGTACACACGAAAGCTGCCAACACTGAAATCTGTAGCTGGTTTTCACTGCCCCTTGGAACTCCATTCGCTGCCACACAGACATTCGCGTTCTGCAAAAGCTGTGGTTGGTAATGGGGCAACACTGTGTATCTCTCTCTCCTAGAGCCCGGCAGCCAAATTCGAAACGTCCAGCGATTGCTCCCAAACGAAAGCTGCCAGCACGGAAAGCTGTAGCTGGTTTTCATTGCCCCTTGGAACTGCATTCGCTGCCACACAGACATTCGCGTTCTGCTAAAGCTTTGGTTGGTAATGGGGCAACACTGTGTATCTCTCTCGCACAGCCCGGCAGCCAAATTTAAAATGTCTAGCGATTGCTCCCACACAAAAGCTGCCAGCACAGAAAGGTGTAGCTGGTTTTCACTGCCCCTTGGAACTGCATTCGCTGCCACACAGACATTCGCGTTCTGCAAAAGCTTTGGTTGGTAATGGGGCAACACTGTGTATCTCTCTCTCGCAGAGCCCGGCAGCCAAATTCGAAACGTCCAGCGATTGCTCCCAAACGAAAGCTGTCAGCACGGACAGTTGTAGCTGGTTTTCACTGCCCCTTGGAACTGCATTCGCTGCCACACAGAAATTCGCGTTCTGCAGACGCTTTGGTTGGTAATGGGGCAACACTGTGTATCTCTCTCTTGCAGAGCCCGGCTGCCAAATTGCAAACGTCCAGCGGTTGCGTACACACGAAAGCTGCCAACACTGAAAGCTGTAGCTGGTTTTCACTGCCCCTTGGAACTGCATTCGCTGCCACACAGACATTCGCGTTCTGCAAAAGCTTTGGTTGGTAATGGGGCAACACTCTGTATCTCTCTGTCGCACAGCCCGGCAGCCAAATTCGAAACGTCCAGCGATTGCTCCCAAACGAAACCTGCCATCACGGAAAGCTGTAGCTGGTTTTCACTGCCCCTTGGAACTGCGTTCGCTGCCACACAGACATTCGCGTTCTGCAAAAGCTTTGGTTGGTAATGGGGCAACACTGTGTATCTGTCTCTCGCAGAGCCCGGCTGCCAAATTCGAAACGTCCAGCGATTGCTCCCAAACAAAAGCTGCCAGCACGGAAAGCTGTAGTTGGTTTTCACTGCCCCTTGGAACTGCATTCGCTGCCACACAGACATTCGCGTTCTGCAGAAGCTTTGGTTGGTAATGGGGCAACACTCTGTATCTCTCTCTTGCAGAGCCCGGCAGCCAAATTCGAAATGTCCAGCGATTGCTCCCACATGAAAGCTGCCAGCACGGAAAGATATAGCTGGTTTTCACTGCCCCTTTGAACTGCATTCGCTGCCACACAGACATTCGCGTTCTGCAAAAGCTTTGGTTGGTAATGGGGCAACACTCTGTATCTCTCTGTCGCACAGCCCGGCAGCCAAATTCGAAATGTCCAGCTATTGCTCCCACACGAAACGTGCCAGCACTGTAAGCTATAGCTGGTTTTCACTGCCCCTTGGAATTGCATGCGCTGCCACACAGACATTCGCCTTCTACAAAAGCTTTGGTTGGTAATGGGGCAACACTCTGTATCTCTCTCTCGCAGAGCCCGGCAGCCAAATTCGAAATGTCCAGCGATTGCTCCCACACGAAAGCTGCCAGCACGGAAAGCTGTAGCTGGTTTTCACTGCCCCTTGGAACTGCATTCCCTGCCACACAGACATTCGCCTTCTACAAAAGCTTTGGTTGGTAATGGGGCAACACTCTGTATCTCTCTGTCGCACAGCCCGGCAGCCAAATTCGAAACGTCCAGCGATTGCTCCCAAACGAAAGCTGCCAGCACGGAAAGCTGTAGCTGGTTTTCATTGCCCCTTGGAACTGCATTCGCTGCCACACAGACATTCGCGTTCTGCTAAAGCTTTGGTTGGTAATGGGGCAACACTGTGTATCTCTCTCGCACAGCCCGGCAGCCAAATTTAAAATGTCTAGCGATTGCTCCCACACAAAAGCTGCCAGCACAGAAAGGTGTAGCTGGTTTTCACTGCCCCTTGGAACTGCATTCGCTGCCACACAGACATTCGCGTTCTGCAAAAGCTTTGGTTGGTAATGGGGCAACACTGTGTATCTCTCTCTTGCAGAGCCCGGCTGCCAAATTGCAAACGTCCAGCGGTTGCGTACACACGAAAGCTGCCAACACTGAAAGCTGTAGCTGGTTTTCACTGCCCCTTGGAACTGCATTCGCTGCCACACAGACATTCGCGTTCTGCAAAAGCTTTGGTTGGTAATGGGGCAACACTCTGTATCTCTCTGTCGCACAGCCCGGCAGCCAAATTCGAAACGTCCAGCGATTGCTCCCAAACGAAACCTGCCATCACGGAAAGCTGTAGCTGGTTTTCACTGCCCCTTGGAACTGCGTTCGCTGCCACACAGACATTCGCGTTCTGCAAAAGCTTTGGTTGGTAATGGGGCAACACTGTGTATCTGTCTCTCGCAGAGCCCGGCTGCCAAATTCGAAACGTCCAGCGATTGCTCCCAAACAAAAGCTGCCAGCACGGAAAGCTGTAGTTGGTTTTCACTGCCCCTTGGAACTGCATTCGCTGCCACACAGACATTCGCGTTCTGCAGAAGCTTTGGTTGGTAATGGGGCAACACTGTGTATCTCTCTCTTGCAGAGCCCGGCAGCCAAATTCGAAATGTCCAGCGATTGCTCCCACATGAAAGCTGCCAGCACGGAAAGATATAGCTGGTTTTCACTGCCCCTTTGAACTGCATTCGCTGCCACACAGACATTCGCGTTCTGCAAAAGCTTTGGTTGGTAATGGGGCAACACTCTGTATCTCTCTGTCGCACAGCCCGGCAGCCAAATTCGAAATGTCCAGCTATTGCTCCCACACGAAACGTGCCAGCACTGTAAGCTATAGCTGGTTTTCACTGCCCCTTGGAATTGCATGCGCTGCCACACAGACATTCGCGTTCTGCAAAAGCTTTGGTTGGTAATGGGGCAACACTCTGTATCTCTCTCTCGCACAGCCCGGCTGCCAAATTCGAAACGTCCAGCGATTGCTCCCAAACGAAAGCTGTCAGCACGGACAGCAGTAGCTGGTTTTCACTGCCCCTTAGAACTGCATTCGCTGCCACACAGACATTCGCGTTCTGCAGAAGCTTTGGTTGGTAATGGGGCAACACTGTGTATCTCTCTCTTGCAGAGCCCGGCAGCCAAATTCGAAATGTCCAGCGATTGCTCCCAAACGAAAGCTGCCAGCACGGAAAGATATAGCTGGTTTTCACTGTCCCTTGGATCTACGTTCACTGCCACACAGACATTCGCGTTCTGCAAAAGCTTTGGTTGGTAATGGGGCAACACTGTGTATCTCTCTATCGCAGATCCCGGCTTCCAAATTCCAAACGTCCAGCGATTGATCCGACACGAAAGATACCAGCACTGAAAGCAGTAGCTGGTTTTCACTGCCCCTTGGTACTACGTTCGGTGCCACACAGGCATTCGCGTTCTGCAAAAGCTTTGGTTGGTAATGGGGCAACACTGTGTATGTCTCTCTCGCACAGCCCGGCAGCCAAATTTAAAATGTCTAGCGATTGCTCCCACACAACAGCTGCCAGCAGAGAAAGGTGTAGCTGGTTTTCATTGCCCCTTGGAACTGCATTCGCTGCCACACAGACATTCGCGTTCTGCAAAAGCTTTGGTTGGTAATGGGGCAACACTGTGTATCTCTCTCTCGCAGAGCCCGGCAGCCAAATTCGAAACGTCCAGCGATTGCTCCCAAATGAAAGCTGCCAGCACGGAAAGCTGTAGTTGGTTTTCACTGCCCCTTGGAACTGCATTCGCTGCCACACAGACATTCGCGTTCTGCAGAAGCTTTGGTTGGTAATGGGGCAACACTGTGTATCTCTCTCTTGCAGAGCCCGGCAGCCAAATTCGAAATATCCAGCGATTGCTCCCACACGAAAGATGCCAGCACGGAAAGATATAGCTGGTTTTCACTGCCCCTTTGAACTGCATTCGGTGCCACACAGACATTCGCGTTCTGCAAAAGCTTTGGTTGATAATGGGGCAACACTGTGTATCTTTCTCTCGCAGAGCCCGGCAGCCAAATTCGAAACGTCCAGCGATTGCTCCCAAACGAAAGCTGTCAGCACGGACAGCTGTAGCTGGTTTTCACTGCCCCTTGGAACTGCATTCGCTGCCACACAGACATTCGCGTTCTGCTGAAGCTTTGGTTGGTAATGGGGCAACACTGTGTATCTCTCTCTTGCAGAGCCCGGCAGCCAAATTCGAAATGTCCAGCGATTGCTCCCACACGAAAGCTGCCAGCACGGAAAGATATAGCTGGTTTTCACTGCCCCTTGGAACTGCATTCGCTGCCACACAGACATTCGCGTTCTGCAAAAGCTTTGGTTGGTAATGGGGCAACACTCTGTATCTCTCTCTCGCAGAGCCCGGCTGCCAAATTCCAAACGTCCAGCGGTTGCGTACACACGAAAGCTGCCAACACTGAAAGCTGTAGCTGGTTTTCACTGCCCCTTGGAAATGCATCCGCTTCCACACAGACATTCGCGTTCTGCAAAAGCTTTGGTTGGTAATGGGGCAACACTGTGTATCTCTCTCTCCTAGAGCCCGGCAGCCAAATTCGAAACGTCCAGCGATTGATCCCAAACGAAAGCTGCCAGCACGGAAAGCTGTAGCTGGTTTTCATTGCCCCTTGGAACTGCATTCGCTGCCACACAGACATTCGCGTTCTGCAGAAGCTTTGGTTGAAAATGGGGCAACACTGTGTATCTCTCTCGCACAGCCCGGCAGCCAAATTTAAAATGTCTAGCGATAGCTCGCACACAAAAGCTGCCAGCACAGAAAGGTGTAGCTGGTTTTCACTGCCCCTAGGAACTGCATTCGCTGCCACACAGACATTCGCGTTCTGCAAAAGCTTTGGTTGGTAATGGGGCAACACTGTGTATCTCTCTCTCGCAGAGCCCGGCAGCCAAATTCGAAACGTCCAGCGATTGCTCCTAAACGAAAGCTGCCAGCACGGAAAGCTGTAGCTGGTTTTCACTGCCCCTTGGAACTGCATGCGCTGCCACACAGACATTCGCCTTCTACAAAAGCTTTGGTTGGTAATGGGGCAACACTCTGTATCTCTCTGTCGCACAGCCCGGCAGCCAAATTCGAAACGTCCAGCGATTGCTCCCAAACGAATGCTGCCAGCACGGAAAGCTGTAGCTGGTTTTCACTGCCCCTTGGAACTGCGTTCGCTGCCACACAGACATTCGCGTTCTGCTAAAGCATTGGTTGGTAATGGGGCAACACTCTGTATCTCTCTCTCGCAGAGCCCGGCAGCCAAATACCAAACGTCCAGCCACTGTGCCCAAACGAAATATGCCAGCACTGAAAGCAGTAGCTGGTTTTCACTGCCCCTTGGAACTACGTTCGCTGCCGCACAGACATTCGCGTTCTGCAGAAGCTTTGGTTGGTAATGGGGCAACACTGTGTATCTCTCTCTCGCAGAGCCCGGCTGCCAAATTCGAAACGTCCAGCGATTGCTCCCAAACGAAAGATGCCAGCACAGAAAGGTGTAGCTGGTTTTCACTGCCCCTTGGAACTACGTTCGCTGCCACACAGACATTCGCGTTCTGCAAAAGCTTTGGTTGGTAATGGGGCAACACTGTGTATGTGTCTCTCGCACAGCCCGGCAGCCAAATTCCAAACGTCCAGCGATTGCTCCGACACGAAAGATGCCAGCACTGAAAGCTGTAGTTGGTTTTCACTGCCCCTTGGAACTGCATTCGCTGCCACACAGACATTCGCGTTCTGCAGAAGCTTTGGTTGGTAATGGGGCAACACTCTTTATCTCTCTGTCGCACAGCCCGGCAGCCAAATTCGAAACGTCCAGCGATTGCTCCCAAACGAAAGCTGCCAGCACGGAAAGCTGTAGTTGGTTTTCACTGCCCCTTGGAACTGCATGCGCTGCTACACAGACATTCGCGTTCTGCAGAAGCTTTGGTTGGTAATGGGGCAACACTGTGTATCTCTCTCTTGCAGAGCCCGGCAGCCAAATTCGAAATGTCCAGCGATTGCTCCCACACGAAAGCTGCCAGCACGGAAAGATATAGCTGGTTTTCACTGCCCCTTGGAACTGCATTCGGTGCCACACAGACATTCGCGTTCTGCAAAAGCTTTGGTTGGTAATGGGGCAACACTCTGTATCTCTCTCTCGCAGAGCCCGGCAGCCAAATTCGAAACGTCCAGCGATTGCTCCCAAACGAAAGCTGTCAGCACGGACAGTTGTAGCTGGTTTTCACTGCCCCTTGGAACTGCATTCGCTGGCACACAGACATTCGCGTTCTGCAGAAGCTTTGGTTGGTAATGGGGCAACACTCTGTATCTCTCTCTTGCAGAGCCCGGCAGCCAAATTCGAAATGTCCAGCGATTACTCCCACACGAAAGCTGCCAGCACGGAAAGATATAGCTGGTTTTCACTGCCCCATGGAACTGCATTCCCTGCAACACAGACATTCGCGTTCTGCAAAAGCTTTGGTGGGTAATGGGGCAACACTCTGTATCATTCTCTCGCAGAGCCCGGCTGCCAAATTCCAAACGTCCAGCGGTTGCGTACACACGAAAGCTGCCAACACTGAAAGCTGTAGCTGGTTTTCACTGCCCCTTGGAACTCCATTCGCTGCCACACAGACATTCGCGTTCTGCAAAAGCTTTGGTTGGTAATGGGGCAACACTGTGTATCTCTCTCTCCTAGAGCCCGGAAGCCAAATTCGAAACGTCCAGCGATTGCTCCCAAACGAAAGCTGCCAGCACGGAAAGCTGTAGCTGGTTTTCATTGCCCCTTGGAACTGCATTCGCTGCCACACAGACATTCGCGTTCTGCAAAAGCTTTGGTTGGTAATGGGCAACACTCTGTATCTCTCTGTCGCACAGCCCGGCAGCCAAATTCGAAACGTCCAGCGATTGCTCCCAAACGAAACCTGCCAGCACAGAAAGCTGTAGCTGGTTTTCACTGCCCCTTGGAACTGCGTTCGCTGCCACACAGACATTCGCGTTCTGCTAAAGCTTTGGTTGGTAATGGGGCAACACTCTGTATCTCTCTCTCGCAGAGCCCGGCAGCCAAATACCAAACGTCCAGCCACTGTGCCCAAACGAAATATGCCAGCAGTGAAAGCAGTAGCTGGTTTTCACTGCCCCTTGGAACTGCATTCGCTGCCACACAGACATTCGCGTTCTGCAAAAGCTTTGGTTGGTAATGGGGCAACACTGTGTATCTCTCTCTCGCAGAACCCGGCTGCCAAATTCGAAACGTCCAGCGATTGCTCCCAAACGAAAGCTGCCAGCACGGAAAGCTGTAGTTGGTTTTCACTGCCCCTTGGAACTGCATTCGCTGCCACACAGACATTCGCGTTCTGCAGAAGCTTTGGTTGGTAATGGGGCAACACTCTGTATCTCTCTCTTGCAGAGCCCGGCAGCCAAATTCGAAATGTCCAGCGATTGCTCCCACATGAAAGCTGCCAGCACGGAAAGATATAGCTGGTTTTCACTGCCCCTTGGAACTGCATTCGCTGCCACACAGACATTCGCGTTCTGCAAAAGCTTTGGTTGGTAATGGGGCAACACTCTGTATCTCTCTGTCGCACAGCCCGGCAGCCAAATTCGAAATGTCCAGCTATTGCTCCCACACGAAACGTGCCAGCACTGTAAGCTATAGCTGGTTTTCACTGCCCCTTGGAATTGCATGCGCTGCCACACAGACATTCGCGTTCTGCAAAAGCTTTGGTTGGTAATGGGGCAACACTCTGTATCTCTCTCTCGCACAGCCCGGCTGCCAAATTCGAAACGTCCAGCGATTGCTCCCAAACGAAAGCTGTCAGCACGGACAGCAGTAGCTGGTTTTCACTGCCCCTTAGAACTGCATTCGCTGCCACACAGACATTCGCGTTCTGCAGAAGCTTTGGTTCGTAATGGGGCAACACTCTGTATCTCTCTCTTGCAGAGCCCGGCAGCCAAATTCGAAATGTCCAGCGATTGCTCCCAAACGAAAGCTGCCAGCACGGAAAGATATAGCTGGTTTTCACTGTCCCTTGGATCTACGTTCACTGCCACACAGACATTCGCGTTCTGCAAAAGCTTTGGTTGGTAATGGGGCAACACTGTGTATCTCTCTCTCGCAGATCCCGGCTTCAAAATTCCAAACGTCCAGCGATTGATCCGACACGAAAGATACCAGCACTGAAAGCAGTAGCTGGTTTTCACTGCCCCTTGGTACTACGTTCGGTGCCACACAGACATTCGCGTTCTGCAAAAGCTTTGGTTGGTAATGGGGCAACACTGTGTATGTCTCTCTCGCAGAGCCCGGCAGCCAAATTTAAAATGTCTAGCGATTGCTCCCACACAACAGCTGCCAGCAGAGAAAGGTGTAGCTGGTTTTCACTGCCCCTTGGAACTGCATTCGCTGCCACACAGACATTCGCGTTCTGCAAAAGCTTTGGTTGGTAATGGGGCAACACTGTGTATCTCTCTCTCGCAGAGCCCGGCAGCCAAATTCGAAACGTCCAGCGATTGCTCCCAAATGAAAGCTGCCAGCACGGAAAGATATAGCTGGTTTTCACTGCCCCTTGGAACTGCATTCGATGCCACACAGACATTCGCATTCTGCAAAAGCTTTGGTTGGTAATGGGGCAACACTCTGTATCTCTCTGTCGCACAGCCCGGCAGCGAAATTCGAAATGTCCAGCTATTGCTCCCACACGAAACGTGCCAGCACTGTAAGCTATAGCTGGTTTTCACTGGCCCTTGGAACTGCATGCGCTGCCACACAGACATTCGCCTTCTACAAAAGCTTTGGTTGGTAATGGGGCAACACTCTGTATCTCTCTGTCGCACAGCCCGGCAGCCAAATTCGAAACGTCCAGTGATTGCTCCCAAACGAAAGCTGCCAGCACGGAAAGCTGTAGCTGGTTTTCACTGCCCCTTGGAACTGCGTTCGCTGCCACACAGACATTCGCGTTCTGCTAAAGCTTTGGTTGGTAATGGGGCAACACTCTGTATCTCTCTCTCGCAGAGCCCGGCAGCCAAATACCAAACGTACAGCCACTGTGCCCAAACGAAATATGCCAGCACTGAAAGCAGTAGCTGGTTTTCACTGCCCCTTGGAACTACGTTCGCTGCCACACAGACATTCGCGTTCTGCAGAAGCTTTGGTTGGTAATGGGGCAACACTTTTTATCTCTCTCTCGCAGAGCCCGGCAGCCAAACTCGAAATGTCCAGTGATTGCTCCCAAACGAAAGCTGCCAGCACGGAAAGCTGTAGCTGGTTTTCACTGCCCCTTGGAACTGCATTCGCTGCCACACAGACATTCGCGTTCTGCAAAAGCTTTGTTTGGTAATGGGGCAACACTCTTTATCTCTCTCTCGCAGAGCCCGGCAGCCAAATTCGAAACGTCCAGTGATTGCTCCCAAACGAAAGCTCCCAGCACGGAAACGTGTAGCTGGTTTTCACTGCCCCTTGGAACTGCATTCGCTGCCACACAGACATTCGCGTTCTGCAAAAGCTTTGGTTGGTAATAGGGCAACACTCTGTATCTCTCTCTCGCAGAGCCCGGCAGCCAAATTCGAAACGTCCAGCGATTGCTCCCAAACGAAGACTGCCAGCACGGAAAGATATAGCTGGTTTTCACTGCCCCTTGGATCTACGTTCACTGCCACACAGACATTCGCGTTCTGCAAAAGCTTTGGTTGGTAATGGGGCAACACTGTGTATCTCTCTCTCGCAGAGCCCGGCTTCCAAATTCCAAACGTCCAGCGATTGCTCCGACACGAAAGATGCCAGCACTGAAAGCAGTAGCTGGTTTTCACTGCCCCTTGGTACTACGTTCGCTGCCACACAGACATTCGCGTTCTGCAGAAGCTTTGGTTGGTAATGGGGCAACACTCTGTATCTCTCTCTCGCAGAGCCCGGCTGCCAAATTGCAAACGTCCAGCGGTTGCGTACACACGAAAGCTGCCAACACTGAAAGCTGTAGCTGGTTTTCACTGCCCCTTGGAACTCCATTCGCTGCCATACAGACATTCGCGTTCTGCAAAAGCTTTGGTTGGTAATGGGGCAACACTGTGTATCTCTCTCTCGCAGAGCCCGGCAGCCAAATTCGAAACGTCCAGCGATTGCTCCCAAACGAAAGCTGCCAGCACGGAAAGCTGTAGCTGGTTTTCACTGCCCCTTGGAACTGCATTCGCTGCCACACAGACATTCGCGTTCTGCAGAAGCTTTGGTTGAAAATGGGGCAACACTCTTTATCTCTCTGTCGCACAGCCCGGCAGCCAAATTCGAAATGTCCAGCTATTGCTCCCACACGAAACCTGCCAGCACTGTAAGCTATAGCTGGTTTTCACTGCCCCTTGGAACTGCATTCGCTGCCACACAGACATTCGCGTTCTGCAAAAGCTTTGGTTGGTAATGGGGCAACACTGTGTATCTCTCTGTCGCACAGACCGGCAGCCAAATTCGAAACGTCCAGCGATTGCTCCCAAACGAAACCTGCCAGCACGGAAAGCTGTAGCTGGTTTTCACTGCCCCTTGGAACTGCATTCGCTGCCACACAGACATTCGCGTTCTGCTAAAGCTTTGGTTGGTAATGGGGCAATACTCTGTATCTCTCTCTCGCAGAGCCCGGCAGCCAAATTCGAAATGTCCAGCGATTGCTCCCACACGAAAGCTGCCAGCACGGAAAGATATAGCTGGTTTTCACTGCCCCTTGGAACTGCATTCGCTGCCACACAGACATTCGCGTTCTGCAAAAGCTTTGGTTGGTAATGGGGCAACACTCTGTATCTCTCTGTCGCACAGCCCGGCAGCGAAATTCGAAACGTCCAGCGATTGCTCCCAAACGAAACCTGCCAGCACGGAAAGCTGTAGCTGGTTTTCACTGACCCTTGGAACTGCGTTCGCTGCCACACAGACATTCGCGTTCTGCTAAAGCTTTGTTTGGTAATGGGGCAACACTCTGTATCTCTCTCTCGCAGAGCCCGGCAGCCAAATACCAAAAGTCCAGCCACTGTGCCCAAACGAAATATGCCAGCACTGAAAGCAGTAGCTGGTTTTCACTGCCCCTTGGAACTACGTTCGCTGCCACACAGACATTCGCGTTCTGCAGAAGCTTTGGTTGGTAATGGGGCAACACTCTTTATCTCTCTCTCGCAGAGCCCGGCAGCCAAACTCGAAATGTCCAGTGATTGCTCCCAAACGAAAGCTGCCAGCACGGAAAGCTGTAGCTGGTTTTCACTGCCCCTTGGAACTGCATTCGCTGCCACACAGACATTCGCCTTCTACAAAAGCTTTGGTTGGTAATGGGGCAACACTCTGTATCTGTCTCTCGCAGAGCCCGGCTGCCAAATTCGAAACGTCCAGCGATTGCTCCCACACGAAAGCTGCCAGCACGGAAAGATATAGCTGGTTTTCACTGCCCCTTGGAACTGCATTCGCTGCCACACAGACATTCGCGTTCTGCAGAAGCTTTGGTTGGTAATGGGGCAATACTCTGTATCTGTCTCTCGCAGAGCCCGGCTGCCAAATTCGAAACGTCCAGCGATTGCTCCCACACGAAAGCTGCCAGCACGGAAAGATATAGCTGGTTTTCACTGCCCCTTGGAACTGCATTCGCTGCCACACAGACATTCGCGTTCTGCTAAAGCTTTGGTTGGTAATGGGGCAATACTCTGTATCTCTCTCTCGCACAGCCCGGCAGCCAAATTCGAAATGTCCAGCTATTGCTCCCACACGAAACGTGCCAGCACTGTAAGCTGTAGCTGGTTTTCACTGCCCCTTGGAACTGCATGCGCTGCCACACAGACATTCGCCTTCTACAAAAGCTTTGGTTGGTAATGGGGCAACACTCTGTATCTCTCTGTCGCACAGCCCGGCAGCCAAATTCGAAACGTCCAGCGATTGCTCCCAAACGAAAGCTGCCAGCACGGAAAGCTGTAGCTGGTTTTCACTGACCCTTGGAACTGCGTTCGCTGCCACACAGACATTCGCGTTCTGCTAAAGCTTTGGTTGGTAATGGGGCAACACTCTGTATCTCTCTCTCGCAGAGCCCGGCAGCCAAATACCAAACGTCCAGCCACTGTGCCCAAACGAAATATGCCAGCACTGAAAGCAGTAGCTGGTTTTCACTGCCCCTTGGAACTACGTTCGCTGCCACACAGACATTCGCGTTCTGCAGAAGCTTTGGTTGGTAATGGGGCAACACTGTGTATCTCTCTCTCGCAGAGCCCGGCAGCCAAATTCGAAATGTCCAGTGATTGCTCCCAAACGAAAGCTGCCAGCACGGAAAGCTGTAGCTGGTTTTCACTGCCCCTTGGAACTGCATTCGCTGCCACACAGACATTCGCCTTCTACAAAAGCTTTGGTTGGTAATGGGGCAACACTCTGTATCTGTCTCTCGCAGAGCCCGGCTGCCAAATTCGAAACGTCCAGCGATTGCTCCCACACGAAAGCTGCCAGCACGGAAAGATATAGCTGGTTTTCACTGCCCCTTGGAACTGCATTCGCTGCCACACAGACATTCGCGTTCTGCAGAAGCTTTGGTTGGTAATGGGGCAACACTGTGTATCTCTCTCTTGCAGAGCCCCGCAGCCAAATTCGAAATGTCCAGCGATTGCTCCCACACGAAAGCTGCCAGCACGGAAAGCTGTAGCTGGTTTTCACTGCCCCTTGGAACTGCATTCGCTGCCACACAGACATTCTCGTTCTGCAGAAGCTTTGGTTGGTAATGGGGCAACACTGTGTATCTCTCTCTTGCAGAGCCCGGCAGCCAAATTCGAAATGTCTAGCGATTGCTCCCACACAAAAGCTCCCAGCACAGAAACGTGTAGCTGGTTTTCACTGCCCCTTGGAACTGCATTCGCTGCCACACAGACATTCGCGTTCTGCTAAAGCTTTGGCTGGTAATGGGGCAACACTCTGTATCTCTCTCTCGCAGAGCCCGGCTTCCAAATTCCAAACGTCCAGCGATTGCTCCGACACGAAAGATGCCAGCACTGAAAGCAGTAGCTGGTTTTCACTGCCCCTTGGTACTACGTTCGCTGCCACACAGACATTCGCGTTCTGCTAAAGCTTTGGTTGGTAATGGGGCAACACTGTGTATGTCTCTCTCGCACAGCCCGGCAACCAAATTTAAAATGTCTAGCGATTGCTCCCACACAAAAGCTGCCAGCACAGAAAGGTGTAGCTGGTTTTCACTGCCCCTTGGAACTGCATTCGCTGCCACACAGACATTCGCGTTCTGCAAAAGCTTTGGTTGGTAATGGGGCAACACTGTGTATCTCTCTCTCGCAGAGCCCGGCAGCCAAATTCGAAACGTCCAGCGATTGCTCCCAAACGAAAGCTGCCAGCACGGAAAGCTGTAGTTGGTTTTCACTGCCCCTTGGAACTGCATTCGCTGCCACACAGACATTCGCGTTCTGCAGAAGCTTTGGTTGGTAATGGGGCAACACTCTGTATCTCTCTCTCGCAGAGCCCGGCTGCCAAATTCCAAACGTCCAGCGGTTGCGTACACACGAAAGCTGCCAACACTGAAAGCTGTAGCTGGTTTTCACTGCCCCTTGGAACTCCATTCGCTGCCATACAGACATTCGCGTTCTGCAAAAGCTTTGGTTGGTAATGGGGCAACACTGTGTATCTCTCTCTCGCAGAGCCCGGCAGCCAAATTCGAAACGTCCAGCGATTGCTCCCAAACGAAAGCTGCCAGCACGGAAAGCTGTAGCTGGTTTTCACTGCCCCTTGGAACTGCATTCGCTGCCACACAGACATTCGCGTTCTGCAGAATCTTTGGTTGAAAATGGGGCAACACTCTTTATCTCTCTGTCGCACAGCCCGGCAGCCAAATTCGAAATGTCCAGCTATTGCTCCCACACGAAACCTGCCAGCACTGTAAGCTATAGCTGGTTTTCACTGCCCCTTGGAACTGCATTCGCTGCCACACAGACATTCGCGTTCTGCAAAAGCTTTGGTTGGTAATGGGGCAACACTGTGTATCTCTCTGTCGCACAGCCCGGCAGCCAAATTCGAAACGTCCAGCGATTGCTCCCAAACGAAACCTACCAGCACGGAAAGCTGTAGCTGGTTTTCACTGCCCCTTGGAACTGCATTCGCTGCCACACAGACATTCGCGTTCTGCAAAAGCTTTGGTTGGTAATGGGGCAACACTCTGTATCTCTCTGTCGCACAGCCCGGCAGCCAAATTCGAAATGTACAGCGATTGCTCCCACACGAAAGCTGCCAGCACGGAAAGATATAGCTGGTTTTCACTGCCCCTTGGAACTGCATTCGCTGCCACACAGACATTCGCGTTCTGCAAAAGCTTTGGTTGGTAATGGGGCAACACTCTGTATCTCTCTGTCGCACAGCCCGGCAGCCAAATTCGAAATGTCCAGCTATTGCTCCCACACGAAACGTGCCAGCACTGTAAGCTGTAGCTGGTTTTCACTGCCCCTTGTAACTGCATGCGCTGCCACACAGACATTCTTCTTCTACAAAAGCTTTGGTTGGTAATGGGGCAACACTCTTTATCTCTCTCTCGCAGAGCCCGGCAGCCAAACTCGAAATGTCCAGTGATTGCTCCCAAACGAAAGCTGCCAGCACGGAAAGCTGTAGCTGGTTTTCACTGCCCCTTGGAACTGCATTCGCTGCCACACAGACATTCGCCTTCTACAAAAGCTTTGGTTGGTAATGGGGCAACACTCTGTATCTGTCTCTCGCAGAGCCCGGCTGCCAAATTCGAAACGTCCAGCGATTGCTCCCACACGAAAGCTGCCAGCACGGAAAGATATAGCTGGTTTTCACTGCCCCATGGAACTGCATTCCCTGCCACACAGACATTTGCGTTCTGCAAAAGCTTTGGTTGGTAATGGGGCAACACTCTGTATCTCTCTCTCGCAGAGCCCGGCTGCCATATTCCAAACGTCCAGCGGTTGCGTACACACGAAAGCTGCCAACACTGAAAGCTGTAGCTGGTTTTCACTGCCCCTTGGAACTACATTCGCTGCCACACAGACATTCGCGTTCTGCAAAAGCTTTGGTTGGTAATGGGGCAACAATGTGTATGTCTCTCTCCTAGAGCCCGGCAGCCAAATTCGAAACGTCCAGCGATTGCTCCCAAACGAAAGCTGCCAGCACGGAAAGCTGTAGTTGGTTTTCATTGCCCCTTGGAACTGCATTCGCTGCCACACAGACATTCGCGTTCTGCAGAAGCTTTGGTTGAAAATGGGGCAACACTGTGTATCTCTCTCGCACAGCCCGGCAGCCAAATTTAAAATGTCTAGCGATTGCTCCCACACAAAAGCTGCCAGCACAGAAAGGTGTAGCTGGTTTTCACTGCCCCTTGGAACTGCATTCGCTGCCACACAGACATTCGCGTTCTGCAAAAGCTTTGGTTGGTAATGGCGCAACACTGTGTATCTCTCTCTCGCAGAGCCCGGCAGCCAAATTCGAAACGTCCAGCGATTGCTCCCACACAAAACATGCCAGCACTGTAAGCTATAGTTGGTTTTCACTGCCCCTTGGAACTGCATTCGCTGCCACACAGACATTCGCCTTCTACAAAAGCTTTGGTTGGTAATGGGGCAACACTCTGTATCTCTCTCTCGCAGAGCCCGGCTGCCAAATTCGAAACGTCCAGCGATTGCTCCCACACGAAAGCTGCCAGCACGGAAAGCTGTAGCTGGTTTTCACTGCCCCTTGGAACTGCATTCGCTGCCACACAGACATTCGCGTTCTGCAAAAGCTTTGGTTGGTAATGGGGCAACACTGTGTATCTCACTCTCGCAGAGCCCGGCAGCCAAATTCGAAATTTCCAGCGATTGCTCCCACACGAAAGCTGCCAGCACTGTAAGCTATAGCTGGTTTTCACTGCCCCTTGGAACTGCATTCGCTGCCACACAGACATTCGCGTTCTGCAAAAGCTTTGGTTGGTAATGGGGCAACACTGTGTATCTCTCTCTTGCAGAGCCCGGCAGCCAAATTCGAAACGTCCAGCGATTGCTCCCAAACGAAAGCTGCCAGAACGGAAAGCTGTAGTTGGTTTTCACTGCCCCTTGGAACTGCATTCGCTGCCACACAGACATTCGCGTTCTGCAAAAGCTTTGGTTGGTAATGGGGCAACACTGTGTATCTCTCTCTTGCAGAGCCAGGCAGCCAAATTCGAAATGTCCAGCGATTGCTCCCACACGAAAGCTGCCAGCACGGAAAGATATAGCTGGTTTTCACTGCCCCTTGGAACTGCATTCGCTGCCACACAGACATTCGCGTTCTGCAAAAGCTTTGGTTGGTAATGGGGCAACACTCTGTATCTCTCTGTCGCACAGCCCGGCAGCGAAATTCGAAACGTCCAGCGATTGCTCCCAAACGAAACCTGCCAGCACGGAAAGCTGTAGCTGGTTTTCACTGACCCTTGGAACTGCGTTCGCTGCCACACAGACATTCGCGTTCTGCTAAAGCTTTGGTTGGTAATGGGGCAACACTCTGTATCTCTCTCTCGCAGAGCCCGGCAGCCAAATACCAAAAGTCCAGCCACTGTGCCCAAACGAAATATGCCAGCACTGAAAGCAGTAGCTGGTTTTCACTGCCCCTTGGAACTACGTTCGCTGCCACACAGACATTCGCGTTCTGCAGAAGCTTTGGTTGGTAATGGGGCAACACTCTTTATCTCTCTCTCGCAGAGCCCGGCAGCCAAACTCGAAATGTCCAGTGATTGCTCCCAAACGAAAGCTGCCAGCACGGAAAGCTGTAGCTGGTTTTCACTGCCCCTTGGAACTGCATTCGCTGCCACACAGACATTCGCCTTCTACAAAAGCTTTGGTTGGTAATGGGGCAACACTCTGTATCTGTCTCTCGCAGAGCCCGGCTGCCAAATTCGAAACGTCCAGCGATTGCTCCCACACAAAAGCTGCCAGCACGGAAAGATATAGCTGGTTTTCACTGCCCCTTGGAACTGCATTCGCTGCCACACAGACATTCGCGTTCTGCAGAAGCTTTGGTTGGTAATGGGGCAATACTCTGTATCTGTCTCTCGCAGAGCCCGGCAGCCAAACTCGAAATGTCCAGTGATTGCTCCCAAACGAAAGCTGCCAGCACGGACAGCTGTAGCTGGTTTTCACTGCCCCTTGGAACTGCATTCGCTGCCACACAGACATTCGCGTTCTGCTAAAGCTTTGGTTGGTAATGGGGCAATACTCTGTATCTCTCTCTCGCACAGCCCGGCAGCCAAATTCGAAATGTCCAGCTATTGCTCCCACACGAAACGTGCCAGCACTGTAAGCTGTAGCTGGTTTTCACTGCCCCTTGGAACTGCATGCGCTGCCACACAGACATTCGCGTTCTACAAAAGCTTTGGTTGGTAATGGGGCAACACTCTGTATCTCTCTGTCGCACAGCCCGGCAGCCAAATTCGAAACGTCCAGCGATTGCTCCCAAACGAAAGCTGCCAGCACGGAAAGCTGTAGCTGGTTTTCACTGACCCTTGGAACTGCGTTCGCTGCCACACAGACATTCGCGTTCTGCTAAAGCTTTGGTTGGTAATGGGGCAACACTCTGTATCTCTCTCTCGCAGAGCCCGGCAGCCAAATACCAAACGTCCAGCCACTGTGCCCAAACGAAATATGCCAGCACTGAAAGCAGTAGCTGGTTTTCACTGCCCCTTGGAACTACGTTCGCTGCCACACAGACATTCGCGTTCTGCAGAAGCTTTGGTTGGTAATGGGGCAACACTGTGTATCTCTCTCTCGCAGAGCCCGGCAGCCAAATTCGAAATGTCCAGTGATTGCTCCCAAACGAAAGCTGCCAGCACGGAAAGCTGTAGCTGGTTTTCACTGCCCCTTGGAACTGCATTCGCTGCCACACAGACATTCGCCTTCTACAAAAGCTTTGGTTGGTAATGGGGCAACACTGTGTATCTGTCTCTCGCAGAGCCCGGCTGCCAAATTCGAAACGTCCAGCGATTGCTCCCACACGAAAGCTGCCAGCACGGAAAGATATAGCTGGTTTTCACTGCCCCTTGGAACTGCATTCGCTGCCACACAGACATTCGCGTTCTGCAGAAGCTTTGGTTGGTAATGGGGCAACACTGTGTATCTCTCTCTTGCAGAGCCCCGCAGCCAAATTCGAAATGTCCAGCGATTGCTCCCACACGAAAGCTGCCAGCACGGAAAGCTGTAGCTGGTTTTCACTGCCCCTTGGAACTGCATTCGCTGCCACACAGACATTCTCGTTCTGCAGAAGCTTTGGTTGGTAATGGGGCAACACTGTGTATCTCTCTCTTGCAGAGCCCGGCAGCCAAATTCGAAATGTCTAGCGATTGCTCCCACACAAAAGCTCCCAGCACAGAAACGTGTAGCTGGTTTTCACTGCCCCTTGGAACTGCATTCGCTGCCACACAGACATTCGCGTTCTGCTAAAGCTTTGGCTGGTAATGGGGCAACACTCTGTATCTCTCTCTCGCAGAGCCCGGCTTCCAAATTCCAAACGTCCAGCGATTGCTCCGACACGAAAGATGCCAGCACTGAAAGCAGTAGCTGGTTTTCACTGCCCCTTGGTACTACGTTCGCTGCCACACAGACATTCGCGTTCTGCTAAAGCTTTGGTTGGTAATGGGGCAACACTGTGTATGTCTCTCTCGCACAGCCCGGCAACCAAATTTAAAATGTCTAGCGATTGCTCCCACACAAAAGCTGCCAGCACAGAAAGGTGTAGCTGGTTTTCACTGCCCCTTGGAACTGCATTCGCTGCCACACAGACATTCGCGTTCTGCAAAAGCTTTGGTTGGTAATGGGGCAACACTGTGTATCTCTCTCTCGCAGAGCCCGGCAGCCAAATTCGAAACGTCCAGCGATTGCTCCCAAACGAAAGCTGCCAGCACGGAAAGCTGTAGTTGGTTTTCACTGCCCCTTGGAACTGCATTCGCTGCCACACAGACATTCGCGTTCTGCTAAAGCTTTGGTTGGTAATGGGGCAACACTCTGTATCTCTCTCTCGCAGAGCCCGGCTGCCAAATTCCAAACGTCCAGCGGTTGCGTACACACGAAAGCTGCCAACACTGAAAGCTGTAGCTGGTTTTCACTGCCCCTTGGAACTGCATGCGCTGCCACACAGACATTCGCGTTCTGCAAAAGCTTTGGTTGGTAATGGGGCAACACTGTGTATCTCTCTCTCGCAGAGCCCGGCAGCCAAATTCGAAACGTCCAGCGATTGCTCCCAAACGAAAGCTGCCAGCACGGAAAGCTGTAGCTGGTTTTCACTGCCCCTTGGAACTGCATTCGCTGCCACACAGACATTCGCGTTCTGCAGAAGCTTTGGTTGAAAATGGGGCAACACTCTTTATCTCTCTGTCGCACAGCCCGGCAGCCAAATTCGAAATGTCCAGCTATTGCTCCCACACGAAACCTGCCAGCACTGTAAGCTATAGCTGGTTTTCACTGCCCCTTGGAACTGCATTCGCTGCCACACAGACATTCGCGTTCTGCAAAAGCTTTGGTTGGTAATGGGGCAACACTGTGTATCTCTCTGTCGCACAGCCCGGCAGCCAAATTCGAAACGTCCAGCGATTGCTCCCAAACGAAACCTACCAGCACGGAAAGCTGTAGCTGGTTTTCACTGCCCCTTGGAACTGCATTCGCTGCCACACAGACATTCGCGTTCTGCTAAAGCTTTGGTTGGTAATGGGGCAACACTCTGTATCTCTCTCTCGCAGAGCCCGGCAGCCAAATTCGAAATGTACAGCGATTGCTCCCACACGAAAGCTGCCAGCACGGAAAGATATAGCTGGTTTTCACTGCCCCTTGGAACTGCATTCGCTGCCACACAGACATTTGCGTTCTGCAAAAGCTTTGGTTGGTAAGGGGGCAACACTCTGTATCTCTCTGTCGCACAGCCCGGCAGCCAAATTCGAAATGTCCAGCTATTGCTCCCACACGAAACGTGCCAGCACTGTAAGCTGTAGCTGGTTTTCACTGCCCCTTGGAACTGCATGCGCTGCCACACAGACATTCTTCTTCTACAAAAGCTTTGGTTGGTAATGGGGCAACACTCTTTATCTCTCTCTCGCAGAGCCCGGCAGCCAAACTCGAAATGTCCAGTGATTGCTCCCAAACGAAAGCTGCCAGCACGGAAAGCTGTAGCTGGTTTTCACTGCCCCTTGGAACTGCATTCGCTGCCACACAGACATTCGCCTTCTACAAAAGCTTTGGTTGGTAATGGGGCAACACTCTGTATCTGTCTCTCGCAGAGCCCGGCTGCCAAATTCGAAACGTCCAGCGATTGCTCCCACACGAAAGCTGCCAGCACGGAAAGATATAGCTGGTTTTCACTGCCCCTTGGAACTGCATTCGCTGCCACACAGACATTCGCGTTCTGCAAAAGCTTTGGTTGGTAATGGGGCAACACTCTGTATCTCTCTGTCGCACAGCCCGGCAGCGAAATTCGAAACGTCCAGCGATTGCTCCCAAACGAAACCTGCCAGCACGGAAAGCTGTAGCTGGTTTTCACTGACCCTTGGAACTGCGTTCGCTGCCACACAGACATTCGCGTTCTGCTAAAGCTTTGGTTGGTAATGGGGCAACACTCTGTATCTCTCTCTCGCAGAGCCCGGCAGCCAAATACCAAAAGTCCAGCCACTGTGCCCAAACGAAATATGCCAGCACTGAAAGCAGTAGCTGGTTTTCACTGCCCCTTGGAACTACGTTCGCTGCCACACAGACATTCGCGTTCTGCAGAAGCTTTGGTTGGTAATGGGGCAACACTCTTTATCTCTCTCTCGCAGAGCCCGGCAGCCAAACTCGAAATGTCCAGTGATTGCTCCCAAACGAAAGCTGCCAGCACGGAAAGCTGTAGCTGGTTTTCACTGCCCCTTGGAACTGCATTCGCTGCCACACAGACATTCGCCTTCTACAAAAGCTTTGGTTGGTAATGGGGCAACACTCTGTATCTGTCTCTCGCAGAGCCCGGCTGCCAAATTCGAAACGTCCAGCGATTGCTCCCACACAAAAGCTGCCAGCACGGAAAGATATAGCTGGTTTTCACTGCCCCTTGGAACTGCATTCGCTGCCACACAGACATTCGCGTTCTGCAGAAGCTTTGGTTGGTAATGGGGCAATACTCTGTATCTGTCTCTCGCAGAGCCCGGCAGCCAAACTCGAAATGTCCAGTGATTGCTCCCAAACGAAAGCTGCCAGCACGGACAGCTGTAGCTGGTTTTCACTGCCCCTTGGAACTGCATTCGCTGCCACACAGACATTCGCGTTCTGCTAAAGCTTTGGTTGGTAATGGGGCAATACTCTGTATCTCTCTCTCGCACAGCCCGGCAGCCAAATTCGAAATGTCCAGCTATTGCTCCCACACGAAACGTGCCAGCACTGTAAGCTGTAGCTGGTTTTCACTGCCCCTTGGAACTGCATGCGCTGCCACACAGACATTCGCGTTCTACAAAAGCTTTGGTTGGTAATGGGGCAACACTCTGTATCTCTCTGTCGCACAGCCCGGCAGCCAAATTCGAAACGTCCAGCGATTGCTCCCAAACGAAAGCTGCCAGCACGGAAAGCTGTAGCTGGTTTTCACTGACCCTTGGAACTGCGTTCGCTGCCACACAGACATTCGCGTTCTGCTAAAGCTTTGGTTGGTAATGGGGCAACACTCTGTATCTCTCTCTCGCAGAGCCCGGCAGCCAAATACCAAACGTCCAGCCACTGTGCCCAAACGAAATATGCCAGCACTGAAAGCAGTAGCTGGTTTTCACTGCCCCTTGGAACTACGTTCGCTGCCACACAGACATTCGCGTTCTGCAGAAGCTTTGGTTGGTAATGGGGCAACACTGTGTATCTCTCTCTCGCAGAGCCCGGCAGCCAAATTCGAAATGTCCAGTGATTGCTCCCAAACGAAAGCTGCCAGCACGGAAAGCTGTAGCTGGTTTTCACTGCCCCTTGGAACTGCATTCGCTGCCACACAGACATTCGCCTTCTACAAAAGCTTTGGTTGGTAATGGGGCAACACTGTGTATCTGTCTCTCGCAGAGCCCGGCTGCCAAATTCGAAACGTCCAGCGATTGCTCCCACACGAAAGCTGCCAGCACGGAAAGATATAGCTGGTTTTCACTGCCCCTTGGAACTGCATTCGCTGCCACACAGACATTCGCGTTCTGCAGAAGCTTTGGTTGGTAATGGGGCAACACTGTGTATCTCTCTCTTGCAGAGCCCCGCAGCCAAATTCGAAATGTCCAGCGATTGCTCCCACACGAAAGCTGCCAGCACGGAAAGCTGTAGCTGGTTTTCACTGCCCCTTGGAACTGCATTCGCTGCCACACAGACATTCTCGTTCTGCAGAAGCTTTGGTTGGTAATGGGGCAACACTGTGTATCTCTCTCTTGCAGAGCCCGGCAGCCAAATTCGAAATGTCTAGCGATTGCTCCCACACAAAAGCTCCCAGCACAGAAACGTGTAGCTGGTTTTCACTGCCCCTTGGAACTGCATTCGCTGCCACACAGACATTCGCGTTCTGCTAAAGCTTTGGCTGGTAATGGGGCAACACTCTGTATCTCTCTCTCGCAGAGCCCGGCTTCCAAATTCCAAACGTCCAGCGATTGCTCCGACACGAAAGATGCCAGCACTGAAAGCAGTAGCTGGTTTTCACTGCCCCTTGGTACTACGTTCGCTGCCACACAGACATTCGCGTTCTGCTAAAGCTTTGGTTGGTAATGGGGCAACACTGTGTATGTCTCTCTCGCACAGCCCGGCAACCAAATTTAAAATGTCTAGCGATTGCTCCCACACAAAAGCTGCCAGCACAGAAAGGTGTAGCTGGTTTTCACTGCCCCTTGGAACTGCATTCGCTGCCACACAGACATTCGCGTTCTGCAAAAGCTTTGGTTGGTAATGGGGCAACACTGTGTATCTCTCTCTCGCAGAGCCCGGCAGCCAAATTCGAAACGTCCAGCGATTGCTCCCAAACGAAAGCTGCCAGCACGGAAAGCTGTAGTTGGTTTTCACTGCCCCTTGGAACTGCATTCGCTGCCACACAGACATTCGCGTTCTGCTAAAGCTTTGGTTGGTAATGGGGCAACACTCTGTATCTCTCTCTCGCAGAGCCCGGCTGCCAAATTCCAAACGTCCAGCGGTTGCGTACACACGAAAGCTGCCAACACTGAAAGCTGTAGCTGGTTTTCACTGCCCCTTGGAACTGCATGCGCTGCCACACAGACATTCGCGTTCTGCAAAAGCTTTGGTTGGTAATGGGGCAACACTGTGTATCTCTCTCTCGCAGAGCCCGGCAGCCAAATTCGAAACGTCCAGCGATTGCTCCCAAACGAAAGCTGCCAGCACGGAAAGCTGTAGCTGGTTTTCACTGCCCCTTGGAACTGCATTCGCTGCCACACAGACATTCGCGTTCTGCAGAAGCTTTGGTTGAAAATGGGGCAACACTCTTTATCTCTCTGTCGCACAGCCCGGCAGCCAAATTCGAAATGTCCAGCTATTGCTCCCACACGAAACCTGCCAGCACTGTAAGCTATAGCTGGTTTTCACTGCCCCTTGGAACTGCATTCGCTGCCACACAGACATTCGCGTTCTGCAAAAGCTTTGGTTGGTAATGGGGCAACACTGTGTATCTCTCTGTCGCACAGCCCGGCAGCCAAATTCGAAACGTCCAGCGATTGCTCCCAAACGAAACCTACCAGCACGGAAAGCTGTAGCTGGTTTTCACTGCCCCTTGGAACTGCATTCGCTGCCACACAGACATTCGCGTTCTGCTAAAGCTTTGGTTGGTAATGGGGCAACACTCTGTATCTCTCTCTCGCAGAGCCCGGCAGCCAAATTCGAAATGTACAGCGATTGCTCCCACACGAAAGCTGCCAGCACGGAAAGATATAGCTGGTTTTCACTGCCCCTTGGAACTGCATTCGCTGCCACACAGACATTTGCGTTCTGCAAAAGCTTTGGTTGGTAAGGGGGCAACACTCTGTATCTCTCTGTCGCACAGCCCGGCAGCCAAATTCGAAATGTCCAGCTATTGCTCCCACACGAAACGTGCCAGCACTGTAAGCTGTAGCTGGTTTTCACTGCCCCTTGGAACTGCATGCGCTGCCACACAGACATTCTTCTTCTACAAAAGCTTTGGTTGGTAATGGGGCAACACTCTTTATCTCTCTCTCGCAGAGCCCGGCAGCCAAACTCGAAATGTCCAGTGATTGCTCCCAAACGAAAGCTGCCAGCACGGAAAGCTGTAGCTGGTTTTCACTGCCCCTTGGAACTGCATTCGCTGCCACACAGACATTCGCCTTCTACAAAAGCTTTGGTTGGTAATGGGGCAACACTCTGTATCTGTCTCTCGCAGAGCCCGGCTGCCAAATTCGAAACGTCCAGCGATTGCTCCCACACGAAAGCTGCCAGCACGGAAAGATATAGCTGGTTTTCACTGCCCCTTGGAACTGCATTCGCTGCCACACAGACATTCGCGTTCTGCAGAAGCTTTAGTTGGTAATGGGGCAACACTGTGTATCTCTCTCTTGCAGAGCCCGGCAGCCAAATTCGAAATGTCCAGCGATTGCTCCCACACGAAAGCTACCAGCACGGAAAGATATAGCTGGTTTTCACTGCCCCATGGAACTGCATTCCCTGCCACACAGACATTTGCGTTCTGCAAAAGCTTTGGTTGGTAATGGGGCAACACTCTGTATCTCTCTCTCGCAGAGCCCGGCTGCCATATTCCAAACGTCCAGCGGTTGCGTACACACGAAAGCTGCCAACACTGAAAGCTGTAGCTGGTTTTCACTGCCCCTTGGAACTACATTCGCTGCCACACAGACATTCGCGTTCTGCAAAAGCTTTGGTTGGTAATGGGGCAACAATGTGTATGTCTCTCTCCTAGAGCCCGGCAGCCAAATTCGAAACGTCCAGCGATTGCTCCCAAACGAAAGCTGCCAGCACGGAAAGCTGTAGTTGGTTTTCATTGCCCCTTGGAACTGCATTCGCTGCCACACAGACATTCGCGTTCTGCAGAAGCTTTGGTTGAAAATGGGGCAACACTGTGTATCTCTCTCGCACAGCCCGGCAGCCAAATTTAAAATGTCTAGCGATTGCTCCCACACAAAAGCTGCCAGCACAGAAAGGTGTAGCTGGTTTTCACTGCCCCTTGGAACTGCATTCGCTGCCACACAGACATTCGCGTTCTACAAAAGCTTTGGTTGGTAATGGCGCAACACTGTGTATCTCTCTCTCGCAGAGCCCGGCAGCCAAATTCGAAACGTCCAGCGATTGCTCCCACACAAAACATGCCAGCACTGTAAGCTATAGTTGGTTTTCACTGCCCCTTGGAACTGCATTCGCTGCCACACAGACATTCGCCTTCTACAAAAGCTTTGGTTGGTAATGGGGCAACACTCTGTATCTCTCTCTCGCAGAGCCCGGCTGCCAAATTCGAAACGTCCAGCGATTGCTCCGACACGAAAGCTGCCAGCACGGAAAGCTGTAGCTGGTTTTCACTGCCCCTTGGAACTGCATTCGCTGCCACACAGACATTCGCGTTCTGCAAAAGCTTTGGTTGGTAATGGGGCAACACTGTGTATCTCACTCTCGCAGAGCCCGGCAGCCAAATTCGAAATTTCCAGCGATTGCTCCCACACGAAAGCTGCCAGCACTGTAAGCTATAGCTGGTTTTCACTGCCCCTTGGAACTGCATTCGCTGCCACACAGACATTCGCGTTCTGCAAAAGCTTTGGTTGGTAATGGGGCAACACTGTGTATCTCTCTCTTGCAGAGCCCGGCAGCCAAATTCGAAACGTCCAGCGATTGCTCCCAAACGAAAGCTGCCAGAACGGAAAGCTGTAGTTGGTTTTCACTGCCCCTTGGAACTGCATTCGCTGCCACACAGACATTCGCGTTCTGCAAAAGCTTTGGTTGGTAATGGGGCAACACTGTGTATCTCTCTCTTGCAGAGCCCGGCAGCCAAATTCGAAATGTCCAGCGATTGCTCCCACACGACAGCTGCCAGCACGGAAAGCTGTAGCTGGTTTTCATTGCCCCTTGGAACTGCGTTCGCTGCCACACAGACATTCGCGTTCTGCTAAAGCTTTGGCTGGTAATGGGGCAACACTCTGCATCTCTCTCTCGCAGAGCCCGGCAGCCAAATACCAAACGTCCAGCCACTGTGCCCAAACGAAATATGCCAGAACTGAAAGCAGTAGCTGGTTTTCACTGCTCCTTGGAACTACGTTCGCTGCCACACAGACATTCGCGTTCTGCAGAAGCTTTGTTTGGTAATGGGGCAACACTGTTTATCTCTCTCTCGCAGAGCCCGGCAGCCAAATTCGAAACGTCCAGTGATTGCTCCCAAACGAAAGCTGCCAGCACGGACAGCTGTAGCTGGTTTTCACTGCCCCTTGGAACTGCATTCGCTGCCACACAGACATTCGCCTTCTACAAAAGCTTTGGTTGGTAATGGGGCAACACTCTGTATCTCTCTCTCGCAAAGCCCGGCTGCCAAATTCGAAACGTCCAGCGATTGCTCCCACACGAAAGCTGCCAGCACGGAAAGATATAGCTGGTTTTCACTGCCCCTTGGAACTGCATTCGCTGCCACACAGACATTCGCGTTCTGCAAAAGCTTTGGTTGGTAATGGGGCAACACTGTGTATCTCTCTCTCGCAGAGCCCGGCTGCCAAATTCCAAACGTCCAGCGATTGCTCCCAAACGAAAGCTGCCAGCACGGAAAGCTGTAGCTGGTTTTCACTGCCCGTTGGAACTGCATTCGCTGCCACACAGACATTCGCGTTCTGCAGAAGCTTTGGTTGAAAATGGGGCAACACTGTGTATCTCTCTCTCGCAGAGCCCGGCAGCCAAATTCGAAATGTCCAGCGATTGCTCCCACACGAAAGCTGCCAGCACTGAAAGCTGTAGTTGGTTTTCACTGCCCCTTGGAACTGCATTCGCTGCCACACAGACATTCGCGTTCTGCAAAAGCTTTGGTTGGTAATGGGGCAACACTCTTTATCTCTCTGTCGCACAGCCCGGCAGCCAAATTCGAAATGTCCAGCTATTGCTCCCACACGAAACCTGCCAGCACTGTAAGCTATAGCTGGTTTTCACTGCCCCTTGGAACTGCATTCGCTGCCACACAGACATTCGCGTTCTGCAAAAGCTTTGGTTGGTAATGCGGCAACACTGTGTATCTCTCTCTCGCAGAGCCCGGCTGCCAAATTCCAAACGTCCAGCGATTGCGTACACGCGAAAACTGCCAGCACTGAAAGCTGTAGCTGGTTTTCACAGCCCCTTGGAACTCCATTCGCTGCCACGCAGACATTCGTGTTCTGCAAAAGCTTTGGTTGGTAATGGGGCCACACTCTGTATCTCTCTCTCGCAGAGCCCGGCAGCCAAATTCGAAACGTCCAGTGATGGCTCCCAAACGAAAGCTGCCAACACGGAAAGCTGTAGCAGGTTTTCACTGCCCCTTGGGACTGCATTCGCTGCCACACAGACATTCGCGTTCTGCAGAAGCTTTGGTTGGTAATGGGGCAACACTGTGTATCTCTCTCTTGAAGAGCCCGGCAGCCAAATTCGAAATGTCCAGCGATTGCTCCCACACGAAAGCTACCAGCACTGAAAGCTATAGTTGGTTTTCACTGCCCCTTGGAACTGCATTCGCTGCCACACAGACATTCCCCTTCTACAAAAGCTTTGGTAGGTAATGGGGCAACACTCTGTATCTCTCTCTCGCAGAGCCCGGCTGCCAAATTCGAAACGTCCAGCGATTGATCCCAAACGAAAGCTGTCAGCACGGAAAGCTGTAGCTGGTTTTCACTGCCCCTTGGAACTCCATTCGCTGCCACACAAACATTCGCGTTCTGCAAAAGCTTTGGTTGGTAATGGGGCAACACTCTGTATCTCTGTCTCGCAGAGCCCGGCAGCCAAATTCGAAATGTCCAGCGATTGCTCCCAAACGAAAGCTGCCAGCACTGAAAGCTGTAGCTGGTTTTCACTGCCCCTTGGAACTACGTTCACTGCCACACAGACATTCGCGTTCTGCAAAAGCTTTGGTTGGTAATGGGGCAATACTGTGTATCTCTCTCTCGCAGAGCCCGGCTGCCAAATTCCAAACGTCCAGCGATTGCGTACAAGCGAAAGCTGCCAGCACGGAAAGCTGTAGCTGGTTTTCACTGCCCCTTGGAACTGCATTCGCTGCCACACAGACATTCGCGTTCTGCAGAAGCTTTGGTTGGTAATGGGGCAACACTGTGTATCTCTCTCTTGCAGAGCCCGGCAGCCAAATTCGAAATGTCCAGCGATTGCTCCCACACGAAAGCTGCCAGCACTGTAAGCTATAGCTGGTTTTCACTGCCCCTTGGAACTGCATTCGCTGCCACACAGACATTCGCGTTCTGCAGAAGCTTTGGTTGGTAATGGGGCAACACTGTGTATGTGTCTCTCGCACAGCCCGGCAGCCAAATTCGAAATGTCCAGCTATTGCTCCCACACGAAACGTGCCAGCACTGTAAGCTATAGCTGGTTTTCACTGCCCCTTGGAACTGCATGCGCTGCCACACAGACATTCTTCTTCTACAAAAGCTTTGGTTGGTAATGGGGCAACACTCTGTATCTCTCTGTCGCACAGCCCGGCAGCCAAATTCGAAACGTCCAGCGATTGCTCCCAAACGAAACCTGCCAGCACGGAAAGCTGTAGCTGGTTTTCACTGCCCCTTGGAACTGCGTTCGCTGCCACACAGACATTCGCGTTCTGCTAAAGCTTTGGTTGGTAATGGGGCAACACTCTGTATCTCTCTCTCGCAGAGCCCGGCAGCCAAATACCAAACGTCCAGCCACTGTGCCCAAACGAAATATGCCAGCACAGAAAGGTGTAGCTGGTTTTCACTGCCCCTTGGAAGTACGTTCGCTGCCACACAGACATTCGCGTTCTCCAAAAGCTTTGGTTGGTAATGGGGCAACACTGTTTATCTCTCTCTCGCAGAGCCCGGCAGCCAAATTCGAAACGTCCAGTGATTGCTCCCAAACGAAAGCTGCCAGCACGGAAAGCTGTAGCTGGTTTTCACTGCCCCTTGGAACTCCATTCGCTGCCACACAGACATTCGCCTTCTACAAAAGCTTTGGTTGGTAATGGGGCAACACTCTGTATCTCTCTCTCGCAGAGCCCGGCTGCCAAATTCGAAACGTCCAGCGATTGCTCCCAAACGAAAGATGCCAGCACAGAAAGGTGTAGCTGGTTTTCACTGCCCCTTGGAACTACGTTCGCTGCCACACAGACATTCGCGTTCTGCAAAAGCTTTGGTTGGTAATGGGGCAACACTGTGTATGTGTCTCTCGCACAGCCCGGCAGCCAAATTCCAAACGTCCAGCGATTGCTCCGACACGAAAGATGCCAGCACTGAAAGCAGTAGCTGGTTTTCACTGCCCCTTGGTACTACGTTCGCTGCCACACAGACATTCGCGTTCTGCAGAAGCTTTGGTTGGTAATGGGGCAACACTGTGTATCTCTCTCTCGCAGAGCCCGGCTGCCAAATTCGAAATGTCCAGCGATTGCTCCCACACGAAAGCTGCCACCACGGAAAGATATAGCTGGTTTTCACTGCCCCTTGGAACTCCATTCGCTGCCACACAGACATTCGCGTTCTGCAAAAGCTTTGGTTGGTAATGGGGCAACACTCTGTATCTCTCTGTCGCACAGCCCGGCAGCCAAATTGGAAATGTCCAGCTATTGCTCCCACACGAAACGTGCTAGCACTGTAAGCTATAGCTGGTTTTCACTGCCCCTTGGAACTGCATGCGCTGCCACACAGACATTCTTCTTCTACAAAAGCGTTGGTTGGTAATGGGGCAACACTCTGTATCTCTCTGTCGCACAGCCCGGCAGCCAAATTCGAAATGTCCAGCGATTGCTCCCAAACGAAACCTGCCAGCACGGAAAGCTGTAGCTGGTTTTCACTTTTCCTTAGAACTGCGTTCGCTGCCACACAGACATTCGCGTTCTGCTAAAGCTTTGGTTGGTAATGGGGCAACACTCTGTATCTCACTCTCGCAGAGCCCGGCAGCCAAATACCAAACGTCCAGCCACTGTGCCCAAACGAAATATGCCAGCACAGAAAGGTGTAGCTGGTTTTCACTGCCCCTTGGAACTACGTTCGCTGCCACACAGACATTCGCGTTCTGCAGAAGCTTTGGTTGGTAATGGGGCAACACTGTTTATCTCTCTCTCGCAGAGCCCGGCAGCCAAATTCGAAACGTCCAGTGATTGCTCCCAAACGAAAGCTGCCAGCACGGAAAGCTGTAGCTGGTTTTCACTGCCCCTTGGAACTGCATTCGCTGCCACACAGACATTCGCGTTCTGCTAAAGCTTTGGTTGGTAATGGGGCAACACTCTGTATCTCTCTCTCGCAGAGCCCGGCTGCCAAATTCGAAACGTCCAGCGATTGCTCCCAAACGAAAGATGCCAGCATAGAAAGTTGTAGCTGGTTTTCACTGCCCCTTGGAACTACGTTCGCTGCCACACAGACATTCGCGTTCTGCAAAAGCTTTGGTTGGTAATGGGGCAACACTCTGTATCTCTCTCTCGCAGAGCCCGGCAGCCAAATTCGAAACGTCCAGCGATTGCTCCCAAACGAAAGCTGTCAGCACGGACAGCTGTAGCTGGTTTTCACTGCCCCTTGGAACTCCATTCGCTGCCACACAAACATTCGCGTTCTGCAAAAGCTTTGGTTGGTAATGGGGCAACACTCTGTATCTCTCTCTCGCAGAGCCCGGCAGCCAAATTCGAAATGTCCAGCGATTGCTCCCACACGAAAGCTGCCAGCACGGAAAGATATAGCTGGTTTTCACTGCCCCTTGGAACTGCATTCGCTGCCACACAGACATTCGCGTTCTGCAAAAGCTTTGGTTGGTAATGGGGCAACACTGTGTATCTCTCTGTCGCACAGCCCGGCAGCCAAATTCGAAATGTCCAGCTATTGCTCCCACACGAAACGTGCCAGCACTGTAAGCTATAGCTGGTTTCCACTGCCCTTTGGAACTGTATGCGCTGCCACACAGACATTCGCCTTGTACAAAAGCTTTGGTTGGTAATGGGGCAACACTCTGTATCTCTCTGTCGCACAGCCCGGCAGCCAAATTCGAAACGTCCAGCGATTGCTCCCAAACGAAACCTGCCAGCACGGAAAGCTGTAGCTGGTTTTCACTGCCCCTTGGAATTGCGTTCGCTGCCACACAGACATTCGCGTTCTGCTAAAGCTTTGGTTGGTAATGGGGCAACACTCTGTATCTCTCTCTCGCAGAGCCCGGCAGCCAAATACCAAACGTCCAGCCACTGTGCCCAAACGAAATATGCCAGCACTGAAAGCAGTAGCTGGTTTTCACTGCCCCTTGGAACTACGTTCGCTGCCACACAGACATTCGCGTTCTGCAGAAGCTTTGGTTGGTAATGGGGCAACACTGTTTATCTCTCTCTCGCAGAGCCCGGAAGCCAAATTCGAAACGTCCAATGATTACTCCCAAACGAAAGCTGCCAGCACTGAAAGCTGTAGCTGGTTTTCACTGCCCCTTGGAACTACGTTCACTGCCACACAGACATTCGCGTTCTGCAAAAGCTTTGGTTGGTAATGGGGCAACACTGTGTATCTCTCTCTCGTAGAGCCCGCCTGCCAAATTCCAAACGTCCAGCGATTGCTCCCAAACGAAAGCTGCCATCACAGAAAGCTGTAGCTGGTTTTCACTGCCCCTTGGAACTGCATTCGCTGCCACACAGACATTCGCGTTCTGCAAAAGCTTTGGTTGGTAATGGGGCAACACTGTGTATCTCTCTCTCGCAGAGCCCGGTAGCCAAATTCGAAACGTCCAGCGATTGCTCCCAAACGAAAGCTGTCAGCACGGACAGCTGTAGCTGGTTTTCACTGCCCCTTGGAACTCCATTCGCTGCCACACAAACATTCGCGTTCTGCAAAAGCTTTGGTTGGTAATGGGGCAACACTCTGTATCTCTCTCTCGCAGAGCCCGGCTGCCAAATTCAAAATGTCCAGCGAATGCTCCCAAACGAAAGCTGCCAGCACTGAAAGCTGTAGCTGGTTTTCACTGCCCCTTGGAACTACGTTCACTGCCACACAGACATTCGCGTTCTGCAAAAGCTTTGGTTGGTAATGGGGCAACACTCTGTATCTGTCTCTCGCAGAGCCCGGCTGCCAAATTCGAAACGTCCAGCGATTGCTCCCACACGAAAGCTGCCAGCACGGAAAGATATAGCTGGTTTTCACTGCCCCTTGGAACTGCATTCGCTGCCACACAGACATTCGCGTTCTGCAGAAGCTTTGGTTGGTAATGGGGCAACACTGTGTATCTCTCTCTTGCAGAGCCCCGCAGCCAAATTCGAAATGTCCAGCGATTGCTCCCACACGAAAGCTGCCAGCACGGAAAGCTGTAGCTGGTTTTCACTGCCCCTTGGAACTGCATTCGCTGCCACACAGACATTCTCGTTCTGCAGAAGCTTTGGTTGGTAATGGGGCAACACTGTGTATCTCTCTCTTGCAGAGCCCGGCAGCCAAATTCGAAATGTCTAGCGATTGCTCCCACACAAAAGCTCCCAGCACAGAAACGTGTAGCTGGTTTTCACTGCCCCTTGGAACTGCATTCGCTGCCACACAGACATTCGCGTTCTGCTAAAGCTTTGGCTGGTAATGGGGCAACACTCTGTATCTCTCTCTCGCAGAGCCCGGCTTCCAAATTCCAAACGTCCAGCGATTGCTCCGACACGAAAGATGCCAGCACTGAAAGCAGTAGCTGGTTTTCACTGCCCCTTGGTACTACGTTCGCTGCCACACAGACATTCGCGTTCTGCTAAAGCTTTGGTTGGTAATGGGGCAACACTGTGTATGTCTCTCTCGCACAGCCCGGCAACCAAATTTAAAATGTCTAGCGATTGCTCCCACACAAAAGCTGCCAGCACAGAAAGGTGTAGCTGGTTTTCACTGCCCCTTGGAACTGCATTCGCTGCCACACAGACATTCGCGTTCTGCAAAAGCTTTGGTTGGTAATGGGGCAACACTGTGTATCTCTCTCTCGCAGAGCCCGGCAGCCAAATTCGAAACGTCCAGCGATTGCTCCCAAACGAAAGCTGCCAGCACGGAAAGCTGTAGTTGGTTTTCACTGCCCCTTGGAACTGCATTCGCTGCCACACAGACATTCGCGTTCTGCAGAAGCTTTGGTTGGTAATGGGGCAACACTCTGTATCTCTCTCTCGCAGAGCCCGGCTGCCAAATTCCAAACGTCCAGCGGTTGCGTACACACGAAAGCTGCCAACACTGAAAGCTGTAGCTGGTTTTCACTGCCCCTTGGAACTCCATTCGCTGCCATACAGACATTCGCGTTCTGCAAAAGCTTTGGTTGGTAATGGGGCAACACTGTGTATCTCTCTCTCGCAGAGCCCGGCAGCCAAATTCGAAACGTCCAGCGATTGCTCCCAAACGAAAGCTGCCAGCACGGAAAGCTGTAGCTGGTTTTCACTGCCCCTTGGAACTGCATTCGCTGCCACACAGACATTCGCGTTCTGCAGAATCTTTGGTTGAAAATGGGGCAACACTCTTTATCTCTCTGTCGCACAGCCCGGCAGCCAAATTCGAAATGTCCAGCTATTGCTCCCACACGAAACCTGCCAGCACTGTAAGCTATAGCTGGTTTTCACTGCCCCTTGGAACTGCATTCGCTGCCACACAGACATTCGCGTTCTGCAAAAGCTTTGGTTGGTAATGGGGCAACACTGTGTATCTCTCTGTCGCACAGCCCGGCAGCCAAATTCGAAACGTCCAGCGATTGCTCCCAAACGAAACCTACCAGCACGGAAAGCTGTAGCTGGTTTTCACTGCCCCTTGGAACTGCATTCGCTGCCACACAGACATTCGCGTTCTGCAAAAGCTTTGGTTGGTAATGGGGCAACACTCTGTATCTCTCTGTCGCACAGCCCGGCAGCCAAATTCGAAATGTACAGCGATTGCTCCCACACGAAAGCTGCCAGCACGGAAAGATATAGCTGGTTTTCACTGCCCCTTGGAACTGCATTCGCTGCCACACAGACATTTGCGTTCTGCAAAAGCTTTGGTTGGTAATGGGGCAACACTCTGTATCTCTCTGTCGCACAGCCCGGCAGCCAAATTCGAAATGTCCAGCTATTGCTCCCACACGAAACGTGCCAGCACTGTAAGCTGTAGCTGGTTTTCACTGCCCCTTGGAACTGCATGCGCTGCCACACAGACATTCTTCTTCTACAAAAGCTTTGGTTGGTAATGGGGCAACACTCTTTATCTCTCTCTCGCAGAGCCCGGCAGCCAAACTCGAAATGTCCAGTGATTGCTCCCAAACGAAAGCTGCCAGCACGGAAAGCTGTAGCTGGTTTTCACTGCCCCTTGGAACTGCATTCGCTGCCACACAGACATTCGCCTTCTACAAAAGCTTTGGTTGGTAATGGGGCAACACTCTGTATCTGTCTCTCGCAGAGCCCGGCTGCCAAATTCGAAACGTCCAGCGATTGCTCCCACACGAAAGCTGCCAGCACGGAAAGATATAGCTGGTTTTCACTGCCCCATGGAACTGCATTCCCTGCCACACAGACATTTGCGTTCTGCAAAAGCTTTGGTTGGTAATGGGGCAACACTCTGTATCTCTCTCTCGCAGAGCCCGGCTGCCATATTCCAAACGTCCAGCGGTTGCGTACACACGAAAGCTGCCAACACTGAAAGCTGTAGCTGGTTTTCACTGCCCCTTGGAACTACATTCGCTGCCACACAGACATTCGCGTTCTGCAAAAGCTTTGGTTGGTAATGGGGCAACAATGTGTATGTCTCTCTCCTAGAGCCCGGCAGCCAAATTCGAAACGTCCAGCGATTGCTCCCAAACGAAAGCTGCCAGCACGGAAAGCTGTAGTTGGTTTTCATTGCCCCTTGGAACTGCATTCGCTGCCACACAGACATTCGCGTTCTGCAGAAGCTTTGGTTGAAAATGGGGCAACACTGTGTATCTCTCTCGCACAGCCCGGCAGCCAAATTTAAAATGTCTAGCGATTGCTCCCACACAAAAGCTGCCAGCACAGAAAGGTGTAGCTGGTTTTCACTGCCCCTTGGAACTGCATTCGCTGCCACACAGACATTCGCGTTCTGCAAAAGCTTTGGTTGGTAATGGCGCAACACTGTGTATCTCTCTCTCGCAGAGCCCGGCAGCCAAATTCGAAACGTCCAGCGATTGCTCCCACACAAAACATGCCAGCACTGTAAGCTATAGTTGGTTTTCACTGCCCCTTGGAACTGCATTCGCTGCCACACAGACATTCGCCTTCTACAAAAGCTTTGGTTGGTAATGGGGCAACACTCTGTATCTCTCTCTCGCAGAGCCCGGCTGCCAAATTCGAAACGTCCAGCGATTGCTCCGACACGAAAGCTGCCAGCACGGAAAGCTGTAGCTGGTTTTCACTGCCCCTTGGAACTGCATTCGCTGCCACACAGACATTCGCGTTCTGTTAAAGCTTTGGTTGGTAATGGGGCAACACTGTGTATCTCACTCTCGCAGAGCCCGGCAGCCAAATTCGAAATTTCCAGCGATTGCTCCCACACGAAAGCTGCCAGCACTGTAAGCTATAGCTGGTTTTCACTGCCCCTTGGAACTGCATTCGCTGCCACACAGACATTCGCGTTCTGCAAAAGCTTTGGTTGGTAATGGGGCAACACTCTGTATCTCTCTCTTGCAGAGCCCGGCAGCCAAATTCGAAACGTCCAGCGATTGCTCCCAAACGAAAGCTGCCAGAACGGAAAGCTGTAGTTGGTTTTCACTGCCCCTTGGAACTGCATTCGCTGCCACACAGACATTCGCGTTCTGCAAAAGCTTTGGTTGGTAATGGGGCAACACTGTGTATCTCTCTCTTGCAGAGCCAGGCAGCCAAATTCGAAATGTCCAGCGATTGCTCCCACACGAAAGCTGCCAGCACGGAAAGATATAGCTGGTTTTCACTGCCCCTTGGAACTGCATTCGCTGCCACACAGACATTCGCGTTCTGCAAAAGCTTTGGTTGGTAATGGGGCAACACTCTGTATCTCTCTGTCGCACAGCCCGGCAGCGAAATTCGAAACGTCCAGCGATTGCTCCCAAACGAAACCTGCCAGCACGGAAAGCTGTAGCTGGTTTTCACTGACCCTTGGAACTGCGTTCGCTGCCACACAGACATTCGCGTTCTGCTAAAGCTTTGGTTGGTAATGGGGCAACACTCTGTATCTCTCTCTCGCAGAGCCCGGCAGCCAAATACCAAAAGTCCAGCCACTGTGCCCAAACGAAATATGCCAGCACTGAAAGCAGTAGCTGGTTTTCACTGCCCCTTGGAACTACGTTCGCTGCCACACAGACATTCGCGTTCTGCAGAAGCTTTGGTTGGTAATGGGGCAACACTGTGTATCTCTCTCTCGCAGAGCCCGGCAGCCAAACTCGAAATGTCCAGTGATTGCTCCCAAACGAAAGCTGCCAGCACGGAAAGCTGTAGCTGGTTTTCACTGCCCCTTGGAACTGCATTCGCTGCCACACAGACATTCGCCTTCTACAAAAGCTTTGGTTGGTAATGGGGCAACACTCTGTATCTGTCTCTCGCAGAGCCCGGCTGCCAAATTCGAAACGTCCAGCGATTGCTCCCACACGAAAGCTGCCAGCACGGAAAGATATAGCTGGTTTTCACTGCCCCTTGGAACTGCATTCGCTGCCACACAGACATTCGCGTTCTGCAGAAGCTTTGGTTGGTAATGGGGCAATACTCTGTATCTGTCTCTCGCAGAGCCCGGCTGCCAAATTCGAAACGTCCAGCGATTGCTCCCACACAAAAGCTGCCAGCACGGAAAGATATAGCTGGTTTTCACTGCCCCTTGGAACTGCATTCGCTGCCACACAGACATTCGCGTTCTGCAGAAGCTTTGGTTGGTAATGGGGCAATACTCTGTATCTGTCTCTCGCAGAGCCCGGCTGCCAAATTCGAAACGTCCAGCGATTGCTCCCAAACGAAAGCTGCCAGCACGGAAAGATATAGCTGGTTTTCACTGCCCCTTGGAACTGCATTCGCTGCCACACAGACATTCGCGTTCTGCTAAAGCTTTGGTTGGTAATGGGGCAATACTCTGTATCTCTCTCTCGCACAGCCCGGCAGCCAAATTCGAAATGTCCAGCTATTGCTCCCACACGAAACGTGCCAGCACTGTAAGCTGTAGCTGGTTTTCACTGCCCCTTGGAACTGCATGCGCTGCCACACAGACATTCGCGTTCTACAAAAGCTTTGGTTGGTAATGGGGCAACACTCTGTATCTCTCTGTCGCACAGCCCGGCAGCCAAATTCGAAACGTCCAGCGATTGCTCCCAAACGAAAGCTGCCAGCACGGAAAGCTGTAGCTGGTTTTCACTGACCCTTGGAACTGCGTTCGCTGCCACACAGACATTCGCGTTCTGCTAAAGCTTTGGTTGGTAATGGGGCAACACTCTGTATCTCTCTCTCGCAGAGCCCGGCAGCCAAATACCAAACGTCCAGCCACTGTGCCCAAACGAAATATGCCAGCACTGAAAGCAGTAGCTGGTTTTCACTGCCCCTTGGAACTACGTTCGCTGCCACACAGACATTCGCGTTCTGCAGAAGCTTTGGTTGGTAATGGGGCAACACTGTGTATCTCTCTCTCGCAGAGCCCGGCAGCCAAATTCGAAATGTCCAGTGATTGCTCCCAAACGAAAGCTGCCAGCACGGAAAGCTGTAGCTGGTTTTCACTGCCCCTTGGAACTGCATTCGCTGCCACACAGACATTCGCCTTCTACAAAAGCTTTGGTTTGTAATGGGGCAACACTCTGTATCTGTCTCTCGCAGAGCCCGGCTGCCAAATTCGAAACGTCCAGCGATTGCTCCCACACGAAAGCTGCCAGCACGGAAAGATATAGCTGGTTTTCACTGCCCCTTGGAACTGCATTCGCTGCCACACAGACATTCGCGTTCTGCAGAAGCTTTGGTTGGTAATGGGGCAACACTGTGTATCTCTCTCTTGCAGAGCCCCGCAGCCAAATTCGAAATGTCCAGCGATTGCTCCCACACGAAAGCTGCCAGCACGGAAAGCTGTAGCTGGTTTTCACTGCCCCTTGGAACTGCATTCGCTGCCACACAGACATTCTCGTTCTGCAGAAGCTTTGGTTGGTAATGGGGCAACACTGTGTATCTCTCTCTTGCAGAGCCCGGCAGCCAAATTCGAAATGTCTAGCGATTGCTCCCACACAAAAGCTCCCAGCACAGAAACGTGTAGCTGGTTTTCACTGCCCCTTGGAACTGCATTCGCTGCCACACAGACATTCGCGTTCTGCTAAAGCTTTGGCTGGTAATGGGGCAACACTCTGTATCTCTCTCTCGCAGAGCCCGGCTTCCAAATTCCAAACGTCCAGCGATTGCTCCGACACGAAAGATGCCAGCACTGAAAGCAGTAGCTGGTTTTCACTGCCCCTTGGTACTACGTTCGCTGCCACACAGACATTCGCGTTCTGCTAAAGCTTTGGTTGGTAATGGGGCAACACTGTGTATGTCTCTCTCGCACAGCCCGGCAACCAAATTTAAAATGTCTAGCGATTGCTCCCACACAAAAGCTGCCAGCACAGAAAGGTGTAGCTGGTTTTCACTGCCCCTTGGAACTGCATTCGCTGCCACACAGACATTCGCGTTCTGCAAAAGCTTTGGTTGGTAATGGGGCAACACTGTGTATCTCTCTCTCGCAGAGCCCGGCAGCCAAATTCGAAACGTCCAGCGATTGCTCCCAAACGAAAGCTGCCAGCACGGAAAGCTGTAGTTGGTTTTCACTGCCCCTTGGAACTGCATTCGCTGCCACACAGACATTCGCGTTCTGCTAAAGCTTTGGTTGGTAATGGGGCAACACTCTGTATCTCTCTCTCGCAGAGCCCGGCTGCCAAATTCCAAACGTCCAGCGGTTGCGTACACACGAAAGCTGCCAACACTGAAAGCTGTAGCTGGTTTTCACTGCCCCTTGGAACTGCATGCGCTGCCACACAGACATTCGCGTTCTGCAAAAGCTTTGGTTGGTAATGGGGCAACACTGTGTATCTCTCTCTCGCAGAGCCCGGCAGCCAAATTCGAAACGTCCAGCGATTGCTCCCAAACGAAAGCTGCCAGCACGGAAAGCTGTAGCTGGTTTTCACTGCCCCTTGGAACTGCATTCGCTGCCACACAGACATTCGCGTTCTGCAGAAGCTTTGGTTGAAAATGGGGCAACACTCTTTATCTCTCTGTCGCACAGCCCGGCAGCCAAATTCGAAATGTCCAGCTATTGCTCCCACACGAAACCTGCCAGCACTGTAAGCTATAGCTGGTTTTCACTGCCCCTTGGAACTGCATTCGCTGCCACACAGACATTCGCGTTCTGCAAAAGCTTTGGTTGGTAATGGGGCAACACTGTGTATCTCTCTGTCGCACAGCCCGGCAGCCAAATTCGAAACGTCCAGCGATTGCTCCCAAACGAAACCTACCAGCACGGAAAGCTGTAGCTGGTTTTCACTGCCCCTTGGAACTGCATTCGCTGCCACACAGACATTCGCGTTCTGCTAAAGCTTTGGTTGGTAATGGGGCAACACTCTGTATCTCTCTCTCGCAGAGCCCGGCAGCCAAATTCGAAATGTACAGCGATTGCTCCCACACGAAAGCTGCCAGCACGGAAAGATATAGCTGGTTTTCACTGCCCCTTGGAACTGCATTCGCTGCCACACAGACATTTGCGTTCTGCAAAAGCTTTGGTTGGTAAGGGGGCAACACTCTGTATCTCTCTGTCGCACAGCCCGGCAGCCAAATTCGAAATGTCCAGCTATTGCTCCCACACGAAACGTGCCAGCACTGTAAGCTGTAGCTGGTTTTCACTGCCCCTTGGAACTGCATGCGCTGCCACACAGACATTCTTCTTCTACAAAAGCTTTGGTTGGTAATGGGGCAACACTCTTTATCTCTCTCTCGCAGAGCCCGGCAGCCAAACTCGAAATGTCCAGTGATTGCTCCCAAACGAAAGCTGCCAGCACGGAAAGCTGTAGCTGGTTTTCACTGCCCCTTGGAACTGCATTCGCTGCCACACAGACATTCGCCTTCTACAAAAGCTTTGGTTGGTAATGGGGCAACACTCTGTATCTGTCTCTCGCAGAGCCCGGCTGCCAAATTCGAAACGTCCAGCGATTGCTCCCACACGAAAGCTGCCAGCACGGAAAGATATAGCTGGTTTTCACTGCCCCTTGGAACTGCATTCGCTGCCACACAGACATTCGCGTTCTGCAGAAGCTTTGGTTGGTAATGGGGCAACACTGTGTATCTCTCTCTTGCAGAGCCCGGCAGCCAAATTCGAAATGTCCAGCGATTGCTCCCACACGAAAGCTACCAGCACGGAAAGATATAGCTGGTTTTCACTGCCCCATGGAACTGCATTCCCTGCCACACAGACATTTGCGTTCTGCAAAAGCTTTGGTTGGTAATGGGGCAACACTCTGTATCTCTCTCTCGCAGAGCCCGGCTGCCATATTCCAAACGTCCAGCGGTTGCGTACACACGAAAGCTGCCAACACTGAAAGCTGTAGCTGGTTTTCACTGCCCCTTGGAACTACATTCGCTGCCACACAGACATTCGCGTTCTGCAAAAGCTTTGGTTGGTAATGGGGCAACAATGTGTATGTCTCTCTCCTAGAGCCCGGCAGCCAAATTCGAAACGTCCAGCGATTGCTCCCAAACGAAAGCTGCCAGCACGGAAAGCTGTAGTTGGTTTTCATTGCCCCTTGGAACTGCATTCGCTGCCACACAGACATTCGCGTTCTGCAGAAGCTTTGGTTGAAAATGGGGCAACACTGTGTATCTCTCTCGCACAGCCCGGCAGCCAAATTTAAAATGTCTAGCGATTGCTCCCACACAAAAGCTGCCAGCACAGAAAGGTGTAGCTGGTTTTCACTGCCCCTTGGAACTGCATTCGCTGCCACACAGACATTCGCGTTCTACAAAAGCTTTGGTTGGTAATGGCGCAACACTGTGTATCTCTCTCTCGCAGAGCCCGGCAGCCAAATTCGAAACGTCCAGCGATTGCTCCCACACAAAACATGCCAGCACTGTAAGCTATAGTTGGTTTTCACTGCCCCTTGGAACTGCATTCGCTGCCACACAGACATTCGCCTTCTACAAAAGCTTTGGTTGGTAATGGGGCAACACTCTGTATCTCTCTCTCGCAGAGCCCGGCTGCCAAATTCGAAACGTCCAGCGATTGCTCCGACACGAAAGCTGCCAGCACGGAAAGCTGTAGCTGGTTTTCACTGCCCCTTGGAACTGCATTCGCTGCCACACAGACATTCGCGTTCTGCAAAAGCTTTGGTTGGTAATGGGGCAACACTGTGTATCTCACTCTCGCAGAGCCCGGCAGCCAAATTCGAAATTTCCAGCGATTGCTCCCACACGAAAGCTGCCAGCACTGTAAGCTATAGCTGGTTTTCACTGCCCCTTGGAACTGCATTCGCTGCCACACAGACATTCGCGTTCTGCAAAAGCTTTGGTTGGTAATGGGGCAACACTGTGTATCTCTCTCTTGCAGAGCCCGGCAGCCAAATTCGAAACGTCCAGCGATTGCTCCCAAACGAAAGCTGCCAGAACGGAAAGCTGTAGTTGGTTTTCACTGCCCCTTGGAACTGCATTCGCTGCCACACAGACATTCGCGTTCTGCAAAAGCTTTGGTTGGTAATGGGGCAACACTGTGTATCTCTCTCTTGCAGAGCCCGGCAGCCAAATTCGAAATGTCCAGCGATTGCTCCCACACGACAGCTGCCAGCACGGAAAGCTGTAGCTGGTTTTCATTGCCCCTTGGAACTGCGTTCGCTGCCACACAGACATTCGCGTTCTGCTAAAGCTTTGGCTGGTAATGGGGCAACACTCTGCATCTCTCTCTCGCAGAGCCCGGCAGCCAAATACCAAACGTCCAGCCACTGTGCCCAAACGAAATATGCCAGAACTGAAAGCAGTAGCTGGTTTTCACTGCTCCTTGGAACTACGTTCGCTGCCACACAGACATTCGCGTTCTGCAGAAGCTTTGTTTGGTAATGGGGCAACACTGTTTATCTCTCTCTCGCAGAGCCCGGCAGCCAAATTCGAAACGTCCAGTGATTGCTCCCAAACGAAAGCTGCCAGCACGGACAGCTGTAGCTGGTTTTCACTGCCCCTTGGAACTGCATTCGCTGCCACACAGACATTCGCCTTCTACAAAAGCTTTGGTTGGTAATGGGGCAACATTCTGTATCTCTCTCTCGCAAAGCCCGGCTGCCAAATTCGAAACGTCCAGCGATTGCTCCCACACGAAAGCTGCCAGCACGGAAAGATATAGCTGGTTTTCACTGCCCCTTGGAACTGCATTCGCTGCCACACAGACATTCGCGTTCTGCAAAAGCTTTGGTTGGTAATGGGGCAACACTGTGTATCTCTCTCTCGCAGAGCCCGGCTGCCAAATTCCAAACGTCCAGCGATTGCTCCCAAACGAAAGCTGCCAGCACGGAAAGCTGTAGCTGGTTTTCACTGCCCGTTGGAACTGCATTCGCTGCCACACAGACATTCGCGTTCTGCAGAAGCTTTGGTTGAAAATGGGGCAACACTGTGTATCTCTCTCTCGCAGAGCCCGGCAGCCAAATTCGAAATGTCCAGCGATTGCTCCCACACGAAAGCTGCCAGCACTGAAAGCTGTAGTTGGTTTTCACTGCCCCTTGGAACTGCATTCGCTGCCACACAGACATTCGCGTTCTGCAAAAGCTTTGGTTGGTAATGGGGCAACACTCTTTATCTCTCTGTCGCACAGCCCGGCAGCCAAATTCGAAATGTCCAGCTATTGCTCCCACACGAAACCTGCCAGCACTGTAAGCTATAGCTGGTTTTCACTGCCCCTTGGAACTGCATTCGCTGCCACACAGACATTCGCGTTCTGCAAAAGCTTTGGTTGGTAATGCGGCAACACTGTGTATCTCTCTCTCGCAGAGCCCGGCTGCCAAATTCCAAACGTCCAGCGATTGCGTACACGCGAAAACTGCCAGCACTGAAAGCTGTAGCTGGTTTTCACAGCCCCTTGGAACTCCATTCGCTGCCACACAGACATTCGTGTTCTGCAAAAGCTTTGGTTGGTAATGGGGCCACACTCTGTATCTCTCTCTCGCAGAGCCCGGCAGCCAAATTCGAAACGTCCAGTGATGGCTCCCAAACGAAAGCTGCCAACACGGAAAGCTGTAGCAGGTTTTCACTGCCCCTTGGGACTGCATTCGCTGCCACACAGACATTCGCGTTCTGCAGAAGCTTTGGTTGGTAATGGGGCAACACTGTGTATGTCTCTCTTGAAGAGCCCGGCAGCCAAATTCGAAATGTCCAGCGATTGCTCCCACACGAAAGCTACCAGCACTGAAAGCTATAGTTGGTTTTCACTGCCCCTTGGAACTGCATTCGCTGCCACACAGACATTCCCCTTCTACAAAAGCTTTGGTAGGTAATGGGGCAACACTCTGTATCTCTCTCTCGCAGAGCCCGGCTGCCAAATTCGAAACGTCCAGCGATTGCTCCGACACGAAAGATGCCAGCACAGAAAGGTGTAGCTGGTTTTCACTGCCCCTTGGAACTACGTTCGCTGCCACACAGACATTCGCGTTCTGGAAAAGCTTTGGTTGGTAATGGGGCAACACTGTGTATCTCTCTCTCGCAGAGCCCGGCAGCCAAATTCGAAACGTCCAGCGATTGATCCCAAACGAAAGCTGTCAGCACGGAAAGCTGTAGCTGGTTTTCACTGCCCCTTGGAACTCCATTCGCTGCCACACAAACATTCGCGTTCTGCAAAAGCTTTGGTTGGTAATGGGGCAACACTCTGTATCTCTGTCTCGCAGAGCCCGGCAGCCAAATTCGAAATGTCCAGCGATTGCTCCCAAACGAAAGCTGCCAGCACTGAAAGCTGTAGCTGGTTTTCACTGCCCCTTGGAACTACGTTCACTGCCACACAGACATTCGCGTTCTGCAAAAGCTTTGGTTGGTAATGGGGCAATACTGTGTATCTCTCTCTCGCAGAGCCCGGCTGCCAAATTCCAAACGTCCAGCGATTGCGTACAAGCGAAAGCTGCCAGCACGGAAAGCTGTAGCTGGTTTTCACTGCCCCTTGGAACTGCATTCGCTGCCACACAGACATTCGCGTTCTGCAGAAGCTTTGGTTGGTAATGGGGCAACACTGTGTATCTCTCTCTTGCAGAGCCCGGCAGCCAAATTCGAAATGTCCAGCGATTGCTCCCACACGAAAGCTGCCAGCACTGTAAGCTATAGCTGGTTTTCACTGCCCCTTGGAACTGCATTCGCTGCCACACAGACATTCGCGTTCTGCAGAAGCTTTGGTTGGTAATTGGGCAACACTGTGTATGTGTCTCTCGCACAGCCCGGCAGCCAAATTCGAAATGTCCAGCTATTGCTCCCACACGAAACGTGCCAGCACTGTAAGCTATAGCTGGTTTTCACTGCCCCTTGGAACTGCATGCGCTGCCACACAGACATTCTTCTTCTACAAAAGCTTTGGTTGGTAATGGGGCAACACTCTGTACCTCTCTGTCGCACAGCCCGGCAGCCAAATTCGAAACGTCCAGCGATTGCTCCCAAACGAAACCTGCCAGCACGGAAAGCTGTAGCTGGTTTTCACTGCCCCTTGGAACTGCGTTCGCTGCCACACAGACATTCGCGTTCTGCTAAAGCTTTGGTTGGTAATGGGGCAACACTCTGTATCTCTTTCTCGCAGAGCCCGGCAGCCAAATACCAAACGTTCAGCCACTGTGCCCAAACGAAATATGCCAGCACAGAAAGGTGTAGCTGGTTTTCACTGCCCCTTGGAAGTACGTTCGCTGCCACACAGACATTCGCGTTCTCCAAAAGCTTTGGTTGGTAATGGGGCAACACTGTTTATCTCTCTCTCGCAGAGCCCGGCAGCCAAATTCGAAACGTCCAGTGATTGCTCCCAAACGAAAGCTGCCAGCACGGAAAGCTGTAGCTGGTTTTCACTGCCCCTTGGAACTCCATTCGCTGCCACACAGACATTCGCCTTCTACAAAAGCTTTGGTTGGTAATGGGGCAACACTCTGTATCTCTCTCTCGCAGAGCCCGGCTGCCAAATTCGAAACGTCCAGCGATTGCTCCCAAACGAAAGATGCCAGCACAGAAAGGTGTAGCTGGTTTTCACTGCCCCTTGGAACTACGTTCGCTGCCACACAGACATTCGCGTTCTGCAAAAGCTTTGGTTGGTAATGGGGCAACACTGTGTATGTGTCTCTCGCACAGCCCGGCAGCCAAATTCCAAACGTCCAGCGATTGCTCCGACACGAAAGATGCCAGCACTGAAAGCAGTAGCTGGTTTTCACTGCCCCTTGGTACTACGTTCGCTGCCACACAGACATTCGCGTTCTGCAGAAGCTTTGGTTGGTAATGGGGCAACACTGTGTATCTCTCTCTCGCAGAGCCCGGCTGCCAAATTCGAAATGTCCAGCGATTGCTCCCACACGAAAGCTGCCACCACGGAAAGATATAGCTGGTTTTCACTGCCCCTTGGAACTCCATTCGCTGCCACACAGACATTCGCGTTCTGCAAAAGCTTTGGTTGGTAATGGGGCAACACTCTGTATCTCTCTGTCGCACAGCCCGGCAGCCAAATTGGAAATGTCCAGCTATTGCTCCCACACGAAACGTGCTAGCACTGTAAGCTATAGCTGGTTTTCACTGCCCCTTGGAACTGCATGCGCTGCCACACAGACATTCTTCTTCTACAAAAGCGTTGGTTGGTAATGGGGCAACACTCTGTATCTCTCTGTCGCACAGCCCGGCAGCCAAATTCGAAATGTCCAGCGATTGCTCCCAAACGAAACCTGCCAGCACGGAAAGCTGTAGCTGGTTTTCACTTTTCCTTAGAACTGCGTTCGCTGCCACACAGACATTCGCGTTCTGCTAAAGCTTTGGTTGGTAATGGGGCAACACTCTGTATCTCACTCTCGCAGAGCCCGGCAGCCAAATACCAAACGTCCAGCCACTGTGCCCAAACGAAATATGCCAGCACAGAAAGGTGTAGCTGGTTTTCACTGCCCCTTGGAACTACGTTCGCTGCCACACAGACATTCGCGTTCTGCAGAAGCTTTGGTTGGTAATGGGGCAACACTGTTTATCTCTCTCTCGCAGAGCCCGGCAGCCAAATTCGAAACGTCCAGTGATTGCTCCCAAACGAAAGCTGCCAGCACGGAAAGCTGTAGCTGGTTTTCACTGCCCCTTGGAACTGCATTCGCTGCCACACAGACATTCGCGTTCTGCTAAAGCTTTGGTTGGTAATGGGGCAACACTCTGTATCTCTCTCTCGCAGAGCCCGGCTGCCAAATTCGAAACGTCCAGCGATTGCTCCCAAACGAAAGATGCCAGCATAGAAAGTTGTAGCTGGTTTTCACTGCCCCTTGGAACTACGTTCGCTGCCACACAGACATTCGCGTTCTGCAAAAGCTTTGGTTGGTAATGGGGCAACACTCTGTATCTCTCTCTCGCAGAGCCCGGCAGCCAAATTCGAAACGTCCAGCGATTGCTCCCAAACGAAAGCTGTCAGCACGGACAGCTGTAGCTGGTTTTCACTGCCCCTTGGAACTCCATTCGCTGCCACACAAACATTCGCGTTCTGCAAAAGCTTTGGTTGGTAATGGGGCAACACTCTGTATCTCTCTCTCGCAGAGCCCGGCAGCCAAATTCGAAATGTCCAGCGATTGCTCCCACACGAAAGCTGCCAGCACGGAAAGATATAGCTGGTTTTCACTGCCCCTTGGAACTGCATTCGCTGCCACACAGACATTCGCGTTCTGCAAAAGCTTTGGTTGGTAATGGGGCAACACTGTGTATCTCTCTGTCGCACAGCCCGGCAGCCAAATTCGAAATGTCCAGCTATTGCTCCCACACGAAACGTGCCAGCACTGTAAGCTATAGCTGGTTTCCACTGCCCTTTGGAACTGTATGCGCTGCCACACAGACATTCGCCTTGTACAAAAGCTTTGGTTGGTAATGGGGCAACACTCTGTATCTCTCTGTCGCACAGCCCGGCAGCCAAATTCGAAACGTCCAGCGATTGCTCCCAAACGAAACCTGCCAGCACGGAAAGCTGTAGCTGGTTTTCACTGCCCCTTGGAACTGCGTTCGCTGCCACACAGACATTCGCGTTCTGCTAAAGCTTTGGTTGGTAATGGGGCAACACTCTGTATCTCTCTCTCGCAGAGCCCGGCAGCCAAATACCAAACGTCCAGCCACTGTGCCCAAACGAAATATGCCAGCACTGAAAGCAGTAGCTGGTTTTCACTGCCCCTTGGAACTACGTTCGCTGCCACACAGACATTCGCGTTCTGCAGAAGCTTTGGTTGGTAATGGGGCAACACTGTTTATCTCTCTCTCGCAGAGCCCGGAAGCCAAATTCGAAACGTCCAATGATTACTCCCAAACGAAAGCTGCCAGCACTGAAAGCTGTAGCTGGTTTTCACTGCCCCTTGGAACTACGTTCACTGCCACACAGACATTCGCGTTCTGCAAAAGCTTTGGTTGGTAATGGGGCAACACTGTGTATCTCTCTCTCGTAGAGCCCGCCTGCCAAATTCCAAACGTCCAGCGATTGCTCCCAAACGAAAGCTGCCATCACAGAAAGCTGTAGCTGGTTTTCACTGCCCCTTGGAACTGCATTCGCTGCCACACAGACATTCGCGTTCTGCAAAAGCTTTGGTTGGTAATGGGGCAACACTGTGTATCTCTCTCTCGCAGAGCCCGGTAGCCAAATTCGAAACGTCCAGCGATTGCTCCCAAACGAAAGCTGTCAGCACGGACAGCTGTAGCTGGTTTTCACTGCCCCTTGGAACTCCATTTGCTGCCACACAAACATTCGCGTTCTGCAAAAGCTTTGGTTGGTAATGGGGCAACACTCTGTATCTCTCTCTCGCAGAGCCCGGCTGCCAAATTCAAAATGTCCAGCGAATGCTCCCAAACGAAAGCTGCCAGCACTGAAAGCTGTAGCTGGTTTTCACTGCCCCTTGGAACTACGTTCACTGCCACACAGACATTCGCGTTCTGCAAAATCTTTGGTTGGTAATGGGGCAACACTGTGAATTTCTCTCTCGTAGAGCCCGGCTGCCAAATTCGAAACGTCCAGCGATTGCTCCCAAACGAAAGCTGCCAGCATGGAAAGCTGTAGCTGGTTTTCACTGCCCCTTGGAACTGCATTCGCTGCCACACAGACATTCGCGTTCTGCAGAAGCTTTGGTTGGTAATGGGGCAACACTGTGTATCTCTCTCTTGCAGAGCCCGGCAGCCAAATTCGAAATGTCCAGCGATTGCTCCCACACGAAAGCTGCCAGCACGGAAAGATATAGCTGGTTTTCACTGCCCCTTGGAACTGCATTCGCTGCCACACAGACATTCGCGTTCTGCAAAAGCTTTGGTTGGTAATGGGGCAACACTGTGTATCTCTCTCTCGCAGAGCCCGGCAGCCAAATTCGAAATGTCCAGCTATTGCTCCCACACGAAACGTGCCAGCACTGTAAGCTATAGCTGGTTTCCACTGCCCTTTGGAACTGTATGCGCTGCCACACAGACATTCGCCTTCTACAAAAGCTTTGGTTGGTAATGGGGCAACACTCTGTATCTCTCTGTCGCACAGCCCGGCAGCCAAATTCGAAACGTCCAGCGATTGCTCCCAAACGAAACCTGCCAGCACGGAAAGCTGTAGCTGGTTTTCACTGCCCCTTGGAACTGCGTTCGCTGCCACACAGACATTCGCGTTCTGCTAAAGCTTTGGTTGGTAATGGGGCAACACTCTGTATCTCTCTCTCGCAGAGCCCGGCAGCCAAATACCAAACGTCCAGCCACTGTGCCCAAACGAAATATGCCAGCAATGAAAGCAGTAGCTGGTTTTCACTGCCCCTTGGAACTACGTTCGCTGCCACACAGACATTCGCGTTCTGCAGAAGCTTTGGTTGGTAATGGGGCAACACTGTTTATCTCTCTCTCGCAGAGCCCGGAAGCCAAATTCGAAACGTCCAATGATTACTCCCAAACGAAAGCTGCCAGCACTGAAAGCTGTAGCTGGTTTTCACTGCCCCTTGGAACTACGTTCACTGCCACACAGACATTTGCGTTCTGCAAAAGCTTTGTTTGGTAATGGGGCAACACTGTGTATCTCTCTCTCGTAGAGCCCGCCTGCCAAATTCGAAACGTCCAGCGATTGCTCCCAAACGAAAGCTGCCATCACAGAAAGCTGTAGCTGGTTTTCACTGCCCCTTGGAACTGCATTCGCTGCCACACAGACATTCGCGTTCTGCAAAAGCTTTGGTTGGTAATGGGGCAACACTGTGTATCTCTCTCTCGCAGAGCCCGGCTGCCAAATTCCAAACGTCCAGCGGTTGCGTACACACGAAAGCTGCCAACACTGAAAGCTGTAGCTGGTTTTCACTGCCTCTTGGAACTCCATTCGCTGCCACACAGACATTCGCGTTCTGCAAAAGCTTTGGTTGGTAATGGGGCAACACTGTGTATCTCTCTCTCGTAGAGCCCGGATGCCAAATTCCAAACATCCAGCGATTGCGTACACGCGAAAGCTGCCAACACTGAAAGCTGTAGCTGGTTTTCACTGTCCCTTGGAACTCCATTCGCTGCCACACAGTCATTCGCGTTCTGCAGAAGCTTTGGTTGGTAATGGGGCAACACTGTTTATCTCTCTCTCGCAGAGCCCGGCAGCCAAATTCGAAACGTCCAGTGATTCCTCCCAAACGAAAGCTGCCAGGAGTGAAAGCTGTAGCTGGTTTTCACTGCCCCTTGGAACTCCATTCGCTGCCACACAAACATTCGCGTTCTGCAAAAGCTTTGGTTGGTAATGGGGCAACACTGTTTATCTCTCTCACGCAGAGTCCGGCAGCCAAATTCGAAACGTCCAGCGATTGCTCCCAAACGAAAGCTGCCAGCACTGAAAGCTGTAGCTGGTTTTCACTGCCCCTTGGAACTGCATTCGCTGCCACACAGACATTCGCGTTCTGCAGAAGCTTTGGTTGGTAATGGGGCAACACTGTGTATCTCTCTCTTGCAGAGCCCAGCTGCCAAATTCGAAATGTCCAGCGATTGCTCCCACACGAAAGCTGCCAGCACGGAAAGATATAGCTGGTTTTCACTGCCCCTTGGAACTGCATTCGCTGCCACACAGACATTCGCGTTCTGCAAAAGCTTTGGTTGGTAATGGGCAACACTCTGTATCTCTCTGTCGCACAGCCCGGCAGCCAAATTTGAAACGTCCAGCGATTGCTCCCAAACGAAACCTGCCAGCACTAAAGCTGTAGCTGGTTTTCACTGCCCCTTGGAACTGCGTTCGCTGCCACACAGACATTCGCGTTCTGCTAAAGCTTTGGTTGGTGATGGGGCAACACTCTGTATCTCTCTCTCGCAGAGCCCGGCAGCCAAATACCAAACGTCCAGCCACTGTGCCAAAACGAAATATGCCAGCACTGAAAGCAGTAGCTGGTTTTCACTGCCCCTTGGAACTACGTTCGCTGCCACACAGACATTCGCGTTCTGCAGAAGCTTTGGTTGGTAATGGGGCAACACTGTGTATCTCTCTCTCGCAGAGCCCGGCTGCCAAATTCGAAACGTCCAGTGATTGCTCCCAAACGAAAGCTGCCAGCACGGAAAGCTGTAGCTGGTTTTCACTGCCCCTTGGAACTCCATTCGCTGCCACACAGACATTCGCCTTCTACAAAAGCTTTGGTTGGTAATGGGGCAACACTCTGTATCTCTCTCTCGCAGAGCCCGGCTGCCAAATTCGAAACGTCCAGCGATTGCTCCCACACGAATGCTGCCAGCACGGAAAGATATAGCTGGTTTTCACTGCCCCTTGGAACTGCATTCGCTGCCATACAGACATTCGCGTTCTGCAAAAGCTTTGGTTGGTAATGGGGCAACACTGTGTATCTCTCTCTCGCAGAGCCCGGCTGCCAAATTCCAAACGTCCAGCGGTTGCGTACACACGAAAGCTGCCAACACTGAAAGCTGTAGCTGGTTTTCACTGCCCCTTGGAACTCCATTCGCTGCCACACAGACATTCGCGTTCTGCAAAAGCTTTGGTAGGTAATGGGGCAACACTCTGTATCTCTCTCTCGCAGAGTCCGGCTTCCAAATTCGAAACGTCCAGCGATTGCTCCCAAACGAAAGATGCCAGCACAGAAAGTTGTAGCTGGTTTTCACTGCCCCTTGGAACTACGTTTGCTGCCACACAGACATTCGCGTTCTGCAAAAGCTTTGGTTGGTAATGGGGCAACACTCTGTATCTCTATCTCGCAGAGCCCGGCAGCCAAATTTGAAACGTCCAGCGATTGCTCCCAAACGAAAGCTGTCAGCACGGACAGCTGTAGCTGGTTTTCACTGCCCCTTGGAACTCCATTCGCTGCCACACAAACATTCGCGTTCTGCAAAAGCTTTGGTTGGTAATGGGGCAACACTCTGTATCTCTCTCTCGCAGAGCCCGGCTGCCAAATTCGAAATGTCCAGCGAATGCTCCCAAACGAAAGCTGCCAGCACTGAAAGCTGTAGCTGGTTTTCACTGCCCCTTGGAACTACGTTCACTGCCACACAGACATTCGCGTTCTGCAAAATCTTTGGTTGGTAATGGGGCAACACTGTGAATTTCTCTCTCGTAGAGCCCGGCTGCCAAATTCGAAACGTCCAGCGATTGCTCCCAAACGAAAGCTGCCAGCATGGAAAGCTGTAGCTGGTTTTCACTGCCCCTTGGAACTGCATTCGCTGCCACACAGACATTCGCGTTCTGCAGAAGCTTTGGTTGGTAATGGGGCAACACTGTGTATCTCTCTCTTGCAGAGCCCGGCAGCCAAATTCGAAATGTCCAGCGATTGCTCCCACACGAAAGCTGCCAGCACGGAAAGATATAGCTGGTTTTCACTGCCCCTTGGAACTGCATTCGCTGCCACACAGACATTCGCGTTCTGCAAAAGCTTTGGTTGGTAATGGGGCAACACTGTGTATCTCTCTCTCGCAGAGCCCGGCAGCCAAATTCGAAATGTCCAGCTATTGCTCCCACACGAAACGTGCCAGCACTGTAAGCTATAGCTGGTTTCCACTGCCCTTTGGAACTGTATGCGCTGCCACACAGACATTCGCCTTCTACAAAAGCTTTGGTTGGTAATGGGGCAACACTCTGTATCTCTCTGTCGCACAGCCCGGCAGCCAAATTGAAAACGTCCAGCGATTGCTCCCAAACGAAACCTGCCAGCACGGAAAGCTGTAGCTGGTTTTCACTGCCCCTTGGAACTGCGTTCGCTGCCACACAGACATTCGCGTTCTGCTAAAGCTTTGGTTGGTAATGGGGCAACACTCTGTATCTCTCTCTCGCAGAGCCCGGCAGCCAAATACCAAACGTCCAGCCACTGTGCCCAAACGAAATATGCCAGCACTGAAAGCAGTAGCTGGCTTTCACTGCCCCTTGGAACTACGTTCGCTGCCACACAGACATTCGCGTTCTGCAGAAGCTTTGGTTGGTAATGGGGCAACACTGTTTATCTCTCTCTCGCAGAGCCCGGAAGCCAAATTCGAAATGTCCAGCGATTGCTCCCACACGAAAGCTGCCAGCACGGAAAGATATAGCTGGTTTTCACTGCCCCTTGGAACTGCATTCGCTGCCACACAGACATTCGCGTTCTGCAAAAGCTTTGGTTGGTAATGGGGCAACACTGTGTATCTCTCTCTCGCAGAGCCCGGCTGCCAAATTCCAAACGTCCAGCGGTTGCGTACACACGAAAGCTGCCAACACTGAAAGCTATAGCTGGTTTTCACTGCCCCTTGGAACTCCATTCGCTGCCACACAGACATTCGCGTTCTGCAAAAGCTTTGGTTGGTAATGGGGCAACACTCTGTATCTCTCTGTCGCACAGCCCGGCAGCCAAATTCGAAATGTCCAGCTATTGCTCCCACACGAAACGTGCTAGCACTGTAAGCTATAGCTGGTTTTCACTGCCCCTTGGAACTGCATGCGCTGCCACACAGACATTCTGCTTCTACAAAAGCTTTGGTTGGTAATGGGGCAACACTCTGTATCTCTCTGTCGCACAGCCCGGCAGCCAAATTCGAAACGTCCAGCGATTGCTCCCAAACGAAACCTGCCAGCACGGAAAGCTGTAGCTGGTTTTCACTGCCCCTTGGAACTGCGTTCGCTGCCACACAGACATTCGCGTTCTGCTAAAGCTTTGGTTGGTAATGGGGCAACACTCTGTATCTCTCTCTCGCAGAGCCCGGCAGCCAAATACCAAACGTCCAGCCACTGTGCCCACACGAAATATGCCAGCACAGAAAGGTGTAGCTGGTTTTCACTGGCCCTTGGAAGTACGTTCGCTGCCACACAGACATTCGCGTTCTGCAGAAGCTTTGGTTGGTAATGGGGCAACACTGTTTATCTCTCTCTCGCAGAGCCCGGCAGCCAAATTCGAAACGTCCTGCGATTGCTCCCAAACGAAAGCTGCCAGCATGGAAAGCTGTAGCTGGTTTTCACTGCCCCTTGGAACTCCATTCGCTGCCATACAGACATTCGCCTTCTACAAAAGCTTTGGTTGGTAATGGGGCAACACTCTGTATCTCTCTCTCGCAGAGCCCGGCTGCCAAATTCGAAACGTCCAGCGATTGCTCCCAAACGAAAGATGCCAGCACAGAAAGTTGTAGCTGGTTTTCACTGCCCCTTGGAACTACGTTCGCTGCCACACAGACATTCGCGTTCTGCAAAAGCTTTGGTTGGTAATGGGGCAACACTGTGTATCTCTCTCTCGCAGAGCCCGGCAGCCAAATTCGAAACGTCCAGCGATTGCTCCCAAACGAAAGCTGTCAGCACGGACAGCTGTAGCTGGTTTTCACTGCCCCTTGGAACTGCATTCGCTGCCACACTGACATTCGCGTTCTGCAGAAGCTTTGGTTGAAAATGGGGCAACACTGTGTATCTCTCTCTCGCAGAGCCCGGCAGCCAAATTCGAAATGTCCAGCGATTGCTCCCACACGAAAGCTGCCAGCACTGAAAGCTGTAGTTGGTTTTCACTGCCCCTTGGAACTGCATTCGCTGCCACACAGACATTCGCGTTCTGCAAAAGCTTTGGTTGGTAATGGGGCAACACTCTTTATCTCTCTGTCGCACAGCCCGGCAGCCAAATTCGAAATGTCCAGCTATTGCTCCCACACGAAACCTGCCAGCACTGTAAGCTATAGCTGGTTTTCACTGCCCCTTGGAACTGCATTCGCTGCCACACAGACATTCGCGTTCTGCAAAAGCTTTGGTTGGTAATGCGGCAACACTGTGTATCTCTCTCTCGCAGAGCCCGGCTGCCAAATTCCAAACGTCCAGCGATTGCGTACACGCGAAAGCTGCCAACACTGAAAGCTGTAGCTGGTTTTCACTGCCCCTTGGAACTCCATTTGCTGCCACACAGACATTCGCGTTCTGCAAAAGCTTTGGTTGGTAATGGGGCAACACTCTGTATCTCTCTCTCGCAGAGCCCGGCAGCCAAATTCGAAACGTCCAGCGATTGCTCCCAAACGAAACCTGCCAGCACTAAAGCTGTAGCTGGTTTTCACTGCCCCTTGGAACTGCGTTCGCTGCCACACAGACATTCGCGTTCTGGTAAAGCTTTGGTTGGTGATGGGGCAACACTCTGTATCTCTCTCTCGCAGAGCCCGGCAGCCAAATACCAAACGTCCAGCCTCTGTGCCCAAACGAAATATGCCAGCACTGAAAGCAGTAGCTGGTTTTCACTGCCCCTTGGATCTGCATTCGCTGCCACACAGACATTCGCGTTCTGCAGAAGCTTTGGTTGGTAATGGGGCAACACTGTGTATCTCTCTCTCGCAGAGCCCGGCAGCCAAATTCGAAACGTCCAGTGATTGCTCCCACACGAAAGCTGCCAGCACGGAAAGATATAGCTGGTTTTCACTGCCCCTTGGAACTGCATTCGCTGCCACACAGACATTCGCGTTCTGCAAAAGCTTTGGTTGGTAATGGGGCAACACTCTGTATCTCTCTCTCGCAGAGCCCGGCTGCCAAATTCCAAACGTCCAGCGGTTGCGTACACACGAAAGCTGCCAACACTGAAAGCTGTAGCTGGTTTTCACTGCCCCTTGGAACTCCATTCGCTGCCACACAGACATTCGCGTTCTGCAAAAGCTTTGGTTGGTAATGGGGCAACACTCTGTATCTCTCTCTCGCAGAGCCCGGCTGCCAAATTCAAAATGTCCAGCGATTGCTCCCAAACGAAAGATGCCAGCACAGAAAGTTGTAGCTGGTTTTCACTGCCCCTTGGAACTACGTTTGCTGCCACACAGACATTCGCGTTCTGCAAAAGCTTTGGTTGGTAATGGGGCAACACTGTGTATCTCTCTCTCGCAGAGCCCGGCAGCCAAATTCGAAACGTCCAGCGATTGCTCCCAAACGAAAGCTGTCAGCACGGACAGCTGTAGCTGGTTTTCACTGCCCCTTGGAACTGCATTCGCTGCCACACAGACATTCGCGTTCTGCAGAAGCTTTGGTTGGTAATGGGGCAACACTCTGTATCTCTCTCTTGCAGAGCCTGGCAGCCAAATTCGAAATGTCCAGCGATTGCTCCCTCACGAAAGCTGCCAGCACGGAAAGATATAGCTGGTTTTCACTACCCCTTGGAACTGCATTCGTTGCCACACAGACATTCTGCTTCTACAAAAGCTTTGGTTGGTAATGGGGCAACACTCTGTATCTCTCTCTCGCAGAGCCCGGCTGCCAAATTCCAAAAGTCCAGCGGTTGCGTACACACGAAAGCTGCCAACACTGAAAGCTGTAGCTGGTTTTCACTGCCCCTTGGAACTCCATTCGCTGCCACACAGACATTCGCGTTCTGCAAAAGCTTTTGTTGGTAATGGGGCAACACTGTGTATCTCTCTCTCCTAGAGCCCGGCAGCCAAATTCGAAACGTCCAGCGATTGCTCCCAAACGAAAGCTGCCAGCACGGAAAGCTGTAGCTGGTTTTCACTGCCCCTTGGAACTGCATTCGCTGCCACACAGACATTCGCGTTCTGCAGAAGCTTTGGTTGAAAATGGGGCAACACTGTGTATCTCTCTCTCGCAGAGCCCGGCTGCCAAATTCGAAACGTCCAGCGATTGCTCCGACACGAAAGATGCCAGCACAGAAAGGTGTAGCTGGTTTTCACTGCCCCTTGGAACTACGTTCGCTGCCACACAGACATTCGCGTTCTGCAAAAGCTTTGGTTGGTAATGGGGCAACACTGTGTATGTCTCTCTCCTAGAGCCCGGCAGCCAAATTCGAAACGTCCAGCGATTGCTCCCAAACGAAAGCTGCCAGCACGGAAAGCTGTAGCTGGTTTTCACTGCCCCTTGGAACTGCACTCGCTGCCACACAGACATTCGCGTTCTGCAGAAGCTTTGGTTGAAAATGGGGCAACACTGTGTATCTCTCTCTCGCAGAGCCCGGCTGCCTAATTCGAAACGTCCAGCGATTGCTCCGACACGAAAGATGCCAGCACAGAAAGGTGTAGCTGGTTTTCACTGCCCCTTGGAACTACGTTCGCTGCCACACAGACATTCGCGTTCTGCAAAAGCTTTGGTTGGTAATGGGGCAACACTCTGTATCTCTCTCTCGCAGAGTCCGGCAGCCAAATTCGAAATGTCCAGCGATTGCTCCCAAACGAAAGCTGCCAGCACGGAAAGCTGTAGCTGGTTTTCACTGCCCCTTGGAACTGCATTCACTGCCACCCAGACATTCGCGTTCTGCAGAAGCTTTGGTTGGTAATGGGGCAACACTGTGTATCTCTCTCTTGCAGAGCCCAGCTGCCAAATTCGAAATGTCCAGCGATTGCTCCCACACGAAAGCTGCCAGCACGGAAAGATATAGCTGGTTTTCACTGCCCCTTGGAACTGCATTCGCTGCCACACAGACATTCGCGTTCTGCAAAAGCTTTGGTTGGTAATGGGGCAACACTCTGTATCTCTCTCTCGCACAGCCCGGCAGCCAAATTTGAAACGTCCAGCGATTGCTCCCAAACGAAACCTGCCATACTAAAGCTGTAGCTGGTTTTCACTGCCCCTTGGAACTGCGTTCGCTGCCACACAGACATTCGCGTTCTGCTAAAGCTTTGGTTGGTGATGGGGCAACACTCTGTATCTCTCTCTCGCAGAGCCCGGCAGCCAAATACCAAACGTCCAGCCACTGTGCCCAAACGAAATATGCCAGCACTGAAAGTAGTAGCTGGTTTTCACTGCCCCTTGGAACTACGTTCGCTGCCACACAGACATTCGCGTTCTGCAGAAGCTTTGGTTGGTAATGGGGCAACACTGTGTATCTCTCTCTCGCAGAGCCCGGCAGCCAAATTCGAAACGTCCAGCGATTGCTCCCAAACGAAAGCTGTCAGCACGGACAGCTGTAGCTGGTTTTCACTGCCCCTTGGAACTCCATTCGCTGCCACACAGACATTCGCGTTCTGCAGAAGCTTTGGTTGGTAATGGGGCAACACTCTGTATCTCTCTCTTGCAGAGCCCGGCAGCCAAATTCGAAATGTCCAGCGATTGCACCCACACGAAAGCTGCCAGCACGGAAAGATATAGCTGGTTTTCACTGCCCCTTGGAACTGCATTCGCTGCCACACAGACATTCGCGTTCTGCAAAAGCTTTGGTTGGTAATGGGGCAACACTCTGTATCTCTCTCTCGCAGAGCCCGGCTGCCAAATTCAAAATGTCCAGCGATTGCTCCCAAACGAAAGATGCCAGCACAGAAAGTTGTAGCTGGTTTTCACTGCCCCTTGGAACTACGTTTGCTGCCACACAGACATTCGCGTTCTGCAAAAGCTTTGGTTGGTAATGGGGCAACACTGTGTATCTCTCTCTCGCAGAGCCCGGCAGCCAAATTCGAAACGTCCAGCGATTGCTCCCAAACGAAAGCTGTCAGCACGGACAGCTGTAGCTGGTTTTCACTGCCCCTTGGAACTGCATTCGCTGCCACACAGACATTTGCGTTCTGCAAAAGCTTTGGTTGGTAATGGGGCAACACTCTGTATCTCTCTGTTGCACAGCCCGGCAGCCAAATTCGAAATGTCCAGCTATTGCTCCCACACGAAACCTGCCAGCACTGTAAGCTATAGCTGGTTTTCACTGCCCTTTGGAACTGCATTCGCTGCCACACAGACATTCGCGTTCTGCAAAAGCTTTGGTTGGTAATGCGGCAACACTGTGTATCTCTCTCTCGCAGAGCCCGGCTGCCAAATTCCAAACGTCCAGCGATTGCGTACACGCGAAAGCTGCCAACACTGAAAGCTGTAGCTGGTTTTCACTGCCCCTTGGAACTCCATTCGCTGCCACACAGACATTCGCGTTCTGCAAAAGCTTTTGTTGGTAATGGGGCAACACTGTGTATCTCTCTCTCCTAGAGCCCGGCAGCCAAATTCGAAACGTCCAGCGATTGCTCCCAAACGAAAGCTGCCAGCACGGAAAGCTGTAGCTGGTTTTCACTGCCCCTTGGAACTGCACTCGCTGCCACACAGACATTCGCGTTCTGCAGAAGCTTTGGTTGAAAATGGGGCAACACTGTGTATCTCTCTCTCGCAGAGCCCGGCTGCCAAATTCGAAACGTCCAGCGATTGCTCCGACACGAAAGATGCCAGCACAGAAAGGTGTAGCTGGTTTTCACTGCCCCTTGGAACTACGTTCGCTGCCACACAGACATTCGCGTTCTGCAAAAGCTTTGGTTGGTAATGGGGCAACACTGTGTATCTCTCTCTCCTAGAGCCCGGCAGCCAAATTCGAAACGTCCAGCGATTGCTCCCAAACGAAAGCTGCCAGCACGGAAAGCTGTAGCTGGTTTTCACTGCCCCTTGGAACTGCACTCGCTGCCACACAGACATTCGCGTTCTGCAGAAGCTTTGGTTGGTAATGGGGCAACACTGTGTATCTCTCTCTCGCAGAGCCCGGCTGCCTAATTCGAAACGTCCAGCGATTGCTCCGACACGAAAGATGCCAGCACAGAAAGGTGTAGCTGGTTTTCACTGCCCCTTGGAACTACGTTCGCTGCCACACAGACATTCGCGTTCTGCAAAAGCTTTGGTTGGTAATGGGGCAACACTCTGTATCTCTCTCTCGCAGAGTCCGGCAGCCAAATTCGAAATGTCCAGCGATTGCTCCCAAACGAAAGCTGCCAGCACGGAAAGCTGTAGCTGGTTTTCACTGCCCCTTGGAACTGCATTCACTGCCACCCAGACATTCGCGTTCTGCAGAAGCTTTGGTTGGTAATGGGGCAACACTGTGTATCTCTCTCTTGCAGAGCCCAGCTGCCAAATTCGAAATGTCCAGCGATTGCTCCCACACGAAAGCTGCCAGCACGGAAAGATATAGCTGGTTTTCACTGCCCCTTGGAACTGCATTCGCTGCCACACAGACATTCGCGTTCTGCAAAAGCTTTGGTTGGTAATGGGGCAACACTCTGTATCTCTCTCTCGCACAGCCCGGCAGCCAAATTTGAAACGTCCAGCGATTGCTCCCAAACGAAACCTGCCATACTAAAGCTGTAGCTGGTTTTCACTGCCCCTTGGAACTGCGTTCGCTGCCACACAGACATTCGCGTTCTGCTAAAGCTTTGGTTGGTGATGGGGCAACACTCTGTATCTCTCTCTCGCAGAGCCCGGCAGCCAAATACCAAACGTCCAGCCACTGTGCCCAAACGAAATATGCCAGCACTGAAAGTAGTAGCTGGTTTTCACTGCCCCTTGGAACTACGTTCGCTGCCACACAGACATTCGCGTTCTGCAGAAGCTTTGGTTGGTAATGGGGCAACACTGTGTATCTCTCTCTCGCAGAGCCCGGCAGCCAAATTCGAAACGTCCAGCGATTGCTCCCAAACGAAAGCTGTCAGCACGGACAGCTGTAGCTGGTTTTCACTGCCCCTTGGAACTCCATTCGCTGCCACACAGACATTCGCGTTCTGCAGAAGCTTTGGTTGGTAATGGGGTAACACTCTGTATCTCTCTCTTGCAGAGCCCGGCAGCCAAATTCGAAATGTCCAGCGATTGCACCCACACGAAAGCTGCCAGCACGGAAAGATATAGCTGGTTTTCACTGCCCCTTGGAACTGCATTCGCTGCCACACAGACATTCGCGTTCTGCAAAAGCTTTGGTTGGTAATGGGGCAACACTCTGTATCTCTCTCTCGCAGAGCCCGGCTGCCAAATTCCAAACGTCCAGCGGTTGCGTACACACGAAAGCTGCCAACACTGAAAGCTGTAGCTGGTTTTCACTGCCCCTTGGAACTCCATTCGCTGCCACACAGACATTCGCGTTCTGCAAAAGCTTTGGTTGGTAATGGGGCAACACTCTGTATCTCTCTCTCGCAGAGCCCGGCTGCCAAATTCAAAACGTCCAGCGATTGCTCCCAAACGAAAGATGCCAGCACAGAAAGTTGTAGCTGGTTTTCACTGCCCCTTGGAACTACGTTTGCTGCCACACAGACATTCGCGTTCTGCAAAAGCTTTGGTTGGTAATGGGGCAACACTGTGTATCTCTCTCTCGCAGAGCCCGGCAGCCAAATTCGAAACGTCCAGCGATTGCTCCCAAACGAAAGCTGTCAGCACGGACAGCTGTAGCTGGTTTTCACTGCCCCTTGGAACTGCATTCGCTGCCACACAGACATTTGCGTTCTGCAAAAGCTTTGGTTGGTAATGGGGCAACACTCTGTATCTCTCTGTTGCACAGCCCGGCAGCCAAATTCGAAATGTCCAGCTATTGCTCCCACACGAAACCTGCCAGCACTGTAAGCTATAGCTGGTTTTCACTGCCCCTTGGAACTCCATTCGCTGCCACACAGACATTCGCGTTCTGCAAAAGCTTTGGTTGGTAATGCGGCAACACTGTGTATCTCTCTCTCGCAGAGCCCGGCTGCCAAATTCCAAACGTCCAGCGATTGCGTACACGCGAAAGCTGCCAACACTGAAAGCTGTAGCTGGTTTTCACTGCCCCTTGGAACTGCACTCGCTGCCACACAGACATTCGCGTTCTGCAGAAGCTTTGGTTGAAAATGGGGCAACACTGTGTATCTCTCTCTCGCAGAGCCCGGCTGCCAAATTCGAAACGTCCAGCGATTGCTCCGACACGAAAGATGCCAGCACAGAAAGGTGTAGCTGGTTTTCACTGCCCCTTGGAACTACGTTCGCTGCCACACAGACATTCGCGTTCTGCAAAAGCTTTGGTTGGTAATGGGGCAACACTGTGTATCTCTCTCTCCTAGAGCCCGGCAGCCAAATTCGAAACGTCCAGCGATTGCTCCCAAACGAAAGCTGCCAGCACGGAAAGCTGTAGCTGGTTTTCACTGCCCCTTGGAACTGCACTCGCTGCCACACAGACATTCGCGTTCTGCAGAAGCTTTGGTTGAAAATGGGGCAACACTGTGTATCTCTCTCTCGCAGAGCCCGGCTGCCTAATTCGAAACGTCCAGCGATTGCTCCGACACGAAAGATGCCAGCACAGAAAGGTGTAGCTGGTTTTCACTGCCCCTTGGAACTACGTTCGCTGTCACACAGACATTCGCGTTCTGCAAAAGCTTTGGTTGGTAATGGGGCAACACTCTGTATCTCTCTCTCGCAGAGTCCGGCAGCCAAATTCGAAATGTCCAGCGATTGCTCCCAAACGAAAGCTGCCAGCACGGAAAGCTGTAGCTGGTTTTCACTGCCCCTTGGAACTGCATTCACTGCCACCCAGACATTCGCGTTCTGCAGAAGCTTTGGTTGGTAATGGGGCAACACTGTGTATCTCTCTCTTGCAGAGCCCAGCTGCCAAATTCAAAATGTCCAGCGATTGCTCCCACACGAAAGCTGCCAGCACGGAAAGATATAGCTGGTTTTCACTGCCCCTTGGAACTGCATTCGCTGCCACACAGACATTCGCGTTCTGCAAAAGCTTTGGTTGGTAATGGGGCAACACTCTGTATCTCTCTCTCGCACAGCCCGGCAGCCAAATTTGAAACGTCCAGCGATTGCTCCCAAACGAAACCTGCCATACTAAAGCTGTAGCTGGTTTTCACTGCCCCTTGGAACTGCGTTCGCTGCCACACAGACATTCGCGTTCTGCTAAAGCTTTGGTTGGTGATGGGGCAACACTCTGTATCTCTCTCTCGCAGAGCCCGGCAGCCAAATACCAAACGTCCAGCCACTGTGCCCAAACGAAATATGCCAGCACTGAAAGTAGTAGCTGGTTTTCACTGCCCCTTGGAACTACGTTCGCTGCCACACAGACATTCGCGTTCTGCAGAAGCTTTGGTTGGTAATGGGGCAACACTGTGTATCTCTCTCTCGCAGAGCCCGGCAGCCAAATTCGAAACGTCCAGCGATTGCTCCCAAACGAAAGCTGTCAGCACGGACAGCTGTAGCTGGTTTTCACTGCCCCTTGGAACTCCATTCGCTGCCACACAGACATTCGCGTTCTGCAGAAGCTTTGGTTGGTAATGGGGCAACACTCTGTATCTCTCTCTTGCAGAGCCCGGCAGCCAAATTCGAAATGTCCAGCGATTGCACCCACACGAAAGCTGCCAGCACGGAAAGATATAGCTGGTTTTCACTGCCCCTTGGAACTGCATTCGCTGCCACACAGACATTCGCGTTCTGCAAAAGCTTTGGTTGGTAATGAGGCAACACTCTGTATCTCTCTCTCGCAGAGCCCGGCTGCCAAATTCCAAACGTCCAGCGGTTGCGTACACACGAAAGCTGCCAACACTGAAAGCTGTAGCTGGTTTTCACTGCCCCTTGGAACTCCATTCGCTGCCACACAGACATTCGCGTTCTGCAAAAGCTTTGGTTGGTAATGGGGCAACACTCTGTATCTCTCTCTCGCAGAGCCCGGCTGCCAAATTCAAAACGTCCAGCGATTGCTCCCAAACGAAAGATGCCAGCACAGAAAGTTGTAGCTGGTTTTCACTGCCCCTTGGAACTACGTTTGCTGGCACACAGACATTCGCGTTCTGCAAAAGCTTTGGTTGGTAATGGGGCAACACTGTGTATCTCTCTCTCGCAGAGCCCGGCAGCCAAATTCGAAACGTCCAGCGATTGCTCCCAAACGAAAGCTGTCAGCACGGACAGCTGTAGCTGGTTTTCACTGCCCCTTGGAACTGCATTCGCTGCCACACAGACATTTGCGTTCTGCAAAAGCTTTGGTTGGTAATGGGGCAACACTCTGTATCTCTCTGTCGCACAGCCCGGCAGCCAAATTCGAAATGTCCAGCTATTGCTCCCACACGAAACCTGCCAGCACTGTAAGCTATAGCTGGTTTTCACTGCCCTTTGGAACTGCATTCGCTGCCACACAGACATTCGCGTTCTGCAAAAGCTTTGGTTGGTAATGCGGCAACACTGTGTATCTCTCTCTCGCAGAGCCCGGCTGCCAAATTCCAAACGTCCAGCGATTGCGTACACGCGAAAGCTGCCAACACTGAAAGCTGTAGCTGGTTTTCACTGCCCCTTGGAACTCCATTCGCTGCCACACAGTCATTCGCGTTCTGCAGAAGCTTTGGTTGGTAATGGGGCAACACTGTTTATCTCTCTCTCGCAGAGCCCGGCAGCCAAATTCGAAACGTCCAGCGATTGCTCCCAAACGAAAGCTGCCAGGAGTGAAAGCTGTAGCTGGTTTTCACTGCCCCTTGGAACTCCATTCGCTGCCACACAAACATTCGCGTTCTGCAAAAGCTTTGGTTGGTACTGGGGCAACACTCTGTATCTCTCTCTCGCAGAGTCCGGCAGCCAAATTCGAAATGTCCAGCGATTGCTCCCAAAAGAAAGCTGCCAGCACTGAAAGCTGTAGCTGGTTTTCACTGCCCCTTGGAACTGCATTCGCTGCCACACAGACATTCGCGTTCTGCAGAAGCTTTGGTTGGTAATGGGGCAACACTGTGTATCTCTCTCTTGCAGAGCCCTGCTGCCAAATTCGAAATGTCCAGCGATTGCTCCCACACGAAAGCTGCCAGCACGGAAAGATATAGCTGGTTTTCACTGCCCCTTGGAACTGCATTCGCTGCCACACAGACATTCGCGTTCTGCAAAAGCTTTGGTTGGTAATGGGGCAACACTCTGTATCTCTCTGTCGCACAGCCCGGCAGCCAAATTTGAAACATCCAGCGATTGCTCCCAAACGAAACCTGCCAGCACTAAAGCTGTAGCTGGTTTTCACTGCCCCTTGGAACTGCGTTCGCTGCCACACAGACATTCGCGTTCTGCTAAAGCTTTGGTTGGTGATGGGGCAACACTGTGTATCTCTCTCTCGCACAGCCCGGCAGCGAAATTCGAAACGTCCAGCGATTGCTCCCAAACGAAACCTGCCAGCACTAAAGCTGTAGCTGGTTTTCACTGCCCCTTGGAACTACGTTCGCTGCCACACAGACATTCGCGTTCTGCAGAATCTTTGGTTGGTAATGGGGCAACACTGTTTATCTCTCTCTCGCAGAGCCCGGCAGCCAAATTCGAAACGTCCACTGATTGCTCCCAAACGAAAGCTGCCAGCACGGAAAACTGTAGCTGGTTTTCACTGCCCCTTGGAACTGCATTCGCTGCCACACAGACATTCGCCTTCTACAAAAGCTTTGGTTGGTAATGGGGCAACACTCTGTATCTCTCTCTCGCAGAGCCCGGCTGCCAAATTCGAAACGTCCAGCGATTGCTCCCACACGAAAGCTGCCAGCACGGAAAGATATAGCTGGTTTTCACTGCCCCTTGGAACTGCATTCGCTGCCACACAGACATTCGCGTTCTGCAAAAGCTTTGGTTGGTAATGGGGCAACACTCTGTATCTCTCTCTCGCAGAGCCCGGCTGCCAAATTCCAAACGTCCAGCGGTTGCGTACACACGAAAGCTGCCAACACTAAAAGCTGTAGCTGGTTTTCACTGCCCCTTGGAACTCCATTCGCTGCCACACAGACATTCGCGTTCTGCAAAAGCTTTGGTTGGTAATGGGGCAACACTCTGTATCTCTCTCTCGCAGAGCCCGGCTGCCAAATTCGAAACGTCCAGCGATTGCTCACAAACGAAAGATGGCAGCACAGAAAGTTGTAGCTGGTTTTCACTGCACCTTGGAACTACGTTTGCTGCCACACAGATATTCGCGTTCTGCAAAAGCTTTAGTTGGTAATTGGGCAACACTGTGTATCTCTCTCTCGCAGAGCCCGGCAGCCAAATTCGAAACGTCCAGCGATTGCTCCCAAACGAAAGCTGTCAGCACGGACAGCTGTAGCTGGTTTTCACTGCCCCTTGGAACTGCATTCGCTGCCACACAGACATTCGCGTTCTGCAGAAGCTTTGGTTGGTAATGGGGCAACACTCTGTATCTCTCTCTTGCAGAGCCCGGCAGCCAAATTCGAAATGTCCAGCGATTGCTCCCTCACGAAAGCTGCCAGCACGGAAAGATATAGCTGGTTTTCACTGCCCCTTGGAACTGCATTCGCTGCCACACAGACATTCGCGTTCTGCAAAAGCTTTGGTTGGTAATGGGGCAACACTCTGTATCTCTCTCTCGCAGAGCCCGGCTGCCAAATTCCAAACGTCCAGCGGTTGCGTACACACGAAAGCTGCCAACACTGAAAGCTGTAGCTGGTTTTCACTGCCCCTTGGAACTCCATTCGCTGCCACACAGACATTCGCGTTCTGCAAAAGCTTTTGTTGGTAATGGGGCAACACTGTGTATCTGTCTCTCCTAGAGCCCGGCAGCCAAATTCGAAACGTCCAGCGATTGCTCCCAAACGAAAGCTGCCAGCACGGAAAGCTGTAGCTGGTTTTCACTGCCCCTTGGAACTGCACTCGCTGCCACACAGACATTCGCGTTCTGCAGAAGCTTTGGTTGAAAATGGGGCAACACTGTGTATCTCTCTCTCGCAGAGCCCGGCTGCCAAATTCGAAACGTCCAGCGATTGCTCCGACACGAAAGATGCCAGCACAGAAAGGTGTAGCTGGTTTTCACTGCCCCTTGGAACTACGTTCGCTGCCACACAGACATTCGCGTTCTGCAAAAGCTTTGGTTGCTAATGGGGCAACACTGTGTATCTCTCTCTCCTAGAGCCCGGCAGCCAAATTCGAAACGTCCAGCGATTGCTCCCAAACGAAAGCTGCCAGCACGGAAAGCTGTAGCTAGTTTTCACTGCCCCTTGGAACTGCACTCGCTGCCACACAGACATTCGCGTTCTGCAGAAGCTTTGGTTGAAAATGGGGCAACACTGTGTATCTCTCTCTCGCAGAGCCCGGCTGCCTAATTCGAAACGTCCAGCGATTGCTCCGACACGAAAGATGCCAGCACAGAAAGGTGTAGCTGGTTTTCACTGCCCCTTGGAACTACGTTCGATGCCACACAGACATTCGCGTTCTGCAAAAGCTTTGGTTGGTAATGGGGCAACACTCTGTATCTCTCTCTCGCAGAGTCCGGCAGCCAAATTCGAAATGTCCAGCGATTGCTCCCAAACGAAAGCTGCCAGCACGGAAAGCTGTAGCTGGTTTTCACTGCCCCTTGGAACTGCATTCACTGCCACACAGACATTCGCGTTCTGCAGAAGCTTTGGTTGGTAATGGGGCAACACTGTGTATCTCTCTCTTGCAGAGCCCAGCTGCCAAATTCGAAATGTCCAGCGATTGCTCCCACACGAAAGCTGCCAGCACGGAAAGATATAGCTGGTTTTCACTGCCCCTTGGAACTGCATTCGCTGCCACACAGACATTCGCGTTCTGCAAAAGCTTTGGTTGGTAATGGGGCAACACTCTGTATCTCTCTCTCGCAGAGCCCGGCAGCCAAATTCCAAACGTCCAGCGGTTGCATACACACGAAAGCTGCCAACACTGAAAGCTGTAGCTGGTTTTCACTGCCCCTTGGAACTCCATTCGCTGCCACACAGACATTCGCGTTCTGCAAAAGCTTTGGTTGGTAATGGGGCAACACTCTGTATCTCTCTCTCGCAGAGCCCGGCTGCCAAATTCAAAACGTCCAGCGATTGCTCCCAAACGAAAGATGCCAGCACAGAAAGTTGTAGCTGGTTTTCACTGCCCCTTGGAACTACGTTTGCTGCCACACAGACATTCGCGTTCTGCAAAAGCTTTGGTTGGTAATGGGGCAACACTCTGTATCTCTCTCTCGCAGAGCCCGGCAGCCAAATTCGAAACGTCCAGCGATTGCTCCCAAACGAAAGCTGTCAGCACGGACAGCTGTAGCTGGTTTTCACTGCCCCTTGGAACTGCATTCGCTGCCACACAGACATTTGCGTTCTGCAAAAGCTTTGGTTGGTAATGGGGCAACACTCTGTATCTCTCTGTCGCACAGCCCGGCAGCCAAATTCGAAATGTCCAGCTATTGCTCCCACACGAAACCTGCCAGCACTGTAAGCTATAGCTGGTTTTCACTGCCCTTTGGAACTGCATTCGCTGCCACACAGACATTCGCGTTCTGCAAAAGCTTTGGTTGGTAATGCGGCAACACTGTGTATCTCTCTCTCGCAGAGCCCGGCTGCCAAATTCCAAACGTCCAGCGATTGGGTACACGCGAAAGCTGCCAACACTGAAAGCTGTAGCTGGTTTTCACTGCCCCTTGGAACTCCATTCGCTGCCACACAGTCATTCGCGTTCTGCAGAAGCTTTGGTTGGTAATGGGGCAACACTGTTTATCTCTCTCTCGCAGAGCCCGGCAGCCAAATTCGAAACGTCCAGCGATTGCTCCCAAACGAAAGCTGCCAGGAGTGAAAGCTGTAGCTGGTTTTCACTGCCCCTTGGAACTCCATTCGCTGCCACACAAACATTCGCGTTCTGCAAAAGCTTTGGTTGGTACTGGGGCAACACTCTGTATCTCTCTCTCGCAGAGTCCGGCAGCCAAATTCGAAATGTCCAGCGATTGCTCCCAAAAGAAAGCTGCCAGCACTGAAAGCTGTAGCTGGTTTTCACTGCCCCTTGGAACTGCATTCGCTGCCACACAGACATTCGCGTTCTGCAGAAGCTTTGGTTGGTAATGGGGCAACACTGTGTATCTCTCTCTTGCAGAGCCCAGCTGCCAAATTCGAAATGTCCAGCGATTGCTCCCACACGAAAGCTGCCAGCACGGAAAGATATAGCTGGTTTTCACTGCCCCTTGGAACTGCATTCGCTGCCACACAGACATTCGCGTTCTGCAAAAGCTTTGGTTGGTAATGGGGCAACACTCTGTATCTCTCTGTCGCACAGCCCGGCAGCCAAATTCGAAACGTCCAGCGATTGCTCCCACACGAAAGCTGCCAGCACGGAAAGATATAGCTGGTTTTCACTGCCCCTTGGAACTGCGTTCGCTGCCACACAGACATTCGCGTTCTGCTAAAGCTTTGGTTGGTGATGGGGCAACACTGTGTATCTCTCTCTCGCACAGCCCGGCAGCGAAATTCGAAACGTCCAGCGATTGCTCCCAAACGAAACCTGCCAGCACTAAAGCTGTAGCTGGTTTTCACTGCCCCTTGGAACTACGTTCGCTGCCACACAGACATTCGCGTTCTGCAGAAGCTTTGGTTGGTAATGGGGCAACACTGTTTATCTCTCTCTCGCAGAGCCCGGCAGCCAAATAACAAATGTCCAGCCACTGTGCCCAAACGAAATATGCCAGCACTGAAAGTAGTAGCTGGTTTTCACTGCCCCTTGGAACTACGTTCGCTGCCACACAGACATTCGCGTTCTGCAGAAGCTTTGGTTGGTAATGGGGCAACACTGTGTATCTCTCTCTCGCAGAGCCCGGCAGCCAAATTCGAAACGTCCAGCGATTGCTCCCAAACGAAAGCTGTCAGCACGGACAGCTGTAGCTGGTTTTCACTGCCCCTTGGAACTCCATTCGCTGCCACACAGACATTCGCGTTCTGCAAAAGCTTTGGTTGGTAATGGGGCAACACTCTTTATCTCTCTCTCGCAGAGCCCGGCTGCCAAATTCGAAACGTCCAGCGATTGCTCCCAAACGAAAGATGCCAGCACAGAAAGTTGTAGCTGGTTTTCACTGCCCCTTGGAACTACGTTTGCTGCCACACAGACATTCGCGTTCTGCAAAAGCTTTGGTTGGTAATGGGGCAACACTGTGTATCTCTCTCTCGCAGAGCCCGGCAGCCAAATTCGAAACGTCCAGCGATTGCTCCCAAACGAAAGCTGTCAGCATGGACAGCTGTAGCTGGTTTTCACTGCCCCTTGGAACTGCATTCGCTGCCACACAGACATTTGCGTTCTGCAAAAGCTTTGGTTGGTAATGGGGCAACACTCTGTATCTCTCTGTCGCACAGCCCGGCAGCCAAATTCGAAATGTCCAGGTATTGCTCCCACACGAAACCTGCCAGCACTGTAAGCTATAGCTGGTTTTCACTGCCCTTTGGAACTGCATGCGCTGCCACACAGACATTCGCGTTCTGCAAAAGCTTTGGTTGGTAATGCGGCAACACTGTGTATCTCTCTCTCGCAGAGCCCGGCTGCCAAATTCCAAACGTCCAGCGATTGCGTACACGCGAAAGCTGCCAACACTGAAAGCTGTAGCTGGTTTTCACTGCCCCTTGGAACTCCATTCGCTGCCACACAGTCATTCGCGTTCTGCAGAAGCTTTGGTTGGTAATGGGGCAACACTGTTTATCTCTCTCTCGCAGAGCCCGGCAGCCAAATTCGAAACGTCCAGCGATTGCTCCCAAACGAAAGCTGCCAGGAGTGAAAGATGTAGCTGGTTTTCACTGCCCCTTGGAACTCCATTCGCTGCCACACAAACATTCGCGTTCTGCAAAAGCTTTGGTTGGTACTGGGGCAACACTCTGTATCTCTCTCTCGCAGAGTCCGGCAGCCAAATTCGAAATGTCCAGCGATTGCTCCCAAAAGAAAGCTGCCAGCACTGAAAGCTGTAGCTGGTTTTCACTGCCCCTTGGAACTGCATTCGCTGCCACACAGACATTCGCGTTCTGCAGAAGCTTTGGTTGGTAATGGGGCAACACTGTGTATCTCTCTCTTGCAGAGCCCAGCTGCCAAATTCGAAATGTCCAGCGATTGCTCCCACACGAAAGCTGCCAGCACGGAAAGATATAGCTGGTTTTCACTGCCCCTTGGAACTGCATTCGCTGCCACACAGACATTCGCGTTCTGCAAAAGCTTTGGTTGGTAATGGGGCAACACTCTGTATCTCTCTGTCGCACAGCCCGGCAGCCAAATTTGAAACGTCCAGCGATTGCTCCCAAACGAAACCTGCCAGCACTAAAGCTGTAGCTGGTTTTCACTGCCCCTTGGAACTGCGTTCGCTGCCACACAGACATTCGCGTTCTGCTAAAGCTTTGGTTGGTGATGGGGCAACACTGTGTATCTCTCTCTCGCACAGCCCGGCAGCGAAATTCGAAACGTCCAGCGATGGCTCCCAAACGAAACCTGCCAGCACTAAAGCTGTAGCTGGTTTTCACTGCCCCTTGGAACTACGTTCGCTGCCACACAGACATTCGCGTTCTGCAGAATCTTTGGTTGGTAATGGGGCAACACTGTTTATCTCTCTCTCGCAGAGCCCGGCAGCCAAATTCGAAACGTCCAGTGATTGCTCCCAAACGAAAGCTGCCAGCACGGAAAATTGTAGCTGGTTTTCACTGCCCCTTGGAACTGCATTCGCTGCCACACAGACATTCGCGTTCTGCTAAAGCTTTGGTTGGTAATGGGGCAACACTCTGTATCTCTCTCTCGCAGAGCCCGGCTGCCAAATTCGAAACGTCCAGCGATTGCTCCCACACGAAAGCTGCCAGCACGGAAAGATATAGCTGGTTTTCACTGCCCCTTGGAACTGCATTCGCTGCCACACAGACATTCGCGTTCTGCAAAAGCTTTGGTTGGTAATGGGGCAACACTCTGTATCTCTCTCTCGCAGAGCCCGGCTGCCAAATTCCAAACGTCCAGCGGTTGCGTACACACGAAAGCTGCCAACACTAAAAGCTGTAGCTGGTTTTCACTGCCCCTTGGAACTCCATTCGCTGCCACACAGACATTCGCGTTCTGCAAAAGCTTTGGTTGGTAATGGGGCAACACTCTGTATCTCTCTCTCGCAGAGCCCGGCTGCCAAATTCGAAACGTCCAGCGATTGCTCCCAAACGAAAGATGCCAGCACAGAAAGTTGTAGCTGGTTTTCACTGCACCTTGGAACTACGTTTGCTGCCACACAGATATTCGCGTTCTGCAAAAGCTTTGGTTGGTAATGGGGCAACACTGTGTATCTCTCTCTCGCAGAGCCCGGCAGCCAAATTCGAAATGTCCAGCGATTGCTCCCTCACGAAAGCTGCCAGCACGGAAAGATATAGCTGGTTTTCACTGCCCCTTGGAACTGCATTCGCTGCCACACAGACATTCGCGTTCTGCAAAAGCTTTGGTTGGTAATGGGGCAACACTCTGTATCTCTCTCTCGCAGAGCCCGGCTGCCAAATTCCAAACGTCCAGCGGTTGCGTACACACGAAAGCTGCCAACACTGAAAGCTGTAGCTGGTTTTCACTGCCCCTTGGAACTCCATTCGCTGCCACACAGACATTCGCGTTCTGCAAAAGCTTTTGTTGGTAATGGGGCAACACTGTGTATCTGTCTCTCCTAGAGCCCGGCAGCCAAATTCGAAACGTCCAGCGATTGCTCCCAAACGAAAGCTGCCAGCACGGAAAGCTGTAGCTGGTTTTCACTGCCCCTTGGAACTGCACTCGCTGCCACACAGACATTCGCGTTCTGCAGAAGCTTTGGTTGAAAATGGGGCAACACTGTGTATCTCTCTCTCGCAGAGCCCGGCTGCCAAATTCGAAACGTCCAGCGATTGCTCCGACACGAAAGATGCCAGCACAGAAAGGTGTAGCTGGTTTTCACTGCCCCTTGGAACTACGTTCGCTGCCACACAGACATTCGCGTTCTGCAAAAGCTTTGGTTGGTAATGGGGCAACACTGTGTATCTCTCTCTCCTAGAGCCCGGCAGCCAAATTCGAAACGTCCAGCGATTGCTCCCAAACGAAAGCTGCCAGCACGGAAAGCTGTAGCTGGTTTTCACTGCCCCTTGGAACTGCACTCGCTGCCACACAGACATTCGCGTTCTGCAGAAGCTTTGGTTGAAAATGGGGCAACACTGTGTATCTCTCTCTCGCAGAGCCCGGCTGCCTAATTCGAAACGTCCAGCGATTGCTCCGACACGAAAGATGCCAGCACAGAAAGGTGTAGCTGGTTTTCACTGCCCCTTGGAACTACGTTCGCTGCCACACAGACATTCGCGTTCTGCAAAAGCTTTGGTTGGTAATGGGGCAACACTCTGTATCTCTCTCTCGCAGAGTCCGGCAGCCAAATTCGAAATGTCCAGCGATTGCTCCCAAACGAAAGCTGCCAGCACGGAAAGCTGTAGCTGGTTTTCACTGCCCCTTGGAACTGCATTCGCTGCCACACAGACATTTGCGTTCTGCAAAAGCTTTGGTTGGTAATGGGGCAACACTCTGTATCTCTCTGTCGCACAGCCCGGCAGCCAAATTCGAAATGTCCAGCTATTGCTCCCACACGAAACCTGCCAGCACTGTAAGCTATAGCTTGTTTTCACTGCCCTTTGGAACTGCATTCGCTGCCACACAGACATTCGCGTTCTGCAAAAGCTTTGGTTGGTAATGCGGCAACACTGTGTATCTCTCTCTCGCAGAGCCCGGCTGCCAAATTCGAAACGTCCAGCGATTGCTCCCAAACGAAAGCTGCCAGGAGTGAAAGCTGTAGCTGGTTTTCACTGCCCCTTGGAACTCCATTCGCTGCCACACAAACATTCGCGTTCTGCAAAAGCTTTGGTTGGTACTGGGGCAACACTCTGTATCTCTCTCTCGCAGAGTCCGGCAGCCAAATTCGAAATGTCCAGCGATTGCTCCCAAAAGAAAGCTGCCAGCACTGAAAGCTGTAGCTGGTTTTCACTGCCCCTTGGAACTGCATTCGCTGCCACACAGACATTCGCGTTCTGCAGAAGCTTTGGTTGGTAATGGGGCAACACTGTGTATCTCTCTCTTGCAGAGCCCAGCTGCCAAATTCGAAATGTCCAGCGATTGCTCCCACACGAAAGCTGCCAGCACGGAAAGATATAGCTGGTTTTCACTGCCCCTTGGAACTGCATTCGCTGCCACACAGACATTCGCGTTCTGCAAAAGCTTTGGTTGGTAATGGGGCAACACTCTGTATCTCTCTGTCGCACAGCCCGGCAGCCAAATTTCAAACGTCCAGCGATTGCTCCCAAACGAAACCTGCCAGTACTAAAGCTGTAGCTGGTTTTCACTGCCCCTTGGAACTGCGTTCGCTGCCACACAGACATTCGCGTTCTGCTAAAGCTTTGGTTGGTGATGGGGCAACACTCTGTATCTCTCTCTCGCACAGCCCGGCAGCGAAATTCGAAACGTCCAGCGATTGCTCCCAAACGAAACCTGCCAGCACTAAAGCTGTAGCTGGTTTTCACTGCCCCTTGGAACTACGTTCGCTGCCACACAGACATTCGCGTTCTGCAGAAGCTTTGGTTGGTAATGGGGCAACACTGTTTATCTCTCTCTCGCAGAGCCCGGCAGCCAAATACCAAACGTCCAGCCACTGTGCCCAAACGAAATATGCCAGCACTGAAAGTAGTAGCTGGTTTTCACTGCCCCTTGGAACTACGTTCGCTGCCACACAGACATTCGCGTTCTGCAGAAGCTTTGGTTGGTAATGGGGCAACACTGTGTATCTCTCTCTCGCAGAGCCCGGCAGCCAAATTCGAAACGTCCAGCGATTGCTCCCAAACGAAAGCTGTCAGCACGGACAGCTGTAGCTGGTTTTCACTGCCCCTTGGAACTCCATTCGCTGCCACACAGACATTCGCGTTCTGCAGAAGCTTTGGTTGGTAATGGGGCAACACTCTGTATCTCTCTCTTGCAGAGCCCGGCAGCCAAATTCGAAATGTCCAGCGATTGCACCCACACGAAAGCTGCCAGCACGGAAAGATATAGCTGGTTTTCACTGCCCCTTGGAACTGCATTCGCTGCCACACAGACATTCGCGTTCTGCAAAAGCTTTGGTTGGTAATGGGGCAACACTCTGTATCTCTCTCTCGCAGAGCCCGGCTGCCAAATTCAAAACGTCCAGCGATTGCTCCCAAACGAAAGATGCCAGCACAGAAAGTTGTAGCTGGTTTTCACTGCCCCTTGGAACTACGTTTGCTGCCACACAGACATTCGCGTTCTGCAAAAGCTTTGGTTGGTAATGGGGCAACACTGTGTATCTCTCTCTCGCAGAGCCCGGCAGCCAAATTCGAAACGTCCAGCGATTGCTCCCAAACGAAAGCTGTCAGCACGGACAGCTGTAGCTGGTTTTCACTGCCCCTTGGAACTGCATTCGCTGCCACACAGACATTTGCGTTCTGCAAAAGCTTTGGTTGGTAATGGGGCAACACTCTGTATCTCTCTGTTGCACAGCCCGGCAGCCAAATTCGAAATGTCCAGCTATTGCTCCCACACGAAACCTGCCAGCACTGTAAGCTATAGCTGGTTTTCACTGCCCTTTGGAACTGCATTCGCTGCCACACAGACATTCGCGTTCTGCAAAAGCTTTGGTTGGTAATGCGGCAACACTGTGTATCTCTCTCTCGCAGAGCCCGGCTGCCAAATTCCAAACGTCCAGCGATTGCGTACACGCGAAAGCTGCCAACACTGAAAGCTGTAGCTGGTTTTCACTGCCCCTTGGAACTCCATTCGCTGCCACACAGACATTCGCGTTCTGCAAAAGCTTTTGTTGGTAATGGGGCAACACTGTGTATCTCTCTCTCCTAGAGCCCGGCAGCCAAATTCGAAACGTCCAGCGATTGCTCCCAAACGAAAGCTGCCAGCACGGAAAGCTGTAGCTGGTTTTCACTGCCCCTTGGAACTGCACTCGCTGCCACACAGACATTCGCGTTCTGCAGAAGCTTTGGTTGAAAATGGGGCAACACTGTGTATCTCTCTCTCGCAGAGCCCGGCTGCCAAATTCGAAACGTCCAGCGATTGCTCCGACACGAAAGATGCCAGCACAGAAAGGTGTAGCTGGTTTTCACTGCCCCTTGGAACTACGTTCGCTGCCACACAGACATTCGCGTTCTGCAAAAGCTTTGGTTGGTAATGGGGCAACACTGTGTATCTCTCTCTCCTAGAGCCCGGCAGCCAAATTCGAAACGTCCAGCGATTGCTCCCAAACGAAAGCTGCCAGCACGGAAAGCTGTAGCTGGTTTTCACTGCCCCTTGGAACTGCACTCGCTGCCACACAGACATTCGCGTTCTGCAGAAGCTTTGGTTGGTAATGGGGCAACACTGTGTATCTCTCTCTCGCAGAGCCCGGCTGCCTAATTCGAAACGTCCAGCGATTGCTCCGACACGAAAGATGCCAGCACAGAAAGGTGTAGCTGGTTTTCACTGCCCCTTGGAACTACGTTCGCTGCCACACAGACATTCGCGTTCTGCAAAAGCTTTGGTTGGTAATGGGGCAACACTCTGTATCTCTCTCTCGCAGAGTCCGGCAGCCAAATTCGAAATGTCCAGCGATTGCTCCCAAACGAAAGCTGCCAGCACGGAAAGCTGTAGCTGGTTTTCACTGCCCCTTGGAACTGCATTCACTGCCACCCAGACATTCGCGTTCTGCAGAAGCTTTGGTTGGTAATGGGGCAACACTGTGTATCTCTCTCTTGCAGAGCCCAGCTGCCAAATTCGAAATGTCCAGCGATTGCTCCCACACGAAAGCTGCCAGCACGGAAAGATATAGCTGGTTTTCACTGCCCCTTGGAACTGCATTCGCTGCCACACAGACATTCGCGTTCTGCAAAAGCTTTGGTTGGTAATGGGGCAACACTCTGTATCTCTCTCTCGCACAGCCCGGCAGCCAAATTTGAAACGTCCAGCGATTGCTCCCAAACGAAACCTGCCATACTAAAGCTGTAGCTGGTTTTCACTGCCCCTTGGAACTGCGTTCGCTGCCACACAGACATTCGCGTTCTGCTAAAGCTTTGGTTGGTGATGGGGCAACACTCTGTATCTCTCTCTCGCAGAGCCCGGCAGCCAAATACCAAACGTCCAGCCACTGTGCCCAAACGAAATATGCCAGCACTGAAAGTAGTAGCTGGTTTTCACTGCCCCTTGGAACTACGTTCGCTGCCACACAGACATTCGCGTTCTGCAGAAGCTTTGGTTGGTAATGGGGCAACACTGTGTATCTCTCTCTCGCAGAGCCCGGCAGCCAAATTCGAAACGTCCAGCGATTGCTCCCAAACGAAAGCTGTCAGCACGGACAGCTGTAGCTGGTTTTCACTGCCCCTTGGAACTCCATTCGCTGCCACACAGACATTCGCGTTCTGCAGAAGCTTTGGTTGGTAATGGGGTAACACTCTGTATCTCTCTCTTGCAGAGCCCGGCAGCCAAATTCGAAATGTCCAGCGATTGCACCCACACGAAAGCTGCCAGCACGGAAAGATATAGCTGGTTTTCACTGCCCCTTGGAACTGCATTCGCTGCCACACAGACATTCGCGTTCTGCAAAAGCTTTGGTTGGTAATGGGGCAACACTCTGTATCTCTCTCTCGCAGAGCCCGGCTGCCAAATTCCAAACGTCCAGCGGTTGCGTACACACGAAAGCTGCCAACACTGAAAGCTGTAGCTGGTTTTCACTGCCCCTTGGAACTCCATTCGCTGCCACACAGACATTCGCGTTCTGCAAAAGCTTTGGTTGGTAATGGGGCAACACTCTGTATCTCTCTCTCGCAGAGCCCGGCTGCCAAATTCAAAACGTCCAGCGATTGCTCCCAAACGAAAGATGCCAGCACAGAAAGTTGTAGCTGGTTTTCACTGCCCCTTGGAACTACGTTTGCTGCCACACAGACATTCGCGTTCTGCAAAAGCTTTGGTTGGTAATGGGGCAACACTGTGTATCTCTCTCTCGCAGAGCCCGGCAGCCAAATTCGAAACGTCCAGCGATTGCTCCCAAACGAAAGCTGTCAGCACGGACAGCTGTAGCTGGTTTTCACTGCCCCTTGGAACTGCATTCGCTGCCACACAGACATTTGCGTTCTGCAAAAGCTTTGGTTGGTAATGGGGCAACACTCTGTATCTCTCTGTTGCACAGCCCGGCAGCCAAATTCGAAATGTCCAGCTATTGCTCCCACACGAAACCTGCCAGCACTGTAAGCTATAGCTGGTTTTCACTGCCCTTTGGAACTGCATTCGCTGCCACACAGACATTCGCGTTCTGCAAAAGCTTTGGTTGGTAATGCGGCAACACTGTGTATCTCTCTCTCGCAGAGCCCGGCTGCCAAATTCCAAACGTCCAGCGATTGCGTACACGCGAAAGCTGCCAACACTGAAAGCTGTAGCTGGTTTTCACTGCCCCTTGGAACTGCACTCGCTGCCACACAGACATTCGCGTTCTGCAGAAGCTTTGGTTGAAAATGGGGCAACACTGTGTATCTCTCTCTCGCAGAGCCCGGCTGCCAAATTCGAAACGTCCAGCGATTGCTCCGACACGAAAGATGCCAGCACAGAAAGGTGTAGCTGGTTTTCACTGCCCCTTGGAACTACGTTCGCTGCCACACAGACATTCGCGTTCTGCAAAAGCTTTGGTTGGTAATGGGGCAACACTGTGTATCTCTCTCTCCTAGAGCCCGGCAGCCAAATTCGAAACGTCCAGCGATTGCTCCCAAACGAAAGCTGCCAGCACGGAAAGCTGTAGCTGGTTTTCACTGCCCCTTGGAACTGCACTCGCTGCCACACAGACATTCGCGTTCTGCAGAAGCTTTGGTTGAAAATGGGGCAACACTGTGTATCTCTCTCTCGCAGAGCCCGGCTGCCTAATTCGAAACGTCCAGCGATTGCTCCGACACGAAAGATGCCAGCACAGAAAGGTGTAGCTGGTTTTCACTGCCCCTTGGAACTACGTTCGCTGCCACACAGACATTCGCGTTCTGCAAAAGCTTTGGTTGGTAATGGGGCAACACTCTGTATCTCTCTCTCGCAGAGTCCGGCAGCCAAATTCGAAATGTCCAGCGATTGCTCCCAAACGAAAGCTGCCAGCACGGAAAGCTGTAGCTGGTTTTCACTGCCCCTTGGAACTGCATTCACTGCCACCCAGACATTCGCGTTCTGCAGAAGCTTTGGTTGGTAATGGGGCAACACTGTGTATCTCTCTCTTGCAGAGCCCAGCTGCCAAATTCAAAATGTCCAGCGATTGCTCCCACACGAAAGCTGCCAGCACGGAAAGATATAGCTGGTTTTCACTGCCCCTTGGAACTGCATTCGCTGCCACACAGACATTCGCGTTCTGCAAAAGCTTTGGTTGGTAATGGGGCAACACTCTGTATCTCTCTCTCGCACAGCCCGGCAGCCAAATTTGAAACGTCCAGCGATTGCTCCCAAACGAAACCTGCCATACTAAAGCTGTAGCTGGTTTTCACTGCCCCTTGGAACTGCGTTCGCTGCCACACAGACATTCGCGTTCTGCTAAAGCTTTGGTTGGTGATGGGGCAACACTCTGTATCTCTCTCTCGCAGAGCCCGGCAGCCAAATACCAAACGTCCAGCCACTGTGCCCAAACGAAATATGCCAGCACTGAAAGTAGTAGCTGGTTTTCACTGCCCCTTGGAACTACGTTCGCTGCCACACAGACATTCGCGTTCTGCAGAAGCTTTGGTTGGTAATGGGGCAACACTGTGTATCTCTCTCTCGCAGAGCCCGGCAGCCAAATTCGAAACGTCCAGCGATTGCTCCCAAACGAAAGCTGTCAGCACGGACAGCTGTAGCTGGTTTTCACTGCCCCTTGGAACTCCATTCGCTGCCACACAGACATTCGCGTTCTGCAGAAGCTTTGGTTGGTAATGGGGCAACACTCTGTATCTCTCTCTTGCAGAGCCCGGCAGCCAAATTCGAAATGTCCAGCGATTGCACCCACACGAAAGCTGCCAGCACGGAAAGATATAGCTGGTTTTCACTGCCCCTTGGAACTGCATTCGCTGCCACACAGACATTCGCGTTCTGCAAAAGCTTTGGTTGGTAATGAGGCAACACTCTGTATCTCTCTCTCGCAGAGCCCGGCTGCCAAATTCCAAACGTCCAGCGGTTGCGTACACACGAAAGCTGCCAACACTGAAAGCTGTAGCTGGTTTTCACTGCCCCTTGGAACTCCATTCGCTGCCACACAGACATTCGCGTTCTGCAAAAGCTTTGGTTGGTAATGGGGCAACACTCTGTATCTCTCTCTCGCAGAGCCCGGCTGCCAAATTCAAAACGTCCAGCGATTGCTCCCAAACGAAAGATGCCAGCACAGAAAGTTGTAGCTGGTTTTCACTGCCCCTTGGAACTACGTTTGCTGGCACACAGACATTCGCGTTCTGCAAAAGCTTTGGTTGGTAATGGGGCAACACTGTGTATCTCTCTCTCGCAGAGCCCGGCAGCCAAATTCGAAACGTCCAGCGATTGCTCCCAAACGAAAGCTGTCAGCACGGACAGCTGTAGCTGGTTTTCACTGCCCCTTGGAACTGCATTCGCTGCCACACAGACATTTGCGTTCTGCAAAAGCTTTGGTTGGTAATGGGGCAACACTCTGTATCTCTCTGTCGCACAGCCCGGCAGCCAAATTCGAAATGTCCAGCTATTGCTCCCACACGAAACCTGCCAGCACTGTAAGCTATAGCTGGTTTTCACTGCCCTTTGGAACTGCATTCGCTGCCACACAGACATTCGCGTTCTGCAAAAGCTTTGGTTGGTAATGCGGCAACACTGTGTATCTCTCTCTCGCAGAGCCCGGCTGCCAAATTCCAAACGTCCAGCGATTGCGTACACGCGAAAGCTGCCAACACTGAAAGCTGTAGCTGGTTTTCACTGCCCCTTGGAACTCCATTCGCTGCCACACAGTCATTCGCGTTCTGCAGAAGCTTTGGTTGGTAATGGGGCAACACTGTTTATCTCTCTCTCGCAGAGCCCGGCAGCCAAATTCGAAACGTCCAGCGATTGCTCCCAAACGAAAGCTGCCAGGAGTGAAAGCTGTAGCTGGTTTTCACTGCCCCTTGGAACTCCATTCGCTGCCACACAAACATTCGCGTTCTGCAAAAGCTTTGGTTGGTACTGGGGCAACACTCTGTATCTCTCTCTCGCAGAGTCCGGCAGCCAAATTCGAAATGTCCAGCGATTGCTCCCAAAAGAAAGCTGCCAGCACTGAAAGCTGTAGCTGGTTTTCACTGCCCCTTGGAACTGCATTCGCTGCCACACAGACATTCGCGTTCTGCAGAAGCTTTGGTTGGTAATGGGGCAACACTGTGTATCTCTCTCTTGCAGAGCCCTGCTGCCAAATTCGAAATGTCCAGCGATTGCTCCCACACGAAAGCTGCCAGCACGGAAAGATATAGCTGGTTTTCACTGCCCCTTGGAACTGCATTCGCTGCCACACAGACATTCGCGTTCTGCAAAAGCTTTGGTTGGTAATGGGGCAACACTCTGTATCTCTCTGTCGCACAGCCCGGCAGCCAAATTTGAAACATCCAGCGATTGCTCCCAAACGAAACCTGCCAGCACTAAAGCTGTAGCTGGTTTTCACTGCCCCTTGGAACTGCGTTCGCTGCCACACAGACATTCGCGTTCTGCTAAAGCTTTGGTTGGTGATGGGGCAACACTGTGTATCTCTCTCTCGCACAGCCCGGCAGCGAAATTCGAAACGTCCAGCGATTGCTCCCAAACGAAACCTGCCAGCACTAAAGCTGTAGCTGGTTTTCACTGCCCCTTGGAACTACGTTCGCTGCCACACAGACATTCGCGTTCTGCAGAATCTTTGGTTGGTAATGGGGCAACACTGTTTATCTCTCTCTCGCAGAGCCCGGCAGCCAAATTCGAAACGTCCACTGATTGCTCCCAAACGAAAGCTGCCAGCACGGAAAACTGTAGCTGGTTTTCACTGCCCCTTGGAACTGCATTCGCTGCCACACAGACATTCGCCTTCTACAAAAGCTTTGGTTGGTAATGGGGCAACACTCTGTATCTCTCTCTCGCAGAGCCCGGCTGCCAAATTCGAAACGTCCAGCGATTGCTCCCACACGAAAGCTGCCAGCACGGAAAGATATAGCTGGTTTTCACTGCCCCTTGGAACTGCATTCGCTGCCACACAGACATTCGCGTTCTGCAAAAGCTTTGGTTGGTAATGGGGCAACACTCTGTATCTCTCTCTCGCAGAGCCCGGCTGCCAAATTCCAAACGTCCAGCGGTTGCGTACACACGAAAGCTGCCAACACTAAAAGCTGTAGCTGGTTTTCACTGCCCCTTGGAACTCCATTCGCTGCCACACAGACATTCGCGTTCTGCAAAAGCTTTGGTTGGTAATGGGGCAACACTCTGTATCTCTCTCTCGCAGAGCCCGGCTGCCAAATTCGAAACGTCCAGCGATTGCTCACAAACGAAAGATGGCAGCACAGAAAGTTGTAGCTGGTTTTCACTGCACCTTGGAACTACGTTTGCTGCCACACAGATATTCGCGTTCTGCAAAAGCTTTAGTTGGTAATTGGGCAACACTGTGTATCTCTCTCTCGCAGAGCCCGGCAGCCAAATTCGAAACGTCCAGCGATTGCTCCCAAACGAAAGCTGTCAGCACGGACAGCTGTAGCTGGTTTTCACTGCCCCTTGGAACTGCATTCGCTGCCACACAGACATTCGCGTTCTGCAGAAGCTTTGGTTGGTAATGGGGCAACACTCTGTATCTCTCTCTTGCAGAGCCCGGCAGCCAAATTCGAAATGTCCAGCGATTGCTCCCTCACGAAAGCTGCCAGCACGGAAAGATATAGCTGGTTTTCACTGCCCCTTGGAACTGCATTCGCTGCCACACAGACATTCGCGTTCTGCAAAAGCTTTGGTTGGTAATGGGGCAACACTCTGTATCTCTCTCTCGCAGAGCCCGGCTGCCAAATTCCAAACGTCCAGCGGTTGCGTACACACGAAAGCTGCCAACACTGAAAGCTGTAGCTGGTTTTCACTGCCCCTTGGAACTCCATTCGCTGCCACACAGACATTCGCGTTCTGCAAAAGCTTTTGTTGGTAATGGGGCAACACTGTGTATCTGTCTCTCCTAGAGCCCGGCAGCCAAATTCGAAACGTCCAGCGATTGCTCCCAAACGAAAGCTGCCAGCACGGAAAGCTGTAGCTGGTTTTCACTGCCCCTTGGAACTGCACTCGCTGCCACACAGACATTCGCGTTCTGCAGAAGCTTTGGTTGAAAATGGGGCAACACTGTGTATCTCTCTCTCGCAGAGCCCGGCTGCCAAATTCGAAACGTCCAGCGATTGCTCCGACACGAAAGATGCCAGCACAGAAAGGTGTAGCTGGTTTTCACTGCCCCTTGGAACTACGTTCGCTGCCACACAGACATTCGCGTTCTGCAAAAGCTTTGGTTGCTAATGGGGCAACACTGTGTATCTCTCTCTCCTAGAGCCCGGCAGCCAAATTCGAAACGTCCAGCGATTGCTCCCAAACGAAAGCTGCCAGCACGGAAAGCTGTAGCTAGTTTTCACTGCCCCTTGGAACTGCACTCGCTGCCACACAGACATTCGCGTTCTGCAGAAGCTTTGGTTGAAAATGGGGCAACACTGTGTATCTCTCTCTCGCAGAGCCCGGCTGCCTAATTCGAAACGTCCAGCGATTGCTCCGACACGAAAGATGCCAGCACAGAAAGGTGTAGCTGGTTTTCACTGCCCCTTGGAACTACGTTCGATGCCACACAGACATTCGCGTTCTGCAAAAGCTTTGGTTGGTAATGGGGCAACACTCTGTATCTCTCTCTCGCAGAGTCCGGCAGCCAAATTCGAAATGTCCAGCGATTGCTCCCAAACGAAAGCTGCCAGCACGGAAAGCTGTAGCTGGTTTTCACTGCCCCTTGGAACTGCATTCACTGCCACACAGACATTCGCGTTCTGCAGAAGCTTTGGTTGGTAATGGGGCAACACTGTGTATCTCTCTCTTGCAGAGCCCAGCTGCCAAATTCGAAATGTCCAGCGATTGCTCCCACACGAAAGCTGCCAGCACGGAAAGATATAGCTGGTTTTCACTGCCCCTTGGAACTGCATTCGCTGCCACACAGACATTCGCGTTCTGCAAAAGCTTTGGTTGGTAATGGGGCAACACTCTGTATCTCTCTCTCGCAGAGCCCGGCAGCCAAATTCCAAACGTCCAGCGGTTGCATACACACGAAAGCTGCCAACACTGAAAGCTGTAGCTGGTTTTCACTGCCCCTTGGAACTCCATTCGCTGCCACACAGACATTCGCGTTCTGCAAAAGCTTTGGTTGGTAATGGGGCAACACTCTGTATCTCTCTCTCGCAGAGCCCGGCTGCCAAATTCAAAACGTCCAGCGATTGCTCCCAAACGAAAGATGCCAGCACAGAAAGTTGTAGCTGGTTTTCACTGCCCCTTGGAACTACGTTTGCTGCCACACAGACATTCGCGTTCTGCAAAAGCTTTGGTTGGTAATGGGGCAACACTCTGTATCTCTCTCTCGCAGAGCCCGGCAGCCAAATTCGAAACGTCCAGCGATTGCTCCCAAACGAAAGCTGTCAGCACGGACAGCTGTAGCTGGTTTTCACTGCCCCTTGGAACTGCATTCGCTGCCACACAGACATTTGCGTTCTGCAAAAGCTTTGGTTGGTAATGGGGCAACACTCTGTATCTCTCTGTCGCACAGCCCGGCAGCCAAATTCGAAATGTCCAGCTATTGCTCCCACACGAAACCTGCCAGCACTGTAAGCTATAGCTGGTTTTCACTGCCCTTTGGAACTGCATTCGCTGCCACACAGACATTCGCGTTCTGCAAAAGCTTTGGTTGGTAATGCGGCAACACTGTGTATCTCTCTCTCGCAGAGCCCGGCTGCCAAATTCCAAACGTCCAGCGATTGGGTACACGCGAAAGCTGCCAACACTGAAAGCTGTAGCTGGTTTTCACTGCCCCTTGGAACTCCATTAGCTGCCACACAGTCATTCGCGTTCTGCAGAAGCTTTGGTTGGTAATGGGGCAACACTGTTTATCTCTCTCTCGCAGAGCCCGGCAGCCAAATTCGAAACGTCCAGCGATTGCTCCCAAACGAAAGCTGCCAGGAGTGAAAGCTGTAGCTGGTTTTCACTGCCCCTTGGAACTCCATTCGCTGCCACACAAACATTCGCGTTCTGCAAAAGCTTTGGTTGGTACTGGGGCAACACTCTGTATCTCTCTCTCGCAGAGTCCGGCAGCCAAATTCGAAATGTCCAGCGATTGCTCCCAAAAGAAAGCTGCCAGCACTGAAAGCTGTAGCTGGTTTTCACTGCCCCTTGGAACTGCATTCGCTGCCACACAGACATTCGCGTTCTGCAGAAGCTTTGGTTGGTAATGGGGCAACACTGTGTATCTCTCTCTTGCAGAGCCCAGCTGCCAAATTCGAAATGTCCAGCGATTGCTCCCACACGAAAGCTGCCAGCACGGAAAGATATAGCTGGTTTTCACTGCCCCTTGGAACTGCATTCGCTGCCACACAGACATTCGCGTTCTGCAAAAGCTTTGGTTGGTAATGGGGCAACACTCTGTATCTCTCTGTCGCACAGCCCGGCAGCCAAATTCGAAACGTCCAGCGATTGCTCCCACACGAAAGCTGCCAGCACGGAAAGATATAGCTGGTTTTCACTGCCCCTTGGAACTGCGTTCGCTGCCACACAGACATTCGCGTTCTGCTAAAGCTTTGGTTGGTGATGGGGCAACACTGTGTATCTCTCTCTCGCACAGCCCGGCAGCGAAATTCGAAACGTCCAGCGATTGCTCCCAAACGAAACCTGCCAGCACTAAAGCTGTAGCTGGTTTTCACTGCCCCTTGGAACTACGTTCGCTGCCACACAGACATTCGCGTTCTGCAGAAGCTTTGGTTGGTAATGGGGCAACACTGTTTATCTCTCTCTCGCAGAGCCCGGCAGCCAAATAACAAATGTCCAGCCACTGTGCCCAAACGAAATATGCCAGCACTGAAAGTAGTAGCTGGTTTTCACTGCCCCTTGGAACTACGTTCGCTGCCACACAGACATTCGCGTTCTGCAGAAGCTTTGGTTGGTAATGGGGCAACACTGTGTATCTCTCTCTCGCAGAGCCCGGCAGCCAAATTCGAAACGTCCAGCGATTGCTCCCAAACGAAAGCTGTCAGCACGGACAGCTGTAGCTGGTTTTCACTGCCCCTTGGAACTCCATTCGCTGCCACACAGACATTCGCGTTCTGCAGAAGCTTTGGTTGGTAATGGGGCAACACTCTGTATCTCTCTCTTGCAGAGCCCGGCAGCCAAATTCGAAATGTCCAGCGATTGCACCCACACGAAAGCTGCCAGCACGGAAAGATATAGCTGGTTTTCACTGCCCCTTGGAACTGCATTCGCTGCCACACAGACATTCGCGTTCTGCAAAAGCTTTGGTTGGTAATGGGGCAACACTCTGTATCTCTCTCTCGCAGAGCCCGGCTGCCAAATTCCAAACGTCCAGCGGTTGCGTACACACGAAAGCTGCCAACACTGAAAGCTGTAGCTGGTTTTCACTGCCCCTTGGAACTCCATTCGCTGCCACACAGACATTCGCGTTCTGCAAAACTTTGGTTGGTAATGGGGCAACACTCTTTATCTCTCTCTCGCAGAGCCCGGCTGCCAAATTCGAAACGTCCAGCGATTGCTCCCAAACGAAAGATGCCAGCACAGAAAGTTGTAGCTGGTTTTCACTGCCCCTTGGAACTACGTTTGCTGCCACACAGACATTCGCGTTCTGCAAAAGCTTTGGTTGGTAATGGGGCAACACTGTGTATCTCTCTCTCGCAGAGCCCGGCAGCCAAATTCGAAACGTCCAGCGATTGCTCCCAAACGAAAGCTGTCAGCATGGACAGCTGTAGCTGGTTTTCACTGCCCCTTGGAACTGCATTCGCTGCCACACAGACATTTGCGTTCTGCAAAAGCTTTGGTTGGTAATGGGGCAACACTCTGTATCTCTCTGTCGCACAGCCCGGCAGCCAAATTCGAAATGTCCAGGTATTGCTCCCACACGAAACCTGCCAGCACTGTAAGCTATAGCTGGTTTTCACTGCCCTTTGGAACTGCATGCGCTGCCACACAGACATTCGCGTTCTGCAAAAGCTTTGGTTGGTAATGCGGCAACACTGTGTATCTCTCTCTCGCAGAGCCCGGCTGCCAAATTCCAAACGTCCAGCGATTGCGTACACGCGAAAGCTGCCAACACTGAAAGCTGTAGCTGGTTTTCACTGCCCCTTGGAACTCCATTCGCTGCCACACAGTCATTCGCGTTCTGCAGAAGCTTTGGTTGGTAATGGGGCAACACTGTTTATCTCTCTCTCGCAGAGCCCGGCAGCCAAATTCGAAACGTCCAGCGATTGCTCCCAAACGAAAGCTGCCAGGAGTGAAAGATGTAGCTGGTTTTCACTGCCCCTTGGAACTCCATTCGCTGCCACACAAACATTCGCGTTCTGCAAAAGCTTTGGTTGGTACTGGGGCAACACTCTGTATCTCTCTCTCGCAGAGTCCGGCAGCCAAATTCGAAATGTCCAGCGATTGCTCCCAAAAGAAAGCTGCCAGCACTGAAAGCTGTAGCTGGTTTTCACTGCCCCTTGGAACTGCATTCGCTGCCACACAGACATTCGCGTTCTGCAGAAGCTTTGGTTGGTAATGGGGCAACACTGTGTATCTCTCTCTTGCAGAGCCCAGCTGCCAAATTCGAAATGTCCAGCGATTGCTCCCACACGAAAGCTGCCAGCACGGAAAGATATAGCTGGTTTTCACTGCCCCTTGGAACTGCATTCGCTGCCACACAGACATTCGCGTTCTGCAAAAGCTTTGGTTGGTAATGGGGCAACACTCTGTATCTCTCTGTCGCACAGCCCGGCAGCCAAATTTGAAACGTCCAGCGATTGCTCCCAAACGAAACCTGCCAGCACTAAAGCTGTAGCTGGTTTTCACTGCCCCTTGGAACTGCGTTCGCTGCCACACAGACATTCGCGTTCTGCTAAAGCTTTGGTTGGTGATGGGGCAACACTGTGTATCTCTCTCTCGCACAGCCCGGCAGCGAAATTCGAAACGTCCAGCGATGGCTCCCAAACGAAACCTGCCAGCACTAAAGCTGTAGCTGGTTTTCACTGCCCCTTGGAACTACGTTCGCTGCCACACAGACATTCGCGTTCTGCAGAATCTTTGGTTGGTAATGGGGCAACACTGTTTATCTCTCTCTCGCAGAGCCCGGCAGCCAAATTCGAAACGTCCAGTGATTGCTCCCAAACGAAAGCTGCCAGCACGGAAAATTGTAGCTGGTTTTCACTGCCCCTTGGAACTGCATTCGCTGCCACACAGACATTCGCGTTCTGCTAAAGCTTTGGTTGGTAATGGGGCAACACTCTGTATCTCTCTCTCGCAGAGCCCGGCTGCCAAATTCGAAACGTCCAGCGATTGCTCCCACACGAAAGCTGCCAGCACGGAAAGATATAGCTGGTTTTCACTGCCCCTTGGAACTGCATTCGCTGCCACACAGACATTCGCGTTCTGCAAAAGCTTTGGTTGGTAATGGGGCAACACTCTGTATCTCTCTCTCGCAGAGCCCGGCTGCCAAATTCCAAACGTCCAGCGGTTGCGTACACACGAAAGCTGCCAACACTAAAAGCTGTAGCTGGTTTTCACTGCCCCTTGGAACTCCATTCGCTGCCACACAGACATTCGCGTTCTGCAAAAGCTTTGGTTGGTAATGGGGCAACACTCTGTATCTCTCTCTCGCAGAGCCCGGCTGCCAAATTCGAAACGTCCAGCGATTGCTCCCAAACGAAAGATGCCAGCACAGAAAGTTGTAGCTGGTTTTCACTGCACCTTGGAACTACGTTTGCTGCCACACAGATATTCGCGTTCTGCAAAAGCTTTGGTTGGTAATGGGGCAACACTGTGTATCTCTCTCTCGCAGAGCCCGGCAGCCAAATTCGAAATGTCCAGCGATTGCTCCCTCACGAAAGCTGCCAGCACGGAAAGATATAGCTGGTTTTCACTGCCCCTTGGAACTGCATTCGCTGCCACACAGACATTCGCGTTCTGCAAAAGCTTTGGTTGGTAATGGGGCAACACTCTGTATCTCTCTCTCGCAGAGCCCGGCTGCCAAATTCCAAACGTCCAGCGGTTGCGTACACACGAAAGCTGCCAACACTGAAAGCTGTAGCTGGTTTTCACTGCCCCTTGGAACTCCATTCGCTGCCACACAGACATTCGCGTTCTGCAAAAGCTTTTGTTGGTAATGGGGCAACACTGTGTATCTGTCTCTCCTAGAGCCCGGCAGCCAAATTCGAAACGTCCAGCGATTGCTCCCAAACGAAAGCTGCCAGCACGGAAAGCTGTAGCTGGTTTTCACTGCCCCTTGGAACTGCACTCGCTGCCACACAGACATTCGCGTTCTGCAGAAGCTTTGGTTGAAAATGGGGCAACACTGTGTATCTCTCTCTCGCAGAGCCCGGCTGCCAAATTCGAAACGTCCAGCGATTGCTCCGACACGAAAGATGCCAGCACAGAAAGGTGTAGCTGGTTTTCACTGCCCCTTGGAACTACGTTCGCTGCCACACAGACATTCGCGTTCTGCAAAAGCTTTGGTTGGTAATGGGGCAACACTGTGTATCTCTCTCTCCTAGAGCCCGGCAGCCAAATTCGAAACGTCCAGCGATTGCTCCCAAACGAAAGCTGCCAGCACGGAAAGCTGTAGCTGGTTTTCACTGCCCCTTGGAACTGCACTCGCTGCCACACAGACATTCGCGTTCTGCAGAAGCTTTGGTTGAAAATGGGGCAACACTGTGTATCTCTCTCTCGCAGAGCCCGGCTGCCTAATTCGAAACGTCCAGCGATTGCTCCGACACGAAAGATGCCAGCACAGAAAGGTGTAGCTGGTTTTCACTGCCCCTTGGAACTACGTTCGCTGCCACACAGACATTCGCGTTCTGCAAAAGCTTTGGTTGGTAATGGGGCAACACTCTGTATCTCTCTCTCGCAGAGTCCGGCAGCCAAATTCGAAATGTCCAGCGATTGCTCCCAAACGAAAGCTGCCAGCACGGAAAGCTGTAGCTGGTTTTCACTGCCCCTTGGAACTGCATTCGCTGCCACACAGACATTTGCGTTCTGCAAAAGCTTTGGTTGGTAATGGGGCAACACTCTGTATCTCTCTGTCGCACAGCCCGGCAGCCAAATTCGAAATGTCCAGCTATTGCTCCCACACGAAACCTGCCAGCACTGTAAGCTATAGCTTGTTTTCACTGCCCTTTGGAACTGCATTCGCTGCCACACAGACATTCGCGTTCTGCAAAAGCTTTGGTTGGTAATGCGGCAACACTGTGTATCTCTCTCTCGCAGAGCCCGGCTGCCAAATTCGAAACGTCCAGCGATTGCTCCCAAACGAAAGCTGCCAGGAGTGAAAGCTGTAGCTGGTTTTCACTGCCCCTTGGAACTCCATTCGCTGCCACACAAACATTCGCGTTCTGCAAAAGCTTTGGTTGGTACTGGGGCAACACTCTGTATCTCTCTCTCGCAGAGTCCGGCAGCCAAATTCGAAATGTCCAGCGATTGCTCCCAAAAGAAAGCTGCCAGCACTGAAAGCTGTAGCTGGTTTTCACTGCCCCTTGGAACTGCATTCGCTGCCACACAGACATTCGCGTTCTGCAGAAGCTTTGGTTGGTAATGGGGCAACACTGTGTATCTCTCTCTTGCAGAGCCCAGCTGCCAAATTCGAAATGTCCAGCGATTGCTCCCACACGAAAGCTGCCAGCACGGAAAGATATAGCTGGTTTTCACTGCCCCTTGGAACTGCATTCGCTGCCACACAGACATTCGCGTTCTGCAAAAGCTTTGGTTGGTAATGGGGCAACACTCTGTATCTCTCTGTCGCACAGCCCGGCAGCCAAATTTCAAACGTCCAGCGATTGCTCCCAAACGAAACCTGCCAGTACTAAAGCTGTAGCTGGTTTTCACTGCCCCTTGGAACTGCGTTCGCTGCCACACAGACATTCGCGTTCTGCTAAAGCTTTGGTTGGTGATGGGGCAACACTCTGTATCTCTCTCTCGCACAGCCCGGCAGCGAAATTCGAAACGTCCAGCGATTGCTCCCAAACGAAACCTGCCAGCACTAAAGCTGTAGCTGGTTTTCACTGCCCCTTGGAACTACGTTCGCTGCCACACAGACATTCGCGTTCTGCAGAAGCTTTGGTTGGTAATGGGGCAACACTGTTTATCTCTCTCTCGCAGAGCCCGGCAGCCAAATACCAAACGTCCAGCCACTGTGCCCAAACGAAATATGCCAGCACTGAAAGTAGTAGCTGGTTTTCACTGCCCCTTGGAACTACGTTCGCTGCCACACAGACATTCGCGTTCTGCAGAAGCTTTGGTTGGTAATGGGGCAACACTGTGTATCTCTCTCTCGCAGAGCCCGGCAGCCAAATTCGAAACGTCCAGCGATTGCTCCCAAACGAAAGCTGTCAGCACGGACAGCTGTAGCTGGTTTTCACTGCCCCTTGGAACTCCATTCGCTGCCACACAGACATTCGCGTTCTGCAGAAGCTTTGGTTGGTAATGGGGCAACACTCTGTATCTCTCTCTTGCAGAGCCCGGCAGCCAAATTCGAAATGTCCAGCGATTGCACCCACACGAAAGCTGCCAGCACGGAAAGATATAGCTGGTTTTCACTGCCCCTTGGAACTGCATTCGCTGCCACACAGACATTCGCGTTCTGCAAAAGCTTTGGTTGGTAATGGGGCAACACTCTGTATCTCTCTCTCGCAGAGCCCGGCTGCCAAATTCCAAACGTCCAGCGGTTGCGTACACACGAAAGCTGCCAACACTGAAAGCTGTAGCTGGTTTTCACTGCCCCTTGGAACTCCATTCGCTGCCACACAGACATTCGCGTTCTGCAAAAGCTTTGGTTGGTAATGGGGCAACACTCTGTATCTCTCTCTCGCAGAGCCCGGCTGCCAAATTCGAAACGTCCAGCGATTGCTCCCAAACGAAAGATGCCAGCACAGAAAGTTGTAGCTGGTTTTCACTGCCCCTTGGAACTACGTTTGCTGCCACACAGACATTCGCGTTCTGCAAAAGCTTTGGTTGGTAATGGGGCAACACTGTGTATCTCTCTCTCGCAGAGCCCGGCAGCCAAATTCGAAACGTCCAGCGATTGCTCCCAAACGAAAGCTGTCAGCACGGACAGCTGTAGCTGGTTTTCACTGCCCCTTGGAACTGCATTCGCTGCCACACAGACATTTGCGTTCTGCAAAAGCTTTGGTTGGTAATGGGGCAACACTCTGTATCTCTCTGTCGCACAGCCCGGCTGCGAAATTCGAAACGTCCAGGTATTGCTCCCACACGAAAGCTGCCAGCACGGAAAGATATAGCTGGTTTTCACTGCCCCTTGGAACTGCATTCGCTGCCACACAGACATTCGCGTTCTGCAAAAGCTTTGGTTGGTAATGGGGCAACACTCTGTATCTCTCTCTCGCAGAGCCCGGCTGCCAAATTCCAAACGTCCAGCGGTTGCGTACACACGAAAGCTGCCAACACTAAAAGCTGTAGCTGGTTTTCACTGCCCCTTGGAACTCCATTCGCTGCCACACAGACATTCGCGTTCTGCAAAAGCTTTGGTTGGTAATGGGGCAACACTCTGTATCTCTCTCTCGCAGAGCCCGGCTGCCAAATTCGAAACGTCCAGCGATTGCTCCCAAACGAAAGATGCCAGCACAGAAAGTTGTAGCTGGTTTTCACTGCACTTTGGAACTACGTTTGCTGCCACACAGACATTCGCGTTCTGCAAAAGCTTTGGTTGGTAATGGGGCAACACTGTGTATCTCTCTCTCGCAGAGCCCGGCAGCCAAATTCGAAACGTCCAGCGATTGCTCCCAAACGAAAGCTGTCAGCACGGACAGCTGTAGCTGGTTTTCACTGCCCCTTGGAACTGCATTCGCTGCCACACAGACATTCGCGTTCTGCAGAAGCTTTGGTTGGTAATGGGGCAACACTCTGTATCTCTCTCTTGCAGAGCCCGGCAGCCAAATTCGAAATGTCCAGCGATTGCTCCCTCACGAAAGCTGCCAGCACGGAAAGATATAGCTGGTTTTCACTGCCCCTTGGAACTGCATTCGCTGCCACACAGACATTCGCGTTCTGCAAAAGCTTTGGTTGGTAATGGGGCAACACTCTGTATCTCTCTCTCGCAGAGCCCGGCTGCCAAATTCCAAACGTCCAGCGGTTGCGTACACACGAAAGCTGCCAACACTGAAAGCTGTAGCTGGTTTTCACTGCCCCTTGGAACTCCATTCGCTGCCACACAGACATTCGCGTTCTGCAAAAGCTTTTGTTGGTAATGGGGCAACACTGTGTATCTCTCTCTCCTAGAGCCCGGCAGCCAAATTCGAAACGTCCAGCGATTGCTCCCAAACGAAAGCTGCCAGCACGGAAAGCTGTAGCTGGTTTTCACTGCCCCTTGGAACTGCACTCGCTGCCACACAGACATTCGCGTTCTGCAGAAGCTTTGGTTGAAAATGGGGCAACACTGTGTATCTCTCTCTCGCAGAGCCCGGCTGCCAAATTCGAAACGTCCAGCGATTGCTCCGACACGAAAGATGCCAGCACAGAAAGGTGTAGCTGGTTTTCACTGCCCCTTGGAACTACGTTCGCTGCCACACAGACATTCGCGTTCTGCAAAAGCTTTGGTTGGTAATGGGGCAACACTGTGTATCTCTCTCTCCTAGAGCCCGGCAGCCAAATTCGAAACGTCCAGCGATTGCTCCCAAACGAAAGCTGCCAGCACGGAAAGCTGTAGCTGGTTTTCACTGCCCCTTGGAACTGCACTCGCTGCCACACAGACATTCGCGTTCTGCAGAAGCTTTGGTTGAAAATGGGGCAACACTGTGTATCTCTCTCTCGCAGAGCCCGGCTGCCTAATTCGAAACGTCCAGCGATTGCTCCGACACGAAAGATGCCAGCACAGAAAGGTGTAGCTGGTTTTCACTGCCCCTTGGAACTACGTTCGCTGCCACACAGACATTCGCGTTCTGCAAAAGCTTTGGTTGGTAATGGGGCAACACTCTGTATCTCTCTCTCGCAGAGTCCGGCAGCCAAATTCGAAATGTCCAGCGATTGCTCCCAAACGAAAGCTGCCAGCACGGAAAGCTGTAGCTGGTTTTCACTGCCCCTTGGAACTGCATTCACTGCCACACAGACATTCGCGTTCTGCAGAAGCTTTGGTTGGTAATGGGGCAACACTGTGTATCTCTCTCTTGCAGAGCCCAGCTGCCAAATTCGAAATGTCCAGCGATTGCTCCCACACGAAAGCTGCCAGCACGGAAAGATATAGCTGGTTTTCACTGCCCCTTGGAACTGCATTCGCTGCCACACAGACATTCGCGTTCTGCAAAAGCTTTGGTTGGTAATGGGGCAACACTCTGTATCTCTCTGTCGCACAGCCCGGCAGCCAAATTTGAAACGTCCAGCGATTGCTCCCAAACGAAACCTGCCAGTACTAAAGCTGTAGCTGGTTTTCACTGCCCCTTGGAACTGCGTTCGCTGCCACACAGACATTTGCGTTCTGCTAAAGCTTTGGTTGGTGATGGGGCAACACTCTGTATCTCTCTCTCGCAGAGCCCGGCAGCCAAATACCAAACGTCCAGCCACTGTGCCCAAACGAAATATGCCAGCACTGAAAGTAGTAGCTGGTTTTCACTGCCCCTTGGAAGTACGTTCGCTGCCACACAGACATTCGCGTTCTGCAGAAGCTTTGGTTGGTAATGGGGCAACACTGTGTATCTCTCTCTCGCAGAGCCCGGCAGCCAAATTCGAAACGTCCAGCGATTGCTCCCAAACGAAAGCTGTCAGCACGGACAGCTGTAGCTGGTTTTCACTGCCCCTTGGAACTGCATTCGCTGCCACACAGACATTCGCGTTGTGCAAAAGCTTTGGTTGGTAATGGGGCAACACTCTGTATCTCTCTCTCGCAGAGCCCGGCTGCCAAATTCCAAACGTCCAGCGGTTGCGTACACACGAAAGCTGCCAACACTGAAAGCTGTAGCTGGTTTTCACTGCCCCTTGGAACTCCATTCGCTGCCACACAGACATTCGCGTTCTGCAAAAGCTTTGGTTGGTAATGGGGCAACACTCTGTATCTCTCTCTCGCAGAGCCCGGCTGCCAAATTCGAAACGTCCAGCGATTGCTCCCAAACGAAAGATGCCAGCACAGAAAGTTGTAGCTGGTTTTCACTGCCCCTTGGAACTACGTTTGCTGCCACACAGACATTCGCGTTCTGCAAAAGCTTTGGTTGGTAATGGGGCAACACTGTGTATCTCTCTCTCGCAGAGCCCGGCAGCCAAATTCGAAACGTCCAGCGATTGCTCCCAAACGAAAGCTGTCAGCACGGACAGCTGTAGCTGGTTTTCACTGCCCCTTGGAACTGCATTCGCTGCCACACAGACATTTGCGTTCTGCAAAAGCTTTGGTTGGTAATGGGGCAACACTCTGTATCTCTCTGTCGCACAGCCCGGCAGCCAAATTCGAAATGTCCAGCTATTGCTCCCACACGAAACCTGCCAGCACTGTAAGCTATAGCTGGTTTTCACTGCCCTTTGGAACTGCATTCGCTGCCACACAGACATTCGCGTTCTGCAAAAGCTTTGGTTGGTAATGCGGCAACACTGTGTATCTCTCTCTCGCAGAGCCCGGCTGCCAAATTCCAAACGTCCAGCGATTGCGTACACGCGAAAGCTGCCAACACTGAAAGCTGTAGCTGGTTTTCACTGCCCCTTGGAACTCCATTCGCTGCCACACAGTCATTCGCGTTCTGCAGAAGCTTTGGTTGGTAATGGGGCAACACTGTTTATCTCTGTCTCGCAGAGTCCGGCAGCCAAATTCGAAACGTCCAGCGATTGCTCCCAAAAGAAAGCTGCCAGCACTGAAAGCTGTAGCTGGTTTTCACTGCCCCTTGGAACTGCATTCGCTGCCACACAGACATTCGCGTTCTGCAGAAGCTTTGGTTGGTAATGGGGCAACACTGTGTATCTCTCTCTTGCAGAGCCCAGCTGCCAAATTCGAAATGTCCAGCGATTGCTCCCACACGAAAGCTGCCAGCACGGAAAGATACAGCTGGTTTTCACTGCCCCTTGGAACTGCATTCGCTGCCACACAGACATTCGCGTTCTGCAAAAGCTTTGGTTGGTAATGGGGCAACACTCTGTATCTCTCTGTCGCACAGCCCGGCAGCCAAATTTGAAACGTCCAGCGATTGCTCCCAAACGAAACCTGCCAGCACTAAAGCTGTAGCTGGTTTTCACTGCCCCTTGGAACTGCGTTCGCTGCCACACAGACATTCGCGTTCTGCTAAAGCTTTGGTTGGTGATGGGGCAACACTGTGTATCTCTCTCTCGCACAGCCCGGCAGCGAAATTCGAAACGTCCAGCGATTGCTCCCAAACGAAACCTGCCAGCACTAAAGCTGTAGCTGGTTTTCACTGCCCCTTGGAACTACGTTCGCTGCCACACAGACATTCGCGTTCTGCAGAATCTTTGGTTGGTAATGGGGCAACACTGTTTATCTCTCTCTCGCAGAGCCCGGCAGCCAAATTCGAAACGTCCAGTGATTGCTCCCAAACGAAAGCTGCCAGCACGGAAAACTGTAGCTGGTTTTCACTGCCCCTTGGAACTGCATTCGCTGCCACACAGACATTCGCCTTCTACAAAAGCTTTGGTTGGTAATGGGGCAACACTCTGTATCTCTCTGTCGCAGAGCCCGGCTGCCAAATTCGAAACGTCCAGCGATTGCTCCCACACGAAAGCTGCCAGCACGGAAAGATATAGCTGGTTTTCACTGCCCCTTGGAACTGCATTCGCTGCCACACAGACATTCGCGTTCTGCTAAAGCTTTGGTTGGTAATGGGGCAACACTCTGTATCTCTCTCTCGCAGAGCCCGGCTGCCAAATTCCAAACGTCCAGCGGTTGCGTACACACGAAAGCTGCCAACACTGAAAGCTGTAGCTGGTTTTCACTGCCCCTTGGAACTCCATTCGCTGCCACACAGACATTCGCGTTCTGCAAAAGCTTTGGTTGTTAATGGGGCAACACTCTGTATCTCTCTCTCGCAGAGCCCGGCTGCCAAATTCGAAACGTCCAGCGATTGCTCCCAAACGAAAGATGCCAGCACAGAAAGTTGTAGCTGGTTTTCACTGCACCTTGGAACTACGTTTGCTGCCACACAGACATTCGCGTTCTGCAAAAGCTTTGGTTGGTAATGGGGCAACACTGTGTATCTCTCTCTCGCAGAGCCCGGCAGCCAAATTCGAAACGTCCAGCGATTGCTCCCAAACGAAAGCTGTCAGCACGGACAGCTGTAGCTGGTTTTCACTGCCCCTTGGAACTGCATTCGCTGCCACACAGACATTCGCGTTCTGCAGAAGCTTTGGTTGGTAATGGGGCAACACTCTGTATCTCTCTCTTGCAGAGCCCGGCAGCCAAATTCGAAATGTCCAGCGATTGCTCCCACACGAAAGCTGCCAGCACGGAAAGATATAGCTGGTTTTCACTGCCCCTTGGAACTGCATTCGCTGCCACACAGACATTCGCGTTCTGCAAAAGCTTTGGTTGGTAATGGGGCAACACTCTGTATCTCTCTCTCGCAGAGCCCGGCTGCCAAATTCCAAACGTCCAGCGGTTGCGTACACACGAAAGCTGCCAACACTGAAAGCTATAGCTGGTTTTCACTGCCCCTTGGAACTCCATTCGCTGCCACACAGACATTCGCGTTCTGCAAAAGCTTTGGTTGGTAATGGGGCAACACTCTGTATCTCTCTGTCGCACAGCCCGGCAGCCAAATTCGAAATGTCCAGCTATTGCTCCCACACGAAACGTGCCAGCACTGTAAGCTATAGCTGGTTTTCACTGCCCCTTGGAACTGCATGCGCTGCCACACAGACATTCTTCTTCTACAAAAGCTTTGGTTGGTAATGAGGCAACACTCTGTATCTCTCTGTCGCACAGCCCGGCAGCCAAATTCGAAACGTCCAGCGATTGCTCCCAAACGAAACCTGCCAGCACGGAAAGCTGTAGCTGGTTTTCACTGCCCCTTGGAACTGCGTTCGCTGCCACACAGACATTCGCGTTCTGCTAAAGCTTTGGTTGGTAATGGGGCAACACTCTGTATCTCTCTCTCGCAGAGCCCGGCAGCCAAATACCAAACGTCCAGCCACTGTGCCCAAACGAAATGTGCCAGCACTGAAAGCAGTAGCTGGTTTTCACTGCCCCTTGGAACTACGTTCGCTGCCACACAGACATTCGCGTTCTGCAGAAGCTTTGGTTGGTAATGGGGCAACACTGTTTATCTCTCTCTCGCAGAGCCCGGCAGCCAAATTCGAAACGTCCAGTGATTGCTCCCAAACGAAAGCTGCCAGCACTGAAAGCTGTAGCTGGTTTTCACTGCCCCGTGGAACTACGTTCACTGCCACACAGACATTCGCGTTCTGCAAAAGCTTTGGTTGGTAATGGGGCAACACTGTGTATCTCTCTCTCGTAGAGCCCGCCTGCCAAATTCGAAACGTCCAGCGATTGCTCCCAAACGAAAGCTGCCAGAATGGAAAGCTGTAGTTGGTTTTCACTGCCCCTTGGAACTGCATTCGCTGCCACACAGACATTCGCGTTCTGCAAAAGCTTTGGTTGGTAATGGGGCAACACTGTGTATCTCTCTCTGGCAGAGCCCGGCAGCCAAATTCGAAATGTCCAGCGATTGCTCCCACACGAAAGCTGCCAGCACGGAAAGATATAGCTGGTTTTCACTGCCCCTTGGAACTCCATTCGCTGCCACACAGACATTCGCATTCTGCAAAAGCTTTGGTTGGTAATGGGGCAACACTCTGTATCTCTCTGTCGCACAGCCCAGCAGCCAAATTCAAAATGTCCAGCTATTGCTCCCACACGAAACGTGCCAGTACTGTAAGCTATAGCTGGTTTTCACTGCCCCTTGGAACTGCATGCGCTGCCACACAGACATTCGCCTTCTACAAAAGCTTTGGTTGGTAATGGGGCAACACTGTGTATCTCTCTGTCGCACAGCCCGGCAGCCAAATTCGAAACGTCCAGCGATTGCTCCCAAACGAAACCTGCCAGCACGGAAAGCTGTAGCTGGTTTTCACTGCCCCTTGGAACTGCGTTCGCTGCCACACAGACATTCGCGTTCTGCTAAAGCTTTGGTTGGTAATGGGGCAACACTCTGTATCTCTCTCTCGCAGAGCCCGGCAGCCAAATACCAAACGTCCAGCCACTGTGCCCAAACGAAATATGCCAGCACTGAAAGCAGTAGCTGGTTTTCACTGCCCCTTGGAACTACGTTCGCTGCCACACAGACATTCGCGTTCTGCAGAAGCTTTGGTTGGTAATGGGGCAACACTCTGTATCTCTCTCTTGCAGAGCCCGGCAGCCAAATTCGAAATGTCCAGCGATTGCTCCCACACGAAAGCTGCCAGCACGGAAAGATATAGCTGGTTTTCACTGCCCCTTGGAACTGCATTCGCTGCCACACAGACATTCGCGTTCTGCAAAAGCTTTGGTTGGTAATGGGGCAACACTCTGTATCTCTCTCTCGCAGAGCCCGGCTGCCAAATTCCAAACGTCCAGCGGTTGCGTACACACGAAAGCTGCCAACACTGAAAGCTGTAGCTGGTTTTCACTGCCCCTTGGAACTGCATTCGCTGCCACACAGACATTCGCGTTCTGCAAAAGCTTTGGTTGGTAATGGGGCAACACTCTGTATCTCTCTCTCGCAGAGCCCGGCTGCCAAATTCGAAACGTCCAGCGATTGCTCCCAAACGAAAGATGCCAGCACAGGAAGTTGTAGCTGGTTTTCACTGCCCCTTGGAACTACGTTTGCTGCCACACAGACATTCGCGTTCTGCAAAAGCTTTGGTTGGTAATGGGGCAACACTGTGTATCTCTCTCTCGCAGAGCCCGGCAGCCAAATTCGAAACGTCCAGCGATTGCTCCCAAACGAAAGCTGTCAGCACGGACAGCTGTAGCTTGTTTTCACTGCCCCTTGAAACTGCATTCGCTGCCACACAGACATTCGCGTTCTGCAGAAGCTTTGGTTGGTAATGGGGCAACACTGTGTATCTCTCTCTTGCAGAGCCCGGCAGCCAAATTCGAAATGTCCAGCGATTGCTCCCACACGAAAGCTGCCAGCACGGAAAGATATAGCTGGTTTTCACTGCCCCTTGGAACTGCATTCGCTGCCACACAGACATTCGCGTTCTGCAAAAGCTTTGGTTGGTAATGGGGCAACACTGTGTATCTATCTCTCGCAGAGCCCGGCAGCCAAATTCCAAACGTCCAGCGATTGCGTACACACGAAATCTGCCAACACTGAAAGCTGTAGCTGGTTTTCACTGCCCCTTGGAACTCCATTCGCTGCCACACAGACATTCGCGTTCTGCAAAAGCTTTGGTTGGTAATGGGGCAACACTGTGTATCTCTCTCTCGCAGAGCCCGGCTGCCAAATTCCAAACGTCTAGCGATTGTGTACACACGAAAGCTGCCAGCACGGAAAGCTGTAGCTGGGTTTCACTGCCCCTTGGAACTCCATTCGCTGCCACACAGACATTCGCGTTCTGCAAAAGCTTTGGTTGGTAATGGGGCAACACTCTGTATCTCTCTCTCGCAGAGCCCGGCAGCCAAATTCGAAACGTCCAGTGATTGCTCCCAAACGAAAGCTGCCAGCACTGAAAGCTGTAGCTGGTTTTCACTGCCCCTTGGAACTACGTTCGCTGCCACACAGACATTCGCGTTATGCAAAAGCTTTGGTTGGTAATGGGGCAACACTCTGTATCTCTCTGTCGCACAGCCCGGCAGCCAAATTCGAAACGTCCAGTGATTGCTCCCAAACGAAAGCTGCCAACACTGTAAGCTATAGCTGGTTTTCACTGCCCCTTGGAACTGCATGCGCTGCCACACAGACATTCGCCTTCTACAAAAGCTTTGGTTGGTAATGGGGCAACACTCTGTATCTCTCTCTCGCAGAGCCCGGCAGCCAAATTCCAAACGTCCAGCGATTGCTCCCAAAAGAAAGCTGCCAGCACGGAAAAATATAGCTGGTTTTCACTGCCCCTTGGATCTACGTTCACTGCCACACAGACATTCGCGTTCTGCAAAAGCTTTGGTTGGTAATGGGGCAACACTCTGTATCTCTCTCTCGCAGAGCCCGGCAGCCAAATTCCAAACGTCCAGCGATTGCTCCCAAACGAAAGCTGTCAGCACGGACAGCTGTAGCTGGTTTTCACTGCCCCTTGGAACTGCATTCGCTGCCACACAGACATTCGTGTTCTGCAGAAGCTTTGGTTGGTAATGGGGCAACACTCTGTATCTCTCTCTTGCAGAGCCCGGCAGCCAAATTCGAAATGTCCAGCGATTGCTCCCACACGAAAGCTGCCAGCACGGAAAGATATAGCTGGTTTTCACTGCCCCTTGGAACTGCATTCGCTGCCACACAGACATTCGCGTTCTGCAAAAGCTTTGGTTGGTAATGGGGCAACACTGTGTATCTCTCTCTCGCAGAGCCCGGCTGCCAAATTCCAAACGTCCAGCGGTTGCGTACACACGAAAGCTGCCAACACTGAAAGCTATAGCTGGTTTTCACTGCCCCTTGGAACTCCATTCGCTGCCACACAGACATTCGCGTTCTGCAAAAGCTTTGGTTGGTAATGGGGCAACACTCTGTATCTCTCTGTCGCACAGCCCGGCAGCCAAATTCGAAACGTCCAGCGATTGCTCCCAAACGAAACCTGCCAGCACGGAAAGCTGTAGCTGGTTTTCACTGCCCCTTGGAACTGCGTTCGCTGCCACACAGACATTCGCGTTCTGCTAAAGCTTTGGTTGGTAATGGGGCAACACTCTGTATCTCTCTCTCGCAGAGCCCGGCAGCCAAATACCAAACGTCCAGCCACTGTGCCCAAACGAAATGTGCCAGCACTGAAAGCAGTAGCTGGTTTTCACTGCCCCTTGGAACTACGTTCGCTGCCACACAGACATTCGCGTTCTGCAGAAGCTTTGGTTGGTAATGGGGCAACACTGTTTATCTCTCTCTCGCAGAGCCCGGCAGCCAAATTCGAAACGTCCAGTGATTGCTCCCAAACGAAAGCTGCCAGCACTGAAAGCTGTAGCTGGTTTTCACTGCCCCGTGGAACTACGTTCACTGCCACACAGACATTCGCGTTCTGCAAAAGCTTTGGTTGGTAATGGGGCAACACTGTGTATCTCTCTCTCGTAGAGCCCGCCTGCCAAATTCGAAACGTCCAGCGATTGCTCCCAAACGAAAGCTGCCAGAATGGAAAGCTGTAGTTGGTTTTCACTGCCCCTTGGAACTGCACTCGCTGCCACACAGACATTCGCGTTCTGCAAAAGCTTTGGTTGGTAATGGGGCAACACTGTGTATCTCTCTCTGGCAGAGCCCGGCAGCCAAATTCGAAATGTCCAGCGATTGCTCCCACACGAAAGCTGCCAGCACGGAAAGATATAGCTGGTTTTCACTGCCCCTTGGAACTCCATTCGCTGCCACACAGACATTCGCATTCTGCAAAAGCTTTGGTTGGTAATGGGGCAACACTCTGTATCTCTCTGTCGCACAGCCCAGCAGCCAAATTCAAAATGTCCAGCTATTGCTCCCACACGAAACGTGCCAGCACTGAAAGCAGTAGCTGGTTTTCACTGCCCCTTGGAACTCCATTCGCTGCCACACAAACATTCGCGTTCTGCAAAAGCTTTGGTTGGTAATGGGGCAACACTCTGTATCTCTCTATCGCAGAGCCCGGCAGCCAAATTCGAAATGTCCAGCGATTGCTCCCAAACGATAGCTCCCAGCACTGAAAGCTCTAGCTGGTTTTCACTGCCCCTTGGAACTACGTTCACTGCCACACAGACATTCGCGTTCTGCAAAAGCTTTGGTTGGTAATGGGGCAACACTGTTTATCTCTCTCTCGCAGAGCCCGGCAGCCAAATTCCAAACGTCCAGCGATTGCGTACACACGAAATCTGCCAACACTGAAAGCTGTAGCTGGTTTTCACTGCCCCTTGGAACTCCATTCGCTGCCACACAGACATTCGCGTTCTGCAAAAGCTTTGGTTGGTAATGGGGCAACACTGTGTATCTCTCTCTCGCAGAGCCCGGCTGCCAAATTCCAAACGTCCAGCGATTGTGTACACACGAAAGCTGCCAGCACGGAAAGCTGTAGCTGGGTTTCACTGCCCCTTGGAACTGCATTCGCTGCCACACAGACATTCGCGTTCTGCAGAAGCTTTGGTTGGTAATGGGGCAACACTGTGTATCTCTCTCTCGCAGAGCCCGGCAGCCAAATACCAAACGTCCAGCCACTGTGCCCAAACGATAGATGCCAGCACTGAAAGCAGTAGCTGGTTTTCACTGCCCCTTGGACCTGCATTCGCTGCCACAAGGACATTCGCGTTCTGCAAAAGCTTTGGTTGGTAATGGGGCAAAAGTGTTTATCTCTCTCTCGCAGAGCCCGGCAGCCAAATTCGAAACGTCCAGCGATTGCTCCCAAACGAAAGCTGCCAGCACAGAAAGCTGTAGCTTCTTTTCACTGCCCCTTGGAACTGCATTCGCTGCCACACAGACATTCGCCTTGTACAAAAGCTTTGGTTGGTAATGGGGCAACACTCTGTATCTCTCTCTCGCAGAGCCCGGCTGCCAAATTCCAAACGTCCAGCGATTGTGTACACACGAAAGCTGCCAACAGTGAAAGCTTTAGCTGGTTTTCACTGCCCCTTGGAACTCCATTCGCTGCCACACAGACATTCGCGTTCTGCAAAAGCTTTGGTTGGTAATGGGGCAACACTCTGTATCTCTCTCTCGCAGAGCCCGGCAGCCAAATTCGAAACGTCCAGCGATTGCTCCCAAACGAAAGCTGCCAGCACGGAAAGCTGTAGCTGGTTTTCACTGCCCCTTGGAACTACGTTCACTGCCACACAGACATTCGCGTTCTGCAAAAGCTTTGCTTGGTAATGGGGCAACACTGTGTATCTCTCTCTCGCAGAGCCCGGCAGCCAAATTCGAAACGTCCAGCGATTGCTCCCAAACGAAAGCTGCCAGCACAGAAAGCTGTAGCTGGTTTTCACTGCCCCTTGGAACTGCATTCGCTGCCACACAGACATTCGCGTTCTGCAGAAGCTTTGGTTGGTAATGGGGCAACACTGTTTATCTCTCTCTCGCAGAGCCCGGCAGCCAAATTCGAAACGTCCAGCGATTGCTCCCAAACGAAAGCTGTCAGCACGGACAGCTGTAGCTTGTTTTCACTGCCCCTTGAAACTGCATTCGCTGCCACACAGACATTCGCGTTCTGCAGAAGCTTTGGTTGGTAATGGGGCAACACTGTGTATCTCTCTCTTGCAGAGCCCGGCAGCCAAATTCGAAATGTCCAGCGATTGCTCCCACACGAAAGCTGCCAGCACGGAAAGATATAGCTGGTTTTCACTGCCCCTTGGAACTGCATTCGCTGCCACACAGACATTCGCGTTCTGCAAAAGCTTTGGTTGGTAATGGGGCAACACTGTGTATCTCTCTCTCGCAGAGCCCGGCAGCCAAATTCCAAACGTCCAGCGATTGCGTACACACGAAATCTGCCAACACTGAAAGCTGTAGCTGGTTTTCACTGCCCCTTGGAACTCCATTCGCTGCCACACAGACATTCGCGTTCTGCAAAAGCTTTGGTTGGTAATGGGGCAACACTGTGTATCTCTCTCTCGCAGAGCCCGGCTGCCAAATTCCAAACGTCTAGCGATTGTGTACACACGAAAGCTGCCAGCACGGAAAGCTGTAGCTGGGTTTCACTGCCCCTTGGAACTCCATTCGCTGCCACACAGACATTCGCGTTCTGCAAAAGCTTTGGTTGGTAATGGGGCAACACTCTGTATCTCTCTCTCGCAGAGCCCGGCAGCCAAATTCGAAACGTCCAGTGATTGCTCCCAAACGACAGCTGCCAGCACTGAAAGCTGTAGCTGGTTTTCACTGCCCCTTGGAACTACGTTCGCTGCCACACAGACATTCGCGTTATGCAAAAGCTTTGGTTGGTAATGGGGCAACACTCTGTATCTCTCTGTCGCACAGCCCGGCAGCCAAATTCGAAACGTCCAGTGATTGCTCCCAAACGAAAGCTGCCAACACTGTAAGCTATAGCTGGTTTTCACTGCCCCTTGGAACTGCATGCGCTGCCACACAGACATTCGCCTTCTACAAAAGGTTTGGTTGGTAATGGGGCAACACTCTGTATCTCTCTCTCGCAGAGCCCGGCAGCCAAATTCCAAACGTCCAGCGATTGCTCCCAAAAGAAAGCTGCCAGCACGGAAAAATATAGCTGGTTTTCACTGCCCCTTGGATCTACGTTCACTGCCACACAGACATTCGCGTTCTGCAAAAGCTTTGGTTGGTAATGGGGCAACACTCTGTATCTCTCTCTCGCAGAGCCCGGCAGCCAAATTCCAAACGTCCAGCGATTGCTCCCAAACGAAAGCTGTCAGCACGGACAGCTGTAGCTGGTTTTCACTGCCCCTTGGAACTGCATTCGCTGCCACACAGACATTCGTGTTCTGCAGAAGCTTTGGTTGGTAATGGGGCAACACTCTGTATCTCTCTCTTGCAGAGCCCGGCAGCCAAATTCGAAATGTCCAGCGATTGCTCCCACACGAAAGCTGCCAGCACGGAAAGATATAGCTGGTTTTCACTGCCCCTTGGAACTGCATTCGCTGCCACACAGACATTCGCGTTCTGCAAAAGCTTTGGTTGGTAATGGGGCAACACTGTGTATCTCTCTCTCGCAGAGCCCGGCTGCCAAATTCCAAACGTCCAGCGGTTGCGTACACACGAAAGCTGCCAACACTGAAAGCTATAGCTGGTTTTCACTGCCCCTTGGAACTCCATTCGCTGCCACACAGACATTCGCGTTCTGCAAAAGCTTTGGTTGGTAATGGGGCAACACTCTGTATCTCTCTGTCGCACAGCCCGGCAGCCAAATTCGAAACGTCCAGCGATTGCTCCCAAACGAAACCTGCCAGCACGGAAAGCTGTAGCTGGTTTTCACTGCCCCTTGGAACTGCGTTCGCTGCCACACAGACATTCGCGTTCTGCTAAAGCTTTGGTTGGTAATGGGGCAACACTCTGTATCTCTCTCTCGCAGAGCCCGGCAGCCAAATACCAAACGTCCAGCCACTGTGCCCAAACGAAATGTGCCAGCACTGAAAGCAGTAGCTGGTTTTCACTGCCCCTTGGAACTACGTTCGCTGCCACACAGACATTCGCGTTCTGCAGAAGCTTTGGTTGGTAATGGGGCAACACTGTTTATCTCTCTCTCGCAGAGCCCGGCAGCCAAATTCGAAACGTCCAGTGATTGCTCCCAAACGAAAGCTGCCAGCACTGAAAGCTGTAGCTGGTTTTCACTGCCCCGTGGAACTACGTTCACTGCCACACAGACATTCGCGTTCTGCAAAAGCTTTGGTTGGTAATGGGGCAACACTGTGTATCTCTCTCTCGTAGAGCCCGCCTGCCAAATTCGAAACGTCCAGCGATTGCTCCCAAACGAAAGCTGCCAGAATGGAAAGCTGTAGTTGGTTTTCACTGCCCCTTGGAACTGCACTCGCTGCCACACAGACATTCGCGTTCTGCAAAAGCTTTGGTTGGTAATGGGGCAACACTGTGTATCTCTCTCTGGCAGAGCCCGGCAGCCAAATTCGAAATGTCCAGCGATTGCTCCCACACGAAAGCTGCCAGCACGGAAAGATATAGCTGGTTTTCACTGCCCCTTGGAACTCCATTCGCTGCCACACAGACATTCGCATTCTGCAAAAGCTTTGGTTGGTAATGGGGCAACACTCTGTATCTCTCTGTCGCACAGCCCAGCAGCCAAATTCAAAATGTCCAGCTATTGCTCCCACACGAAACGTGCCAGCACTGAAAGCAGTAGCTGGTTTTCACTGCCCCTTGGAACTCCATTCGCTGCCACACAAACATTCGCGTTCTGCAAAAGCTTTGGTTGGTAATGGGGCAACACTCTGTATCTCTCTATCGCAGAGCCCGGCAGCCAAATTCGAAATGTCCAGCGATTGCTCCCAAACGAAAGCTCCCATCACTGAAAGCTCTAGCTGGTTTTCACTGCCCCTTGGAACTACGTTCACTGCCACACAGACATTCGCGTTCTGCAAAAGCTTTGGTTGGTAATGGGGCAACACTGTTTATCTCTCTCTCGCAGAGCCCGGCAGCCAAATTCCAAACGTCCAGCGATTGCGTACACACGAAATCTGCCAACACTGAAAGCTGTAGCTGGTTTTCACTGCCCCTTGGAACTCCATTCGCTGCCACACAGACATTCGCGTTCTGCAAAAGCTTTGGTTGGTAATGGGGCAACACTGTGTATCTCTCTCTCGCAGAGCCCGGCTGCCAAATTCCAAACGTCCAGCGATTGTGTACACACGAAAGCTGCCAGCACGGAAAGCTGTAGCTGGGTTTCACTGCCCCTTGGAACTGCATTCGCTGCCACACAGACATTCGCGTTCTGCAGAAGCTTTGGTTGGTAATGGGGCAACACTGTGTATCTCTCTCTCGCAGAGCCCGGCAGCCAAATACCAAACGTCCAGCCACTGTGCCCAAACGATAGATGCCAGCACTGAAAGCAGTAGCTGGTTTTCACTGCCCCTTGGACCTGCATTCGCTGCCACAAGGACATTCGCGTTCTGCAAAAGCTTTGGTTGGTAATGGGGCAAAAGTGTTTATCTCTCTCTCGCAGAGCCCGGCAGCCAAATTCGAAACGTCCAGCGATTGCTCCCAAACGAAAGCTGCCAGCACAGAAAGCTGTAGCTTCTTTTCACTGCCCCTTGGAACTGCATTCGCTGCCACACAGACATTCGCCTTGTACAAAAGCTTTGGTTGGTAATGGGGCAACACTCTGTATCTCTCTCTCGCAGAGCCCGGCTGCCAAATTCCAAACGTCCAGCGATTGTGTACACACGAAAGCTGCCAACAGTGAAAGCTTTAGCTGGTTTTCACTGCCCCTTGGAACTCCATTCGCTGCCACACAGACATTCGCGTTCTGCAAAAGCTTTGGTTGGTAATGGGGCAACACTCTGTATCTCTCTCTCGCAGAGCCCGGCAGCCAAATTCGAAACGTCCAGTGATTGCTCCCAAACGAAAGCTGCCAGCACGGAAAGCTGTAGCTGGTTTTCACTGCCCCTTGGAACTACGTTCACTGCCACACAGACATTCGCGTTCTGCAAAAGCTTTGCTTGGTAATGGGGCAACACTGTGTATCTCTCTCTCGCAGAGCCCGGCAGCCAAATTCGAAACGTCCAGCGATTGCTCCCAAACGAAAGCTGCCAGCACAGAAAGCTGTAGCTGGTTTTCACTGCCCCTTGGAACTGCATTCGCTGCCACACAGACATTCGCGTTCTGCAGAAGCTTTGGTTGGTAATGGGGCAACACTGTTTATCTCTCTCTCGCAGAGGCCGGCAGCCAAATTCGAAACGTCCAGCGATTGCTCCCAAACGAAAGCTGCCAGCATGGAAAGATATAGCTGGTTTTCACTGCCCCTTGGAACTGCATTCGCTGCCACACAGACATTCGCCTTCTACAAAAGCTTTGCTTGGTAATGGGGCAACACTGTGTATCTCTCTCTCGCAGAGCCCGGCTGCCAAATTCGAAACGTCCAGCGATTGCTCCCAAACGAAAGCTGCCAGCACGGAAAGCTCTAGCTGGTTTTCACTGCCCCTTGGAACTACGTTCACTGCCACACAGACATTCGCGTTCTGCAAAAGCTTTGGTTGGTAATGGGGCAACACTGTTTATCTCTCTCTCGCAGAGCCCGGCAGCCAAATTCCAAACGTCCAGCGATTGCGTACACACGAAATCTGCCAACACTGAAAGCTGTAGCTGGTTTTCACTGCCCCTTGGAACTCCATTCGCTGCCACACAGACATTCGCGTTCTGCAAAAGCTTTGGTTGGTAATGGGGCAACACTGTGTATCTCTCTCTCGCAGAGCCCGGCTGCCAAATTCCAAACGTCCAGCGATTGTGTACACACGAAAGCTGCCAGCACGGAAAGCTGTAGCTGGTTTTCACTGCCCCTTGGAACTGCATTCGCTGCCACACAGACATTCGCGTTCTGCAGAAGCTTTGGTTGGTAATGGGGCAACACTGTGTATCTCTCTCTCGCAGAGCCCGGCAGCCAAATACCAAACGTCCAGCCACTGTGCCCAAACGATAGATGCCAGCACTGAAAGCAGTAGCTGGTTTTCACTGCCCCTTGGACCTGCATTCGCTGCCACAAGGACATTCGCGTTCTGCAAAAGCTTTGGTTGGTAATGGGGCAAAAGTGTTTATCTCTCTCTCGCAGAGCCCGGCAGCCAAATTCGAAACGTCCAGCGATTGCTCCCAAACGAAAGCTGCCAGCACAGAAAGCTGTAGCTGGTTTTCACTGCCCCTTGGAACTGCATTCGCTGCCACACAGACATTCGCCTTGTACAAAAGCTTTGGTTGGTAATGGGGCAACACTCTGTATCTCTCTCTCGCAGAGCCCGGCTGCCAAATTCCAAACGTCCAGCGATTGTGTACACACGAAACGTGCCAGCACTGTAAGCTATAGCTGGTTTTCACTGCCCCTTGGAACTGCATGCGCTGCCACACAGACATTCGCCTTCTACAAAAGCTTTGGTTGGTAATGGGGCAACACTCTGTATCTCTCTCTCGCAGAGCCCGGCAGCCAAATTCGAAACGTCCAGCGATTGCTCCCAAACGAAAGCTGCTAGCACGGAAAGATATACCTGCTTTTCACTGCCCCTTGGAACTACGTTCACTGCCACACAGACATTCGCGTTCTGCAAAAGCTTTGGTTGGTAATGGGGCAACACCGTGTATCTCTCTCTCGCAGAGCCCGGCTGCCAAATTCCAAACGTCCAGCGATTGTGTACACACGAAAGCTGCCAACACTGAAAGCTGTAGCTGGTTTTCACTGCCCCTTGGAACTCCGTTCGCTGCCACACAGACATATGCGTTCTGCAAAAGCTTTGGTTGGTAATGGGGCAACACTCTGTATCTCTCTCTCGCAGAGTCCGGCTGCCAAATTCGAAACGTCCAGCGATTGCTCCCAAACGAAAGCTGCCAGCACGGAAAGCTGTAGCTGGTTTTCACTGCCCCTTGGAACTGCATTCGCTGCCACACAGACATTCGCGTTCTGCAGAAGCTTTGGTTGGTAATGGGGCAACACTGTGTATCTCTCTCTTGCAGAGCCCGGCAGCCAAATACCAAACGTCCAGCCACTGTGCCCAAACGAAAGATGCCAGCACTGAAAGCTGTAGCTGGTTTTCACTGCCCCTTGGATCTGCATTCGCTGCCACAAGTACATTCGCGTTCTGCAGAAGCTTTGGTTGGTAATGGGGCAACACTCTGTATCTCTCTCTCGCAGAGCCCGGCAGCCAAATTATAAACGTCCAGCGATTGCTCCCAAACGAAAGCTGCCAGCATGGAAAGATATACCTGGTTTTCACTGCCCCTTGGAACTGCATTCGCTGCCACACAGACATTCGCCTTCTACAAAAGCTTTGCTTGGTAATGGGGAAACACTCCGTATCTCTCTCTCGCAGAGCCCGGCGGCCAAATTCGAAACGTCCAGCGATTGCTCCGACACGAAAGATGCCAGCACTGAAAGCAGTAGCTGGTTTTCACTGCCCCTTGGAACTACGTTCGCTGCCACACAGACATTCACGTTCTGCAGAAGCTTTGGTTGGTAATGGGGCAACACTGTGTATGTCTCTCTCGCACAGCCCGGCAGCCAAATTCGAAATGTCTAGCTATTGCTCCCACACAAAAGCTGCCATCATGTAAAGGTGTAGCTGGTTTTCACTGCCCCTTGGAACTGCATTCGCTGCCACACAGACATTCGCGTTCTGCAAAAGCTTTGGTTGGTAATGGGGCAACACTCTGTATCTCTCTCTCGCAGAGCCCGGCAGCCAAATTTGAAACGTCCAGCGATTGCTCCCAAACGAAAGCTGCCAGCACGGAAAGATATAGCTGGTTTTCACTGCCGGTTGGATCTACATTCACTGCCACACAGACATTCGCGTTCTGCAAAAGCTTTGGTTAGTAATGGGGCAACACTCTGTATCTCTCTCTCGCACAGCCCGGCTGCCAAATTCCAAACGTCCAGCGATTGCGTACACACGAAAGCTGCCAACACTGAAAGCTGTAGCTGGTTTTCACTGCCCCTTGGAACTGCATTCGCTGCCACACAGACATTCGTGTTCTGCAAAAGCTTTTTTTGGTAATGGGGCAACACTCTGTATCTCTCTCTCTCAGAGCCCGGCAGCCAAATTCGAAACGTCCAGTGATTGCTCCCAAACGAAAGCTGCCAGCACTGAAAGCTGTAGCTGGTTTTCACTGCCCCTTGGAACTACGTTCACTGCCACACAGACATTCGCGTTCTGCAAAAGCTTTGGTTGGTAATGGGGCAACACTCTTTATCTCTCTGTCGCACAGCCCGGCAGCCAAATTCGAAATGTCCAGCTATTGCTCCCACACGAAACCTGCCAGCACTGAAAGCAGTAGCTGGTTTTCACTGCCCCTTGGATCTACGTTCACTGCCACACAGACATTGGCGTTCTGCAAAAGCTTTGGTTGGTAATGAGTCAACACTGTGTATCTCTCCCTCGTAGAGCCCGGCAGCCAAATTCGAAATGTCTAGCGATTGCTCCCACACAAAAGCTCCCAGCACGGAAAGCTGTAGCTGGTTTTCACTGCCCCTTGGAACTGCATTCGCTGCCACACAGACATTCGCGTTCTGCAAAAGCTTTGGTAGGTAATGGGGCAACACTCTGTATCTCTCTCTCGCAGAGCCCGGCAGCCAAATTCGAAACGTCCAGCGATTGCTCCCAAACGAAAGCTGCCAGCACGGAAAGATAAAGCTGGTTTTCACTGCCCCTTGGATCTACGTTCACTGCCACACAGACATTCGCGTTCTGCAAAAGCTTTGGTTGGTAATGGGGCAACACTCTGTATCTCTCTCTCGCAGAGCCCGGCTGCCAAATTCCAAACGTCCAGCGGTTGCGTACACACGAAAGCTGCCAACACTGAAAGCTGTAGCTGGTTTTCACTGCCCCTTGGAACTCCATTCGCTGCCACACAGACATTCGCGTTCTGCAAAAGCTTTTGTTGGTAATGGGGCAACACTGTGTATCTCTCTCTCCTAGAGCCCGGCAGCCAAATTCGAAACGTCCAGCGATTGCTCCCAAACGAAAGCTGCCAGCACGGAAAGCTGTAGCTGGTTTTCACTGCCCCTTGGAACTGCACTCGCTGCCACACAGACATTCGCGTTCTGCAGAAGCTTTGGTTGAAAATGGGGCAACACTGTGTATCTCTCTCTCGCAGAGCCCGGCTGCCAAATTCGAAACGTCCAGCGATTGCTCCGACACGAAAGATGCCAGCACAGAAAGGTGTAGCTGGTTTTCACTGCCCCTTGGAACTACGTTCGCTGCCACACAGACATTCGCGTTCTGCAAAAGCTTTGGTTGGTAATGGGGCAACACTCTGTATCTCTCTCTCGCAGAGTCCGGCAGCCAAATTCGAAATGTCCAGCGATTGCTCCCAAACGAAAGCTGCCAGCACGGAAAGCTGTAGCTGGTTTTCACTGCCCCTTGGAACTGCATTCACTGCCACACAGACATTCGCGTTCTGCAGAAGCTTTGGTTGGTAATGGGGCAACACTGTGTATCTCTCTCTTGCAGAGCTCAGCTGCCAAATTCGAAATGTCCAGCGATTGCTCCCACACGAAAGCTGCCAGCACGGAAAGATATAGCTGGTTTTCACTGCCCCTTGGAACTGCATTCGCTGCCACACAGACATTCGCGTTCTGCAAAAGCTTTGGTTGGTGATGGGGCAACACTCTGTATCTCTCTCTCGCAGAGCCCGGCAGCCAAATACCAAACGTCCAGCCACTGTGCCCAAACGATAGATGCCAGCACTGAAAGTAGTAGCTGGTTTTCACTGCCCCTTGGAACTACGTTCGCTGCCACACAGACATTCGCGTTCTGCAGAAGCTTTGGTTGGTAATGGGGCAACACTGTGTATCTCTCTCTCGCAGAGCCCGGCAGCCAAATTCGAAACGTCCAGCGATTGCTCCCAAACGAAAGCTGTCAGCACGGACAGCTGTAGCTGGTTTTCACTGCCCCTTGGAACTCCATTCGCTGCCACACAGACATTCGCGTTCTGCAGAAGCTTTGGTTGGTAATGGGGCAACACTCTGTATCTCTCTCTTGCAGAGCCCGGCAGCCAAATTCGAAATGTCCAGTGATTGCACCCACACGAAAGCTGCCAGCACGGAACGATATAGCTGGTTTTCACTGCCCCTTGGAACTGCATTCGCTGCCACACAGACATTCGCGTTCTGCAAAAGCTTTGGTTGGTAATGGGGCAACACTCTGTATCTCTCTCTCGCAGAGCCCGGCTGCCAAATTCCAAACGTCCAGCGGTTGCGTACACACGAAAGCTGCCAACACTGAAAGCTGTAGCTGGTTTTCACTGCCCCTTGGAACTCCATTCGCTGCCACACAGACATTCGCGTTCTGCAAAAGCTTTGGTTGGTAATGGGGCAACACTCTGTATCTCTCTCTCGCAGAGCCCGGCTGCCAAATTCGAAACGTCCAGCGATTGCTCCCAAACGAAAGATGCCAGCATAGAAAGTTGTAGCTGGTTTTCACTGCCCCTTGGAACTACGTTTGCTGCCACACAGACATTCGCGTTCTGCAAAAGCTTTGGTTGGTAATGGGGCAACACTGTGTATCTCTCTCTCGCAGAGCCCGGCAGCCAAATTCGAAACGTCCAGCGATTGCTCCCAAACGAAAGCTGTCAGCACGGACAGCTGTAGCTGGTTTTCACTGCCCCTTGGAACTGCATTCGCTGCCACACAGACATTCGCGTTCTGCAAAAGCTTTGGTTGGTAATGGGGCAACACTGTGTATCTCTCTCTCGCAGAGCCCGGCTGCCAAATTCCAAACGTCCAGCGGTTGCGTACACACGAAAGCTGCCAACACTGAAAGCTATAGCTGGTTTTCACTGCCCCTTGGAACTCCATTCGCTGCCACACAGACATTCGCGTTCTGCAAAAGCTTTGGTTGGTAATGGGGCAACACTCTGTATCTCTCTGTCGCACAGCCCGGCAGCCAAATTCGAAATGTCCAGCTATTGCTCCCACACGAAACGTGCCAGCACTGTAAGCTATAGCTGGTTTTCACTGCCCCTTGGAACTGCATGCGCTGCCACACAGACATTCTTCTTCTACAAAAGCTTTGGTTGGTAATGGGGCAACACTCTGTATCTCTCTGTCGCACAGCCCGGCAGCCAAATTCGAAACGTCCAGCGATTGCTCCCAAACGAAACCTGCCAGCACGGAAAGCTGTAGCTGGTTTTCACTGCCCCTTGGAACTGCGTTCGCTGCCACACAGACATTCGCGTTCTGCTAAAGCTTTGGTTGGTAATGGGGCAACACTCTGTATCTCTCTCTCGCAGAGCCCGGCAGCCAAATACCAAACGTCCAGCCACTGTGCCCAAACGAAATGTGCCAGCACTGAAAGCAGTAGCTGGTTTTCACTGCCCCTTGGAACTACGTTCGCTGCCACACAGACATTCGCGTTCTGCAGAAGCTTTGGTTGGTAATGGGGCAACACTGTTTATCTCTCTCTCGCAGAGCCCGGCAGCCAAATTCGAAACGTCCAGTGATTGCTCCCAAACGAAAGCTGCCAGCACTGAAAGCTGTAGCTGGTTTTCACTGCCCCGTGGAACTACGTTAACTGCCACACAGACAGTCGCGTTCTGCAAAAGCTTTGGTTGGTAATGGGGCAACACTGTGTATCTCTCTCTCGTAGAGCCCGCCTGCCAAATTCGAAACGTCCAGCGATTGCTCCCAAACGAAAGCTGCCAGAATGGAAAGCTGTAGTTGGTTTTCACTGCCCCTTGGAACTGCATTCGCTGCCACACAGACATTCGCGTTCTGCAAAAGCTTTGGTTGGTAATGGGGCAACACTGTGTATCTCTCTCTGGCAGAGCCCGGCAGCCAAATTCGAAATGTCCAGCGATTGCTCCCACACGAAAGCTGCCAGCACGGAAAGATATAGCTGGTTTTCACTGCCCCTTGGAAGTCCATTCGCTGCCACACAGACATTCGCATTCTGCAAAAGCTTTGGTTGGTAATGGGGCAAAACTCTGTATCTCTCTGTCGCACAGCCCAGCAGCCAAATTCAAAATGTCCAGCTATTGCTCCCACACGAAACGTGCCAGTACTGTAAGCTATAGCTGGTTTTCACTGCCCCTTGGAACTGCATGCGCTGCCACACAGACATTCGCCTTCTACAAAAGCTTTGGTTGGTAATGGGGCAACACTCTGTATCTCTCTGTCGCACAGCCCGGCAGCCAAATTCGAAACGTCCAGCGATTGCTCCCAAACGAAACCTGCCAGCACGGAAAGCTGTAGCTGGTTTTCACTGCCCCTTGGAACTGCGTTCGCTGCCACACAGACATTCGCGTTCTGCTAAAGCTTTGGTTGGTAATGGGGCAACACTCTGTATCTCTCTCTCGCAGAGCCCGGCAGCCAAATACCAAACGTCCAGCCACTGTGCCCAAACGAAATATGCCAGCACTGAAAGCAGTAGCTGGTTTTCACTGCCCCTTGGAACTACGTTCGCTGCCACACAGACATTCGCGTTCTGCAGAAGCTTTGGTTGGTAATGGGGCAACACTGTGTATCTCTCTCTCGCAGAGCCCGGCAGCCAAATTCGAAACGTCCAGCGATTGCTCCCAAACGAAAGCTGTCAGCACGGACAGCTGTAGCTGGTTTTCACTGCCCCTTGGAACTCCATTCGCTGCCACACAGACATTCGCGTTCTGCAGAAGCTTTGGTTGGTAATGGGGCAACACTCTGTATCTCTCTCTTGCAGAGCCCGGCAGCCAAATTCGAAATGTCCAGCGATTGCTCCCACACGAAAGCTGCCAGCACGGAAAGATATAGCTGGTTTTCACTGCCCCTTGGAACTGCATTCGCTGCCACACAGACATTCGCGTTCTGCAGAAGCTTTGGTTGGTAATGGGGCAACACTCTGTATCTCTCTCTCGCAGAGCCCGGCTGCCAAATTCCAAACGTCCAGCGGTTGCGTACACACGAAAGCTGCCAACACTGAAAGCTGTAGCTGGTTTTCACTGCCCCTTGGAACTGCATTCGCTGCCACACAGACATTCGCGTTCTGCAAAAGCTTTGGTTGGTAATGGGGCAACACTCTGTATCTCTCTCTCGCAGAGCCCGGCTGCCAAATTCGAAACGTCCAGCGATTGCTCCCAAACGAAAGATGCCAGCACAGGAAGTTGTAGCTGGTTTTCACTGCCCCTTGGAACTACGTTTGCTGCCACACAGACATTCGCGTTCTGCAAAAGCTTTGGTTGGTAATGGGGCAACACTGTGTATCTCTCTCTCGCAGAGCCCGGCAGCCAAATTCGAAACGTCCAGCGATTGCTCCCAAACGAAAGCTGTCAGCACGGACAGCTGTAGCTTGTTTTCACTGCCCCTTGAAACTGCATTCGCTGCCACACAGACATTCGCGTTCTGCAGAAGCTTTGGTTGGTAATGGGGCAACACTGTGTATCTCTCTCTTGCAGAGCCCGGCAGCCAAATTCGAAATGTCCAGCGATTGCTCCCACACGAAAGCTGCCAGCACGGAAAGATATAGCTGGTTTTCACTGCCCCTTGGAACTGCATTCGCTGCCACACAGACATTCGCGTTCTGCAAAAGCTTTGGTTGGTAATGGGGCAACACTGTGTATCTCTCTCTCGCAGAGCCCGGCTGCCAAATTCCAAACGTCCAGCGGTTGCGTACACACGAAAGCTGCCAACACTGAAAGCTATAGCTGGTTTTCACTGCCCCTTGGAACTCCATTCGCTGCCACACAGACATTCGCGTTCTGCAAAAGCTTTGGTTGGTAATGGGGCAACACTCTGTATCTCTCTCTCGCAGAGCCCGGCAGCCAAATTCGAAATGTCCAGCGATTGCTCCCAAACGAAAGCTGCCAGCACGGAAAGATATAGCTGGTTTTCACTGCCCCTTGGATCTACGTTCACTGCCACACAGACATTCGCGTTCTGCAAAAGCTTTGGTTGGTAATGGGGCAACACTGTGTATCTCTCTCTCGCACAGCCCGGCTGCCAAATTCCAAACGTGCAGCGATTGCGTTCACACGAAAGCTGCCAACACTGAAAGCTGTAGCTGGTTTTCACTGCCCCTTGGAACTCCATTCGCTGCCACACAAACATTCGCGTTCTGCAAATCTTTGGTTGGTAATGGGGCAACACTCTGTATCTCTCTCTCGCAGAGCCCGGCAGCCAAATTCGAAACGTCCAGTGATTGCTCCCAAACGAAAGCTGCCAGCACTGAAAGCTGTAGCTGGTTTTCACTGCCCCTTGGAACTACGTTCGCTGCCACACAGACATTCGCGTTATGCAAAAGCTTTGGTTGGTAATGGGGCAACACTCTGTATCTCTCTGTCGCACAGCCCGGCAGCCAAATTCGAAACGTCCAGTGATTGCTCCCAAACGAAAGCTGCCAACACTGTAAGCTATAGCTGGTTTTCACTGCCCCTTGGAACTGCATGCGCTGCCACACAGACATTCGCCTTCTACAAAAGCTTTGGTTGGTAATGGGGCAACACTCTGTATCTCTCTCTCGCAGAGCCCGGCAGCCAAATTCGAAACGTCCAGCGATTGCTCCCAAACGAAAGCTTCCAGCACGGAAAAATATAGCTGGTTTTCACTGCCCCTTGGAACTACGTTCACTGCCACACAGACATTCGCGTTCTGCAAAAGCTTTGGTTGGTAATGGGGCAACACCGTGTATCTCTCTCTCGCAGAGCCCGGCAGCCAAATTCCAAACGTCCAGCGATTGTGTACACACGAAAGCTGCCAACACTGAAAGCTGTAGCTGGTTTTCACTGCCCCTTGGAACTCCATTCGCTGCCACACAGACATTCGCGTTCTGCAAAAGCTTTGGTTGGTAATGGGGCAACACTCTGTATCTCTATCTCGCAGAGCCCGGCAGCCAAATTCGAAACGTCCAGTGATTGCTCCCAAACGAAAGCTGCCAGCACTGAAAGCTGTAGCTGGTTTTCACTGCCCCTTGGAACTACGTTCACTGCCACACAGACATTCGCGTTATGCAAAAGCTTTGGTTGGTAATGGGGCAACACTCTTTATCTCTCTGTCGCACAGCCCGGCAGCCAAATTCGAAATGTCCAGCTATTGCTCCCACACGAAACCTGCCAGCACTGAAAGCAGTAGCTGGTTTTCACTGCCCCTTGGATCTACGTTCACTGCCACACAGACATTCGCGTTCTGCAAAAGCTTTTGTTGGTAATGAGGCAACACTGTGTATGTCTCTCTCGCAGAGCCCGGCAGCCAAATTCGAAATGTCTAGCGATTGCTCCCACACAAAAGCTCCCAGCACGGAAAGCTGTAGCTGGTTTTCACTGCCCCTTGGAACTGCATTCGCTGCCACACAGACATTCGCGTTCTGCAAAAGCTTTGGTAGGTAATGGGGCAACACTCTGTATCTCTCTCTCGCAGAGCCCGGCAGCCAAATTCGAAACGTCCAGCGATTGCTCCCAAACGAAAGCTGCCAGCACGGAAAGATATAGCTGGTTTTCACTGCCCCTTGGATCTACGTTCACTGCCACACAGACATTCGCGTTCTGCAAAAGCTTTGGTTGGTAATGCGGCAACACTGTGTATCTCTCTCTCGCAGAGCCCGGCTGCCAAATTCCAAACGTCCAGCGATTGCTCCGACACGAAAGATGCCAGCACTGAAAGCAGTAGCTGGTTTTCACTGCCCCTTGGAACTCCATTCGCTGCCACACAAACATTCGCGTTCTGCAAAAGCTTTGGTTGGTAATGGGGCAACACTCTGTATCTCTCTATCGCAGAGCCCGGCAGCCAAATTCGAAATGTCCAGCGATTGCTCCCAAACGAAAGCTGCCAGCACTGAAAGCTCTAGCTGGTTTTCACTGCCCCTTGGAACTACGTTCACTGCCACACAGACATTCGCGTTCTGCAAAAGCTTTGGTTGGTAATGGGGCAACACTGTTTATCTCTCTCTCGCAGAGCCCGGCAGCCAAATTCCAAACGTCCAGCGATTGCGTACACACGAAATCTGCCAACACTGAAAGCTGTAGCTGGTTTTCACTGCCCCTTGGAACTCCATTCGCTGCCACACAGACATTCGCGTTCTGCAAAAGCTTTGGTTGGTAATGGGGCAACACTGTGTATCTCTCTCTCGCAGAGCCCGGCTGCCAAATTCCAAACGTCTAGCGATTGTGTACACACGAAAGCTGCCAGCACGGAAAGCTGTAGCTGGGTTTCACTGCCCCTTGGAACTCCATTCGCTGCCACACAGACATTCGCGTTCTGCAAATCTTTGGTTGGTAATGGGGCAACAGTCTGTATCTCTCTCTCGCAGAGCCCAGCAGCCAAATTCGAAACGTCCAGTGATTGCTCCCAAACGAAAGCTGCCAGCACTGAAAGCTGTAGCTGGTTTTCACTGCCCCTTGGAACTACGTTCGCTGCCACACAGACATTCGCGTTATGCAAAAGCTTTGGTTGGTAATGGGGCAACACTCTGTATCTCTCTGTCGCACAGCCCGGCAGCCAAATTCGAAACGTCCAGTGATTGCTCCCAAACGAAAGCTGCCAACACTGTAAGCTATAGCTGGTTTTCACTGCCCCTTGGAACTGCATGCGCTGCCACACAGACATTCGCCTTCCACAAAAGCTTTGGTTGGTAATGGGGCAACACTCTGTATCTCTCTCTCGCAGAGCCCGGCAGCCAAATTCGAAACGTCCAGCGATTGCTCCCAAACGAAAGCTGCCAGCACGGAAAAATATAGCTGGTTTTCACTGCCCCTTGGAACTGCATTCGCTGCCACACAGACATTCGCGTTCTGCAAAAGCTTTGGTTGGTAATGGGGCAACACTGTGTATCTCTCTCTCGCAGAGCCCGGCTGCCAAATTCCAAACGTCCAGCGGTTGCGTACACACGAAAGCTGCCAACACTGAAAGCTATAGCTGGTTTTCACTGCCCCTTGGAACTCCATTCGCTGCCACACAGACATTCGCGTTCTGCAAAAGCTTTGGTTGGTAATGGGGCAACACTGTGTATCTCTCTCTCGCAGAGCCCGGCAGCCAAATTCGAAATGTCCAGCGATTGCTCCCAAACGAAAGCTGCCAGCACGGAAAGATATAGCTGGTTTTCACTGCCCCTTGGATCTACGTTCACTGCCACACAGACATTCGCGTTCTGCAAAAGCTTTGGTTGGTAATGGGGCAACACTGTGTATCTCTCTCTCGCACAGCCCGGCTGCCAAATTCCAAACGTGCAGCGATTGCGTTCACACGAAAGCTGCCAACACTGAAAGCTGTAGCTGGTTTTCACTGCCCCTTGGAACTCCATTCGCTGCCACACAAACATTCGCGTTCTGCAAATCTTTGGTTGGTAATGGGGCAACACTCTGTATCTCTCTCTCGCAGAGCCCGGCAGCCAAATTCGAAACGTCCAGTGATTGCTCCCAAACGAAAGCTGCCAGCACTGAAAGCTGTAGCTGGTTTTCACTGCCCCTTGGAACTACGTTCGCTGCCACACAGACATTCGCGTTATGCAAAAGCTTTGGTTGGTAATGGGGCAACACTCTGTATCTCTCTGTCGCACAGCCCGGCAGCCAAATTCGAAACGTCCAGTGATTGCTCCCAAACGAAAGCTGCCAACACTGTAAGCTATAGCTGGTTTTCACTGCCCCTTGGAACTGCATGCGCTGCCACACAGACATTCGCCTTCTACAAAAGCTTTGGTTGGTAATGGGGCAACACTCTGTATCTCTCTCTCGCAGAGCCCGGCAGCCAAATTCGAAACGTCCAGCGATTGCTCCCAAACGAAAGCTTCCAGCACGGAAAAATATAGCTGGTTTTCACTGCCCCTTGGAACTACGTTCACTGCCACACAGACATTCGCGTTCTGCAAAAGCTTTGGTTGGTAATGGGGCAACACCGTGTATCTCTCTCTCGCAGAGCCCGGCAGCCAAATTCCAAACGTCCAGCGATTGTGTACACACGAAAGCTGCCAACACTGAAAGCTGTAGCTGGTTTTCACTGCCCCTTGGAACTCCATTCGCTGCCACACAGACATTCGCGTTCTGCAAAAGCTTTGGTTGGTAATGGGGCAACACTCTGTATCTCTCTCTCGCACAGCCCGGCAGCGAAATTCGAAATGTCCAGCGATTGCTCCCACACGAAAGCTGCCAGCACGGAAAGATATAGCTGGTTTTCACTGCCCGTTGGAACTGCATTCCCTGCCACACAGACATTCGCGTTCTGCAAAAGCTTTAGTTGGTAATGGGGCAACACTCTGTATCTCTCTCTCGCAGAGCCCGGCTGCCAAATTCCAAACGTCCAGCGATTGCGTACACACGAAAGCTGCCAACACTGAAAGCTGTAGCTGGTTTTCACTGCCCCTTGGAACTGCATTCGCTGCCACACAGACATTCGCGTTCTGCAAAAGCTTTTTTTGGTAATGGGGCAACACTCTGTATCTCTCTCTCGCAGAGCCCGGCAGCCAAATTCGAAACGTCCAGTGATTGCTCCCAAACGAAAGCTGCCAGCACTGAAAGCTGTAGCTGGTTTTCACTGCCCCTTGGAACTACGTTCACTGCCACACAGACATTCGCGTTATGCAAAAGCTTTGGTTGGTAATGGGGCAACACTCTTTATCTCTCTGTCGCACAGCCCGGCAGCCAAATTCGAAATGTCCAGCTATTGCTCCCACACGAAACCTGCCAGCACTGAAAGCAGTAGCTGGTTTTCACTGCCCCTTGGATCTACGTTCACTGCCACACAGACATTCGCGTTCTGCAAAAGCTTTTGTTGGTAATGAGGCAACACTGTGTACGTCTCTCTCGCAGAGCCCGGCAGCCAAATTCGAAATGTCTAGCGATTGCTCCCACACAAAAGCTCCCAGCACGGAAAGCTGTAGCTGGTTTTCACTGCCCCTTGGAACTGCATTCGCTGCCACACAGACATTCGCGTTCTGCAAAAGCTTTGGTAGGTAATGGGGCAACACTCTGTATCTCTCTCTCGCAGAGCCCGGCAGCCAAATTCGAAACGTCCAGCGATTGCTCCCAAACGAAAGCTGCCAGCACGGAAAGATATAGCTGGTTTTCACTGCCCCTTGGATCTACGTTCACTGCCACACAGACATTCGCGTTCTGCAAAAGCTTTGGTTGGTAATGCGGCAACACTGTGTATCTCTCTCTCGCAGAGCCCGGCAGCCAAATTCCAAACGTCCAGCGATTGCTCCGACACGAAAGATGCCAGCACTGAAAGCAGTAGCTGGTTTTCACTGCCCCTTGGAACTCCATTCGCTGCCACACAAACATTCGCGTTCTGCAAAAGCTTTGGTTGGTAATGGGGCAACACTCTGTATCTCTCTATCGCAGAGCCCGGCAGCCAAATTCGAAATGTCCAGCGATTGCTCCCAAACGAAAGCTGCCAGCACTGAAAGCTCTAGCTGGTTTTCACTGCCCCTTGGAACTACGTTCACTGCCACACAGACATTCGCGTTCTGCAAAAGCTTTGGTTGGTAATGGGGCAACACTGTTTATCTCTCTCTCGCAGAGCCCGGCAGCCAAATTCCAAACGTCCAGCGATTGCGTACACACGAAATCTGCCAACACTGAAAGCTGTAGCTGGTTTTCACTGCCCCTTGGAACTCCATTCGCTGCCACACAGACATTCGCGTTCTGCAAAAGCTTTGGTTGGTAATGGGGCAACACTGTGTATCTCTCTCTCGCAGAGCCCGGCTGCCAAATTCCAAACGTCTAGCGATTGTGTACACACGAAAGCTGCCAGCACGGAAAGCTGTAGCTGGGTTTCACTGCCCCTTGGAACTCCATTCGCTGCCACACAGACATTCGCGTTCTGCAAATCTTTGGTTGGTAATGGGGCAACAGTCTGTATCTCTCTCTCGCAGAGCCCGGCAGCCAAATTCGAAACGTCCAGTGATTGCTCCCAAACGAAAGCTGCCAGCACTGAAAGCTGTAGCTGGTTTTCACTGCCCCTTGGAACTACGTTCGCTGCCACACAGACATTCGCGTTATGCAAAAGCTTTGGTTGGTAATGGGGCAACACTCTGTATCTCTCTGTCGCACAGCCCGGCAGCCAAATTCGAAACGTCCAGTGATTGCTCCCAAACGAAAGCTGCCAACACTGTAAGCTATAGCTGGTTTTCACTGCCCCTTGGAACTGCATGCGCTGCCACACAGACATTCGCCTTCCACAAAAGCTTTGGTTGGTAATGGGGCAACACTCTGTATCTCTCTCTCGCAGAGCCCGGCAGCCAAATTCGAAACGTCCAGCGATTGCTCCCAAACGAAAGCTGCCAGCACGGAAAAATATAGCTGGTTTTCACTGCCCCTTGGAACTACGTTCACTGCCACACAGACATTCGCGTTCTGCAAAAGCTTTGGTTGGTAATGGGGCAACACTCTGTATCTCTCTCTCGCAGAGCCCGGCAGCCAAATTCCAAACGTCCAGCGATTGTGTACACACGAAAGCTGCCAACACTGAAAGCTGTAGCTGGTTTTCACTGCCCCTTGGATCTCCATTCGCTGCCCCACAGACATTCGCGTTCTGCAAAAGCTTTGGTTGGTAATGGGGCAACACTCTGTATCTCTCTCTCGCAGAGCCCGCCTGCCAAATTCGAAACGTCCAGCGATTGCTCCCAAACGAAAGCTGCCAGCACGGAAAGCTGTAGCTGGTTTTCACTGCCCCTTGGAACTGCATTCGCTGCCACACAGACATTCGCGTTCTGCAAAAGCTTTGGTTGGTAATGGGGCAACACTCTGTATCTCTCTCTCGCACAGCCCGGCAGCCAAATTCGAAATGTCCAGCGATTGCTCCCACACGAAAGCTGCCAGCACGGAAAGATATAGCTGGTTTTCACTGCCCGTTGGAACTGCATTCGCTGCCACACAGACATTCGCGTTCTGCAAAAGCTTTGGTTGGTAATGGGGCAACACTGTGTATCTCTCTCTCGCAGAGCCCGGCTGCCAAATTCCAAACGTCCAGCGATTGCGTACACACGAAAGCTGCCAACACTGAAAGCTGTAGCTGGTTTTCACTGCCCCTTGGAACTCCATTCGCTGCCACACAAACATTCGCGTTCTGCAAAAGCTTTGGTTGGTAATGGGGCAACACTCTGTATCTCTCTCTCGCAGAGCCCGGCAGCCAAATTGGAAATGTCCAGCGATTGCTCCCAAACGAAAGCTGCCAGCACGGAAAGCTGTAGCTGGTTTTCACTGCCCCTTGGAACTGCATTCGCTGCCACACAGACATTCGCGTTCTGCAAAAGCTTTGGTTGGTAATGGGGCAACACTCTGTATCTCTCTCTCGCACAGCCCGGCTGCCAAATTCCAAACGTCCAGCGATTGCGTACACACGAAAGCTGCCAACACTGAAAGCTGTAGCTGGTTTTCACTGCCCCTTGGAACTGCATTCGCTGCCACACAGACATTCGCGTTCTGCAAAAGCTTTTTTTGGTAATGGGGCAACACTCTGTATCTCTCTCTCGCAGAGCCCGGCAGCCAAATTCGAAACGTCCAGTGATTGCTCCCAAACGAAAGCTGCCAGCACTGAAAGCTGTAGCTGGTTTTCACTGCCCCTTGGAACTACGTTCACTGCCACACAGACATTCGCGTTCTGCAAAAGCTTTGGTTGGTAATGGGGCAACACTCTTTATCTCTCTGTCGCACAGCCCGGCAGCCAAATTCGAAATGTCCAGCTATTGCTCCCACACGAAACCTGCCAGCACTGAAAGCAGTAGCTGGTTTTCACTGCCCCTTGGATCTACGTTCACTGCCACACAGACATTCGCGTTCTGCAAAATCTTTGGTTGGTAATGAGTCAACACTGTGTATCTCTCTCTCGCAGAGCCCGGCAGCCAAATTCGAAATGTCTAGCGATTGCTCCCACACAAAAGCTCCCAGCACGGAAAGCTGTAGCTGGTTTTCACTGCCCCTTGGAACTGCATTCGCTGCCACACAGACATTCGCGTTCTGCAAAAGCTTTGGTAGGTAATGGGGCAACACTCTGTATCTCTCTCTCGCAGAGCCCGGCAGCCAAATTCGAAACGTCCAGCGATTGCTCCCAAACGAAAGCTGCCAGCACGGAAAGATATAGCTGGTTTTCACTGCCCCTTGGATCTACGTTCACTGCCACACAGACATTCGCGTTCTGCAAAAGCTTTGGTTGGTAATGCGGCAACACTGTGTATCTCTCTCTCGCAGAGCCCGGCTGCCAAATTCCAAACGTCCAGCGATTGCGTACACACGAAAGATGCCAGCACTGAAAGCAGTAGCTGGTTTTCACTGCCCCTTGGAACTGCATTCGCTGCCACACAAACATTCGCGTTCTGCAAAAGCTTTGGTTGGTAATGGGGCAACACTCTGTATCTCTCTCTCGCAGAGCCCGGCAGCCAAATTGGAAACGTCCAGCGATTGCTCCCAAACGAAAGCTGCCAGCACGGAAAGCTGTAGCTGGTTTTCACTGCCCCTTGGAACTGCATTCGCTGCCACACAGACATTCGCGTTCTGCAGAAGCTTTGGTTGGTAATGGGGCAACACTCTGTATCTCTCTCTCGCAGAGCCCGGCAGCCAAATTCGAAACGTCCAGTGATTGCTCCCAAACGAAAGCTGCCAGCACTGAAAGCTGTAGCTGGTTTTCACTGCCCCTTGGAACTACGTTCACTGCCACACAGACATTCGCGTTCTGCAAAAGCTTTGGTTGGTAATGGGGCAGCACTGTGTATCTCTCCCTCGTAGACCCCGGCTGCCAAATTCGAAATGTCCAGCTATTGCTCCCACACGAAACCTGCCAGCACTGAAAGCAGTAGCTGGTTTTCACTGCCCCTTGGATCTACGTTCACTGCCACACAGACATTCGCGTTCTGCAAAAGCTTTGGTTGGTAATGAGTCAACACTGTGTATCTCTCTCTCGCAGAGCCCGGCAGCCAAATTCGAAATGTCTAGCGATTGCTCCCACACAAAAGCTCCCAGCACGGAAAGCTGTAGCTGGTTTTCACTGCCCCTTGGAACTGCATTCGCTGCCACACAGACATTCGCGTTCTGCAAAAGCTTTGGTAGGTTATGGGGCAACACTCTGTATCTCTCTCTCGCAGAGCCCGGCAGCCAAATTCGAAACGTCCAGCGATTGCTCCCAAACGAAAGCTGCCAGCACGGAAAGATATAGCTGGTTTTCACTGCCCCTTGGATCTACGTTCACTGCCACACAGACATTCGCGTTCTGCAAAAGCTTTGGTTGGTAATGCGGCAACACTGTGTATCTCTCTCTCGCAGAGCCCGGCTGCCAAATTCCAAACGTCCAGCGATTGCGTACACACGAAAGATGCCAGCACTGAAAGCAGTAGCTGGTTTTCACTGCCCCTTGGAACTCCATTCGCTGCCACACAAACATTCGCGTTCTGCAAAAGCTTTGGTTGGTAATGGGGCAACACTCTGTATCTCTCTATCGCAGAGCCCGGCAGCCAAATTCGAAATGTCCAGCGATTGCTCCCAAACGAAAGCTGCCAGCACTGAAAGCTCTAGCTGGTTTTCACTGCCCCTTGGAACTACGTTCACTGCCACACAGACATTCGCGTTCTGCAAAAGCTTTGGTTGGTAATGGGGCAACACTGTTTATCTCTCTCTCGCAGAGCCCGGCAGCCAAATTCCAAACGTCCAGCGATTGCGTACACACGAAATCTGCCAACACTGAAAGCTGTAGCTGGTTTTCACTGCCCCTTGGAACTCCATTCGATGCCACACAGACATTCGCGTTCTGCAAAAGCTTTGGTTGGGAATGGGTCAACACTATGTATGTCTCTCTCTCACAGCCCGGCAGCCAAATTCGAAATGTCTAGCGATTGCTCCCAAACGAAAGCTGCCAGCATGGAAAGATATAGCTGGTTTTCACTGCCCCTTGGAAATGCATTCGCTGCCACACAGACATTCGCCTTGTACAAAAGCTTTGGTTGGTAATGGGGCAACACTCTGTATCTCTCTCTCGCAGAGCCCGGCAGCCAAATTGAAAACGTCCAGCGATTGCTCCCAAACGAAAGCTGTCAGCACGGACAGCTGTAGCTGGTTTTCACTGCCCCTTGGAACTACGTTCACTGCCACACAGACATTCGCGTTCTGCAAAAGCTTTGGTTGGTAATGGGGCAACACTCTGTATCTCTCTCTCGCAGAGCCCGGCTGCCAAATTCCAAACGTCCAGCGATTGTGTACATACGAAAGCTGCCAACAGTGAAAGCTTTAGCTGGTTTTCACTGCCCCTTGGCACTGCATTCGCTGCCACACAGACATTCGCGTTCTGCAAAAGCTTTGGTTGGTAATGGGGCAACACTCTGTATCTCTCTCTCGCAGAGCCCGGCAGCCAAATTCGAAACGTCCAGCGATTGCTCCCAAACGAAAGCTGCCAGCACGGAAAGCTGTAGCTGGTTTTCACTGCCCCTTGGAACTACGTTCACTGCCACACAGACATTCGCGTTCTGCAAAAGCTTTGGTTGGTAATGGGGCAACACTGTGTATCTCTCTCTCGCAGAGCCCGGCAGCCAAATTCGAAACGTCCAGCGATTGCTCCCAAACGAAAGCTGCCAGCACAGAAAGCTGTAGCTGGTTTTCACTGCCCCTTGGAACTGCATTCGCTGCCACACAGACATTCGCATTCTGCAGAAGCTTTGGTTGGTAATGGGGCAACACTGTTTATCTCTCTCTCGCAGAGCCCGGCAGCCAAATTCGAAACATCCAGCGATTGCTCCCAAACGAAAGCTGCCAGCATGGAAAGATATAGCTGGTTTTCACTGCCCCTTGGAACTGCATTCGCTGCCACACAGACATTCGCCTTCTACAAAAGCTTTGCTTGGTAATGGGGCAACACTGTGTATCTCTCTCTCGCAGAGCCCGGCTGCCAAATTTGAAACGTCCAGCGATTGCTCCCACACAAAAGCTGCCAGCATGTACAGGTGTAGCTGGTTTTCACTGCCCCTTGGAACTGCATTCGCTGCCACACAGACATTCGCGTTCTGCAAAAGCTTTGGTTGTTAATGGGGCAACACTGTTTATCTTTCTCTCGCAGAGCCCGGCAGCCAAATTCGAAACGTCCAGCGATTGCTCCCAAACGAAAGCTGCCAGCACGGAAAGCTGTAGCTGGTTTTCACTGCCCCTTGGAACTGCATTCGCTGCCACACAGACATTCGCGTTCTGCAAAAGCTTTGGTTGGTAATGGGGCAACACTGTGTATCTCTCTCTCGCAGAGCCCGGCAGCCAAATTCGAAACGTCCAGCGATTGCTCCCAAACGAAAGCCGTCAGCACGGACAGCTGTAGCTGGTTTTCACTGCCCCTTGGAACTACGTTCACTGCCATACAGACATTCGCGTTCTGCAAAAGCTTTGGTTGGTAATGGGGCAGCACTGTGTATCTCTCCCTCGTAGAGCCCGACTGCCAAATTCGAAACGTCAAGCGATTGCTCCCACACGAAAGCTGCCAGCACGGAGAGCTGTAGCTGGTTTTCACTGCCCCTTGGAACTGCATTCGCTGCCACACAGACATTCGCCTTCTACAAAAGCTTTGGTTGGTAATGGGGCAACACTCTGTATCTCTCTCTCGCAGAGCCCGGCAGCCAAATTCGAAACGTCCAGCGATTGCTCCCAAACGAAAGCTGCTAGCACGGAAAGATATAGCTGCTTTTCACTGCCCCTTGGAACTACGTTCACTGCCACACAGACATTCGCGTTCTGCAAAAGCTTTGGTTGGTAATGGGGCAACACCGTGTATCTCTCTCTCGCAGAGCCCGGCTGCCAAATTCCAAACGTCCAGCGATTGTGTACACACGAAAGCTGCCAACACTGAAAGCTGTAGCTGGTTTTCACTGCCCCTTGGAACTCCGTTCGCTGCCCCACAGACATTCGCGTTCTGCAAAAGCTTTGGTTGGTAATGGGGCAACACTCTGTATCTCTCTCTCGCAGAGCCCGCCTGCCAAATTCGAAACGTCCAGCGATTGCTCCCAAACGAAAGCTGCCAGCACGGAAAGCTGTAGCTGGTTTTCACTGCCCCTTGGAACTGCATTCGCTGCCACACAGACATTCGCGTTCTGCAGAAGCTTTGGTTGGTAGTCGGGCAACACTGTGTATCTAGCTCTTGCAGAGCCCGGCAGCCAAATACAAACGTCCAGCCACTGTGCCCAAACGAAAGATGCCAGCACTGAAAGCTGTAGCTGGTTTTCACTGCCCCTTGGATCTGCATTCGCTGCCACAAGTACATTCGCGTTCTGCAGAAGCTTTGGTTGGTAATGGGGCAACACTGTATCTCTCTCTTGCAGAGCCCGGCAGCCAAATTATAAACGTCCAGCGATTGCTCCCAAACGAAAGCTGCCAGCATGGAAAGATATACCTGGTTTTCACTGCCCCTTGGAACTGCATTCGCTGCCACACAGACATTCGCCTTCTACAAAAGCTTTGCTTGGTAATGGGGAAACACTCTGTATCTCTCTCTCGCAGAGCCCGGCGGCCAAATTCGAAACGTCCAGCGATTGCTCCGACACGAAAGATGCCAGCACTGAAAGCAGTAGCTGGTTTTCACTGCCCCTTGGAACTACGTTCGCTGCCACACAGACATTCGCGTTCTGCAGAAGCTTTGGTTGGTAATGGGGCAACACTGTGTATGTCTCTCTCGCACAGCCCGGCAGCCAAATTCGAAATATCTAGCTATTGCTCCCACACAAAAGCTGCCATCATGTAAAGGTGTAGCTGGTTTTCACTGCCCCTTGGAACTGCATTCGCTGCCACACAGACATTCGCGTTCTGCAAAAGCTTTGGTTGGTAATGGGGCAACACTCTGTATCTCTCTCTCGCAGAGCCCGGCAGCCAAATTTGAAACGTCCAGCGATTGCTCCCAAACGAAAGCTGCCAGCACGGAAAGATATAGCTGGTTTTCACTGCCCGTTGGATCTACATTCACTGCCACACAGACATTCGCGTTCTGCAAAAGCTTTGGTTGGTAATGGGGCAACACTGTGTATCTCTCTCTCGCACAGCCCGGCTGCCAAATTCCAAACGTCCAGCGATTGCGTACACACGAAAGCTGCCAACACTGAAAGCTGTAGCTGGTTTTCACTGCCCCTTGGAACTCCATTCGCTGCCACACAAACATTCGCGTTCTGCAAAAGCTTTGGTTGGTAATGGGGCAACACTCTGTATCTCTCTCTCGCAGAGCCCGGCAGCCAAATTGGAAACGTCCAGCGATTGCTCCCAAACGAAAGCTGCCAGCACGGAAAGCTGTAGCTGGTTTTCACTGCCCCTTGGAACTGCATTCGCTGCCACACAGACATTCGCGTTCTGCAAAAGCTTTGGTTGGTAATGGGGCAACACTCTGTATCTCTCTCTCGCACAGCCCGGCTGCCAAATTCCAAACGTCCAGCGATTGCGTACACACGAAAGCTGCCAACACTGAAAGCTGTAGCTGGTTTTCACTGCCCCTTGGAACTGCATTCGCTGCCACACAGACATTCGCGTTCTGCAAAAGCTTTTTTTGGTAATGGGGCAACACTCTGTATCTCTCTCTCGCAGAGCCCGGCAGCCAAATTCGAAACGTCCAGTGATTGCTCCCAAACGAAAGCTGCCAGCACTGAAAGCTGTAGCTGGTTTTCACTGCCCCTTGGAACTACGTTCACTGCCACACAGACATTCGCGTTCTGCAAAAGCTTTGGTTGGTAATGGGGCAACACTCTTTATCTCTCTGTCGCACAGCCCGGCAGCCAAATTCGAAATGTCCAGCTATTGCTCCCACACGAAACCTGCCAGCACTGAAAGCAGTAGCTGGTTTTCACTGCCCCTTGGATCTACGTTCACTGCCACACAGACATTCGCGTTCTGCAAAATCTTTGGTTGGTAATGAGTCAACACTGTGTATCTCTCTCTCGCAGAGCCCGGCAGCCAAATTCGTAATGTCTAGCGATTGCTCCCACACAAAAGCTCCCAGCACGGAAAGCTGTAGCTGGTTTTCACTGCCCCTTGGAACTGCATACGCTGCCACACAGACATTCGCGTTCTGCAAAAGCTTTGGTAGGTAATGGGGCAACACTCTGTATCTCTCTCTCGCAGAGCCCGGCAGCCAAATTCGAAACGTCCAGCGATTGCTCCCAAACGAAAGCTGCCAGCACGGAAAGATATAGCTGGTTTTCACTGCCCCTTGGATCTACGTTCACTGCCACACAGACATTCGCGTTCTGCAAAAGCTTTGGTTGGTAATGCGGCAACACTGTGTATCTCTCTCTCGCAGAGCCCGGCTGCCAAATTCCAAACGTCCAGCGATTGCGTACACACGAAAGATGCCAGCACTGAAAGCAGTAGCTGGTTTTCACTGCCCCTTGGAACTGCATTCGCTGCCACACAAACATTCGCGTTCTGCAAAAGCTTTGGTTGGTAATGGGGCAACACTCTGTATCTCTCTCTCGCAGAGCCCGGCAGCCAAATTGGAAACGTCCAGCGATTGCTCCCAAACGAAAGCTGCCAGCACGGAAAGCTGTAGCTGGTTTTCACTGCCCCTTGGAACTGCATTCGCTGCCACACAGACATTCGCGTTCTGCAAAAGCTTTGGTTGGTAATGGGGCAACACTCTGTATCTCTCTCTCGCACAGCCCGGCTGCCAAATTCCAAACGTCCAGCGATTGCGTACACACGAAAGCTGCCAACACTGAAAGCTGTAGCTGGTTTTCACTGCCCCTTGGAACTGCATTCGCTGCCACACAGACATTCGCGTTCTGCAAAAGCTTTTTTTGGTAATGGGGCAACACTCTGTATCTCTCTCTCGCAGAGCCCGGCAGCCAAATTCGAAACGTCCAGTGATTGCTCCCAAACGAAAGCTGCCAGCACTGAAAGCTGTAGCTGGTTTTCACTGCCCCTTGGAACTACGTTCACTGCCACACAGACATTCGCGTTCTGCAAAAGCTTTGGTTGGTAATGGGGCAGCACTGTGTATCTCTCCCTCGTAGAGCCCGGCTGCCAAATTCGAAATGTCCAGCTATTGCTCCCACACGAAACCTGCCAGCACTGAAAGCAGTAGCTGGTTTTCACTGCCCCTTGGATCTACGTTCACTGCCACACAGACATTCGCGTTCTGCAAAAGCTTTGGTTGGTAATGAGTCAACACTGTGTATCTCTCTCTCGCAGAGCCCGGCAGCCAAATTCGAAATGTCTAGCGATTGCTCCCACACAAAAGCTCCCAGCACGGAAAGCTGTAGCTGGTTTTCACTGCCCCTTGGAACTGCATTCGCTGCCACACAGACATTCGCGTTCTGCAAAAGCTTTGGTAGGTTATGGGGCAACACTCTGTATCTCTCTCTCGCAGAGCCCGGCAGCCAAATTCGAAACGTCCAGCGATTGCTCCCAAACGAAAGCTGCCAGCACGGAAAGATATAGCTGGTTTTCACTGCCCCTTGGATCTACGTTCACTGCCACACAGACATTCGCGTTCTGCAAAAGCTTTGGTTGGTAATGCGGCAACACTGTGTATCTCTCTCTCGCAGAGCCCGGCTGCCAAATTCCAAACGTCCAGCGATTGCGTACACACGAAAGATGCCAGCACTGAAAGCAGTAGCTGGTTTTCACTGCCCCTTGGAACTCCATTCGCTGCCACACAAACATTCGCGTTCTGCAAAAGCTTTGGTTGGTAATGGGGCAACACTCTGTATCTCTCTATCGCAGAGCCCGGCAGCCAAATTCGAAATGTCCAGCGATTGCTCCCAAACGAAAGCTGCCAGCACTGAAAGCTCTAGCTGGTTTTCACTGCCCCTTGGAACTACGTTCACTGCCACACAGACATTCGCGTTCTGCAAAAGCTTTGGTTGGTAATGGGGCAACACTGTTTATCTCTCTCTCGCAGAGCCCGGCAGCCAAATTCCAAACGTCCAGCGATTGCGTACACACGAAATCTGCCAACACTGAAAGCTGTAGCTGGTTTTCACTGCCCCTTGGAACTCCATTCGCTGCCCCACAGACATTCGCGTTCTGCAAAAGCTTTGGTTGGTAATGGGTCAACAATATGTATGTCTCTCTCTCACAGCCCGGCAGCCAAATTCGAAATGTCTAGCGATTGCTCCCAAACGAAAGCTGCCAGCATGGAAAGATATAGCTGGTTTTCACTGCCCCTTGGAACTGCATTCGCTGCCACACAGACATTCGCCTTGTACAAAAGCTTTGGTTGGTAATGGGGCAACACTCTGTATCTCTCTCTCGCAGAGCCCGGCAGCCAAATTGAAAACGTCCAGCGATTGCTCCCAAACGAAAGGTGCCAGCACGGAAAGATATAGCTGGTTTTCACTCCCCCTTGGAACTACGTTCACTGCCACACAGACATTCTCATTCTGCAAATGCTTTGGTTGGTAATGGGGCAACACTCTGTATCTCTCTCTCGCAGAGCCCGGCTGCCAAATTCGAAACGTCCAGCGATTGTGTACATACGAAAGCTGCCAACAGTGAAAGCTTTAGCTGGTTTTCACTGCCCCTTGGCACTGCATTCGCTGCCACACAGACATTCGCGTTCTGCAAAAGCTTTGGTTGGTAATGGGGCAACACTCTGTATCTCTCTCTCGCAGAGCCCGGCAGCCAAATTCGAAACGTCCAGCGATTGCTCCCAAACGAAAGCTGCCAGCACGGAAAGCTGTAGCTGGTTTTCACTGCCCCTTGGAACTACGTTCACTGCCACACAGACATTCGCGTTCTGCAAAAGCTTTGGTTGGTAATGGGGCAACACTGTGTATCTCTCTCTCGCAGAGCCCGGCAGCCAAATTCGAAACGTCCAGCGATTGCTCCCAAACGAAAGCTGCCAGCACAGAAAGCTGTAGCTGGTTTTCACTGCCCCTTGGAACTGCATTCGCTGCCACACAGACATTCGCGTTCTGCAGAAGCTTTGGTTGGTAATGGGGCAACACTGTTTATCTCTCTCTCGCAGAGCCCGGCAGCCAAATTCGAAACATCCAGCGATTGCTCCCAAACGAAAGCTGCCAGCATGGAAAGATATAGCTGGTTTTCACTGCCCCTTGGAACTCCATTCGCTGCCACACAGACATTCGCCTTCTACAAAAGCTTTGCTTGGTAATGGGGCAACACTGTGTATCTCTCTCTCGCAGAGCCCGGCTGCCAAATTTGAAACGTCCAGCGATTGCTCCCACACAAAAGCTGCCAGCATGTACAGGTGTAGCTGGTTTTCACTGCCCCTTGGAACTGCATTCGCTGCCACACAGACATTCGCGTTCTGCAAAAGCTTTGGTTGGTAATGGGGCAACACTGTGTATCTCTCTCTCGCAGAGCCCGGCAGCCAAATTCGAAACGTCCAGCGATTGCTCCCAAACGAAAGCCGTCAGCACGGACAGCTGTAGCTGGTTTTCACTGCCCCTTGGAACTCCATTCGCTGCCACACAAATATTCGCGTTCTGCAAAAGCTTTGGTTGGTAATGGGGCAACACTCTGTATCTCTCTCTCGCAAAGCCCGGCAGCCAAATTCGAAATGTCCAGCGATTGCTCCCACACGAAAGCTGCCAGCACGGAAAGATATAGCTGGTTTTCACTGCCCCTTGGAACTGCATTCGCTGCGACACAGACATTCGCGTTCTGCAAAAGCTTTGGTTGGTAATGGGGCAACACTCTGTATCTCTCTCTCGCAGAGCCCGGCTGCCAAATTCCAAACGTCCAGCGATTGCGTACACACGAAAGCTGCCAACACTGAAAGCTGTAGCTGGTTTTCACTGCCCCTTGGAACTCCATTCGCTGCCACACAGACATTCGCGTTCTGCAAATCTTTGGCTGGTAATGGGGCAGCACTCTGTATCTCTCTCTCGCAGAGCCCGGCAGCCAAATTCGAAACGTCCAGTGATTGCTCCCAAACGAAAGCTGCCAGCACTGAAAGCTGTAGCTGGTTTTCACTGCCCCTTGGAACTACGTTCACTGCCACACAGACATTCGCGTTCTGCAAAAGCTTTGGTTGGTAATGGGGCAACACTCTGTATCTCTCTGTCGCACAGCCCGGCAGCCAAATTCGAAACGTCCAGCGATTGCTCCCACACGAAACGTGCCAGCACTGTAAGCTATAGCTGGTTTTCACTGCCCCTTGGAACTGCATGCGCTGCCACACAGACATTCGCCTTCTACAAAAGCTTTGGTTGGTAATGGGGCAACACTCTGTATCTCTCTCTCGCAGAGCCCGGCAGCCAAATTCGAAACGTCCAGCGATTGCTCCCAAACGAAAGCTGCTAGCACGGAAAGATATAGCTGCTTTTCACTGCCCCTTGGAACTACGTTCACTGCCACTCAGACATTCGCGTTCTGCAAAAGCTTTGGTTGGTAATGGGGCAACACCGTGTATCTCTCTCTCGCAGAGCCCGGCTGCCAAATTCCAAACGTCCAGCGATTGTGTACACACGAAAGCTGCCAACACTGAAAGCTGTAGCTGGTTTTCACTGCCCCTTGGAACTCCGTTCGCTGCCACACAGACATTAGCGTTCTGCAAAAGCTTTGGTTGGTAATGGGGCAACACTCTGTATCTCTCTCTCGCAGAGTCCGGCTGCCAAATTCGAAACGTCCAGCGATTGCTCCGAAACGAAAGCTGCCAGCACGGAAAGCTGTAGCTGGTTTTCACTGCCCCTTGGAACTGCATTCGCTGCCACACAGACATTCGCGTTCTGCAGAAGCTTTGGTTGGTAGTCGGGCAACACTGTGTATCTCTCTCTTGCAGAGCCCGGCAGCCAAATACCAAACGTCCAGCCACTGTGCCCAAACGAAAGATGCCAGCACTGAAAGCTGTAGCTGGTTTTCACTGCCCCTTGGATCTGCATTCGCTGCCACAAGTACATTCGCGTTCTGCAGAAGCTTTGGTTGGTAATGGGGCAACACTCTGTATCTCTCTCTCGCAGAGCCCGGCAGCCAAATTATAAACGTCCAGCGATTGCTCCCAAACGAAAGCTGCCAGCATGGAAAGATATACCTGGTTTTCACTGCCACTTGGAACTGCATTCGCTGCCACACAGACATTCGCCTTCTACAAAAGCTTTGCTTGGTAATGGGGAAACACTCTGTATCTCTCTCTCGCAGAGCCCGGCGGCCAAATTCGAAACGTCCAGCGATTGCTCCGACACGAAAGATGCCAGCACTGAAAGCAGTAGCTGGTTTTCACTGCCCCTTGGAACTACGTTCGCTGCCACACAGACATTCGCGTTCTGCAGAAGCTTTGGTTGGTAATGGGGCAACACTGTGTATGTCTCTCTCGCACAGCCCGGCAGCCAAATTCGAAATGTCTAGCTATTGCTCCCACACAAAAGCTGCCATCATGTAAAGGTGTAGCTGGTTTTCACTGCCCCTTGGAACTGCATTCGCTGCCACACAGACATTCGCGTTCTGCAAAAGCTTTGGTTGGTAATGCGGCAACACTGTGTATCTCTCTCTCGCAGAGCCCGGCTGCCAAATTCCAAACGTCCAGCGATTGCGTACACACGAAAGATGCCAGCACTGAAAGCAGTAGCTGGTTTTCACTGCCCCTTGGAACTCCATTCGCTGCCACACAAACATTCGCGTTCTGCAAAAGCTTTGGTTGGTAATGGGGCAACACTCTGTATCTCTCTATCGCAGAGCCCGGCAGCCAAATTCGAAATGTCCAGCGATTGCTCCCAAACGAAAGCTGCCAGCACTGAAAGCTCTAGCTGGTTTTCACTGCCCCTTGGAACTACGTTCACTGCCACACAGACATTCGCGTTCTGCAAAAGCTTTGGTTGGTAATGGGGCAACACTGTTTATCTCTCTCTCGCAGAGCCCGGCAGCCAAATTCCAAACGTCCAGCGATTGCGTATACACGAAATCTGCCAACACTGAAAGCTGTAGCTGGTTTTCACTGCCCCTTGGAACTCCATTCGCTGCCCCACAGACATTCGCGTTCTGCAAAAGCTTTGGTTGGTAATGGGTCAACAATATGTATGTCTCTCTCTCACAGCCCGGCAGCCAAATTCGAAATGTCTAGCGATTGCTCCCAAACGAAAGCTGCCAGCATGGAAAGATATAGCTGGTTTTCACTGCCCCTTGGAACTGCATTCGCTGCCACACAGACATTCGCCTTGTACAAAAGCTTTGGTTGGTAATGGGGCAACACTCTGTATCTCTCTCTCGCAGAGCCCGGCAGCCAAATTGAAAACGTCCAGCGATTGCTCCCAAACGAAAGGTGCCAGCACGGAAAGATATAGCTGGTTTTCACTCCCCCTTGGAACTACGTTCACTGCCACACAGACATTCTCATTCTGCAAATGCTTTGGTTGGTAATGGGGCAACACTCTGTATCTCTCTCTCGCAGAGCCCGGCTGCCAAATTCGAAACGTCCAGCGATTGTGTACATACGAAAGCTGCCAACAGTGAAAGCTTTAGCTGGTTTTCACTGCCCCTTGGCACTGCATTCGCTGCCACACAGACATTCGCGTTCTGCAAAAGCTTTGGTTGGTAATGGGGCAACACTCTGTATCTCTCTCTCGCAGAGCCCGGCAGCCAAATTCGAAACGTCCAGCGATTGCTCCCAAACGAAAGCTGCCAGCACGGAAAGCTGTAGCTGGTTTTCACTGCCCCTTGGAACTACGTTCACTGCCACACAGACATTCGCGTTCTGCAAAAGCTTTGGTTGGTAATGGGGCAACACTGTGTATCTCTCTCTCGCAGAGCCCGGCAGCCAAATTCGAAACGTCCAGCGATTGCTCCCAAACGAAAGCTGCCAGCACAGAAAGCTGTAGCTGGTTTTCACTGCCCCTTGGAACTGCATTCGCTGCCACACAGACATTCGCGTTCTGCAGAAGCTTTGGTTGGTAATGGGGCAACACTGTTTATCTCTCTCTCGCAGAGCCCGGCAGCCAAATTCGAAACATCCAGCGATTGCTCCCAAACGAAAGCTGCCAGCATGGAAAGATATAGCTGGTTTTCACTGCCCCTTGGAACTCCATTCGCTGCCACACAGACATTCGCCTTCTACAAAAGCTTTGCTTGGTAATGGGGCAACACTGTGTATCTCTCTCTCGCAGAGCCCGGCTGCCAAATTTGAAACGTCCAGCGATTGCTCCCACACAAAAGCTGCCAGCATGTACAGGTGTAGCTGGTTTTCACTGCCCCTTGGAACTGCATTCGCTGCCACACAGACATTCGCGTTCTGCAAAAGCTTTGGTTGGTAATGGGGCAACACTGTGTATCTCTCTCTCGCAGAGCCCGGCAGCCAAATTCGAAACGTCCAGCGATTGCTCCCAAACGAAAGCCGTCAGCACGGACAGCTGTAGCTGGTTTTCACTGCCCCTTGGAACTCCATTCGCTGCCACACAAATATTCGCGTTCTGCAAAAGCTTTGGTTGGTAATGGGGCAACACTCTGTATCTCTCTCTCGCAAAGCCCGGCAGCCAAATTCGAAATGTCCAGCGATTGCTCCCACACGAAAGCTGCCAGCACGGAAAGATATAGCTGGTTTTCACTGCCCCTTGGAACTGCATTCGCTGCGACACAGACATTCGCGTTCTGCAAAAGCTTTGGTTGGTAATGGGGCAACACTCTGTATCTCTCTCTCGCAGAGCCCGGCTGCCAAATTCCAAACGTCCAGCGATTGCGTACACACGAAAGCTGCCAACACTGAAAGCTGTAGCTGGTTTTCACTGCCCCTTGGAACTCCATTCGCTGCCACACAGACATTCGCGTTCTGCAAATCTTTGGCTGGTAATGGGGCAGCACTCTGTATCTCTCTCTCGCAGAGCCCGGCAGCCAAATTCGAAACGTCCAGTGATTGCTCCCAAACGAAAGCTGCCAGCACTGAAAGCTGTAGCTGGTTTTCACTGCCCCTTGGAACTACGTTCACTGCCACACAGACATTCGCGTTCTGCAAAAGCTTTGGTTGGTAATGGGGCAACACTCTGTATCTCTCTGTCGCACAGCCCGGCAGCCAAATTCGAAACGTCCAGCGATTGCTCCCACACGAAACGTGCCAGCACTGTAAGCTATAGCTGGTTTTCACTGCCCCTTGGAACTGCATGCGCTGCCACACAGACATTCGCCTTCTACAAAAGCTTTGGTTGGTAATGGGGCAACACTCTGTATCTCTCTCTCGCAGAGCCCGGCAGCCAAATTCGAAACGTCCAGCGATTGCTCCCAAACGAAAGCTGCTAGCACGGAAAGATATAGCTGCTTTTCACTGCACCTTGGAACTACGTTCACTGCCACTCAGACATTCGCGTTCTGCAAAAGCTTTGGTTGGTAATGGGGCAACACCGTGTATCTCTCTCTCGCAGAGCCCGGCTGCCAAATTCCAAACGTCCAGCGATTGTGTACACACGAAAGCTGCCAACACTGAAAGCTGTAGCTGGTTTTCACTGCCCCTTGGAACTCCGTTCGCTGCCACACAGACATTAGCGTTCTGCAAAAGCTTTGGTTGGTAATGGGGCAACACTCTGTATCTCTCTCTCGCAGAGTCCGGCTGCCAAATTCGAAACGTCCAGCGATTGCTCCGAAACGAAAGCTGCCAGCACGGAAAGCTGTAGCTGGTTTTCACTGCCCCTTGGAACTGCATTCGCTGCCACACAGACATTCGCGTTCTGCAGAAGCTTTGGTTGGTAGTCGGGCAACACTGTGTATCTCTCTCTTGCAGAGCCCGGCAGCCAAATACCAAACGTCCAGCCACTGTGCCCAAACGAAAGATGCCAGCACTGAAAGCTGTAGCTGGTTTTCACTGCCCCTTGGATCTGCATTCGCTGCCACAAGTACATTCGCGTTCTGCAGAAGCTTTGGTTGGTAATGGGGCAACACTCTGTATCTCTCTCTCGCAGAGCCCGGCAGCCAAATTATAAACGTCCAGCGATTGCTCCCAAACGAAAGCTGCCAGCATGGAAAGATATACCTGGTTTTCACTGCCACTTGGAACTGCATTCGCTGCCACACAGACATTCGCCTTCTACAAAAGCTTTGCTTGGTAATGGGGAAACACTCTGTATCTCTCTCTCGCAGAGCCCGGCGGCCAAATTCGAAACGTCCAGCGATTGCTCCGACACGAAAGATGCCAGCACTGAAAGCAGTAGCTGGTTTTCACTGCCCCTTGGAACTACGTTCGCTGCCACACAGACATTCGCGTTCTGCAGAAGCTTTGGTTGGTAATGGGGCAACACTGTGTATGTCTCTCTCGCACAGCCCGGCAGCCAAATTCGAAATGTCTAGCTATTGCTCCCACACAAAAGCTGCCATCATGTAAAGGTGTAGCTGGTTTTCACTGCCCCTTGGAACTGCATTCGCTGCCACACAGACATTCGCGTTCTGCAAAAGCTTTGGTTGGTAATGGGGCAACACTCTGTATCTCTCTCTCGCAGAGCCCGGCAGCCAAATTTGAAACGTCCAGCGATTGCTCCCAAACGAAAGCTGCCAGCACGGAAAGATATAGCTGGTTTTCACTGCCCGTTGGATCTACATTCACTGCCACACAGACATTCGCGTTCTGCAAAAGCTTTGGTTGGTAATGGGGCAACACTGTGTATCTCTCTCTCGCACAGCCCGGCTGCCAAATTCCAAACGTCCAGCGATTGCGTACACACGAAAGCTGCCAACACTGAAAGCTGTAGCTGGTTTTCACTGCCCCTTGGAACTCCATTCGCTGCCACACAAACATTCGCGTTCTGCAAAAGCTTTGGTTGGTAATGGGGCAACACTCTGTATCTCTCTCTCGCAGAGCCCGGCAGCCAAATTGGAAACGTCCAGCGATTGCTCCCAAACGAAAGTTGCCAGCACGGAAAGCTGTAGCTGGTTTTCACTGCCCCTTGGAACTGCATTCGCTGCCACACAGACATTCGCGTTCTGCAAAAGCTTTGGTTGGTAATGGTGCAACACTCTGTATCTCTCTCTCGCACAGCCCGGCTGCCAAATTCCAAACGTCCAGCGATTGCGTACACACGAAAGCTGCCAACACTGAAAGCTGTAGCTGGTTTTCACTGCCCCTTGGAACTGCATTCGCTGCCACACAGACATTCGCGTTCTGCAAAAGCTTTTTTTGGTAATGGGGCAACACTCTGTATCTCTCTCTCGCAGAGCCCGGCAGCCAAATTCGAAACGTCCAGTGATTGCTCCCAAACGAAAGCTGCCAGCACTGAAAGCTGTAGCTGGTTTTCACTGCCCCTTGGAACTACGTTCACTGCCACACAGACATTCGCGTTCTGCAAAAGCTTTGGTTGGTAATGGGGCAACACTCTTTATCTCTCTGTCGCACAGCCCGGCAGCCAAATTCGAAATGTCCAGCTATTGCTCCCACACGAAACCTGCCAGCACTGAAAGCAGTAGCTGGTTTTCACTGCGTCTTGGATCTACGTTCACTGCCACACAGACATTCGCGTTCTGCAAAAGCTTTGGTTGGTAATGAGTCAACACTGTGTATCTCACTCTCGCAGAGCCCGGCAGCCAAATTCGAAATGTCTAGCGATTGCTCCCACACAAAAGCTCCCAGCACGGAAAGCTGTAGCTGGTTTTCACTGCCCCTTGGAACTGCATTCGCTGCCACACAGACATTCGCGTTCTGCAAAAGCTTTGGTAGGTAATGGGGCAACACTCTGTATCTCTCTCTCGCAGAGCCCGGCAGCCAAATTCGAAACGTCCAGCGATTGCTCCCAAACGAAAGCTGCCAGCACGGAAAGATATAGCTGGTTTTCACTGCCCCTTGGATCTACGTTCACTGCCACACAGACATTCGCGGTCTGCAAAAGCTTTGGTTTGTAATGCGGCAACACTGTGTATCTCTCTCTCGCAGAGCCCGGCTGCCAAATTCCAAACGTCCAGCGATTGCTCCGACACGAAAGATGCCAGCACTGAAAGCAGTAGCTGGTTTTCACTGCCCCTTGGAACTCCATTCGCTGCCACACAAACATTCGCGTTCTGCAAAAGCTTTGGTTGGTAATGGGGCAACACTCTGTATCTCTCTATCGCAGAGCCCGGCAGCCAAATTCGAAATGTCCAGCGATTGCTCCCAAACGAAAGCTGCCAGCACTGAAAGGTGTAGCTGGTTTTCACTGCCCCTTGGAACTACGTTCACTGCCACACAGACATTCGCGTTCTGCCAAAGCTTTGGTTGGTAATGGGGCAAAACTGTTTATCTCTCTCTCGCAGAGCCCGGCAGCCAAATTCCAAACGTCCAGCGATTGCGTACACACGAAATCTGCCAACACTGAAAGCTGTAGCTGGTTTTCACTGCCCCTTGGAACTCCATTCGCTGCCACACAGACATTCGCGTTCTGCAAAAGCTTTGGTTGGTAATGGGGCAACACTGTGTATCTCTCTCTCGCAGAGCCCGGCAGCCAAATTCGAAACGTCCAGCGATTGCTCCCAAACGAAAGCTGCCAGCACGGAAAGCTGTAGCTGGTTTTCACTGCCCCTTGGAACTGCATTCGCTGCCACACAGACATTCGCGTTCTGCAGAAGCTTTGGTTGGTAATGGGGCAACACTGTTTATCTCTCTCTCGCAGAGCCCGGCAGCCAAATCCGAAACGTCCAGCGATTGCTCCCAAACGAAAGCTGCCAGCATGGAAAGATATAGCTGGTTTTCACTGCCCCTTGGAACTGCATTCGCTGCCACACAAACATTCGCCTTCTACAAAAGCTTTGCTTGGTAATGGGGCAACACTGTGTATCTCTCTCTCGCAGAGCCCGGCTGCCAAATTCCAAACGTCCAGCGATTGTGTACACACGAAAGCTGCCAACAGTGAAAGCTTTAGCTGGTTTTCACTGCCCCTTGGAACTCCATTCGCTGCCACACAGACATTCGCGTTCTGCAAAAGCTTTGGTTGGTAATGGGGCAACACTCTGTATCTCTCTCTCGCAGAGCCCGGCAGCCAAATTCGAAACGTCCAGCGATTGCTCCCAAACGAAAGCTGCCAGCACGGAATGCTGTAGCTGGTTTTCACTGCCCCTTGGAACTACGTTCACTGCCACACAGACATTCGCGTTCTGCAAAAGCTTTGGTTGGTAATGGGGCAACACTGTGTATCTCTCTCTCGCAGAGCCCGGCTGCCAAATTCGAAACGTCCACCGATTGCTCCCAAACGAAAGCTGCCAGCACAGAAAGCTGTAGCTGGTTTTCACTGCCCCTTGGAACTCCATTCGCTGCCACACAGACATTCGCGTTCTGCAGAAGCTTTGGTTGGTAATGGGGCAACACTGTTTATCTCTCTCTCGCAGAGCCCGGCAGCCAAATTCGAAACGTCCAGCGATTGCTCCCACACGAAAGCTGCCAGCATGGAAAGATATAGCTGGTTTTCACTGCCCCTTGGAACTGCATTCGCTGCCACACAGACATTCGCGTTCTGCAAAAGCTTTGGTTGTTAATGGGGCAACACTGTTTATCTATCTCTCGCAGAGCCCGGCAGCCAAATTCGAAACGTCCAGCGATTGCTCCCAAACGAAAGCTGCTAGCACGGAAAGATATAGCTGGTTTTCACTGCCCCTTGGAACTGCATTCGATGCCACACAGACATTCGCCTTCTACAAAAGCTTTGCTTGGTAATGGGGCAACACTGTGTATCTCTCTCTCGCAGAGCCCGGCAGCCAAATTCGAAACGTCCAGCGATTGCTCCCAAACGAAAGCTGCCAGCACGGAAAGCTGTAGCTGGTTTTCACTGCCCCTTGGAACTGCATTCGCTGACACACAGACATTCGCGTTCTGCAAAAGCTTTGGTTGGTAATGGGGCAACACTGTGTATCTCTCTCTCGCAGAGCCCGGCAGCCAAATTCGAAACGTCCAGCGATTGCTCCCAAACGAAAGCTGCCAGCACTGAAAGCTGTAGCTGGTTTTCACTGCCCCTTGGAACTCCATTCGCTGCCACACAAATATTCGCGTTCTGCAAAAGCTTTGGTTGGTAATGGGGCAACACTCTGTATCTCTCTCTCGCAAAGCCCGGCAGCCAAATTCGAAATGTCCAGCGATTGCTCCCAAACGAAAGCTGCCAGCACTGAAAGCTTTAGCTGGTTTTCACTGCCCCTTGGAACTACGTTCACTGCCACACAGACATTCGCGTTCTGCAAAAGCTTTGGTTGGTAATGGGGCAACACTCTGTATCTCTCTCTCGCAGAGCCCGGCAGCCAAATTCGAAACGTCCAGTGATTGCTCCCAAACGAAAGCTGCCAGCACTGAAAGCTGTAGCTGGTTTTCACTGCCCCTTGGAACTACGTTCACTGCCACACAGACATTCGCGTTCTGCAAAAGCTTTGGTTGGTAATGGGGCAACACTCTTTATCTCTCTGTCGCACAGCCCGGCAGCCAAATTCGAAATGTCCAGCTATTGCTCCCACACGAAACCTGCCAGCACTGAAAGCAGTAGCTGGTTTTCACTGCCCCTTGGATCTACGTTCACTGCCACACAGACATTCGCGTTCTGCAAAAGCTTTGGTTGGTAATGAGTCAACACTGTGTATCTCACTCTCGCAGAGCCCGGCAGCCAAATTCGAAATGTCTAGCGATTGCTCCCACACAAAAGCTCCCAGCACGGAAAGCTGTAGCTGGTTTTCACTGCCCCTTGGAACTGCATTCGCTGCCACACAGACATTCGCGTTCTGCAAAAGCTTTGGTAGGTAATGGGGCAACACTCTGTATCTCTCTCTCGCAGAGCCCGGCAGCCAAATTCGAAACGTCCAGCGATTGCTCCCAAACGAAAGCTGCCAGCACGGAAAGATATAGCTGGTTTTCACTGCCCCTTGGATCTACGTTCACTGCCACACAGACATTCGCGGTCTGCAAAAGCTTTGGTTTGTAATGCGGCAACACTGTGTATCTCTCTCTCGCAGAGCCCGGCTGCCAAATTCCAAACGTCCAGCGATTGCTCCGACACGAAAGATGCCAGCACTGAAAGCAGTAGCTGGTTTTCACTGCCCCTTGGAACTCCATTCGCTGCCACACAAACATTCACGTTCTGCAAAAGCTTTGGTTGGTAATGGGGCAACACTCTGTATCTCTCTATCGCAGAGCCCGGCAGCCAAATTCGAAATGTCCAGCGATTGCTCCCAAACGAAAGCTGCCAGCACTGAAAGGTGTAGCTGGTTTTCACTGCCCCTTGGAACTACGTTCACTGCCACACAGACATTCGCGTTCTGCAAAAGCTTTGGTTGGTAATGGGGCAAAACTGTTTATCTCTCTCTCGCAGAGCCCGGCAGCCAAATTCCAAACGTCCAGCGATTGCGTACACACGAAATCTGCCAACACTGAAAGCTGTAGCTGGTTTTCACTGCCCCTTGGAACTCCATTCGCTGCCACACAGACATTCGCGTTCTGCAAAAGCTTTGGTTGGTAATGGGGCAACACTGTGTATCTCTCTCTCGCAGAGCCCGGCAGCCAAATTCGAAACGTCCAGCGATTGCTCCCAAACGAAAGCTGCCAGCACGGAAAGCTGTAGCTGGTTTTCACTGCCCCTTGGAACTCCATTCGCTGCCACACAGACATTCGCGTTCTGCAGAAGCTTTGGTTGGTAATGGGGCAACACTGTTTATCTCTCTCTCGCAGATCCCGGCAGCCAAATCCGAAACGTCCAGCGATTGCTCCCAAACGAAAGCTGCCAGCATGGAAAGATATAGCTGGTTTTCACTGCCCCTTGGAACTGCATTCGCTGCCACACAAACATTCGCCTTCTACAAAAGCTTTGCTTGGTAATGGGGCAACACTGTGTATCTCTCTCTCGCAGAGCCCGGCTGCCAAATTCCAAACGTCCAGCGATTGTGTACACACGAAAGCTGCCAACAGTGAAAGCTTTAGCTGGTTTTCACTGCCCCTTGGAACTCCATTCGCTGCCACACAGACATTCGCGTTCTGCAAAAGCTTTGGTTGGTAATGGGGCAACACTCTGTATCTCTCTCTCGCAGAGCCCGGCAGCCAAATTCGAAACGTCCAGCGATTGCTCCCAAACGAAAGCTGCCAGCACGGAATGCTGCAGCTGGTTTTCACTGCCCCTTGGAACTACGTTCACTGCCACACAGACATTCGCGTTCTGCAAAAGCTTTGGTTGGTAATGGGGCAACACTGTGTATCTCTCTCTCGCAGAGCCCGGCTGCCAAATTCGAAACGTCCACCGATTGCTCCCAAACGAAAGCTGCCAGCACAGAAAGCTGTAGCTGGTTTTCACTGCCCCTTGGAACTCCATTCGCTGCCACACAGACATTCGCGTTCTGCAGAAGCTTTGGTTGGTAATGGGGCAACACTGTTTATCTCTCTCTCGCAGAGCCCGGCAGCCAAATTCGAAACGTCCAGCGATTGCTCCCAGACGAAAGCTGCCAGGATGGAAAGATATAGCTGGTTTTCACTGCCCCTTGGAACTGCATTCGCTGCCACACAGACATTCGCGTTCTGCAAAAGCTTTGGTTGTTAATGGGGCAACACTGTTTATCTATCTCTCGCAGAGCCCGGCAGCCAAATTCGAAACGTCCAGCGATTGCTCCCAAACGAAAGCTGCTAGCACGGAAAGATATAGCTGGTTTTCACTGCCCCTTGGAACTGCATTCGCTGCCACACAGACATTCGCCTTCTACAAAAGCTTTGCTTGGTAATGGGTCAACACTCTGTATCTCTCTCTCGCAGAGCCCGGCAGCCAAATTCGAAACGTCCAGCGATTGCGTACACACGAAAGCTGCCAGCACGGAAAGCTGTAGCTGGTTTTCACTGCCCCTTGGAACTGCATTCGCTGACACACAGACATTCGCGTTCTGCAAAAGCTTTGGTTGGTAATGGGGCAACACTCTTTATCTCTCTCTCGCAGAGCCCGGCAGCCAAATTCGAAATGTCCAGCTATTGCTCCCACACGAAACCTGCCAGCACTGAAAGCAGTAGCTGGTTTTCACTGCCCCTTGGATCTACGTTCACTGCCACACAGACATTCGCGTTCTGCAAAAGCTTTGGTTGGTAATGAGTCAACACTGTGTATCTCACTCTCGCAGAGCCCGGCAGCCAAATTCGAAATGTCTAGCGATTGCTCCCACACAAAAGCTCCCAGCACGGAAAGCTGTAGCTGGTTTTCACTGCCCCTTGGAACTGCATTCGCTGCCACACAGACATTCGCGTTCTGCAAAAGCTTTGGTAGGTAATGGGGCAACACTCTGTATCTCTCTCTCGCAGAGCCCGGCAGCCAAATTCGAAACGTCTAGCGATTGCTCCCAAACGAAAGCTGCCAGCACGGAAAGATATAGCTGGTTTTCACTGCCCCTTGGATCTACGTTCACTGCCACACAGACATTCGCGGTCTGCAAAAGCTTTGGTTTGTAATGCGGCAACACTGTGTATCTCTCTCTCGCAGAGCCCGGCTGCCAAATTCCAAACGTCCAGCGATTGCTCCGACACGAAAGATGCCAGCACTGAAAGCAGTAGCTGGTTTTCACTGCCCCTTGGAACTCCATTCGCTGCCACACAAACATTCGCGTTCTGCAAAAGCTTTGGTTGGTAATGGGGCAACACTCTGTATCTCTCTATCGCAGAGCCCGGCAGCCAAATTCGAAATGTCCAGCGATTGCTCCCAAACGAAAGCTGCCAGCACTGAAAGGTGTAGCTGGTTTTCACTGCCCCTTGGAACTACGTTCACTGCCACACAGACATTCGCGTTCTGCAAAAGCTTTGGTTGGTAATGGGGCAAAACTGTTTATCTCTCTCTCGCAGAGCCCGGCAGCCAAATTCCAAACGTCCAGCGATTGCGTACACACGAAATCTGCCAACACTGAAAGCTGTAGCTGGTTTTCACTGCCCCTTGGAACTCCATTCGCTGCCACACAGACATTCGCGTTCTGCAAAAGCTTTGGTTGGTAATGGGGCAACACTGTGTATCTCTCTCTCGCAGAGCCCGGCAGCCAAATTCGAAACGTCCAGCGATTGCTCCCAAACGAAAGCTGCCAGCACGGAAAGCTGTAGCTGGTTTTCACTGCCCCTTGGAACTGCATTCGCTGCCACACAGACATTCGCGTTCTGCAGAAGCTTTGGTTGGTAATGGGGCAACACTGTTTATCTCTCTCTCGCAGAGCCCGGCTGCCAAATTCCAAACGTCCAGCGATTGCGTACACACGAAAGCTGCCAACACTGAAAGCTGTAGCTGGTTTTCACTGCCCCTTGGAACTCCATTCGCTGCCACACAGACATTCGCGTTCTGCAAATCTTTGGCTGGTAATGGGGCAGCACTCTGTATCTCTCTCTCGCAGAGCCCGGCAGCCAAATTCGAAACGTCCAGTGATTGCTCCCAAACGAAAGCTGCCAGCACTGAAAGCTGTAGCTGGTTTTCACTGCCCCTTGGAACTACGTTCACTGCCACACAGACATTCGCGTTCTGCAAAAGCTTTGGTTGGTAATGGGGCAACACTCTGTATCTCTCTGTCGCACAGCCCGGCAGCCAAATTCGAAACGTCCAGCGATTGCTCCCACACGAAACGTGCCAGCACTGTAAGCTATAGCTGGTTTTCACTGCCCCTTGGAACTGCATGCGCTGCCACACAGACATTCGCCTTCTACAAAAGCTTTGGTTGGTAATGGGGCAACACTCTGTATCTCTCTCTCGCAGAGCCCGGCAGCCAAATTCGAAACGTCCAGCGATTGCTCCCAAACGAAAGCTGCTAGCACGGAAAGATATAGCTGCTTTTCACTGCCCCTTGGAACTGCATTCGCTGCCACACAGACATTCGCGTTCTGCAGAAGCTTTGGTTGGTACTGGGGCAACACTGTGTATCTCTCTCTCCTAGAGCCCGGCAGCCAAATTCGAAACGTCCAGCGATTGCTCCCAAACGAAACCTGCCAGCACGGAAAGCTGTAGCTGGTTTTCACTGCCCCTTGGAACTGCATTCGCTGCCACCCAGACATTCGCGTTCTGCAGAAGCTTTGGTTGGTAATGGGGCAACACTCTGTATCTCTCTCTCGCAGAGCCCGGCAGCCAAATTCGAAATGTCCAGCGATTGTGTACACACGAAAGCTGCCAACAGTGAAAGCTTTAGCTGGTTTTCACTGCCCCTTGGAACTCCATTCGCTGCCACACAGACATTCGCGTTCTGCAAAAGCTTTGGTTGGTAATGGGTCAACACTCTGTATCTCTCTCTCGCAGAGCCCGGCAGCCAAATTCGAAATGTCTAGCGATTGCTCTCACACAAAAGCTGCCAACACGGAAAGGTGTAGCTGGTTTTCACTGCCCCTTGGAACTGCACTCGCTGCCACACAGACATTCGCCTTCTACAAAAGCTTTGGTTGGTAATGGGGCAACACTCTGTATCTCTCTCTCGCAGAGCCCGGCAGCCAAATTCGAAACGTCCAGTGATTGCTCCCAAACGAAAGCTGCCAGCACTGAAAGCTGTAGCTGGTTTTCACTGCCCCTTGGAACTACGTTCACTGCCACACAGACATTCGCGTTCTGCAAAAGCTTTGGTTGGTAATGGGGCAACACTCTTTATCTCTCTGTCGCACAGCCCGGCAGCCAAATTCGAAATGTCCAGCTATTGCTCCCACACGAAACCTGCCAGCACTGAAAGCAGTAGCTGGTTTTCACTGCCCCTTGGATCTACGTTCACTGCCACACAGACATTCGCGTTCTGCAAAAGCTTTGGTTGGTAATGAGTCAACACTGTGTATCTCACTCTCGCAGAGCCCGGCAGCCAAATTCGAAATGTCTAGCGATTGCTCCCACACAAAAGCTCCCAGCACGGAAAGCTGTAGCTGGTTTTCACTGCCCCTTGGAACTGCATTCGCTGCCACACAGACATTCGCGTTCTGCAAAAGCTTTGGTAGGTAATGGGGCAACACTCTGTATCTCTCTCTCGCAGAGCCCGGCAGCCAAATTCGAAACGTCCAGCGATTGCTCCCAAACGAAAGCTGCCAGCACGGAAAGATATAGCTGGTTTTCACTGCCCCTTGGATCTACGTTCACTGCCACACAGACATTCGCGGTCTGCAAAAGCTTTGGTTTGTAATGCGGCAACACTGTGTATCTCTCTCTCGCAGAGCCCGGCTGCCAAATTCCAAACGTCCAGCGATTGCTCCGACACGAAAGATGCCAGCACTGAAAGCAGTAGCTGGTTTTCACTGCCCCTTGGAACTCCATTCGCTGCCACACAAACATTCGCGTTCTGCAAAAGCTTTGGTTGGTAATGGGGCAACACTCTGTATCTCTCTATCGCAGAGCCCGGCAGCCAAATTCGAAATGTCCAGCGATTGCTCCCAAACGAAAGCTGCCAGCACTGAAAGGTGTAGCTGGTTTTCACTGCCCCTTGGAACTACGTTCACTGCCACACAGACATTCGCGTTCTGCAAAAGCTTTGGTTGGTAATGGGGCAAAACTGTTTATCTCTCTCTCGCAGAGCCCGGCAGCCAAATTCCAAACGTCCAGCGATTGCGTACACACGAAATCTGCCAACACTGAAAGCTGTAGCTGGTTTTCACTGCCCCTTGGAACTCCATTCGCTGCCACACAGACATTCGCGTTCTGCAAAAGCTTTGGTTGGTAATGGGGCAACACTGTGTATCTCTCTCTCGCAGAGCCCGGCAGCCAAATTCGAAACGTCCAGCGATTGCTCCCAAACGAAAGCTGCCAGCACGGAAAGCTGTAGCTGGTTTTCACTGCCCCTTGGAACTGCATTCGCTGCCACACAGACATTCGCGTTCTGCAGAAGCTTTGGTTGGTAATGGGGCAACACTGTTTATCTCTCTCTCGCAGAGCCCGGCAGCCAAATCCGAAACGTCCAGCGATTGCTCCCAAACGAAAGCTGCCAGCATGGAAAGATATAGCTGGTTTTCACTGCCCCTTGGAACTGCATTCGCTGCCACACAAACATTCGCCTTCTACAAAAGCTTTGCTTGGTAATGGGGCAACACTGTGTATCTCTCTCTCGCAGAGCCCGGCTGCCAAATTCCAAACGTCCAGCGATTGTGTACACACGAAAGCTGCCAACAGTGAAAGCTTTAGCTGGTTTTCACTGCCCCTTGGAACTGCATTCGCTGCCACACAGACATTCGCGTTCTGCAAAAGCTTTGGTTGGTAATGGGGCAACACTCTGTATCTCTCTCTCGCAGAGCCCGGCAGCCAAATTCGAAACGTCCAGCGATTGCTCCCAAACGAAAGCTGCCAGCACGGAATGCTGTAGCTGGTTTTCACTGCCCCTTGGAACTACGTTCACTGCCACACAGACATTCGCGTTCTGCAAAAGCTTTGGTTGGTAATGGGGCAACACTGTGTATCTCTCTCTCGCAGAGCCCGGCTGCCAAATTCGAAACGTCCACCGATTGCTCCCAAACGAAAGCTGCCAGCACAGAAAGCTGTAGCTGGTTTTCACTGCCCCTTGGAACTCCATTCGCTGCCACACAGACATTCGCGTTCTGCAGAAGCTTTGGTTGGTAATGGGGCAACACTGTTTATCTCTCTCTCGCAGAGCCCGGCAGCCAAATTCGAAACGTCCAGCGATTGCTCCCAGACGAAAGCTGCCAGCATGGAAAGATATAGCTGGTTTTCACTGCCCCTTGGAACTGCATTCGCTGCCACACAGACATTCGCGTTCTGCAAAAGCTTTGGTTGTTAATGGGGCAACACTGTTTATCTATCTCTCGCAGAGCCCGGCAGCCAAATTCGAAACGTCCAGCGATTGCTCCCAAACGAAAGCTGCTAGCACGGAAAGATATAGCTGGTTTTCACTGCCCCTTGGAACTGCATTCGCTGCCACACAGACATTCGCCTTCTACAAAAGCTTTGCTTGGTAATGGGGCAACACTCTGTATCTCTCTCTCGCAGAGCCCGGCAGCCAAATTCGAAACGTCCAGCGATTGCTCCCAAACGAAAGCTGCCAGCACGGAAAGCTGTAGCTGGTTTTCACTGCCCCTTGGAACTGCATTCGCTGACACACAGACATTCGCGTTCTGCAAAAGCTTTGGTTGGTAATGGGGCAACACTGTGTATCTCTCTCTCGCAGAGCCCGGCAGCCAAATTCGAAACGTCCAGCGATTGCTCCCAAACGAAAGCTGCCAGCACTGAAAGCTGTAGCTGGTTTTCACTGCCCCTTGGAACTCCATTCGCTGCCACACAAATATTCGCGTTCTGCAAAAGCTTTGGTTGGTAATGGGGCAACACTCTGTATCTCTCTGTCGCACAGCCCGGCAGCCAAATTCGAAACGTCCAGCGATTGCTCCCACACGAAACGTGCCAGCACTGTAAGCTATAGCTGGTTTTCACTGCCCCTTGGAACTGCATGCGCTGCCACACAGACATTCGCCTTCTACAAAAGCTTTGGTTGGTAATGGGGCAACACTCTGTATCTCTCTCTCGCAGAGCCCGGCAGCCAAATTCGAAACGTCCAGCGATTGCTCCCAAACGAAAGCTGCTAGCACGGAAAGATATAGCTGCTTTTCACTGCCCCTTGGAACTACGTTCACTGCCACACAGACATTCGCGTTCTGCAAAAGCTTTGGTTGGTAATGGGGCAACACCGTGTATCTCTCTCTCGCAGAGCCCGGCTGCCAAATTCCAAACGTCCAGCGATTGTGTACACACGAAAGCTGCCAACACTGAAAGCTGTAGCTGGTTTTCACTGCCCCTTGGAACTCCGTTCGCTGCCCCACAGACATTCGCGTTCTGCAAAAGCTTTGGTTGGTAATGGGGCAACACTCTGTATCTCTCTCTCGCAGAGCCCGCCTGCCAAATTCGAAACGTCCAGCGATTGCTCCCAAACGAAAGCTGCCAGCACGGAAAGCTGTAGCTGGTTTTCACTGCCCCTTGGAACTGCATTCGCTGCCACACAGACATTCGCGTTCTGCAGAAGCTTTGGTTGGTAGTCGGGCAACACTGTGTATCTAGCTCTTGCAGAGCCCAGCAGCCAAATACAAACGTCCAGCCACTGTGCCCAAACGAAAGATGCCAGCACTGAAAGCTGTAGCTGGTTTTCACTGCCCCTTGGATCTGCATTCGCTGCCACAAGTACATTCGCGTTCTGCAGAAGCTTTGGTTGGTAATGGGGCAACACTGTATCTCTCTCTCGCAGAGCCCGGCAGCCAAATTATAAACGTCCAGCGATTGCTCCCAAACGAAAGCTGCCAGCATGGAAAGATATACCTGGTTTTCACTGCCCCTTGGAACTGCATTCGCTGCCACACAGACATTCGCCTTCTACAAAAGCTTTGCTTGGTAATGGGGAAACACTCTGTATCTCTCTCTCGCAGAGCCCGGCGGCCAAATTCGAAACGTCCAGCGATTGCTCCGACACGAAAGATGCCAGCACTGAAAGCAGTAGCTGGTTTTCACTGCCCCTTGGAACTACGTTCGCTGCCACACAGACATTCGCGTTCTGCAGAAGCTTTGGTTGGTAATGGGGCAACACTGTGTATGTCTCTCTCGCACAGCCCGGCAGCCAAATTCGAAATGTCTAGCTATTGCTCCCACACAAAAGCTGCCATCATGTAAAGGTGTAGCTGGTTTTCACTGCCCCTTGGAACTGCATTCGCTGCCACACAGACATTCGCGTTCTGCAAAAGCTTTGGTTGGTAATGGGGCAACACTCTGTATCTCTCTCTCGCAGAGCCCGGCAGCCAAATTTGAAACGTCCAGCGATTGCTCCCAAACGAAAGCTGCCAGCACGGAAAGATATAGCTGGTTTTCACTGCCCGTTGGATCTACATTCACTGCCACACAGACATTCGCGTTCTGCAAAAGCTTTGGTTGGTAATGGGGCAACACTGTGTATCTCTCTCTCGCACAGCCCGGCTGCCAAATTCCAAACGTCCAGCGATTGCGTACACACGAAAGCTGCCAACACTGAAAGCTGTAGCTGGTTTTCACTGCCCCTTGGAACTCCATTCGCTGCCACACAAACATTCGCGTTCTGCAAAAGCTTTGGTTGGTAATGGGGCAACACTCTGTATCTCTCTCTCGCAGAGCCCGGCAGCCAAATTGGAAACGTCCAGCGATTGCTCCCAAACGAAAGCTGCCAGCACGGAAAGCTGTAGCTGGTTTTCACTGCCCCTTGGAACTGCATTCGCTGCCACACAGACATTCGCGTTCTGCAAAAGCTTTGGTTGGTAATGGGGCAACACTCTGTATCTCTCTCTCGCACAGCCCGGCTGCCAAATTCCAAACGTCCAGCGATTGCGTACACACGAAAGCTGCCAACACTGAAAGCTGTAGCTGGTTTTCACTGCCCCTTGGAACTGCATTCGCTGCCACACAGACATTCGCGTTCTGCAAAAGCTTTTTTTGGTAATGGGGCAACACTCTGTATCTCTCTCTCGCAGAGCCCGGCAGCCAAATTCGAAACGTCCAGTGATTGCTCCCAAACGAAAGCTGCCAGCACTGAAAGCTGTAGCTGGTTTTCACTGCCCCTTGGAACTACGTTCACTGCCACACAGACATTCTCGTTCTGCAAAAGCTTTGGTTGGTAATGGGGCAACACTCTGTATCTCTCTCTCGCAGAGCCCGGCTGCCAAATTCCAAACGTCCAGCGATTGTGTACATACGAAAGCTGCCAACAGTGAAAGCTTTAGCTGGTTTTCACTGCCCCTTGGCACTGCATTCGCTGCCACACAGACATTCGCGTTCTGCAAAAGCTTTGGTTGGTAATGGGGCAACACTCTGTATCTCTCTCTCGCAGAGCCCGGCAGCCAAATTCGAAACGTCCAGCGATTGCTCCCAAACGAAAGCTGCCAGCACGGAAAGCTGTAGCTGGTTTTCACTGCCCCTTGGAACTACGTTCACTGCCACACAGACATTCGCGTTCTGCAAAAGCTTTGGTTGGTAATGGGGCAACACTGTGTATCTCTCTCTCGCAGAGCCCGGCAGCCAAATTCCAAACGTCCAGCGATTGCTCCCAAACGAAAGCTGCCAGCACAGAAAGCTGTAGCTGGTTTTCACTGCCCCTTGGAACTGCATTCGCTGCCACACAGACATTCGCGTTCTGCAGAAGCTTTGGTTGGTAATGGGGCAACACTGTTTATCTCTCTCTCGCAGAGCCCGGCAGCCAAATTCGAAACATCCAGCGATTGCTCCCAAACGAAAGCTGCCAGCATGGAAAGATATAGCTGGTTTTCACTGCCCCTTGGAACTGCATTCGCTGCCACACAGACATTCGCCTTCTACAAAAGCTTTGCTTGGTAATGGGGCAACACTCTGTATCTCTCTCTCGCAGAGCCCGGCTGCCAAATTTGAAACGTCCAGCGATTGCTCCCACACAAAAGCTGCCAGCATGTACAGGTGTAGCTGGTTTTCACTGCCCCTTGGAACTGCATTCGCTGCCACACAGACATTCGCATTCTGCAAAAGCTTTGGTTGTTAATGGGGCAACACTGTTTATCTATCTCTCGCAGAGCCCGGCAGCCAAATTCGAAACGTCCAGCGATTGCTCCCAAACGAAAGCTGCCAGCACGGAAAGCTGTAGCTGGTTTTCACTGCCCCTTGGAACTGCATTCGCTGCCACACAGACATTCGCGTTCTGCAAAAGCTTTGGTTGGTACTGGGGCAACACTGTGTATCTCTCTCTCGCAGAGCCCGGCAGCCAAATTCGAAACGTCCAGCGATTGCTCCCACACGAAAGCTGCCAGCACGGAAAGATATAGCTGGTTTTCACTGCCCCTTGGAACTGCATTCGCTGCGACACAGACATTCGCGTTCTGCAAAAGCTTTGGTTGGTAATGGGGCAACACTCTGTATCTCTCTCTCGCAGAGCCCGGCTGCCAAATTCCAAACGTCCAGCGATTGCTCCCAAACGAAAGCTGCTAGCACGGAAAGATATAGCTGCTTTTCACTGCCCCTTGGAACTGCATTCGCTGCCACACAGACATTCGCGTTCTGCAGAAGCTTTGGTTGGTACTGGGGCAACACTGTGTATCTCTCTCTCCTAGAGCCCGGCAGCCAAATTCGAAACGTCCAGCGATTGCTCCCAAACGAAACCTGCCAGCACGGAAAGCTGTAGCTGGTTTTCACTGCCCCTTGGAACTGCATTCGCTGCCACCCAGACATTCGCGTTCTGCAGAAGCTTTGGTTGGTAATGGGGCAACACTCTGTATCTCTCTCTCGCAGAGCCCGGCAGCCAAATTCGAAATGTCCAGCGATTGTGTACACACGAAAGCTGCCAACAGTGAAAGCTTTAGCTGGTTTTCACTGCCCCTTGGAACTCCATTCGCTGCCACACAGACATTCGCGTTCTGCAAAAGCTTTGGTTGGTAATGGGTCAACACTCTGTATCTCTCTCTCGCAGAGCCCGGCAGCCAAATTCGAAATGTCTAGCGATTGCTCTCACACAAAAGCTGCCAACACGGAAAGGTGTAGCTGGTTTTCACTGCCCCTTGGAACTGCACTCGCTGCCACACAGACATTCGCCTTCTACAAAAGCTTTGGTTGGTAATGGGGCAACACTCTGTATCTCTCTCTCGCAGAGCCCGGCAGCCAAATTCGAAACGTCCAGTGATTGCTCCCAAACGAAAGCTGCCAGCACTGAAAGCTGTAGCTGGTTTTCACTGCCCCTTGGAACTACGTTCACTGCCACACAGACATTCGCGTTCTGCAAAAGCTTTGGTTGGTAATGGGGCAACACTCTTTATCTCTCTGTCGCACAGCCCGGCAGCCAAATTCGAAATGTCCAGCTATTGCTCCCACACGAAACCTGCCAGCACTGAAAGCAGTAGCTGGTTTTCACTGCCCCTTGGATCTACGTTCACTGCCACACAGACATTCGCGTTCTGCAAAAGCTTTGGTTGGTAATGAGTCAACACTGTGTATCTCACTCTCGCAGAGCCCGGCAGCCAAATTCGAAATGTCTAGCGATTGCTCCCACACAAAAGCTCCCAGCACGGAAAGCTGTAGCTGGTTTTCACTGCCCCTTGGAACTGCATTCGCTGCCACACAGACATTCGCGTTCTGCAAAAGCTTTGGTAGGTAATGGGGCAACACTCTGTATCTCTCTCTCGCAGAGCCCGGCAGCCAAATTCGAAACGTCCAGCGATTGCTCCCAAACGAAAGCTGCCAGCACGGAAAGATATAGCTGGTTTTCACTGCCCCTTGGATCTACGTTCACTGCCACACAGACATTCGCGGTCTGCAAAAGCTTTGGTTTGTAATGCGGCAACACTGTGTATCTCTCTCTCGCAGAGCCCGGCTGCCAAATTCCAAACGTCCAGCGATTGCTCCGACACGAAAGATGCCAGCACTGAAAGCAGTAGCTGGTTTTCACTGCCCCTTGGAACTCCATTCGCTGCCACACAAACATTCGCGTTCTGCAAAAGCTTTGGTTGGTAATGGGGCAACACTCTGTATCTCTCTATCGCAGAGCCCGGCAGCCAAATTCGAAATGTCCAGCGATTGCTCCCAAACGAAAGCTGCCAGCACTGAAAGGTGTAGCTGGTTTTCACTGCCCCTTGGAACTACGTTCACTGCCACACAGACATTCGCGTTCTGCAAAAGCTTTGGTTGGTAATGGGGCAAAACTGTTTATCTCTCTCTCGCAGAGCCCGGCAGCCAAATTCCAAACGTCCAGCGATTGCGTACACACGAAATCTGCCAACACTGAAAGCTGTAGCTGGTTTTCACTGCCCCTTGGAACTCCATTCGCTGCCACACAGACATTCGCGTTCTGCAAAAGCTTTGGTTGGTAATGGGGCAACACTGTGTATCTCTCTCTCGCAGAGCCCGGCAGCCAAATTCGAAACGTCCAGCGATTGCTCCCAAACGAAAGCTGCCAGCACGGAAAGCTGTAGCTGGTTTTCACTGCCCCTTGGAACTCCATTCGCTGCCACACAGACATTCGCGTTCTGCAGAAGCTTTGGTTGGTAATGGGGCAACACTGTTTATCTCTCTCTCGCAGATCCCGGCAGCCAAATCCGAAACGTCCAGCGATTGCTCCCAAACGAAAGCTGCCAGCATGGAAAGATATAGCTGGTTTTCACTGCCCCTTGGAACTGCATTCGCTGCCACACAAACATTCGCCTTCTACAAAAGCTTTGCTTGGTAATGGGGCAACACTGTGTATCTCTCTCTCGCAGAGCCCGGCTGCCAAATTCCAAACGTCCAGCGATTGTGTACACACGAAAGCTGCCAACAGTGAAAGCTTTAGCTGGTTTTCACTGCCCCTTGGAACTCCATTCGCTGCCACACAGACATTCGCGTTCTGCAAAAGCTTTGGTTGGTAATGGGGCAACACTCTGTATCTCTCTCTCGCAGAGCCCGGCAGCCAAATTCGAAACGTCCAGCGATTGCTCCCAAACGAAAGCTGCCAGCACGGAATGCTGCAGCTGGTTTTCACTGCCCCTTGGAACTACGTTCACTGCCACACAGACATTCGCGTTCTGCAAAAGCTTTGGTTGGTAATGGGGCAACACTGTGTATCTCTCTCTCGCAGAGCCCGGCTGCCAAATTCGAAAAGTCCACCGATTGCTCCCAAACGAAAGCTGCCAGCACAGAAAGCTGTAGCTGGTTTTCACTGCCCCTTGGAACTCCATTCGCTGCCACACAGACATTCGCGTTCTGCAGAAGCTTTGGTTGGTAATGGGGCAACACTGTTTATCTCTCTCTCGCAGAGCCCGGCAGCCAAATTCGAAACGTCCAGCGATTGCTCCCAGACGAAAGCTGCCAGGATGGAAAGATATAGCTGGTTTTCACTGCCCCTTGGAACTGCATTCGCTGCCACACAGACATTCGCGTTCTGCAAAAGCTTTGGTTGTTAATGGGGCAACACTGTTTATCTATCTCTCGCAGAGCCCGGCAGCCAAATTCGAAACGTCCAGCGATTGCTCCCAAACGAAAGCTGCTAGCACGGAAAGATATAGCTGGTTTTCACTGCCCCTTGGAACTGCATTCGCTGCCACACAGACATTCGCCTTCTACAAAAGCTTTGCTTGGTAATGGGTCAACACTCTGTATCTCTCTCTCGCAGAGCCCGGCAGCCAAATTCGAAACGTCCAGCGATTGCGTACACACGAAAGCTGCCAGCACGGAAAGCTGTAGCTGGTTTTCACTGCCCCTTGGAACTGCATTCGCTGACACACAGACATTCGCGTTCTGCAAAAGCTTTGGTTGGTAATGGGGCAACACTCTTTATCTCTCTCTCGCAGAGCCCGGCAGCCAAATTCGAAATGTCCAGCTATTGCTCCCACACGAAACCTGCCAGCACTGAAAGCAGTAGCTGGTTTTCACTGCCCCTTGGATCTACGTTCACTGCCACACAGACATTCGCGTTCTGCAAAAGCTTTGGTTGGTAATGAGTCAACACTGTGTATCTCACTCTCGCAGAGCCCGGCAGCCAAATTCGAAATGTCTAGCGATTGCTCCCACACAAAAGCTCCCAGCACGGAAAGCTGTAGCTGGTTTTCACTGCCCCTTGGAACTGCATTCGCTGCCACACAGACATTCGCGTTCTGCAAAAGCTTTGGTAGGTAATGGGGCAACACTCTGTATCTCTCTCTCGCAGAGCCCGGCAGCCAAATTCGAAACGTCTAGCGATTGCTCCCAAACGAAAGCTGCCAGCACGGAAAGATATAGCTGGTTTTCACTGCCCCTTGGATCTACGTTCACTGCCACACAGACATTCGCGGTCTGCAAAAGCTTTGGTTTGTAATGCGGCAACACTGTGTATCTCTCTCTCGCAGAGCCCGGCTGCCAAATTCCAAACGTCCAGCGATTGCTCCGACACGAAAGATGCCAGCACTGAAAGCAGTAGCTGGTTTTCACTGCCCCTTGGAACTCCATTCGCTGCCACACAAACATTCGCGTTCTGCAAAAGCTTTGGTTGGTAATGGGGCAACACTCTGTATCTCTCTATCGCAGAGCCCGGCAGCCAAATTCGAAATGTCCAGCGATTGCTCCCAAACGAAAGCTGCCAGCACTGAAAGGTGTAGCTGGTTTTCACTGCCCCTTGGAACTACGTTCACTGCCACACAGACATTCGCGTTCTGCAAAAGCTTTGGTTGGTAATGGGGCAAAACTGTTTATCTCTCTCTCGCAGAGCCCGGCAGCCAAATTCCAAACGTCCAGCGATTGCGTACACACGAAATCTGCCAACACTGAAAGCTGTAGCTGGTTTTCACTGCCCCTTGGAACTCCATTCGCTGCCACACAGACATTCGCGTTCTGCAAAAGCTTTGGTTGGTAATGGGGCAACACTGTGTATCTCTCTCTCGCAGAGCCCGGCAGCCAAATTCGAAACGTCCAGCGATTGCTCCCAAACGAAAGCTGCCAGCACGGAAAGCTGTAGCTGGTTTTCACTGCCCCTTGGAACTGCATTCGCTGCCACACAGACATTCGCGTTCTGCAGAAGCTTTGGTTGGTAATGGGGCAACACTGTTTATCTCTCTCTCGCAGAGCCCGGCTGCCAAATTCCAAACGTCCAGCGATTGCGTACACACGAAAGCTGCCAACACTGAAAGCTGTAGCTGGTTTTCACTGCCCCTTGGAACTCCATTCGCTGCCACACAGACATTCGCGTTCTGCAAATCTTTGGCTGGTAATGGGGCAGCACTCTGTATCTCTCTCTCGCAGAGCCCGGCAGCCAAATTCGAAACGTCCAGTGATTGCTCCCAAACGAAAGCTGCCAGCACTGAAAGCTGTAGCTGGTTTTCACTGCCCCTTGGAACTACGTTCACTGCCACACAGACATTCGCGTTCTGCAAAAGCTTTGGTTGGTAATGGGGCAACACTCTGTATCTCTCTGTCGCACAGCCCGGCAGCCAAATTCGAAACGTCCAGCGATTGCTCCCACACGAAACGTGCCAGCACTGTAAGCTATAGCTGGTTTTCACTGCCCCTTGGAACTGCATGCGCTGCCACACAGACATTCGCCTTCTACAAAAGCTTTGGTTGGTAATGGGGCAACACTCTGTATCTCTCTCTCGCAGAGCCCGGCAGCCAAATTCGAAACGTCCAGCGATTGCTCCCAAACGAAAGCTGCTATCACGGAAAGATATAGCTGCTTTTCACTGCCCCTTGGAACTGCATTCGCTGCCACACAGACATTCGCGTTCTGCAGAAGCTTTGGTTGGTACTGGGGCAACACTGTGTATCTCTCTCTCCTAGAGCCCGGCAGCCAAATTCGAAACGTCCAGCGATTGCTCCCAAACGAAACCTGCCAGCACGGAAAGCTGTAGCTGGTTTTCACTGCCCCTTGGAACTGCATTCGCTGCCACCCAGACATTCGCGTTCTGCAGAAGCTTTGGTTGGTAATGGGGCAACACTCTGTATCTCTCTCTCGCAGAGCCCGGCAGCCAAATTCGAAATGTCCAGCGATTGTGTACACACGAAAGCTGCCAACAGTGAAAGCTTTAGCTGGTTTTCACTGCCCCTTGGAACTCCATTCGCTGCCACACAGACATTCGCGTTCTGCAAAAGCTTTGGTTGGTAATGGGTCAACACTCTGTATCTCTCTCTCGCAGAGCCCGGCAGCCAAATTCGAAATGTCTAGCGATTGCTCTCACACAAAAGCTGCCAACACGGAAAGGTGTAGCTGGTTTTCACTGCCCCTTGGAACTGCACTCGCTGCCACACAGACATTCGCCTTCTACAAAAGCTTTGGTTGGTAATGGGGCAACACTCTGTATCTCTCTCTCGCAGAGCCCGGCAGCCAAATTCGAAACGTCCAGTGATTGCTCCCAAACGAAAGCTGCCAGCACTGAAAGCTGTAGCTGGTTTTCACTGCCCCTTGGAACTACGTTCACTGCCACACAGACATTCGCGTTCTGCAAAAGCTTTGGTTGGTAATGGGGCAACACTCTTTATCTCTCTGTCGCACAGCCCGGCAGCCAAATTCGAAATGTCCAGCTATTGCTCCCACACGAAACCTGCCAGCACTGAAAGCAGTAGCTGGTTTTCACTGCCCCTTGGATCTACGTTCACTGCCACACAGACATTCGCGTTCTGCAAAAGCTTTGGTTGGTAATGAGTCAACACTGTGTATCTCACTCTCGCAGAGCCCGGCAGCCAAATTCGAAACGTCCAGCGATTGCTCCCAAACGAAAGCTGCCAGCACGGAAAGATATAGCTGGTTTTCACTGCCCCTTGGATCTACGTTCACTGCCACACAGACATTCGCGGTCTGCAAAAGCTTTGGTTTGTAATGCGGCAACACTGTGTATCTCTCTCTCGCAGAGCCCGGCTGCCAAATTCCAAACGTCCAGCGATTGCTCCGACACGAAAGATGCCAGCACTGAAAGCAGTAGCTGGTTTTCACTGCCCCTTGGAACTCCATTCGCTGCCACACAAACATTCGCGTTCTGCAAAAGCTTTGGTTGGTAATGGGGCAACACTCTGTATCTCTCTATCGCAGAGCCCGGCAGCCAAATTCGAAATGTCCAGCGATTGCTCCCAAACGAAAGCTGCCAGCACTGAAAGGTGTAGCTGGTTTTCACTGCCCCTTGGAACTACGTTCACTGCCACACAGACATTCGCGTTCTGCAAAAGCTTTGGTTGGTAATGGGGCAAAACTGTTTATCTCTCTCTCGCAGAGCCCGGCAGCCAAATTCCAAACGTCCAGCGATTGCGTACACACGAAATCTGCCAACACTGAAAGCTGTAGCTGGTTTTCACTGCCCCTTGGAACTCCATTCGCTGCCACACAGACATTCGCGTTCTGCAAAAGCTTTGGTTGGTAATGGGGCAACACTGTGTATCTCTCTCTCGCAGAGCCCGGCAGCCAAATTCGAAACGTCCAGCGATTGCTCCCAAACGAAAGCTGCCAGCACGGAAAGCTGTAGCTGGTTTTCACTGCCCCTTGGAACTGCATTCGCTGCCACACAGACATTCGCGTTCTGCAGAAGCTTTGGTTGGTAATGGGGCAACACTGTTTATCTCTCTCTCGCAGAGCCCGGCAGCCAAATCCGAAACGTCCAGCGATTGCTCCCAAACGAAAGCTGCCAGCATGGAAAGATATAGCTGGTTTTCACTGCCCCTTGGAACTGCATTCGCTGCCACACAAACATTCGCCTTCTACAAAAGCTTTGCTTGGTAATGGGGCAACACTGTGTATCTCTCTCTCGCAGAGCCCGGCTGCCAAATTCCAAACGTCCAGCGATTGTGTACACACGAAAGCTGCCAACAGTGAAAGCTTTAGCTGGTTTTCACTGCCCCTTGGAACTGCATTCGCTGCCACACAGACATTCGCGTTCTGCAAAAGCTTTGGTTGGTAATGGGGCAACACTCTGTATCTCTCTCTCGCAGAGCCCGGCAGCCAAATTCGAAACGTCCAGCGATTGCTCCCAAACGAAAGCTGCCAGCACGGAATGCTGTAGCTGGTTTTCACTGCCCCTTGGAACTACGTTCACTGCCACACAGACATTCGCGTTCTGCAAAAGCTTTGGTTGGTAATGGGGCAACACTGTGTATCTCTCTCTCGCAGAGCCCGGCTGCCAAATTCGAAACGTCCACCGATTGCTCCCAAACGAAAGCTGCCAGCACAGAAAGCTGTAGCTGGTTTTCACTGCCCCTTGGAACTCCATTCGCTGCCACACAGACATTCGCGTTCTGCAGAAGCTTTGGTTGGTAATGGGGCAACACTGTTTATCTCTCTCTCGCAGAGCCCGGCAGCCAAATTCGAAACGTCCAGCGATTGCTCCCAGACGAAAGCTGCCAGCATGGAAAGATATAGCTGGTTTTCACTGCCCCTTGGAACTGCATTCGCTGCCACACAGACATTCGCGTTCTGCAAAAGCTTTGGTTGTTAATGGGGCAACACTGTTTATCTATCTCTCGCAGAGCCCGGCAGCCAAATTCGAAACGTCCAGCGATTGCTCCCAAACGAAAGCTGCTAGCACGGAAAGATATAGCTGGTTTTCACTGCCCCTTGGAACTGCATTCGCTGCCACACAGACATTCGCCTTCTACAAAAGCTTTGCTTGGTAATGGGGCAACACTCTGTATCTCTCTCTCGCAGAGCCCGGCAGCCAAATTCGAAACGTCCAGCGATTGCTCCCAAACGAAAGCTGCCAGCACGGAAAGCTGTAGCTGGTTTTCACTGCCCCTTGGAACTGCATTCGCTGACACACAGACATTCGCGTTCTGCAAAAGCTTTGGTTGGTAATGGGGCAACACTGTGTATCTCTCTCTCGCAGAGCCCGGCAGCCAAATTCGAAACGTCCAGCGATTGCTCCCAAACGAAAGCTGCCAGCACTGAAAGCTGTAGCTGGTTTTCACTGCCCCTTGGAACTCCATTCGCTGCCACACAAATATTCGCGTTCTGCAAAAGCTTTGGTTGGTAATGGGGCAACACTCTGTATCTCTCTGTCGCACAGCCCGGCAGCCAAATTCGAAACGTCCAGCGATTGCTCCCACACGAAACGTGCCAGCACTGTAAGCTATAGCTGGTTTTCACTGCCCCTTGGAACTGCATGCGCTGCCACACAGACATTCGCCTTCTACAAAAGCTTTGGTTGGTAATGGGGCAACACTCTGTATCTCTCTCTCGCAGAGCCCGGCAGCCAAATTCGAAACGTCCAGCGATTGCTCCCAAACGAAAGCTGCTAGCACGGAAAGATATAGCTGCTTTTCACTGCCCCTTGGAACTACGTTCACTGCCACACAGACATTCGCGTTCTGCAAAAGCTTTGGTTGGTAATGGGGCAACACCGTGTATCTCTCTCTCGCAGAGCCCGGCTGCCAAATTCCAAACGTCCAGCGATTGTGTACACACGAAAGCTGCCAACACTGAAAGCTGTAGCTGGTTTTCACTGCCCCTTGGAACTCCGTTCGCTGCCCCACAGACATTCGCGTTCTGCAAAAGCTTTGGTTGGTAATGGGGCAACACTCTGTATCTCTCTCTCGCAGAGCCCGCCTGCCAAATTCGAAACGTCCAGCGATTGCTCCCAAACGAAAGCTGCCAGCACGGAAAGCTGTAGCTGGTTTTCACTGCCCCTTGGAACTGCATTCGCTGCCACACAGACATTCGCGTTCTGCAGAAGCTTTGGTTGGTAGTCGGGCAACACTGTGTATCTAGCTCTTGCAGAGCCCAGCAGCCAAATACAAACGTCCAGCCACTGTGCCCAAACGAAAGATGCCAGCACTGAAAGCTGTAGCTGGTTTTCACTGCCCCTTGGATCTGCATTCGCTGCCACAAGTACATTCGCGTTCTGCAGAAGCTTTGGTTGGTAATGGGGCAACACTGTATCTCTCTCTCGCAGAGCCCGGCAGCCAAATTATAAACGTCCAGCGATTGCTCCCAAACGAAAGCTGCCAGCATGGAAAGATATACCTGGTTTTCACTGCCCCTTGGAACTGCATTCGCTGCCACACAGACATTCGCCTTCTACAAAAGCTTTGCTTGGTAATGGGGAAACACTCTGTATCTCTCTCTCGCAGAGCCCGGCGGCCAAATTCGAAACGTCCAGCGATTGCTCCGACACGAAAGATGCCAGCACTGAAAGCAGTAGCTGGTTTTCACTGCCCCTTGGAACTACGTTCGCTGCCACACAGACATTCGCGTTCTGCAGAAGCTTTGGTTGGTAATGGGGCAACACTGTGTATGTCTCTCTCGCACAGCCCGGCAGCCAAATTCGAAATGTCTAGCTATTGCTCCCACACAAAAGCTGCCATCATGTAAAGGTGTAGCTGGTTTTCACTGCCCCTTGGAACTGCATTCGCTGCCACACAGACATTCGCGTTCTGCAAAAGCTTTGGTTGGTAATGGGGCAACACTCTGTATCTCTCTCTCGCAGAGCCCGGCAGCCAAATTTGAAACGTCCAGCGATTGCTCCCAAACGAAAGCTGCCAGCACGGAAAGATATAGCTGGTTTTCACTGCCCGTTGGATCTACATTCACTGCCACACAGACATTCGCGTTCTGCAAAAGCTTTGGTTGGTAATGGGGCAACACTGTGTATCTCTCTCTCGCACAGCCCGGCTGCCAAATTCCAAACGTCCAGCGATTGCGTACACACGAAAGCTGCCAACACTGAAAGCTGTAGCTGGTTTTCACTGCCCCTTGGAACTCCATTCGCTGCCACACAAACATTCGCGTTCTGCAAAAGCTTTGGTTGGTAATGGGGCAACACTCTGTATCTCTCTCTCGCAGAGCCCGGCAGCCAAATTGGAAACGTCCAGCGATTGCTCCCAAACGAAAGCTGCCAGCACGGAAAGCTGTAGCTGGTTTTCACTGCCCCTTGGAACTGCATTCGCTGCCACACAGACATTCGCGTTCTGCAAAAGCTTTGGTTGGTAATGGGGCAACACTCTGTATCTCTCTCTCGCACAGCCCGGCTGCCAAATTCCAAACGTCCAGCGATTGCGTACACACGAAAGCTGCCAACACTGAAAGCTGTAGCTGGTTTTCACTGCCCCTTGGAACTGCATTCGCTGCCACACAGACATTCGCGTTCTGCAAAAGCTTTTTTTGGTAATGGGGCAACACTCTGTATCTCTCTCTCGCAGAGCCCGGCAGCCAAATTCGAAACGTCCAGTGATTGCTCCCAAACGAAAGCTGCCAGCACTGAAAGCTGTAGCTGGTTTTCACTGCCCCTTGGAACTACGTTCACTGCCACACAGACATTCTCGTTCTGCAAAAGCTTTGGTTGGTAATGGGGCAACACTCTGTATCTCTCTCTCGCAGAGCCCGGCTGCCAAATTCCAAACGTCCAGCGATTGTGTACATACGAAAGCTGCCAACAGTGAAAGCTTTAGCTGGTTTTCACTGCCCCTTGGCACTGCATTCGCTGCCACACAGACATTCGCGTTCTGCAAAAGCTTTGGTTGGTAATGGGGCAACACTCTGTATCTCTCTCTCGCAGAGCCCGGCAGCCAAATTCGAAACGTCCAGCGATTGCTCCCAAACGAAAGCTGCCAGCACGGAAAGCTGTAGCTGGTTTTCACTGCCCCTTGGAACTACGTTCACTGCCACACAGACATTCGCGTTCTGCAAAAGCTTTGGTTGGTAATGGGGCAACACTGTGTATCTCTCTCTCGCAGAGCCCGGCAGCCAAATTCCAAACGTCCAGCGATTGCTCCCAAACGAAAGCTGCCAGCACAGAAAGCTGTAGCTGGTTTTCACTGCCCCTTGGAACTGCATTCGCTGCCACACAGACATTCGCGTTCTGCAGAAGCTTTGGTTGGTAATGGGGCAACACTGTTTATCTCTCTCTCGCAGAGCCCGGCAGCCAAATTCGAAACATCCAGCGATTGCTCCCAAACGAAAGCTGCCAGCATGGAAAGATATAGCTGGTTTTCACTGCCCCTTGGAACTGCATTCGCTGCCACACAGACATTCGCCTTCTACAAAAGCTTTGCTTGGTAATGGGGCAACACTGTGTATCTCTCTCTCGCAGAGCCCGGCTGCCAAATTTGAAACGTCCAGCGATTGCTCCCACACAAAAGCTGCCAGCATGTACAGGTGTAGCTGGTTTTCACTGCCCCTTGGAACTGCATTCGCTGCCACACAGACATTCGCATTCTGCAAAAGCTTTGGTTGTTAATGGGGCAACACTGTTTATCTATCTCTCGCAGAGCCCGGCAGCCAAATTCGAAACGTCCAGCGATTGCTCCCAAACGAAAGCTGCCAGCACGGAAAGCTGTAGCTGGTTTTCACTGCCCCTTGGAACTGCATTCGCTGCCACACAGACATTCGCGTTCTGCAAAAGCTTTGGTTGGTACTGGGGCAACACTGTGTATCTCTCTCTCGCAGAGCCCGGCAGCCAAATTCGAAACGTCCAGCGATTGCTCCCACACGAAAGCTGCCAGCACGGAAAGATATAGCTGGTTTTCACTGCCCCTTGGAACTGCATTCGCTGCGACACAGACATTCGCGTTCTGCAAAAGCTTTGGTTGGTAATGGGGCAACACTCTGTATCTCTCTCTCGCAGAGCCCGGCTGCCAAATTCCAAACGTCCAGCGATTGCGTACACACGAAAGCTGCCAACACTGAAAGCTGTAGCTGGTTTTCACTGCCCCTTGGAACTCCATTCGCTGCCACACAGACATTCGCGTTCTGCAAATCTTTGGCTGGTAATGGGGCAGCACTCTGTATCTCTCTCTCGCAGAGCCCGGCAGCCAAATTCGAAACGTCCAGTGATTGCTCCCAAACGAAAGCTGCCAGCACTGAAAGCTGTAGCTGGTTTTCACTGCCCCTTGGAACTACGTTCACTGCCACACAGACATTCGCGTTCTGCAAAAGCTTTGGTTGGTAATGGGGCAACACTCTGTATCTCTCTCTCGCAGAGCCCGGCAGCCAAATTCGAAACGTCCAGCGATTGCTCCCAAACGAAAGCTGCTAGCACGGAAAGATATAGCTGCTTTTCACTGCCCCTTGGAACTACGTTCACTGCCACTCAGACATTCGCGTTCTGCAAAAGCTTTGGTTGGTAATGGGGCAACACCGTGTATCTCTCTCTCGCAGAGCCCGGCTGCCAAATTCGAAACGTCCAGCGATTGTGTACACACGAAAGCTGCCAACACTGAAAGCTGTAGCTGGTTTTCACTGCCCCTTGGAACTCCGTTCGCTGCCACACAGACATTAGCGTTCTGCAAAAGCTTTGGTTGGTAATGGGGCAACACTCTGTATCTCTCTCTCGCAGAGTCCGGCTGCCAAATTCGAAACGTCCAGCGATTGCTCCGAAACGAAAGCTGCCAGCACGGAAAGCTGTAGCTGGTTTTCACTGCCCCTTGGAATTGCATTCGCTGCCACACAGACATTCGCGTTCTGCAGAAGCTTTGGTTGGTAGTCGGGCAACACTGTGTATCTCTCTCTTGCAGAGCCCGGCAGCCAAATACCAAACGTCCAGCCACTGTGCCCAAACGAAAGATGCCAGCACTGAAAGCTGTAGCTGGTTTTCACTGCCCCTTGGATCTGCATTCGCTGCCACAAGTACATTCGCGTTCTGCAGAAGCTTTGGTTGGTAATGGGGCAACACTCTGTATCTCTCTCTCGCAGAGCCCGGCAGCCAAATTATAAACGTCCAGCGATTGCTCCCAAACGAAAGCTGCCAGCATGGAAAGATATACCTGGTTTTCACTGCCACTTGGAACTGCATTCGCTGCCACACAGACATTCGCCTTCTACAAAAGCTTTGCTTGGTAATGGGGAAACACTCTGTATCTCTCTCTCGCAGAGCCCGGCGGCCAAATTCGAAACGTCCAGCGATTGCTCCGACACGAAAGATGCCAGCACTGAAAGCAGTAGCTGGTTTTCACTGCCCCTTGGAACTACGTTCGCTGCCACACAGACATTCGCGTTCTGCAGAAGCTTTGGTTGGTAATGGGGCAAAACTGTGTATGTCTCTCTCGCACAGCCCGGCAGCCAAATTCGAAATGTCTAGCTATTGCTCCCACACAAAAGCTGCCATCATGTAAAGGTGTAGCTGGTTTTCACTGCCCCTTGGAACTGCATTCGCTGCCACACAGACATTCGCGTTCTGCAAAAGCTTTGGTTGGTAATGGGGCAACACTCTGTATCTCTCTCTCGCAGAGCCCGGCAGCCAAATTTGAAACGTCCAGCGATTGCTCCCAAACGAAAGCTGCCAGCACGGAAAGATATAGCTGGTTTTCACTGCCCGTTGGATCTACATTCACTGCCACACAGACATTCGCGTTCTGCAAAAGCTTTGGTTGGTAATGGGGCAACACTCTGTATCTCTCTCTCGCACAGCCCGGCTGCCAAATTCCAAACGTCCAGCGATTGCGTACACACGAAAGCTGCCAACACTGAAAGCTGTAGCTGGTTTTCACTGCCCCTTGGAACTCCATTCGCTGCCACACAAACATTCGCGTTCTGCAAAAGCTTTGGTTGGTAATGGGGCAACACTCTGTATCTCTCTCTCGCAGAGCCCGGCAGCCAAATTGGAAACGTCCAGCGATTGCTCCCAAACGAAAGCTGCCAGCACGGAAAGCTGTAGCTGGTTTTCACTGCCCCTTGGAACTGCATTCGCTGCCACACAGACATTCGCGTTCTGCAAAAGCTTTGCTTGGTAATGGGGCAACACTCTGTATCTCTCTCTCGCACAGCCCGGCTGCCAAATTCCAAACGTCCAGCGATTGCGTACACACGAAAGCTGCCAACACTGAAAGCTGTAGCTGGTTTTCACTGCCCCTTGGAACTGCATTCGCTGCCACACAGACATTCGCGTTCTGCAAAAGCTTTTTTTGGTAATGGGGCAACACTCTGTATCTCTCTCTCGCAGAGCCCGGCAGCCAAATTCGAAACGTCCAGTGATTGCTCCCAAACGAAAGCTGCCAGCACTGAAAGCTGTAGCTGGTTTTCACTGCCCCTTGGAACTACGTTCACTGCCACACAGACATTCGCGTTCTGCAAAAGCTTTGGTTGGTAATGGGGCAACACTCTTTATCTCTCTGTCGCACAGCCCGGCAGCCAAATTCGAAATGTCCAGCTATTGCTCCCACACGAAACCTGCCAGCACTGAAAGCAGTAGCTGGTTTTCACTGCCCCTTGGATCTACGTTCACTGCCACACAGACATTCGCGTTCTGCAAAAGCTTTGGTTGGTAATGAGTCAACACTGTGTATCTCACTCTCGCAGAGCCCGGCAGCCAAATTCGAAATGTCTAGCGATTGCTCCCACACAAAAGCTCCCAGCACGGAAAGCTGTAGCTGGTTTTCACTGCCCCTTGGAACTGCATTCGCTGCCACACAGACATTCGCGTTCTGCAAAAGCTTTGGTAGGTAATGGGGCAACACTCTGTATCTCTCTCTCGCAGAGCCCGGCAGCCAAATTCGAAACGTCCAGCGATTGCTCCCAAACGAAAGCTGCCAGCACGGAAAGATATAGCTGGTTTTCACTGCCCCTTGGATCTACGTTCACTGCCACACAGACATTCGCGGTCTGCAAAAGCTTTGGTTTGTAATGCGGCAACACTGTGTATCTCTCTCTCGCAGAGCCCGGCTGCCAAATTCCAAACGTCCAGCGATTGCTCCGACACGAAAGATGCCAGCACTGAAAGCAGTAGCTGGTTTTCACTGCCCCTTGGAACTCCATTCGCTGCCACACAAACATTCGCGTTCTGCAAAAGCTTTGGTTGGTAATGGGGCAACACTCTGTATCTCTCTATCGCAGAGCCCGGCAGCCAAATTCCAAACGTCCAGCGATTGCTCCGACACGAAAGCTGCCAGCACTGAAAGCTGTAGCTGGTTTTCACTGCCCCTTGGAACTACGTTCACTGCCACACAGACATTCGCGTTCTGCAAAAGCTTTGGTTGGTAATGGGGCAAAACTGTTTATCTCTCTCTCGCAGAGCCCGGCAGCCAAATTCCAAACGTCCAGCGATTGCGTACACACGAAATCTGCCAACACTGAAAGCTGTAGCTGGTTTTCACTGCCCCTTGGAACTCCATTCGCTGCCACACAGACATTCGCGTTCTGCAAAAGCTTTGGTTGGTAATGGGGCAACACTGTGTATCTCTCTCTCGCAGAGCCCGGCAGCCAAATTCGAAACGTCCAGCGATTGCTCCCAAACGAAAGCTGCCAGCACGGAAAGCTGTAGCTGGTTTTCACTGCCCCTTGGAACTGCATTCGCTGCCACACAGACATTCGCGTTCTGCAGAAGCTTTGGTTGGTAATGGGGCAACACTGTTTATCTCTCTCTCGCAGAGCCCGGCAGCCAAATCCGAAACGTCCAGCGATTGCGTACACACGAAAGCTGCCAGCATGGAAAGATATAGCTGGTTTTCACTGCCCGTTGGAACTGCATTCGCTGCCACACAAACATTCGCCTTCTACAAAAGCTTTGCTTGGTAATGGGGCAACACTGTGTATCTCTCTCTCGCAGAGCCCGGCTGCCAAATTCCAAACGTCCAGCGATTGTGTACACACGAAAGCTGCCAACAGTGAAAGCTTTAGCTGGTTTTCACTGCCCCTTGGAACTCCATTCGCTGCCACACAGACATTCGCGTTCTGCAAAAGCTTTGGTTGGTAATGGGGCAACACTCTGTATCTCTCTCTCGCAGAGCCCGGCAGCCAAATTCGAAACGTCCAGCGATTGCTCCCAAACGAAAGCTGCCAGCACGGAATGCTGTAGCTGGTTTTCACTGCCCCTTGGAACTACGTTCACTGCCACACAGACATTCGCGTTCTGCAAAAGCTTTGGTTGGTAATGGGGCAACACTGTGTATCTCTCTCTCGCAGAGCCCGGCTGCCAAATTCGAAACGTCCACCGATTGCTCCCAAACGAAAGCTGCCAGCACAGAAAGCTGTAGCTGGTTTTCACTGCCCCTTGGAACTCCATTCGCTGCCACACAGACATTCGCGTTCTGCAGAAGCTTTGGTTGGTAATGGGGCAACACTGTTTATCTCTCTCTCGCAGAGCCCGGCAGCCAAATTCGAAACGTCCAGCGATTGCTCCCAGACGAAAGCTGCCAGCATGGAAAGATATAGCTGGTTTTCACTGCCCCTTGGAACTGCATTCGCTGCCACACAGACATTCGCGTTCTGCAAAAGCTTTGGTTGTTAATGGGGCAACACTGTTTATCTATCTCTCGCAGAGCCCGGCAGCCAAATTCGAAACGTCCAGCGATTGCTCCCAAACGAAAGCTGCTAGCACGGAAAGATATAGCTGGTTTTCACTGCCCCTTGGAACTGCATTCGCTGCCACACAGACATTCGCCTTCTACAAAAGCTTTGCTTGGTAATGGGGCAACACTGTGTATCTCTCTCTCGCAGAGCCCGGCAGCCAAATTCGAAACGTCCAGCGATTGCTCCCAAACGAAAGCTGCCAGCACGGAAAGCTGTAGCTGGTTTTCACTGCCCCTTGGAACTGCATTCGCTGACACACAGACATTCGCGTTCTGCAAAAGCTTTGGTTGGTAATGGGGCAACACTGTGTATCTCTCTCTCGCAGAGCCCGGCAGCCAAATTCGAAACGTCCAGCGATTGCTCCCAAACGAAAGCTGCCAGCACTGAAAGCTGTAGCTGGTTTTCACTGCCCCTTGGAACTCCATTCGCTGCCACACAAATATTCGCGTTCTGCAAAAGCTTTGGTTGGTAATGGGGCAACACTCTGTATCTCTCTCTCGCAAAGCCCGGCAGCCAAATTCGAAATGTCCAGCGATTGCTCCCAAACGAAAGCTGCCAGCACTGAAAGCTTTAGCTGGTTTTCACTGCCCCTTGGAACTACGTTCACTGCCACACAGACATTCGCGTTCTGCAAAAGCTTTGGTTGGTAATGGGGCAGCACTGTGTATCTCTCCCTCGTAGAGCCCGGCTGCCAAATTCGAAACGTCCAGCGATTGCTCCCACACGAAAGCTGCCAGCACGGAGAGCTGTAGCTGGTTTTCACTGCCCCTTGGAACTGCATTCGCTGCCACACAGACATTCGCGTTCTGCAGAAGCTTTGGTTGGTAATGGGGCAACACTGTGTATCTCTCTCTTGCAGAGCCCGGCAGCCAAATTCGAAATGTCCAGCGATTGCTCCCACACGAAAGCTGCCAGCACGGAAAGATATAGCTGGTTTTCACTGCCCCTTGGAACTGCATTCGCTGCCACACAGACATTCGCGTTCTGCAAAAGCTTTGGTTGGTAATGGGGCAACACTCTGTATCTCTCTCTCGCAGAGCCCGGCTGCCAAATTCCAAACGTCCAGCGATTGCGTACACACGAAAGCTGCCAACACTGAAAGCTGTAGCTGGTTTTCACTGCCCTTTGGAACTCCATTCGCTGCCACACAGACATTCGCGTTCTGCAAATCTTTGGCTGGTAATGGGGCAACACTCTGTATCTCTCTCTCGCAGAGCCCGGCAGCCAAATTCGAAACGTCCAGTGATTGCTCCCAAACGAAAGCTGCCAGCACTGAAAGCTGTAGCTGGTTTTCCCTGCCCCTTGGAACTACGTTCACTGCCACAAAGACATTCGCGTTCTGCAAAAGCTTTGGTTGGTAATGGGGCAACACTCTGTATCTCTCTGTCGCACAGCCCGGCAGCCAAATTCGAAACGTCCAGCGATTGCTCCCACACGAAACGTGCCAGCACTGTAAGCTATAGCTGGTTTTCACTGCCCCTTGGAACTGCATGCGCTGCCACACAGACATTCGCCTTCTACAAAAGCTTTGGTTGGTAATGGGGCAACACTCTGTATCTCTCTCTCGCAGAGCCCGGCAGCCAAATTCGAAACGTCCAGCGATTGCTCCCAAACGAAAGCTGCTAGCACGGAAAGATATAGCTGCTTTTCACTGCCCCTTGGAACTGCATTCGCTGCCACACAGACATTCGCGTTCTGCAGAAGCTTTGGTTGGTACTGGGGCAACACTGTGTATCTCTCTCTCCTAGAGCCCGGCAGCCAAATTCGAAACGTCCAGCGATTGCTCCCAAACGAAACCTGCCAGCACGGAAAGCTGTAGCTGGTTTTCACTGCCCCTTGGAACTGCATTCGCTGCCACCCAGACATTCGCGTTCTGCAGAAGCTTTGGTTGGTAATGGGGCAACACTCTGTATCTCTCTCTCGCAGAGCCCGGCAGCCAAATTCGAAATGTCCAGCGATTGTGTACACACGAAAGCTGCCAACAGTGAAAGCTTTAGCTGGTTTTCACTGCCCCTTGGAACTCCATTCGCTGCCACACAGACATTCGCGTTCTGCAAAAGCTTTGGTTGGTAATGGGTCAACACTATGTATGTCTCTCTCGCACAGCCCGGCAGCCAAATTCGAAATGTCTAGCGATTGCTCTCACACAAAAGCTGCCAACACGGAAAGGTGTAGCTGGTTTTCACTGCCCCTTGGAACTGCACTCGCTGCCACACAGACATTCGCCTTCTACAAAAGCTTTGGTTGGTAATGGGGCAACACTCTGTATCTCTCTCTCGCAGAGCCCGGCAGCCAAATTCGAAACGTCCAGTGATTGCTCCCAAACGAAAGCTGCCAGCACTGAAAGCTGTAGCTGGTTTTCACTGCCCCTTGGAACTACGTTCACTGCCACACAGACATTCGCGTTCTGCAAAAGCTTTGGTTGGTAATGGGGCAACACTCTTTATCTCTCTGTCGCACAGCCCGGCAGCCAAATTCGAAATGTCCAGCTATTGCTCCCACACGAAACCTGCCAGCACTGAAAGCAGTAGCTGGTTTTCACTGCCCCTTGGATCTACGTTCACTGCCACACAGACATTCGCGTTCTGCAAAAGCTTTGGTTGGTAATGAGTCAACACTGTGTATCTCACTCTCGCAGAGCCCGGCAGCCAAATTCGAAATGTCTAGCGATTGCTCCCACACAAAAGCTCCCAGCACGGAAAGCTGTAGCTGGTTTTCACTGCCCCTTGGAACTGCATTCGCTGCCACACAGACATTCGCGTTCTGCAAAAGCTTTGGTAGGTAATGGGGCAACACTCTGTATCTCTCTCTCGCAGAGCCCGGCAGCCAAATTCGAAACGTCCAGCGATTGCTCCCAAACGAAAGCTGCCAGCACGGAAAGATATAGCTGGTTTTCACTGCCCCTTGGATCTACGTTCACTGCCACACAGACATTCGCGGTCTGCAAAAGCTTTGGTTTGTAATGCGGCAACACTGTGTATCTCTCTCTCGCAGAGCCCGGCTGCCAAATTCCAAACGTCCAGCGATTGCTCCGACACGAAAGATGCCAGCACTGAAAGCAGTAGCTGGTTTTCACTGCCCCTTGGAACTCCATTCGCTGCCACACAAACATTCGCGTTCTGCAAAAGCTTTGGTTGGTAATGGGGCAACACTCTGTATCTCTCTATCGCAGAGCCCGGCAGCCAAATTCGAAATGTCCAGCGATTGCTCCCAAACGAAAGCTGCCAGCACTGAAAGGTGTAGCTGGTTTTCACTGCCCCTTGGAACTACGTTCACTGCCACACAGACATTCGCGTTCTGCAAAAGCTTTGGTTGGTAATGGGGCAAAACTGTTTATCTCTCTCTCGCAGAGCCCGGCAGCCAAATTCCAAACGTCCAGCGATTGCGTACACACGAAATCTGCCAACACTGAAAGCTGTAGCTGGTTTTCACTGCCCCTTGGAACTCCATTCGCTGCCACACAGACATTCGCGTTCTGCAAAAGCTTTGGTTGGTAATGGGGCAACACTGTGTATCTCTCTCTCGCAGAGCCCGGCAGCCAAATTCGAAACGTCCAGCGATTGCTCCCAAACGAAAGCTGCCAGCACGGAAAGCTGTAGCTGGTTTTCACTGCCCCTTGGAACTGCATTCGCTGCCACACAGACATTCGCGTTCTGCAGAAGCTTTGGTTGGTAATGGGGCAACACTGTTTATCTCTCTCTCGCAGAGCCCGGCAGCCAAATCCGAAACGTCCAGCGATTGCGTACACACGAAAGCTGCCAGCATGGAAAGATATAGCTGGTTTTCACTGCCCCTTGGAACTGCATTCGCTGCCACACAAACATTCGCCTTCTACAAAAGCTTTGCTTGGTAATGGGGCAACACTGTGTATCTCTCTCTCGCAGAGCCCGGCTGCCAAATTCCAAACGTCCAGCGATTGTGTACACACGAAAGCTGCCAACAGTGAAAGCTTTAGCTGGTTTTCACTGCCCCTTGGAACTCAATTCGCTGCCACACAGACATTCGCGTTCTGCAAAAGCTTTGTTTGGTAATGGGGCAACACTCTGTATCTCTCTCTCGCAGAGCCCGGCAGCCAAATTCGAAACGTCCAGCGATTGCTCCCAAACGAAAGCTGCCAGCACGGAATGCTGTAGCTGGTTTTCACTGCCCCTTGGAACTACGTTCACTGCCACACAGACATTCGCGTTCTGCAAAAGCTTTGGTTGGTAATGGGGCAACACTGTGTATCTCTCTCTCGCAGAGCCCGGCTGCCAAATTCGAAACGTCCACCGATTGCTCCCAAACGAAAGCTGCCAGCACAGAAAGCTGTAGCTGGTTTTCACTGCCCCTTGGAACTCCATTCGCTGCCACACAGACATTCGCGTTCTGCAGAAGCTTTGGTTGGTAATGGGGCAACACTGTTTATCTCTCTCTCGCAGAGCCCGGCAGCCAAATTCGAAACGTCCAGCGATTGCTCCCAGACGAAAGCTGCCAGCATGGAAAGATATAGCTGGTTTTCACTGCCCCTTGGAACTGCATTCGCTGCCACACAGACATTCGCGTTCTGCAAAAGCTTTGGTTGTTAATGGGGCAACACTGTTTATCTATCTCTCGCAGAGCCCGGCAGCCAAATTCGAAACGTCCAGCGATTGCTCCCAAACGAAAGCTGCTAGCACGGAAAGATACAGCTGGTTTTCACTGCCCCTTGGAACTGCATTCGCTGCCACACAGACATTCGCCTTCTACAAAAGCTTTGCTTGGTAATGGGGCAACACTGTGTATCTCTCTCTCGCAGAGCCCGGCAGCCAAATTCGAAACGTCCAGCGATTGTTCCCAAACGAAAGCTGCCAGCACGGAAAGCTGTAGCTGGTTTTCACTGCCCCTTGGAACTGCATTCGCTGACACACAGACATTCGCGTTCTGCAAAAGCTTTGGTTGGTAATGGGGCAACACTGTGTATCTCTCTCTCGCAGAGCCCGGCAGCCAAATTCGAAACGTCCAGCGATTGCTCCCAAACGAAAGCTGCCAGCACTGAAAGCTGTAGCTGGTTTTCACTGCCCCTTGGAACTCCATTCGCTGCCACACAAATATTCGCGTTCTGCAAAAGCTTTGGTTGGTAATGGGGCAACACTCTGTATCTCTCTCTCGCAAAGCCCGGCAGCCAAATTCGAAATGTCCAGCGATTGCTCCCAAACGAAAGCTGCCAGCACTGAAAGCTTTAGCTGGTTTTCACTGCCCCTTGGAACTACGTTCACTGCCACACAGACATTCGCGTTCTGCAAAAGCTTTGGTTGGTAATGGGGCAGCACTGTGTATCTCTCCCTCGTAGAGCCCGGCTGCCAAATTCGAAACGTCCAGCGATTGCTCCCACACGAAAGCTGCCAGCACGGAGAGCTGTAGCTGGTTTTCACTGCCCCTTGGAACTGCATTCGCTGCCACACAGACATTCGCGTTCTGCAGAAGCTTTGGTTGGTAATGGGGCAACACTGTGTATGTCTCTCTTGCAGAGCCCGGCAGCCAAATTCGAAATGTCCAGCGATTGCTCCCACACGAAAGCTGCCAGCACGGAAAGATATAGCTGGTTTTCACTGCCCCTTGGAACTGCATTCGCTGCCACACAGACATTCGCGTTCTGCAAAAGCTTTGGTTGGTAATGGGGCAACACTCTGTATCTCTCTCTCGCAGAGCCCGGCTGCCAAATTCCAAACGTCCAGCGATTGCGTACACACGAAAGCTGCCAACACTGAAAGCTGTAGCTGGTTTTCACTGCCCCTTGGAACTCCATTCGCTGCCACACAGACATTCGCGTTCTGCAAATCTTTGGCTGGTAATGGGGCAACACTCTGTATCTCTCTCTCGCAGAGCCCGGCAGCCAAATTCGAAACGTCCAGTGATTGCTCCCAAACGAAAGCTGCCAGCACTGAAAGCTGTAGCTGGTTTTCCCTGCCCCTTGGAACTACGTTCACTGCCACAAAGACATTCGCGTTCTGCAAAAGCTTTGGTTGGTAATGGGGCAACACTCTGTATCTCTCTGTCGCACAGCCCGGCAGCCAAATTCGAAACGTCCAGCGATTGCTCCCACACGAAACGTGCCAGCACTGTAAGCTATAGCTGGTTTTCACTGCCCCTTGGAACTGCATGCGCTGCCACACAGACATTCGCCTTCTACAAAAGCTTTGGTTGGTAATGGGGCAACACTCTGTATCTCTCTCTCGCAGAGCCCGGCAGCCAAATTCGAAACGTCCAGCGATTGCTCCCAAACGAAAGCTGCTAGCACGGAAAGATATAGCTGCTTTTCACTGCCCCTTGGAACTGCATTCGCTGCCACACAGACATTCGCGTTCTGCAGAAGCTTTGGTTGGTACTGGGGCAACACTGTGTATCTCTCTCTCCTAGAGCCCGGCAGCCAAATTCGAAACGTCCAGCGATTGCTCCCAAACGAAAGCTGCCAGCACGGAAAGCTGTAGCTGGTTTTCACTGCCCCTTGGAACTGCATTCGCTGCCACCCAGACATTCGCGTTCTGCAGAAGCTTTGGTTGGTAATGGGGCAACACTCTGTATCTCTCTCTCGCAGAGCCCGGCAGCCAAATTCGAAATGTCTAGCGATTGCTCCCACACGAAAGCTGCCAGCACTGAAAGCTGTAGTTGGTTTTCACTGCCCCTTGGAACTCCATTCGCTGCCACACAGACATTCGCGTTCTGCAAAAGCTTTGGTTGGTAATGGGTCAACACTATGTATGTCTCTCTCGCACAGCCCGGCAGCCAAATTCGAAATGTCTAGCGATTGCTCTCACACAAAAGCTGCCAACACGGAAAGGTGTAGCTGGTTTTCACTGCCCCTTGGAACTGCACTCGCTGCCACACAGACATTCGCCTTCTACAAAAGCTTTGGTTGGTAATGGGGCAACACTCTGTATCTCTCTCTCGCAGAGCCCGGCAGCCAAATTCGAAACGTCCAGTGATTGCTCCCAAACGAAAGCTGCCAGCACTGAAAGCTGTAGCTGGTTTTCACTGCCCCTTGGAACTACGTTCACTGCCACACAGACATTCGCGTTCTGCAAAAGCTTTGGTTGGTAATGGGGCAACACTCTTTATCTCTCTGTCGCACAGCCCGGCAGCCAAATTCGAAATGTCCAGCTATTGCTCCCACACGAAACCTGCCAGCACTGAAAGCAGTAGCTGGTTTTCACTGCCCCTTGGATCTACGTTCACTGCCACACAGACATTCGCGTTCTGCAAAAGCTTTGGTTGGTAATGAGTCAACTCTGTGTATCTCACTCTCGCAGAGCCCGGCAGCCAAATTCGAAATGTCTAGCGATTGCTCCCACACAAAAGCTCCCAGCACGGAAAGCTGTAGCTGGTTTTCACTGCCCCTTGGAACTGCATTCGCTGCCACACAGACATTCGCGTTCTGCAAAAGCTTTGGTAGGTAATGGGGCAACACTCTGTATCTCTCTCTCGCAGAGCCCGGCAGCCAAATTCGAAACGTCCAGCGATTGCTCCCAAACGAAAGCTGCCAGCACGGAAAGATATAGCTGGTTTTCACTGCCCCTTGGAACTACGTTCACTGCCACACAGACATTCGCGTTCTGCAAAAGCTTTGGTTGGTAATGGGGCAAAACTGTTTATCTCTCTCTCGCAGAGCCCGGCAGCCAAATTCCAAACGTCCAGCGATTGCGTACACACGAAATCTGCCAACACTGAAAGCTGTAGCTGGTTTTCACTGCCCCTTGGAACTCCATTCGCTGCCACACAGACATTCGCGTTCTGCAAAAGCTTTGGTTGGTAATGGGGCAACACTGTGTATCTCTCTCTCGCAGAGCCCGGCAGCCAAATTCGAAACGTCCAGCGATTGCTCCCAAACGAAAGCTGCCAGCACGGAAAGCTGTAGCTGGTTTTCACTGCCCCTTGGAACTGCATTCGCTGCCACACAGACATTCGCGTTCTGCAGAAGCTTTGGTTGGTAATGGGGCAACACTGTTTATCTCTCTCTCGCAGAGCCCGGCAGCCAAATCCGAAACGTCCAGCGATTGCTCCCAAACGAAAGCTGCCAGCATGGAAAGATATAGCTGGTTTTCACTGCCCCTTGGAACTGCATTCGCTGCCACACAAACATTCGCCTTCTACAAAAGCTTTGCTTGGTAATGGGGCAACACTGTGTATCTCTCTCTCGCAGAGCCCGGCTGCCAAATTCCAAACGTCCAGCGATTGTGTACACACGAAAGCTGCCAACAGTGAAAGCAGTAGCTGGTTTTCACTGCCCCTTGGAACTCCATTCGCTGCCACACAGACATTCGCGTTCTGCAAAAGCTTTGGTTGGTAATGGGGCAACACTCTGTATCTCTCTCTCGCAGAGCCCGGCAGCCAAATTCGAAACGTCCAGCGATTGCTCCCAAACGAAAGCTGCCAGCACGGAATGCTGTAGCTGGTTTTCACTGCCCCTTGGAACTACGTTCACTGCCACACAGACATTCGCGTTCTGCAAAAGCTTTGGTTGGTAATGGGGCAACACTGTGTATCTCTCTCTCGCAGAGCCCGGCTGCCAAATTCGAAACGTCCACCGATTGCTCCCAAACGAAAGCTGCCAGCACAGAAAGCTGTAGCTGGTTTTCACTGCCCCTTGGAACTCCATTCGCTGCCACACAGACATTCGCGTTCTGCAGAAGCTTTGGTTGGTAATGGGGCAACACTGTTTATCTCTCTCTCGCAGAGCCCGGCAGCCAAATTCGAAACGTCCAGCGATTGCTCCCAGACGAAAGCTGCCAGCATGGAAAGATATAGCTGGTTTTCACTGCCCCTTGGAACTGCATTCGCTGCCACACCGACATTCGTGTTCTGCAAAAGCTTTGGTTGTTAATGGGGCAACACTGTTTATCTATCTCTCGCAGAGCCCGGCAGCCAAATTCGAAACGTCCAGCGATTTCTCCCAAACGAAAGCTGCTAGCACGGAAAGATATAGCTGGTTTTCACTGCCCCTTGGAACTGCATTCGCTGCCACACAGACATTCGCCTTCTACAAAAGCTTTGCTTGGTAATGGGGCAACACTGTGTATCTCTCTCTCGCAGAGCCCGGCAGCCAAATTCGAAACGTCCAGCGATTGCTCCCAAACGAAAGCTGCCAGCACGGAAAGCTGTAGCTGGTTTTCACTGCCCCTTGGAACTGCATTCGCTGACACACAGACATTCGCGTTCTGCAAAAGCTTTGGTTGGTAATGGGGCAACACTGTGTATCTCTCTCTCGCAGAGCCCGGCAGCCAAATTCGAAACGTCCAGCGATTGCTCCCAAACGAAAGCTGCCAGCACTGAAAGCTGTAGCTGGTTTTCACTGCCCCTTGGAACTCCATTCGCTGCCACACAAATATTCGCGTTCTGCAAAAGCTTTGGTTGGTAATGGGGCAACACTCTGTACCTCTCTCTCGCAAAGCCCGGCAGCCAAATTCGAAATGTCCAGCGATTGCTCCCAAACGAAAGCTGCCAGCACTGAAAGCTTTAGCTGGTTTTCACTGCCCCTTGGAACTACGTTCACTGCCACACAGACATTCGCGTTCTGCAAAAGCTTTGGTTGGTAATGGGGCAGCACTGTGTATCTCTCCCTCGTAGAGCCCGGCTGCCAAATTCGAAACGTCCAGCGATTGCTCCCACACGACAGCTGCCAGCACGGAGAGCTGTAGCTGGTTTTCACTGCCCCTTGGAACTGCATTCGCTGCCACACAGACATTCGCGTTCTGCAGAAGCTTTGGTTGGTAATGGGGCAACACTGTGTATCTCTCTCTTGCAGAGCCCGGCAGCCAAATTCGAAATGTCCAGCGATTGCACCCACACGAAAGCTGCCAGCACGGAAAGATATAGCTGGTTTTCACTGCCCCTTGGAACTGCATTCGCTGCCACACAGACATTCGCGTTCTGCAAAAGCTTTGGTTGGTAATGGGGCAACACTCTGTATCTCTCTCTCGCAGAGCCCGGCTGCCAAATTCCAAACGTCCAGCGATTGCGTACACACGAAAGCTGCCAACACTGAAAGCAGTAGCTGGTTTTCACTGCCCCTTGGAACTCCATTCGCTGCCACACAGACATTCGCGTTCTGCAAATCTTTGGCTGGTAATGGGGCAACACTCTGTATCTCTCTCTCGCAGAGCCCGGCAGCCAAATTCGAAACGTCCAGTGATTGCTCCCAAACGAAAGCTGCCAGCACTGAAAGCTGTAGCTGGTTTTCCCTGCCCCTTGGAACTACGTTCACTGCCACAAAGACATTCGCGTTCTGCAAAAGCTTTGGTTGGTAATGGGGCAACACTCTGTATCTCTCTGTCGCACAGCCCGGCAGCCAAATTCGAAACGTCCAGCGATTGCTCCCACACGAAACGTGCCAGCACTGTAAGCTATAGCTGGTTTTCACTGCCCCTTGGAACTGCATGCGCTGCCACACAGACATTCGCGTTCTGCAGAAGCTTTGGTTGGTACTGGGGCAACACTGTGTATCTCTCTCTCCTAGAGCCCGGCAGCCAAATTCGAAACGTCCAGCGATTGCTCCCAAACGAAACCTGCCAGCACGGAAAGCTGTAGCTGGTTTTCACTGCCCCTTGGAACTGCATTCGCTGCCACCCAGACATTCGCGTTCTGCAGAAGCTTTGGTTGGTAATGGGGCAACACTCTGTATCTCTCTCTCGCAGAGCCCGGCAGCCAAATTCGAAATGTCTAGCGATTGCTCCCACACGAAAGCTGCCAGCACTGAAAGCTGTAGTTGGTTTTCACTGCCCCTTGGAACTCCATTCGCTGCCACACAGACATTCGCGTTCTGCAAAAGCTTTGGTTGGTAATGGGTCAACACTATGTATGTCTCTCTCGCACAGCCCGGCAGCCAAATTCGAAATGTCTAGCGATTGCTCTCACACAAAAGCTGCCAACACGGAAAGGTGTAGCTGGTTTTCACTGCCCCTTGGAACTGCAGTCGCTGCCACACAGACATTCGCCTTCTACAAAAGCTTTGGTTGGTAATGGGGCAACACTCTGTATCTCTCTCTCGCAGACCCCGGCAGCCAAATTCAAAACGTCCAGCGATTGCTCCCAAACGAAAGCTGCCAGCACGGAAAGATATATCTGGTTTTCACTGCCCCTTGGAACTACGTTCACTGCCACACAGACATTCGCGTTCAGCAAAAGCTTTGGTTGGTAATGGGGCAACACTGTGTATCTCTCTCTCGCAGAGCCCGGCTGCCAAATTCCAAACGTCCAGCGATTGTGTACACACGAAAGCTGCCAACACTGAAAGCTGTAGCTGGTTTTCACTGCCCCTTGGAACTCCATTCGCTGCCACACAGACATTCGCGTTCTGCAAAAGCTTTTGATGGTAATGGGGCAACACTCTGTATCTCTCTCTTGCAGAGCCCGGCAGCCAAATTCGAAACGTCCAGCGATTGCTCCCAAACGAAAACTACCAGCACTGAAAGCTGTAGCTGGTTTTCACTGCCCCTTGGAACTGCATGCGCTGCCACACAGACATTCGCGTTCTGCAAAAGCTTTGGTTGGTAATGGGGCAACACTGTGTATCTCTCTCTCGCAGAGCCCGGCTGCCAAATTCGAAACGTCCAGCGATTGCTCCCAAACGAAAGCTGCCAGCACAGAAAGCTGTAGCTGGGTTTCACTGCCCCTTGGAACTGCATTCGCTGCCACACAGACATTCGCCTTCTACAAAAGATTTGCTTGGTAATGGGGAAACACTCTGTATCTCTCTCTCGCAGAGCCCGGCTGCCAAATTCGAAACGTCCAGCGATTGCTCCGACACGAAAGATGCCAGCACTGAAAGCAGTAGCTGCTTTTCACTGCCCCTTGGAACTACGTTCGCTGCCACACAGACATTCGCGTTCTGCAAAAGCTTTGGTTGGTAATGGGGCAACACTCTGTATCTCTCTCTCGCAGAGCCCGGCAGCCAAATTCGAAATGTCCAGCGATTGCTCCCACACGAAAGCTGCCAGCACGGAAAGATATAGCTGGTTTTCACTGCCCCTTGGAACTGCATTCGCTGCCACACAGACATTCGCGTTCTGCAAAAGCTTTGGTTGGTAATGGGGCAACACTCTGTATCTCTCTCTCGCACAGCCCGGCTGCCAAATTCCAAACGTCCAGCGATTGCGTACACACGAAAGCTGCCAACACTGAAAGCTGTAGCTGGTTTTCACTGCCCCTTGGAACTGCATTCGCTGCCACACAGACATTCGCGTTCTGCAAAAGCTTTTTTTGGTAATGGGGCAACACTCTGTATCTCTCTCTCTCAGAGCCCGGCAGCCAAATTCGAAACGTCCAGTGATTGCTCCCAAACGAAAGCTGCCAGCACTGAAAGCTGTAGCTGGTTTTCACTGCCCCTTGGAACTACGTTCACTGCCACACAGACATTCGCGTTCTGCAAAAGCTTTGGTTGGTAATGGGGCAACACTCTGTATCTCTCTGTCGCACAGCCCGGCAGCCAAATTCGAAATGTCCAGCTATTGCTCCCACACGAAACCTGCCAGCACTGAATGCAGTAGCTGGTTTTCACTGCCCCTTGGATCTACGTTCACTGCCACACAGACATTCTCATTCTGCAAATGCTTTGGTTGGTAATGGGGCAACACTCTGTATCTCTCTCTCGCAGAGCCCGGCTGCCAAATTCCAAACGTCCAGCGATTGTGTACACACGAAAGCTGCCAACAGTGAAAGCTTTAGCTGGTTTTCACTGCCCCTTGGAATTCCATTCGCTGCCACACAGACATTCGCGTTCTGCAAAAGCTTTGGTTGGTAATGGGGCAACACTCTGTATCTCTCTCTCGCAGAGCCCGGCAGCCAAATTCGAAACGTCCAGCGATTGCTCCCAAACGAAAGCTGCCAGCACGGAAAGCTGTAGCTGGTTTTCACTGCCCCTTGGAACTACGTTCACTGCCACACAGACATTCGCGTTCTGCAAAAGCTTTGGTTGGTAATGGGGCAACACTGTGTATCTCTCTCTCGCAGAGCCCGGCTGCCATATTCGAAACGTCCAGCGATTGCTCCCAAACGAAAGCTGCCAGCACAGAAAGCTGTAGCTGGTTTTCACTGCCCCTTGGAACTGCATTCGCTGCCTCACAGACATTCGCGTTCTGCAGAAGCTTTGGTTGGTAATGGGGCAACACTGTTTATCTCTCTCTCGCAGAGCCCGGCTGCCAAATTCGAAACGTCCAGCGATTGCTCCGACACGAAAGATGCCAGCACTGACAGCAGTAGCAGCTTTTTACTGCCCCTTGGAACTACGTTCGCTGCCACAAAGACATTCGCGTTCTGCAAAAGCTTTGGTTGGTAATGGGGCAACGCTCTGTATCTCTCTGTCGCACAGCCCGGCAGCCAAATTCGAAACGTCCAGCGATTGCTCCCACACGAAAGCTGCCAGCACGGAAATATATAGCTGGTTTTCACTGCCCCTTGGAACTGCATTCGCTGCCACACAGACATTCGCGTTCTGCAAAAGCTTTGGTTGGTAATGGGGCAACACTCTGTATCTCTCTCTCGCACAGCCCGGCTGCCAAATTCCAAACGTCCAGCGATTGCGTACACACGAAAGCTGCCAGCACTGAAAGCTGTAGCTGGTTTTCACTGCCCCTTGGAACTACGTTCACTGCCACAGAGACATTCGCGTTCTGCAAAAGCTTTGGTTGGTAATGGGGCAACACTCTGTATCTCTCTGTCGCACAGCCCGGCAGCCAAATTCGAAATGTCCAGCTATTGCTCCCACACGAAACCTGCCAGCACTGAAAGCAGTAGCTGGTTTTCACTGCCCCTTGGATCTACGTTCACTGCCACACAGACATTCGCGTTCTGCAAAAGCTTTGGTTGGTAATGGGGCAACACTGTGTATCTCTCTCTCGCAGAGCCCGGCTGCCAAATTCCAAACGTCCAGCGATTGCTCCGACACGAAAGATGCCAGCACTGAAAGCAGTAGCTGGTTTTCACTGCCCCTTGGAACTCCATTCGCTGCCACACAAACATTCGCGTTCTGCAAAAGCTTTGGTTGGTAATGGGGCAACACTCTGTATCTCTCTATCGCAGAGCCCGGCAGCCAAATTCGAAACGTCCAGCGATTGCGTACACACGAAAGCTGCCAACACTGAAAGCTGTAGCTGGTTTTCACTGCCCCTTGGAACTGCATTCTCTGCCACACAGACATTCGCGTTCTGCAAAAGCTTTGGTTGGTAATGGGGCAACACTGTTTATCTCTCTCTCGCAGAGCCCGGCAGCCAAATTCCAAACGTCCAGCGATTGCGTACACACGAAATCTGCCAACACTGAAAGCTGTAGCTGGTTTTCACTGCCCCTTGGAACTCCATTCGCTGCCACACAGACATTCGCGTTCTGCAAAAGCTTTGGTTGGTAATGGGGCAACACTGTGTATCTCTCTCTCGCAGAGCCCGGCTGCCAAATTCCAAACGTCCAGCGATTGTGTACACACGAAAGCTGCCAGCACGGAAAGCTGTAGCTGGTTTTCACTGCCCCTTGGAACTGCATTCGCTGCCACACAGACATTCGCGTTCTGCAGAAGCTTTGGTTGGTAATGGGGCAACACTGTGTATCTCTCTCTCGCAGAGCCCGGCAGCCAAATACCAAACGTCCAGCCACTGTGCCCAAACGATAGATGCCAGCACTGAAAGCAGTAGCTGGTTTTCACTGCCCCTTGGACCTGCATTCGCTGCCACAAGGACATTCGTGTTCTGCAAAAGCTTTGGTTGGTAATGGGGCAAAAGTGTTTATCTCTCTCTCGCAGAGCCCGGCAGTCAAATTGGAAACGTCCAGCGATTGCTCCCAAACGAAAGCTGCCAGAACGCAAAGCTTTAGCTGGTTTTCACTGCCCCTTGGAACTGCATTCGCTGCCACACAGACATTCGCGTTCTGCAAAAGCTTTGGTTGGTAATGGGTCAACACTATGTATGTCTCTCTCGCACAGCCCGGCAGCCAAATTCGAAATGTCTAGCGCTTGCTCTCACACAAAAGCTGCCAGCACGGAAAGGTGTAGCTGGTTTTCACTGCCCCTTGGAACTGCATTCGCTGCCACACAGACCTTCGCCTTGTACAAAAGCTTTGGTTGGTAATGGGGCAACACTCTGTATCTCTCTCTCGCAGAGCCCGGCAGCCAAATTGAAAACGTCCAGCGATTGCTCCCAAACGAAAGGTGCCAGCACGGAAAGATATAGCTGGTTTTCACTCCCCCTTGGAACTACGTTCACTGCCACACAGACATTCTCATTCTGCAAATGCTTTGGTTGGTAATGGGGCAACACTCTGTATCTCTCTCTCGCAGAGCCCGGCTGCCAAATTCCAAACGTCCAGCGATTGTGTACACACGAAAGCTGCCAAAAGTGAAAGCTTTAGCTGGTTTTCACTGCCCCTTGGAATTCCATTCGCTGCCACACAGACATTCGCGTTCTGCAAAAGCTTTGGTTGTTAATGGGGCAACACTGTTTATCTATCTCTCGCAGAGCCCGGCAGCCAAATTCGAAACGTCCAGCGATTGCTCCCAAACGAAAGCTGCCAGCACGGAAAACTGTAGCTGGTTTTCACTGCCCCTTGGAACTGCATTCGCTGCCACACAGACATTCGCGTTCTGCAAAAGCTTTGGTTGGTAATGGGGCAACACTGTGTATCTCTCTCTCGCAGAGCCCGGCAGCCAAATTCGAAACGTCCAGCGATTGCTCCCAAACGAAAGCTGTCAGCACGGACAGCTGTAGCTGGTTTTCACTGCCCCTTGGAACTCCATTCGCTGCCACACAAATATTCGCGTTCTGCAAAAGCTTTGGTTGGTAATGGGGCAACACTCTGTATCTCTCTCTCGCAAAGCCCGGCAGCCAAATTCGAAATGTCCAGCGATTGCTCCCAAACGAAAGCTGCCAGCACTGAAAGCTGTAGCTGGTTTTCACTGCCCCTTGGAACTACGTTCACTGCCACACAGACATTCGCGTTCTGCAAAAGCTTTGGTTGGTAATGGGGCAGCACTGTGTATCTCTCCCTCGTAGAGCCCGGCTGCCAAATTCGAAACGTCCAGCGATTGCTCCCACACGAAAGCTGCCAGCACGGAGAGCTGTAGCTGGTTTTCACTGCCCCTTGGATCTGCATTCGCTGCCACACAGACATTAGCGTACTGCAGAAGCTTTGGTTGGTAATGGGGCAACACTGTGTATCTCTCTCTTGCAGAGCCCGGCAGCCAAATTCGAAATGTCCAGCGATTGCTCCCACACGAAAGCTGCCAGCACGGAAAGATATAGCTGGTTTTCACTGCCCCTTGGAACTGCATTCGCTGCCACACAGACATTCGCGTTCTGCAAAAGCTTTGCTTGGTAATGGGGCAACACTGTGTATCTCTCTCTCGCAGAGCCCGGCTGCCAAATTCCAAACGTCCAGCGATTGCGTACACACGAAAGCTGCCAACACTGAAAGCTGTAGCTGGTTTTCACTGCCCCTTGGAACTCCATTCGCTGCCACACAGACATTCGCGTTCTGCAAATCTTTGGCTGGTAATGGGGCAACACTCTGTATCTCTCTCTCGCAGAGCCCGGCAGCCAAATTCGAAACGTCCAGTGATTGCTCCCAAACGAAAGCTGCCAGCACTGAAAGCTGTAGCTGGTTTTCACTGCCCCTTGGAACTACGTTCACTGCCACACAGACATTCGCGTTCTGCAAAAGCTTTGGTTGGTAATGGGGCAACACTCTGTATCTCTCTGTCGCACAGCCCGGCAGCCAAATTCGAAACGTCCAGCGATTGCTCCCACACGAAACGTGCCAGCACTGTAAGCTATAGCTGGTTTTCACTGCCCCTTGGAACTGCATGCGCTGCCACACAGACATTCGCCTTCTACAAAAGCTTTGGTTGGTAATGGGGCAACACTCTGTATCTCTCTCTCGCAGAGCCCGGCAGCCAAATTCGAAACGTCCAGCGATTGCTCCCAAACGAAAGCTGCTAGCACGGAAAGATATAGCTGCTTTTCACTGCCCCTTGGAACTACGTTCACTGCCACACAGACATTCGCGTTCTGCAAAAGCTTTGGTTGGTAATGCGGCAACACTGTGTATCTCTCTCTCGCAGAGCCCGGCTGCCAAATTCCAAACGTCCAGCGATTGCTCCGACACGAAAGATGCCAGCACTGAAAGCAGTAGCTGGTTTTCACTGCCCCTTGGAACTCCATTCGCTGCCACACAAACATTCACGTTCTGCAACAGCTTTGGTTGGTAATGGGGCAACACTCTGTATCTCTCTATCGCAGAGCCCGGCAGCCAAATTCGAAATGTCCAGCGATTGCTCCCAAACGAAAGCTGCCAGCACTGAAAGCTCTAGCTGGTTTTCACTGCCCCTTGGAACTACGTTCACTGCCACACAGACATTCGCTTTCTGCAAAAGCTTTGGTGGGTAATGGGTCAACACTGTGTATCTCTCTCTCGTAGAGCCCGGCTGCCAAATTCCAAACGTCCAGCGATTGCTCCCAAACGAAAGCTGCCAGCACGGAAAGCTGTAGCTGGTTTTCACTGCCCCTTGGAACTGCATTCGCTGCCACACAGACATTCGCGTTCTGCAGAAGCTTTGGTTGGTAATGGGGCAACACTGTGTATCTCTCTCTTGCAGAGCCCGGCAGCCAAATTCGAAACGTCCAGTGATTGCTCCCAAACGAAAGCTGCCAGCACTGAAAGCTGTAGCTGGTTTTCACTGCCCCTTGGAACTACGTTCACTGCCACACAGACATTCGCGTTCTGCAAAAGCTTTGGTTGGTAATGGGGCAACACTCTGTATCTCTCTGTCGCACAGCCCGGCAGCCAAATTCGAAACGTCCAGCGATTGCTCCCACACGAAACGTGCCAGCACTGTAAGCTATAGCTGGTTTTCACTGCCCCTTGGAACTGCATGCGCTGCCACACAGACATTCGCCTTCTACAAAAGCTTTGGTTGGTAATGGGGCAACACTCTGTATCTCTCTCTCGCAGAGCCCGGCAGCCAAATTCGAAACGTCCAGCGATTGCTCCCAAACGAAAGCTGCTAGCACGGAAAGATATAGCTGCTTTTCACTGCCCCTTGGAACTACGTTCACTGCCACACAGACATTCGCGTTCTGCAAAAGCTTTGGTTGGTAATGCGGCAACACTGTGTATCTCTCTCTCGCAGAGCCCGGCTGCCAAATTCCAAACGTCCAGCGATTGCTCCGACACGAAAGATGCCAGCACTGAAAGCAGTAGCTGGTTTTCACTGCCCCTTGGAACTCCATTCGCTGCCACACAAACATTCGCGTTCTGCAAAACCTTTGGTTGGTAATGGGGCAACACTCTGTATCTCTCTCTCGCAGAGCCCGGCAGCCAAATTCGAAATGTCCAGCAATTCCTCCCAAACGAAAGCTGCCAGCACTGAAAGCTCTAGCTGGTTTTCACTGCCCCTTGGAACTACGTTCACTGCCACACAGACATTCGCTTTCTGCCAAAGCTTTGGTTGGTAATGGGGCAACACTGTGTATCTCTCTCTCGTAGAGCCCGGCTGCCAAATTCCAAACGTCCAGCGATTGCTCCCAAACGAAAGCTGCCAGCATGGAAAGATATAGCTGGTTTTCACTGCCCCTTGGAACTGCATTCGCTGCCACACAGACATTCGCCTTCTACAAAAGCTTTGCTTGGTAATGGGGCAACACTGTGTATCTCTCCCTCGTAGAGCCCGGCTGCCAAATTCGAAACGTCCAGCGATTGCTCCCAAACGAAAGCTGCCAGCACTGAAAGCTGTAGCTGGTTTTCACTGCCCCTTGGAACTACGTTCACTGCCACACAGACATTCGCGTTCTGCAAAAGCTTTGGTTGGTAATGGGGCAACACTGTTTATCTCTCTCTCGCAGAGCCCGGCAGCCAAATTCCAAACGTCCAGCGATTGCGTACACACGAAATCTGCCAACACTGAAAGCTGTAGCTGGTTTTCACTGCCCCTTGGAACTCCATTCGCTGCCACACAGACATTGGCGTTCTGCAAAAGCTTTGGTTGGTAATGGGGCAACACTGTGTATCTCTCTCTCGCAGAGCCCGGCTGCCAAATTCCAAACGTCCAGCGATTGTGTACACACGAAAGCTGCCAGCACGGAAAGCTGTAGCTGGTTTTCACTGCCCCTTGGAACTGCATTCGCTGCCACACAGACATTCGCGTTCTGCAGAAGCTTTGGTTGGTAATGGGGCAACACTGTGTATCTCTCTCTCGCAGAGCCCGGCATCCAAATACCAAACGTCCAGCCACTGTGCCCAAACGATAGATGCCAGCACTGAAAGCAGTAGCTGGTTTTCACTGCCCCTTGGACCTGCATTCGCTGCCACAAGGACATTCGTGTTCTGCAAAAGCTTTGGTTGGTAATGGGGCAAAAGTGTTTATCTCTCTCTCGCAGAGCCCGGCAGTCAAATTGGAAACGTCCAGCGATTGCTCCCAAACGAAAGCTCCCAGAACGCAAAGCTTTAGCTGGTTTTCACTGCCCCTTGGAACTGCATTCGCTGCCACACAGACATTCGCGTTCTGCAAAAGCTTTGGTTGGTAATGGGTCAACACTATGTATGTCTCTCTCGCACAGCCCGGCAGCCAAATTCGAAATGTCTAGCGATTGCTCCCAAACGAAAGATGCCAGCATGGAAAGATATAGCTGGTTTTCACTGCCCCTTGGAACTGCATTCGCTGCCACACAGACCTTCGCCTTGTACAAAAGCTTTGGTTGGTAATGGGGCAACACTCTGTATCTCTCTCTCGCAGAGCCCGGCAGCCAAATTGAAAACGTCCAGCGATTGCTGCCAAACGAAAGGTGCCAGCACGGAAAGATATAGCTGGTTTTCACTCCCCCTTGGAACTACGTTCACTGCCACACAGACATTCTCATTCTGCAAATGCTTTGGTTGGTAATGGGGCAACACTCTGTATCTCTCTCTCGCAGAGCCCGGCTGCCAAATTCCAAACGTCCAGCGAGTGTGTACACACGAAAGCTGCCAACAGTGAAAGCTTTAGCTGGTTTTCACTGCCCCTTGGAATTCCATTCGCTGCCACACAGACATTCGCGTTCTGCAAAAGCTTTGGTTGGTAATGGGGCAACACTCTGTATCTCTCTCTCGCAGAGCCCGGCAGCCAAATTCGAAACGTCCAGCGATTGCTCCCAAACGAAAGCTGCCAGCACGGAAAGCTGTAGCTGGTTTTCACTGCCCCTTGGAACTACGTTCACTGCCACACAGACATTCGCGTTCTGCAAAAGCTTTGGTTGGTAATGGGGCAACACTATGTATCTCTCTCTCGCAGAGCCCGGCTGCCAAATTCGAAACGTCCAGCGATTGCTCCCAAACGAAAGCTGCCAGCACAGAAAGCTGTAGCTGGTTTTCACTGCCCCTTGGAACTGCATTCGCTGCCACACAGACATTCGCGTTCTGCAGAAGCTTTGGTTGGTAATGGGGCAACACTCTGTATCTCTCTCTCGCAGAGCCCGGCAGCCAAATTCGAAACGTCCAGCGATTGCTCCCAAACGAAAGCTGCCAGCATGGAAAGATATAGCTGGTTTTCACTGCCCCTTGAACTGCATTCGCTGCCACACAGACATTCGCCTTCTACAAAAGCTTTGCTTGGTAATGGGGCAACACTGTGTATCTCTCTCTCGCAGACCCCGGCTGCCAAATTTGAAACGTCCAGCGATTGCTCCCACACAAAAGCTGCCAGCATGTACAGGTGTAGCTGGTTTTCACTGCCCCTTGGAACTGCATTCGCTGCCACACAGACATTCGCGTTCTGCAAAAGCTTTGGTTGTTAATGGGGCAACACTGTTTATCTATCTCTCGCAGAGCCCGGCAGCCAAATTCGAAACGTCCAGCGATTGCTCCAAAACGAAAGCTGCCAGCACGGAAAGCTGTAGCTGGTTTTCACTGCCCCTTGGAACTGCATTCGCTGCCACACAGACATTCGCGTTCTGCAAAAGCTTTGGTTGGTAATGGGGCAACACTGTGTATCTCTCTCTCGCAGAGCCCGGCAGCCAAATTCGAAACGTCCAGCGATTGCTCCCAAACGAAAGCTGTCAGCACGGACAGCTGTAGCTGGTTTTCACTGCCCCTTGGAACTCCATTCGCTGCCACACAAATATTCGCGTTCTGCAAAAGCTTTGGTTGGTAATGGGGCAACACTCTGTATCTCTCTCTCGCAAAGCCCGGCAGCCAAATTCGAAATGTCCAGCGATTGCTCCCAAACGAAAGCTGCCAGCACTGAAAGCTGTAGCTGGTTTTCACTGCCCCTTGGAACTATGTTCACTGCCACACAGACATTCGCGTTCTGCAAAAGCTTTGGTTGGTAATGGGGCAGCACTGTGTATCTCTCCCTCGTAGAGCCCGGCTGCCAAATTCGAAACGTCCAGCGATTGCTCCCACACGAAAGCTGCCAGCACGGAGAGCTGTAGCTGGTTTTCACTGCCCCTTGTAACTGCATTCGCTGCCACACAGACATTCGCGTTCTGCAGAAGCTTTGGTTGGTAATGGGGCAACACTGTGTATCTCTCTCTTGCAGAGCCCGGCAGCCAAATGCGAAATGTCCAGCGATTCCTCCCACACGAAAGCTGCCAGCACGGAAAGATATAGCTGGTTTTCACTGCCCCTTGGAACTGCATTCGCTGCCACGCAGACATTCGCGTTCTGCAAAAGCTTTGCTTGGTAATGGGGCAACACTGTGTATCTCTCTCTCGCAGAGCCCGGCTGCCAAATTCCAAACGTCCAGCGATTGCGGACATACGAAAGCTGCCAACACTGAAAGCTGTAGCTGGTTTTCACTGCCCCTTGGAACTCCATTCGCTGCCACACAGACATTCGCGTTCTGCAAATCTTTGGCTGGTAATGGGGCAACACTCTGTATCTCTCTCTCGCAGAGCCCGGCAGCCAAATTCGGAACGTCCAGTGATTGCTCCCAAACGAAAGCTGCCAGCACTGAAAGCTGTAGCTGGTTTTCACTGCCCCTTGGAACTACGTTCACTGCCACACAGACATTCGCGTTCTGCAAAAGCTTTGGTTGGTAATGGGGCAACACTCTGTATCTCTCTCTCGCAGAGCCCGGCAGCCAAATTCGAAACGTCCAGCGATTGCTCCCAAACGAAAGCTGCTAGCACGGAAAGATATAGCTGCTTTTCACTGCCCCTTGGAACTACGTTCACTGCCACACAGACATTCGCGTTCTGCAAAAGCTTTGGTTGGTAATGCGGCAACACTGTGTATCTCTCTCTCGCAGAGCCCGGCTGCCAAATTCCAAACGTCCAGCGATTGCTCCGACACGAAAGATGCCAGCACTGAAAGCAGTAGCTGGTTTTCACTGCCCCTTGGAACTACGTTCACTGCCACACAGACATTCTCATTCTGCAAATGCTTTGGTTGGTAATGGGGCAACACTCTGTATCTCTCTCTCGCAGAGCCCGGCTGCCAAATTCCAAACGTCCAGCGATTGTGTACACACGAAAGCTGCCAACAGTGAAAGCTTTAGCTGGTTTTCACTGCCCCTTGGAATTCCATTCGCTGCCACACAGACATTCGCGTTCTGCAGAAGCTTTGGTTGGTAATGGGGCAACACTCTGTATCTCTCTCTCGCAGAGCCCGGCAGCCAAATTCGAAACGTCCAGCGATTGCTCCCAAACGAAAGCTGCCAGCATGGAAAGATATAGCTGGTTTTCACTGCCCCTTGGAACTGCATTCGCTGCCACACAGACATTCGCCTTCTACAAAAGCTTTGCTTGGTAATGGGGCAACACTGTGTATCTCTCTCTCGCAGAGCCCGGCTGCCAAATTTGAAACGTCCAGCGATTGCTCCCACACAAAAGCTGCCAGCATGTACAGGTGTAGCTGGTTTTCACTGCCCCTTGGAACTGCATTCGCTGCCACACAGACATTCGCGTTCTGCAAAAGCTTTGGTTGGTAATGGGGCAGCACTGTGTATCTCTCCCTCGTAGAGCCCGGCTGCCAAATTCGAAACGTCCAGCGATTGCTCCCACACGAAAGCTGCCAGCACGGAGAGCTGTAGCTGGTTTTCACTGCCCCTTGGAACTGCATTCGCTGCCACACAGACATTCGCGTTCTGCAGAAGCTTTGGTTGGTAATGGGGCAACACTGTGTATCTCTCTCTTGCAGAGCCCGGCAGCCAAATTCGAAATGTCCAGCGATTGCTCCCACACGAAAGCTGCCAGCACGGAAAGATATAGCTGGTTTTCACTGCCCCTTGGAACTGCATTCGCTGCCACACAGACATTCGCGTTCTGCAAAAGCTTTGCTTGGTAATGGGGCAACACTGTGTATCTCTCTCTCGCAGAGCCCGGCTGCCAAATTCCAAACGTCCAGCGATTGCGTACACACGAAAGCTGCCAACACTGAAAGCTGTAGCTGGTTTTCACTGCCCCTTGGAACTCCATTCGCTGCCACACAGACATTCGCGTTCTGCAAATCTTTGGCTGGTAATGGGGCAACACTCTGTATCTCTCTCTCGCAGAGCCCGGCAGCCAAATTCGTAACGTCCAGTGATTGCTCCCAAACGAAAGCTGCCAGCACTGAAAGCTGTAGCTGGTTTTCACTGCCCCTTGGAACTACGTTCACTGCCACACAGACATTCGCGTTCTGCAAAAGCTTTGGTTGGTAATGGGGCAACACTCTGTATCTCTCTGTCGCACAGCCCGGCAGCCAAATTCGAAACGTCCAGCGATTGCTCCCACACGAAACGTGCCAGCACTGTAAGCTATAGCTGGTTTTCACTGCCCCTTGGAACTGCATGCGCTGCCACACAGACATTCGCCTTCTACAAAAGCTTTGGTTGGTAATGGGGCAACACTCTGTATCTCTCTCTCGCAGAGCCCGGCAGCCAAATTCGAAACGTCCAGCGATTGCTCCCAAACGAAAGCTGCTAGCACGGAAAGATATAGCTGCTTTTCACTGCCACTTGGAACTACGTTCACTGCCACACAGACATTCGCGTTCTGCAAAAGCTTTGGTTGGTAATGCGGCAACACTGTGTATCTCTCTCTCGCAGAGCCCGGCTGCCAAATTCCAAACGTCCAGCGATTGCTCCGACACGAAAGATGCCAGCTCTGAAAGCAGTAGCTGGTTTTCACTGCCCCTTGGAACTCCATTCGCTGCCACACAAACATTCGCGTTCTGCAAAAGCTTTGGTTGGTAATGGGGCAACACTCTGTATCTCTCTATCGCAGAGCCCGGCAGCCAAATTCGAAATGTCCAGCGATTGCTCCCAAACGAAAGCTGCCAGCACTGAAAGCTCTAGCTGGTTTTCACTGCCCCTTGGAAATACGTTCACTGCCACACAGACATTCGCTTTCTGCAAAAGCTTTGGTGGGTAATGGGTCAACACTGTGTATCTCTCTCTCGTAGAGCCCGGCTGCCAAATTCCAAACGTCCAGCGATTGCTCCCAAACGAAAGCTGACAGCACGGAAAGCTGTAGCTGGTTTTCACTGCCCCTTGGAACTGCATTCGCTGCCACACAGACATTCGCGTTCTGCAGAAGCTTTGGTTGGTAATGGGGCAACACTCTGTATCTCTCTCTTGCAGAGCCCGGCAGCCAAATTCGAAACGTCCAGTGATTGCTCCCAAACGAAAGCTGCCAGCACTGAAAGCTGTAGCTGGTTTTCACTGCCCCTTGGAACTACGTTCACTGCCACACAGACATTCGCGTTCTGCAAAAGCTTTGGTTGGTAATGGGGCAACACTCTGTATCTCTCTGTCGCACAGCCCGGCAGCCAAATTCGAAACGTCCAGCGATTGCTCCCACACGAAACGTGCCAGCACTGTAAGCTATAGCTGGTTTTCACTGCCCCTTGGAACTGCATGCGCTGCCACACAGACATTCGCCTTCTACAAAAGCTTTGGTTGGTAATGGGGCAACACTCTGTATCTCTCTCTCGCAGAGCCCGGCAGCCAAATTCGAAACGTCCAGCGATTGCTCCCAAACGAAAGCTGCTAGCACGGAGAGATATAGCTGCTTTTCACTGCCCCTTGGAACTACGTTCACTGCCACACAGACATTCGCGTTCTGCAAAAGCTTTGGTTGGTAATGCGGCAACACTCTGTATCTCTCTCTCGCAGAGCCCGGCTGCCAAATTCCAAACGTCCAGCGATTGCGGACACACGAAAGCTGCCAACACTGAAAGCTGTATCTGGTTTTCACTGCCCCTTGGAACTCCATTCGCTGCCACACAAACATTCGCGTTCTGCAAAAGCTTTGGTTGGTAATGGGGCAACACTCTGTATCTCGCTGTCGCACAGCCCGGCAGCCAAATTCGAAATGTCCAGCTATTGCTCCCACACGAAACGTGCCAGCACTGTAAGCTATAGCTGGTTTTCACTGCCCCTTGGAACTGCATGCGCTGCCACACAGACATTCGCCTTCTACAAAAGCTTTGGTTGGTAATGGGGCAACACTCTGTATCTCTCTCTCGCAGAGCCCGGCAGCCAAATTCGAAACGTCCAGCGATTGCTCCCACACGAAAGCTGCCAGCACGGAGAGCTGTAGCTGGTTTTCACTGCCCCTTGTAACTGCATTCGCTGCCACACAGACATTCGCGTTCTGCAGAAGCTTTGGTTGGTAATGGGGCAACACTGTGTATCTCTCTCTTGCAGAGCCCGGCAGCCAAATGCGAAATGTCCAGCGATTCCTCCCACACGAAAGCTGCCAGCACGGAAAGATATAGCTGGTTTTCACTGCCCCTTGGAACTGCATTCGCTGCCACACAGACATTCGCGTTCTGCAAAAGCTTTGCTTGGTAATGGGGCAACACTGTGTATCTCTCTCTCGCAGAGCCCGGCTGCCAAATTCCAAACGTCCAGCGATTGCGGACATACGAAAGCTGCCAACACTGAAAGCTGTAGCTGGTTTTCACTGCCCCTTGGAACTCCATTCGCTGCCACACAGACATTCGCGTTCTGCAAATCTTTGGCTGGTAATGGGGCAACACTCTGTATCTCTCTCTCGCAGAGCCCGGCAGCCAAATTCGGAACGTCCAGTGATTGCTCCCAAACGAAAGCTGCCAGCACTGAAAGCTGTAGCTGGTTTTCACTGCCCCTTGGAACTACGTTCACTGCCACACAGACATTCGCGTTCTGCAAAAGCTTTGGTTGGTAATGGGGCAACACTCTGTATCTCTCTCTCGCAGAGCCCGGCAGCCAAATTCGAAACGTCCAGCGATTGCTCCCAAACGAAAGCTGCTAGCACGGAAAGATATAGCTGCTTTTCACTGCCCCTTGGAACTACGTTCACTGCCACACAGACATTCGCGTTCTGCAAAAGCTTTGGTTGGTAATGCGGCAACACTGTGTATCTCTCTCTCGCAGAGCCCGGCTGCCAAATTCCAAACGTCCAGCGATTGCTCCGACACGAAAGATGCCAGCACTGAAAGCAGTAGCTGGTTTTCACTGCCCCTTGGAACTACGTTCACTGCCACACAGACATTCTCATTCTGCAAATGCTTTGGTTGGTAATGGGGCAACACTCTGTATCTCTCTCTCGCAGAGCCCGGCTGCCAAATTCCAAACGTCCAGCGATTGTGTACACACGAAAGCTGCCAACAGTGAAAGCTTTAGCTGGTTTTCACTGCCCCTTGGAATTCCATTCGCTGCCACACAGACATTCGCGTTCTGCAGAAGCTTTGGTTGGTAATGGGGCAACACTCTGTATCTCTCTCTCGCAGAGCCCGGCAGCCAAATTCGAAACGTCCAGCGATTGCTCCCAAACGAAAGCTGCCAGCATGGAAAGATATAGCTGGTTTTCACTGCCCCTTGGAACTGCATTCGCTGCCACACAGACATTCGCCTTCTACAAAAGCTTTGCTTGGTAATGGGGCAACACTGTGTATCTCTCTCTCGCAGAGCCCGGCTGCCAAATTTGAAACGTCCAGCGATTGCTCCCACACAAAAGCTGCCAGCATGTACAGGTGTAGCTGGTTTTCACTGCCCCTTGGAACTGCATTCGCTGCCACACAGACATTCGCGTTCTGCAAAAGCTTTGGTTGGTAATGGGGCAGCACTGTGTATCTCTCCCTCGTAGAGCCCGGCTGCCAAATTCGAAACGTCCAGCGATTGCTCCCACACGAAAGCTGCCAGCACGGAGAGCTGTAGCTGGTTTTCACTGCCCCTTGGAACTGCATTCGCTGCCACACAGACATTCGCGTTCTGCAGAAGCTTTGGTTGGTAATGGGGCAACACTGTGTATCTCTCTCTTGCAGAGCCCGGCAGCCAAATTCGAAATGTCCAGCGATTGCTCCCACACGAAAGCTGCCAGCACGGAAAGATATAGCTGGTTTTCACTGCCCCTTGGAACTGCATTCGCTGCCACACAGACATTCGCGTTCTGCAAAAGCTTTGCTTGGTAATGGGGCAACACTGTGTATCTCTCTCTCGCAGAGCCCGGCTGCCAAATTCCAAACGTCCAGCGATTGCGTACACACGAAAGCTGCCAACACTGAAAGCTGTAGCTGGTTTTCACTGCCCCTTGGAACTCCATTCGCTGCCACACAGACATTCGCGTTCTGCAAATCTTTGGCTGGTAATGGGGCAACACTCTGTATCTCTCTCTCGCAGAGCCCGGCAGCCAAATTCGTAACGTCCAGTGATTGCTCCCAAACGAAAGCTGCCAGCACTGAAAGCTGTAGCTGGTTTTCACTGCCCCTTGGAACTACGTTCACTGCCACACAGACATTCGCGTTCTGCAAAAGCTTTGGTTGGTAATGGGGCAACACTCTGTATCTCTCTGTCGCACAGCCCGGCAGCCAAATTCGAAACGTCCAGCGATTGCTCCCACACGAAACGTGCCAGCACTGTAAGCTATAGCTGGTTTTCACTGCCCCTTGGAACTGCATGCGCTGCCACACAGACATTCGCCTTCTACAAAAGCTTTGGTTGGTAATGGGGCAACACTCTGTATCTCTCTCTCGCAGAGCCCGGCAGCCAAATTCGAAACGTCCAGCGATTGCTCCCAAACGAAAGCTGCTAGCACGGAAAGATATAGCTGCTTTTCACTGCCACTTGGAACTACGTTCACTGCCACACAGACATTCGCGTTCTGCAAAAGCTTTGGTTGGTAATGCGGCAACACTGTGTATCTCTCTCTCGCAGAGCCCGGCTGCCAAATTCCAAACGTCCAGCGATTGCTCCGACACGAAAGATGCCAGCTCTGAAAGCAGTAGCTGGTTTTCACTGCCCCTTGGAACTCCATTCGCTGCCACACAAACATTCGCGTTCTGCAAAAGCTTTGGTTGGTAATGGGGCAACACTCTGTATCTCTCTATCGCAGAGCCCGGCAGCCAAATTCGAAATGTCCAGCGATTGCTCCCAAACGAAAGCTGCCAGCACTGAAAGCTCTAGCTGGTTTTCACTGCCCCTTGGAAATACGTTCACTGCCACACAGACATTCGCTTTCTGCAAAAGCTTTGGTGGGTAATGGGTCAACACTGTGTATCTCTCTCTCGTAGAGCCCGGCTGCCAAATTCCAAACGTCCAGCGATTGCTCCCAAACGAAAGCTGACAGCACGGAAAGCTGTAGCTGGTTTTCACTGCCCCTTGGAACTGCATTCGCTGCCACACAGACATTCGCGTTCTGCAGAAGCTTTGGTTGGTAATGGGGCAACACTCTGTATCTCTCTCTTGCAGAGCCCGGCAGCCAAATTCGAAACGTCCAGTGATTGCTCCCAAACGAAAGCTGCCAGCACTGAAAGCTGTAGCTGGTTTTCACTGCCCCTTGGAACTACGTTCACTGCCACACAGACATTCGCGTTCTGCAAAAGCTTTGGTTGGTAATGGGGCAACACTCTGTATCTCTCTGTCGCACAGCCCGGCAGCCAAATTCGAAACGTCCAGCGATTGCTCCCACACGAAACGTGCCAGCACTGTAAGCTATAGCTGGTTTTCACTGCCCCTTGGAACTGCATGCGCTGCCACACAGACATTCGCCTTCTACAAAAGCTTTGGTTGGTAATGGGGCAACACTCTGTATCTCTCTCTCGCAGAGCCCGGCAGCCAAATTCGAAACGTCCAGCGATTGCTCCCAAACGAAAGCTGCTAGCACGGAGAGATATAGCTGCTTTTCACTGCCCCTTGGAACTACGTTCACTGCCACACAGACATTCGCGTTCTGCAAAAGCTTTGGTTGGTAATGCGGCAACACTCTGTATCTCTCTCTCGCAGAGCCCGGCTGCCAAATTCCAAACGTCCAGCGATTGCGGACACACGAAAGCTGCCAACACTGAAAGCTGTATCTGGTTTTCACTGCCCCTTGGAACTCCATTCGCTGCCACACAAACATTCGCGTTCTGCAAAAGCTTTGGTTGGTAATGGGGCAACACTCTGTATCTCGCTGTCGCACAGCCCGGCAGCCAAATTCGAAATGTCCAGCTATTGCTCCCACACGAAACGTGCCAGCACTGTAAGCTATAGCTGGTTTTCACTGCCCCTTGGAACTGCATGCGCTGCCACACAGACATTCGCCTTCTACAAAAGCTTTGGTTGGTAATGGGGCAACACTCTGTATCTCTCTCTCGCAGAGCCCGGCAGCCAAATTCGAAACGTCCAGCGATTGCTCCCAAACGAAAGCTGCTAGCACGGAAAGCTGTAGCTGGTTTTCACTGCCCCTTGGAACTGCGTTCGCTGCCACACAGACATTCGCGTTCTGCAAAATCTTTGGTTGGTAATGGGTCAACACTATGTATGTCTCTCTCGCACAGCCCGGCAGCCAAATTCGAAATGTCTAGCGCTTGCTCTCACACAAAAGCTGCCAGCACGGAAAGGTGTAGCTGGTTTTCACTGCCCCTTGGAACTGCACTCGCTGCCACACAGACATTCGCCTTCTGCAAAAGCTTTGGTTGGTAATGGGGCAACACTCTGTATCTCTCTCTCGCAGAGCCCGGCTGCCAAATTCCAAACGTCCAGCGATTGCGTACACACGAAAGCTGCCAACACTGAAAGCTGTAGCTGGTTTTCACTGCCCCTTGGAACTGCATTCGCTGCCACACAGACATTCGCGTTCTGCAAAAGCTTTTTTTGGTAATGGGGCAACACTCTGTATCTCTCTCTCGCAGAACCCGGCAGCCAAATTCAAAACGTCCAGCGATTGCTCCCAAACGAAAGCTGCCAGCACGGAAAGATATATCTGGTTTTCACTGCCCCTTGGAACTACGTTCACTGCCACACAGACATTCGCGTTCAGCAAAAGCTTTGGTTGGTAATGGGGCAACACTGTGTATCTCTCTCTCGCAGAGCCCGGCTGCCAAATTCCAAACGTCCAGCGATTGTGTACACACGAAAGCTGCCAACACTGAAAGCTGTAGCTGGTTTTCACTGCCCCTTGGAACTCCATTCGCTGCCACACAGACATTCGCGTTCTGCAAAAGCTTTTGATGGTAATGGGGCAACACTCTGTATCTCTCTCTTGCAGAGCCCGGCAGCCAAATTCGAAACGTCCAGCGATTGCTCCCAAACGAAAGCTACCAGCACTGAAAGCTGTAGCTGGTTTTCACTGCCCCTTGGAACTACGCTCACTGCCACACAGACATTCGCGTTCTGCAAAAGCTTTTTTTGGTAATGGGGCAACACTCTGTATCTCTCTCTCTCAGAGCCCGGCAGCCAAATTCGAAACGTCCAGTGATTGCTCCCAAACGAAAGCTGCCAGCACTGAAAGCTGTAGCTGGTTTTCACTGCCCCTTGGAACTACGTTCACTGCCACACAGACATTCGCGTTCTGCAAAAGCTTTGGTTGGTAATGGGGCAACACTCTTTATCTCTCTGTCGCACAGCCCGGCAGCCAAATTCGAAATGTCCAGCTATTGCTCCCACACGAAACCTGCCAGCACTGAAAGCAGTAGCTGGTTTTCACTGCCCCTTGGAACTACGTTCACTGCCACACAGACATTCGCGTTCTGCAAAAGCTTTGGTTGGTAATGGGGCAACACTGTGTATCTCTCTCTCGTAGAGCCCGGCTGCCAAATTCGAAACGTCCAGCGATTGCTCCCAAACGAAAGCTGCCAGCACAGAAAGCTGTAGCTGGTTTTCACTGCCCCTTGGAACTGCATTCGCTGCCACACAGACATTCGCGTTCTGCAAAAGCTTTTTTTGGTAATGGGGCAACACTGTGTATCTCTCTCTCGTAGAGCCCGGCTGCCAAATTCGAAACGTCCAGTGATTGCTCCCAAACGAAAGCTGCCAGCCCTGAAAGCTGTAGCTGGTTTTCACTGCCCCTTGGAACTACGTTCACTGCCACACAGACATTCGCGTTCTGCAAAAGCTTTGGTTGGTAATGGGGCAACACTCTTTATCTCTCTGTCGCACAGCCCGGCAGCCAAATTCGAAATGTCCAGCTATTGCTCCCACACGAAACCTGCCAGCACTGAAAGCAGTAGCTGGTTTTCACTGCCCCTTGGATCTACGTTCACTGCCACACAGACATTCGCGTTCTGCAAAAGCTTTGGTTGGTAATGGGGCAACACTCTGTATGTCTCTCTCGCAGAGCCCGGCAGCCAAATTCGAAATGTCTAGCGATTGCTCCCACACAAAAGCTCCCAGCACGGAAAGCTGTAGCTGGTTTTCACTGCCCCTTGGAACTGCATTCGCTGCCACACAGACATTCGCGTTCTGCAAAAGCTTTGGTAGGTAATGGGGCAACACTCTGTATCTCTCTCTCGCAGAGCCCGGCAGCCAAATTTGAAACGTCCAGCGATTGCTCCCAAACGAAAGCTGCCAGCACTGAAAGCTGTAGCTGGTTTTCACTGCCCCTTGGAACTACGTTCACTGCCACACAGACATTCGCGTTCTGCAAAAGCTTTGGTTGGTAATGGGGCAACACTGTGTATCTCTCCCTCGTAGAGCCCGGCTGCCAAATTCGAAACGTCCAGCGATTGCTCCCAAACGAAAGCTGCCAGCACTGAAAGCTGTAGCTGGTTTTCACTGCCCCTTGGAACTGCATTCGCTGCCACACAGACATTCGCGTTCTGCAGAAGCTTTGGTTGGTAATGGGGCAACACTGTGTATCTCTCTCTTGCAGAGCCCGGCAGCCAAATTCGAAATGTCCAGCGATTGCTCCCACACGAAAGCTGCCAGCACGGAAAGATATAGCTGGTTTTCACTGCCCCTTGGAACTGCATTCGCTGCCACACAGACATTCGCGTTCTGCAAAAGCTTTGGTTGGTAATGGGGCAACACTGTGTATCTCTCTCTCGCAGAGCCCGGCTGCCAAATTCCAAACGTCCAGCGATTGCGGACACACGAAAGCTGCCAACACTGAAAGCTGTAGCTGGTTTTCACTGCCCCTTGGAACTCCATTCGCTGCCACACAAACATTCGCCTTCTACAAAAGCTTTGGTTGGTAATGGGGCAACACTCTGTATCTCGCTGTCGCACAGCCCGGCAGCCAAATTCGAAATGTCCAGCTATTGCTCCCATACGAAACGTTCCAGCACTGTAAGCTATAGCTGGTTTTCACTGCCCCTTGGAACTGTGTTCGCTGCCACACAGACATTCGCCTTCTACAAAAGCTTTGGTTGGTAATGGGGCAACACTCTGTATCTCTCTGTCGCACAGCCCGGCAGCCAAATTCGAAACGTCCAGCGATTGCTCCCAAACGAAAGCTGCTAGCACGGAAAGCTGTAGCTGGTTTTCACTGCCCCTTGGAACTGCATTCGCTGCCACACAGACATTCGCGTTCTGCAAAAGCTTTTTTTGGTAATGGGGCAACACTCTGTATCTCTCTCTCGCAGAGCCCGGCAGCCAAATTCGAAACGTCCAGTGATTGCTCCCAAACGAAAGCTGCCAGCACTGAAAGCTGTAGCTGGTTTTCACTGCCCCTTGGAACTACGTTCACTGCCACACAGACATTCGCGTTCTGCAAAAGCTTTGGTTGGTAATGGGGCAACACTCTTTATCTCTCTGTCGCACAGCCCGGCAGCCAAATTCGAAATGTCCAGCTATTGCTCCCACACGAAACCTGCCAGCACTGAAAGCAGTAGCTGGTTTTCACTGCCCCTTGGATCTACGTTCACTGCCACACAGACATTCGCGTTCTGCAAAAGCTTTGGTTGGTAATGGGGCAACACTCTGTATGTCTCTCTCGCAGAGCCCGGCAGCCAAATTCGAAATGTCTAGCGATTGCTCCCACACAAAAGCTCCCAGCACGGAAAGCTGTAGCTGGTTTTCACTGCCCCTTGGAACTGCATTCGCTGCCACACAGACATTCGCGTTCTGCAGAAGCTTTGGTAGGTAATGGGGCAACACTCTGTATCTCTCTCTCGCAGAGCCCGGCAGCCAAATTTGAAACGTCCAGCGATTGCTCCCAAACGAAAGCTGCCAGCACTGAAAGCTGTAGCTGGTTTTCACTGCCCCTTGGATCTACGTTCACTGCCACACAGACATTTGCGTTCTGCAAAAGCTTTGGTTGGTAATGGGGCAACACTCTTTATCTCTCTGTCGCACAGCCCGGCAGCCAAATTCGAAATGTCCAGCTATTGCTCCCACACGAAACCTGCCAGCACTGAAAGCAGTAGCTGGTTTTCACTGCCCCTTGGATCTACGTTCACTGCCACACAGACATTCGCGTTCTGCAAAAGCTTTGGTTGGTAATGGGGCAACACTCTGTATGTCTCTCTCGCAGAGCCCGGCAGCCAAATTCGAAATGTCTAGCGATTGCTCCCACACAAAAGCTCCCAGCACGGAAAGCTGTAGCTGGTTTTCACTGCCCCTTGGAACTGCATTCGCTGCCACACAGACATTCGCGTTCTGCAAAAGCTTTGGTAGGTAATGGGGCAACACTCTGTATCTCTCTCTCGCAGAGCCCGGCAGCCAAATTTGAAACGTCCAGCGATTGCTCCCAAACGAAAGCTGCCAGCACTGAAAGCTGTAGCTGGTTTTCACTGCCCCTTGGATCTACGTTCACTGCCACACAGACATTCGCGTTCTGCAAAAGCTTTGGTTGGTAATGGGGCAACACTCTGTATCTCTCCCTCGTAGAGCCCGGCTGCCAAATTCGAAACGTCCAGCGATTGCTCCCAAACGAAAGCTGCCAGCACTGAAAGCTGTAGCTGGTTTTCACTGCCCCTTGGAACTACGTTCACTGCCACACAGACATTCGCGTTCTGCAAAAGCTTTGGTTGGTAATGGGGCAACACTGTGTATCTCTCTCTCGTAGAGCCCGGCTGCCAAATTCGAAACGTCCAGCGATTGCTCCCAAACGAAAGCTGCCAGCACAGAAAGCTGTAGCTGGTTTTCACTGCCCCTTGGAACTGCATTCGCTGCCACACAGACATTCGCGTTCTGCAAAAGCTTTTTTTGGTAATGGGGCAACACTCTGTATCTCTCTCTCGCAGAGCCCGGCAGCCAAATTCGAAACGTCCAGTGATTGCTCCCAAACGAAAGCTGCCAGCACTGAAAGCTGTAGCTGGTTTTCACTGCCCCTTGGAACTACGTTCACTGCCACACAGACATTCGCGTTCTGCAAAAGCTTTGGTTGGTAATGGGGCAACACTCTTTATCTCTCTGTCGCACAGCCCGGCAGCCAAATTCGAAATGTCCAGCTATTGCTCCCACACGAAACCTGCCAGCACTGAAAGCAGTAGCTGGTTTTCACTGCCCCTTGGATCTACGTTCACTGCCACACAGACATTCGCGTTCTGCAAAAGCTTTGGTTGGTAATGGGGCAACACTCTGTATGTCTCTCTCGCAGAGCCCGGCAGCCAAATTCGAAATGTCTAGCGATTGCTCCCACACAAAAGCTGCCAGCACTGAAAGCTCTAGCTGGTTTTCACTGCCCCTTGGAACTGCATTCGCTGCCACACAGACATTCGCGTTCTGCAAAAGCTTTGGTAGGTAATGGGGCAACACTCTGTATCTCTCTCTCGCAGAGCCCGGCAGCCAAATTTGAAACGTCCAGCGATTGCTCCCAAACGAAAGCTGCCAGCACTGAAAGCTGTAGCTGGTTTTCACTGCCCCTTGGAACTACGTTCACTGCCACACAGACATTCGCGTTCTGCAAAAGCTTTGGTTGGTAATGGGGCAACACTGTGTATCTCTCCCTCGTAGAGCCCGGCTGCCAAATTCGAAACGTCCAGCGATTGCTCCCAAACGAAAGCTGCCAGCACTGAAAGCTGTAGCTGGTTTTCACTGCCCCTTGGAACTGCATTCGCTGCCACACAGACATTCGCGTTCTGCAGAAGCTTTGGTTGGTAATGGGGCAACACTGTGTATCTCTCTCTTGCAGAGCCCGGCAGCCAAATTCGAAATGTCCAGCGATTGCTCCCACACGAAAGCTGCCAGCACGGAAAGATATAGCTGGTTTTCACTGCCCCTTGGAACTGCATTCGCTGCCACACAGACATTCGCGTTCTGCAAAAGCTTTGGTTGGTAATGGGGCAACACTCTGTATCTCTCTCTCGCAGAGCCCGGCTGCCAAATTCCAAACGTCCAGCGATTGCGGACACACGAAAGCTGCCAACACTGAAAGCTGTAGCTGGTTTTCACTGCCCCTTGGAACTCCATTCGCTGCCACACAAACATTCGCCTTCTACAAAAGCTTTGGTTGGTAATGGGGCAACACTCTGTATCTCGCTGTCGCACAGCCCGGCAGCCAAATTCGAAATGTCCAGCTATTGCTCCCACACGAAACGTGCCAGCACTGTAAGCTATAGCTGGTTTTCACTGCCCCTTGGAACTGCGTTCGCTGCCACACAGACATTCGCCTTCTACAAAAGCTTTGGTTGGTAATGGGGCAACACTCTGTATCTCTCTGTCGCACAGCCCGGCAGCCAAATTCGAAACGTCCAGCGATTGCTCCCAAACGAAAGCTGCCAGCACTGAAAGCTGTAGCTGGTTTTCACTGCCCCTTGGAACTACGTTCACTGCCACACAGACATTCGCGTTCTGCAAAAGCTTTGGTTGGTAATGGGGCAACACTCTTTATCTCTCTGTCGCACAGCCCGGCAGCCAAATTCGAAATGTCCAGCTATTGCTCCCACACGAAACCTGCCAGCACTGAAAGCAGTAGCTGGTTTTCACTGCCCCTTGGATCTACGTTCACTGCCACACAGACATTCGCGTTCTGCAAAAGCTTTGGTTGGTAATGGGGCAACACTCTGTATGTCTCTCTCGCAGAGCCCGGCAGCCAAATTCGAAATGTCTAGCGATTGCTCCCACACAAAAGCTCCCAGCACGGAAAGCTGTAGCTGGTTTTCACTGCCCCTTGGAACTGCATTCGCTGCCACACAGACATTCGCGTTCTGCAGAAGCTTTGGTAGGTAATGGGGCAACACTCTGTATCTCTCTCTCGCAGAGCCCGGCAGCCAAATTTGAAACGTCCAGCGATTGCTCCCAAACGAAAGCTGCCAGCACTGAAAGCTGTAGCTGGTTTTCACTGCCCCTTGGATCTACGTTCACTGCCACACAGACATTTGCGTTCTGCAAAAGCTTTGGTTGGTAATGGGGCAACACTCTTTATCTCTCTGTCGCACAGCCCGGCAGCCAAATTCGAAATGTCCAGCTATTGCTCCCACACGAAACCTGCCAGCACTGAAAGCAGTAGCTGGTTTTCACTGCCCCTTGGATCTACGTTCACTGCCACACAGACATTCGCGTTCTGCAAAAGCTTTGGTTGGTAATGGGGCAACACTCTGTATGTCTCTCTCGCAGAGCCCGGCAGCCAAATTCGAAATGTCTAGCGATTGCTCCCACACAAAAGCTCCCAGCACGGAAAGCTGTAGCTGGTTTTCACTGCCCCTTGGAACTGCATTCGCTGCCACACAGACATTCGCGTTCTGCAAAAGCTTTGGTAGGTAATGGGGCAACACTCTGTATCTCTCTCTCGCAGAGCCCGGCAGCCAAATTTGAAACGTCCAGCGATTGCTCCCAAACGAAAGCTGCCAGCACTGAAAGCTGTAGCTGGTTTTCACTGCCCCTTGGATCTACGTTCACTGCCACACAGACATTCGCGTTCTGCAAAAGCTTTGGTTGGTAATGGGGCAACACTGTGTATCTCTCCCTCGTAGAGCCCGGCTGCCAAATTCGAAACGTCCAGCGATTGCTCCCAAACGAAAGCTGCCAGCACTGAAAGCTGTAGCTGGTTTTCACTGCCCCTTGGAACTACGTTCACTGCCACACAGACATTCGCGTTCTGCAAAAGCTTTGGTTGGTAATGGGGCAACACTGTGTATCTCTCTCTCGTAGAGCCCGGCTGCCAAATTCGAAACGTCCAGCGATTGCTCCCAAACGAAAGCTGCCAGCACAGAAAGCTGTAGCTGGTTTTCACTGCCCCTTGGAACTGCATTCGCTGCCACACAGACATTCGCGTTCTGCAAAAGCTTTTTTTGGTAATGGGGCAACACTCTGTATCTCTCTCTCGCAGAGCCCGGCAGCCAAATTCGAAACGTCCAGTGATTGCTCCCAAACGAAAGCTGCCAGCACTGAAAGCTGTAGCTGGTTTTCACTGCCCCTTGGAACTACGTTCACTGCCACACAGACATTCGCGTTCTGCAAAAGCTTTGGTTGGTAATGGGGCAACACTCTTTATCTCTCTGTCGCACAGCCCGGCAGCCAAATTCGAAATGTCCAGCTATTGCTCCCACACGAAACCTGCCAGCACTGAAAGCAGTAGCTGGTTTTCACTGCCCCTTGGATCTACGTTCACTGCCACACAGACATTCGCGTTCTGCAAAAGCTTTGGTTGGTAATGGGGCAACACTCTGTATGTCTCTCTCGCAGAGCCCGGCAGCCAAATTCGAAATGTCTAGCGATTGCTCCCACACAAAAGCTCCCAGCACGGAAAGCTGTAGCTGGTTTTCACTGCCCCTTGGAACTGCATTCGCTGCCACACAGACATTCGCGTTCTGCAAAAGCTTTGGTAGGTAATGGGGCAACACTCTGTATCTCTCTCTCGCAGAGCCCGGCAGCCAAATTTGAAACGTCCAGCGATTGCTCCCAAACGAAAGCTGCCAGCACTGAAAGCTGTAACTGGTTTTCACTGCCCCTTGGAACTACGTTCACTGCCACACAGACATTCGCGTTCTGCAAAAGCTTTGGTTGGTAATGGGGCAACACTGTGTATCTCTCCCTCGTAGAGCCCGGCTGCCAAATTCGAAACGTCCAGCGATTGCTCCCAAACGAAAGCTGCCAGCACTGAAAGCTGTAGCTGGTTTTCACTGCCCCTTGGAACTGCATTCGCTGCCACACAGACATTCGCGTTCTGCAGAAGCTTTGGTTGGTAATGGGGCAACACTGTGTATCTCTCTCTTGCAGAGCCCGGCAGCCAAATTCGAAATGTCCAGCGATTGCTCCCACACGAAAGCTGCCAGCACGGAAAGATATAGCTGGTTTTCACTGCCCCTTGGAACTGCATTCGCTGCCACACAGACATTCGCGTTCTGCAAAAGCTTTGGTTGGTAATGGGGCAACACTCTGTATCTCTCTCTCGCAGAGCCCGGCTGCCAAATTCCAAACGTCCAGCGATTGCGGACACACGAAAGCTGCCAACACTGAAAGCTGTAGCTGGTTTTCACTGCCCCTTGGAACTCCATTCGCTGCCACACAAACATTCGCCTTCTACAAAAGCTTTGGTTGGTAATGGGGCAACACTCTGTATCTCGCTGTCGCACAGCCCGGCAGCCAAATTCGAAATGTCCAGCTATTGCTCCCACACGAAACGTGCCAGCACTGTAAGCTATAGCTGGTTTTCACTGCCCCTTGGAACTGCGTTCGCTGCCACACAGACATTCGCCTTCTACAAAAGCTTTGGTTGGTAATGGGGCAACACTCTGTATCTCTCTGTCGCACAGCCCGGCAGCCAAATTCGAAACGTCCAGCGATTGCTCCCAAACGAAAGCTGCTAGCACGGAAAGCTGTAGCTGGTTTTCACTGCCCCTTGGAACTGCGTTCGCTGCCACACAGACATTCGCGTTCTGCAAAAGCTTTGGTTGGTAATGGGTCAACACTATGTATGTCTCTCTCGCACAGCCCGGCAGCCAAATTCGAAATGTCTAGCGCTTGCTCTCACACAAAAGCTGCCAGCACGGAAAGGTGTAGCTGGTTTTCACTGCCCCTTGGAACTGCACTCGCTGCCACACAGACATTCGCCTTCTGCAAAAGCTTTGGTTGGTAATGGGGCAACACTCTGTATCTCTCTCTCGCAGAGCCCGGCTGCCAAATTCCAAACGTCCAGCGATTGCGTACACACGAAAGCTGCCAACACTGAAAGCTGTAGCTGGTTTTCACTGCCCCTTGGAACTGCATTCGCTGCCACACAGACATTCGCGTTCTGCAAAAGCTTTTTTTGGTAATGGGGCAACACTCTGTATCTCTCTCTCGCAGAACCCGGCAGCCAAATTCAAAACGTCCAGCGATTGCTCCCAAACGAAAGCTGCCAGCACGGAAAGATATATCTGGTTTTCACTGCCCCTTGGAACTACGTTCACTGCCACACAGACATTCGCGTTCAGCAAAAGCTTTGGTTGGTAATGGGGCAACACTGTGTATCTCTCTCTCACAGAGCCCGGCTGCCAAATTCCAAACGTCCAGCGATTGTGTACACACGAAAGCTGCCAACACTGAAAGCTGTAGCTGGTTTTCACTGCCCCTTGGAACTCCATTCGCTGCCACACAGACATTCGCGTTCTGCAAAAGCTTTTGATGGTAATGGGGCAACACTCTGTATCTCTCTCTTGCAGAGCCCGGCAGCCAAATTCGAAACGTCCAGCGATTGCTCCCAAACGAAAGCTACCAGCACTGAAAGCTGTAGCTGGTTTTCACTGCCCCTTGGAACTACGCTCACTGCCACACAGACATTCGCGTTCTGCAAAAGCTTTGGTTGGTAATGGGGCAACACTGTGTATCTCTCTCTCGTAGAGCCCGGCTGCCAAATTCGAAACGTCCAGCGATTGCTCCCAAACGAAAGCTGCCAGCACAGAAAGCTGTAGCTGGTTTTCACTGCCCCGTGGAACTGCATTCGCTGCCACACAGACATTCGCGTTCTGCAAAAGCTTTTTTTGGTAATGGGGCAACACTCTGTATCTCTCTCTCGCAGAGCCCGGCAGCCAAATTCGAAACGTCCAGTGATTGCTCCCAAACGAAAGCTGCCAGCACTGAAAGCTGTAGCTGGTTTTCACTGCCCCTTGGAACTACGTTCACTGCCACACAGACATTCGCGTTCTGCAAAAGCTTTGGTTGGTAATGGGGCAACACTGTGTATCTCTCTCTTGCAGAGCCCGGCAGCCAAATTCGAAATGTCCAGCGATTGCTCCCACACGAAAGCTGCCAGCACGGAAAGATATAGCTGGTTTTCACTGCCCCTTGGAACTGCATTCGCTGCCACACAGACATTCGCGTTCTGCAAAAGCTTTGGTTGGTAATGGGGCAACACTCTGTATCTCTCTCTCGCAGAGCCCGGCTGCCAAATTCCAAACGTCCAGCGACTGCGGACACACGAAAGCTGCCAACACTGAAAGCTGTAGCTGGTTTTCACTGCCCCTTGGAACTCCATTCGCTGCCACACAAACATTCGCGTTCTGCAAAAGCTTTGGTTGGTAATGGGGCAACACTCTGTATCTCGCTGTCGTACAGCCCGGCAGCCAAATTCGAAATGTCCAGCTATTGCTCCCACACGAAACGTGCCAGCACTGTAAGCTATAGCTGGTTTTCACTGCCCCTTGGAACTGCATGCGCTGCCACACAGACATTCGCCTTCTACAAAAGCTTTGGTTGGTAATGGGGCAACACTCTGTATCTCTCTGTCGCACAGCCCGGCAGCCAAATTCGAAACGTCCAGCGATTGCTCCCAAACGAAAGCTGCTAGCACGGAAAGCTGTAGCTGGTTTTCACTGCCCCTTGGAACTGCGTTCGCTGCCACACAGACATTCGCGTTCTGCAAAAGCTTTGGTTGGTAATGGGTCAACACTATGTATGTCTCTCTCGCACAGCCCGGCAGCCAAATTCGAAATGTCTAGCGCTTGCTCTCACACAAAAGCTGCCAGCACGGAAAGGTGTAGCTGGTTTTCACTGCCCCTTGGAACTGCACTCGCTGCCACACAGACATTCGCCTTCTGCAAAAGCTTTGGTTGGTAATGGGGCAACACTCTGTATCTCTCTCTCGCAGAGCCCGGCTGCCAAATTCCAAACGTCCAGCGATTGCGTACACACGAAAGCTGCCAACACTGAAAGCTGTAGCTGGTTTTCACTGCCCCTTGGAACTGCATTCGCTGCCACACAGACATTCGCGTTCTGCAAAAGCTTTTTTTGGTAATGGGGCAACACTCTGTATCTCTCTCTCGCAGAACCCGGCAGCCAAATTCAAAACGTCCAGCGATTGCTCCCAAACGAAAGCTGCCAGCACGGAAAGATATATCTGGTTTTCACTGCCCTTGGAACTACGTTCACTGCCACACAGACATTCGCGTTCAGCAAAAGCTTTGGTTGGTAATGGGGCAACACTGTGTATCTCTCTCTCGCAGAGCCCGGCTGCCAAATTCCAAACGTCCAGCGATTGTGTACACACGAAAGCTGCCAACACTGAAAGCTGTAGCTGGTTTTCACTGCCCCTTGGAACTCCATTCGCTGCCACACAGACATTCGCGTTCTGCAAAAGCTTTTGATGGTAATGGGGCAACACTCTGTATCTCTCTCTTGCAGAGCCCGGCAGCCAAATTCGAAACGTCCAGCGATTGCTCCCAAACGAAAGCTGCCAGCACAGAAAGCTGTAGCTGGTTTTCACTGCCCCTTGGAACTGCATTCGCTGCCACACAGACATTCGCGTTCTGCAAAAGCTTTTTTTGGTAATGGGGCAACACTCTGTATCTCTCTCTCTCAGAGCCCGGCAGCCAAATTCGAAACGTCCAGTGATTGCTCCCAAACGAAAGCTGCCAGCACTGAAAGCTGTAGCTGGTTTTCACTGCCCCTTGGAACTACGTTCACTGCCACACAGACATTCGCGTTCTGCAAAAGCTTTGGTTGGTAATGGGGCAACACTCTTTATCTCTCTGTCGCACAGCCCGGCAGCCAAATTCGAAATGTCCAGCTATTGCTCCCACACGAAACCTGCCAGCACTGAAAGCAGTAGCTGGTTTTCACTGCCCCTTGGATCTACGTTCACTGCCACACAGACATTCGCGTTCTGCAAAAGCTTTGGTTGGTAATGGGGCAACACTCTGTATGTCTCTCTCGCAGAGCCCGGCAGCCAAATTCGAAATGTCTAGCGATTGCTCCCACACAAAATCTCCCAGCACGGAAAGCTGTAGCTGGTTTTCACTGCCCCTTGGAACTGCATTCGCTGCCACACAGACATTCGCGTTCTGCAAAAGCTTTGGTAGGTAATGGGGCAACACTCTGTATCTCTCTCTCGCAGAGCCCGGCAGCCAAATTTGAAACGTCCAGCGATTGCTCCCAAACGAAAGCTGCCAGCACTGAAAGCTGTAGCTGGTTTTCACTGCCCCTTGGATCTACGTTCACTGCCACACAGACATTCGCGTTCTGCAAAAGCTTTGGTTGGTAATGGGGCAACACTGTGTATCTCTCCCTCGTAGAGCCCGGCTGCCAAATTCGAAACGTCCAGCGATTGCTCCCAAACGAAAGCTGCCAGCACTGAAAGCTGTAGCTGGTTTTCACTGCCCCTTGGAACTACGTTCACTGCCACACAGACATTCGCGTTCTGCAAAAGCTTTGGTTGGTAATGGGGCAACACTGTGTATCTCTCTCTCGTAGAGCCCGGCTGCCAAATTCGAAACGTCCAGCGATTGCTCCCAAACGAAAGCTGCCAGCACAGAAAGCTGTAGCTGGTTTTCACTGCCCCTTGGAACTGCATTCGCTGCCACACAGACATTCGCGTTCTGCAAAAGCTTTTTTTGGTAATGCGGCAACACTCTGTATCTCTCTCTCGCAGAGCCCGGCAGCCAAATTCGAAACGTCCAGTGATTGCTCCCAAACGAAAGCTGCCAGCACTGAAAGCTGTAGCTGGTTTTCACTGCCCCTTGGAACTACGTTCACTGCCACACAGACATTCGCGTTCTGCAAAAGCTTTGGTTGGTAATGGGGCAACACTCTTTATCTCTCTGTCGCACAGCCCGGCAGCCAAATTCGAAATGTCCAGCTATTGCTCCCACACGAAACCTGCCAGCACTGAAAGCAGTAGCTGGTTTTCACTGCCCCTTGGATCTACGTTCACTGCCACACAGACATTCGCGTTCTGCAAAAGCTTTGGTTGGTAATGGGGCAACACTCTGTATGTCTCTCTCGCAGAGCCCGGCAGCCAAATTCGAAATGTCTAGCGATTGCTCCCACACAAAAGCTCCCAGCACGGAAAGCTGTAGCTGGTTTTCACTGCCCCTTGGAACTGCATTCGCTGCCACACAGACATTCGCGTTCTGCAAAAGCTTTGGTAGGTAATGGGGCAACACTCTGTATCTCTCTCTCGCAGAGCCCGGCAGCCAAATTTGAAACGTCCAGCGATTGCTCCCAAACGAAAGCTGCCAGCACTGAAAGCTGTAGCTGGTTTTCACTGCCCCTTGGAACTACGTTCACTGCCACACAGACATTCGCGTTCTGCAAAAGCTTTGGTTGGTAATGGGGCAACACTGTGTATCTCTCCCTCGTAGAGCCCGGCTGCCAAATTCCAAACGTCCAGCGATTGCTCCCAAACGAAAGCTGCCAGCACTGAAAGCTGTAGCTGGTTTTCACTGCCCCTTGGAACTGCATTCGCTGCCACACAGACATTCGCGTTCTGCAGAAGCTTTGGTTGGTAATGGGGCAACACTGTGTATCTCTCTCTTGCAGAGCCCGGCAGCCAAATTCGAAATGTCCAGCGATTGCTCCCACACGAAAGCTGCCAGCACGGAAAGATATAGCTGGTTTTCACTGCCCCTTGGAACTGCATTCGCTGCCACACAGACATTCGCGTTCTGCAAAAGCTTTGGTTGGTAATGGGGCAACACTGTGTATCTCTCTCTCGTAGAGCCCGGCTGCCAAATTCGAAACGTCCAGCGATTGCTCCCAAACGAAAGCTGCCAGCACGGAAAGCTGTAGCTGGTTTTCACTGCCCCTTGGAACTGCGTTCGCTGCCACACAGACATTCGCGTTCTGCAAAAGCTTTGGTTGGTAATGGGTCAACACTATGTATGTCTCTCTCGCACAGCCCGGCAGCCAAATTCGAAATGTCTAGCGCTTGCTCTCACACAAAAGCTGCCAGCACGGAAAGGTGTAGCTGGTTTTCACTGCCCCTTGGAACTGCACTCGCTGCCACACAGACATTCGCCTTCTGCAAAAGCTTTGGTTGGTAATGGGGCAACACTCTGTATCTCTCTCTCGCAGAGCCCGGCTGCCAAATTCCAAACGTCCAGCGATTGCGTACACACGAAAGCTGCCAACACTGAAAGCTGTAGCTGGTTTTCACTGCCCCTTGGAACTGCATTCGCTGCCACACAGACATTCGCGTTCTGCAAAAGCTTTTTTTGGTAATGGGGCAACACTCTGTATCTCTCTCTCGCAGAACCCGGCAGCCAAATTCAAAACGTCCAGCGATTGCTCCCAAACGAAAGCTGCCAGCACGGAAAGATATATCTGGTTTTCACTGCCCCTTGGAACTACGTTCACTGCCACACAGACATTCGCGTTCAGCAAAAGCTTTGGTTGGTAATGGGGCAACACTGTGTATCTCTCTCTCGCAGAGCCCGGCTGCCAAATTCCAAACGTCCAGCGATTGTGTACACACGAAAGCTGCCAACACTGAAAGCTGTAGCTGGTTTTCACTGCCCCTTGGAACTCCATTCGCTGCCACACAGACATTCGCGTTCTGCAAAAGCTTTTGATGGTAATGGGGCAAAACTCTGTATCTCTCTCTTGCAGAGCCCGGCAGCCAAATTCGAAACGTCCAGCGATTGCTCCCAAACGAAAGCTGCCAGCACAGAAAGCTGTAGCTGGTTTTCACTGCCCCTTGGAACTGCATTCGCTGCCACACAGACATTCGCGTTCTGCAAAAGCTTTTTTTGGTAATGGGGCAACACTCTGTATCTCTCTCTCGCAGAGCCCGGCTGCCAAATTCGAAACGTCCAGTGATTGCTCCCAAACGAAAGCTGCCAGCACTGAAAGCTGTAGCTGGTTTTCACTGCCCCTTGGAACTACGTTCACTGCCACACAGACATTCGCGTTCTGCAAAAGCTTTGGTTGGTAATGGGGCTACACTCTTTATCTCTCTGTCGCACAGCCCGGCAGCCAAATTCGAAATGTCCAGCTATTGCTCCCACACGAAACCTGCCAGCACTGAAAGCAGTAGCTGGTTTTCACTGCCCCTTGGATCTACGTTCACTGCCACACAGACATTCGCGTTCTGCAAAAGCTTTGGTTGGTAATGGGGCAACACTCTGTATGTCTCTCTCGCAGAGCCCGGCAGCCAAATTCGAAATGTCTAGCGATTGCTCCCACACAAAAGCTCCCAGCACGGAAAGCTGTAGCTGGTTTTCACTGCCCCTTGGAACTGCATTCGCTGCCACACAGACATTCGCGTTCTGCAAAAGCTTTGGTAGGTAATGGGGCAACACTCTGTATCTCTCTCTCGCAGAGCCCGGCAGCCAAATTTGAAACGTCCAGCGATTGCTCCCAAACGAAAGCTGCCAGCACTGAAAGCTGTAGCTGGTTTTCACTGCCCCTTGGATCTACGTTCACTGCCACACAGACATTCGCGTTCTGCAAAAGCTTTGGTTGGTAATGGGGCAACACTGTGTATCTCTCCCTCGTAGAGCCCGGCTGCCAAATTCGAAACGTCCAGCGATTGCTCCCAAACGAAAGCTGCCAGCACTGAAAGCTGTAGCTGGTTTTCACTGCCCCTTGGAACTACGTTCACTGCCACACAGACATTCGCGTTCTGCAAAAGCTTTGGTTGGTAATGGGGCAACACTGTGTATCTCTCTCTCGTAGAGCCCGGCTGCCAAATTCGAAACGTCCAGCGATTGCTCCCAAACGAAAGCTGCCAGCACAGAAAGCTGTAGCTGGTTTTCACTGCCCCTTGGAACTGCATTCGCTGCCACACAGACATTCGCGTTCTGCAAAAGCTTTTTTTGGTAATGGGGCAACACTCTGTATCTCTCTCTCGCAGAGCCCGGCAGCCAAATTCGAAACGTCCAGTGATTGCTCCCAAACGAAAGCTGCCAGCACTGAAAGCTGTAGCTGGTTTTCACTGCCCCTTGGAACTACGTTCACTGCCACACAGACATTCGCGTTCTGCAAAAGCTTTGGTTGGTAATGGGGCAACACTCTTTATCTCTCTGTCGCACAGCCCGGCAGCCAAATTCGAAATGTCCAGCTATTGCTCCCACACGAAACCTGCCAGCACTGAAAGCAGTAGCTGGTTTTCACTGCCCCTTGGATCTACGTTCACTGCCACACAGACATTCGCGTTCTGCAAAAGCTTTGGTTGGTAATGGGGCAACACTCTGTATGTCTCTCTCGCAGAGCCCGGCAGCCAAATTCGAAATGTCTAGCGATTGCTCCCACACAAAAGCTCCCAGCACGGAAAGCTGTAGCTGGTTTTCACTGCCCCTTGGAACTGCATTCGCTGCCACACAGACATTCGCGTTCTGCAAAAGCTTTGGTAGGTAATGGGGCAACACTCTGTATCTCTCTCTCGCAGAGCCCGGCAGCCAAATTTGAAACGTCCAGCGATTGCTCCCAAACGAAAGCTGCCAGCACTGAAAGCTGTAGCTGGTTTTCACTGCCCCTTGGAACTACGTTCACTGCCACACAGACATTCGCATTCTGCAAAAGCTTTGGTTGGTAATGGGGCAACACTGTGTATCTCTCCCTCGTAGAGCCCGGCTGCCAAATTCCAAACGTCCAGCGATTGCTCCCAAACGAAAGCTGCCAGCACTGAAAGCTGTAGCTGGTTTTCACTGCCCCTTGGAACTGCATTCGCTGCCACACAGACATTCGCGTTCTGCAAAAGCTTTGGTTGGTAATGGGGCAACACTCTGTATCTCTCTCTCGCAGAGCCCGGCTGCCAAATTCCAAACGTCCAGCGACTGCGGACACACGAAAGCTGCCAACACTGAAAGCTGTAGCTGGTTTTCACTGCCCCTTGGAACTCCATTCGCTGCCACACAAACATTCGCGTTCTGCAAAAGCTTTGGTTGGTAATGGGGCAACACTCTGTATCTCGCTGTCGTACAGCCCGGCAGCCAAATTCGAAATGTCCAGCTATTGCTCCCACACGAAACGTGCCAGCACTGTAAGCTATAGCTGGTTTTCACTGCCCCTTGGAACTGCATGCGCTGCCACACAGACATTCGCCTTCTACAAAAGCTTTGGTTGGTAATGCGGCAACACTCTGTATCTCTCTGTCGCACAGCCCGGCAGCCAAATTCGAAACGTCCAGCGATTGCTCCCAAACGAAAGCTGCTAGCACGGAAAGCTGTAGCTGGTTTTCACTGCCCCTTGGAACTGCGTTCGCTGCCACACAGACATTCGCGTTCTGCAAAAGCTTTGGTTGGTAATGGGTCAACACTATGTATGTCTCTCTCGCACAGCCCGGCAGCCAAATTCGAAATGTCTAGCGCTTGCTCTCACACAAAAGCTGCCAGCACGGAAAGGTGTAGCTGGTTTTCACTGCCCCTTGGAACTGCACTCGCTGCCACACAGACATTCGCCTTCTGCAAAAGCTTTGGTTGGTAATGGGGCAACACTCTGTATCTCTCTCTCGCAGAGCCCGGCTGCCAAATTCCAAACGTCCAGCGATTGCGTACACACGAAAGCTGCCAACACTGAAAGCTGTAGCTGGTTTTCACTGCCCCTTGGAACTGCATTCGCTGCCACACAGACATTCGCGTTCTGCAAAAGCTTTTTTTGGTAATGGGGCAACACTCTGTATCTCTCTCTCGCAGAACCCGGCAGCCAAATTCAAAACGTCCAGCGATTGCTCCCAAACGAAAGCTGCCAGCACGGAAAGATATATCTGGTTTTCACTGCCCTTGGAACTACGTTCACTGCCACACAGACATTCGCGTTCAGCAAAAGCTTTGGTTGGTAATGGGGCAACACTGTGTATCTCTCTCTCGCAGAGCCCGGCTGCCAAATTCCAAACGTCCAGCGATTGTGTACACACGAAAGCTGCCAACACTGAAAGCTGTAGCTGGTTTTCACTGCCCCTTGGAACTCCATTCGCTGCCACACAGACATTCGCGTTCTGCAAAAGCTTTTGATGGTAATGGGGCAACACTCTGTATCTCTCTCTTGCAGAGCCCGGCAGCCAAATTCGAAACGTCCAGCGATTGCTCCCAAACGAAAGCTGCCAGCACAGAAAGCTGTAGCTGGTTTTCACTGCCCCTTGGAACTGCATTCGCTGCCACACAGACATTCGCGTTCTGCAAAAGCTTTTTTTGGTAATGGGGCAACACTCTGTATCTCTCTCTCTCAGAGCCCGGCAGCCAAATTCGAAACGTCCAGTGATTGCTCCCAAACGAAAGCTGCCAGCACTGAAAGCTGTAGCTGGTTTTCACTGCCCCTTGGAACTACGTTCACTGCCACACAGACATTCGCGTTCTGCAAAAGCTTTGGTTGGTAATGGGGCAACACTCTTTATCTCTCTGTCGCACAGCCCGGCAGCCAAATTCGAAATGTCCAGCTATTGCTCCCACACGAAACCTGCCAGCACTGAAAGCAGTAGCTGGTTTTCACTGCCCCTTGGATCTACGTTCACTGCCACACAGACATTCGCGTTCTGCAAAAGCTTTGGTTGGTAATGGGGCAACACTCTGTATGTCTCTCTCGCAGAGCCCGGCAGCCAAATTCGAAATGTCTAGCGATTGCTCCCACACAAAATCTCCCAGCACGGAAAGCTGTAGCTGGTTTTCACTGCCCCTTGGAACTGCATTCGCTGCCACACAGACATTCGCGTTCTGCAAAAGCTTTGGTAGGTAATGGGGCAACACTCTGTATCTCTCTCTCGCAGAGCCCGGCAGCCAAATTTGAAACGTCCAGCGATTGCTCCCAAACGAAAGCTGCCAGCACTGAAAGCTGTAGCTGGTTTTCACTGCCCCTTGGATCTACGTTCACTGCCACACAGACATTCGCGTTCTGCAAAAGCTTTGGTTGGTAATGGGGCAACACTGTGTATCTCTCCCTCGTAGAGCCCGGCTGCCAAATTCGAAACGTCCAGCGATTGCTCCCAAACGAAAGCTGCCAGCACTGAAAGCTGTAGCTGGTTTTCACTGCCCCTTGGAACTACGTTCACTGCCACACAGACATTCGCGTTCTGCAAAAGCTTTGGTTGGTAATGGGGCAACACTGTGTATCTCTCTCTCGTAGAGCCCGGCTGCCAAATTCGAAACGTCCAGCGATTGCTCCCAAACGAAAGCTGCCAGCACAGAAAGCTGTAGCTGGTTTTCACTGCCCCTTGGAACTGCATTCGCTGCCACACAGACATTCGCGTTCTGCAAAAGCTTTTTTTGGTAATGCGGCAACACTCTGTATCTCTCTCTCGCAGAGCCCGGCAGCCAAATTCGAAACGTCCAGTGATTGCTCCCAAACGAAAGCTGCCAGCACTGAAAGCTGTAGCTGGTTTTCACTGCCCCTTGGAACTACGTTCACTGCCACACAGACATTCGCGTTCTGCAAAAGCTTTGGTTGGTAATGGGGCAACACTCTTTATCTCTCTGTCGCACAGCCCGGCAGCCAAATTCGAAATGTCCAGCTATTGCTCCCACACGAAACCTGCCAGCACTGAAAGCAGTAGCTGGTTTTCACTGCCCCTTGGATCTACGTTCACTGCCACACAGACATTCGCGTTCTGCAAAAGCTTTGGTTGGTAATGGGGCAACACTCTGTATGTCTCTCTCGCAGAGCCCGGCAGCCAAATTCGAAATGTCTAGCGATTGCTCCCACACAAAAGCTCCCAGCACGGAAAGCTGTAGCTGGTTTTCACTGCCCCTTGGAACTGCATTCGCTGCCACACAGACATTCGCGTTCTGCAAAAGCTTTGGTAGGTAATGGGGCAACACTCTGTATCTCTCTCTCGCAGAGCCCGGCAGCCAAATTTGAAACGTCCAGCGATTGCTCCCAAACGAAAGCTGCCAGCACTGAAAGCTGTAGCTGGTTTTCACTGCCCCTTGGAACTACGTTCACTGCCACACAGACATTCGCGTTCTGCAAAAGCTTTGGTTGGTAATGGGGCAACACTGTGTATCTCTCCCTCGTAGAGCCCGGCTGCCAAATTCCAAACGTCCAGCGATTGCTCCCAAACGAAAGCTGCCAGCACTGAAAGCTGTAGCTGGTTTTCACTGCCCCTTGGAACTGCATTCGCTGCCACACAGACATTCGCGTTCTGCAGAAGCTTTGGTTGGTAATGGGGCAACACTGTGTATCTCTCTCTTGCAGAGCCCGGCAGCCAAATTCGAAATGTCCAGCGATTGCTCCCACACGAAAGCTGCCAGCACGGAAAGATATAGCTGGTTTTCACTGCCCCTTGGAACTGCATTCGCTGCCACACAGACATTCGCGTTCTGCAAAAGCTTTGGTTGGTAATGGGGCAACACTGTGTATCTCTCTCTCGTAGAGCCCGGCTGCCAAATTCGAAACGTCCAGCGATTGCTCCCAAACGAAAGCTGCCAGCACAGAAAGCTGTAGCTGGTTTTCACTGCCCCTTGGAACTGCATTCGCTGCCACACAGACATTCGCGTTCTGCAAAAGCTTTTTTTGGTAATGGGGCAACACTCTGTATCTCTCTCTCGCAGAGCCCGGCAGCCAAATTCGAAACGTCCAGTGATTGCTCCCAAACGAAAGCTGCCAGCACTGAAAGCTGTAGCTGGTTTTCACTGCCCCTTGGAACTACGTTCACTGCCACACAGACATTCGCGTTCTGCAAAAGCTTTGGTTGGTAATGGGGCAACACTGTGTATCTCTCTCTTGCAGAGCCCGGCAGCCAAATTCGAAATGTCCAGCGATTGCTCCCACACGAAAGCTGCCAGCACGGAAAGCTGTAGCTGGTTTTCACTGCCCCTTGGAACTGCGTTCGCTGCCACACAGACATTCGCGTTCTGCAAAAGCTTTGGTTGGTAATGGGTCAACACTATGTATGTCTCTCTCGCACAGCCCGGCAGCCAAATTCGAAATGTCTAGCGCTTGCTCTCACACAAAAGCTGCCAGCACGGAAAGGTGTAGCTGGTTTTCACTGCCCCTTGGAACTGCACTCGCTGCCACACAGACATTCGCCTTCTGCAAAAGCTTTGGTTGGTAATGGGGCAACACTCTGTATCTCTCTCTCGCAGAGCCCGGCTGCCAAATTCCAAACGTCCAGCGATTGCGTACACACGAAAGCTGCCAACACTGAAAGCTGTAGCTGGTTTTCACTGCCCCTTGGAACTGCATTCGCTGCCACACAGACATTCGCGTTCTGCAAAAGCTTTTTTTGGTAATGGGGCAACACTCTGTATCTCTCTCTCGCAGAACCCGGCAGCCAAATTCAAAACGTCCAGCGATTGCTCCCAAACGAAAGCTGCCAGCACGGAAAGATATATCTGGTTTTCACTGCCCCTTGGAACTACGTTCACTGCCACACAGACATTCGCGTTCAGCAAAAGCTTTGGTTGGTAATGGGGCAACACTGTGTATCTCTCTCTCGCAGAGCCCGGCTGCCAAATTCCAAACGTCCAGCGATTGTGTACACACGAAAGCTGCCAACACTGAAAGCTGTAGCTGGTTTTCACTGCCCCTTGGAACTCCATTCGCTGCCACACAGACATTCGCGTTCTGCAAAAGCTTTTGATGGTAATGGGGCAAAACTCTGTATCTCTCTCTTGCAGAGCCCGGCAGCCAAATTCGAAACGTCCAGCGATTGCTCCCAAACGAAAGCTGCCAGCACAGAAAGCTGTAGCTGGTTTTCACTGCCCCTTGGAACTGCATTCGCTGCCACACAGACATTCGCGTTCTGCAAAAGCTTTTTTTGGTAATGGGGCAACACTCTGTATCTCTCTCTCGCAGAGCCCGGCTGCCAAATTCGAAACGTCCAGTGATTGCTCCCAAACGAAAGCTGCCAGCACTGAAAGCTGTAGCTGGTTTTCACTGCCCCTTGGAACTACGTTCACTGCCACACAGACATTCGCGTTCTGCAAAAGCTTTGGTTGGTAATGGGGCAACACTCTTTATCTCTCTGTCGCACAGCCCGGCAGCCAAATTCGAAATGTCCAGCTATTGCTCCCACACGAAACCTGCCAGCACTGAAAGCAGTAGCTGGTTTTCACTGCCCCTTGGATCTACGTTCACTGCCACACAGACATTCGCGTTCTGCAAAAGCTTTGGTTGGTAATGGGGCAACACTCTGTATGTCTCTCTCGCAGAGCCCGGCAGCCAAATTCGAAATGTCTAGCGATTGCTCCCACACAAAAGCTCCCAGCACGGAAAGCTGTAGCTGGTTTTCACTGCCCCTTGGAACTGCATTCGCTGCCACACAGACATTCGCGTTCTGCAAAAGCTTTGGTAGGTAATGGGGCAACACTCTGTATCTCTCTCTCGCAGAGCCCGGCAGCCAAATTTGAAACGTCCAGCGATTGCTCCCAAACGAAAGCTGCCAGCACTGAAAGCTGTAGCTGGTTTTCACTGCCCCTTGGATCTACGTTCACTGCCACACAGACATTCGCGTTCTGCAAAAGCTTTGGTTGGTAATGGGGCAACACTGTGTATCTCTCCCTCGTAGAGCCCGGCTGCCAAATTCGAAACGTCCAGCGATTGCTCCCAAACGAAAGCTGCCAGCACTGAAAGCTGTAGCTGGTTTTCACTGCCCCTTGGAACTACGTTCACTGCCACACAGACATTCGCGTTCTGCAAAAGCTTTGGTTGGTAATGGGGCAACACTGTGTATCTCTCTCTCGTAGAGCCCGGCTGCCAAATTCGAAACGTCCAGCGATTGCTCCCAAACGAAAGCTGCCAGCACAGAAAGCTGTAGCTGGTTTTCACTGCCCCTTGGAACTGCATTCGCTGCCACACAGACATTCGCGTTCTGCAAAAGCTTTTTTTGGTAATGGGGCAACACTCTGTATCTCTCTCTCGCAGAGCCCGGCAGCCAAATTCGAAACGTCCAGTGATTGCTCCCAAACGAAAGCTGCCAGCACTGAAAGCTGTAGCTGGTTTTCACTGCCCCTTGGAACTACGTTCACTGCCACACAGACATTCGCGTTCTGCAAAAGCTTTGGTTGGTAATGGGGCAACACTCTTTATCTCTCTCTCGCACAGCCCGGCAGCCAAATTCGAAATGTCCAGCTATTGCTCCCACACGAAACCTGCCAGCACTGAAAGCAGTAGCTGGTTTTCACTGTCCCTTGGATCTACGTTCACTGCCACACAGACATTCGCGTTCTGCAAAAGCTTTGGTTGGTAATGGGGCAACACTCTGTATGTCTCTCTCGCAGAGCCCGGCAGCCAAATTCGAAATGTCTAGCGATTGCTCCCACACAAAAGCTCCCAGCACGGAAAGCTGTAGCTGGTTTTCACTGCCCCTTGGAACTGCATTCGCTGCCACACAGACATTCGCGTTCTGCAAAAGCTTTGGTAGGTAATGGGGCAACACTCTGTATCTCTCTCTCGCAGAGCCCGGCAGCCAAATTTGAAACGTCCAGCGATTGCTCCCAAACGAAAGCTGCCAGCACTGAAAGCTGTAGCTGGTTTTCACTGCCCCTTGGAACTACGTTCACTGCCACACAGACATTCGCGTTCTGCAAAAGCTTTGGTTGGTAATGGGGCAACACTGTGTATCTCTCCCTCGTAGAGCCCGGCTGCCAAATTCCAAACGTCCAGCGATTGCTCCCAAACGAAAGCTGCCAGCACTGAAAGCTGTAGCTGGTTTTCACTGCCCCTTGGAACTGCATTCGCTGCCACACAGACATTCGCGTTCTGCAGAAGCTTTGGTTGGTAATGGGGCAACACTCTGTATCTCTCTCTCGCAGAGCCCGGCTGCCAAATTCCAAACGTCCAGCGATTGCGGACACACGAAAGCTGCCAACACTGAAAGCTGTAGCTGGTTTTCACTGCCCCTTGGAACTCCATTCGCTGCCACACAAACATTCGCCTTCTACAAAAGCTTTGGTTGGTAATGGGGCAACACTCTGTATCTCGCTGTCGCACAGCCCGGCAGCCAAATTCGAAATGTCCAGCTATTGCTCCCACACGAAACGTGCCAGCACTGTAAGCTATAGCTGGTTTTCACTGCCCCTTGGAACTGCGTTCGCTGCCACACAGACTTTCGCCTTCTACAAAAGCTTTGGTTGGTAATGGGGCAACACTCTGTATCTCTCTGTCGCACAGCCCGGCAGCCAAATTCGAAACGTCCAGCGATTGCTCCCAAACGAAAGCTGCTAGCACGGAAAGCTGTAGCTGGTTTTCACTGCCCCTTGGAACTGCGTTCGCTGCCACACAGACATTCGCGTTCTGCAAAAGCTTTGGTTGGTAATGGGTCAACACTATGTATGTCTCTCTCGCACAGCCCGGCAGCCAAATTCGAAATGTCTAGCGCTTGCTCTCACACAAAAGCTGCCAGCACGGAAAGCTGTAGCTGGTTTTCACTGCCCCTTGGAACTGCACTCGCTGCCACACAGACATTCGCCTTCTGCAAAAGCTTTGGTTGGTAATGGGGCAACACTCTGTATCTCTCTCTCGCAGAGCCCGGCTGCCAAATTCCAAACGTCCAGCGATTGCGTACACACGAAAGCTGCCAACACTGAAAGCTGTAGCTGGTTTTCACTGCCCCTTGGAACTGCATTCGCTGCCACACAGACATTCGCGTTCTGCAAAAGCTTTTTTTGGTAATGGGGCAACACTCTGTATCTCTCTCTCGCAGAACCCGGCAGCCAAATTCAAAACGTCCAGCGATTGCTCCCAAACGAAAGCTGCCAGCACGGAAAGATATATCTGGTTTTCACTGCTCCTTGGAACTACGTTCACTGCCACACAGACATTCGCGTTCAGCAAAAGCTTTGGTTGGTAATGGGGCAACACTGTGTATCTCTCTCTCGCAGAGCCCGGCTGCCAAATTCCAAACGTCCAGCGATTGTGTACACACGAAAGCTGCCAACACTGAAAGCTGTAGCTGGTTTTCACTGCCCCTTGGAACTCCATTCGCTGCCACACAGACATTCGCGTTCTGCAAAAGCTTTTGATGGTAATGGGGCAACACTCTGTATCTCTCTCTTGCAGAGCCCGGCAGCCAAATTCGAAACGTCCAGCGATTGCTCCCAAACGAAAGCTACCAGCACTGAAAGCTGTAGCTGGTTTTCACTGCCCCTTGGAACTACGCTCACTGCCACACAGACATTCGCGTTCTGCAAAAGCTTTGGTTGGTAATGGGGCAACACTGTGTATCTCTCTCTCGTAGAGCCCGGCTGCCAAATTCGAAACGTCCAGCGATTGCTCCCAAACGAAAGCTGCCAGCACAGAAAGCTGTAGCTGGTTTTCACTGCCCCTTGGAACTGCATTCGCTGCCACACAGACATTCGCGTTCTGCAAAAGCTTTTTTTGGTAATGGGGCAACACTCTGTATCTCTCTCTCGCAGAGCCCGGCAGCCAAATTCGAAACGTCCAGTGATTGCTCCCAAACGAAAGCTGCCAGCACTGAAAGCTGTAGCTGGTTTTCACTGCCCCTTGGAACTACGTTCACTGCCACACAGACATTCGCGTTCTGCAAAAGCTTTGGTTGGTAATGGGGCAACACTCTTTATCTCTCTGTCGCACAGCCCGGCAGCCAAATTCGAAATGTCCAGCTATTGCTCCCACACGAAACCTGCCAGCACTGAAAGCAGTAGCTGGTTTTCACTGCCCCTTGGATCTACGTTCACTGCCACACAGACATTCGCGTTCTGCAAAAGCTTTGGTTGGTAATGGGGCAACACTCTGTATGTCTCTCTCGCAGAGCCCGGCAGCCAAATTCGAAATGTCTAGCGATTGCTCCCACACAAAAGCTCCCAGCACGGAAAGCTGTAGCTGGTTTTCACTGCCCCTTGGAACTGCATTCGCTGCCACACAGACATTCGCGTTCTGCAGAAGCTTTGGTTGGTAATGGGGCAACACTCTGTATCTCTCTCTCGCAGAGCCCGGCAGCCAAATTTGAAACGTCCAGCGATTGCTCCCAAACGAAAGCTGCCAGCACTGAAAGCTGTAGCTGGTTTTCACTGCCCCTTGGATCTACGTTCACTGCCACACAGACATTTGCGTTCTGCAAAAGCTTTGGTTGGTAATGGGGCAACACTCTTTATCTCTCTGTCGCACAGCCCGGCAGCCAAATTCGAAATGTCCAGCTATTGCTCCCACACGAAACCTGCCAGCACTGAAAGCAGTAGCTGGTTTTCACTGCTCCTTGGATCTACGTTCACTGCCACACAGACATTCGCGTTCTGCAAAAGCTTTGGTTGGTAATGGGGCAACACTCTGTATGTCTCTCTCGCAGAGCCCGGCAGCCAAATTCGAAATGTCTAGCGATTGCTCCCACACAAAAGCTCCCAGCACGGAAAGCTGTAGCTGGTTTTCACTGCCCCTTGGAACTGCATTCGCTGCCACACAGACATTCGCGTTCTGCAAAAGCTTTGGTAGGTAATGGGGCAACACTCTGTATCTCTCTCTCGCAGAGCCCGGCAGCCAAATTTGAAACGTCCAGCGATTGCTCCCAAACGAAAGCTGCCAGCACTGAAAGCTGTAGCTGGTTTTCACTGCCCCTTGGATCTACGTTCACTGCCACACAGACATTCGCGTTCTGCAAAAGCTTTGGTTGGTAATGGGGCAACACTGTGTATCTCTCCCTCGTAGAGCCCGGCTGCCAAATTCGAAACGTCCAGCGATTGCTCCCAAACGAAAGCTGCCAGCACTGAAAGCTGTAGCTGGTTTTCACTGCCCCTTGGAACTACGTTCACTGCCACACAGACATTCGCGTTCTGCAAAAGCTTTGGTTGGTAATGGGGCAACACTGTGTATCTCTCTCTCGTAGAGCCCGGCTGCCAAATTCGAAACGTCCAGCGATTGCTCCCAAACGAAAGCTGCCAGCACAGAAAGCTGTAGCTGGTTTTCACTGCCCCTTGGAACTGCATTCGCTGCCACACAGACATTCGCGTTCTGCAAAAGCTTTTTTTGGTAATGGGGCAACACTCTGTATCTCTCTCTCGCAGAGCCCGGCAGCCAAATTCGAAACGTCCAGTGATTGCTCCCAAACGAAAGCTGCCAGCACTGAAAGCTGTAGCTGGTTTTCACTGCCCCTTGGAACTACGTTCACTGCCACACAGACATTCGCGTTCTGCAAAAGCTTTGGTTGGTAATGGGGCAACACTCTTTATCTCTCTGTCGCACAGCCCGGCAGCCAAATTCGAAATGTCCAGCTATTGCTCCCACACGAAACCTGCCAGCACTGAAAGCAGTAGCTGGTTTTCACTGCCCCTTGGATCTACGTTCACTGCCACACAGACATTCGCGTTCTGCAAAAGCTTTGGTTGGTAATGGGGCAACACTCTGTATGTCTCTCTCGCAGAGCCCGGCAGCCAAATTCGAAATGTCTAGCGATTGCTCCCACACAAAAGCTCCCAGCACGGAAAGCTGTAGCTGGTTTTCACTGCCCCTTGGAACTGCATTCGCTGCCACACAGACATTCGCGTTCTGCAAAACCTTTGGTAGGTAATGGGGCAACACTCTGTATCTCTCTCTCGCAGAGCCCGGCAGCCAAATTTGAAACGTCCAGCGATTGCTCCCAAACGAAAGCTGCCAGCACTGAAAGCTGTAGCTGGTTTTCACTGCCCCTTGGAACTACGTTCACTGCCACACAGACATTCGCGTTCTGCAAAAGCTTTGGTTGGTAATGGGGCAACACTGTGTATCTCTCCCTCGTAGAGCCCGGCTGCCAAATTCGAAACGTCCAGCGATTGCTCCCAAACGAAAGCTGCCAGCACTGAAAGCTGTAGCTGGTTTTCACTGCCCCTTGGAACTGCATTCGCTGCCACACAGACATTCGCGTTCTGCAGAAGCTTTGGTTGGTAATGGGGCAACACTGTGTATCTCTCTCTTGCAGAGCCCGGCAGCCAAATTCGAAATGTCCAGCGATTGCTCCCACACGAAAGCTGCCAGCACGGAAAGATATAGCTGGTTTTCACTGCCCCTTGGAACTGCATTCGCTGCCACACAGACATTCGCGTTCTGCAAAAGCTTTGGTTGGTAATGGGGCAACACTCTGTATCTCTCTCTCGCAGAGCCCGGCTGCCAAATTCCAAACGTCCAGCGATTGCGGACACACGAAAGCTGCCAACACTGAAAGCTGTAGCTGGTTTTCACTGCCCCTTGGAACTCCATTCGCTGCCACACAAACATTCGCCTTCTACAAAAGCTTTGGTTGGTAATGGGGCAACACTCTGTATCTCGCTGTCGCACAACCCGGCAGCCAAATTCGAAACGTCCAGCTATTGCTCCCACACGAAACGTGCCAGCACTGTAAGCTATAGCTGGTTTTCACTGCCCCTTGGAACTGCGTTCGCTGCCACACAGACATTCATGTTCTGCAAAAGCTTTGGTTGGTAATGGGTCAACACTATGTATGTCTCTCTCGCACAGCCCGGCAGCCAAATTCGAAATGTCTAGCGCTTGCTCTCACACAAAAGCTGCCAGCACGGAAAGGTGTAGCTGGTTTTCACTGCCCCTTGGAACTGCACTCGCTGCCACACAGACATTCGCCTTCTGCAAAAGCTTTGGTTGGTAATGGGGCAACACTCTGTATCTCTCTCTCGCAGAGCCCGGCTGCCAAATTCCAAACGTCCAGCGATTGCGTACACACGAAAGCTGCCAACACTGAAAGCTGTAGCTGGTTTTCACTGCCCCTTGGAACTGCATTCGCTGCCACACAGAAATTCGCGTTCTGCAAAAGCTTTTTTTGGTAATGGGGCAACACTCTGTATCTCTCTCTCGCAGAACCCGGCAGCCAAATTCAAAACGTCCAGCGATTGCTCCCAAACGAAAGCTGCCAGCACGGAAAGATATATCTGGTTTTCACTGCCCCTTGGAACTACGTTCACTGCCACACAGACATTCGCGTTCAGCAAAAGCTTTGGTTGGTAATGGGGCAACACTGTGTATCTCTCTCTCGCAGAGCCCGGCTGCCAAATTCCAAACGTCCAGCGATTGTGTACACACGAAAGCTGCCAACACTGAAAGCTGTAGCTGGTTTTCACTGCCCCTTGGAACTCCATTCGCTGCCACACAGACATTCGCGTTCTGCAAAAGCTTTTGATGGTAATGGGGCAACACTCTGTATCTCTCTCTTGCAGAGCCCGGCAGCCAAATTCGAAACGTCCAGCGATTGCTCCCAAACGAAAGCTGCCAGCACTGAAAGCTGTAGCTGGTTTTCACTGCCCCTTGGAACTACGCTCACTGCCACACAGACATTCGCGTTCTGCAAAAGCTTTGGTTGGTAATGGGGCAACACTGTGTATCTCTCTCTCGTAGAGCCCGGCTGCCAAATTCGAAACGTCCAGCGATTGCTCCCAAACGAAAGCTGCCAGCACAGAAAGCTGTAGCTGGTTTTCACTGCCCCTTGGAACTGCATTCGCTGCCACACAGACATTCGCGTTCTGCAAAAGCTTTTTTTGGTAATGGGGCAACACTCTGTATCTCTCTCTCGCAGAGCCCGGCAGCCAAATTCGAAACGTCCAGTGATTGCTCCCAAACGAAAGCTGCCAGCACTGAAAGCTGTAGCTGGTTTTCACTGCCCCTTGGAACTACGTTCACTGCCACACAGACATTCGCGTTCTGCAAAAGCTTTGGTTGGTAATGGGGCAACACTCTTTATCTCTCTGTCGCACAGCCCGGCAGCCAAATTCGAAATGTCCAGCTATTGCTCCCACACGAAACCTGCCAGCACTGAAAGCAGTAGCTGGTTTTCACTGCCCCTTGGATCTACGTTCACTGCCACACAGACATTCGCGTTCTGCAAAAGCTTTGGTTGGTAATGGGGCAACACTCTGTATGTCTCTCTCGCAGAGCCCGGCAGCCAAATTCGAAATGTCTAGCGATTGCTCCCACACAAAAGCTCCCAGCACGGAAAGCTGTAGCTGGTTTTCACTGCCCCTTGGAACTGCATTCGCTGCCACACAGACATTCGCGTTCTGCAGAAGCTTTGGTTGGTAATGGGGCAACACTCTGTATCTCTCTCTCGCAGAGCCCGGCAGCCAAATTTGAAACGTCCAGCGATTGCTCCCAAACGAAAGCTGCCAGCACAGAAAGCTGTAGCTGGTTTTCACTGCCCCTTGGAACTACGTTCACTGCCACACAGACATTCGCGTTCTGCAAAAGCTTTGGTTGGTAATGGGGCAACACTCTTTATCTCTCTGTCGCACAGCCCGGCAGCCAAATTCGAAATGTCCAGCTATTGCTCCCACACGAAACCTGCCAGCACTGAAAGCAGTAGCTGGTTTTCACTGCCCCTTGGATCTACGTTCACTGCCACACAGACATTCGCGTTCTGCAAAAGCTTTGGTTGGTAATGGGGCAACACTCTGTATGTCTCTCTCGCAGAGCCCGGCAGCCAAATTCGAAATGTCTAGCGATTGCTCCCACACAAAAGCTCCCAGCACGGAAAGCTGTAGCTGGTTTTCACTGCCCCTTGGAACTGCATTCGCTGCCACACAGACATTCGCGTTCTGCAAAAGCTTTGGTAGGTAATGGGGCAACACTCTGTATCTCTCTCTCGCAGAGCCCGGCAGCCAAATTTGAAACGTCCAGCGATTGCTCCCAAACGAAAGCTGCCAGCACTGAAAGCTGTAGCTGGTTTTCACTGCCCCTTGGAACTACGTTCACTGCCACACAGACATTCGCGTTCTGCAAAAGCTTTGGTTGGTAATGGGGCAACACTGTGTATCTCTCCCTCGTAGAGCCCGGCTGCCAAATTCGAAACGTCCAGCGATTGCTCCCAAACGAAAGCTGCCAGCACTGAAAGCTGTAGCTGGTTTTCACTGCCCCTTGGAACTGCATTCGCTGCCACACAGACATTCGCGTTCTGCAGAAGCTTTGGTTGGTAATGGGGCAACACTGTGTATCTCTCTCTTGCAGAGCCCGGCAGCCAAATTCGAAATGTCCAGCGATTGCTCCCACACGAAAGCTGCCAGCATGGAAAGATATAGCTGGTTTTCACTGCCCCTTGGAACTGCATTCGCTGCCACACAGACATTCGCGTTCTGCAAAAGCTTTGGTTGGTAATGGGGCAACACTCTGTATCTCTCTCTCGCAGAGCCCGGCTGCCAAATTCCAAACGTCCAGCGATTGCGGACACACGAAAGCTGCCAACACTGAAAGCTGTAGCTGGTTTTCACTGCCCCTTGGAACTCCATTCGCTGCCACACAAACATTCGCCTTCTACAAAAGCTTTGGTTGGTAATGGGGCAACACTCTGTATCTCGCTGTCGCACAGCCCGGCAGCCAAATTCGAAATGTCCAGCTATTGCTCCCACACGAAACGTGCCAGCACTGTAAGCTATAGCTGGTTTTCACTGCCCCTTGGAACTGCGTTCGCTGCCACACAGACATTCGCCTTCTACAAAAGCTTTGGTTGGTAATGGGGCAACACTCTGTATCTCTCTGTCGCACAGCCCGGCAGCCAAATTCGAAACGTCCAGCGATTGCTCCCAAACGAAAGCTGCTAGCACGGAAATCTATAGCTGGTTTTCACTGCCCCTTGGAACTGCGTTCGCTGCCACACAGACATTCGCGTTCTGCAAAAGCTTTGGTTGGTAATGGGTCAACACTATGTATGTCTCTCTCGCACAGCCCGGCAGCCAAATTCGAAATGTCTAGCGCTTGCTCTCACACAAAAGCTGCCAGCACGGAAAGGTGTAGCTGGTTTTCACTGCCCCTTGGAACTGCACTCGCTGCCACACAGACATTCGCCTTCTGCAAAAGCTTTGGTTGGTAATGGGGCAACACTCTGTATCTCTCTCTCGCAGAGCCCGGCTGCCAAATTCCAAAACGTCCAGCGATTGCGTACACACGAAAGCTGCCAACACTGAAAGCTGTAGCTGGTTTTCACTGCCCCTTGGAACTGCATTCGCTGCCACACAGACATTCGCGTTCTGCAAAAGCTTTTTTTGGTAATGGGGCAACACTCTGTATCTCTCTCTCGCAGAACCCGGCAGCCAAATTCAAAACGTCCAGCGATTGCTCCCAAACGAAAGCTGCCAGCACGGAAAGATATATCTGGTTTTCACTGCCCCTTGGAACTACGTTCACTGCCACACAGACATTCGCGTTCAGCAAAAGCTTTGGTTGGTAATGGGGCAACACTGTGTATCTCTCTCTCGCAGAGCCCGGCTGCCAAATTCCAAACGTCCAGCGATTGTGTACACACGAAAGCTGCCAACACTGAAAGCTGTAGCTGGTTTTCACTGCCCCTTGGAACTGCATTCGCTGCCACACAGACATTCGCGTTCTGCAAAAGCTTTTGATGGTAATGGGGCAACACTCTGTATCTCTCTCTTGCAGAGCCCGGCAGCCAAATTCGAAACGTCCAGCGATTGCTCCCAAACGAAAGCTACCAGCACTGAAAGCTGTAGCTGGTTTTCACTGCCCCTTGGAACTACGCTCACTGCCACACAGACATTCGCGTTCTGCAAAAGCTTTGGTTGGTAATGGGGCAACACTGTGTATCTCTCTCTCGTAGAGCCCGGCTGCCAAATTCGAAACGTCCAGCGATTGCTCCCAAACGAAAGCTGCCAGCACTGAAAGCAGTAGCTGCTTTTCACTGCCCCTTGGAACTACGTTCACTGCCACACAGACATTTGCGTTCTGCAAAAGCTTTGGTTGGTAATGGGGCAACACTCTTTATCTCTCTGTCGCACAGCCCGGCAGCCAAATTCGAAATGTCCAGCTATTGCTCCCACACGAAACCTGCCAGCACTGAAAGCAGTAGCTGGTTTTCACTGCCCCTTGGATCTACGTTCACTGCGACACAGACATTCGCGTTCTGCAAAAGCTTTGGTTGGTAATGGGGCAACACTCTGTATGTCTCTCTCGCAGAGCCCGGCAGCCAAATTCGAAATGTCTAGCGATTGCTCCCACACAAAAGCTCCCAGCACGGAAAGCTGTAGCTGGTTTTCACTGCCCCTTGGAACTGCATTCGCTGCCACACAGACATTCGCGTTCTGCAAAAGCTTTGGTAGGTAATGGGGCAACACTCTGTATCTCTCTCTCGCAGAGCCCGGCAGCCAAATTTGAAACGTCCAGCGATTGCTCCCAAACGAAAGCTGCCAGCACTGAAAGCTGTAGCTGGTTTTCACTGCCCCTTGGAACTACGTTCACTGCCACACAGACATTCGCGTTCTGCAAAAGCTTTGGTTGGTAATGGGTCAACACTATGTATGTCTCTCTCGCACAGCCCGGCAGCCAAATTCGAAATGTCTAGCGCTTGCTCTCACACAAAAGCTGCCAGCACGGAAAGGTGTAGCTGGTTTTCACTGCCCCTTGGAACTGCACTCGCTGCCACACAGACATTCGCGTTCTGCAAAAGCTTTTTTTGGTAATGGGGCAACACTCTGTATCTCTCTCTCGCAGAACCCGGCAGCCAAATTCAAAACGTCCAGCGATTGCTCCCAAACGAAAGCTGCCAGCACGGAAAGATATATCTGGTTTTCACTGCCCCTTGGAACTACGTTCACTGCCACACAGACATTCGCGTTCTGCAAAAGCTTTGGTTGGTAATGCGGCAACACTGTTTATCTCTCTCTCGCAGAGCCCGGCAGCCAAATTCCAAACGTCCAGCGATTGCGTACACACGAGATCTGCCAACACTGAAAGCTGTAGCTGGTTTTCACTGCCCCTTGGAACTCCATTCGCTGCCACATAGACATTCGCGTTCTGCAAAAGCTTTGGTTGGTAATGGGGCAACACTGTGTATCTCTCTCTCGCAGAGCCCGGCTGCCAAATTCCAAACGTCCAGCGATTGTGTACACACGAAAGCTGCCAGCACGGAAAGCTGTAGTTGGTTTTCACTGCCCCTTGGAACTGCATTCGCTGCCACACAGACATTCGCGTTCTGCAGAAGCTTTGGTTGGTAATGGGGCAACACTGTGTATCTCTCTCTCGTAGAGCCCGGCTGCCAAATTCGAAACGTCCAGCGATTGCTCCCAAACGAAAGCTGCCAGCACTGAAAGCAGTAGCTGCTTTTCACTGCCCCTTGGAACTACGTTCACTGCCACACAGACATTTGCGTTCTGCAAAAGCTTTGGTTGGTAATGGGGCAACACTCTTTATCTCTCTGTCGCACAGCCCGGCAGCCAAATTCGAAATGTCCAGCTATTGCTCCCACACGAAACCTGCCAGCACTGAAAGCAGTAGCTGGTTTTCACTGCCCCTTGGATCTACGTTCACTGCCACACAGACATTCGCGTTCTGCAAAAGCTTTGGTTGGTAATGGGGCAACACTCTGTATGTCTCTCTCGCAGAGCCCGGCAGCCAAATTCGAAATGTCTAGCGATTGCTCCCACACAAAAGCTCCCAGCACGGAAAGCTGTAGCTGGTTTTCACTGCCCCTTGGAACTGCATTCGCTGCCACACAGACATTCGCGTTCTGCAAAAGCTTTGGTAGGTAATGGGGCAACACTCTGTATCTCTCTCTCGCAGAGCCCGGCAGCCAAATTTGAAACGTCCAGCGATTGCTCCCAAACGAAAGCTGCCAGCACTGAAAGCTGTAGCTGGTTTTCACTGCCCCTTGGAACTACGTTCACTGCCACACAGACATTCGCGTTCTGCAGAAGCTTTGGTTGGTAATGGGGCAACACTGTGTATCTCTCTCTTGCAGAGCCCGGCAGCCAAATTCGAAATGTCCAGCGATTGCTCCCACACGAAAGCTGCCAGCACGGAAAGATATAGCTGGTTTTCACTGCCCCTTGGAACTGCATTCGCTGCCACACAGACATTCGCGTTCTGCAAAAGCTTTGGTTGGTAATGGGGCAACACTCTGTATCTCTCTCTCGCAGAGCCCGGCTGCCAAATTCCAAACGTCCAGCGATTGCGGACACACGAAAGCTGCCAACACTGAAAGCTGTAGCTGGTTTTCACTGCCCCTTGGAACTCCATTCGCTGCCACACAAACATTCGCCTTCTACAAAAGCTTTGGTTGGTAATGGGGCAACACTCTGTATCTCTCTCTCGCAGAGCCCGGCAGCCAAATTCGAAATGTCTAGCGATTGCTCCCACACAAAAGCTCCCAGCACGGAAAGCTGTAGCTGGTTTTCACTGCCCCTTGGAACTGCATTCGCTGCCACACAGACATTCGCGTTCTGCAAAAGCTTTGGTAGGTAATGGGGCAACACTCTGTATCTCTCTCTCGCAGAGCCCGGCAGCCAAATTTGAAACGTCCAGCGATTGCTCCCAAACGAAAGCTGCCAGCACTGAAAGCTGTAGCTGGTTTTCACTGCCCCTTGGAACTACGTTCACTGCCACACAGACATTCGCGTTCTGCAAAAGCTTTGGTTGGTAATGGGTCAACACTATGTATGTCTCTCTCGCACAGCCCGGCAGCCAAATTCGAAATGTCTAGCGCTTGCTCTCACACAAAAGCTGCCAGCACGGAAAGGTGTAGCTGGTTTTCACTGCCCCTTGGAACTGCACTCGCTGCCACACAGACATTCGCCTTCTGCAAAAGCTTTGGTTGGTAATGGGGCAACACTCTGTATCTCTCTCTCGCAGAGCCCGGCTGCCAAATTCCAAACGTCCAGCGATTGCGTACACACGAAAGCTGCCAACACTGAAAGCTGTAGCTGGTTTTCACTGCCCCTTGGAACTGCATTCGCTGCCACACAGACATTCGCGTTCTGCAAAAGCTTTTTTTGGTAATGGGGCAACACTCTGTATCTCTCTCTCGCAGAACCCGGCAGCCAAATTCAAAACGTCCAGCGATTGCTCCCAAACGAAAGCTGCCAGCACGGAAAGATATATCTGGTTTTCACTGCCCCTTGGAACTACGTTCACTGCCACACAGACATTCGCGTTCAGCAAAAGCTTTGGTTGGTAATGGGGCAACACTGTGTATCTCTCTCTCGCAGAGCCCGGCTGCCAAATTCCAAACGTCCAGCGATTGTGTACACACGAAAGCTGCCAACACTGAAAGCTGTAGCTGGTTTTCACTGCCCCTTGGAACTCCATTCGCTGCCACACAGACATTCGCGTTCTGCAAAAGCTTTTGATGGTAATGGGGCAACACTCTGTATCTCTCTCTTGCAGAGCCCGGCAGCCAAATTCGAAACGTCCAGCGATTGCTCCCAAACGAAAGCTACCAGCACTGAAAGCTGTAGCTGGTTTTCACTGCCCCTTGGAACTACGCTCACTGCCACACAGACATTCGCGTTCTGCAAAAGCTTTGGTTGGTAATGGGGCAACACTGTGTATCTCTCTCTCGTAGAGCCCGGCTGCCAAATTCGAAACGTCCAGCGATTGCTCCCAAACGAAAGCTGCCAGCACTGAAAGCAGTAGCTGCTTTTCACTGCCCCTTGGAACTACGTTCACTGCCACACAGACATTTGCGTTCTGCAAAAGCTTTGGTTGGTAATGGGGCAACACTCTTTATCTCTCTGTCGCACAGCCCGGCAGCCAAATTCGAAATGTCCAGCTATTGCTCCCACACGAAACCTGCCAGCACTGAAAGCAGTAGCTGGTTTTCACTGCCCCTTGGATCTACGTTCACTGCCACACAGACATTCGCGTTCTGCAAAAGCTTTGGTTGGTAATGGGGCAACACTCTGTATGTCTCTCTCGCAGAGCCCGGCAGCCAAATTCGAAATGTCTAGCGATTGCTCCCACACAAAAGCTCCCAGCACGGAAAGCTGTAGCTGGTTTTCACTGCCCCTTGGAACTGCATTCGCTGCCACACAGACATTCGCGTTCTGCAAAAGCTTTGGTAGGTAATGGGGCAACACTCTGTATCTCTCTCTCGCAGAGCCCGGCAGCCAAATTTGAAACGTCCAGCGATTGCTCCCAAACGAAAGCTGCCAGCACTGAAAGCTGTAGCTGGTTTTCACTGCCCCTTGGAACTACGTTCACTGCCACACAGACATTCGCGTTCTGCAGAAGCTTTGGTTGGTAATGGGGCAACACTGTGTATCTCTCTCTTGCAGAGCCCGGCAGCCAAATTCGAAATGTCCAGCGATTGCTCCCACACGAAAGCTGCCAGCACGGAAAGATATAGCTGGTTTTCACTGCCCCTTGGAACTGCATTCGCTGCCACACAGACATTCGCGTTCTGCAAAAGCTTTGGTTGGTAATGGGGCAACACTCTGTATCTCTCTCTCGCAGAGCCCGGCTGCCAAATTCCAAACGTCCAGCGATTGCGGACACACGAAAGCTGCCAACACTGAAAGCTGTAGCTGGTTTTCACTGCCCCTTGGAACTCCATTCGCTGCCACACAAACATTCGCCTTCTACAAAAGCTTTGGTTGGTAATGGGGCAACACTCTGTATCTCGCTGTCGCACAGCCCGGCAGCCAAATTCGAAATGTCCAGCTATTGCTCCCACACGAAACGTGCCAGCACTGTAAGCTATAGCTGGTTTTCACTGCCCCTTGGAACTGCGTTCGCTGCCACACAGACATTCGCCTTCTACAAAAGCTTTGGTTGGTAATGGGGCAACACTCTGTATCTCTCTGTCGCACAGCCCGGCAGCCAAATTCGAAACGTCCAGCGATTGCTCCCAAACGAAAGCTGCTAGCACGGAAAGCTGTAGCTGGTTTTCACTGCCCCTTGGAACTGCGTTCGCTGCCACACAGACATTCGCGTTCTGCAAAAGCTTTGGTTGGTAATGGGTCAACACTATGTATGTCTCTCTCGCACAGCCCGGCAGCCAAATTCGAAATGTCTAGCGCTTGCTCTCACACAAAAGCTGCCAGCACGGAAAGGTGTAGCTGGTTTTCACTGCCCCTTGGAACTGCACTCGCTGCCACACAGACATTCGCCTTCTGCAAAAGCTTTGGTTGGTAATGGGGCAACACTCTGTATCTCTCTCTCGCAGAGCCCGGCTGCCAAATTCCAAACGTCCAGCGATTGCGTACACACGAAAGCTGCCAACACTGAAAGCTGTAGCTGGTTTTCACTGCCCCTTGGAACTGCATTCGCTGCCACACAGACATTCGCGTTCTGCAAAAGCTTTTTTTGGTAATGGGGCAACACTCTGTATCTCTCTCTCGCAGAACCCGGCAGCCAAATTCAAAACGTCCAGCGATTGCTCCCAAACGAAAGCTGCCAGCACGGAAAGATATATCTGGTTTTCACTGCCCCTTGGAACTACGTTCACTGCCACACAGACATTCGCGTTCAGCAAAAGCTTTGGTTGGTAATGGGGCAACACTGTGTATCTCTCTCTCGCAGAGCCCGGCTGCCAAATTCCAAACGTCCAGCGATTGTGTACACACGAAAGCTGCCAACACTGAAAGCTGTAGCTGGTTTTCACTGCCCCTTGGAACTCCATTCGCTGCCACACAGACATTCGCGTTCTGCAAAAGCTTTTGATGGTAATGGGGCAACACTCTGTATCTCTCTCTTGCAGAGCCCGGCAGCCAAATTCGAAACGTCCAGCGATTGTTCCCAAACGAAAGCTACCAGCACTGAAAGCTGTAGCTGGTTTTCACTGCCCCTTGGAACTACGCTCACTGCCACACATACATTCGCGTTCTGCAAAAGCTTTGGTTGGTAATGGGGCAACACTGTGTATCTCTCTCTCGTAGAGCCCGGCTGCCAAATTCGAAACGTCCAGCGATTGCTCCCAAACGAAAGCTGCCAGCACAGAAAGCTGTAGCTGGTTTTCACTGCCCCTTGGAACTGCATTCGCTGCCACACAGACATTCACGTTCTGCAAAAGCTTTTTTTGGTAATGGGGCAACACTCTGTATCTCTCTCTCGCAGAGCCCGGCAGCCAAATTCGAAACGTCCAGTGATTGCTCCCAAACGAAAGCTGCCAGCACTGAAAGCTGTAGCTGGTTTTCACTGCCCCTTGGAACTACGTTCACTGCCACACAGACATTCGCGTTCTGCAAAAGCTTTGGTTGGTAATGGGGCAACACTCTTTATCTCTCTGTCGCACAGCCCGGCAGCCAAATTCGAAATGTCCAGCTATTGCTCCCACACGAAACCTGCCAGCACTGAAAGCAGTAGCTGGTTTTCACTGCCCCTTGGATCTACGTTCACTGCCACACAGACATTCGCGTTCTGCAAAAGCTTTGGTTGGTAATGGGGCAACACTGTGTATCTCTCTCTTGCAGAGCCCGGCAGCCAAATTCGAAATGTCCAGCGATTGCTCCCACACGAAAGCTGCCAGCACGGAAAGATATAGCTGGTTTTCACTGCCCCTTGGAACTGCATTCGCTGCCACACAGACATTCGCGTTCTGCAAAAGCTTTGGTTGGTAATGGGGCAACACTCTGTATCTCTCTCTCGCAGAGCCCGGCTGCCAAATTCCAAACGTCCAGCGATTGCGGACACACGAAAGCTGCCAACACTGAAAGCTGTAGCTGGTTTTCACTGCCCCTTGGAACTCCATTCGCTGCCACACAAACATTCGCCTTCTACAAAAGCTTTGGTTGGTAATGGGGCAACACTCTGTATCTCGCTGTCGCACAGCCCGGCAGCCAAATTCGAAATGTCCAGCTATTGCTCCCACACGAAACGTGCCAGCACTGTAAGCTATAGCTGGTTTTCACTGCCCCTTGGAACTGCGTTCGCTGCCACACAGACATTCGCCTTCTACAAAAGCTTTGGTTGGTAATGGGGCAACACTCTGTATCTCTCTGTCGCACAGCCCGGCAGCCAAATTCGAAACGTCCAGCGATTGCTCCCAAACGAAAGCTGCTAGCACGGAAAGCTGTAGCTGGTTTTCACTGCCCCTTGGAACTGCGTTCGCTGCCACACAGACATTCGCGTTCTGCAAAAGCTTTGGTTGGTAATGGGTCAACACTATGTATGTCTCTCTCGCACAGCCCGGCAGCCAAATTCGAAATGTCTAGCGCTTGCTCTCACACAAAAGCTGCCAGCACGGAAAGGTGTAGCTGGTTTTCACTGCCCCTTGGAACTGCACTCGCTGCCACACAGACATTCGCCTTCTGCAAAAGCTTTGGTTGGTAATGGGGCAACACTCTGTATCTCTCTCTCGCAGAGCCCGGCTGCCAAATTCCAAACGTCCAGCGATTGCGTACACACGAAAGCTGCCAACACTGAAAGCTGTAGCTGGTTTTCACTGCCCCTTGGAACTGCATTCGCTGCCACACAGACATTCGCGTTCTGCAAAAGCTTTTTTTGGTAATGGGGCAACACTCTGTATCTCTCTCTCGCAGAACCCGGCAGCCAAATTCAAAACGTCCAGCGATTGCTCCCAAACGAAAGCTGCCAGCACGGAAAGATATATCTGGTTTTCACTGCCCCTTGGAACTACGTTCACTGCCACACAGACATTCGCGTTCAGCAAAAGCTTTGGTTGGTAATGGGGCAACACTGTGTATCTCTCTCTCGCAGAGCCCGGCTGCCAAATTCCAAACGTCCAGCGATTGTGTACACACGAAAGCTGCCAACACTGAAAGCTGTAGCTGGTTTTCACTGCCCCTTGGAACTCCATTCGCTGCCACACAGACATTCGCGTTCTGCAAAAGCTTTTGATGGTAATGGGGCAACACTCTGTATCTCTCTCTTGCAGAGCCCGGCAGCCAAATTCGAAACGTCCAGCGATTGCTCCCAAACGAAAGCTACCAGCACTGAAAGCTGTAGCTGGTTTTCACTGCCCCTTGGAACTACGCTCACTGCCACACAGACATTCGCGTTCTGCAAAAGCTTTGGTTGGTAATGGGGCAACACTGTGTATTTCTCTCTCGTAGAGCCCGGCTGCCAAATTCGAAACGTCCAGCGATTGCTCCCACACGAAAGCTGCCAGCACAGAAAGCTGTAGCTGGTTTTCACTGCCCCTTGGAACTGCATTCGCTGCCACACAGACATTCGCGTTCTGCAAAAGCTTTTTTTGGTAATGGGGCAACACTCTGTATCTCTCTCTCGCAGAGCCCGGCAGCCAAATTCGAAACGTCCAGTGATTGCTCCCAAACGAAAGCTGCCAGCACTGAAAGCTGTAGCTGGTTTTCACTGCCCCTTGGAACTACGTTCACTGCCACACAGACATTCGCGTTCTGCAAAAGCTTTGGTTGGTAATGGGGCAACACTCTTTATCTCTCTGTCGCACAGCCCGGCAGCCAAATTCGAAATGTCCAGCTATTGCTCCCACACGAAACCTGCCAGCACTGAAAGCAGTAGCTGGTTTTCACTGCCCCTTGGATCTACGTTCACTGCCACACAGACATTCGCGTTCTGCAAAAGCTTTGGTTGGTAATGGGGCAACACTCTGTATGTCTCTCTCGCAGAGCCCGGCAGCCAAATTCGAAATGTCTAGCGATTGCTCCCACACAAAAGCTCCTAGCACGGAAAGCTGTAGCTGGTTTTCACTGCCCCTTGGAACTGCATTCGCTGCCACACAGACATTCGCGTTCTGCAAAAGCTTTGGTAGGTAATGGGGCAACACTCTGTATCTCTCTCTCGCAGAGCCCGGCAGCCAAATTTGAAACGTCCAGCGATTGCTCCCAAACGAAAGCTGCCAGCACTGAAAGCTGTAGCTGGTTTTCACTGCCCCTTGGATCTACGTTCACTGCCACACAGACATTCGCGTTCTGCAAAAGCTTTGGTTGGTAATGGGGCAACACTGTGTATCTCTCCCTCGTAGAGCCCGGCTGCCAAATTCGAAACGTCCAGCGATTGCTCCCAAACGAAAGCTGCCAGCACTGAAAGCTGTAGCTGGTTTTCACTGCCCCTTGGAACTACGTTCACTGCCACACAGACATTCGCGTTCTGCAAAAGCTTTGGTTGGTAATGGGGCAACACTGTGTATCTCTCTCTCGTAGAGCCCGGCTGCCAAATTCGAAACGTCCAGCGATTGCTCCCAAACGAAAGCTGCCAGCACAGAAAGCTGTAGCTGGTTTTCACTGCCCCTTGGAACTGCATTCGCTGCCACACAGACATTCGCGTTCTGCAAAAGCTTTTTTTGGTAATGGGGCAACACTCTGTATCTCTCTCTCGCAGAGCCCGGCAGCCAAATTCGAAACGTCCAGTGATTGCTCCCAAACGAAAGCTGCCAGCACTGAAAGCTGTAGCTGGTTTTCACTGCCCCTTGGAACTACGTTCACTGCCACACAGACATTCGCGTTCTGCAAAAGCTTTGGTTGGTAATGGGGCAACACTCTTTATCTCTCTGTCGCAGAGCCCGGCAGCCAAATTTGAAACGTCCAGCGATTGCTCCCAAACGAAAGCTGCCAGCACTGAAAGCTGTAGCTGGTTTTCACTGCCCCTTGGAACTACGTTCACTGCCACACAGACATTCGCGTTCTGCAAAAGCTTTGGTTGGTAATGGGGCAACACTGTGTATCTCTCCCTCGTAGAGCCCGGCTGCCAAATTCGAAACGTCCAGCGATTGCTCCCAAACGAAAGCTGCCAGCACTGAAAGCTGTAGCTGGTTTTCACTGCCCCTTGGAACTGCATTCGCTGCCACACAGACATTCGCGTTCTGCAGAAGCTTTGGTTGGTAATGGGGCAACACTGTGTATCTCTCTCTTGCAGAGCCCGGCAGCCAAATTCGAAATGTCCAGCGATTGCTCCCACACGAAAGCTGCCAGCACGGAAAGATATAGCTGGTTTTCACTGCCCCTTGGAACTGCATGCGCTGCCACACAGACATTCGCGTTCTGCAAAAGCTTTGGTTGGTAATGGGGCAACACTCTGTATCTCTCTCTCGCACAGCCCGGCAGCCAAATTCGAAATGTCTAGCGCTTGCTCTCACACAAAAGCTGCCAGCACGGAAAGGTGTAGCTGGTTTTCACTGCCCCTTGGAACTGCACTCGCTGCCACACAGACATTCGCCTTCTGCAAAAGCTTTGGTTGGTAATGGGGCAACACTCTGTATCTCTCTCTCGCAGAGCCCGGCTGCCAAATTCCAAACGTCCAGCGATTGCGTACACACGAAAGCTGCCAACACTGAAAGCTGTAGCTGGTTTTCACTGCCCCTTGGAACTGCATTCGCTGCCACACAGACATTCGCGTTCTGCAAAAGCTTTTTTTGGTAATGGGGCAACACTCTGTATCTCTCTCTCGCAGAACCCGGCAGCCAAATTCAAAACGTCCAGCGATTGCTCCCAAACGAAAGCTGCCAGCACGGAAAGATATATCTGGTTTTCACTGCCCCTTGGAACTACGTTCACTGCCACACAGACATTCGCGTTCAGCAAAAGCTTTGGTTGGTAATGGGGCAACACTGTGTATCTCTCTCTCGCAGAGCCCGGCTGCCAAATTCCAAACGTCCAGCGATTGTGTACACACGAAAGCTGCCAACACTGAAAGCTGTAGCTGGTTTTCACTGCCCCTTGGAACTCCATTCGCTGCCACACAGACATTCGCGTTCTGCAAAAGCTTTTGATGGTAATGGGGCAACACTCTGTATCTCTCTCTTGCAGAGCCCGGCAGCCAAATTCGAAACGTCCAGCGATTGCTCCCAAACGAAAGCTACCAGCACTGAAAGCTGTAGCTGGTTTTCACTGCCCCTTGGAACTACGCTCACTGCCACACAGACATTCGCGTTCTGCAAAAGCTTTGGTTGGTAATGGGGAACACTGTGTATCTCTCTCTCGTAGAGCCCGGCTGCCAAATTCGAAACGTCCAGCGATTGCTCCCAAACGAAAGCTGCCAGCACAGAAAGCTGTAGCTGGTTTTCACTGCCCCTTGGAACTGCATTCGCTGCCACACAGACATTCGCGTTCTGCAAAAGCTTTTTTTGGTAATGGGGCAACACTCTGTATCTCTCTCTCGCAGAGCCCGGCAGCCAAATTCGAAACGTCCAGTGATTGCTCCCAAACGAAAGCTGCCAGCACTGAAAGCTGTAGCTGGTTTTCACTGCCCCTTGGAACTACGTTCACTGCCACACAGACATTCGCGTTCTGCAAAAGCTTTGGTTGGTAATGGGGCAACACTCTTTATCTCTCTGTCGCACAGCCCGGCAGCCAAATTCGAAATGTCCAGCTATTGCTCCCACACGAAACCTGCCAGCACTGAAAGCAGTAGCTGGTTTTCACTGCCCCTTGGATCTACGTTCACTGCCACACAGACATTCGCGTTCTGCAAAAGCTTTGGTTGGTAATGGGGCAAAACTCTGTATCTCTCTCTCGCAGAGCCCGGCAGCCAAATTCGAAATGTCTAGCGATTGCTCCCACACAAAAGCTCCCAGCACGGAAAGCTGTAGCTGGTTTTCACTGCCCCTTGGAACTGCATTCGCTGCCACACAGACATTCGCGTTCTGCAAAAGCTTTGGTAGGTAATGGGGCAACACTCTGTATCTCTCTCTCGCAGAGCCCGGCAGCCAAATTCGAAACGTCCAGCGATTGCTCCCAAACGAAAGCTGCCAGCACTGAAAGCTGTAGCTGGTTTTCACTGCCCCTTGGAACTACGTTCACTGCCACACAGACATTCGCGTTCTGCAAAAGCTTTGGTTGGTAATGGGGCAACACTGTGTATCTCTCCCTCGTAGAGCCCGGCTGCCAAATTCGAAACGTCCAGCGATTGCTCCCAAACGAAAGCTGCCAGCACTGAAAGCTGTAGCTGGTTTTCACTGCCCCTTGGAACTGCATTCGCTGCCACACAGACATTCGCGTTCTGCAGAAGCTTTGGTTGGTAATGGGGCAACACTGTGTATCTCTCTCTTGCAGAGCCCGGCAGCCAAATTCGAAATGTCCAGTGATTGCTCCCACACGAAAGCTGCCAGCACGGAAAGATATAGCTGGTTTTCACTGCCCCTTGGAACTGCATTCGCTGCCACACAGACATTCGCGTTCTGCAAAAGCTTTTTTTGGTAATGGGGCAACACTCTGTATCTCTCTCTCGCAGAACCCGGCAGCCAAATTCAAAACGTCCAGCGATTGCTCCCAAACGAAAGCTGCCAGCACGGAAAGATATATCTGGTTTTCACTGCCCCTTGGAACTACGTTCACTGCCACACAGACATTCGCGTTCAGCAAAAGCTTTGGTTGGTAATGGGGCAACACTGTGTATCTCTCTCTCGCAGAGCCCGGCTGCCGAATTCCAAACGTCCAGCGATTGCTCCGACACGAAAGATGCCAGCACAGAAAGCTGTAGCTGGTTTTCACTGCCCCTTGGATCTACGTTCACTGCCACACAGACATTCGCGTTCTGCAAAAGCTTTGGTTGGTAATGCGGCAACACTGTGTATCTCTCTCTCGCAGAGCCCGGCTGCCAAATTCCAAACGTCCAGCGATTGCTCCGACACGAAAGATGCCAGCACTGAAAGCAGTAGCTGGTTTTCACTGCCCCTTGGAACTCCATTCGCTGCCACACAAACATTCGCGTTCTGCAAAAGCTTTGGTTGGTAATGGGGCAACACTGTGTATCTCTCTCTTGCAGAGCCCGGCAGCCAAATTCGAAATGTCCAGCGATTGCTCCCACACGAAAGCTGCCAGCACGGAAAGATATAGCTGGTTTTCACTGCCCCTTGGAACTACGTTCACTGCCACACAGACATTCGCTTTCTGCAAAAGCTTTGGTTGGTAATGGGGCAACACTGTGTATCTCTCTCTCGTAGAGCCCGGCTGCCAAATTCCAAACGTCCAGCGATTGCTCCCAAACGAAAGCTGCCAGCATGGAAAGATATAGCTGGTTTTCACTGCCCCTTGGAACTGCATTCGCTGCCACACAGACCTTCGCCTTCTACAAAAGCTTTGCTTGGTAATGGGGCAACACTCTGTATCTCTCTCTCGCAAAGCCCGGCAGCCAAATTCGAAATGTCCAGCGATTGCTCCCAAACGAAAGCTGCCAGCACTGAAAGCTGTAGCTGGTTTTCACTGCCCCTTGGAACTACGTTCACTGCCACACAGACATTCGCGTTCTGCAAAAGCTTTGGTTGGTAATGGGGCAACACTGTGTATCTCTCCCTCGTAGAGCCCGGCTGCCAAATTCGAAACGTCCAGCGATTGCTCCCAAACGAAAGCTGCCAGCACGGAAAGCTGTAGCTGGTTTTCACTGCCCCTTGGAACTGCATTCGCTGCCACACAGACATTCGCGTTCTGCAGAAGCTTTGGTTGGTAATGGGGCAACACTGTGTATCTCTCTCTTGCAGAGCCCGGCAGCCAAATTCGAAATGTCCAGCGATTGCTCCCACACGAAAGCTGCCAGCACGGAAAGATATAGCTGGTTTTCACTGCCCCTTGGAACTGCATTCGCTGCCACACAGACATTCGCGTTCTGCAAAAGCTTTGGTTGGTAATGGGGCAACACTCTGTATCTCTCTCTCGCAGAGCCCGGCTGCCAAATTCCAAACGTCCAGCGATTGCGGACACACGAAAGCTGCCAACACTGAAAGCTGTAGCTGGTTTTCACTGCCCCTTGGAACTGCATTCGCTGCCACACAGACATTCGCGTTCTGCAGAAGCTTTGGTTGGTAATGGGGCAACACTGTGTATCTCTCTCTTGCAGAGCCCGGCAGCCAAATTCGAAATGTCCAGTGATTGCTCCCACACGAAAGCTGCCAGCACGGAAAGATATAGCTGGTTTTCACTGCCCCTTGGAACTGCATTCGCTGCCACACAGACATTCGCGTTCTGCAAAAGCTTTTTTTGGTAATGGGGCAACACTCTGTATCTCTCTCTCGCAGAACCCGGCAGCCGAATTCAAAACGTCCAGCGATTGCTCCCAAACGAAAGCTGCCAGCACGGAAAGATATATCTGGTTTTCACTGCCCCTTGGAACTACGTTCACTGCCACACAGACATTCGCGTTCAGCAAAAGCTTTGGTTGGTAATGGGGCAACACTGTGTATCTCTCTCTCGCAGAGCCCGGCTGCCAAATTCCAAACGTCCAGCGATTGCTCCGACACGAAAGATGCCAGCACAGAAAGCTGTAGCTGGTTTTCACTGCCCCTTGGATCTACGTTCACTGCCACACAGACATTCGCGTTCTGCAAAAGCTTTGGTTGGTAATGCGGCAACACTTTGTATCTCTCTCTCGCAGAGCCCGGCTGCCAAATTCCAAACGTCCAGCGATTGCTCCGACACGAAAGATGCCAGCACTGAAAGCAGTAGCTGGTTTTCACTGCCCCTTGGAACTCCATTCGCTGCCACACAAACATTCGCGTTCTGCAAAAGCTTTCGTTGGTAATGGGGCAACACTCTGTATCTCTCTCTTGCAGAGCCCGGCAGCCAAATTCGAAATGTCCAGCGATTGCTCCCACACGAAAGCTGCCAGCACGGAAAGATATAGCTGGTTTTCACTGCCCCTTGGAACTACGTTCACTGCCACACAGACATTCGCTTTCTGCAAAAGCTTTGGTTGGTAATGGGGCAACACTGTGTATCTCTCTCTCGTAGAGCCCGGCTGCCAAATTCCAAACGTCCAGCGATTGCTCCCAAACGAAAGCTGCCAGCATGGAAAGATATAGCTGGTTTTCACTGCCCCTTGGAACTGCATTCGCTGCCACACAGACATTCGCCTTCTACAAAAGCTTTGCTTGGTAATGGGGCAACACTCTGTATCTCTCTCTCGCAAAGCCCGGCAGCCAAATTCGAAATGTCCAGCGATTGCTCCCAAACGAAAGCTGCCAGCACTGAAAGCTGTAGCTGGTTTTCACTGCCCCTTGGAACTACGTTCACTGCCACACAGACATTCGCGTTCTGCAAAAGCTTTGGTTGGTAATGGGGCAACACTGTGTATCTCTCCCTCGTAGAGCCCGGCTGCCAAATTCGAAACGTCCAGCGATTGCTCCCAAACGAAAGCTGCCAGCACGGAAAGCTGTAGCTGGTTTTCACTGCCCCTTGGAACTGCATTCGCTGCCACACAGACATTCGCGTTCTGCAGAAGCTTTGGTTGGTAATGGGGCAACACTGTGTATCTCTCTCTTGCAGAGCCCGGCAGCCAAATTCGAAATGTCCAGCGATTGCTCCCACACGAAAGCTGCCAGCACGGAAAGATATAGCTGGTTTTCACTGCCCCTTGGAACTGCATTCGCTGCCACACAGACATTCGCGTTCTGCAAAAGCTTTGGTTGGTAATGGGGCAACACTCTGTATCTCTCTCTCGCAGAGCCCGGCTGCCAAATTCCAAACGTCCAGCGATTGCGGACACACGAAAGCTGCCAACACTGAAAGCTGTAGCTGGTTTTCACTGCCCCTTGGAACTCCATTCGCTGCCACACAGACATTCGCGTTCTGCAAAAGCTTTGGTTGGTAATGGGGCAACACTCTGTATCTCGCTGTCGCACAGCCCGGCAGCCAACTTTGAAATGTCCAGCTATTGCTCCCACACGAAACGTGCCAGCTCTGTAAGCTATAGCTGGTTTTCACTGCCCCTTGGAACTGCATGCGCTGCCACACAGACATTCGCCTTCTACAAAAGCTTTGGTTGGTAATGGGGCAACAATCTGTATCTCTCTCTCGCACAGCCCGGCAGCCAAATTCGAAACGTCCAGCGATTGCTCCCAAACGAAAGCTGCTAGCACGGAAAGCTGTAGCTGGTTTTCACTGCCCCTTGGAACTGCACTCGCTGCCACACAGACATTCGCCTTCTGCAAAAGCTTTTTTTGGTAATGGGGCAACACTCTGTATCTCTCTCTCGCAGAGCCCGGCAGCCAAATTCCAAACGTCCAGCGATTGCGTACACACGAAAGCTGCCAACACTGAAAGCTGTAGCTGGTTTTCACTGCCCCTTGGAACTGCATTCGCTGCCACACAGACATTCGCGTTCTGCAAAAGCTTTTTTTGGTAATGGGGCAACACTCTATCTCTCTCTCGCAGAACCCGGCAGCCAAATTCAAAACGTCCAGCGATTGCTCCCAAACGAAAGCTGCCAGCACGGAAAGATATATCTGGTTTTCACTGCCCCTTGGAACTACGTTCACTGCCACACAGACATTCGCGTTCAGCAAAAGCTTTGGTTGGTAATGGGGCAACACTGTGTATCTCTCTCTCGCAGAGCCCGGCAGCCAAATTCCAAACGTCCAGCGATTGTGTACACACGAAAGTTGCCAACACTGAAAGCTGTAGCTGGTTTTCACTGCCCCTTGGAACTCCATTCGCTGCCACACAGACATTCGCGTTCTGCAAAAGCTTTTGATGGTAATGGGGCAACACTCTGTATCTCTCTCTTGCAGAGCCCGGCAGCCAAATTCGAAACGTCCAGCGATTGCTCCCAAACGAAAGCTACCAGCACTGAAAGCTGTAGCTGGTTTTCACTGCCCCTTGGAACTACGTTCACTGCCACACAGACATTCGCGTTCTGCAAAAGCTTTGGTTGGTAATGGGGCAACACTGTGTATCTCTCTCTCGTAGAGCCCGGCTGCCAAATTCGAAACGTCCAGCGATTGCTCCCAAACGAAAGCTGCCAGCACAGAAAGCTGTAGCTGGTTTTCACTGCCCCTTGGAACTGCATTCGCTGCCACACAGACATTCGCGTTCTGCAAAAGCTTTTTTTGGTAATGGGGCAACACTCTGTATCTCTCTCTCGCAGAGCCCGGCAGCCAAATTCGAAACGTCCAGTGATTGCTCCCAAACGAAAGCTGCCAGCACTGAAAGCAGTAGCTGGTTTTCACTGCCCCTTGGAACTACGTTCACTGCCACACAGACATTCGCGTTCTGCAAAAGCTTTGGTTGGTAATGCGGCAACACTCTTTATCTCTCTGTCGCACAGCCCGGCAGCCAAATTCGAAATGTCCAGCTATTGCTCCCACACGAAACCTGCCAGCACTGAAAGCAGTAGCTGGTTTTCACTGCCCCTTGGATCTACGTTCACTGCCACACAGACATTCGCGTTCTGCAAAAGCTTTGGTTGGTAATGGGGCAACACTCTGTATGTCTCTCTCGCAGAGCCCGGCAGCCAAATTCGAAATGTCTAGCGATTGCTCCCACACAAAAGCTCCCAGCACGGAAAGCTGTAGCTGGTTTTCACTGCCCCTTGGAACTGCATTCGCTGCCACACAGACATTCGCGTTCTGCAAAAGCTTTGCTTGGTAATGGGGCAACACTCTGTATCTCTCTGTCGCAGAGCCCGGCAGCCAAATTTGAAACGTCCAGCGATTGCTCCCAAACGAAAGCTGCCAGCACGGAAAGATATAGCTGGTTTTCACTGCCCCTTGGATCTACGTTCACTGCCACACAGACATTCGCGTTCTGCAAAAGCTTTGGTTGGTAATGCGGCAACACTGTGTATCTCTCTCTCGCAGAGCCCGGATGCCAAATTCCAAACGTCCAGCGATTGCTCCGACACGAAAGATGCCAGCACTGAAAGCAGTAGCTGGTTTTCACTGCCCCTTGGAACTACGTTCGCTGCCACACAAACATTCGCGTTCTGCAAAAGCTTTGGTTGGTAATGGGGCAACACTCTGTATCTCTCTATCGCAGAGCCCGGCAGCCAAATTCGAAATGTCCAGCGATTGCTCCCAAACGAAAGCTGCCAGCACTGAAAGCTGTAGCTGGTTTTCACTGCCCCTTGGAACTACGTTCACTGCCACACAGACATTCGCGTTCTGCAAAAGCTTTGGTTGGTAATGCGGCAACACTGTTTATCTCTCTCTCGCAGAGCCCGGCAGCCAAATTCCAAACGTCCAGCGATTGCGTACACACGAGATCTGCCAACACTGAAAGCTGTAGCTGGTTTTCACTGCCCCTTGGAACTCCATTCGCTGCCACACAGACATTCGCGTTCTGCAAAAGCTTTGGTTGGTAATGGGGCAACACTGTGTATCTCTCTCTCGCAGAGCCCGGCTGCCAAATTCCAAACGTCCAGCGATTGTGTACACACGAAAGCTGCCAGCACGGAAAGCTGTAGTTGGTTTTCACTGCCCCTTGGAACTGCATTCGCTGCCACACAGACATTCGCGTTCTGCAGAAGCTTTGGTTGGTAATGGGGCAACACTGTGTATCTCTCTCTCGCAGAGCCCGGCAGCCAAATACCAAACGTCCAGCCACTGTGCCCAAACGATAGATGCCAGCACTGAAAGCAGTAGCTGGTTTTCACTGCCCCTTGGACCTGCATTCGCTGCCACAAGGACATTCGCGTTCTGCAAAAGCTTTGGTAGGTAATGGGGCAACACTCTGTATCTCTCTCTCGCAGAGCCCGGCAGCCAAATTTGAAACGTCCAGCGATTGCTCCCAAACGAAAGCTGCCAGCACGGAAAGATATAGCTGGTTTTCACTGCCCCTTGGATCTACGTTCACTGCCACACAGACATTCGCGTTCTGCAAAAGCTTTGGTTGGTAATGCGGCAACACTGTGTATCTCTCTCTCGCAGAGCCCGGATGCCAAATTCCAAACGTCCAGCGATTGCTCCGACACGAAAGATGCCAGCACTGAAAGCAGTAGCTGGTTTTCACTGCCCCTTGGAACTCCATTCGCTGCCACACAAACATTCGCGTTCTGCAAAAGCTTTGGTTGGTAATGGGGCAACACTCTGTATCTCTCTATCGCAGAGCCCGGCAGCCAAATTCGAAATGTCCAGCGATTGCTCCCAAACGAAAGCTGCCAGCACTGAAAGCTCTAGCTGGTTTTCACTGCCCCTTGGAACTACGTTCACTGCCACACAGACATTCGCGTTCTGCAAAAGCTTTGGTTGGTAATGCGGCAACACTGTTTATCACTCTCTCGCAGAGCCCGGCAGCCAAATTCCAAACGTCCAGCGACTGCGTACACACGAAATCTGCCAACACTGAAAGCTGTAGCTGGTTTTCACTGCCCCTTGGAACTCCATTCGCTGCCACACAGACATTCGCGTTCTGCAAAAGCTTTGGTTGGTAATGGGGCAACACTGTGTATCTCTCTCTCGCAGAGCCCGGCTGCCAAATTCCAAACGTCCAGCGATTGTGTACACACGAAAGCTGCCAGCACGGAAAGCTGTAGCTGGTTTTCACTGCCCCTTGGAACTGCATTCGCTGCCACACAGACATTCGCGTTCTGCAGAAGCTTTGGTTGGTAATGGGGCAACACTGTGTATCTCTCTCTCGCAGAGCCCGGCAGCCAAATACCAAACGTCCAGCCACTGTGCCCAAACGATAGATGCCAGCACTGAAAGCAGTAGCTGGTTTTCACTGCCCCTTGGACCTGCATTCGCTGCCACAAGGACATTCGCGTTCTGCAAAAGCTTTGGTTGGTAATGGGGCAACACTGTTTATCTCTCTCTCGCAGAGCCCGGCAGCCAAATTGGAAACGTCCAGCGATTGCTCCCAAACGAAAGCTGCCAGCACGGAAAGCTTTAGCTGGTTTTCACTGCCCCTTGGAACTGCATTCGCTGCCACACAGACATTCGCGTTCTGCAAAAGCTTTGGTTGGTAATGGGTCAACACTATGTATGTCTCTCTCGCACAGCCCGGCAGCCAAATTCGAAATGTCTAGCGATTGCTCCCAAACGAAAGCTGCCAGCATGGAAAGATATAGCTGGTTTTCACTGCCCCTTGGAACTGCATTCGCTGCCACACAGATATTCGCCTTGTACAAAAGCTTTGGTTGGTAATGGGGCAACACTCTGTATCTCTCTCTCGCAGAGCCCGGCAGCCAAATTGAAAACGTCCAGCGATTGCTCCCAAACGAAAGGTGCCAGCACGGAAAGATATAGCTGGTTTTCACTCCCCCTTGGAACTACGTTTACTGCCACACAGACATTCTCCTTCTGCAAATGCTTTGGTTGGTAATGGGGCAACACTCTGTATCTCTCTCTCGCAGAGCCCGGCTGCCAAACTCCAAACGTCCAGCGATTGTGTACACACGAACGCTGCCAACAGTGAAAGCTTTAGCTGGTTTTCACTGCCCCTTGGAACTACGTTCGCTGCCACACAGACATTCGCGTTCTGCAAAAGCTTTGGTTGGTAATGGGGCAACACTCTGTATCTCTCTCTCGCAGAGCCCGGCAGCCAAATTCGAAACGTCCAGCGATTGCTCCCAAACGAAAGCTGCCAGCACGGAAAGCTGTAGCTGGTTTTCACTGCCCCTTGGAACTACGTTCACTGCCACACAGACATTCGCGTTCTGCAAAAGCTTTGGTTGGTAATGGGGCAACACTGTGTATCTCTCTCTCGCAGAGCCCGGCTGCCAAATTCGAAACGTCCAGCGATTGCTCCGACACGAAAGATGCCAGCACAGAAAGCTGTAGGTGGTTTTCACTGCCCCTTGGAACTGCATTCGCTGCCACACAGACATTCGCGTTCTGCAGAAGCTTTGGTTGGTAATGGGGCAACACTGTTTATCTCTCTCTCGCAGAGCCCGGCAGCCAAATTCGAAATGTCCAGCGATTGCTCCCAAACGAAAGCTGCCAGCATGGAAAGATATAGCTGGTTTTCACTGCCCCTTGGAACTGGATTCGCTGCCACACAGACATTCGCCTTCTACAAAAGCTTTGCTTGGTAATGGGGCAACACTGTGTATCTCTCTCTCGCAGAGCCCGGCTGCCAAATTCGAAACGTCCAGCGATTGCTCCCACACAAAAGCTGCCAGCATGTACAGGTGTAGCTGGTTTTCACTGCCCCTTGGAACTGCATTCGCTGCCACACAGACATTCGCGTTCTGCAAAAGCTTTGGTTGGTAATGCGGCAACACTGTGTATCTCTCTCTCGCAGAGACCGGCAGCCAAATTCGAAACGTCCAGCGATTGCTCCCAAACGAAAACTGTCAGCACGGACAGCTGTAGCTGTTTTTCACTGCCCCTTGGAACTCCATTCGCTGCCACACAAATATTCGCGTTCTGCAAAAGCTTTGGTTGGTAATGGGGCAACACTCTGTATCTCTCTCTCGCAAAGCCCGGCAGCCAAATTCGAAATGTCCAGCGATTGCTCCCAAACGAAAGCTGCCAGCACTGAAAGCTGTAGCTGGTTTTCACTGCCCCTTGGAACTACGTTCACTGCCACACAGACATTCGCGTTCTGCAAAAGCTTTGGTTGGTAATGGGGCAGCACTGTGTATCTCTCCCTCGTAGAGCCCGGCTGCCAAATTCGAAACGTCCAGCGATTGCTCCCACACGAAAGCTGCCAGCACGGAGAGCTGTAGATGGTTTTCACTGCCCCTTGGAACTGCATTCGCTGCCACACAGACATTCGCGTTCTGCAGAAGCTTTGGTTGGTAATGGGGCAACACTGTGTATCTCTCTCTTGCAGAGCCCGGCAGCCAAATTCGAAATGTCCAGCGATTGCTCCCACACGAAAGCTGCCAGCACGGAAAGATATAGCTGGTTTTCACTGCCCCTTGGAACTGCATTCGCTGCCACACAGACATTCGCGTTCTGCAAAAGCTTTGGTTGGTAATGGGGCAACACTCTGTATCTCTCTCTCGCAGAGCCCGGCTGCCAAATTCCAAACGTCCAGCGATTGCGTACACACGAAAGCTGCCAACACTGAAAGCTGTAGCTGGTTTTCACTGCCCCTTGGAACTGCATTCGCTGCCACACAGACATTCGCGTTCTGCAAAAGCTTTTTTTGGTAATGGGGCAACACTCTGTATCTCTCTCTTGCAGAGCCCGGCAGCCAAATTCGAAACGTCCAGCGATTGCTCCCAAACGAAAGCTGCCAGCACAGAAAGCTGTAGCTGGTTTTCACTGCCCCTTGGAACTACGTTCACTGCCACACAGACATTTTCATTCTGCAAATGCTTTGGTTGGTAATGGGGCAACACTCTGTATCTCTCTCTCGCAGAGCCCGGCTGCCAAATTCCAAACGTCCAGCGATTGTGTACACACGAAAGCTGCCAACAGTGAAAGCTTTAGGTGGTTTTCACTGCCCCTTGGAACTACGTTCGCTGCCACACAGACATTCGCGTTCTGCAAAAGCTTTGGTTGGTAATGGGGCAACACTCTGTATCTCTCTCTCGCAGAGCCCGGCAGCCAAATTCGAAACGTCCAGCGATTGCTCCCAAACGAAAGCTGCCAGCACGGAAAGCTGTAGCTGGTTTTCACTGCCCCTTGGAACTACGTTCACTCCCACACAGACATTCGCGTTCTGCAAAAGCTTTGGTTGGTAATGGGGCAACACTCTGTATCTCTCTCTCGCAGAGCCCGGCTGCCAAATTCGAAACGTCCAGCGATTGCTCCGACACGAAAGATGCCAGCTCAGAAAGCTGTAGCTGGTTTTCACTGCCCCTTGGAACTGCATTCGCTGCCACACAGACATTCGCGTTCTGCAGAAGCTTTGGTTGGTAATGGGGCAACACTGTTTATCTCTCTCTCGCAGAGCCCGGCAGCCAAATTCGAAATGTCCAGCTATTGCTCCCACACGAAACCTGCCAGCATGGAAAGATATAGCTGGTTTTCACTGCCCCTTGGAACTGGATTCGCTGCCACACAGACATTCGCCTTCTACAAAAGCTTTGCTTGGTAATGGGGCAACACTGTGTATCTCTCTGTCGCAGAGCCAGGCTGCCAAATTCGAAACGTCCAGCGATTGCTCCCAAACGAAAGCTGCCAGCACGGAAAGCTGTAGCTGGTTTTCACTGCCCCTTGGAACTGCATTCGCTGCCACACAGACATTCGCGTTCTGCAAAAGCTTTGGTTGGTAATGGGGCAACACTGTGTATCTCTCTCTCGCAGAGACCGGCAGCCAAATTCGAAACGTCCAGCGATTGCTCCCAAACGAAAGCTGTCAGCACGGACAGCTGTAGCTGGTTTTCACTGCCCCTTGGAACTCCATTCGCTGCCACACAAATATTCGCGTTCTGCAAAAGCTTTGGTTGGTAATGGGGCAACACTCTGTATCTCTCTCTCGCAAAGCCCGGCAGCCAAATTCGAAATGTCCAGCGATTGCTCCCAAACGAAAGCTGCCAGCACTGAAAGCTGTAGCTGGTTTTCACTGCCCCTTGGAACTACGTTCACTGCCACACAGACATTCGCGTTCTGCAAAAGCTTTGGTTGGTAATGGGGCAGCACTGTGTATCTCTCCCTCGTAGAGCCCGGCTGCCAAATTCGAAACGTCCAGCGATTGCTCCCACACGAAAGCTGCCAGCACGGAGAGCTGTAGATGGTTTTCACTGCCCCTTGGAACTGCATTCGCTGCCACACAGACATTCGCGTTCTGCAGAAGCTTTGGTTGGTAATGGGGCAACACTGTGTATCTCTCTCTTGCAGAGCCCGGCAGCCAAATTCGAAATGTCCAGCGATTGCTCCCACACGAAAGCTGCCAGCACGGAAAGATATAGCTGGTTTTCACTGCCCCTTGGAACTGCATTCGCTGCCACACAGACATTCGCGTTCTGCAAAAGCTTTTTTTGGTAATGGGGCAACACTCTGTATCTCTCTCTTGCAGAGCCCGGCAGCCAAATTCGAAACGTCCAGCGATTGCTCCCAAACGAAAGCTGCCAGCACAGAAAGCTGTAGCTGGTTTTCACTGCCCCTTGGAACTGCATTCGCTGCCACACAGACATTCGCGTTCTGCAAAAGCTTTTTTTGGTAATGGGGCAACACTCTGTATCTCTCTCTCGCAGAGCCCGGCAGCCAAATTCGAAACGTCCAGTGATTGCTCCCAAACGAAAGCTGCCAGCACTGAAAGCATTAGCTGGTTTTCACTGCCCCTTGGAACTACGTTCACTGCCACACAGACATTCGCGTTCTGCAAAAGCTTTGGTTGGTAATGGGGCAACACTCTTTATCTCTCTGTCGCACAGCCCGGCAGCCAAATTCGAAATGTCCAGCTATTGCTCCCACACGAAACCTGCCAGCACTGAAAGCAGTAGCTGGTTTTCACTGCCCCTTGGATCTACGTTCACTGCCACACAGACATTCGCGTTCTGCAAAAGCTTTGGTTGGTAATGGGGCAACACTCTGTATGTCTCTCTCGCAGAGCCCGGCAGCCAAATTTGAAATCTCCAGCTATTGCTCCCACACAAAAGCTCCCAGCACGGAAAGCTGTAGCTGGTTTTCACTGCCCCTTGGAACTGCATTCGCTGCCACACAGACATTCGCGTTCTGCAAAAGCTTTGGTAGGTAATGGGGCAACACTCTGTATCTCTCTCTCGCAGATCCCGGCAGCCAAATTTGAAACGTCCAGCGATTGCTCCCAAACGAAAGCTGCCAGCACGGAAAGATATAGCTGGTTTTCACTGCCCCTTGGATCTACGTTCACTGCCACACAGACATTCGCGTTCTGCAAAAGCTTTGGTTGGTAATGCGGCAAAACTGTGTATCTCTCTCTCGCAGAGCCCGGATGCCAAATTCCAAACGTCCAGCGATTGCTCCGACACGAAAGATGCCAGCACTGAAAGCAGTAGCTGGTTTTCACTGCCCCTTGGAACTCCATTCGCTGCCACACAAACATTCGCGTTCTGCAAAAGCTTTGGTTGGTAATGGGGCAACACTCTGTATCTCTCTATCGCAGAGCCCGGCAGCCAAATTCGAAATGTCCAGCGATTGCTCCCAAACGAAAGCTGCCAGCACTGAAAGCTCTAGCTGGTTTTCACTGCCCCTTGGAACTACGTTCACTGCCACACAGACATTCGCGTTCTGCAAAAGCTTTGGTTGGTAATGCGGCAACACTGTTTATCTCTCTCTCGCAGAGCCCGGCAGCCAAATTCCAAACGTCCAGCGACTGCGTACACACGAAATCTGCCAACACTGAAAGCTGTAGCTGGTTTTCACTGCCCCTTGGAACTCCATTCGCTGCCACACAGACATTCGCGTTCTGCAAAAGCTTTGGTTGGTAATGGGGCAACACTGTGTATCTCTCTCTCGCAGAGCCCGGCTGCCAAATTCCAAACGTCCAGCGATTGTGTACACACGAAAGCTGCCAGCACGGAAAGCTGTAGCTGGTTTTCACTGCCCCTTGGAACTGCATTCGCTGCCACACAGACATTCGCGTTCTGCAGAAGCTTTGGTTGGTAATGGGGCAACACTGTGTATCTCTCTCTCGCAGAGCCCGGCAGCCAAATACCAAACGTCCAGCCACTGTGCCCAAACGATAGATGCCAGCACTGAAAGCAGTAGCTGGTTTTCACTGCCCCTTGGACCTGCATTCGCTGCCACAAGGACATTCGCGTTCTGCAAAAGCTTTGGTTGGTAATGGGGCAACACTGTTTATCTCTCTCTCGCAGAGCCCGGCAGCCAAATTGGAAACGTCCAGCGATTGCTCCCAAACGAAAGCTGCCAGCACGGAAAGCTTTAGCTGGTTTTCACTGCCCCTTGGAACTGCATTCGCTGCCACACAGACATTCGCGTTCTGCAAAAGCTTTGGTTGGTAATGGGTCAACACTATGTATGTCTCTCTCGCACAGCCCGGCAGCCAAATTCGAAATGTCTAGCGATTGCTCCCAAACGAAAGCTGCCAGCATGGAAAGATATAGCTGGTTTTCACTGCCCCTTGGAACTGCATTCGCTGCCACACAGATATTCGCCTTGTACAAAAGCTTTGGTTGGTAATGGGGCAACACTCTGTATCTCTCTCTCGCAGAGCCCGGCAGCCAAATTGAAAACGTCCAGCGATTGCTCCCAAACGAAAGGTGCCAGCACGGAAAGATATAGCTGGTTTTCACTCCCCCTTGGAACTACGTTTACTGCCACACAGACATTCTCCTTCTGCAAATGCTTTGGTTGGTAATGGGGCAACACTCTGTATCTCTCTCTCGCAGAGCCCGGCTGCCAAACTCCAAACGTCCAGCGATTGTGTACACACGAACGCTGCCAACAGTGAAAGCTTTAGCTGGTTTTCACTGCCCCTTGGAACTACGTTCGCTGCCACACAGACATTCGCGTTCTGCAAAAGCTTTGGTTGGTAATGGGGCAACACTCTGTATCTCTCTCTCGCAGAGCCCGGCAGCCAAATTCGAAACGTCCAGCGATTGCTCCCAAACGAAAGCTGCCAGCACGGAAAGCTGTAGCTGGTTTTCACTGCCCCTTGGAACTACGTTCACTGCCACACAGACATTCGCGTTCTGCAAAAGCTTTGGTTGGTAATGGGGCAACACTGTGTATCTCTCTCTCGCAGAGCCCGGCTGCCAAATTCGAAACGTCCAGCGATTGCTCCGACACGAAAGATGCCAGCACAGAAAGCTGTAGCTGGTTTTCACTGCCCCTTGGAACTGCATTCGCTGCCACACAGACATTCGCGTTCTGCAGAAGCTTTGGTTGGTAATGGGGCAACACTGTTTATCTCTCTCTCGCAGAGCCCGGCAGCCAAATTCGAAATGTCCAGCGATTGCTCCCAAACGAAAGCTGCCAGCATGGAAAGATATAGCTGGTTTTCACTGCCCCTTGGAACTGGATTCGCTGCCACACAGACATTCGCCTTCTACAAAAGCTTTGCTTGGTAATGGGGCAACACTGTGTATCTCTCTCTCGCAGAGCCCGGCTGCCAAATTCGAAACGTCCAGCGATTGCTCCCACACAAAAGCTGCCAGCATGTACAGGTGTAGCTGGTTTTCACTGCCCCTTGGAACTGCATTCGCTGCCACACAGACATTCGCGTTCTGCAAAAGCTTTGGTTGGTAATGCGGCAACACTGTGTATCTCTCTCTCGCAGAGACCGGCAGCCAAATTCGAAACGTCCAGCGATTGCTCCCAAACGAAAACTGTCAGCACGGACAGCTGTAGCTGGTTTTCACTGCCCCTTGGAACTCCATTCGCTGCCACACAAATATTCGCGTTCTGCAAAAGCTTTGGTTGGTAATGGGGCAACACTCTGTATCTCTCTCTCGCAAAGCCCGGCAGCCAAATTCGAAATGTCCAGCGATTGCTCCCAAACGAAAGCTGCCAGCACTGAAAGCTGTAGCTGGTTTTCACTGCCCCTTGGAACTACGTTCACTGCCACACAGACATTCGCGTTCTGCAAAAGCTTTGGTTGGTAATGGGGCAGCACTGTGTATCTCTCCCTCGTAGAGCCCGGCTGCCAAATTCGAAACGTCCAGCGATTGCTCCCACACGAAAGCTGCCAGCACGGAGAGCTGTAGATGGTTTTCACTGCCCCTTGGAACTGCATTCGCTGCCACACAGACATTCGCGTTCTGCAGAAGCTTTGGTTGGTAATGGGGCAACACTGTGTATCTCTCTCTTGCAGAGCCCGGCAGCCAAATTCGAAATGTCCAGCGATTGCTCCCACACGAAAGCTGCCAGCACGGAAAGATATAGCTGGTTTTCACTGCCCCTTGGAACTGCATTCGCTGCCACACAGACATTCGCGTTCTGCAAAAGCTTTGGTTGGTAATGGGGCAACACTCTGTATCTCTCTCTCGCAGAGCCCGGCTGCCAAATTCCAAACGTCCAGCGATTGCGTACACACGAAAGCTGCCAACACTGAAAGCTGTAGCTGGTTTTCACTGCCCCTTGGAACTGCATTCGCTGCCACACAGACATTCGCGTTCTGCAAAAGCTTTTTTTGGTAATGGGGCAACACTCTGTATCTCTCTCTTGCAGAGCCCGGCAGCCAAATTCGAAACGTCCAGCGATTGCTCCCAAACGAAAGCTGCCAGCACAGAAAGCTGTAGCTGGTTTTCACTGCCCCTTGGAACTGCATTCGCTGCCACACAGACATTCGCGTTCTGCAAAAGCTTTTTTTGGTAATGGGGCAACACTCTGTATCTCTCTCTCGCAGAGCCCGGCAGCCAAATTCGAAACGTCCAGTGATTGCTCCCAAACGAAAGCTGCCAGCACTGAAAGCATTAGCTGGTTTTCACTGCCCCTTGGAACTACGTTCACTGCCACACAGACATTCGCGTTCTGCAAAAGCTTTGGTTGGTAATGGGGCAACACTCTTTATCTCTCTGTCGCACAGCCCGGCAGCCAAATTCGAAATGTCCAGCTATTGCTCCCACACGAAACCTGCCAGCACTGAAAGCAGTAGCTGGTTTTCACTGCCCCTTGGATCTACGTTCACTGCCACACAGACATTCGCGTTCTGCAAAAGCTTTGGTTGGTAATGGGGCAACACTCTGTATGTCTCTCTCGCAGAGCCCGGCAGCCAAATTTGAAATCTCCAGCTATTGCTCCCACACAAAAGCTCCCAGCACGGAAAGCTGTAGCTGGTTTTCACTGCCCCTTGGAACTGCATTCGCTGCCACACAGACATTCGCGTTCTGCAAAAGCTTTGGTAGGTAATGGGGCAACACTCTGTATCTCTCTGTCGCAGAGCCCGGCAGCCAAATTTGAAACGTCCAGCGATTGCTCCCAAACGAAAGCTGCCAGCACGGAAAGATATAGCTGGTTTTCACTGCCCCTTGGATCTACGTTCACTGCCACACAGACATTCGCGTTCTGCAAAAGCTTTGGTTGGTAATGCGGCAACACTGTGTATCTCTCTCTCGCAGAGCCCGGATGCCAAATTCCAAACGTCCAGCGATTGCTCCGACACGAAAGATGCCAGCACTGAAAGCAGTAGCTGGTTTTCACTGCCCCTTGGAACTCCATTCGCTGCCACACAAACATTCGCGTTCTGCAAAAGCTTTGGTTGGTAATGGGGCAACACTCTGTATCTCTCTATCGCAGAGCCCGGCAGCCAAATTCGAAATGTCCAGCGATTGCTCCCAAACGAAAGCTGCCAGCACTGAAAGCTCTAGCTGGTTTTCACTGCCCCTTGGAACTACGTTCACTGCCACACAGACATTCGCGTTCTGCAAAAGCTTTGGTTGGTAATGCGGCAACACTGTTTATCTCTCTCTCGCAGAGCCCGGCAGCCAAATTCCAAACGTCCAGCGACTGCGTACACACGAAATCTGCCAACACTGAAAGCTGTAGCTGGTTTTCACTGCCCCTTGGAACTCCATTCGCTGCCACACAGACATTCGCGTTCTGCAAAAGCTTTGGTTGGTAATGGGGCAACACTGTGTATCTCTCTCTCGCAGAGCCCGGCTGCCAAATTCCAAACGTCCAGCGATTGTGTACACACGAAAGCTGCCAGCACGGAAAGCTGTAGCTGGTTTTCACTGCCCCTTGGAACTGCATTCGCTGCCACACAGACATTCGCGTTCTGCAGAAGCTTTGGTTGGTAATGGGGCAACACTGTGTATCTCTCTCTCGCAGAGCCCGGCAGCCAAATACCAAACGTCCAGCCACTGTGCCCAAACGATAGATGCCAGCACTGAAAGCAGTAGCTGGTTTTCACTGCCCCTTGGACCTGCATTCGCTGCCACAAGGACATTCGCGTTCTGCAAAAGCTTTGGTTGGTAATGGGGCAACACTGTTTATCTCTCTCTCGCAGAGCCCGGCAGCCAAATTGGAAACGTCCAGCGATTGCTCCCAAACGAAAGCTGCCAGCACGGAAAGCTTTAGCTGGTTTTCACTGCCCCTTGGAACTGCATTCGCTGCCACACAGACATTCGCGTTCTGCAAAAGCTTTGGTTGGTAATGGGTCAACACTATGTATGTCTCTCTCGCACAGCCCGGCAGCCAAATTCGAAATGTCTAGCGATTGCTCCCAAACGAAAGCTGCCAGCATGGAAAGATATAGCTGGTTTTCACTGCCCCTTGGAACTGCATTCGCTGCCACACAGACATTCGCCTTGTACAAAAGCTTTGGTTGGTAATGGGGCAACACTCTGTATCTCTCTCTCGCAGAGCCCGGCAGCCAAATTGAAAACGTCCAGCGATTGCTCCCAAACGAAAGGTGCCAGCACGGAAAGATATAGCTGGTTTTCACTCCCCCTTGGAACTACGTTTACTGCCACACAGACATTCTCCTTCTGCAAATGCTTTGGTTGGTAATGGGGCAACACTCTGTATCTCTCTCTCGCAGAGCCCGGCTGCCAAACTCCAAACGTCCAGCGATTGTGTACACACGAACGCTGCCAACAGTGAAAGCTTTAGCTGGTTTTCACTGCCCCTTGGAACTACGTTCGCTGCCACACAGACATTCGCGTTCTGCAAAAGCTTTGGTTGGTAATGGGGCAACACTCTGTATCTCTCTCTCGCAGAGCCCGGCAGCCAAATTCGAAACGTCCAGCGATTGCTCCCAAACGAAAGCTGCCAGCACGGAAAGCTGTAGCTGGTTTTCACTGCCCCTTGGAACTACGTTCACTGCCACACAGACATTCGCGTTCTGCAAAAGCTTTGGTTGGTAATGGGGCAACACTGTGTATCTCTCTCTCGCAGAGCCCGGCTGCCAAATTCGAAACGTCCAGCGATTGCTCCGACACGAAAGATGCCAGCACAGAAAGCTGTAGCTGGTTTTCACTGCCCCTTGGAACTGCATTCGCTGCCACACAGACATTCGCGTTCTGCAGAAGCTTTGGTTGGTAATGGGGCAACACTGTTTATCTCTCTCTCGCAGAGCCCGGCAGCCAAATTCGAAATGTCCAGCGATTGCTCCCAAACGAAAGCTGCCAGCATGGAAAGATATAGCTGGTTTTCACTGCCCCTTGGAACTGGATTCGCTGCCACACAGACATTCGCCTTCTACAAAAGCTTTGCTTGGTAATGGGGCAACACTGTGTATCTCTCTCTCGCAGAGCCCGGCTGCCAAATTCGAAACGTCCAGCGATTGCTCCCACACAAAAGCTGCCAGCATGTACAGGTGTAGCTGGTTTTCACTGCCCCTTGGACCTGCATTCGCTGCCACACAGACATTCGCGTTCTGCAAAAGCTTTAGTTGTTAATGGGGCAACACTGTTTATCTATCTCTCGCAGAGCCCAGCAGCCAAATTCGAAACGTCCAGCGATTGCTCCCAAACGAAAGCTGCCAGCACGGAAAGCTGTAGCTGGTTTTCACTGCCCCTTGGAACTGCATTCGCTGCCACACAGACATTCGCGTTCTGCAAAAGCTTTGGTTGGTAATGGGGCAACACTGTGTATCTCTCTCTCGCAGAGACCGGCAGCCAAATTCGAAACGTCCAGCGATTGCTCCCAAACGAAAGCTGTCAGCACGGACAGCTGTAGCTGGTTTTCACTGCCCCTTGGAACTCCATTCGCTGCCACACAAATATTCGCGTTCTGCAAAAGCTTTGGTTGGTAATGGGGCAACACTCTGTATCTCTCTCTCGCAAAGCCCGGCAGCCAAATTCGAAATGTCCAGCGATTGCTCCCAAACGAAAGCTGCCAGCACTGAAAGCTGTAGCTGGTTTTCACTGCCCCTTGGAACTACGTTCACTGCCACACAGACATTCGCGTTCTGCAAAAGCTTTGGTTGGTAATGGGGCAGCACTGTGTATCTCTCCCTCGTAGAGCCCGGCTGCCAAATTCGAAACGTCCAGCGATTGCTCCCACACGAAAGCTGCCAGCACGGAGAGCTGTAGATGGTTTTCACTGCCCCTTGGAACTGCATTCGCTGCCACACAGACATTCGCGTTCTGCAGAAGCTTTGGTTGGTAATGGGGCAACACTGTGTATCTCTCTCATGCAGAGCCCGGCAGCCAAATTCGAAATGTCCAGCGATTGCTCCCACACGAAAGCTGCCAGCACGGAAAGATATAGCTGGTTTTCACTGCCCCTTGGAACTGCATTCGCTGCCACACAGACATTCGCGTTCTGCAAAAGCTTTGGTTGGTAATGGGGCAACACTCTGTATCTCTCTCTCGCAGAGCCCGGCTGCCAAATTCCAAACGTCCAGCGATTGCGTACACACGAAAGCTGCCAACACTGAAAGCTGTAGCTGGTTTTCACTGCCCCTTGGAACTCCATTCGCTGCCACACAGACATTCGCGTTCTGCAAATCTTTGGCTGGTAATGGGGCAACACTCTGTATCTCTCTCTCGCAGAGCCCAGCAGCCAAATTCGAAACGTCCAGTGATTGCTCCCAAACGAAAGCTGCCAGCACTGAAAGCTGTAGCTGGTTTTCACTGCCCCTTGGAACTACGTTCACTGCCACACAGACATTCGCGTTCTGCAAATGCTTTGGTTGGTAATGGGGCAACACTCTGTATCTCTCTGTCGCACAGCCCGGCAGCCAAATTCGAAACGTCCAGCGATTGCTCCCACACGAAACGTGCCAGCACTGTAAGCTATAGCTGGTTTTAAATGCCCCTTGGAACTGCATGCGCTGCCACACAGACATTCGCCTTCTACAAAAGCTTTGGTTGGTAATGGGGCAACACTCTGTATCTCTCTCTCGCAGAGCCCGGCAGCCAAATTCGAAACGTCCAGCGATTGCTCCCAAACGAAAGCTGCTAGCACGGAAAGATATAGCTGGTTTTCACTGCCCCTTGGAACTCCGTTCACTGCCACACAGACATTCGCGTTCTGCAAAAGCTTTGGTTGGTAATGGGGCAACACTGTGTATCTCTCTCTCGCAGAGTCCGGCTGCCAAATTCGAAACGTCCAGCGATTGCTCCCAAACGAAAGCGGCCACCACAGAAAGCTGTAGCTGGTTTTCACTGCCCCTTGGAACTGCATTCGCTGCCACACAGACATTCGCGTTCTGCAGAAGCTTTGGTTGGTAGTCGGGCAACACTGTGTATCTCTCTCTTGCAGAGCCCGGCAGCCAAATACCAAACGTCCAGCCACTGTGCCCAAACGAAAGATGCCAGCACTGAAAGCTGTAGCTGGTTTTCACTGCCCCTTGGATCTGCATTCGCTGCCACAAGTACATTCGCGTTCTGCAGAAGCTTTGGTTGGTAATGGGGCAACACTCTGTATCTCTCTCTCGCAGAGCCCGGCAGCCAAATTATAAACGTCCAGCGATTGCTCCCAAACGAAAGCTGCCAGCATGGAAAGATATACCTGGTTTTCACTGCCCCTTGGAACTGCATTCGCTGCCACACAGACATTCGCGTTCTGCAAAAGCTTTGGTTGGTAATGGGGCAACACTGTGTATGTCTCTCTCCCACAGCCCGGCAGCCAAATCCGAAACGTCCAGCGATTGCTCCCAAACGAAAGCTGCTAGCACGGAAAGCTGTAGCTGGTTTTCACTGCCCCTTGGAACTGCGTTCGCTGCCACACAGACATTCGCGTTCTGCAGAAGCTTTGGTTGGTAATGGGGCAACACTCTGTACCTCTCTCTCGCAGAGCCCGGCTGCCAAATTCGAAACGTCCAGCGATTGCTCCGACACGAAAGATGCCAGCACAGAAAGCTGTAGCTGGTTTTCACTGCCCCTTGGAACTGCATTCGCTGCCACACAGACATTCGCGTTCTGCAGAAGCTTTGGTTGGTAATGGGGCAACACTGTTTATCTCTCTCTCGCAGAGCCCGGCAGCCAAATTCGAAATGTCCAGCTATTGCTCCCACACGAAACCTGCCAGCATGGAAAGATATAGCTGGTTTTCACTGCCCCTTGGAACTGGATTCGCTGCCACACAGACATTCGCCTTCTACAAAAGCTTTGCTTGGTAATGGGGCAACACTGTGTATCTCTCTGTCGCAGAGCCAGGCTGCCAAATTCGAAACGTCCAGCGATTGCTCCCACACAAAAGCTGCCAGCATGTACAGGTGTAGCTGGTTTTCACTGCCCCTTGGACCTGCATTCGCTGCCACACAGACATTCGCGTTCTGCAAAAGCTTTAGTTGTTAATGGGGCAACACTGTTTATCTATCTCTCGCAGAGCCCAGCAGCCAAATTCGAAACGTCCAGCGATTGCTCCCAAACGAAAGCTGTCAGCACGGACAGCTGTAGCTGGTTTTCACTGCCCCTTGGAACTCCATTCGCTGCCACACAAATATTCGCGTTCTGCAAAAGCTTTGGTTGGTAATGGGGCAACACTCTGTATCTCTCTCTCGCAAAGCCCGGCAGCCAAATTCGAAATGTCCAGCGATTGCTCCCAAACGAAAGCTGCCAGCACTGAAAGCTGTAGCTGGTTTTCACTGCCCCTTGGAACTACGTTCACTGCCACACAGACATTCGCGTTCTGCAAAAGCTTTGGTTGGTAATGGGGCAGCACTGTGTATCTCTCCCTCGTAGAGCCCGGCTGCCAAATTCGAAACGTCCAGCGATTGCTCCCACACGAAAGCTGCCAGCACGGAGAGCTGTAGATGGTTTTCACTGCCCCTTGGAACTGCATTCGCTGCCACACAGACATTCGCGTTCTGCAGAAGCTTTGGTTGGTAATGGGGCAACACTGTGTATCTCTCTCTTGCAGAGCCCGGCAGCCAAATTCGAAATGTCCAGCGATTGCTCCCACACGAAAGCTGCCAGCACGGAAAGATATAGCTGGTTTTCACTGCCCCTTGGAACTGCATTCGCTGCCACACAGACATTCGCGTTCTGCAAAAGCTTTGGTTGGTAATGGGGCAACACTCTGTATCTCTCTCTCGCAGAGCCCGGCTGCCAAATTCCAAACGTCCAGCGATTGCGTACACACGAAAGCTGCCAACACTGAAAGCTGTAGCTGGTTTTCACTGCCCCTTGGAACTGCATTCGCTGCCACACAGACATTCGCGTTCTGCAAAAGCTTTTTTTGGTAATGGGGCAACACTCTGTATCTCTCTCTTGCAGAGCCCGGCAGCCAAATTCGAAACGTCCAGCGATTGCTCCCAAACGAAAGCTACCAGCACTGAAAGCTGTAGCTGGTTTTCACTGCCCCTTGGAACTACCTTCACTGCCACACAGACATTCGCGTTCTGCAAAAGCTTTGGTTGGTAATGGGGCAACACTGTGTATCTCTCTCTCGCAGAGCCCGGCAGCCAAATACCAAACGTCCAGCCACTGTGCCCAAACGATAGATGCCAGCACTGAAAGCAGTAGCTGGTTTTCACTGCCCCTTGGACCTGCATTCGCTGCCACAAGGACATTCGCGTTCTGCAAAAGCTTTGGTTGGTAATGGGGCAACACTGTTTATCTCTCTCTCGCAGAGCCCGGCAGCCAAATTGGAAACGTCCAGCGATTGCTCCCAAACGAAAGCTGCCAGCACGGAAAGCTTTAGCTGGTTTTCACTGCCCCTTGGAACTGCATTCGCTGCCACACAGACATTCGCGTTCTGCAAAAGCTTTGGTTGGTAATGGGTCAACACTATGTATGTCTCTCTCGCACAGCCCGGCAGCCAAATTCGAAATGTCTAGCGATTGCTCCCAAACGAAAGCTGCAAGCATGGAAAGATATATCTGGTTTTCACTGCCCCTTGGAACTGCATTCGCTGCCACACAGACATTCGCCTTGTACAAAAGCTTTGGTTGGTAATGGGGCAACACTCTGTATCTCTCTCTCGCAGAGCCCGGCAGCCAAATTGAAAACGTCCAGCGATTGCTCCCAAACGAAAGGTGCCAGCACGGAAAGATATAGCTGGTTTTCACTCCCCCTTGGAACTACGTTTACTGCCACACAGACATTCTCCTTCTGCAAATGCTTTGGTTGGTAATGGGGCAACACTCTGTATCTCTCTCTCGCATAGCCCGGCTGCCAAATTCCAAACGTCCAGCGATTGTGTACACACGAACGCTGCCAACAGTGAAAGCTTTAGCTGGTTTTCACTGCCCCTTGGAACTACGTTCGCTGCCACACAGACATTCGCGTTCTGCAAAAGCTTTGGTTGGTAATGGGGCAACACTCTGTATCTCTCTCTCGCAGAGCCCGGCAGCCAAATTCGAAACGTCCAGCGATTGCTCCCAAACGAAAGCTGCCAGCACGGAAAGCTGTAGCTGGTTTTCACTGCCCCTTGGAACTACGTTCACTGCCACACAGACATTCGCGTTCTGCAAAAGCTTTGGTTGGTAATGGGGCAACACTGTGTATCTCTCTCTCGCAGAGCCCGGCTGCCAAATTCGAAACGTCCAGCGATTGCTCCGACACGAAAGATGCCAGCACAGAAAGCTGTAGCTGGTTTTCACTGCCCCTTGGAACTGCATTCGCTGCCACACAGACATTCGCGTTCTGCAGAAGCTTTGGTTGGTAATGGGGCAACACTGTTTATCTCTCTCTCGCAGAGCCCGGCAGCCAAATTCGAAATGTCCAGCGATTGCTCCCAAACGAAAGCTGCCAGCATGGAAAGATATAGCTGGTTTTCACTGCCCCTTGGAACTGGATTCGCTGCCACACAGACATTCGCCTTCTACAAAAGCTTTGCTTGGTAATGGGGCAACACTGTGTATCTCTCTCTCGCAGAGCCCGGCTGCCAAATTCGAAACGTCCAGCGATTGCTCCCACACAAAAGCTGCCAGCATGTACAGGTGTAGCTGGTTTTCACTGCCCCTTGGACCTGCATTCGCTGCCACACAGACATTCGCGTTCTGCAAAAGCTTTAGTTGTTAATGGGGCAACACTGTTTATCTATCTCTCGCAGAGCCCAGCAGCCAAATTCGAAACGTCCAGCGATTGCTACCAAACGAAAGCTGCCAGCACGGAAAGCTGTAGCTGGTTTTCACTGCCCCTTGGAACTGCATTCGCTGCCACACAGACATTCGCGTTCTGCAAAAGCTTTGGTTGGTAATGGGGCAACACTGTGTATCTCTCTCTCGCAGAGACCGGCAGCCAAATTCGAAACGTCCAGCGATTGCTCCCAAACGAAAGCTGTCAGCACGGACAGCTGTAGCTGGTTTTCACTGCCCCTTGGAACTCCATTCGCTGCCACACAAATATTCGCGTTCTGCAAAAGCTTTGGTTGGTAATGGGGCAACACTCTGTATCTCTCTCTCGCAAAGCCCGGCAGCCAAATTCGAAATGTCCAGCGATTGCTCCCAAACGAAAGCTGCCAGCACTGAAAGCTGTAGCTGGTTTTCACTGCCCCTTGGAACTACGTTCACTGCCACACAGACATTCGCGTTCTGCAAAAGCTTTGGTTGGTAATGGGGCAGCACTGTGTATCTCTCCCTCGTAGAGCCCGGCTGCCAAATTCGAAACGTCCAGCGATTGCTCCCACACGAAAGCTGCCAGCACGGAGAGCTGTAGATGGTTTTCACTGCCCCTTGGAACTGCATTCGCTGCCACACAGACATTCGCGTTCTGCAGAAGCTTTGGTTGGTAATGGGGCAACACTGTGTATCTCTCTCATGCAGAGCCCGGCAGCCAAATTCGAAATGTCCAGCGATTGCTCCCACACGAAAGCTGCCAGCACGGAAAGATATAGCTGGTTTTCACTGCCCCTTGGAACTGCATTCGCTGCCACACAGACATTCGCGTTCTGCAAAAGCTTTGGTTGGTAATGGGGCAACACTCTGTATCTCTCTCTCGCAGAGCCCGGCTGCCAAATTCCAAACGTCCAGCGATTGCGTACACACGAAAGCTGCCAACACTGAAAGCTGTAGCTGGTTTTCACTGCCCCTTGGAACTGCATTCGCTGCCACACAGACATTCGCGTTCTGCAAAAGCTTTTTTTGGTAATGGGGCAACACTCTGTATCTCTCTCTTGCAGAGCCCGGCAGCCAAATTCGAAACGTCCAGCGATTGCTCCCAAACGAAAGCTACCAGCACTGAAAGCTGTAGCTGGTTTTCACTGCCCCTTGGAACTACCTTCACTGCCACACAGACATTCGCGTTCTGCAAAAGCTTTGGTTGGTAATGGGGCAACACTGTGTATCTCTCTCTCGTAGAGCCCGGCTGCCAAATTCGAAACGTCCAGCGATTGCTCCCAAACGAAAGCTGCCAGCACAGAAAGCTGTAGCTGGTTTTCACTGCCCCTTGGAACTGCATTCGCTGCCACACAGACATTCGCGTTCTGCAAAAGCTTTTTTTGGTAATGGGGCAACTCTCTGTATCTCTCTCTCGCAGAGCCCGGCAGCCAAATTCGAAACGTCCAGTGATTGCTCCCAAACGAAAGCTGCCAGCACTGAAAGCATTAGCTGGTTTTCACTGCCCCTTGGAACTACGTTCACTGCCACACAGACATTCGCGTTCTGCAAAAGCTTTGGTTGGTAATGGGGCAACACTCTTTATCTCTCTGTCGCACAGCCCGGCAGCCAAATTCGAAATGTCCAGCGATTGCTCCCACACGAAACCTGCCAGCACTGAAAGCAGTAGCTGGTTTTCACTGCCCCTTGGATCTACGTTCACTGCCACACAGACATTCGCGTTCTGCAAAAGCTTTGGTTGGTAATGGGGCAACACTCTGTATGTCTCTCTCGCAGAGCCCGGCAGCCAAATTCGAAATCTCCAGCTATTGCTCCCACACAAAAGCTCCCAGCACGGAAAGCTGTAGCTGGTTTTCACTGCCCCTTGGAACTGCATTCGCTGCCACACAGACATTCGCGTTCTGCAAAAGCTTTGGTAGGTAATGGGGCAACACTCTGTATCTCTCTCTCGCAGAGCCCGGCAGCCAAATTTGAAACGTCCAGCGATTGCTCCCAAACGAAAGCTGCCAGCACGGAAAGATATAGCTGGTTTTCACTGCCCCTTGGATCTACGTTCACTGCCACACAGACTTTCGCGTTCTGCAAAAGCTTTGGTTGGTAATGCGGCAACACTGTGTATCTCTCTCTCGCAGAGCCCGGATGCCAAATTCCAAACGTCCAGCGATTGCTCCGACACGAAAGATGCCAGCACTGAAAGCAGTAGCTGGTTTTCACTGCCCCTTGGAACTCCATTCGCTGCCACACAAACATTCGCGTTCTGCAAAAGCTTTGGTTGGTAATGGGGCAACACTCTGTATCTCTCTATCGCAGAGCCCGGCAGCCAAATTCGAAATGTCCAGCGATTGCTCCCAAACGAAAGCTGCCAGCACTGAAAGCTCTAGCTGGTTTTCACTGCCCCTTGGAACTACGTTCACTGCCACACAGACATTCGCGTTCTGCAAAAGCTTTGGTTGGTAATGCGGCAACACTGTTTATCTCTCTCTCGCAGAGCCCGGCAGCCAAATTCCAAACGTCCAGCGATTGCGTACACACGAAATCTACCAACACTGAAAGCTGTAGCTGGTTTTCACTGCCCCTTGGAACTCCATTCGCTGCCACACAGACATTCGCGTTCTGCAAAAGCTTTGGTTGGTAATGGGGCAACACTGTGTATCTCTCTCTCGCAGAGCCCGGCTGCCAAATTCCAAACGTCCAGCGATTGTTTACACACGAAAGCTGCCAGCACGGAAAGCTGTAGCTGGTTTTCACTGCCCCTTGGAACTGCATTCGCTGCCACACAGACATTCGCGTTCTGCAGAAGCTTTGGTTGGTAATGGGGCAACACTGTGTATCTCTCTCTCGCAGAGCCCGGCAGCCAAATACCAAACGTCCAGCCACTGTGCCCAAACGATAGATGCCAGCACTGAAAGCAGTAGCTGGTTTTCACTGCCCCTTGGAACTGCATTCGCTGCCACACAGACATTCGCGTTCTGCAAAAGCTTTGGTTGGTAATGGGGCAACACTGTGTATGTCTCTCTCCCACAGCCCGGCAGCCAAATTCGAAACGTCCAGCGATTGCTCCCAAACGAAAGCTGCTAGCACGGAAAGCTGTAGCTGGTTTTCACTGCCCCTTGGAACTGCGTTCGCTGCCACACAGACATTCGCGTTCTGCAAAAGCTTTGGTTGGTAATGCGTCAACTCTATGTATGTCTCTCTCGCACAGCCCGGCAGCCAAATTCGAAATGTCTAGCTATTGCTCCCACACAAAAGCTGCCATCATGTAAAGGTGTAGCTGGTTTTCACTGCCCCTTGGAACTGCATTCGCTGCCACACAGACATTCGCGTTCTGCAAAAGCTTTGGTTGGTAATGGGGCAACACTCTGTATCTCTCTCTCGCAGAGCCCGGCAGCCAAATTTGAAACGTCCAGTGATTGCTCCCAAACGAAAGCTGCCAGCACTGAAAGCAGTAGCTGGTTTTCACTGCCCCTTGGAACTCCATTCGCTGCCACACAAACATTCGCGTTCTGCAAAAGCTTTGGTTGGTAATGGGGCAACACTGTGTATCTCTCTCTTGCAGAGCCCGGCAGCCAAATTCGAAATGTCCAGCGATTGCTCCCAAACGAAAGCTGCCAGCACTGAAAGCTGTAGCTGGTTTTCACTGCCCCTTGGAACTACGTTCACTGCCACACAGACATTCGCGTTCTGCAAAAGCTTTGGTTGGTAATGGGGCAACACTGTGTATCTCTCTCTCGCAGAGCCCGGCTGCCAAATTCCAAACGTCCAGCGATTGCGGACACACGAAAGCTGCCAACACTGAAAGCTGTAGCTGGTTTTCACTGCCCCTTGGAACTCCATTCGCTGCCACACAAACATTCGCGTTCTGCAAAAGCTTTGGTTGGTAATGGGGCAACACTCTGTATCTCGCTGTCGCACAGCCCGGCAGCCAAATTCGAAACGTCCAGCGATTGCTCCGACACGAAAGATGCCAGCACTGAAAGCAGTAGCTGGTTTTCACTGCCCCTTGGAACTGCATTCGCTGCCACACAGACATTTGCGTTCTGCAAAAGCTTTGGTTGGTAATGGGGCAACACTGTGTATGTCTCTCTCGCACAGCCCGGCAGCCAAATTCGAAATGTCTAGCTATTGCTCCCACACAAAAGCTGCCATCATGTAAAGGTGTAGCTGGTTTTCACTGCCCCTTGGAACTGCATTCGCTGCCACACAGACATTCGCGTTCTGCAAAAGCTTTGGTTGGTAATGGGGCAACACTCTGTATCTCTCTCTCGCAGAGCCCGGCAGCCAAATTTGAAACGTCCAGCGATTGCTCCCAAACGAAAGCTGCCAGCACGGAAAGATATAGCTGGTTTTCACTGCCCGTTGGATTTACATTCACTGCCACACAGACATTCGCGTTCTGCAAAAGCTTTGGTTGGTAATGGGGCAACACTGTGTATCTCTCTCTCGCACAGCCCGGCTGCCAAATTCCAAACGTCCAGCGATTGCGTACACACGAAAGCTGCCAACACTGAAAGCTGTAGCTGGTTTTCACTGCCCCTTGGAACTACGTTCACTGCCACACAGACATTCGCGTTCTGCAAAAGCTTTGCTTGGTAATGGGGCAACACTCTGTATCTCTCTGTCGCACAGCCCGGCAGCCAAATTCGAAACGTCCAGCGATTGCTCCCAAACGAAAGCTGCCAGCACGGAAACATATAGCTGGTTTTCACTGCCCCTTGGATCTACGTTCACTGCCACACAGACATTCGCGTTCTGCAAAAGCTTTGGTTGGTAATGCGGCAACACTGTGTATCTCTCTCTCGCAGAGCCCGGCTGCCAAATTCCAAACGTCCAGCGATTGCTCCGACACGAAAGATGCCAGCACTGAAAGCAGTAGCTGGTTTTCACTGCCCCTTGGAACTCCATTCGCTGCCACACAAACATTCGCGTTCTGCAAAAGCTTTGGTTGGTAATGGGGCAACACTCTGTATCTCTCTATCGCAGAGCCCGGCAGCCAAATTCGAAATGTCCAGCGATTGCTCCCAAACGAAAGCTGCCAGCACTGAAAGCTCTAGATGGTTTTCACTGCCCCTTGGAACTACGTTCACTGCCACACAGACATTCGCGTTCTGCAAAAGCTTTGGTTGGTAATGGGGCAACACTGTGTATCTCTCTCTCGCAGAGCCCGGCTGCCAAATTCCAAACGTCCAGCGATTGTGTACACACGAAAGCTGCCAGCACGGAAAGCTGTAGCTGGTTTTCACTGCCCCTTGGAACTGCATTCGCTGCCACACAGACATTCGCGTTCTGCAAAAGCTTTGGTTGTTAATGGGGCAACACTGTTTATCTATCTCTCGCAGAGCCCGGCAGCCAAATTCGAAACGTCCAGTGATTGCTCCCAAACGAAAGCTGCCAGCACTGAAAGCTGTAGCTGGTTTTCACTGCCCCTTGGAACTACGTTCACTGCCACACAGACATTCGCGTTCTGCAAAAGCTTTGCTTGGTAATGGGGCAACACTCTGTATCTCTTTGTCGCACAGCCCGGCAGCCAAATTCGAAACGTCCAGCGATTGCTCCCAAACGAAAGCTGCCAGCACGGAACGATATAGCTGGTTTTCACTGCCCCTTAGATCTACGTTCACTGCCACACAGACATTCGCGTTCTGCAAAAGCTTTGGTTGGTAATGCGGCAACACTGTGTATCTCTCTCTCGCAGAGCCCGGCTGCCAAATTCCAAACGTCCAGCGATTGCTCCGACACGAAAGATGCCAGCACTGAAAGCAGTAGCTGGTTTTCACTGCCCCTTGGAACTCCATTCGCTGCCACACAAACATTCGCGTTCTGCAAAAGCTTTGGTTGTAATGGGGCAACACTGTGTATCTCTCTCTCGCAGAGCCCGGCTGCCAAATTCCAAATGTCCAGCGATTGTGTACACACGAAAGCTGCCAGCACGGAAAGCTGTAGCTGGTTTTCACTGCCCCTTGGAACTGCATTCGCTGCCACACAGACATTCGCGTTCTGCAGAAGCTTTGGTTGGTAATGGGGCAACACTATGTATGTCTCTCTCGCACAGCCCGGCAGCCAAATTCGAAATGTCTAGCGATTGCTCCCAAACGAAAGCTGCCAGCATGGAAAGATATAGCTGGTTTTCACTGCCCCTTGGAACTGCATTCGCTGCCACACAGACATTCGCCTTGTACAAAAGCTTTGGTTGGTAATGGTGCAACACTCTGTATCTCTCTCTCGCAGAGCCCGGCAGCCAAATTGAAAACGTCCAGCGATTGCTCCCAAACGAAAGGTGCCAGCACGGAAAGATATATCTGGTTTTCACTCCCCCTTGGAACTACGTTCACTGCCACACAGACATTTTCATTCTGCAAATGCTTTGGTTGGTAATGGGGCAACACTCTATATCTCTCTCTCGCAGAGCCCGGCTGCCAAATTCCAAACGTCCAGCGATTGTGTACACACGAAAGCTGCCAACAGTGAAAGCTTTAGCTGGTTTTCACTGCCCCTTGGAACTCCATTCGCTGCCACACAGACATTCGCGTTCTGCAAAAGCTTTGGTTGGTAATGGGGCAACACTGTGTATCTCTCTCTCGCAGAGCCCGGCTGCCAAATTCGAAACGTCCAGCGATTGCTCCCAAACGAAAGCTGCCAGCACAGAAAGCTGTAGCTGGTTTTCACTGCCCCTTGGAACTGCATTCGCTGCCACACAGACATTCGCGTTCTGCAGAAGCTTTGGTTGGTAATGGGGCAACACTGTTTATCTCTCTCGCAGAGCCCGTCAGCCAAATTCGAAAAGTCCAGCGATTGCTCCCAAACGAAAGCTGCCAGCATGGAAAGATATAGCTGGTTTTCACTGCCCCTTGGAACTACGTTCGCTGCCACACAGACATTCGCCTTCTACAAAAGCTTTGCTTGGTAATGGGGCAACACTGTGTATCTCTCTCTCGCAGAGCCCGGCTGCCAAATTCGAAACGTCCAGCGATTGCTCCCACACAAAAGCTGCCAGCATGTACAAGTGTAGCTGGTTTTCACTGCCCCTTGGAACTGCATTCGCTGCCACACAGACATTCGCGTTCTGCAAAAGCTTTGGTTGTTAATGGGGCAACACTGTTTATCTATCTCTCGCAGAGCCCGGCAGCCAAATTCGAAACGTCCAGCGATTGCTCCCAAACGAAAGCTGCCAGCACGGAAAGCTGTAGCTGGTTTTCACTGCCCCTTGGAAGTGCATTCGCTGCCACACAGACATTCGCGTTCTGCAAAAGCTTTAGTTGGTAATGGGGCAACACTGTGTATCTCTCTCTCGCAGAGCCCGGCAGCCAAATTCGAAACGTCCAGCGATTGCTCACAAACGAAAGCTGTCAGCACGGACAGCTGTAGCTGGTTTTCACTGCCCCTTGGAACTCCATTCTCTGCCACACAGACATTCGCGTTCTGCAAAAGCTTTGGTTGGTAATGGGGCAACACTCTGTATCTCTCTCTCGCAGAGCCCGGCTGCCAAATTCCAAACGTCCAGCGATTGCAACCAAACGAAAGCTGCCAGCACGGAAAGCTGTAGCTGGTTTTCACTGCCCCTTGGAACTACGTTCACTGCCACACAGACATTCGCGTTCTGCAAAAGCTTTAGTTGGTAATGGGGCAACACTGTGTATCTCTCTCTCGCAGAGCCCGGCAGCCAAATTGAAAACGTCCAGCGATTGCTCCCAAACGAAAGGTGCCAGCACGGAAAGATATAGCTGGTTTTCACAGCCCCTTGGAACTGCATTCGCTGCCACACAGACATTCGCGTTCTGCAAAAGCTTTGGTTGTTAATGGGGCAACACTGCTTATCTCTCTCTCGCAGAGCCCGGCAGCCAAATTCGAAACGTCCAGCGATTGCTCCGAAACGAAAGCTGCCAGCACGGAAAGCTGTAGCTGGTTTTCACTGCCCCTTGGAACTGCATTCGCTGCCACACAGACATTCGCGTTCTGCAAAAGCTTTGGTTGGTAATGGGGCAACACTCTGTATCTCTCTATCGCAGAGCCCGGCAGCCAAATTCGAAACGTCCAGCGATTGCTCCCAAACGAAAGCTGTCAGCACGGACAGCTGTAGCTGGTTTTCACTGCCCCTTGGAACTCCATTCGCTGCCACACAAGTATTCGCGTTCTGCAAAAGCTTTGGTTGGTAATGGGGCAACACTCTGTATCTCTCTCTTGCAGAGCCAGGCAGCCAAATTCGAAATGTCCAGCGATTGCTCCCACACGAAAGCTGCCAGTACGGAAAGATATAGCTGGTTTTCACTGCCCCTTGGAACTGCATTCGCTGCCACACAGACATTCGCGTTCTGCAAAAGCTTTGGTTGGTAATGGGGCAACACTCTGTATCTCTCTCTCGCAGAGCCCGGCTGCCAAATTCCAAACGTCCAGCGATTGCGTACACACGAAAGCTGCCAACACTGAAAGCTGTAGCTGGTTTTCACTGCCCCTTGGAACTGCATTCGCTGCCACACAGACATTCGCGTTCTGCAAATCTTTGGCTGGTAATGGGGCAACACTCTGTATCTCTCTCTCGCAGAGCCCGGCAGCCAAATTCGAAACGTCCAGTGATTGCTCCCACACGAAAGCTGCCAGCACTGAAAGCTGTAGCTGGTTTTCACTGCCCCTTGGAACTACGTTCACTGCCACACAGACATTCGCGTTCTGCAAAAGCTTTGGTTGGTAATGGGGCAACACTCTGTATCTCTCTGTCGCACAGCCCGGCAGCCAAATTCGAAACGTCCAGCGATTGCTCCCACACGAAACGTGCCAGCACTGTAAGCTATAGCTGGTTTTCACTGCCCCTTGGAACTGCATGCGCTGCCACACAGACATTCGCCTTCTACAAAAGCTTTGGTTGGTAATGGGGCAACACTCTGTATCTCTCTCTCGCAGAGCCCGGCAGCCAAATTCGAAACGTCCAGCGATTGCTCCCAAACGAAAGCTGCTAGCACGGAAAGATATAGCTGGTTTTCACTGCCCCTTGGAACTACGTTCACTGCCACACAGACATTCGCGTTCTGCAAAAGCTTTGGTTGGTAATGGGGCAACACTGTGTATCTCTCTCTCGCAGAGCCCGGCTGCCAAATTCCAAACGTCCAGCGATTGTGTACACACGAAAGCTGCCAACACTGAAAGCTGTAGCTGGTTTTCACTGCCCCATGGAACTCCGTTCGCTGCCACACAGACATTTGCGTTCTGCAAAAGCTTTGGTTGGTAATGGGGCAACACTCTGTATCTCTCTCTCGCAGAGTCCGGCTGCCAAATTCGAAACGTCCAGCGATTGCTCCCAAACGAAAGCTGCCAGCACAGAAAGCTGTAGCTGGTTTTCACTGCCCCTTGGAACTGCATTCGCTGCCACACAGACATTCGCGTTCTGCAGATGCTTTGGTTGGTAGTCGGGCAACACTGTGTATCTCTCTCTTGCAGAACCCGGCAGCCAAATACCAAACGTCCAGCCACTGTGCCCGAACGAAAGATGCCAGCACTGAAAGCTGTAGCTGGTTTTCACTGCCCCTTGGATCTGCATTCGCTGCCACAAGTACATTCGCGTTCTGCAGAAGCTTTGGTTGGTAACGGGGCAACACTCTTTATCTCTCTCTCGCAGAGCCCGGCAGCCAAATTATAAACGTCCAGCGATTGCTCCCAAACGAAAGCTGCCAGCATGGAAAGATATACCTGGTTTTCACTGCCCCTTGGAACTGCATTCGCTGCCACACAGACATTCGCCTTCTACAAAAGCTTTGCTTGGTAATGGGGAAACACTCTGTATCTGTCTCTCGCAGAGCCCGGCGGCCAAATTCGAAATGTCCAGCGATTGCTCCGACACGAAAGATGCCAGCACTGAAAGCAGTAGCTGGTTTTCACTGCCCCTTGGAACTACGTTCGCTGCCACACAGACATTCGCGTTCTGCAAAAGCTTTGGTTGGTAATGGGGCAACACTGTGTATGTCTCTCTCGCACAGCCCCGCAGCAAAATTCGAAATGTCTGGCTATTGCTCCCACACAAAAGCTGCCACCATGTAAAGGTGTATCTGGTTTTCACTGCCCCTTGGAACTCCATTCGCTGCCACACAGACATTCGCGTTCTGCAAAAGCTTTGGTTGGTAATGGGGCAACACTGTGTATCTCTCTCTCGCAGAGCCCGGCTGCCAAATTCCAAACGTCCAGCGATTGTGTACACACGAAAGCTGCCAGCACGGAAAGCTGTAGCTGGTTTTCACTGCCCCTTGGAACTGCATTCGCTGCCACACAGACATTCGCGTTCTGCAGAAGCTTTGGTTGGTAATGGGGCAACACTGTGTATCTCTCTCTCGCAGAGCCCGGCAGCCAAATACCAAACGTCCAGCCACTGTGCCCAAACGATAGATGCCAGCACTGAAAGCAGTAGCTGGTTTTCACTGCCCCTTGGACCTGCATTCGCTGCCACAAGGACATTCGCGTTCTGCAAAAGCTTTGGTTGGTAATGGGGCAACACTGTTTATCTCTCTCTCGCAGAGCCCGGCAGCCAAATTGGAAACGTCCAGCGATTGCTCCCAAACGAAAGCTGCCAGCACGGAAAGCTTTAGCTGGTTTTCACTGCCCCTTGGAACTGCATTCGCTGCCACACAGACATTCGCGTTCTGCAAAAGCTTTGGTTGGTAATGGGTCAACACTATGTATGTCTCTCTCGCACAGCCCGGCAGCCAAATTCGAAATGTCTAGCGATTGCTCCCAAACGAAAGCTGCCAGCATGGAAAGATATAGCTGGTTTTCACTGCCCCTTGGAACTGCATTCGCTGCCACACAGACATTCGCCTTGTACAAAAGCTTTGGTTGGTAATGGGGCAACACTCTGTATCTCTCTCTCGCAGAGCCCGGCAGCCAAATTGAAAACGTCCAGCGATTGCTCCCAAACGAAAGGTGCCAGCACGGAAAGATATAGCTGGTTTTCACTCCCCCTTGGAACTACGTTTACTGCCACACAGACATTCTCCTTCTGCAAATGCTTTGGTTGGTAATGGGGCAACACTCTGTATCTCTCTCTCGCAGAGCCCGGCTGCCAAATTCCAAACGTCCAGCGATTGTGTACACACGAACGCTGCCAACAGTGAAAGCTTTAGCTGGTTTTCACTGCCCCTTGGAACTACGTTCGCTGCCACACAGACATTCGCGTTCTGCAAAAGCTTTGGTTGGTAATGGGGCAACACTCTGTATCTCTCTCTCGCAGAGCCCGGCAGCCAAATTCGAAACGTCCAGCGATTGCTCCCAAACGAAAGCTGCCAGCACGGAAAGCTGTAGCTGGTTTTCACTGCCCCTTGGAACTGCATTCGCTGCCACACAGACATTCGCGTTCTGCAAAAGCTTTGGTTGGTAATGGGGCAACACTGTGTATCTCTCTCTCGCAGAGCCCGGCTGCCAAATTCGAAACGTCCAGCGATTGCTCCGACACGAAAGATGCCAGCACAGAAAGCTGTAGCTGGTTTTCACTGCCCCTTGGAACTGCATTCGCTGCCACACAGACATTCGCCTTCTACAAAAGCTTTGCTTGGTAATGGGGCAACACTGTGTATCTCTCTCTCGCAGAGCCCGGCTGCCAAATTCGAAACGTCCAGCGATTGCTCCCACACAAAAGCTGCCAGCATGTACAGGTGTAGCTGGTTTTCACTGCCCCTTGGACCTGCATTCGCTGCCACACAGACATTCGCGTTCTGCAAAAGCTTTAGTTGTTAATGGGGCAACACTGTTTATCTATCTCTCGCAGAGCCCAGCAGCCAAATTCGAAACGTCCAGCGATTGCTCCCAAACGAAAGCTGCCAGCACGGAGAGCTGTAGATGGTTTTCACTGCCCCTTGGAACTGCATTCGCTGCCACACAGACATTCGCGTTCTGCAGAAGCTTTGGTTGGTAATGGGGCAACACTGTGTATCTCTCTCATGCAGAGCCCGGCAGCCAAATTCGAAATGTCCAGCGATTGCTCCCACACGAAAGCTGCCAGCACGGAAAGATATAGCTGGTTTTCACTGCCCCTTGGAACTGCATTCGCTGCCACACAGACATTCGCGTTCTGCAAAAGCTTTGGTTGGTAATGGGGCAACACTGTGTATCTCTCTCTCGCAGAGCCCGGCTGCCAAATTCCAAACGTCCAGCGATTGCGTACACACGAAAGCTGCCAACACTGAAAGCTGTAGCTGGTTTTCACTGCCCCTTGGAACTCCATTCGCTGCCACACAGACATTCGCGTTCTGCAAATCTTTGGCTGGTAATGGGGCAACACTCTGTATCTCTCTCTCGCAGAGCCCGGCAGCCAAATTCGAAACGTCCAGTGATTGCTCCCAAACGAAAGCTGCCAGCACTGAAAGCTGTAGCTGGTTTTCACTGCCCCTTGGAACTACGTTCACTGCCACACAGACATTCGCGTTCTGCAAAAGCTTTGGTTGGTAATGGGGCAACACTCTGTATCTCTCTGTCGCACAGCCCGGCAGCCAAATTCGAAACGTCCAGCGATTGCTCCCACACGAAACGTGCCAGCACTGTAAGCTATAGCTGGTTTTAAATGCCCCTTGGAACTGCATGCGCTGCCACACAGACATTCGCCTTCTACAAAAGCTTTGGTTGGTAATGGGGCAACACTCTGTATCTCTCTCTCGCAGAGCCCGGCAGCCAAATTCGAAACGTCCAGCGATTGCTCCCAAACGAAAGCTGCTAGCACGGAAAGATATAGCTGGTTTTCACTGCCCCTTGGAACTCCGTTCACTGCCACACAGACATTCGCGTTCTGCAAAAGCTTTGGTTGGTAATGGGGCAACACTGTGTATCTCTCTCTCGCAGAGTCCGGCTGCCAAATTCGAAACGTCCAGCGATTGCTCCCAAACGAAAGCTGCCACCACAGAAAGCTGTAGCTGGTTTTCACTGCCCCTTGGAACTGCATTCGCTGCCACACAGACATTCGCGTTCTGCAGAAGCTTTGGTTGGTAGTCGGGCAACACTGTGTATCTCTCTCTTGCAGAGCCCGGCAGCCAAATACCAAACGTCCAGCCACTGTGCCCAAACGAAAGATGCCAGCACTGAAAGCTGTAGCTGGTTTTCACTGCCCCTTGGATCTGCATTCGCTGCCACAAGTACATTCGCGTTCTGCAGAAGCTTTGGTTGGTAATGGGGCAACACTCTGTATCTCTCTCTCGCAGAGCCCGGCAGCCAAATTATAAACGTCCAGCGATTGCTCCCAAACGAAAGCTGCCAGCATGGAAAGATATACCTGGTTTTCACTGCCCCTTGGAACTGCATTCGCTGCCACACAGACATTCGCGTTCTGCAAAAGCTTTGGTTGGTAATGGGGCAACACTGTGTATGTCTCTCTCCCACAGCCCGGCAGCCAAATTCGAAACGTCCAGCGATTGCTCCCAAACGAAAGCTGCTAGCACGGAAAGCTGTAGCTGGTTTTCACTGCCCCTTGGAACTGCGTTCGCTGCCACACAGACATTCGCGTTCTGCAAAAGCTTTGGTTGGTAATGCGTCAACTCTATGTATGTCTCTCTCGCACAGCCCGGCAGCCAAATTCGAAATGTCTAGCTATTGCTCCCACACAAAAGCTGCCATCATGTAAAGGTGTAGCTGGTTTTCACTGCCCCTTGGAACTGCATTCGCTGCCACACAGACATTCGCGTTCTGCAAAAGCTTTGGTTGGTAATGGGGCAACACTCTGTATCTCTCTCTCGCAGAGCCCGGCAGCCAAATTTGAAACGTCCAGTGATTGCTCCCAAACGAAAGCTGCCAGCACTGAAAGCAGTAGCTGGTTTTCACTGCCCCTTGGAACTCCATTCGCTGCCACACAAACATTCGCGTTCTGCAAAAGCTTTGGTTGGTAATGGGGCAACACTGTGTATCTCTCTCTTGCAGAGCCCGGCAGCCAAATTCGAAATGTCCAGCGATTGCTCCCACACGAAAGCTGCCAGCACGGAAAGATATAGCTGGTTTTCACTGCCCCTTGGAACTACGTTCACTGCCACACAGACATTCGCGTTCTGCAAAAGCTTTGGTTGGTAATGGGGCAACACTGTGTATCTCTCCCTCGTAGAGCCCGGCTGCCAAATTCCAAACGTCCAGCGATTGCTCCCAAACGAAAGCTGCCAGCATGGAAAGATATAGCTGGTTTTCACTGCCCCTTGGAACTGCATTCGCTGCCACACAGACATTCGCCTTCTACAAAAGCTTTGCTTGGTAATGGGGCAACACTCTGTATCTCTCTCTCGCAAAGCCCGGCAGCCAAATTCGAAATGTCCAGCGATTGCTCCCAAACGAAAGCTGCCAGCACTGAAAGCTGTAGCTGGTTTTCACTGCCCCTTGGAACTACGTTCACTGCCACACAGACATTCGCGTTCTGCAAAAGCTTTGGTTGGTAATGGGGCAACACTGTGTATCTCTCTCTCGCAGAGCCCGGCTGCCAAATTCCAAACGTCCAGCGATTGCGGACACACGAAAGCTGCCAACACTGAAAGCTGTAGCTGGTTTTCACTGCCCCTTGGAACTCCATTCGCTGCCACACAAACATTCGCGTTCTGCAAAAGCTTTGGTTGGTAATGGGGCAACACTCTGTATCTCGCTGTCGCACAGCCCGGCAGCCAAATTCGAAACGTCCAGCGATTGCTCCGACACGAAAGATGCCAGCACTGAAAGCAGTAGCTGGTTTTCACTGCCCCTTGGAACTGCATTCGCTGCCACACAGACATTTGCGTTCTGGAAAAGCTTTGGTTGGTAATGGGGCAACACTGTGTATGTCTCTCTCGCACAGCCCGGCAGCCAAATTCGAAATGTCTAGCTATTGCTCCCACACAAAAGCTGCCATCATGTAAAGGTGTAGCTGGTTTTCACTGCCCCTTGGAACTGCATTCGCTGCCACACAGACATTCGCGTTCTGCAAAAGCTTTGGTTGGTAATGGGGCAACACTCTGTATCTCTCTCTCGCAGAGCCCGGCAGCCAAATTTGAAACGTCCAGCGATTGCTCCCAAACGAAAGCTGCCAGCACGGAAAGATATAGCTGGTTTTCACTGCCCGTTGGATTTACATTCACTGCCACACAGACATTCGCGTTCTGCAAAAGCTTTGGTTGGTAATGGGGCAACACTGTGTATCTCTCTCTCGCACAGCCCGGCTGCCAAATTCCAAACGTCCAGCGATTGCGTACACACGAAAGCTGCCAACACTGAAAGCTGTAGCTGGTTTTCACTGCCCCTTGGAACTACGTTCACTGCCACACAGACATTCGCGTTCTGCAAAAGCTTTGCTTGGTAATGGGGCAACACTCTGTATCTCTCTGTCGCACAGCCCGGCAGCCAAATTCGAAACGTCCAGCGATTGCTCCCAAACGAAAGCTGCCAGCACGGAAACATATAGCTGGTTTTCACTGCCCCTTGGATCTACGTTCACTGCCACACAGACATTCGCGTTCTGCAAAAGCTTTGGTTGGTAATGCGGCAACACTGTGTATCTCTCTCTCGCAGAGCCCGGCTGCCAAATTCCAAACGTCCAGCGATTGCTCCGACACGAAAGATGCCAGCACTGAAAGCAGTAGCTGGTTTTCACTGCCCCTTGGAACTCCATTCGCTGCCACACAAACATTCGCGTTCTGCAAAAGCTTTGGTTGGTAATGGGGCAACACTCTGTATCTCTCTATCGCAGAGCCCGGCAGCCAAATTCGAAATGTCCAGCGATTGCTCCCAAACGAAAGCTGCCAGCACTGAAAGCTCTAGATGGTTTTCACTGCCCCTTGGAACTACGTTCACTGCCACACAGACATTCGCGTTCTGCAAAAGCTTTGGTTGGTAATGGGGCAACACTGTGTATCTCTCTCTCGCAGAGCCCGGCTGCCAAATTCCAAACTTCCAGCGATTGTGTACACACGAAAGCTGCCAGCACGGAAAGCTGTAGCTGGTTTTCACTGCCCCTTGGAACTGCATTCGCTGCCACACAGACATTCGCGTTCTGCAAAAGCTTTGGTTGTTAATGGGGCAACACTGTTTATCTATCTCTCGCAGAGCCCGGCAGCCAAATTCGAAACGTCCAGTGATTGCTCCCAAACGAAAGCTGCCAGCACTGAAAGCTGTAGCTGGTTTTCACTGCCCCTTGGAACTACGTTCACTGCCACACAGACATTCGCGTTCTGCAAAAGCTTTGCTTGGTAATGGGGCAACACTCTGTATCTCTTTGTCGCACAGCCCGGCAGCCAAATTCGAAACGTCCAGCGATTGCTCCCAAACGAAAGCTGCCAGCACGGAACGATATAGCTGGTTTTCACTGCCCCTTAGATCTACGTTCACTGCCACACAGACATTCGCGTTCTGCAAAAGCTTTGGTTGGTAATGCGGCAACACTGTGTATCTCTCTCTCGCAGAGCCCGGCTGCCAAATTCCAAACGTCCAGCGATTGCTCCGACACGAAAGATGCCAGCACTGAAAGCAGTAGCTGGTTTTCACTGCCCCTTGGAACTCCATTCGCTGCCACACAAACATTCGCGTTCTGCAAAAGCTTTGGTTGTAATGGGGCAACACTGTGTATCTCTCTCTCGCAGAGCCCGGCTGCCAAATTCCAAATGTCCAGCGATTGTGTACACACGAAAGCTGCCAGCACGGAAAGCTGTAGCTGGTTTTCACTGCCCCTTGGAACTGCATTCGCTGCCACACAGACATTCGCGTTCTGCAGAAGCTTTGGTTGGTAATGGGGCAACACTATGTATGTCTCTCTCGCACAGCCCGGCAGCCAAATTCGAAATGTCTAGCGATTGCTCCCAAACGAAAGCTGCCAGCATGGAAAGATATAGCTGGTTTTCACTGCCCCTTGGAACTGCATTCGCTGCCACACAGACATTCGCCTTGTACAAAAGCTTTGGTTGGTAATGGTGCAACACTCTGTATCTCTCTCTCGCAGAGCCCGGCAGCCAAATTGAAAACGTCCAGCGATTGCTCCCAAACGAAAGGTGCCAGCACGGAAAGATATATCTGGTTTTCACTCCCCCTTGGAACTACGTTCACTGCCACACAGACATTTTCATTCTGCAAATGCTTTGGTTGGTAATGGGGCAACACTCTATATCTCTCTCTCGCAGAGCCCGGCTGCCAAATTCCAAACGTCCAGCGATTGTGTACACACGAAAGCTGCCAACAGTGAAAGCTTTAGCTGGTTTTCACTGCCCCTTGGAACTCCATTCGCTGCCACACAGACATTCGCGTTCTGCAGAAGCTTTGGTTGGTAATGGGGCAACACTGTTTATCTCTCTCGCAGAGCCCGTCAGCCAAATTCGAAAAGTCCAGCGATTGCTCCCAAACGAAAGCTGCCAGCATGGAAAGATATAGCTGGTTTTCACTGCCCCTTGGAACTACGTTCGCTGCCACACAGACATTCGCCTTCTACAAAAGCTTTGCTTGGTAATGGGGCAACACTGTGTATCTCTCTCTCGCAGAGCCCGGCTGCCAAATTCGAAACGTCCAGCGATTGCTCCCACACAAAAGCTGCCAGCATGTACAAGTGTAGCTGGTTTTCACTGCCCCTTGGAACTGCATTCGCTGCCACACAGACATTCGCGTTCTGCAAAAGCTTTGGTTGTTAATGGGGCAACACTGTTTATCTATCTCTCGCAGAGCCCGGCAGCCAAATTCGAAACGTCCAGCGATTGCTCCCAAACGAAAGCTGCCAGCACGGAAAGCTGTAGCTGGTTTTCACTGCCCCTTGGAAGTGCATTCGCTGCCACACAGACATTCGCGTTCTGCAAAAGCTTTAGTTGGTAATGGGGCAACACTGTGTATCTCTCTCTCGCAGAGCCCGGCAGCCAAATTCGAAACGTCCAGCGATTGCTCACAAACGAAAGCTGTCAGCACGGACAGCTGTAGCTGGTTTTCACTGCCCCTTGGAACTCCATTCTCTGCCACACAGACATTCGCGTTCTGCAAAAGCTTTGGTTGGTAATGGGGCAACACTCTGTATCTCTCTCTCGCAGAGCCCGGCTGCCAAATTCCAAACGTCCAGCGATTGCAACCAAACGAAAGCTGCCAGCACGGAAAGCTGTAGGTGGTTTTCACTGCCCCTTGGAACTACGTTCACTGCCACACAGACATTCGCGTTCTGCAAAAGCTTTAGTTGGTAATGGGGCAACACTGTGTATCTCTCTCTCGCAGAGCCCGGCAGCCAAATTGAAAACGTCCAGCGATTGCTCCCAAACGAAAGGTGCCAGCACGGAAAGATATAGCTGGTTTTCACAGCCCCTTGGAACTGCATTCGCTGCCACACAGACATTCGCGTTCTGCAAAAGCTTTGGTTGTTAATGGGGCAACACTGCTTATCTCTCTCTCGCAGAGCCCGGCAGCCAAATTCGAAACGTCCAGCGATTGCTCCGAAACGAAAGCTGCCAGCACGGAAAGCTGTAGCTGGTTTTCACTGCCCCTTGGAACTGCATTCGCTGCCACACAGACATTCGCGTTCTGCAAAAGCTTTGGTTGGTAATGGGGCAACACTCTGTATCTCTCTATCGCAGAGCCCGGCAGCCAAATTCGAAACGTCCAGCGATTGCTCCCAAACGAAAGCTGTCAGCACGGACAGCTGTAGCTGGTTTTCACTGCCCCTTGGAACTCCATTCGCTGCCACACAAATATTCGCGTTCTGCAAAAGCTTTGGTTGGTAATGGGGCAACACTCTGTATCTCTCTCTTGCAGAGCCAGGCAGCCAAATTCGAAATGTCCAGCGATTGCTCCCACACGAAAGCTGCCAGTACGGAAAGATATAGCTGGTTTTCACTGCCCCTTGGAACTGCATTCGCTGCCACACAGACATTCGCGTTCTGCAAAAGCTTTGGTTGGTAATGGGGCAACACTCTGTATCTCTCTCTCGCAGAGCCCGGCTGCCAAATTCCAAACGTCCAGCGATTGCGTACACACGAAAGCTGCCAACACTGAAAGCTGTAGCTGGTTTTCACTGCCCCTTGGAACTGCATTCGCTGCCACACAGACATTCGCGTTCTGCAAATCTTTGGCTGGTAATGGGGCAACACTCTGTATCTCTCTCTCGCAGAGCCCGGCAGCCAAATTCGAAACGTCCAGTGATTGCTCCCACACGAAAGCTGCCAGCACTGAAAGCTGTAGCTGGTTTTCACTGCCCCTTGGAACTACGTTCACTGCCACACAGACATTCGCGTTCTGCAAAAGCTTTGGTTGGTAATGGGGCAACACTCTGTATCTCTCTGTCGCACAGCCCGGCAGCCAAATTCGAAACGTCCAGCGATTGCTCCCACACGAAACGTGTCAGCACTGTAAGCTATAGCTGGTTTTCACTGCCCCTTGGAACTGCATGCGCTGCCACACAGACATTCGCCTTCTACAAAAGCTTTGGTTGGTAATGGGGCAACACTCTGTATCTCTCTCTCGCAGAGCCCGGCAGCCAAATTCGAAACGTCCAGCGATTGCTCCCAAACGAAAGCTGCTAGCACGGAAAGATATAGCTGGTTTTCACTGCCCCTTGGAACTACGTTCACTGCCACACAGACATTCGCGTTCTGCAAAAGCTTTGGTTGGTAATGGGGCAACACTGTGTATCTCTCTCTCGCAGAGCCCGGCTGCCAAATTCCAAACGTCCAGCGATTGTGTACACACGAAAGCTGCCAACACTGAAAGCTGTAGCTGGTTTTCACTGCCCCATGGAACTCCGTTCGCTGCCACACAGACATTTGCGTTCTGCAAAAGCTTTGGTTGGTAATGGGGCAACACTCTGTATCTCTCTCTCGCAGAGTCCGGCTGCCAAATTCGAAACGTCCAGCGATTGCTCCCAAACGAAAGCTGCCAGCACAGAAAGCTGTAGCTGGTTTTCACTGCCCCTTGGAACTGCATTCGCTGCCACACAGACATTCGCGTTCTGCAGATGCTTTGGTTGGTAGTCGGGCAACACTGTGTATCTCTCTCTTGCAGAACCCGGCAGCCAAATACCAAACGTCCAGCCACTGTGCCCGAACGAAAGATGCCAGCACTGAAAGCTGTAGCTGGTTTTCACTGCCCCTTGGATCTGCATTCGCTGCCACAAGTACATTCGCGTTCTGCAGAAGCTTTGGTTGGTAACGGGGCAACACTCTTTATCTCTCTCTCGCAGAGCCCGGCAGCCAAATTATAAACGTCCAGCGATTGCTCCCAAACGAAAGCTGCCAGCATGGAAAGATATACCTGGTTTTCACTGCCCCTTGGAACTGCATTCGCTGCCACACAGACATTCGCCTTCTACAAAAGCTTTGCTTGGTAATGGGGAAACACTCTGTATCTGTCTCTCGCAGAGCCCGGCGGCCAAATTCGAAACGTCCAGCGATTGCTCCGACACGAAAGATGCCAGCACTGAAAGCAGTAGCTGGTTTTCACTGCCCCTTGGAACTACGTTCGCTGCCACACAGACATTCGCGTTCTGCAAAAGCTTTGGTTGGTAATGGGGCAACACTGTGTATGTCTCTCTCGCACAGCCCCGCAGCAAAATTCGAAATGTCTGGCTATTGCTCCCACACAAAAGCTGCCACCATGTAAAGGTGTATCTGGTTTTCACTGCCCCTTGGAACTCCATTCGCTGCCACACAGACATTCGCGTTCTGCAAAAGCTTTGGTTGGTAATGGGGCAACACTCTGTATCTCTCTCTTGCAGAGCCAGGCAGCCAAATTCGAAATGTCCAGCGATTGCTCCCACACGAAAGCTGTCAGCACGGAAAGATATAGCTGGTTTTCACTGCCCCTTGGAACTGCATTCGCTGCCACACAGACATTCGCGTTCTACAAAAGCTTTGGTTGGTAATGGGGCACCACTCTGTATCTCTCTCTCGCAGAGCCCGGCAGCCAAATTAGAAACGTCCAGTGATTGCTCCCAAACGAAAGCTGCCAGCACTGAAAGCTGTAGCTGGTTTTCACTGCCCCTTGGAACTACGTTCACTGCCACACAGACATTCGCGTTCTGCAAAAGCTTTGGTTGGTAATGGGGCAACACTGTGTATCTCTCTCTCCTAGAGCCCGGCAGCCAAATTCGAAACGTCCAGCGATTGCTCCCAAACGAAACCTGCCAGCACGGAAAGCTGTAGCTGGTTTTCACTGCCCCTTGGAACTGCATTCGCTGCCACCCAGACATTCGCGTTCTGCTGAAGCTTTGGTTGGTAATGGGGCAACACTCTGTATCTCTCTCTCGCAGAGCCCGGCAGCCAAATTCAAAATGTCCAGCGATTGCTCCCACACGAAAGCTGCCAGCACTGAAAGCTGTAGTTGGTTTTCACTGCCCCTTGGAACTCCATTCGCTGCCACACAGACATTCGCGTTCTGCAAAAGCTTTGGTTGGTAATGGGTCAACACTATGTATGTCTCTCTCGCACAGCCCGGCAGCCAAATTCGAAATGTCTAGCGATTGCTCTCACACAAAAGCTGCCAACACGGAAAGGTGTAGCTGGTTTTCACTGCCCCTTGGAACTGCACTCGCTGCCACACAGACATTCGCCTTCAACAAAAGCGTTGGTTGGTAATGGGGCAACACTCTGTATCTCTCTCTCGCAGAACCCGGCAGCCAAATTCAAAACGTCCAGCGATTGCTCCCAAACGAAAGCTGCCAGCACGGAAAGATATATCTGGTTTTCACTGCCCCTTGGAACTACGTTCACTGCCACACAGACATTCGCGTTCAGCAAAAGCTTTGGTTGGTAATGGGGCAACACTGTGTATCTCTCTCTCGCAGAGCCCGGCAGCCAAATTCGAAACGTCCAGCGATTGCAACCAAACGAAAGCTGCCAGCACGGAAAGCTGTAGCTGGTTTTCACTGCCCCTTGGAACTACTTTCGCTGCCACACAGACATTCGCGTTCTGCAAAAGCTTTGGTTGGTAATGGGGCAACACTGTGTATCTCTCTCTCGCAGAGCCCGGCAGCCAAATTCGAAACGTCCAGCGATTGCTCCCAAACGAAAGCTGCCAGCACGGAAAGCTGTAGCTGGTTTTCACTGCCCCTTGGAACTACGTTCACTGCCACACAGACATTCGCGTTCTGCAAAAGCTTTGGTTGGTAATGGGGCAACACTGTGTATCTCTCTCTCGCAGAGCCCGGCTGCCAAATTCGAAACGTCAAGCGATTGCTCCCACACAAAAGCTGCCAGCATGTACAGGTGTAGCTGGTTTTCACTGCCCCTTGGAACTGCATTCGCTTGCACACAGACATTCGCGTTCTGCAAAAGCTTTGGTTGTTAATGGCGCAACACTCTTTATCTCTCTCTCGCAGAGCCCGGCAGCCAAATTCGAAACGTCCAGCGATTGCTCCCAAACGAAAGCTGCCAGCACGGAAAGCTGTAGCTGGTTTTCACTTCCCCTTGGAACTGCATTCGCTGCCACACAGACATTCGCGTTCTGCAAAAGCTTTGGTTGGTAATGGGGCAACACTGTGTATCTCTCTCTCGCAGAGCCCGGCAGCCAAATTCGAAACGTCCAGCGATTGCTCCCAAACGAAAGCTGTCAGCACGGACAGCTGTAGCTGGTTTTCACTGCCCCTTGGAACTCCATTCGCTGCCACACAAATATTCGCGTTCTGCAAAAGCTTTGGTTGGTAATGGGGCAACACTCTGTATCTCTCTCTCGCAAAGCCCGGCAGCCAAATTCGAAATGTCGAGCGATTGCTCCCAAACGAAAGCTGCCAGCACTGAAAGCTGTAGCTGGTTTTCACTGCCCCTTGGAACTACGTTCACTGCCACACAGACATTCGCGTTCTGCAAAAGCTTTGGTTGGTAATGGGGCAGCACTGTGTATCTCTCCCTCGTAGAGCCCGGCTGCCAAATTCGAAACGTCCAGCGATTGCTCCCACACGAAAGCTGCCAGCACGGAGAGCTGTAGCTGGTTTTCACTGCCCCTTGGAACTGCATTCGCTGCCACACAGACATTCGCGTTCTGCAAAAGCTTTGGTTGTTAATGGGGCAACACTGTTTATCTCTCTCTCGCAGAGCCCGGCAGCCAAATTCGAAATGTCCAGCGATTGCTCCCAAACGAAAGCTGCCAGCACTGAAAGCTGTAGCTGGTTTTCACTGCCCCTTGGAACTGCATTCGCTGCCACACAGACATTCGCGTTCTGCAAAAGCTTTGGTTGGTAATGGGGCAACACTGTGTATCTCTCTCTCGCAGAGCCCGGCAGCCAAATTCGAAACGTCCAGCGATTGCTCCCAAACGAAAGCTGTCAGCACGGACAGCTGTAGCTGGTTTTCACTGCCCCTTGGAGCTCCATTCGCTGCCACACAAATATTCGCGTTCTGCAAAAGCTTTGGTTGGTAATGGGGCAACACTCTGTATCTCTCTCTTGCAGAGCCAGGCAGCCAAATTCGAAATGTCCAGCGATTGCTCCCACACGAAAGCTGCCAGCACGGAAAGATATAGCTGGTTTTCACTGCCCCTTGGAACTGCATTCGCTGCCACACAGACATTCGCGTTCTACAAAAGCTTTGGTTGGTAATGGGGCAACACTCTGTATCTCTCTCTCGCAGAGCCCGGCTGCCAAATTCCAAACGTCCAGCGATTGCGTACACACGAAAGCTGCCAACACTGAAAGCTGTAGCTGGTTTTCACTGCCCCTTGGAACTCCACTCGCTGCCACACAGACATTCGCGTTCTGCAAATCTTTGGCTGGTAATGGGGCAACACTCTGTATCTCTCTCTCGCAGAGCCCGGCAGCCAAATTCGAAACGTCCAGTGATTGCTCCCAAACGAAAGCTGCCAGCACTGAAAGCTGTAGCTGGTTTTCACTGCCCCATGGAACTCCGTTCGCTGCCACACAGACATTTGCGTTCTGCAAAAGCTTTGGTTGGTAATGGGGCAACACTCTGTATCTCTCTCTCGCAGAGTCCGGCTGCCAAATTCGAAACGTCCAGCGATTGCTCCCAAACGAAAGCTGCCAGCACAGAAAGCTGTAGCTGGTTTTCACTGCCCCTTGGAACTGCATTCGCTGCCACACAGACATTCGCGTTCTGCAGATGCTTTGGTTGGTAGTCGGGCAACACTGTGTATCTCTCTCTTGCAGAACCCGGCAGCCAAATACCAAACGTCCAGCCACTGTGCCCGAACGAAAGATGCCAGCACTGAAAGCTGTAGCTGGTTTTCACTGCCCCTTGGATCTGCATTCGCTGCCACAAGTACATTCGCGTTCTGCAGAAGCTTTGGTTGGTAACGGGGCAACACTCTTTATCTCTCTCTCGCAGAGCCCGGCAGCCAAATTATAAACGTCCAGCGATTGCTCCCAAACGAAAGCTGCCAGCATGGAAAGATATACCTGGTTTTCACTGCCCCTTGGAACTGCATTCGCTGCCACACAGACATTCGCCTTCTACAAAAGCTTTGCTTGGTAATGGGGAAACACTCTGTATCTGTCTCTCGCAGAGCCCGGCGGCCAAATTCGAAACGTCCAGCGATTGCTCCGACACGAAAGATGCCAGCACTGAAAGCAGTAGCTGGTTTTCACTGCCCCTTGGAACTACGTTCGCTGCCACACAGACATTCGCGTTCTGCAAAAGCTTTGGTTGGTAATGGGGCAACACTGTGTATGTCTCTCTCGCACAGCCCGGCAGCCAAATTCGAAATGTCTAGCTATTGCTCCCACACAAAAGCTGCCACCATGTAAAGGTGTAGCTGGTTTTCACTGCCCCTTGGAACTGCATTCGCTGCCACACAGACATTCGCGTTCTGCAAAAGCTTTGGTTGGTAATGGGGCAACACTGTGTATCTCTCTCTCGCAGAACCTGGCAGCCAAATTCAAAACGTCCAGCGATTGCGTACACACGAAAGCTGCCAACACTGAAAGCTGTAGCTGGTTTTCACTGCCCCTTGCAACTCCATTCGCTGCCACACAGACATTCGCGTTCTGCAAATCTTTGGCTGGTAATGGGGCACCACTCTGTATCTCTCTCTCGCAGAGCCCGGCAGCCAAATTAGAAACGTCCAGTGATTGCTCCCAAACGAAAGCTGCCAGCACTGAAAGCTGTAGCTGGTTTTCACTGCCCCTTGGAACTACGTTCACTGCCACACAGACATTCGCGTTCTGCAAAAGCTTTGGTTGGTAATGGGGCAACACTGTGTATCTCTCTCTCCTAGAGCCCGGCAGCCAAATTCGAAACGTCCAGCGATTGCTCCCAAACGAAACCTGCCAGCACGGAAAGCTGTAGCTGGTTTTCACTGCCCCTTGGAACTGCATTCGCTGCCACCCAGACATTCGCGTTCTGCTGAAGCTTTGGTTGGTAATGGGGCAACACTCTGTATCTCTCTCTCGCAGAGCCCGGCAGCCAAATTCAAAATGTCCAGCGATTGCTCCCACACGAAAGCTGCCAGCACTGAAAGCTGTAGTTGGTTTTCACTGCCCCTTGGAACTCCATTCGCTGCCACACAGACATTCGCGTTCTGCAAAAGCTTTGGTTGGTAATGGGTCAACACTATGTATGTCTCTCTCGCACAGCCCGGCAGCCAAATTCGAAATGTCTAGCGATTGCTCTCACACAAAAGCTGCCAACACGGAAAGGTGTAGCTGGTTTTCACTGCCCCTTGGAACTGCACTCGCTGCCACACAGACATTCGCCTTCAACAAAAGCGTTGGTTGGTAATGGGGCAACACTCTGTATCTCTCTCTCGCAGAACCCGGCAGCCAAATTCAAAACGTCCAGCGATTGCTCCCAAACGAAAGCTGCCAGCACGGAAAGATATATCTGGTTTTCACTGCCCCTTGGAACTACGTTCACTGCCACACAGACATTCGCGTTCAGCAAAAGCTTTGGTTGGTAATGGGGCAACACTGTGTATCTCTCTCTCGCAGAGCCCGGCAGCCAAATTCGAAACGTCCAGCGATTGCAACCAAACGAAAGCTGCCAGCACGGAAAGCTGTAGCTGGTTTTCACTGCCCCTTGGAACTACTTTCGCTGCCACACAGACATTCGCGTTCTGCAAAAGCTTTGGTTGGTAATGGGGCAACACTGTGTATCTCTCTCTCGCAGAGCCCGGCAGCCAAATTCGAAACGTCCAGCGATTGCTCCCAAACGAAAGCTGCCAGCACGGAAAGCTGTAGCTGGTTTTCACTGCCCCTTGGAACTACGTTCACTGCCACACAGACATTCGCGTTCTGCAAAAGCTTTGGTTGGTAATGGGGCAACACTGTGTATCTCTCTCTCGCAGAGCCCGGCTGCCAAATTCGAAACGTCAAGCGATTGCTCCCACACAAAAGCTGCCAGCATGTACAGGTGTAGCTGGTTTTCACTGCCCCTTGGAACTGCATTCGCTTGCACACAGACATTCGCGTTCTGCAAAAGCTTTGGTTGTTAATGGCGCAACACTCTTTATCTCTCTCTCGCAGAGCCCGGCAGCCAAATTCGAAACGTCCAGCGATTGCTCCCAAACGAAAGCTGCCAGCACGGAAAGCTGTAGCTGGTTTTCACTTCCCCTTGGAACTGCATTCGCTGCCACACAGACATTCGCGTTCTGCAAAAGCTTTGGTTGGTAATGGGGCAACACTGTGTATCTCTCTCTCGCAGAGCCCGGCAGCCAAATTCGAAACGTCCAGCGATTGCTCCCAAACGAAAGCTGTCAGCACGGACAGCTGTAGCTGGTTTTCACTGCCCCTTGGAACTCCATTCGCTGCCACACAAATATTCGCGTTCTGCAAAAGCTTTGGTTGGTAATGGGGCAACACTCTGTATCTCTCTCTCGCAAAGCCCGGCAGCCAAATTCGAAATGTCGAGCGATTGCTCCCAAACGAAAGCTGCCAGCACTGAAAGCTGTAGCTGGTTTTCACTGCCCCTTGGAACTACGTTCACTGCCACACAGACATTCGCGTTCTGCAAAAGCTTTGGTTGGTAATGGGGCAGCACTGTGTATCTCTCCCTCGTAGAGCCCGGCTGCCAAATTCGAAACGTCCAGCGATTGCTCCCACACGAAAGCTGCCAGCACGGAGAGCTGTAGCTGGTTTTCACTGCCCCTTGGAACTGCATTCGCTGCCACACAGACATTCGCGTTCTGCAAAAGCTTTGGTTGTTAATGGGGCAACACTGTTTATCTCTCTCTCGCAGAGCCCGGCAGCCAAATTCGAAACGTCCAGCGATTGCTCCCAAACGAAAGCTGCCAGCACTGAAAGCTGTAGCTGGTTTTCACTGCCCCTTGGAACTGCATTCGCTGCCACACAGACATTCGCGTTCTGCAAAAGCTTTGGTTGGTAATGGGGCAACACTGTGTATCTCTCTCTCGCAGAGCCCGGCAGCCAAATTCGAAACGTCCAGCGATTGCTCCCAAACGAAAGCTGTCAGCACGGACAGCTGTAGCTGGTTTTCACTGCCCCTTGGAGCTCCATTCGCTGCCACACAAATATTCGCGTTCTGCAAAAGCTTTGGTTGGTAATGGGGCAACACTCTGTATCTCTCTCTTGCAGAGCCAGGCAGCCAAATTCGAAATGTCCAGCGATTGCTCCCACACGAAAGCTGCCAGCACGGAAAGATATAGCTGGTTTTCACTGCCCCTTGGAACTGCATTCGCTGCCACACAGACATTCGCGTTCTACAAAAGCTTTGGTTGGTAATGGGGCAACACTCTGTATCTCTCTCTCGCAGAGCCCGGCTGCCAAATTCCAAACGTCCAGCGATTGCGTACACACGAAAGCTGCCAACACTGAAAGCTGTAGCTGGTTTTCACTGCCCCTTGGAACTCCACTCGCTGCCACACAGACATTCGCGTTCTGCAAATCTTTGGCTGGTAATGGGGCAACACTCTGTATCTCTCCCTCGCAGAGCCCGGCAGCCAAATTCGAAACGTCCAGTGATTGCTCCCAAACGAAAGCTGCCAGCACTGAAAGCTGTAGCTGGTTTTCACTGCCCCTTGGAACTACGTTCACTGCCACACAGACATTCGCGTTCTGCAAAAGCTTTGGTTGGTAATGGGGCAACACTCTGTATCTCTCTGTCGCACAGCCCGGCAGCCAAATTCGAAACGTCCAGCGATTGCTCCCACACGAAACGTGCCAGCACTGTAAGCTATAGCTGGTTTTCACTGCCCCTTGGAACTGCATGCGCTGCCACACAGACATTCGCCTTCTACAAAAGCTTTGGTTGGTAATGGGGCAACACTCTGTATCTCTCTCTCGCAGAGCCCGGCAGCCAAATTCGAAACGTCCAGCGATTGCTCCCAAACGAAAGCTGCTAGCACGGAAAGATATAGCTGGTTTTCACTGCCCCTTGGAACTACGTTCACTGCCACACAGACATTCGCGTTCTGCAAAAGCTTTGGTTGGTAATGAGTCAACACTGTGTATCTCTCTCTCGCAGAGCCCGGCTGCCAAATTCCAAACGTCCAGCGATTGTGTACACACGAAAGCTGCCAACACTGAAAGCTGTAGCTGGTTTTCACTGCCCCATGGAACTCCGTTCGCTGCCACACAGACATTTGCGTTCTGCAAAAGCTTTGGTTGGTAATGGGGCAACACTCTGTATCTCTCTCTCGCAGAGTCCGGCTGCCAAATTCGAAACGTCCAGCGATTGCTCCCAAACGAAAGCTGCCAGCACAGAAAGCTGTAGCTGGTTTTCACTGCCCCTTGGAACTGCATTCGCTGCCACACAGACATTCGCGTTCTGCAGATGCTTTGGTTGGTAGTCGGGCAACACTGTGTATCTCTCTCTTGCAGAACCCGGCAGCCACATACCAAACGTCCAGCCACTGTGCCCGAACGAAAGATGCCAGCACTGAAAGCTGTAGCTGGTTTTCACTGCCCCTTGGATCTGCATTCGCTGCCACAAGTACATTCGCGTTCTGCAGAAGCTTTGGTTGGTAACGGGGCAACACTCTTTATCTCTCTCTCGCAGAGCCCGGCAGCCAAATTATAAACGTCCAGCGATTGCTCCCAAACGAAAGCTGCCAGCATGGAAAGATATACCTGGTTTTCACTGCCCCTTGGAACTGCATTCGCTGCCACACAGACATTCGCCTTCTACAAAAGCTTTGCTTGGTAATGGGGAAACACTCTGTATCTCTCTCTCGCAGAGCCCGGCGGCCAAATTCGAAACGTCCAGCGATTGCTCCGACACGAAAGATGCCAGCACTGAAAGCAGTAGCTGGTTTTCACTGCCCCTTGGAACTACGTTCGCTGCCACACAGACATTCGCGTTCTGCAAAAGCTTTGGTTGGTAATGGGGCAACACTGTGTATGTCTCTCTCGCACAGCCCGGCAGCCAAATTCGAAATGTCTGGCTATTGCTCCCACACAAAAGCTGCCACCATGTAAAGGTGTAGCTGGTTTTCACTGCCCCTTGGAACTCCATTCGCTGCCACACAGACATTCGCGTTCTGCAAAAGCTTTGGTTGGTAATGGGGCAACACTCTGTATCTCTCTCTCGCAGAGCCCGGCAGCCAAATTCGAAACGTCCAGCGATTGCTCCCAAACGAAAGCTGCCAGCACGGAAAGCTGTAGCTGGTTTTCACTGCCCCTTGGAACTGCATTCGCTGCCACACAGACATTCGCGTTCTGCAAAAGCTTTGGTTGGTAATGGGGCAACACTCTGTATCTCTCTGTCGCACAGCCCGGCAGCCAAATTCGAAATGTCCAGCTATTGCTCCCACACGAAACGTGCCAGCACTGTAAGCTATAGCTGGTTTTCACTGCCCCTTGGAACTGCATGCGCTGCCACACAGACATTCGCCTTCTACAAAAGCTTTGGTTGGTAATGGGGCAACACTCTGTATCTCTCACTCGCAGAGCCCGGCTGCCAAATTCCAAACGTCCAGCGATTGCGTACACACGAAAGCTGCCAACACTGAAAGCTGTAGCTGGTTTTCACTGCCCCTTGGATCTACGTTCACTGCCACACAGACATTCGCGTTCTGCAAAAGCTTTGGTTGGTAATGGGGCAACACTGTGTATCTCTCTCTCGCAGAGCCCGGCTGCCAAATTCGAAACGTCCAGCGATTGCTCCCAAACGAAAGCTGCCAGCACAGAAAGCTGTAGCTGGTTTTCACTGCCCCTTGGAACTGCATTCGCTGCCACACAGACATTCGCGTTCTGCAGAAGCTTTGGTTGGTAATGGGGCAACACTCTTTATCTCTCTCTCGCAGAGCCCGGCAGCCAAATTCGAAACGTCCAGCGATTGCTCCCAAACGAAAGCTGCCAGCATGGAAAGATATAGCTGGTTTTCACTGCCCCTTGGAACTGCATTCGCTGCCACACAGACATTCGCCTTCTACAAAAGCTTTGCTTGGTAATGGGGAAACACTCTGTATCTCTCTCTCGCAGAGCCCGGCTGCCAAATTCCAAACGTCCAGCGATTGCTCCGACACGAAATATGCCAGCACTGAAAGCAGTAGCTGGTTTTCACTGCCCCTTGGAACTACGTTCGCTGCCACACAGACATTCGCGTTCTGCAAAAGCTTTGGTTGGTAATGGGGCAACACTCTGTATCTCTCTCTCGCAGAGCCCGGCAGCCAAATTCGAAACGTCCAGCGATTGCTCCCAAACGAAAGCTGCCAGCACGGAAAGCTGTAGCTGGTTTTCACTGCCCCTTGGAACTCCATTCGCTGCCACACAAACATTCGCGTTCTGCAAAAGCTTTGGTTGGTAATGGGGCAACACTCTGTATCTCTCTCTCGCAAAGCCCGGCAGCCAAATTCGAAATGTCCAGCGATTGCTCCCAAACGAAAGCTGCCAGCACTGAAATTTGTAGCTGTTTTTCACTGCCCCTTGGAACTACGTTCGCTGCCACACAGACATTCGCGTTCTGCAAAAGCTTTGGTTGGTAATGGGGCAACACTCTGTATCTCTCTCTCGCAGAGCCCGGCTGCCAAATTCCAAACGTCCAGCGACTGCTCCCAAACGAAAGCTGTCAGCACGGACAGCTGTAGCTGGTTTTCACTGCCCCTTGGAACTCCATTCGCTGCCACACAGACATTCGCGTTCTGCAAAAGCTTTGGTTGGTAATGGGGCAACACTCTGTATCTCTCTCTCGCAGAGCCCGGCTGCCAAATTCGAAACGTCCAGCGATTGCTCCCAAACGAAAGCTGCCAGCACGGAAAGCTGCAGCTGGTTTTCACTGCCCCTTGGAACTGCATTCGCTGCCACACAGACATTCGCGTTCTGCAGAAGCTTTGGTTGGTAATGGGGCAACACTGTGTATCTCTCTCTTGCAGAGCCCGGCAGCCAAATTCGAAATGTCCAGCGATTGCTCCCACACGAAAGCTGCCAGCACGGAAAGATATAGCTGGTTTTCACTGCCCCTTGGAACTGCATTCGCTGCCACACAGACATTCGCGTTCTGCAAAAGCTTTGGTTGGTAATGGGGCAACACTCTGTATCTCTCACTCGCAGAGCCCGGCTGCCAAATTCCAAACGTCCAGCGATTGCGTACACACGAAAGCTGCCAACACTGAAAGCTGTAGCTGGTTTTCACTGCCCCTTTGATCTACGTTCACTGCCACACAGACATTCGCGTTCTGCAGAAGCTTTGGTTGGTAATGGGGCAACACTGTGTATCTCTCTCTTGCAGAGCCCGGCAGCCAAATTCGAAATGTCCAGCGATTGCTCCCACACGAAAGCTGCCAGCACGGAAAGATATAGCTGGTTTTCACTGCCCCTTGGAACTGCATTCGCTGCCACACAGACATTCGCGTTCTGCAAAAGCTTTGGTTGGTAATGGGGCAACACTCTGTATCTCTCACTCGCAGAGCCCGGCTGCCAAATTCCAAACGTCCAGCGATTGCGTACACACGAAAGCTGCCAACACTGAAAGCTGTAGCTGGTTTTCACTGCCCCTTGGATCTACGTTCACTGCCACACAGACATTCGCGTTCTGCAAAAGCTTTGGTTGGTAATGGGGCAACACTGTGTATCTCTCTCTCGCAGAGCCCGGCTGCCAAATTCGAAACGTCCAGCGATTGCTCCCAAACGAAAGCTGCCAGCACAGAAAGCTGTAGCTGGTTTTCACTGCCCCTTGGAACTGCATTCGCTGCCACACAGACATTCGCGTTCTGCAGAAGCTTTGGTTGGTAATGGGGCAACACTGTGTATCTCTCTCTCGCAGAGCCCGGCAGCCAAATTCGAAACGTCCAGCGATTGCTCCCAAACGAAAGCTGTCAGCACGGACAGCTGTAGCTGGTTTTCACTGCCCCTTGGAACTCCATTCGCTGCCACACAAATATTCGCGTTCTGCAAAAGCTTTGGTTGGTAATGGGGCAACACTCTGTATCTCTCTCTTGCAGAGCCAGGCAGCCAAATTCGAAATGTCCAGCGATTGCTCCCACACGAAAGCTGCCAGCACGGAAAGATATAGCTGGTTTTCACTGCCCCTTGGAACTGCATTCGCTGCCACACAGACATTCGCGTTCTACAAAAGCTTTGGTTGGTAATGGGGCAACACTCTGTATCTGTCTCTCGCAGAGCCCGGCTGCCAAATTCCAAACGTCCAGCGATTGCGTACACACGAAAGCTGCCAACACTGAAAGCTGTAGCTGGTTTTCACTGCCCCTTGGAACTCCACTCGCTGCCACACAGACATTCGCGTTCTGCAAATCTTTGGCTGGTAATGGGGCAACACTCTGTATCTCTCTCTCGCAGAGCCCGGCAGCCAAATTCGAAACGTCCAGTGATTGCTCCCAAACGAAAGCTGCCAGCACTGAAAGCTGTAGCTGGTTTTCACTGCCCCTTGGAACTACGTTCACTGCCACACAGACATTCGCGTTCTGCAAAAGCTTTGGTTGGTAATGGGGCAACGCTCTGTATCTCTCTGTCGCACAGCCCGGCAGCCAAATTCGAAACGTCCAGCGATTGCTCCCACACGAAACGTGCCAGCACTGTAAGCTATAGCTGGTTTTCACTGCCCCTTGGAACTGCATGCGCTGCCACACAGACATTCGCCTTCTACAAAAGCTTTGGTTGGTAATGGGGCAACACTCTGTATCTCTCTCTCGCAGAGCCCGGCAGCCAAATTCGAAACGTCCAGCGATTGCTCCCAAACGAAAGCTGCTAGCACGGAAAGATATAGCTGGTTTTCACTGCCCCTTGGAACTACGTTCACTGCCACACAGACATTCGCGTTCTGCAAAAGCTTTGGTTGGTAATGAGTCAACACTGTGTATCTCTCTCTCGCAGAGCCCGGCTGCCAAATTCCAAACGTCCAGCGATTGTGTACACACGAAAGCTGCCAACACTGAAAGCTGTAGCTGGTTTTCACTGCCCCATGGAACTCCGTTCGCTGCCACACAGACATTTGCGTTCTGCAAAAGCTTTGGTTGGTAATGGGGCAACACTCTGTATCTCTCTCTCGCAGAGTCCGGCTGCCAAATTCGAAACGTCCAGCGATTGCTCCCAAACGAAAGCTGCCAGCACAGAAAGCTGTAGCTGGTTTTCACTGCCCCTTGGAACTGCATTCGCTGCCACACAGACATTCGCGTTCTGCAGATGCTTTGGTTGGTAGTCGGGCAACACTGTGTATCTCTCTCTTGCAGAACCCGGCAGCCACATACCAAACGTCCAGCCACTGTGCCCGAACGAAAGATGCCAGCACTGAAAGCTGTAGCTGGTTTTCACTGCCCCTTGGATCTGCATTCGCTGCCACAAGTACATTGGCGTTCTGCAGAAGCTTTGGTTGGTAACGGGGCAACACTCTTTATCTCTCTCTCGCAGAGCCCGGCAGCCAAATTATAAACGTCCAGCGATTGCTCCCAAACGAAAGCTGCCAGCATGGAAAGATATACCTGGTTTTCACTGCCCCTTGGAACTGCATTCGCTGCCACACAGACATTCGCCTTCTACAAAAGCTTTGCTTGGTAATGGGGAAACACTCTGTATCTCTCTCTCGCAGAGCCCGGCGGCCAAATTCGAAACGTCCAGCGATTGCTCCGACACGAAAGATGCCAGCACTGAAAGCAGTAGCTGGTTTTCACTGCCCCTTGGAACTACGTTCGCTGCCACACAGACATTCGCGTTCTGCAAAAGCTTTGGTTGGTAATGGGGCAACACTGTGTATGTCTCTCTCGCACAGCCCGGCAGCCAAATTCGAAATGTCTAGCTATTGCTCCCACACAAAAGCTGCCACCATGTAAAGGTGTAGCTGGTTTTCACTGCCCCTTGGAACTCCATTCGCTGCCACACAGACATTCGCGTTCTGCAGAAGCTTTGGTTGGTAATGGGGCAACACTCTGTATCTCTCTCTCGCAGAGCCCGGCAGCCAAATTCGAAACGTCCAGCGATTGCTCCCAAACGAAAGCTGCCAGCACGGAAAGCTGTAGCTGGTTTTCACTGCCCCTTGGAACTGCATTCGCTGCCACACAGACATTCGCGTTCTGCAAAAGCTTTGGTTGGTAATGGGGCAACACTCTGTATCTCTCTGTCGCACAGCCCGGCAGCCAAATTCGAAACGTCCAGCGATTGCTCCCAAACGAAAGCTGCCAGCACGGAAAGCTGTAGCTGGTTTTCACTGCCCCTTGGAACTCCATTCGCTGCCACACAGACATTCGCCTTCTACAAAAGCTTTGCTTGGTAATGGGGCAACACTCTGTATCTCTCTCTTGCAGAGCCCGGCTGCCAAATTCGAAACGTCCAGCGATTGCTCCGACAGGAAAGATGCCAGCACTGAAAGCAGTAGCTGGTTTTCACTGCCCCTTGGAACTACGTTCGCTGCCACACAGACATTCGCGTTCTGCAAAAGCTTTGGTTGGTAAGGGGGAACACTGTGTATGTCTCTCTCGCACAGCCCGGCAGCCAAATTTGAAATGTCTAGCTATTGCTCCCAAACGAAAGCTGCTAGCACGGAAAGCTGTAGCTGGTTTTCACTGCCCCTTGGAACTCCATTCGCTGCCACACAGACATTCGCGTTCTGCAAAAGCTTTGGTTGGTAATGGGGCAACACTCTGTATCTCTCTCTCGCAGAGCCCGGCAGCCAAATTCGAAACGTCCAGCGATTGCTCCCAAACGAAAGCTGCCAGCACGGAAAGCTGTAGCTGGTTTTCACTGCCCCTTGGAACTGCATTCGCTGCCACACAGACATTCGCGTTCTGCAAAAGCTTTGGTTGGTAATGGGGCAACACTCTGTATCTCTCTCTCGCAGAGCCCGGCTGCCAAATTCCAAACGTCCAGCGACTGCTCCCAAACGAAAGCTGTCAGCACGGACAGCTGTAGCTGGTTTTCACTGCCCCTTGGAACTCCATTCGCTGCCACACAGACATTCGCGTTCTGCAAAAGCTTTGGTTGGTAATGGGGCAACACTCTGTATCTCTCTCTCGCAGAGCCCGGCTGCCAAATTCCAAACGTCCAGCGATTGCGTACACACGAAAGCTGCCAACACTGAAAGCTGTAGCTGGTTTTCACTGCCCCTTGGATCTACGTTCACTGCCACACAGACATTCGCGTTCTGCAAAAGCTTTGGTTGGTAATGGGGCAACACTGTGTATCTCTCTCTCGCAGAGCCCGGCTGCCAAATTCGAAACGTCCAGCGATTGCTCCCAAACGAAAGCTGCCAGCACAGAAAGCTGTAGCTGGTTTTCACTGCCCCTTGGAACTGCATTCGCTGCCACACAGACATTCGCGTTCTGCAGAAGCTTTGGTTGGTAATGGGGCAACACTCTTTATCTCTCTCTCGCACAGCCCGGCAGCCAAATTCGAAACGTTCAGCGATTGCTCCCAAACGAAAGCTGCCAGCATGGAAAGATATAGCTGGTTTTCACTGCCCCTTGGAACTGCATTCGCTGCCACACAGACATTCGCCTTCTACAAAAGCTTTGCTTGGTAATGGGGAAACACTCTGTATCTCTCTCTCGCAGAGCCCGGCTGCCAAATTCCAAACGTCCAGCGATTGCTCCGACACGAAATATGCCAGCACTGAAAGCAGTAGCTGGTTTTCACTGCCCCTTGGAACTACGTTCGCTGCCACACAGACATTCGCGTTCTGCAAAAGCTTTGGTTGGTAATGGGGCAACACTCTGTATCTCTCTCTCGCAGAGCCCGGCAGCCAAATTCGAAACGTCCAGCGATTGCTCCCAAACGAAAGCTGCCAGCACGGAAAGCTGTAGCTGGTTTTCACTGCCCCTTGGAACTCCATTCGCTGCCACACAAACATGCGCGTTCTGCAAAAGCTTTGGTTGGTAATGGGGCAACACTCTGTATCTCTCTCTCGCAAAGCCCGGCAGCCAAATTCGAAATGTCCAGCGATTGCTCCCAAACGAAAGCTGCCAGCACTGAAATTTGTAGCTGTTTTTCACTGCCCCTTGGAACTACGTTCGCTGCCACACAGACATTCGCGTTCTGCAAAAGCTTTGGTTGGTAATGGGGCAACACTCTGTATCTCTCTCTCGCAGAGCCCGGCTGCCAAATTCCAAACGTCCAGCGACTGCTCCCAAACGAAAGCTGTCAGCACGGACAGCTGTAGCTGGTTTTCACTGCCCCTTGGAACTCCATTCGCTGCCACACAGACATTCGCGTTCTGCAAAAGCTTTGGTTGGTAATGGGGCAACACTCTGTATCTCTCTCTCGCAGAGCCCGGCTGCCAAATTCGAAACGTCCAGCGATTGCTCCCAAACGAAAGCTGCCAGCACGGAAAGCTGCAGCTGGTTTTCACTGCCCCTTGGAACTGCATTCGCTGCCACACAGACATTCGCGTTCTGCAGAAGCTTTGGTTGGTAATGGGGCAACACTGTGTATCTCTCTCTTGCAGAGCCCGGCAGCCAAATTCGAAATGTCCAGCGATTGCTCCCACACGAAAGCTGCCAGCACGGAAAGATATAGCTGGTTTTCACTGCCCCTTGGAACTGCATTCGCTGCCACACAGACATTCGCGTTCTGCAAAAGCTTTGCTTGGTAATGGGGAAACACTCTGTATCTCTCTCTCGCAGAGCCCGGCTGCCAAATTCCAAACGTCCAGCGATTGCTCCGACACGAAATATGCCAGCACTGAAAGCAGTAGCTGGTTTTCACTGCCCCTTGGAACTACGTTCGCTGCCACACAGACATTCGCGTTCTGCAAAAGCTTTGGTTGGTAATGGGGCAACACTCTGTATCTCTCTCTCGCAGAGCCCGGCAGCCAAATTCGAAACGTCCAGCGATTGCTCCCAAACGAAAGCTGCCAGCACGGAAAGCTGTAGCTGGTTTTCACTGCCCCTTGGAACTCCATTCGCTGCCACACAAACATTCGCGTTCTGCAAAAGCTTTGGTTGGTAATGGGGCAACACTCTGTATCTCTCTCTCGCAAAGCCCGGCAGCCAAATTCGAAATGTCCAGCGATTGCTCCCAAACGAAAGCTGCCAGCACTGAAATCTGTAGCTGTTTTTCACTGCCCCTTGGAACTACGTTTACTGCCACACAGACATTCGCGTTCTGCAAAAGCTTTGGTTGGTAATGGGGCAGCACTGTGTATCTCTCCCTCATAGAGCCCGGCTGACAAATTCGAAACGTCCAGCGATTGCTCCCAAACGAAAGCTGCCAGCACGGAAAGCTGTAGCTGGTTTTCACTGCCCCTTGGAACTACGTTCACTGCCACACAGACATTCGCGTTCTGCAAAAGCTTTGGTTGGTAATGGGGCAACACTCTGTATCTCTCTCTCGCAGAGCCCAGCTGCCAAATTCCAAATGTCCAGCGATTGCGTACACACGAAAGCTGCCAACACTGAAAGCTGTAGCTGGTTTTCACTGCCCCTTGGAACTCCATTCGCTGCCACACAGACATTCGCGTTCTGCAAATCTTTGGCTGGTAATGGGGCAACACTCTGTATCTCTCTCTCGCAGAGCCCGGCAGCCAAATTAGAAACGTCCAGTGATTGCTCCCAAACGAAAGCTGCCAGCACTGAAAGCTGTAGCTGGTTTTCACTGCCCCTTGGAACTGCATTCGCTGCCACCCAGACATTCGCGTTCTGCTGAAGCTTTGGTTGGTAATGGGGCAACACTCTGTATCTCTCTCTTGCAGAGCCCGGCAGCCAAATTCGAAACGTCCAGCGATTGCTCCCAAACGAAAGCTACCAGCACTGAAAGCTGTAGCTGGTTTTCACTGCCCCTTGGAACTACGTTCACTGCCACACAGACATTCGCGTTCTGCAAAAGCTTTGGTTGGTAATGGGGCAACACTGTGTATCTCTCTCTCGTAGAGCCCGGCTGCCAAATTCGAAACGTCCAGCGATTGCTCCCAAACGAAAGCTGCCAGCACAGAAAGCTGTAGCTGGGTTTCACTGCCCCTTGGAGCTCCATTCGCTGCCACACAGACATTCGCCTTCTACAAAAGCTTTGCTTGGTAATGGGGAAACACTCTGTATCTCTCTCTCGCAGAGCCCGGCTGCCAAATTCGAAACGTCCAGCGATTGCTCCGACACGAAAGATGCCAGCACTGAAAGCAGTAGCTGCTTTTCACTGCCCCTTGGAACTACGTTCGCTGCCACACAGACATTCGCGTTCTGTAAAAGCTTTGGTTGGTAATGGGGCAACACTCTTTATCTCTCTCTCGCAGAGCCCGGCAGCCAAATTCGAAATGTCCAGCGATTGCTCCCACACGAAAGCTGCCAGCACGGAAAGATATAGCTGGTTTTCACTGCCCCTTGGAACTGCATTCGCTGCCACCCAGACATTCGCGTTCTGCAGAAGCTTTGGTTGGTAATGGGGCAACACTCTGTATGTCTCTCTCGCAGAGCCCGGCAGCCAAATTCAAAATGTCCAGCGATTGCTCCCACACAAAAGCTGCCAGCACTGAAACCTGTCGTTGGTTTTCACTGCCCCTTGGAACTCCATTCGCTGCCACACAGACATTCGCGTTCTGCAAAAGCTTTGGTTGGTAATGGGTCAACACTATGTATGTCTCTCTCGCACAGCCCGGCAGCCAAATTCGAAATGTCTAGCGATTGCTCTCACACAAAAGCTGCCAACACGGAAAGGTGTAGCTGGTTTTCACTGCCCCTTGGAACTGCACTCGCTGCCACACAGACATTCGCCTTCTACAAAAGCTTTGGTTGGTAATGGGGCAACACTCTGTATCTCTCTGTCGCAGAACCCGGCAGCCAAATTCAAAACGTCCAGCGATTGCTCCCAAACGAAACCTGCCAGCACGGAAAGATATATCTGGTTTTCACTGCCCCTTGGAACTACGTTCACTGCCACACAGACATTCGCGTTCTGCAAAAGCTTTGGTTGGTAATGGGGCAACACTCTGTATCTCTCTCTCGCAGAGCCCGGCAGCCAAATTCGAAACGTCCAGCGATTGCTCCCAAACGAAAGCTGCCAGCACGGAAAGCTGTAGCTGGTTTTCACTGCCCCTTGGAACTCCATTCGCTGCCACACAAACATTCGCGTTCTGCAAAAGCTTTGGTTGGTAATGGGGCAACACTCTGTATCTCTCTCTCGCAAAGCCCGGCAGCCAAATTCGAAATGTCCAGCGATTGCTCCCAAACGAAAGCTGCCAGCACTGAAATTTGTAGCTGTTTTTCACTGCCCCTTGGAACTACGTTCGCTGCCACACAGACATTCGCGTTCTGCAAAAGCTTTGGTTGGTAATGGGGCAACACTCTGTATCTCTCTCTCGCAGAGCCCGGCTGCCAAATTCCAAACGTCCAGCGACTGCTCCCAAACGAAAGCTGTCAGCACGGACAGCTGTAGCTGGTTTTCACTGCCCCTTGGAACTCCATTCGCTGCCACACAGACATTCGCGTTCTGCAAAAGCTTTGGTTGGTAATGGGGCAACACTCTGTATCTCTCTCTCGCAGAGCCCGGCTGCCAAATTCGAAACGTCCAGCGATTGCTCCCAAACGAAAGCTGCCAGCACGGAAAGCTGCAGCTGGTTTTCACTGCCCCTTGGAACTGCATTCGCTGCCACACAGACATTCGCGTTCTGCAGAAGCTTTGGTTGGTAATGGGGCAACACTGTGTATCTCTCTCTTGCAGAGCCCGGCAGCCAAATTCGAAATGTCCAGCGATTGCTCCCACACGAAAGCTGCCAGCACGGAAAGATATAGCTGGTTTTCACTGCCCCTTGGAACTGCATTCGCTGCCACACAGACATTCGCGTTCTGCAAAAGCTTTGGTTGGTAATGGGGCAACACTCTGTATCTCTCACTCGCAGAGCCCGGCTGCCAAATTCCAAACGTCCAGCGATTGCGTACACACGAAAGCTGCCAACACTGAAAGCTGTAGCTGGTTTTCACTGCCCCTTTGATCTACGTTCACTGCCACACAGACATTCGCGTTCTGCAGAAGCTTTGGTTGGTAATGGGGCAACACTGTGTATCTCTCTCTTGCAGAGCCCGGCAGCCAAATTCGAAATGTCCAGCGATTGCTCCCACACGAAAGCTGCCAGCACGGAAAGATATAGCTGGTTTTCACTGCCCCTTGGAACTGCATTCGCTGCCACACAGACATTCGCGTTCTGCAAAAGCTTTGGTTGGTAATGGGGCAACACTCTGTATCTCTCACTCGCAGAGCCCGGCTGCCAAATTCCAAACGTCCAGCGATTGCGTACACACGAAAGCTGCCAACACTGAAAGCTGTAGCTGGTTTTCACTGCCCCTTGGATCTACGTTCACTGCCACACAGACATTCGCGTTCTGCAAAAGCTTTGGTTGGTAATGGGGCAACACTGTGTATCTCTCTCTCGCAGAGCCCGGCTGCCAAATTCGAAACGTCCAGCGATTGCTCCCAAACGAAAGCTGCCAGCACAGAAAGCTGTAGCTGGTTTTCACTGCCCCTTGGAACTGCATTCGCTGCCACACAGACATTCGCGTTCTGCAGAAGCTTTGGTTGGTAATGGGGCAACACTGTGTATCTCTCTCTCGCAGAGCCCGGCAGCCAAATTCGAAACGTCCAGCGATTGCTCCCAAACGAAAGCTGTCAGCACGGACAGCTGTAGCTGGTTTTCACTGCCCCTTGGAACTCCATTCGCTGCCACACAAATATTCGCGTTCTGCAAAAGCTTTGGTTGGTAATGGGGCAACACTCTGTATCTCTCTCTTGCAGAGCCAGGCAGCCAAATTCGAAATGTCCAGCGATTGCTCCCACACGAAAGCTGCCAGCACGGAAAGATATAGCTGGTTTTCACTGCCCCTTGGAACTGCATTCGCTGCCACACAGACATTCGCGTTCTACAAAAGCTTTGGTTGGTAATGGGGCAACACTCTGTATCTGTCTCTCGCAGAGCCCGGCTGCCAAATTCCAAACGTCCAGCGATTGCGTACACACGAAAGCTGCCAGCACGGAAAGCTGTAGCTGGTTTTCACTGCCCCTTGGAACTGCATTCGCTGCCACACAGACATTCGCGTTCTGCAAATCTTTGGCTGGTAATGGGGCAACACTCTGTATCTCTCTCTCGCAGAGCCCGGCAGCCAAATTCGAAACGTCCAGTGATTGCTCCCACACGAAAGCTGCCAGCACTGAAAGCTGTAGCTGGTTTTCACTGCCCCTTGGAACTACGTTCACTGCCACACAGACATTCGCGTTCTGCAAAAGCTTTGGTTGGTAATGGGGCAACACTCTGTATCTCTCTGTCGCACAGCCCGGCAGCCAAATTCGAAACGTCCAGCGATTGCTCCCACACGAAACGTGCCAGCACTGTAAGCTATAGCTGGTTTTCACTGCCCCTTGGAACTGCATGCGCTGCCACACAGACATTCGCCTTCTACAAAAGCTTTGGTTGGTAATGGGGCAACACTCTGTATCTCTCTCTCGCAGAGCCCGGCAGCCAAATTCGAAACGTCCAGCGATTGCTCCCAAACGAAAGCTGCTAGCACGGAAAGATATAGCTGGTTTTCACTGCCCCTTGGAACTACGTTCACTGCCACACAGACATTCGCGTTCTGCAAAAGCTTTGGTTGGTAATGGGGCAACACTGTGTATCTCTCTCTCGCAGAGCCCGGCTGCCAAATTCCAAACGTCCAGCGATTGTGTACACACGAAAGCTGCCAACACTGAAAGCTGTAGCTGGTTTTCACTGCCCCATGGAACTCCGTTCGCTGCCACACAGACATATGCGTTCTGCAAAAGCTTTGGTTGGTAATGGGGCAACACTCTGTATCTCTCTCTCGCAGAGTCCGGCTGCCAAATTCGAAACGTCCAGCGATTGCTCCCAAACGAAAGCTGCCAGCACAGAAAGCTGTAGCTGGTTTTCACTGCCCCTTGGAACTGCATTCGCTGCCACACAGACATTCGCGTTCTGCAGATGCTTTGGTTGGTAGTCGGGCAACACTGTGTATCTCTCTCTTGCAGAACCCGGCAGCCAAATACCAAACGTCCAGCCACTGTGCCCGAACGAAAGATGCCAGCACTGAAAGCTGTAGCTGGTTTTCACTGCCCCTTGGATCTGCATTCGCTGCCACAAGTACATTCGCGTTCTGCAGAAGCTTTGGTTGGTAACGGGGCAACACTCTTTATCTCTCTCTCGCAGAGCCCGGCAGCCAAATTATAAACGTCCAGCGATTGCTCCCAAACGAAAGCTGCCAGCATGGAAAGATATACCTGGTTTTCACTGCCCCTTGGAACTGCATTCGCTGCCACACAGACATTCGCCTTCTACAAAAGCTTTGCTTGGTAATGGGGAAACACTCTGTATCTGTCTCTCGCAGAGCCCGGCGGCCAAATTCGAAACGTCCAGCGATTGCTCCGACACGAAAGATGCCAGCACTGAAAGCAGTAGCTGGTTTTCACTGCCCCTTGGAACTACGTTCGCTGCCACACAGACATTCGCGTTCTGCAAAAGCTTTGGTTGGTAATGGGGCAACACTGTGTATGTCTCTCTCGCACAGCCCCGCAGCAAAATTCGAAATGTCTGGCTATTGCTCCCACACAAAAGCTGCCACCATGTAAAGGTGTATCTGGTTTTCACTGCCCCTTGGAACTCCATTCGCTGCCACACAGACATTCGCGTTCTGCAAAAGCTTTGGTTGGTAATGGGGCAACACTCTGTATCTCTCTCTTGCAGAGCCAGGCAGCCAAATTCGAAATGTCCAGCGATTGCTCCCACACGAAAGCTGTCAGCACGGAAAGATATAGCTGGTTTTCACTGCCCCTTGGAACTGCATTCGCTGCCACACAGACATTCGCGTTCTACAAAAGCTTTGGTTGGTAATGGGGCACCACTCTGTATCTCTCTCTCGCAGAGCCCGGCAGCCAAATTAGAAACGTCCAGTGATTGCTCCCAAACGAAAGCTGCCAGCACTGAAAGCTGTAGCTGGTTTTCACTGCCCCTTGGAACTACGTTCACTGCCACACAGACATTCGCGTTCTGCAAAAGCTTTGGTTGGTAATGGGGCAACACTGTGTATCTCTCTCTCCTAGAGCCCGGCAGCCAAATTCGAAACGTCCAGCGATTGCTCCCAAACGAAACCTGCCAGCACGGAAAGCTGTAGCTGGTTTTCACTGCCCCTTGGAACTGCATTCGCTGCCACCCAGACATTCGCGTTCTGCTGAAGCTTTGGTTGGTAATGGGGCAACACTCTGTATCTCTCTCTCGCAGAGCCCGGCAGCCAAATTCAAAATGTCCAGCGATTGCTCCCACACGAAAGCTGCCAGCACTGAAAGCTGTAGTTGGTTTTCACTGCCCCTTGGAACTCCATTCGCTGCCACACAGACATTCGCGTTCTGCAAAAGCTTTGGTTGGTAATGGGTCAACACTATGTATGTCTCTCTCGCACAGCCCGGCAGCCAAATTCGAAATGTCTAGCGATTGCTCTCACACAAAAGCTGCCAACACGGAAAGGTGTAGCTGGTTTTCACTGCCCCTTGGAACTGCACTCGCTGCCACACAGACATTCGCCTTCAACAAAAGCGTTGGTTGGTAATGGGGCAACACTCTGTATCTCTCTCTCGCAGAACCCGGCAGCCAAATTCAAAACGTCCAGCGATTGCTCCCAAACGAAAGCTGCCAGCACGGAAAGATATATCTGGTTTTCACTGCCCCTTGGAACTACGTTCACTGCCACACAGACATTCGCGTTCAGCAAAAGCTTTGGTTGGTAATGGGGCAACACTGTGTATCTCTCTCTCGCAGAGCCCGGCAGCCAAATTCGAAACGTCCAGCGATTGCAACCAAACGAAAGCTGCCAGCACGGAAAGCTGTAGCTGGTTTTCACTGCCCCTTGGAACTACTTTCGCTGCCACACAGACATTCGCGTTCTGCAAAAGCTTTGGTTGGTAATGGGGCAACACTGTGTATCTCTCTCTCGCAGAGCCCGGCAGCCAAATTCGAAACGTCCAGCGATTGCTCCCAAACGAAAGCTGCCAGCACGGAAAGCTGTAGCTGGTTTTCACTGCCCCTTGGAACTACGTTCACTGCCACACAGACATTCGCGTTCTGCAAAAGCTTTGGTTGGTAATGGGGCAACACTGTGTATCTCTCTCTCGCAGAGCCCGGCTGCCAAATTCGAAACGTCAAGCGATTGCTCCCACACAAAAGCTGCCAGCATGTACAGGTGTAGCTGGTTTTCACTGCCCCTTGGAACTGCATTCGCTTGCACACAGACATTCGCGTTCTGCAAAAGCTTTGGTTGTTAATGGCGCAACACTCTTTATCTCTCTCTCGCAGAGCCCGGCAGCCAAATTCGAAACGTCCAGCGATTGCTCCCAAACGAAAGCTGCCAGCACGGAAAGCTGTAGCTGGTTTTCACTTCCCCTTGGAACTGCATTCGCTGCCACACAGACATTCGCGTTCTGCAAAAGCTTTGGTTGGTAATGGGGCAACACTGTGTATCTCTCTCTCGCAGAGCCCGGCAGCCAAATTCGAAACGTCCAGCGATTGCTCCCAAACGAAAGCTGTCAGCACGGACAGCTGTAGCTGGTTTTCACTGCCCCTTGGAACTCCATTCGCTGCCACACAAATATTCGCGTTCTGCAAAAGCTTTGGTTGGTAATGGGGCAACACTCTGTATCTCTCTCTCGCAAAGCCCGGCAGCCAAATTCGAAATGTCGAGCGATTGCTCCCAAACGAAAGCTGCCAGCACTGAAAGCTGTAGCTGGTTTTCACTGCCCCTTGGAACTACGTTCACTGCCACACAGACATTCGCGTTCTGCAAAAGCTTTGGTTGGTAATGGGGCAGCACTGTGTATCTCTCCCTCGTAGAGCCCGGCTGCCAAATTCGAAACGTCCAGCGATTGCTCCCACACGAAAGCTGCCAGCACGGAGAGCTGTAGCTGGTTTTCACTGCCCCTTGGAACTGCATTCGCTGCCACACAGACATTCGCGTTCTGCAAAAGCTTTGGTTGTTAATGGGGCAACACTGTTTATCTCTCTCTCGCAGAGCCCGGCAGCCAAATTCGAAATGTCCAGCGATTGCTCCCAAACGAAAGCTGCCAGCACTGAAAGCTGTAGCTGGTTTTCACTGCCCCTTGGAACTGCATTCGCTGCCACACAGACATTCGCGTTCTGCAAAAGCTTTGGTTGGTAATGGGGCAACACTGTGTATCTCTCTCTCGCAGAGCCCGGCAGCCAAATTCGAAACGTCCAGCGATTGCTCCCAAACGAAAGCTGTCAGCACGGACAGCTGTAGCTGGTTTTCACTGCCCCTTGGAGCTCCATTCGCTGCCACACAAATATTCGCGTTCTGCAAAAGCTTTGGTTGGTAATGGGGCAACACTCTGTATCTCTCTCTTGCAGAGCCAGGCAGCCAAATTCGAAATGTCCAGCGATTGCTCCCACACGAAAGCTGCCAGCACGGAAAGATATAGCTGGTTTTCACTGCCCCTTGGAACTGCATTCGCTGCCACACAGACATTCGCGTTCTACAAAAGCTTTGGTTGGTAATGGGGCAACACTCTGTATCTCTCTCTCGCAGAGCCCGGCTGCCAAATTCCAAACGTCCAGCGATTGCGTACACACGAAAGCTGCCAACACTGAAAGCTGTAGCTGGTTTTCACTGCCCCTTGGAACTCCACTCGCTGCCACACAGACATTCGCGTTCTGCAAATCTTTGGCTGGTAATGGGGCAACACTCTGTATCTCTCTCTCGCAGAGCCCGGCAGCCATATTCGAAACGTCCAGTGATTGCTCCCAAACGAAAGCTGCCAGCACTGAAAGCTGTAGCTGGTTTTCACTGCCCCATGGAACTCCGTTCGCTGCCACACAGACATTTGCGTTCTGCAAAAGCTTTGGTTGGTAATGGGGCAACACTCTGTATCTCTCTCTCGCAGAGTCCGGCTGCCAAATTCGAAACGTCCAGCGATTGCTCCCAAACGAAAGCTGCCAGCACAGAAAGCTGTAGCTGGTTTTCACTGCCCCTTGGAACTGCATTCGCTGCCACACAGACATTCGCGTTCTGCAGATGCTTTGGTTGGTAGTCGGGCAACACTGTGTATCTCTCTCTTGCAGAACCCGGCAGCCAAATACCAAACGTCCAGCCACTGTGCCCGAACGAAAGATGCCAGCACTGAAAGCTGTAGCTGGTTTTCACTGCCCCTTGGATCTGCATTCGCTGCCACAAGTACATTCGCGTTCTGCAGAAGCTTTGGTTGGTAACGGGGCAACACTCTTTATCTCTCTCTCGCAGAGCCCGGCAGCCAAATTATAAACGTCCAGCGATTGCTCCCAAACGAAAGCTGCCAGCATGGAAAGATATACCTGGTTTTCACTGCCCCTTGGAACTGCATTCGCTGCCACACAGACATTCGCCTTCTACAAAAGCTTTGCTTGGTAATGGGGAAACACTCTGTATCTGTCTCTCGCAGAGCCCGGCGGCCAAATTCGAAACGTCCAGCGATTGCTCCGACACGAAAGATGCCAGCACTGAAAGCAGTAGCTGGTTTTCACTGCCCCTTGGAACTACGTTCGCTGCCACACAGACATTCGCGTTCTGCAAAAGCTTTGGTTGGTAATGGGGCAACACTGTGTATGTCTCTCTCGCACAGCCCGGCAGCCAAATTCGAAATGTCTAGCTATTGCTCCCACACAAAAGCTGCCACCATGTAAAGGTGTAGCTGGTTTTCACTGCCCCTTGGAACTGCATTCGCTGCCACACAGACATTCGCGTTCTGCAAAAGCTTTGGTTGGTAATGGGGCAACACTGTGTATCTCTCTCTCGCAGAACCTGGCAGCCAAATTCAAAACGTCCAGCGATTGCGTACACACGAAAGCTGCCAACACTGAAAGCTGTAGCTGGTTTTCACTGCCCCTTGCAACTCCATTCGCTGCCACACAGACATTCGCGTTCTGCAAATCTTTGGCTGGTAATGGGGCACCACTCTGTATCTCTCTCTCGCAGAGCCCGGCAGCCAAATTAGAAACGTCCAGTGATTGCTCCCAAACGAAAGCTGCCAGCACTGAAAGCTGTAGCTGGTTTTCACTGCCCCTTGGAACTACGTTCACTGCCACACAGACATTCGCGTTCTGCAAAAGCTTTGGTTGGTAATGGGGCAACACTGTGTATCTCTCTCTCCTAGAGCCCGGCAGCCAAATTCGAAACGTCCAGCGATTGCTCCCAAACGAAACCTGCCAGCACGGAAAGCTGTAGCTGGTTTTCACTGCCCCTTGGAACTGCATTCGCTGCCACCCAGACATTCGCGTTCTGCTGAAGCTTTGGTTGGTAATGGGGCAACACTCTGTATCTCTCTCTCGCAGAGCCCGGCAGCCAAATTCAAAATGTCCAGCGATTGCTCCCACACGAAAGCTGCCAGCACTGAAAGCTGTAGTTGGTTTTCACTGCCCCTTGGAACTCCATTCGCTGCCACACAGACATTCGCGTTCTGCAAAAGCTTTGGTTGGTAATGGGTCAACACTATGTATGTCTCTCTCGCACAGCCCGGCAGCCAAATTCGAAATGTCTAGCGATTGCTCTCACACAAAAGCTGCCAACACGGAAAGGTGTAGCTGGTTTTCACTGCCCCTTGGAACTGCACTCGCTGCCACACAGACATTCGCCTTCAACAAAAGCGTTGGTTGGTAATGGGGCAACACTCTGTATCTCTCTCTCGCAGAACCCGGCAGCCAAATTCAAAACGTCCAGCGATTGCTCCCAAACGAAAGCTGCCAGCACGGAAAGATATATCTGGTTTTCACTGCCCCTTGGAACTACGTTCACTGCCACACAGACATTCGCGTTCAGCAAAAGCTTTGGTTGGTAATGGGGCAACACTGTGTATCTCTCTCTCGCAGAGCCCGGCAGCCAAATTCGAAACGTCCAGCGATTGCAACCAAACGAAAGCTGCCAGCACGGAAAGCTGTAGCTGGTTTTCACTGCCCCTTGGAACTACTTTCGCTGCCACACAGACATTCGCGTTCTGCAAAAGCTTTGGTTGGTAATGGGGCAACACTGTGTATCTCTCTCTCGCAGAGCCCGGCAGCCAAATTCGAAACGTCCAGCGATTGCTCCCAAACGAAAGCTGCCAGCACGGAAAGCTGTAGCTGGTTTTCACTGCCCCTTGGAACTACGTTCACTGCCACACAGACATTCGCGTTCTGCAAAAGCTTTGGTTGGTAATGGGGCAACACTGTGTATCTCTCTCTCGCAGAGCCCGGCTGCCAAATTCGAAACGTCAAGCGATTGCTCCCACACAAAAGCTGCCAGCATGTACAGGTGTAGCTGGTTTTCACTGCCCCTTGGAACTGCATTCGCTTGCACACAGACATTCGCGTTCTGCAAAAGCTTTGGTTGTTAATGGCGCAACACTCTTTATCTCTCTCTCGCAGAGCCCGGCAGCCAAATTCGAAACGTCCAGCGATTGCTCCCAAACGAAAGCTGCCAGCACGGAAAGCTGTAGCTGGTTTTCACTTCCCCTTGGAACTGCATTCGCTGCCACACAGACATTCGCGTTCTGCAAAAGCTTTGGTTGGTAATGGGGCAACACTGTGTATCTCTCTCTCGCAGAGCCCGGCAGCCAAATTCGAAACGTCCAGCGATTGCTCCCAAACGAAAGCTGTCAGCACGGACAGCTGTAGCTGGTTTTCACTGCCCCTTGGAACTCCATTCGCTGCCACACAAATATTCGCGTTCTGCAAAAGCTTTGGTTGGTAATGGGGCAACACTCTGTATCTCTCTCTCGCAAAGCCCGGCAGCCAAATTCGAAATGTCGAGCGATTGCTCCCAAACGAAAGCTGCCAGCACTGAAAGCTGTAGCTGGTTTTCACTGCCCCTTGGAACTACGTTCACTGCCACACAGACATTCGCGTTCTGCAAAAGCTTTGGTTGGTAATGGGGCAGCACTGTGTATCTCTCCCTCGTAGAGCCCGGCTGCCAAATTCGAAACGTCCAGCGATTGCTCCCACACGAAAGCTGCCAGCACGGAGAGCTGTAGCTGGTTTTCACTGCCCCTTGGAACTGCATTCGCTGCCACACAGACATTCGCGTTCTGCAAAAGCTTTGGTTGTTAATGGGGCAACACTGTTTATCTCTCTCTCGCAGAGCCCGGCAGCCAAATTCGAAACGTCCAGCGATTGCTCCCAAACGAAAGCTGCCAGCACTGAAAGCTGTAGCTGGTTTTCACTGCCCCTTGGAACTGCATTCGCTGCCACACAGACATTCGCGTTCTGCAAAAGCTTTGGTTGGTAATGGGGCAACACTGTGTATCTCTCTCTCGCAGAGCCCGGCAGCCAAATTCGAAACGTCCAGCGATTGCTCCCAAACGAAAGCTGTCAGCACGGACAGCTGTAGCTGGTTTTCACTGCCCCTTGGAGCTCCATTCGCTGCCACACAAATATTCGCGTTCTGCAAAAGCTTTGGTTGGTAATGGGGCAACACTCTGTATCTCTCTCTTGCAGAGCCAGGCAGCCAAATTCGAAATGTCCAGCGATTGCTCCCACACGAAAGCTGCCAGCACGGAAAGATATAGCTGGTTTTCACTGCCCCTTGGAACTGCATTCGCTGCCACACAGACATTCGCGTTCTACAAAAGCTTTGGTTGGTAATGGGGCAACACTCTGTATCTCTCTCTCGCAGAGCCCGGCTGCCAAATTCCAAACGTCCAGCGATTGCGTACACACGAAAGCTGCCAACACTGAAAGCTGTAGCTGGTTTTCACTGCCCCTTGGAACTCCACTCGCTGCCACACAGACATTCGCGTTCTGCAAATCTTTGGCTGGTAATGGGGCAACACTCTGTATCTCTCCCTCGCAGAGCCCGGCAGCCAAATTCGAAACGTCCAGTGATTGCTCCCAAACGAAAGCTGCCAGCACTGAAAGCTGTAGCTGGTTTTCACTGCCCCTTGGAACTACGTTCACTGCCACACAGACATTCGCGTTCTGCAAAAGCTTTGGTTGGTAATGGGGCAACACTCTGTATCTCTCTGTCGCACAGCCCGGCAGCCAAATTCGAAACGTCCAGCGATTGCTCCCACACGAAACGTGCCAGCACTGTAAGCTATAGCTGGTTTTCACTGCCCCTTGGAACTGCATGCGCTGCCACACAGACATTCGCCTTCTACAAAAGCTTTGGTTGGTAATGGGGCAACACTCTGTATCTCTCTCTCGCAGAGCCCGGCAGCCAAATTCGAAACGTCCAGCGATTGCTCCCAAACGAAAGCTGCTAGCACGGAAAGATATAGCTGGTTTTCACTGCCCCTTGGAACTACGTTCACTGCCACACAGACATTCGCGTTCTGCAAAAGCTTTGGTTGGTAATGAGTCAACACTGTGTATCTCTCTCTCGCAGAGCCCGGCTGCCAAATTCCAAACGTCCAGCGATTGTGTACACACGAAAGCTGCCAACACTGAAAGCTGTAGCTGGTTTTCACTGCCCCATGGAACTCCGTTCGCTGCCACACAGACATTTGCGTTCTGCAAAAGCTTTGGTTGGTAATGGGGCAACACTCTGTATCTCTCTCTCGCAGAGTCCGGCTGCCAAATTCGAAACGTCCAGCGATTGCTCCCAAACGAAAGCTGCCAGCACAGAAAGCTGTAGCTGGTTTTCACTGCCCCTTGGAACTGCATTCGCTGCCACACAGACATTCGCGTTCTGCAGATGCTTTGGTTGGTAGTCGGGCAACACTGTGTATCTCTCTCTTGCAGAACCCGGCAGCCAAATACCAAACGTCCAGCCACTGTGCCCGAACGAAAGATGCCAGCACTGAAAGCTGTAGCTGGTTTTCACTGCCCCTTGGATCTGCATTCGCTGCCACAAGTACATTCGCGTTCTGCAGAAGCTTTGGTTGGTAACGGGGCAACACTCTTTATCTCTCTCTCGCAGAGCCCGGCAGCCAAATTATAAACGTCCAGCGATTGCTCCCAAACGAAAGCTGCCAGCATGGAAAGATATACCTGGTTTTCACTGCCCCTTGGAACTGCATTCGCTGCCACACAGACATTCGCCTTCTACAAAAGCTTTGCTTGGTAATGGGGAAACACTCTGTATCTGTCTCTCGCAGAGCCCGGCGGCCAAATTCGAAACGTCCAGCGATTGCTCCGACACGAAAGATGCCAGCACTGAAAGCAGTAGCTGGTTTTCACTGCCCCTTGGAACTACGTTCGCTGCCACACAGACATTCGCGTTCTGCAAAAGCTTTGGTTGGTAATGGGGCAACACTGTGTATGTCTCTCTCGCACAGCCCCGCAGCAAAATTCGAAATGTCTGGCTATTGCTCCCACACAAAAGCTGCCACCATGTAAAGGTGTATCTGGTTTTCACTGCCCCTTGGAACTCCATTCGCTGCCACACAGACATTCGCGTTCTGCAAAAGCTTTGGTTGGTAATGGGGCAACACTCTGTATCTCTCTCTTGCAGAGCCAGGCAGCCAAATTCGAAATGTCCAGCGATTGCTCCCACACGAAAGCTGTCAGCACGGAAAGATATAGCTGGTTTTCACTGCCCCTTGGAACTGCATTCGCTGCCACACAGACATTCGCGTTCTACAAAAGCTTTGGTTGGTAATGGGGCACCACTCTGTATCTCTCTCTCGCAGAGCCCGGCAGCCAAATTAGAAACGTCCAGTGATTGCTCCCAAACGAAAGCTGCCAGCACTGAAAGCTGTAGCTGGTTTTCACTGCCCCTTGGAACTACGTTCACTGCCACACAGACATTCGCGTTCTGCAAAAGCTTTGGTTGGTAATGGGGCAACACTGTGTATCTCTCTCTCCTAGAGCCCGGCAGCCAAATTCGAAACGTCCAGCGATTGCTCCCAAACGAAACCTGCCAGCACGGAAAGCTGTAGCTGGTTTTCACTGCCCCTTGGAACTGCATTCGCTGCCACCCAGACATTCGCGTTCTGCTGAAGCTTTGGTTGGTAATGGGGCAACACTCTGTATCTCTCTCTCGCAGAGCCCGGCAGCCAAATTCAAAATGTCCAGCGATTGCTCCCACACGAAAGCTGCCAGCACTGAAAGCTGTAGTTGGTTTTCACTGCCCCTTGGAACTCCATTCGCTGCCACACAGACATTCGCGTTCTGCAAAAGCTTTGGTTGGTAATGGGTCAACACTATGTATGTCTCTCTCGCACAGCCCGGCAGCCAAATTCGAAATGTCTAGCGATTGCTCTCACACAAAAGCTGCCAACACGGAAAGGTGTAGCTGGTTTTCACTGCCCCTTGGAACTGCACTCGCTGCCACACAGACATTCGCCTTCAACAAAAGCGTTGGTTGGTAATGGGGCAACACTCTGTATCTCTCTCTCGCAGAACCCGGCAGCCAAATTCAAAACGTCCAGCGATTGCTCCCAAACGAAAGCTGCCAGCACGGAAAGATATATCTGGTTTTCACTGCCCCTTGGAACTACGTTCACTGCCACACAGACATTCGCGTTCAGCAAAAGCTTTGGTTGGTAATGGGGCAACACTGTGTATCTCTCTCTCGCAGAGCCCGGCAGCCAAATTCGAAACGTCCAGCGATTGCAACCAAACGAAAGCTGCCAGCACGGAAAGCTGTAGCTGGTTTTCACTGCCCCTTGGAACTACTTTCGCTGCCACACAGACATTCGCGTTCTGCAAAAGCTTTGGTTGGTAATGGGGCAACACTGTGTATCTCTCTCTCGCAGAGCCCGGCAGCCAAATTCGAAACGTCCAGCGATTGCTCCCAAACGAAAGCTGCCAGCACGGAAAGCTGTAGCTGGTTTTCACTGCCCCTTGGAACTACGTTCACTGCCACACAGACATTCGCGTTCTGCAAAAGCTTTGGTTGGTAATGGGGCAACACTGTGTATCTCTCTCTCGCAGAGCCCGGCTGCCAAATTCGAAACGTCAAGCGATTGCTCCCACACAAAAGCTGCCAGCATGTACAGGTGTAGCTGGTTTTCACTGCCCCTTGGAACTGCATTCGCTTGCACACAGACATTCGCGTTCTGCAAAAGCTTTGGTTGTTAATGGCGCAACACTCTTTATCTCTCTCTCGCAGAGCCCGGCAGCCAAATTCGAAACGTCCAGCGATTGCTCCCAAACGAAAGCTGCCAGCACGGAAAGCTGTAGCTGGTTTTCACTTCCCCTTGGAACTGCATTCGCTGCCACACAGACATTCGCGTTCTGCAAAAGCTTTGGTTGGTAATGGGGCAACGCTGTGTATCTCTCTCTCGCAGAGCCCGGCAGCCAAATTCGAAACGTCCAGCGATTGCTCCCAAACGAAAGCTGTCAGCACGGACAGCTGTAGCTGGTTTTCACTGCCCCTTGGAACTCCATTCGCTGCCACACAAATATTCGCGTTCTGCAAAAGCTTTGGTTGGTAATGGGGCAACACTCTGTATCTCTCTCTCGCAAAGCCCGGCAGCCAAATTCGAAATGTCGAGCGATTGCTCCCAAACGAAAGCTGCCAGCACTGAAAGCTGTAGCTGGTTTTCACTGCCCCTTGGAACTACGTTCACTGCCACACAGACATTCGCGTTCTGCAAAAGCTTTGGTTGGTAATGGGGCAGCACTGTGTATCTCTCCCTCGTAGAGCCCGGCTGCCAAATTCGAAACGTCCAGCGATTGCTCCCACACGAAAGCTGCCAGCACGGAGAGCTGTAGCTGGTTTTCACTGCCCCTTGGAACTGCATTCGCTGCCACACAGACATTCGCGTTCTGCAAAAGCTTTGGTTGTTAATGGGGCAACACTGTTTATCTCTCTCTCGCAGAGCCCGGCAGCCAAATTCGAAATGTCCAGCGATTGCTCCCAAACGAAAGCTGCCAGCACTGAAAGCTGTAGCTGGTTTTCACTGCCCCTTGGAACTGCATTCGCTGCCACACAGACATTCGCGTTCTGCAAAAGCTTTGGTTGGTAATGGGGCAACACTGTGTATCTCTCTCTCGCAGAGCCCGGCAGCCAAATTCGAAACGTCCAGCGATTGCTCCCAAACGAAAGCTGTCAGCACGGACAGCTGTAGCTGGTTTTCACTGCCCCTTGGAGCTCCATTCGCTGCCACACAAATATTCGCGTTCTGCAAAAGCTTTGGTTGGTAATGGGGCAACACTCTGTATCTCTCTCTTGCAGAGCCAGGCAGCCAAATTCGAAATGTCCAGCGATTGCTCCCACACGAAAGCTGCCAGCACGGAAAGATATAGCTGGTTTTCACTGCCCCTTGGAACTGCATTCGCTGCCACACAGACATTCGCGTTCTACAAAAGCTTTGGTTGGTAATGGGGCAACACTCTGTATCTCTCTCTCGCAGAGCCCGGCTGCCAAATTCCAAACGTCCAGCGATTGCGTACACACGAAAGCTGCCAACACTGAAAGCTGTAGCTGGTTTTCACTGCCCCTTGGAACTCCACTCGCTGCCACACAGACATTCGCGTTCTGCAAATCTTTGGCTGGTAATGGGGCAACACTCTGTATCTCTCTCTCGCAGAGCCCGGCAGCCAAATTCGAAACGTCCAGTGATTGCTCCCAAACGAAAGCTGCCAGCACTGAAAGCTGTAGCTGGTTTTCACTGCCCCATGGAACTCCGTTCGCTGCCACACAGACATTTGCGTTCTGCAAAAGCTTTGGTTGGTAATGGGGCAACACTCTGTATCTCTCTCTCGCAGAGTCCGGCTGCCAAATTCGAAACGTCCAGCGATTGCTCCCAAACGAAAGCTGCCAGCACAGAAAGCTGTAGCTGGTTTTCACTGCCCCTTGGAACTGCATTCGCTGCCACACAGACATTCGCGTTCTGCAGATGCTTTGGTTGGTAGTCGGGCAACACTGTGTATCTCTCTCTTGCAGAACCCGGCAGCCAAATACCAAACGTCCAGCCACTGTGCCCGAACGAAAGATGCCAGCACTGAAAGCTGTAGCTGGTTTTCACTGCCCCTTGGATCTGCATTCGCTGCCACAAGTACATTCGCGTTCTGCAGAAGCTTTGGTTGGTAACGGGGCAACACTCTTTATCTCTCTCTCGCAGAGCCCGGCAGCCAAATTATAAACGTCCAGCGATTGCTCCCAAACGAAAGCTGCCAGCACGGAAAGATATACCTGGTTTTCACTGCCCCTTGGAACTGCATTCGCTGCCACACAGACATTCGCCTTCTACAAAAGCTTTGCTTGGTAATGGGGAAACACTCTGTATCTGTCTCTCGCAGAGCCCGGCGGCCAAATTCGAAACGTCCAGCGATTGCTCCGACACGAAAGATGCCAGCACTGAAAGCAGTAGCTGGTTTTCACTGCCCCTTGGAACTACGTTCGCTGCCACACAGACATTCGCGTTCTGCAAAAGCTTTGGTTGGTAATGGGGCAACACTGTGTATGTCTCTCTCGCACAGCCCGGCAGCCAAATTCGAAATGTCTAGCTATTGCTCCCACACAAAAGCTGCCACCATGTAAAGGTGTAGCTGGTTTTCACTGCCCCTTGGAACTGCATTCGCTGCCACACAGACATTCGCGTTCTGCAAAAGCTTTGGTTGGTAATGGGGCAACACTGTGTATCTCTCTCTCGCAGAACCTGGCAGCCAAATTCAAAACGTCCAGCGATTGCGTACACACGAAAGCTGCCAACACTGAAAGCTGTAGCTGGTTTTCACTGCCCCTTGCAACTCCATTCGCTGCCACACAGACATTCGCGTTCTGCAAATCTTTGGCTGGTAATGGGGCACCACTCTGTATCTCTCTCTCGCAGAGCCCGGCAGCCAAATTAGAAACGTCCAGTGATTGCTCCCAAACGAAAGCTGCCAGCACTGAAAGCTGTAGCTGGTTTTCACTGCCCCTTGGAACTACGTTCACTGCCACACAGACATTCGCGTTCTGCAAAAGCTTTGGTTGGTAATGGGGCAACACTGTGTATCTCTCTCTCCTAGAGCCCGGCAGCCAAATTCGAAACGTCCAGCGATTGCTCCCAAACGAAACCTGCCAGCACGGAAAGCTGTAGCTGGTTTTCACTGCCCCTTGGAACTGCATTCGCTGCCACCCAGACATTCGCGTTCTGCTGAAGCTTTGGTTGGTAATGGGGCAACACTCTGTATCTCTCTCTCGCAGAGCCCGGCAGCCAAATTCAAAATGTCCAGCGATTGCTCCCACACGAAAGCTGCCAGCACTGAAAGCTGTAGTTGGTTTTCACTGCCCCTTGGAACTCCATTCGCTGCCACACAGACATTCGCGTTCTGCAAAAGCTTTGGTTGGTAATGGGTCAACACTATGTATGTCTCTCTCGCACAGCCCGGCAGCCAAATTCGAAATGTCTAGCGATTGCTCTCACACAAAAGCTGCCAACACGGAAAGGTGTAGCTGGTTTTCACTGCCCCTTGGAACTGCACTCGCTGCCACACAGACATTCGCCTTCAACAAAAGCGTTGGTTGGTAATGGGGCAACACTCTGTATCTCTCTCTCGCAGAACCCGGCAGCCAAATTCAAAACGTCCAGCGATTGCTCCCAAACGAAAGCTGCCAGCACGGAAAGATATATCTGGTTTTCACTGCCCCTTGGAACTACGTTCACTGCCACACAGACATTCGCGTTCAGCAAAAGCTTTGGTTGGTAATGGGGCAACACTGTGTATCTCTCTCTCGCAGAGCCCGGCAGCCAAATTCGAAACGTCCAGCGATTGCAACCAAACGAAAGCTGCCAGCACGGAAAGCTGTAGCTGGTTTTCACTGCCCCTTGGAACTACTTTCGCTGCCACACAGACATTCGCGTTCTGCAAAAGCTTTGGTTGGTAATGGGGCAACACTGTGTATCTCTCTCTCGCAGAGCCCGGCAGCCAAATTCGAAACGTCCAGCGATTGCTCCCAAACGAAAGCTGCCAGCACGGAAAGCTGTAGCTGGTTTTCACTGCCCCTTGGAACTACGTTCACTGCCACACAGACATTCGCGTTCTGCAAAAGCTTTGGTTGGTAATGGGGCAACACTGTGTATCTCTCTCTCGCAGAGCCCGGCTGCCAAATTCGAAACGTCAAGCGATTGCTCCCACACAAAAGCTGCCAGCATGTACAGGTGTAGCTGGTTTTCACTGCCCCTTGGAACTGCATTCGCTTGCACACAGACATTCGCGTTCTGCAAAAGCTTTGGTTGTTAATGGCGCAACACTCTTTATCTCTCTCTCGCAGAGCCCGGCAGCCAAATTCGAAACGTCCAGCGATTGCTCCCAAACGAAAGCTGCCAGCACGGAAAGCTGTAGCTGGTTTTCACTTCCCCTTGGAACTGCATTCGCTGCCACACAGACATTCGCGTTCTGCAAAAGCTTTGGTTGGTAATGGGGCAACACTGTGTATCTCTCTCTCGCAGAGCCCGGCAGCCAAATTCGAAACGTCCAGCGATTGCTCCCAAACGAAAGCTGTCAGCACGGACAGCTGTAGCTGGTTTTCACTGCCCCTTGGAACTCCATTCGCTGCCACACAAATATTCGCGTTCTGCAAAAGCTTTGGTTGGTAATGGGGCAACACTCTGTATCTCTCTCTCGCAAAGCCCGGCAGCCAAATTCGAAATGTCGAGCGATTGCTCCCAAACGAAAGCTGCCAGCACTGAAAGCTGTAGCTGGTTTTCACTGCCCCTTGGAACTACGTTCACTGCCACACAGACATTCGCGTTCTGCAAAAGCTTTGGTTGGTAATGGGGCAGCACTGTGTATCTCTCCCTCGTAGAGCCCGGCTGCCAAATTCGAAACGTCCAGCGATTGCTCCCACACGAAAGCTGCCAGCACGGAGAGCTGTAGCTGGTTTTCACTGCCCCTTGGAACTGCATTCGCTGCCACACAGACATTCGCGTTCTGCAAAAGCTTTGGTTGTTAATGGGGCAACACTGTTTATCTCTCTCTCGCAGAGCCCGGCAGCCAAATTCGAAACGTCCAGCGATTGCTCCCAAACGAAAGCTGCCAGCACTGAAAGCTGTAGCTGGTTTTCACTGCCCCTTGGAACTGCATTCGCTGCCACACAGACATTCGCGTTCTGCAAAAGCTTTGGTTGGTAATGGGGCAACACTGTGTATCTCTCTCTCGCAGAGCCCGGCAGCCAAATTCGAAACGTCCAGCGATTGCTCCCAAACGAAAGCTGTCAGCACGGACAGCTGTAGCTGGTTTTCACTGCCCCTTGGAGCTCCATTCGCTGCCACACAAATATTCGCGTTCTGCAAAAGCTTTGGTTGGTAATGGGGCAACACTCTGTATCTCTCTCTTGCAGAGCCAGGCAGCCAAATTCGAAATGTCCAGCGATTGCTCCCACACGAAAGCTGCCAGCACGGAAAGATATAGCTGGTTTTCACTGCCCCTTGGAACTGCATTCGCTGCCACACAGACATTCGCGTTCTACAAAAGCTTTGGTTGGTAATGGGGCAACACTCTGTATCTCTCTCTCGCAGAGCCCGGCTGCCAAATTCCAAACGTCCAGCGATTGCGTACACACGAAAGCTGCCAACACTGAAAGCTGTAGCTGGTTTTCACTGCCCCTTGGAACTCCACTCGCTGCCACACAGACATTCGCGTTCTGCAAATCTTTGGCTGGTAATGGGGCAACACTCTGTATCTCTCCCTCGCAGAGCCCGGCAGCCAAATTCGAAACGTCCAGTGATTGCTCCCAAACGAAAGCTGCCAGCACTGAAAGCTGTAGCTGGTTTTCACTGCCCCTTGGAACTACGTTCACTGCCACACAGACATTCGCGTTCTGCAAAAGCTTTGGTTGGTAATGGGGCAACACTCTGTATCTCTCTGTCGCACAGCCCGGCAGCCAAATTCGAAACGTCCAGCGATTGCTCCCACACGAAACGTGCCAGCACTGTAAGCTATAGCTGGTTTTCACTGCCCCTTGGAACTGCATGCGCTGCCACACAGACATTCGCCTTCTACAAAAGCTTTGGTTGGTAATGGGGCAACACTCTGTATCTCTCTCTCGCAGAGCCCGGCAGCCAAATTCGAAACGTCCAGCGATTGCTCCCAAACGAAAGCTGCTAGCACGGAAAGATATAGCTGGTTTTCACTGCCCCTTGGAACTACGTTCACTGCCACACAGACATTCGCGTTCTGCAAAAGCTTTGGTTGGTAATGAGTCAACACTGTGTATCTCTCTCTCGCAGAGCCCGGCTGCCAAATTCCAAACGTCCAGCGATTGTGTACACACGAAAGCTGCCAACACTGAAAGCTGTAGCTGGTTTTCACTGCCCCATGGAACTCCGTTCGCTGCCACACAGACATTTGCGTTCTGCAAAAGCTTTGGTTGGTAATGGGGCAACACTCTGTATCTCTCTCTCGCAGAGTCCGGCTGCCAAATTCGAAACGTCCAGCGATTGCTCCCAAACGAAAGCTGCCAGCACAGAAAGCTGTAGCTGGTTTTCACTGCCCCTTGGAACTGCATTCGCTGCCACACAGACATTCGCGTTCTGCAGATGCTTTGGTTGGTAGTCGGGCAACACTGTGTATCTCTCTCTTGCAGAACCCGGCAGCCACATACCAAACGTCCAGCCACTGTGCCCGAACGAAAGATGCCAGCACTGAAAGCTGTAGCTGGTTTTCACTGCCCCTTGGATCTGCATTCGCTGCCACAAGTACATTCGCGTTCTGCAGAAGCTTTGGTTGGTAACGGGGCAACACTCTTTATCTCTCTCTCGCAGAGCCCGGCAGCCAAATTATAAACGTCCAGCGATTGCTCCCAAACGAAAGCTGCCAGCATGGAAAGATATACCTGGTTTTCACTGCCCCTTGGAACTGCATTCGCTGCCACACAGACATTCGCCTTCTACAAAAGCTTTGCTTGGTAATGGGGAAACACTCTGTATCTCTCTCTCGCAGAGCCCGGCGGCCAAATTCGAAACGTCCAGCGATTGCTCCGACACGAAAGATGCCAGCACTGAAAGCAGTAGCTGGTTTTCACTGCCCCTTGGAACTACGTTCGCTGCCACACAGACATTCGCGTTCTGCAAAAGCTTTGGTTGGTAATGGGGCAACACTGTGTATGTCTCTCTCGCACAGCCCGGCAGCCAAATTCGAAATGTCTGGCTATTGCTCCCACACAAAAGCTGCCACCATGTAAAGGTGTAGCTGGTTTTCACTGCCCCTTGGAACTCCATTCGCTGCCACACAGACATTCGCGTTCTGCAAAAGCTTTGGTTGGTAATGGGGCAACACTCTGTATCTCTCTCTCGCAGAGCCCGGCAGCCAAATTCGAAACGTCCAGCGATTGCTCCCAAACGAAAGCTGCCAGCACGGAAAGCTGTAGCTGGTTTTCACTGCCCCTTGGAACTGCATTCGCTGCCACACAGACATTCGCGTTCTGCAAAAGCTTTGGTTGGTAATGGGGCAACACTCTGTATCTCTCTGTCGCACAGCCCGGCAGCCAAATTCGAAATGTCCAGCTATTGCTCCCACACGAAACGTGCCAGCACTGTAAGCTATAGCTGGTTTTCACTGCCCCTTGGAACTGCATGCGCTGCCACACAGACATTCGCCTTCTACAAAAGCTTTGGTTGGTAATGGGGCAACACTCTGTATCTCTCACTCGCAGAGCCCGGCTGCCAAATTCCAAACGTCCAGCGATTGCGTACACACGAAAGCTGCCAACACTGAAAGCTGTAGCTGGTTTTCACTGCCCCTTGGATCTACGTTCACTGCCACACAGACATTCGCGTTCTGCAAAAGCTTTGGTTGGTAATGGGGCAACACTGTGTATCTCTCTCTCGCAGAGCCCGGCTGCCAAATTCGAAACGTCCAGCGATTGCTCCCAAACGAAAGCTGCCAGCACAGAAAGCTGTAGCTGGTTTTCACTGCCCCTTGGAACTGCATTCGCTGCCACACAGACATTCGCGTTCTGCAGAAGCTTTGGTTGGTAATGGGGCAACACTCTTTATCTCTCTCTCGCAGAGCCCGGCAGCCAAATTCGAAACGTCCAGCGATTGCTCCCAAACGAAAGCTGCCAGCATGGAAAGATATAGCTGGTTTTCACTGCCCCTTGGAACTGCATTCGCTGCCACACAGACATTCGCCTTCTACAAAAGCTTTGCTTGGTAATGGGGAAACACTCTGTATCTCTCTCTCGCAGAGCCCGGCTGCCAAATTCCAAACGTCCAGCGATTGCTCCGACACGAAATATGCCAGCACTGAAAGCAGTAGCTGGTTTTCACTGCCCCTTGGAACTACGTTCGCTGCCACACAGACATTCGCGTTCTGCAAAAGCTTTGGTTGGTAATGGGGCAACACTCTGTATCTCTCTCTCGCAGAGCCCGGCAGCCAAATTCGAAACGTCCAGCGATTGCTCCCAAACGAAAGCTGCCAGCACGGAAAGCTGTAGCTGGTTTTCACTGCCCCTTGGAACTCCATTCGCTGCCACACAAACATTCGCGTTCTGCAAAAGCTTTGGTTGGTAATGGGGCAACACTCTGTATCTCTCTCTCGCAAAGCCCGGCAGCCAAATTCGAAATGTCCAGCCATTGCTCCCAAACGAAAGCTGCCAGCACTGAAATTTGTAGCTGTTTTTCACTGCCCCTTGGAACTACGTTCGCTGCCACACAGACATTCGCGTTCTGCAAAAGCTTTGGTTGGTAATGGGGCAACACTCTGTATCTCTCTCTCGCAGAGCCCGGCTGCCAAATTCCAAACGTCCAGCGACTGCTCCCAAACGAAAGCTGTCAGCACGGACAGCTGTAGCTGGTTTTCACTGCCCCTTGGAACTCCATTCGCTGCCACACAGACATTCGCGTTCTGCAAAAGCTTTGGTTGGTAATGGGGCAACACTCTGTATCTCTCTCTCGCAGAGCCCGGCTGCCAAATTCGAAACGTCCAGCGATTGCTCCCAAACGAAAGCTGCCAGCACGGAAAGATATAGCTGGTTTTCACTGCCCCTTGGAACTCCATTCGCTGCCACACAAATATTCGCGTTCTGCAAAAGCTTTGGTTGGTAATGGGGCAACACTCTGTATCTCTCTCTTGCAGAGCCAGGCAGCCAAATTCGAAATGTCCAGCGATTGCTCCCACACGAAAGCTGCCAGCACGGAAAGATATAGCTGGTTTTCACTGCCCCTTGGAACTGCATTCGCTGCCACACAGACATTCGCGTTCTACAAAAGCTTTGGTTGGTAATGGGGCAACACTCTGTATCTGTCTCTCGCAGAGCCCGGCTGCCAAATTCCAAACGTCCAGCGATTGCGTACACACGAAAGCTGCCAACACTGAAAGCTGTAGCTGGTTTTCACTGCCCCTTGGAACTCCACTCGCTGCCACACAGACATTCGCGTTCTGCAAATCTTTGGCTGGTAATGGGGCAACACTCTGTATCTCTCTCTCGCAGAGCCCGGCAGCCAAATTCGAAACGTCCAGTGATTGCTCCCAAACGAAAGCTGCCAGCACTGAAAGCTGTAGCTGGTTTTCACTGCCCCTTGGAACTACGTTCACTGCCACACAGACATTCGCGTTCTGCAAAAGCTTTGGTTGGTAATGGGGCAACGCTCTGTATCTCTCTGTCGCACAGCCCGGCAGCCAAATTCGAAACGTCCAGCGATTGCTCCCACACGAAACGTGCCAGCACTGTAAGCTATAGCTGGTTTTCACTGCCCCTTGGAACTGCATGCGCTGCCACACAGACATTCGCCTTCTACAAAAGCTTTGGTTGGTAATGGGGCAACACTCTGTATCTCTCTCTCGCAGAGCCCGGCAGCCAAATTCGAAACGTCCAGCGATTGCTCCCAAACGAAAGCTGCTAGCACGGAAAGATATAGCTGGTTTTCACTGCCCCTTGGAACTACGTTCACTGCCACACAGACATTCGCGTTCTGCAAAAGCTTTGGTTGGTAATGAGTCAACACTGTGTATCTCTCTCTCGCAGAGCCCGGCTGCCAAATTCCAAACGTCCAGCGATTGTGTACACACGAAAGCTGCCAACACTGAAAGCTGTAGCTGGTTTTCACTGCCCCATGGAACTCCGTTCGCTGCCACACAGACATTTGCGTTCTGCAAAAGCTTTGGTTGGTAATGGGGCAACACTCTGTATCTCTCTCTCGCAGAGTCCGGCTGCCAAATTCGAAACGTCCAGCGATTGCTCCCAAACGAAAGCTGCCAGCACAGAAAGCTGTAGCTGGTTTTCACTGCCCCTTGGAACTGCATTCGCTGCCACACAGACATTCGCGTTCTGCAGATGCTTTGGTTGGTAGTCGGGCAACACTGTGTATCTCTCTCTTGCAGAACCCGGCAGCCACATACCAAACGTCCAGCCACTGTGCCCGAACGAAAGATGCCAGCACTGAAAGCTGTAGCTGGTTTTCACTGCCCCTTGGATCTGCATTCGCTGCCACAAGTACATTGGCGTTCTGCAGAAGCTTTGGTTGGTAACGGGGCAACACTCTTTATCTCTCTCTCGCAGAGCCCGGCAGCCAAATTATAAACGTCCAGCGATTGCTCCCAAACGAAAGCTGCCAGCATGGAAAGATATACCTGGTTTTCACTGCCCCTTGGAACTGCATTCGCTGCCACACAGACATTCGCCTTCTACAAAAGCTTTGCTTGGTAATGGGGAAACACTCTGTATCTCTCTCTCGCAGAGCCCGGCGGCCAAATTCGAAACGTCCAGCGATTGCTCCGACACGAAAGATGCCAGCACTGAAAGCAGTAGCTGGTTTTCACTGCCCCTTGGAACTACGTTCGCTGCCACACAGACATTCGCGTTCTGCAAAAGCTTTGGTTGGTAATGGGGCAACACTGTGTATGTCTCTCTCGCACAGCCCGGCAGCCAAATTCGAAATGTCTAGCTATTGCTCCCACACAAAAGCTGCCACCATGTAAAGGTGTAGCTGGTTTTCACTGCCCCTTGGAACTCCATTCGCTGCCACACAGACATTCGCGTTCTGCAGAAGCTTTGGTTGGTAATGGGGCAACACTCTGTATCTCTCTCTCGCAGAGCCCGGCAGCCAAATTCGAAACGTCCAGCGATTGCTCCCAAACGAAAGCTGCCAGCACGGAAAGCTGTAGCTGGTTTTCACTGCCCCTTGGAACTGCATTCGCTGCCACACAGACATTCGCGTTCTGCAAAAGCTTTGGTTGGTAATGGGGCAACACTCTGTATCTCTCTGTCGCACAGCCCGGCAGCCAAATTCGAAACGTCCAGCGATTGCTCCCAAACGAAAGCTGCCAGCACGGAAAGCTGTAGCTGGTTTTCACTGCCCCTTGGAACTGCGTTCGCTGCCACACAGACATTCGCGTTCTGCAAAAGCTTTGGTTGGTAATGGGGCAACACTGTGTATCTCTCCCTCGTAGAGCCCGGCTGCCAAATTCGAAACGTCCAGCGATTGCTCCCAAACGAAAGCTGCCAGCACGGAAAGCTGTAGCTGGTTTTCACTGCCCCTTGGAACTGCATTCGCTGCCACACAGACATTCGCGTTCTGCAAAAGCTTTGGTTGGTGATGGGGCAACACTGTTTATCTCTCTCTCGCAGAGCCTGGCAGCCAAATTCGAAACGTCCAGCGATGGCTCCCAAACGAAAGCTGCCAGCATGGAAAGATATAGCTGGTTTTCACTGCCCCTTGGAACTGCATTCGCTGCCACACAGACATTCGCCTTCTACAAAAGCTTTGCTTGGTAATGGGGCAACACTCTGTATCTCTCTCTTGCAGAGCCCGGCTGCCAAATTCGAAACGTCCAGCGATTGCTCCGACAGGAAAGATGCCAGCACTGAAAGCAGTAGCTGGTTTTCACTGCCCCTTGGAACTACGTTCGCTGCCACACAGACATTCGCGTTCTGCAAAAGCTTTGGTTGGTAAGGGGGAACACTGTGTATGTCTCTCTCGCACAGCCCGGCAGCCAAATTTGAAATGTCTAGCTATTGCTCCCAAACGAAAGCTGCTAGCACGGAAAGCTGTAGCTGGTTTTCACTGCCCCTTGGAACTCCATTCGCTGCCACACAGACATTCGCGTTCTGCAAAAGCTTTGGTTGGTAATGGGGCAACACTCTGTATCTCTCTCTCGCAGAGCCCGGCAGCCAAATTCGAAACGTCCAGCGATTGCTCCCAAACGAAAGCTGCCAGCACGGAAAGCTGTAGCTGGTTTTCACTGCCCCTTGGAACTGCATTCGCTGCCACACAGACATTCGCGTTCTGCAAAAGCTTTGGTTGGTAATGGGGCAACACTCTGTATCTCTCTCTCGCAGAGCCCGGCTGCCAAATTCCAAACGTCCAGCGACTGCTCCCAAACGAAAGCTGTCAGCACGGACAGCTGTAGCTGGTTTTCACTGCCCCTTGGAACTCCATTCGCTGCCACACAGACATTCGCGTTCTGCAAAAGCTTTGGTTGGTAATGGGGCAACACTCTGTATCTCTCTCTCGCAGAGCCCGGCTGCCAAATTCCAAACGTCCAGCGATTGCGTACACACGAAAGCTGCCAACACTGAAAGCTGTAGCTGGTTTTCACTGCCCCTTGGATCTACGTTCACTGCCACACAGACATTCGCGTTCTGCAAAAGCTTTGGTTGGTAATGGGGCAACACTGTGTATCTCTCTCTCGCAGAGCCCGGCTGCCAAATTCGAAACGTCCAGCGATTGCTCCCAAACGAAAGCTGCCAGCACAGAAAGCTGTAGCTGGTTTTCACTGCCCCTTGGAACTGCATTCGCTGCCACACAGACATTCGCGTTCTGCAGAAGCTTTGGTTGGTAATGGGGCAACACTCTTTATCTCTCTCTCGCACAGCCCGGCAGCCAAATTCGAAACGTTCAGCGATTGCTCCCAAACGAAAGCTGCCAGCATGGAAAGATATAGCTGGTTTTCACTGCCCCTTGGAACTGCATTCGCTGCCACACAGACATTCGCCTTCTACAAAAGCTTTGCTTGGTAATGGGGAAACACTCTGTATCTCTCTCTCGCAGAGCCCGGCTGCCAAATTCCAAACGTCCAGCGATTGCTCCGACACGAAATATGCCAGCACTGAAAGCAGTAGCTGGTTTTCACTGCCCCTTGGAACTACGTTCGCTGCCACACAGACATTCGCGTTCTGCAAAAGCTTTGGTTGGTAATGGGGCAACACTCTGTATCTCTCTCTCGCAGAGCCCGGCAGCCAAATTCGAAACGTCCAGCGATTGCTCCCAAACGAAAGCTGCCAGCACGGAAAGCTGTAGCTGGTTTTCACTGCCCCTTGGAACTCCATTCGCTGCCACACAAACATGCGCGTTCTGCAAAAGCTTTGGTTGGTAATGGGGCAACACTCTGTATCTCTCTCTCGCAAAGCCCGGCAGCCAAATTCGAAATGTCCAGCGATTGCTCCCAAACGAAAGCTGCCAGCACTGAAATTTGTAGCTGTTTTTCACTGCCCCTTGGAACTACGTTCGCTGCCACACAGACATTCGCGTTCTGCAAAAGCTTTGGTTGGTAATGGGGCAACACTCTGTATCTCTCTCTCGCAGAGCCCGGCTGCCAAATTCCAAACGTCCAGCGACTGCTCCCAAACGAAAGCTGTCAGCACGGACAGCTGTAGCTGGTTTTCACTGCCCCTTGGAACTCCATTCGCTGCCACACAGACATTCGCGTTCTGCAAAAGCTTTGGTTGGTAATGGGGCAACACTCTGTATCTCTCTCTCGCAGAGCCCGGCTGCCAAATTCGAAACGTCCAGCGATTGCTCCCAAACGAAAGCTGCCAGCACGGAAAGCTGCAGCTGGTTTTCACTGCCCCTTGGAACTGCATTCGCTGCCACACAGACATTCGCGTTCTGCAGAAGCTTTGGTTGGTAATGGGGCAACACTGTGTATCTCTCTCTTGCAGAGCCCGGCAGCCAAATTCGAAATGTCCAGCGATTGCTCCCACACGAAAGCTGCCAGCACGGAAAGATATAGCTGGTTTTCACTGCCCCTTGGAACTGCATTCGCTGCCACACAGACATTCGCGTTCTGCAAAAGCTTTGCTTGGTAATGGGGAAACACTCTGTATCTCTCTCTCGCAGAGCCCGGCTGCCAAATTCCAAACGTCCAGCGATTGCTCCGACACGAAATATGCCAGCACTGAAAGCAGTAGCTGGTTTTCACTGCCCCTTGGAACTACGTTCGCTGCCACACAGACATTCGCGTTCTGCAAAAGCTTTGGTTGGTAATGGGGCAACACTCTGTATCTCTCTCTCGCAGAGCCCGGCAGCCAAATTCGAAACGTCCAGCGATTGCTCCCAAACGAAAGCTGCCAGCACGGAAAGCTGTAGCTGGTTTTCACTGCCCCTTGGAACTCCATTCGCTGCCACACAAACATTCGCGTTCTGCAAAAGCTTTGGTTGGTAATGGGGCAACACTCTGTATCTCTCTCTCGCAAAGCCCGGCAGCCAAATTCGAAATGTCCAGCGATTGCTCCCAAACGAAAGCTGCCAGCACTGAAATCTGTAGCTGTTTTTCACTGCCCCTTGGAACTACGTTTACTGCCACACAGACATTCGCGTTCTGCAAAAGCTTTGGTTGGTAATGGGGCAGCACTGTGTATCTCTCCCTCATAGAGCCCGGCTGACAAATTCGAAACGTCCAGCGATTGCTCCCAAACGAAAGCTGCCAGCACGGAAAGCTGTAGCTGGTTTTCACTGCCCCTTGGAACTACGTTCACTGCCACACAGACATTCGCGTTCTGCAAAAGCTTTGGTTGGTAATGGGGCAACACTCTGTATCTCTCTCTCGCAGAGCCCAGCTGCCAAATTCCAAATGTCCAGCGATTGCGTACACACGAAAGCTGCCAACACTGAAAGCTGTAGCTGGTTTTCACTGCCCCTTGGAACTCCATTCGCTGCCACACAGACATTCGCGTTCTGCAAATCTTTGGCTGGTAATGGGGCAACACTCTGTATCTCTCTCTCGCAGAGCCCGGCAGCCAAATTAGAAACGTCCAGTGATTGCTCCCAAACGAAAGCTGCCAGCACTGAAAGCTGTAGCTGGTTTTCACTGCCCCTTGGAACTGCATTCGCTGCCACCCAGACATTCGCGTTCTGCTGAAGCTTTGGTTGGTAATGGGGCAACACTCTGTATCTCTCTCTTGCAGAGCCCGGCAGCCAAATTCGAAACGTCCAGCGATTGCTCCCAAACGAAAGCTACCAGCACTGAAAGCTGTAGCTGGTTTTCACTGCCCCTTGGAACTACGTTCACTGCCACACAGACATTCGCGTTCTGCAAAAGCTTTGGTTGGTAATGGGGCAACACTGTGTATCTCTCTCTCGTAGAGCCCGGCTGCCAAATTCGAAACGTCCAGCGATTGCTCCCAAACGAAAGCTGCCAGCACAGAAAGCTGTAGCTGGGTTTCACTGCCCCTTGGAGCTCCATTCGCTGCCACACAGACATTCGCCTTCTACAAAAGCTTTGCTTGGTAATGGGGAAACACTCTGTATCTCTCTCTCGCAGAGCCCGGCTGCCAAATTCGAAACGTCCAGCGATTGCTCCGACACGAAAGATGCCAGCACTGAAAGCAGTAGCTGCTTTTCACTGCCCCTTGGAACTACGTTCGCTGCCACACAGACATTCGCGTTCTGTAAAAGCTTTGGTTGGTAATGGGGCAACACTCTTTATCTCTCTCTCGCAGAGCCCGGCAGCCAAATTCGAAATGTCCAGCGATTGCTCCCACACGAAAGCTGCCAGCACGGAAAGATATAGCTGGTTTTCACTGCCCCTTGGAACTGCATTCGCTGCCACCCAGACATTCGCGTTCTGCAGAAGCTTTGGTTGGTAATGGGGCAACACTCTGTATGTCTCTCTCGCAGAGCCCGGCAGCCAAATTCAAAATGTCCAGCGATTGCTCCCACACAAAAGCTGCCAGCACTGAAACCTGTCGTTGGTTTTCACTGCCCCTTGGAACTCCATTCGCTGCCACACAGACATTCGCGTTCTGCAAAAGCTTTGGTTGGTAATGGGTCAACACTATGTATGTCTCTCTCGCACAGCCCGGCAGCCAAATTCGAAATGTCTAGCGATTGCTCTCACACAAAAGCTGCCAACACGGAAAGGTGTAGCTGGTTTTCACTGCCCCTTGGAACTGCACTCGCTGCCACACAGACATTCGCCTTCTACAAAAGCTTTGGTTGGTAATGGGGCAACACTCTGTATCTCTCTGTCGCAGAACCCGGCAGCCAAATTCAAAACGTCCAGCGATTGCTCCCAAACGAAACCTGCCAGCACGGAAAGATATATCTGGTTTTCACTGCCCCTTGGAACTACGTTCACTGCCACACAGACATTCGCGTTCTGCAAAAGCTTTGGTTGGTAATGGGGCAACACTCTGTATCTCTCTCTCGCAGAGCCCGGCAGCCAAATTCGAAACGTCCAGCGATTGCTCCCAAACGAAAGCTGCCAGCACGGAAAGCTGTAGCTGGTTTTCACTGCCCCTTGGAACTCCATTCGCTGCCACACAAACATTCGCGTTCTGCAAAAGCTTTGGTTGGTAATGGGGCAACACTCTGTATCTCTCTCTCGCAAAGCCCGGCAGCCAAATTCGAAATGTCCAGCGATTGCTCCCAAACGAAAGCTGCCAGCACTGAAATTTGTAGCTGTTTTTCACTGCCCCTTGGAACTACGTTCGCTGCCACACAGACATTCGCGTTCTGCAAAAGCTTTGGTTGGTAATGGGGCAACACTCTGTATCTCTCTCTCGCAGAGCCCGGCTGCCAAATTCCAAACGTCCAGCGACTGCTCCCAAACGAAAGCTGTCAGCACGGACAGCTGTAGCTGGTTTTCACTGCCCCTTGGAACTCCATTCGCTGCCACACAGACATTCGCGTTCTGCAAAAGCTTTGGTTGGTAATGGGGCAACACTCTGTATCTCTCTCTCGCAGAGCCCGGCTGCCAAATTCGAAACGTCCAGCGATTGCTCCCAAACGAAAGCTGCCAGCACGGAAAGCTGCAGCTGGTTTTCACTGCCCCTTGGAACTGCATTCGCTGCCACACAGACATTCGCGTTCTGCAGAAGCTTTGGTTGGTAATGGGGCAACACTGTGTATCTCTCTCTTGCAGAGCCCGGCAGCCAAATTCGAAATGTCCAGCGATTGCTCCCACACGAAAGCTGCCAGCACGGAAAGATATAGCTGGTTTTCACTGCCCCTTGGAACTGCATTCGCTGCCACACAGACATTCGCGTTCTGCAAAAGCTTTGGTTGGTAATGGGGCAACACTCTGTATCTCTCACTCGCAGAGCCCGGCTGCCAAATTCCAAACGTCCAGCGATTGCTCCCAAACGAAAGCTGCCAGCACGGAAAGATATAGCTGGTTTTCACTGCCCCTTGGAACTCCATTCGCTGCCACACAAATATTCGCGTTCTGCAAAAGCTTTGGTTGGTAATGGGGCAACACTCTGTATCTCTCTCTTGCAGAGCCAGGCAGCCAAATTCGAAATGTCCAGCGATTGCTCCCACACGAAAGCTGCCAGCACGGAAAGATATAGCTGGTTTTCACTGCCCCTTGGAACTGCATTCGCTGCCACACAGACATTCGCGTTCTACAAAAGCTTTGGTTGGTAATGGGGCAACACTCTGTATCTGTCTCTCGCAGAGCCCGGCTGCCAAATTCCAAACGTCCAGCGATTGCGTACACACGAAAGCTGCCAACACTGAAAGCTGTAGCTGGTTTTCACTGCCCCTTGGAACTCCACTCGCTGCCACACAGACATTCGCGTTCTGCAAATCTTTGGCTGGTAATGGGGCAACACTCTGTATCTCTCTCTCGCAGAGCCCGGCAGCCAAATTCGAAACGTCCAGTGATTGCTCCCAAACGAAAGCTGCCAGCACTGAAAGCTGTAGCTGGTTTTCACTGCCCCTTGGAACTACGTTCACTGCCACACAGACATTCGCGTTCTGCAAAAGCTTTGGTTGGTAATGGGGCAACGCTCTGTATCTCTCTGTCGCACAGCCCGGCAGCCAAATTCGAAACGTCCAGCGATTGCTCCCACACGAAACGTGCCAGCACTGTAAGCTATAGCTGGTTTTCACTGCCCCTTGGAACTGCATGCGCTGCCACACAGACATTCGCCTTCTACAAAAGCTTTGGTTGGTAATGGGGCAACACTCTGTATCTCTCTCTCGCAGAGCCCGGCAGCCAAATTCGAAACGTCCAGCGATTGCTCCCAAACGAAAGCTGCTAGCACGGAAAGATATAGCTGGTTTTCACTGCCCCTTGGAACTACGTTCACTGCCACACAGACATTCGCGTTCTGCAAAAGCTTTGGTTGGTAATGAGTCAACACTGTGTATCTCTCTCTCGCAGAGCCCGGCTGCCAAATTCCAAACGTCCAGCGATTGTGTACACACGAAAGCTGCCAACACTGAAAGCTGTAGCTGGTTTTCACTGCCCCATGGAACTCCGTTCGCTGCCACACAGACATTTGCGTTCTGCAAAAGCTTTGGTTGGTAATGGGGCAACACTCTGTATCTCTCTCTCGCAGAGTCCGGCTGCCAAATTCGAAACGTCCAGCGATTGCTCCCAAACGAAAGCTGCCAGCACAGAAAGCTGTAGCTGGTTTTCACTGCCCCTTGGAACTGCATTCGCTGCCACACAGACATTCGCGTTCTGCAGATGCTTTGGTTGGTAGTCGGGCAACACTGTGTATCTCTCTCTTGCAGAACCCGGCAGCCACATACCAAACGTCCAGCCACTGTGCCCGAACGAAAGATGCCAGCACTGAAAGCTGTAGCTGGTTTTCACTGCCCCTTGGATCTGCATTCGCTGCCACAAGTACATTGGCGTTCTGCAGAAGCTTTGGTTGGTAACGGGGCAACACTCTTTATCTCTCTCTCGCAGAGCCCGGCAGCCAAATTATAAACGTCCAGCGATTGCTCCCAAACGAAAGCTGCCAGCATGGAAAGATATACCTGGTTTTCACTGCCCCTTGGAACTGCATTCGCTGCCACACAGACATTCGCCTTCTACAAAAGCTTTGCTTGGTAATGGGGAAACACTCTGTATCTCTCTCTCGCAGAGCCCGGCGGCCAAATTCGAAACGTCCAGCGATTGCTCCGACACGAAAGATGCCAGCACTGAAAGCAGTAGCTGGTTTTCACTGCCCCTTGGAACTACGTTCGCTGCCACACAGACATTCGCGTTCTGCAAAAGCTTTGGTTGGTAATGGGGCAACACTGTGTATGTCTCTCTCGCACAGCCCGGCAGCCAAATTCGAAATGTCTAGCTATTGCTCCCACACAAAAGCTGCCACCATGTAAAGGTGTAGCTGGTTTTCACTGCCCCTTGGAACTCCATTCGCTGCCACACAGACATTCGCGTTCTGCAGAAGCTTTGGTTGGTAATGGGGCAACACTCTGTATCTCTCTCTCGCAGAGCCCGGCAGCCAAATTCGAAACGTCCAGCGATTGCTCCCAAACGAAAGCTGCCAGCACGGAAAGCTGTAGCTGGTTTTCACTGCCCCTTGGAACTGCATTCGCTGCCACACAGACATTCGCGTTCTGCAAAAGCTTTGGTTGGTAATGGGGCAACACTCTGTATCTCTCTGTCGCACAGCCCGGCAGCCAAATTCGAAACGTCCAGCGATTGCTCCCAAACGAAAGCTGCCAGCACGGAAAGCTGTAGCTGGTTTTCACTGCCCCTTGGAACTGCGTTCGCTGCCACACAGACATTCGCGTTCTGCAAAAGCTTTGGTTGGTAATGGGGCAACACTGTGTATCTCTCCCTCGTAGAGCCCGGCTGCCAAATTCGAAACGTCCAGCGATTGCTCCCAAACGAAAGCTGCCAGCACGGAAAGCTGTAGCTGGTTTTCACTGCCCCTTGGAACTGCATTCGCTGCCACACAGACATTCGCGTTCTGCAAAAGCTTTGGTTGGTGATGGGGCAACACTGTTTATCTCTCTCTCGCAGAGCCTGGCAGCCAAATTCGAAACGTCCAGCGATGGCTCCCAAACGAAAGCTGCCAGCATGGAAAGATATAGCTGGTTTTCACTGCCCCTTGGAACTGCATTCGCTGCCACACAGACATTCGCCTTCTACAAAAGCTTTGCTTGGTAATGGGGCAACACTCTGTATCTCTCTCTTGCAGAGCCCGGCTGCCAAATTCGAAACGTCCAGCGATTGCTCCGACAGGAAAGATGCCAGCACTGAAAGCAGTAGCTGGTTTTCACTGCCCCTTGGAACTACGTTCGCTGCCACACAGACATTCGCGTTCTGCAAAAGCTTTGGTTGGTAAGGGGGAACACTGTGTATGTCTCTCTCGCACAGCCCGGCAGCCAAATTTGAAATGTCTAGCTATTGCTCCCAAACGAAAGCTGCTAGCACGGAAAGCTGTAGCTGGTTTTCACTGCCCCTTGGAACTCCATTCGCTGCCACACAGACATTCGCGTTCTGCAAAAGCTTTGGTTGGTAATGGGGCAACACTCTGTATCTCTCTCTCGCAGAGCCCGGCAGCCAAATTCGAAACGTCCAGCGATTGCTCCCAAACGAAAGCTGCCAGCACGGAAAGCTGTAGCTGGTTTTCACTGCCCCTTGGAACTGCATTCGCTGCCACACAGACATTCGCGTTCTGCAAAAGCTTTGGTTGGTAATGGGGCAACACTCTGTATCTCTCTCTCGCAGAGCCCGGCTGCCAAATTCCAAACGTCCAGCGACTGCTCCCAAACGAAAGCTGTCAGCACGGACAGCTGTAGCTGGTTTTCACTGCCCCTTGGAACTCCATTCGCTGCCACACAGACATTCGCGTTCTGCAAAAGCTTTGGTTGGTAATGGGGCAACACTCTGTATCTCTCTCTCGCAGAGCCCGGCTGCCAAATTCCAAACGTCCAGCGATTGCGTACACACGAAAGCTGCCAACACTGAAAGCTGTAGCTGGTTTTCACTGCCCCTTGGATCTACGTTCACTGCCACACAGACATTCGCGTTCTGCAAAAGCTTTGGTTGGTAATGGGGCAACACTGTGTATCTCTCTCTCGCAGAGCCCGGCTGCCAAATTCGAAACGTCCAGCGATTGCTCCCAAACGAAAGCTGCCAGCACAGAAAGCTGTAGCTGGTTTTCACTGCCCCTTGGAACTGCATTCGCTGCCACACAGACATTCGCGTTCTGCAGAAGCTTTGGTTGGTAATGGGGCAACACTCTTTATCTCTCTCTCGCACAGCCCGGCAGCCAAATTCGAAACGTTCAGCGATTGCTCCCAAACGAAAGCTGCCAGCATGGAAAGATATAGCTGGTTTTCACTGCCCCTTGGAACTGCATTCGCTGCCACACAGACATTCGCCTTCTACAAAAGCTTTGCTTGGTAATGGGGAAACACTCTGTATCTCTCTCTCGCAGAGCCCGGCTGCCAAATTCCAAACGTCCAGCGATTGCTCCGACACGAAATATGCCAGCACTGAAAGCAGTAGCTGGTTTTCACTGCCCCTTGGAACTACGTTCGCTGCCACACAGACATTCGCGTTCTGCAAAAGCTTTGGTTGGTAATGGGGCAACACTCTGTATCTCTCTCTCGCAGAGCCCGGCAGCCAAATTCGAAACGTCCAGCGATTGCTCCCAAACGAAAGCTGCCAGCACGGAAAGCTGTAGCTGGTTTTCACTGCCCCTTGGAACTCCATTCGCTGCCACACAAACATGCGCGTTCTGCAAAAGCTTTGGTTGGTAATGGGGCAACACTCTGTATCTCTCTCTCGCAAAGCCCGGCAGCCAAATTCGAAATGTCCAGCGATTGCTCCCAAACGAAAGCTGCCAGCACTGAAATTTGTAGCTGTTTTTCACTGCCCCTTGGAACTACGTTCGCTGCCACACAGACATTCGCGTTCTGCAAAAGCTTTGGTTGGTAATGGGGCAACACTCTGTATCTCTCTCTCGCAGAGCCCGGCTGCCAAATTCCAAACGTCCAGCGACTGCTCCCAAACGAAAGCTGTCAGCACGGACAGCTGTAGCTGGTTTTCACTGCCCCTTGGAACTCCATTCGCTGCCACACAGACATTCGCGTTCTGCAAAAGCTTTGGTTGGTAATGGGGCAACACTCTGTATCTCTCTCTCGCAGAGCCCGGCTGCCAAATTCGAAACGTCCAGCGATTGCTCCCAAACGAAAGCTGCCAGCACGGAAAGCTGCAGCTGGTTTTCACTGCCCCTTGGAACTGCATTCGCTGCCACACAGACATTCGCGTTCTGCAGAAGCTTTGGTTGGTAATGGGGCAACACTGTGTATCTCTCTCTTGCAGAGCCCGGCAGCCAAATTCGAAATGTCCAGCGATTGCTCCCACACGAAAGCTGCCAGCACGGAAAGATATAGCTGGTTTTCACTGCCCCTTGGAACTGCATTCGCTGCCACACAGACATTCGCGTTCTGCAAAAGCTTTGCTTGGTAATGGGGAAACACTCTGTATCTCTCTCTCGCAGAGCCCGGCTGCCAAATTCCAAACGTCCAGCGATTGCTCCGACACGAAATATGCCAGCACTGAAAGCAGTAGCTGGTTTTCACTGCCCCTTGGAACTACGTTCGCTGCCACACAGACATTCGCGTTCTGCAAAAGCTTTGGTTGGTAATGGGGCAACACTCTGTATCTCTCTCTCGCAGAGCCCGGCAGCCAAATTCGAAACGTCCAGCGATTGCTCCCAAACGAAAGCTGCCAGCACGGAAAGCTGTAGCTGGTTTTCACTGCCCCTTGGAACTCCATTCGCTGCCACACAAACATTCGCGTTCTGCAAAAGCTTTGGTTGGTAATGGGGCAACACTCTGTATCTCTCTCTCGCAAAGCCCGGCAGCCAAATTCGAAATGTCCAGCGATTGCTCCCAAACGAAAGCTGCCAGCACTGAAATCTGTAGCTGTTTTTCACTGCCCCTTGGAACTACGTTTACTGCCACACAGACATTCGCGTTCTGCAAAAGCTTTGGTTGGTAATGGGGCAGCACTGTGTATCTCTCCCTCATAGAGCCCGGCTGACAAATTCGAAACGTCCAGCGATTGCTCCCAAACGAAAGCTGCCAGCACGGAAAGCTGTAGCTGGTTTTCACTGCCCCTTGGAACTACGTTCACTGCCACACAGACATTCGCGTTCTGCAAAAGCTTTGGTTGGTAATGGGGCAACACTCTGTATCTCTCTCTCGCAGAGCCCAGCTGCCAAATTCCAAATGTCCAGCGATTGCGTACACACGAAAGCTGCCAACACTGAAAGCTGTAGCTGGTTTTCACTGCCCCTTGGAACTCCATTCGCTGCCACACAGACATTCGCGTTCTGCAAATCTTTGGCTGGTAATGGGGCAACACTCTGTATCTCTCTCTCGCAGAGCCCGGCAGCCAAATTAGAAACGTCCAGTGATTGCTCCCAAACGAAAGCTGCCAGCACTGAAAGCTGTAGCTGGTTTTCACTGCCCCTTGGAACTGCATTCGCTGCCACCCAGACATTCGCGTTCTGCTGAAGCTTTGGTTGGTAATGGGGCAACACTCTGTATCTCTCTCTTGCAGAGCCCGGCAGCCAAATTCGAAACGTCCAGCGATTGCTCCCAAACGAAAGCTACCAGCACTGAAAGCTGTAGCTGGTTTTCACTGCCCCTTGGAACTACGTTCACTGCCACACAGACATTCGCGTTCTGCAAAAGCTTTGGTTGGTAATGGGGCAACACTGTGTATCTCTCTCTCGTAGAGCCCGGCTGCCAAATTCGAAACGTCCAGCGATTGCTCCCAAACGAAAGCTGCCAGCACAGAAAGCTGTAGCTGGGTTTCACTGCCCCTTGGAGCTCCATTCGCTGCCACACAGACATTCGCCTTCTACAAAAGCTTTGCTTGGTAATGGGGAAACACTCTGTATCTCTCTCTCGCAGAGCCCGGCTGCCAAATTCGAAACGTCCAGCGATTGCTCCGACACGAAAGATGCCAGCACTGAAAGCAGTAGCTGCTTTTCACTGCCCCTTGGAACTACGTTCGCTGCCACACAGACATTCGCGTTCTGTAAAAGCTTTGGTTGGTAATGGGGCAACACTCTTTATCTCTCTCTCGCAGAGCCCGGCAGCCAAATTCGAAATGTCCAGCGATTGCTCCCACACGAAAGCTGCCAGCACGGAAAGATATAGCTGGTTTTCACTGCCCCTTGGAACTGCATTCGCTGCCACCCAGACATTCGCGTTCTGCAGAAGCTTTGGTTGGTAATGGGGCAACACTCTGTATGTCTCTCTCGCAGAGCCCGGCAGCCAAATTCAAAATGTCCAGCGATTGCTCCCACACAAAAGCTGCCAGCACTGAAACCTGTCGTTGGTTTTCACTGCCCCTTGGAACTCCATTCGCTGCCACACAGACATTCGCGTTCTGCAAAAGCTTTGGTTGGTAATGGGTCAACACTATGTATGTCTCTCTCGCACAGCCCGGCAGCCAAATTCGAAATGTCTAGCGATTGCTCTCACACAAAAGCTGCCAACACGGAAAGGTGTAGCTGGTTTTCACTGCCCCTTGGAACTGCACTCGCTGCCACACAGACATTCGCCTTCTACAAAAGCTTTGGTTGGTAATGGGGCAACACTCTGTATCTCTCTGTCGCAGAACCCGGCAGCCAAATTCAAAACGTCCAGCGATTGCTCCCAAACGAAACCTGCCAGCACGGAAAGATATATCTGGTTTTCACTGCCCCTTGGAACTACGTTCACTGCCACACAGACATTCGCGTTCTGCAAAAGCTTTGGTTGGTAATGGGGCAACACTCTGTATCTCTCTCTCGCAGAGCCCGGCAGCCAAATTCGAAACGTCCAGCGATTGCTCCCAAACGAAAGCTGCCAGCACGGAAAGCTGTAGCTGGTTTTCACTGCCCCTTGGAACTCCATTCGCTGCCACACAAACATTCGCGTTCTGCAAAAGCTTTGGTTGGTAATGGGGCAACACTCTGTATCTCTCTCTCGCAAAGCCCGGCAGCCAAATTCGAAATGTCCAGCGATTGCTCCCAAACGAAAGCTGCCAGCACTGAAATTTGTAGCTGTTTTTCACTGCCCCTTGGAACTACGTTCGCTGCCACACAGACATTCGCGTTCTGCAAAAGCTTTGGTTGGTAATGGGGCAACACTCTGTATCTCTCTCTCGCAGAGCCCGGCTGCCAAATTCCAAACGTCCAGCGACTGCTCCCAAACGAAAGCTGTCAGCACGGACAGCTGTAGCTGGTTTTCACTGCCCCTTGGAACTCCATTCGCTGCCACACAGACATTCGCGTTCTGCAAAAGCTTTGGTTGGTAATGGGGCAACACTCTGTATCTCTCTCTCGCAGAGCCCGGCTGCCAAATTCGAAACGTCCAGCGATTGCTCCCAAACGAAAGCTGCCAGCACGGAAAGCTGCAGCTGGTTTTCACTGCCCCTTGGAACTGCATTCGCTGCCACACAGACATTCGCGTTCTGCAGAAGCTTTGGTTGGTAATGGGGCAACACTGTGTATCTCTCTCTTGCAGAGCCCGGCAGCCAAATTCGAAATGTCCAGCGATTGCTCCCACACGAAAGCTGCCAGCACGGAAAGATATAGCTGGTTTTCACTGCCCCTTGGAACTGCATTCGCTGCCACACAGACATTCGCGTTCTGCAAAAGCTTTGCTTGGTAATGGGGAAACACTCTGTATCTCTCTCTCGCAGAGCCCGGCTGCCAAATTCCAAACGTCCAGCGATTGCTCCGACACGAAATATGCCAGCACTGAAAGCAGTAGCTGGTTTTCACTGCCCCTTGGAACTACGTTCGCTGCCACACAGACATTCGCGTTCTGCAAAAGCTTTGGTTGGTAATGGGGCAACACTCTGTATCTCTCTCTCGCAGAGCCCGGCAGCCAAATTCGAAACGTCCAGCGATTGCTCCCAAACGAAAGCTGCCAGCACGGAAAGCTGTAGCTGGTTTTCACTGCCCCTTGGAACTCCATTCGCTGCCACACAAACATTCGCGTTCTGCAAAAGCTTTGGTTGGTAATGGGGCAACACTCTGTATCTCTCTCTCGCAAAGCCCGGCAGCCAAATTCGAAATGTCCAGCGATTGCTCCCAAACGAAAGCTGCCAGCACTGAAATCTGTAGCTGTTTTTCACTGCCCCTTGGAACTACGTTTACTGCCACACAGACATTCGCGTTCTGCAAAAGCTTTGGTTGGTAATGGGGCAGCACTGTGTATCTCTCCCTCATAGAGCCCGGCTGACAAATTCGAAACGTCCAGCGATTGCTCCCAAACGAAAGCTGCCAGCACGGAAAGCTGTAGCTGGTTTTCACTGCCCCTTGGAACTACGTTCACTGCCACACAGACATTCGCGTTCTGCAAAAGCTTTGGTTGGTAATGGGGCAACACTCTGTATCTCTCTCTCGCAGAGCCCAGCTGCCAAATTCCAAATGTCCAGCGATTGCGTACACACGAAAGCTGCCAACACTGAAAGCTGTAGCTGGTTTTCACTGCCCCTTGGAACTCCATTCGCTGCCACACAGACATTCGCGTTCTGCAAATCTTTGGCTGGTAATGGGGCAACACTCTGTATCTCTCTCTCGCAGAGCCCGGCAGCCAAATTAGAAACGTCCAGTGATTGCTCCCAAACGAAAGCTGCCAGCACTGAAAGCTGTAGCTGGTTTTCACTGCCCCTTGGAACTGCATTCGCTGCCACCCAGACATTCGCGTTCTGCTGAAGCTTTGGTTGGTAATGGGGCAACACTCTGTATCTCTCTCTTGCAGAGCCCGGCAGCCAAATTCGAAACGTCCAGCGATTGCTCCCAAACGAAAGCTACCAGCACTGAAAGCTGTAGCTGGTTTTCACTGCCCCTTGGAACTACGTTCACTGCCACACAGACATTCGCGTTCTGCAAAAGCTTTGGTTGGTAATGGGGCAACACTGTGTATCTCTCTCTCGTAGAGCCCGGCTGCCAAATTCGAAACGTCCAGCGATTGCTCCCAAACGAAAGCTGCCAGCACAGAAAGCTGTAGCTGGGTTTCACTGCCCCTTGGAGCTCCATTCGCTGCCACACAGACATTCGCCTTCTACAAAAGCTTTGCTTGGTAATGGGGAAACACTCTGTATCTCTCTCTCGCAGAGCCCGGCTGCCAAATTCGAAACGTCCAGCGATTGCTCCGACACGAAAGATGCCAGCACTGAAAGCAGTAGCTGCTTTTCACTGCCCCTTGGAACTACGTTCGCTGCCACACAGACATTCGCGTTCTGTAAAAGCTTTGGTTGGTAATGGGGCAACACTCTTTATCTCTCTCTCGCAGAGCCCGGCAGCCAAATTCGAAATGTCCAGCGATTGCTCCCACACGAAAGCTGCCAGCACGGAAAGATATAGCTGGTTTTCACTGCCCCTTGGAACTGCATTCGCTGCCACCCAGACATTCGCGTTCTGCAGAAGCTTTGGTTGGTAATGGGGCAACACTCTGTATGTCTCTCTCGCAGAGCCCGGCAGCCAAATTCAAAATGTCCAGCGATTGCTCCCACACAAAAGCTGCCAGCACTGAAACCTGTCGTTGGTTTTCACTGCCCCTTGGAACTCCATTCGCTGCCACACAGACATTCGCGTTCTGCAAAAGCTTTGGTTGGTAATGGGTCAACACTATGTATGTCTCTCTCGCACAGCCCGGCAGCCAAATTCGAAATGTCTAGCGATTGCTCTCACACAAAAGCTGCCAACACGGAAAGGTGTAGCTGGTTTTCACTGCCCCTTGGAACTGCACTCGCTGCCACACAGACATTCGCCTTCTACAAAAGCTTTGGTTGGTAATGGGGCAACACTCTGTATCTCTCTGTCGCAGAACCCGGCAGCCAAATTCAAAACGTCCAGCGATTGCTCCCAAACGAAACCTGCCAGCACGGAAAGATATATCTGGTTTTCACTGCCCCTTGGAACTACGTTCACTGCCACACAGACATTCGCGTTCTGCAAAAGCTTTGGTTGGTAATGGGGCAACACTCTGTATCTCTCTCTCGCAGAGCCCGGCAGCCAAATTCGAAACGTCCAGCGATTGCTCCCAAACGAAAGCTGCCAGCACGGAAAGCTGTAGCTGGTTTTCACTGCCCCTTGGAACTCCATTCGCTGCCACACAAACATTCGCGTTCTGCAAAAGCTTTGGTTGGTAATGGGGCAACACTCTGTATCTCTCTCTCGCAAAGCCCGGCAGCCAAATTCGAAATGTCCAGCGATTGCTCCCAAACGAAAGCTGCCAGCACTGAAATTTGTAGCTGTTTTTCACTGCCCCTTGGAACTACGTTCGCTGCCACACAGACATTCGCGTTCTGCAAAAGCTTTGGTTGGTAATGGGGCAACACTCTGTATCTCTCTCTCGCAGAGCCCGGCTGCCAAATTCCAAACGTCCAGCGACTGCTCCCAAACGAAAGCTGTCAGCACGGACAGCTGTAGCTGGTTTTCACTGCCCCTTGGAACTCCATTCGCTGCCACACAGACATTCGCGTTCTGCAAAAGCTTTGGTTGGTAATGGGGCAACACTCTGTATCTCTCTCTCGCAGAGCCCGGCTGCCAAATTCGAAACGTCCAGCGATTGCTCCCAAACGAAAGCTGCCAGCACGGAAAGCTGCAGCTGGTTTTCACTGCCCCTTGGAACTGCATTCGCTGCCACACAGACATTCGCGTTCTGCAGAAGCTTTGGTTGGTAATGGGGCAACACTGTGTATCTCTCTCTTGCAGAGCCCGGCAGCCAAATTCGAAATGTCCAGCGATTGCTCCCACACGAAAGCTGCCAGCACGGAAAGATATAGCTGGTTTTCACTGCCCCTTGGAACTGCATTCGCTGCCACACAGACATTCGCGTTCTGCAAAAGCTTTGGTTGGTAATGGGGCAACACTCTGTATCTCTCACTCGCAGAGCCCGGCTGCCAAATTCCAAACGTCCAGCGATTGCGTACACACGAAAGCTGCCAACACTGAAAGCTGTAGCTGGTTTTCACTGCCCCTTTGATCTACGTTCACTGCCACACAGACATTCGCGTTCTGCAGAAGCTTTGGTTGGTAATGGGGCAACACTGTGTATCTCTCTCTTGCAGAGCCCGGCAGCCAAATTCGAAATGTCCAGCGATTGCTCCCACACGAAAGCTGCCAGCACGGAAAGATATAGCTGGTTTTCACTGCCCCTTGGAACTGCATTCGCTGCCACACAGACATTCGCGTTCTGCAAAAGCTTTGGTTGGTAATGGGGCAACACTCTGTATCTCTCACTCGCAGAGCCCGGCTGCCAAATTCCAAACGTCCAGCGATTGCGTACACACGAAAGCTGCCAACACTGAAAGCTGTAGCTGGTTTTCACTGCCCCTTGGATCTACGTTCACTGCCACACAGACATTCGCGTTCTGCAAAAGCTTTGGTTGGTAATGGGGCAACACTGTGTATCTCTCTCTCGCAGAGCCCGGCTGCCAAATTCGAAACGTCCAGCGATTGCTCCCAAACGAAAGCTGCCAGCACAGAAAGCTGTAGCTGGTTTTCACTGCCCCTTGGAACTGCATTCGCTGCCACACAGACATTCGCGTTCTGCAGAAGCTTTGGTTGGTAATGGGGCAACACTGTGTATCTCTCTCTCGCAGAGCCCGGCAGCCAAATTCGAAACGTCCAGCGATTGCTCCCAAACGAAAGCTGTCAGCACGGACAGCTGTAGCTGGTTTTCACTGCCCCTTGGAACTCCATTCGCTGCCACACAAATATTCGCGTTCTGCAAAAGCTTTGGTTGGTAATGGGGCAACACTCTGTATCTCTCTCTTGCAGAGCCAGGCAGCCAAATTCGAAATGTCCAGCGATTGCTCCCACACGAAAGCTGCCAGCACGGAAAGATATAGCTGGTTTTCACTGCCCCTTGGAACTGCATTCGCTGCCACACAGACATTCGCGTTCTACAAAAGCTTTGGTTGGTAATGGGGCAACACTCTGTATCTGTCTCTCGCAGAGCCCGGCTGCCAAATTCCAAACGTCCAGCGATTGCGTACACACGAAAGCTGCCAACACTGAAAGCTGTAGCTGGTTTTCACTGCCCCTTGGAACTCCACTCGCTGCCACACAGACATTCGCGTTCTGCAAATCTTTGGCTGGTAATGGGGCAACACTCTGTATCTCTCTCTCGCAGAGCCCGGCAGCCAAATTCGAAACGTCCAGTGATTGCTCCCAAACGAAAGCTGCCAGCACTGAAAGCTGTAGCTGGTTTTCACTGCCCCTTGGAACTACGTTCACTGCCACACAGACATTCGCGTTCTGCAAAAGCTTTGGTTGGTAATGGGGCAACGCTCTGTATCTCTCTGTCGCACAGCCCGGCAGCCAAATTCGAAACGTCCAGCGATTGCTCCCACACGAAACGTGCCAGCACTGTAAGCTATAGCTGGTTTTCACTGCCCCTTGGAACTGCATGCGCTGCCACACAGACATTCGCCTTCTACAAAAGCTTTGGTTGGTAATGGGGCAACACTCTGTATCTCTCTCTCGCAGAGCCCGGCAGCCAAATTCGAAACGTCCAGCGATTGCTCCCAAACGAAAGCTGCTAGCACGGAAAGATATAGCTGGTTTTCACTGCCCCTTGGAACTACGTTCACTGCCACACAGACATTCGCGTTCTGCAAAAGCTTTGGTTGGTAATGAGTCAACACTGTGTATCTCTCTCTCGCAGAGCCCGGCTGCCAAATTCCAAACGTCCAGCGATTGTGTACACACGAAAGCTGCCAACACTGAAAGCTGTAGCTGGTTTTCACTGCCCCATGGAACTCCGTTCGCTGCCACACAGACATTTGCGTTCTGCAAAAGCTTTGGTTGGTAATGGGGCAACACTCTGTATCTCTCTCTCGCAGAGTCCGGCTGCCAAATTCGAAACGTCCAGCGATTGCTCCCAAACGAAAGCTGCCAGCACAGAAAGCTGTAGCTGGTTTTCACTGCCCCTTGGAACTGCATTCGCTGCCACACAGACATTCGCGTTCTGCAGATGCTTTGGTTGGTAGTCGGGCAACACTGTGTATCTCTCTCTTGCAGAACCCGGCAGCCACATACCAAACGTCCAGCCACTGTGCCCGAACGAAAGATGCCAGCACTGAAAGCTGTAGCTGGTTTTCACTGCCCCTTGGATCTGCATTCGCTGCCACAAGTACATTGGCGTTCTGCAGAAGCTTTGGTTGGTAACGGGGCAACACTCTTTATCTCTCTCTCGCAGAGCCCGGCAGCCAAATTATAAACGTCCAGCGATTGCTCCCAAACGAAAGCTGCCAGCATGGAAAGATATACCTGGTTTTCACTGCCCCTTGGAACTGCATTCGCTGCCACACAGACATTCGCCTTCTACAAAAGCTTTGCTTGGTAATGGGGAAACACTCTGTATCTCTCTCTCGCAGAGCCCGGCGGCCAAATTCGAAACGTCCAGCGATTGCTCCGACACGAAAGATGCCAGCACTGAAAGCAGTAGCTGGTTTTCACTGCCCCTTGGAACTACGTTCGCTGCCACACAGACATTCGCGTTCTGCAAAAGCTTTGGTTGGTAATGGGGCAACACTGTGTATGTCTCTCTCGCACAGCCCGGCAGCCAAATTCGAAATGTCTAGCTATTGCTCCCACACAAAAGCTGCCACCACGTAAAGGTGTAGCTGGTTTTCACTGCCCCTTGGAACTCCATTCGCTGCCACACAGACATTCGCGTTCTGCAGAAGCTTTGGTTGGTAATGGGGCAACACTCTGTATCTCTCTCTCGCAGAGCCCGGCAGCCAAATTCGAAACGTCCAGCGATTGCTCCCAAACGAAAGCTGCCAGCACGGAAAGCTGTAGCTGGTTTTCACTGCCCCTTGGAACTGCATTCGCTGCCACACAGACATTCGCGTTCTGCAAAAGCTTTGGTTGGTAATGGGGCAACACTCTGTATCTCTCTGTCGCACAGCCCGGCAGCCAAATTCGAAACGTCCAGCGATTGCTCCCAAACGAAAGCTGCCAGCACGGAAAGCTGTAGCTGGTTTTCACTGCCCCTTGGAACTGCGTTCGCTGCCACACAGACATTCGCGTTCTGCAAAAGCTTTGGTTGGTAATGGGGCAACACTGTGTATCTCTCCCTCGTAGAGCCCGGCTGCCAAATTCGAAACGTCCAGCGATTGCTCCCAAACGAAAGCTGCCAGCACGGAAAGCTGTAGCTGGTTTTCACTGCCCCTTGGAACTGCATTCGCTGCCACACAGACATTCGCGTTCTGCAAAAGCTTTGGTTGGTGATGGGGCAACACTGTTTATCTCTCTCTCGCAGAGCCTGGCAGCCAAATTCGAAACGTCCAGCGATGGCTCCCAAACGAAAGCTGCCAGCATGGAAAGATATAGCTGGTTTTCACTGCCCCTTGGAACTGCATTCGCTGCCACACAGACATTCGCCTTCTACAAAAGCTTTGCTTGGTAATGGGGCAACACTCTGTATCTCTCTCTTGCAGAGCCCGGCTGCCAAATTCGAAACGTCCAGCGATTGCTCCGACAGGAAAGATGCCAGCACTGAAAGCAGTAGCTGGTTTTCACTGCCCCTTGGAACTACGTTCGCTGCCACACAGACATTCGCGTTCTGCAAAAGCTTTGGTTGGTAAGGGGGAACACTGTGTATGTCTCTCTCGCACAGCCCGGCAGCCAAATTTGAAATGTCTAGCTATTGCTCCCAAACGAAAGCTGCTAGCACGGAAAGCTGTAGCTGGTTTTCACTGCCCCTTGGAACTCCATTCGCTGCCACACAGACATTCGCGTTCTGCAAAAGCTTTGGTTGGTAATGGGGCAACACTCTGTATCTCTCTCTCGCAGAGCCCGGCAGCCAAATTCGAAACGTCCAGCGATTGCTCCCAAACGAAAGCTGCCAGCACGGAAAGCTGTAGCTGGTTTTCACTGCCCCTTGGAACTGCATTCGCTGCCACACAGACATTCGCGTTCTGCAAAAGCTTTGGTTGGTAATGGGGCAACACTCTGTATCTCTCTCTCGCAGAGCCCGGCTGCCAAATTCCAAACGTCCAGCGACTGCTCCCAAACGAAAGCTGTCAGCACGGACAGCTGTAGCTGGTTTTCACTGCCCCTTGGAACTCCATTCGCTGCCACACAGACATTCGCGTTCTGCAAAAGCTTTGGTTGGTAATGGGGCAACACTCTGTATCTCTCTCTCGCAGAGCCCGGCTGCCAAATTCCAAACGTCCAGCGATTGCGTACACACGAAAGCTGCCAACACTGAAAGCTGTAGCTGGTTTTCACTGCCCCTTGGATCTACGTTCACTGCCACACAGACATTCGCGTTCTGCAAAAGCTTTGGTTGGTAATGGGGCAACACTGTGTATCTCTCTCTCGCAGAGCCCGGCTGCCAAATTCGAAACGTCCAGCGATTGCTCCCAAACGAAAGCTGCCAGCACAGAAAGCTGTAGCTGGTTTTCACTGCCCCTTGGAACTGCATTCGCTGCCACACAGACATTCGCGTTCTGCAGAAGCTTTGGTTGGTAATGGGGCAACACTCTTTATCTCTCTCTCGCACAGCCCGGCAGCCAAATTCGAAACGTTCAGCGATTGCTCCCAAACGAAAGCTGCCAGCATGGAAAGATATAGCTGGTTTTCACTGCCCCTTGGAACTGCATTCGCTGCCACACAGACATTCGCCTTCTACAAAAGCTTTGCTTGGTAATGGGGAAACACTCTGTATCTCTCTCTCGCAGAGCCCGGCTGCCAAATTCCAAACGTCCAGCGATTGCTCCGACACGAAATATGCCAGCACTGAAAGCAGTAGCTGGTTTTCACTGCCCCTTGGAACTACGTTCGCTGCCACACAGACATTCGCGTTCTGCAAAAGCTTTGGTTGGTAATGGGGCAACACTCTGTATCTCTCTCTCGCAGAGCCCGGCAGCCAAATTCGAAACGTCCAGCGATTGCTCCCAAACGAAAGCTGCCAGCACGGAAAGCTGTAGCTGGTTTTCACTGCCCCTTGGAACTCCATTCGCTGCCACACAAACATGCGCGTTCTGCAAAAGCTTTGGTTGGTAATGGGGCAACACTCTGTATCTCTCTCTCGCAAAGCCCGGCAGCCAAATTCGAAATGTCCAGCGATTGCTCCCAAACGAAAGCTGCCAGCACTGAAATTTGTAGCTGTTTTTCACTGCCCCTTGGAACTACGTTCGCTGCCACACAGACATTCGCGTTCTGCAAAAGCTTTGGTTGGTAATGGGGCAACACTCTGTATCTCTCTCTCGCAGAGCCCGGCTGCCAAATTCCAAACGTCCAGCGACTGCTCCCAAACGAAAGCTGTCAGCACGGACAGCTGTAGCTGGTTTTCACTGCCCCTTGGAACTCCATTCGCTGCCACACAGACATTCGCGTTCTGCAAAAGCTTTGGTTGGTAATGGGGCAACACTCTGTATCTCTCTCTCGCAGAGCCCGGCTGCCAAATTCGAAACGTCCAGCGATTGCTCCCAAACGAAAGCTGCCAGCACGGAAAGCTGCAGCTGGTTTTCACTGCCCCTTGGAACTGCATTCGCTGCCACACAGACATTCGCGTTCTGCAGAAGCTTTGGTTGGTAATGGGGCAACACTGTGTATCTCTCTCTTGCAGAGCCCGGCAGCCAAATTCGAAATGTCCAGCGATTGCTCCCACACGAAAGCTGCCAGCACGGAAAGATATAGCTGGTTTTCACTGCCCCTTGGAACTGCATTCGCTGCCACACAGACATTCGCGTTCTGCAAAAGCTTTGCTTGGTAATGGGGAAACACTCTGTATCTCTCTCTCGCAGAGCCCGGCTGCCAAATTCCAAACGTCCAGCGATTGCTCCGACACGAAATATGCCAGCACTGAAAGCAGTAGCTGGTTTTCACTGCCCCTTGGAACTACGTTCGCTGCCACACAGACATTCGCGTTCTGCAAAAGCTTTGGTTGGTAATGGGGCAACACTCTGTATCTCTCTCTCGCAGAGCCCGGCAGCCAAATTCGAAACGTCCAGCGATTGCTCCCAAACGAAAGCTGCCAGCACGGAAAGCTGTAGCTGGTTTTCACTGCCCCTTGGAACTCCATTCGCTGCCACACAAACATTCGCGTTCTGCAAAAGCTTTGGTTGGTAATGGGGCAACACTCTGTATCTCTCTCTCGCAAAGCCCGGCAGCCAAATTCGAAATGTCCAGCGATTGCTCCCAAACGAAAGCTGCCAGCACTGAAATCTGTAGCTGTTTTTCACTGCCCCTTGGAACTACGTTTACTGCCACACAGACATTCGCGTTCTGCAAAAGCTTTGGTTGGTAATGGGGCAGCACTGTGTATCTCTCCCTCATAGAGCCCGGCTGACAAATTCGAAACGTCCAGCGATTGCTCCCAAACGAAAGCTGCCAGCACGGAAAGCTGTAGCTGGTTTTCACTGCCCCTTGGAACTACGTTCACTGCCACACAGACATTCGCGTTCTGCAAAAGCTTTGGTTGGTAATGGGGCAACACTCTGTATCTCTCTCTCGCAGAGCCCAGCTGCCAAATTCCAAATGTCCAGCGATTGCGTACACACGAAAGCTGCCAACACTGAAAGCTGTAGCTGGTTTTCACTGCCCCTTGGAACTCCATTCGCTGCCACACAGACATTCGCGTTCTGCAAATCTTTGGCTGGTAATGGGGCAACACTCTGTATCTCTCTCTCGCAGAGCCCGGCAGCCAAATTAGAAACGTCCAGTGATTGCTCCCAAACGAAAGCTGCCAGCACTGAAAGCTGTAGCTGGTTTTCACTGCCCCTTGGAACTGCATTCGCTGCCACCCAGACATTCGCGTTCTGCTGAAGCTTTGGTTGGTAATGGGGCAACACTCTGTATCTCTCTCTTGCAGAGCCCGGCAGCCAAATTCGAAACGTCCAGCGATTGCTCCCAAACGAAAGCTACCAGCACTGAAAGCTGTAGCTGGTTTTCACTGCCCCTTGGAACTACGTTCACTGCCACACAGACATTCGCGTTCTGCAAAAGCTTTGGTTGGTAATGGGGCAACACTGTGTATCTCTCTCTCGTAGAGCCCGGCTGCCAAATTCGAAACGTCCAGCGATTGCTCCCAAACGAAAGCTGCCAGCACAGAAAGCTGTAGCTGGGTTTCACTGCCCCTTGGAGCTCCATTCGCTGCCACACAGACATTCGCCTTCTACAAAAGCTTTGCTTGGTAATGGGGAAACACTCTGTATCTCTCTCTCGCAGAGCCCGGCTGCCAAATTCGAAACGTCCAGCGATTGCTCCGACACGAAAGATGCCAGCACTGAAAGCAGTAGCTGCTTTTCACTGCCCCTTGGAACTACGTTCGCTGCCACACAGACATTCGCGTTCTGTAAAAGCTTTGGTTGGTAATGGGGCAACACTCTTTATCTCTCTCTCGCAGAGCCCGGCAGCCAAATTCGAAATGTCCAGCGATTGCTCCCACACGAAAGCTGCCAGCACGGAAAGATATAGCTGGTTTTCACTGCCCCTTGGAACTGCATTCGCTGCCACCCAGACATTCGCGTTCTGCAGAAGCTTTGGTTGGTAATGGGGCAACACTCTGTATGTCTCTCTCGCAGAGCCCGGCAGCCAAATTCAAAATGTCCAGCGATTGCTCCCACACAAAAGCTGCCAGCACTGAAACCTGTCGTTGGTTTTCACTGCCCCTTGGAACTCCATTCGCTGCCACACAGACATTCGCGTTCTGCAAAAGCTTTGGTTGGTAATGGGTCAACACTATGTATGTCTCTCTCGCACAGCCCGGCAGCCAAATTCGAAATGTCTAGCGATTGCTCTCACACAAAAGCTGCCAACACGGAAAGGTGTAGCTGGTTTTCACTGCCCCTTGGAACTGCACTCGCTGCCACACAGACATTCGCCTTCTACAAAAGCTTTGGTTGGTAATGGGGCAACACTCTGTATCTCTCTGTCGCAGAACCCGGCAGCCAAATTCAAAACGTCCAGCGATTGCTCCCAAACGAAACCTGCCAGCACGGAAAGATATATCTGGTTTTCACTGCCCCTTGGAACTACGTTCACTGCCACACAGACATTCGCGTTCAGCAAAAGCTTTGGTTGGTAATGGGGCAACACTGTGTATCTCTCTCTCGCAGAGCCCGGCTGCCAAATTCCAAACGTCCAGCGATTGTGTACACACGAAAGCTGCCAACACTGAAAGCTGTAGCTGGTTTTCACTGCCCCTTGGAACTCCATTCGCTGCCACACAAACATTCGCGTTCTGCAAAAGCTTTGGTTGGTAATGGGGCAACACTCTGTATCTCTCTATCGCAGAGCCCGGCAGCCAAATTCGAAATGTCCAGCGATTGCTCCCAAACGAAAGCTGCCAGCACTGAAAGCTCTAGCTGGTTTTCACTGCCCCTTGGAACTACGTTCACTGCCACCCAGACATTCGCGTTCTGCAAAAGCTTTGGTTGGTAATGGGGCAACACTGTTTATCTCTCTCTCGCAGAGCCCGGCAGCCAAATTCCAAACGTCCAGCGATTGCGTACACACGAAAGCTGCCAGCACGGAAAGCTGTAGCTGGTTTTCACTGCCCCTTGGAACTGCATTCGCTGCCACACAGACATTCGTGTTCTGCAGAAGCTTTGGTTGGTAATGGGGCAACACTGTGTATCTCTCTCTCGCAAGACCGGCAGCCAAATACCAAACGTCCAGCCACTGTGCCCAAACGATAGATGCCAGCACTGAAAGCAGTAGCTGGTTTTCACTGCCCCTTGGACCTGCATTCGCTGCCACAAGGCCATTCGCGTTCTGCAAAAGCTTTGGTTGGTAATGGGGCAAAAGTGTTTATCTCTCTCTCGCAGAGCCCGGCAGCCAAATTGGAAACGTCCAGCGATTGCTCCCAAACGAAAGGTGCCAGCACGGAAAGCTTTAGCTGGTTTTCACTGCCCCTTGGAACTGCATTCGCTGCCACACAGACATTCGCGTTCTGCAAAAGCTTTGATTGGTAATGGGTCAACACTATGTATGTCTCTCTCGCACAGCCCGGCAGCCAAATTCGAAATGTCTAGCGATTGCTCCCAAACGAAAGCTGCCAGCATGGAAAGATATAGCTGGTTTTCACTGCCCCTTGGAACTGCATTCGCTGCCACACAGACATTCGCCTTGTACAAAAGCTTTGGTTGGTAATGGGGCAACACTCTGTATCTCTCTCTCGCAGAGCCCGGCTGCCAAATTCGAAACGTCCAGCGATTGCTCCCAAACGAAAGATGCCAGCACTGAAAGCAGTAGCTGCTTTTCACTGCCCCTTGGAACTACGTTCGCTGCCACACAGACATTCGCGTTCTGCAGAAGCTTTGGTTGGTAATGGGGCAACACTCTGTATCTCTCTCACGCAGAGCCCGGCAGCCAAATTCAAAATGTCCAGCGATTGCTCCCACACAAAAGCTGCCAGCACTGAAAGCTGTAGCTGGTTTTCACTGCCCCTTGGAACTCCATTCGCTGCCACACAGACATTCGCGTTCTGCAAAAGCTTTGGTTGGTAATGGGTCAACACTCTGTATCTCTCTCTTGCAGAGCCCGGCAGCCAAATTCGAAACGTCCAGCGATTGCTTCCAAACGAAAGCTACCAGCTCTGAAAGCTGTATCTGGTTTTCACTGCCCCTTGGAACTACGTTCACTGCCACACAGACATTCGCGTTCTGCAAAAGCTTTGGTTGGTAATGGGGCAACACTCTGTATCTCTCTCTCGCACAGCCCGGCTGCCAAATTCGAAACGTCCAGCGATTGCTCCCAAACGAAAGCTGCCAGCACAGAAAGCTGTAGCTGGGTTTCACTGCCCCTTGGACCTCCATTCGCTGCCACACAGACATTCGCCTTCTACAAAAGCTTTGCTTGGTAATGGGGAAACACTCTGTATCTCTCTCTCACAGAGCCCGGCTGCCAAATTCGAAACGTCCAGGGATTGCTCCGACACGAAAGATGCCAGCACTGAAAGCAGTAGCTGATTTTCACTGCCCCTTGGAACTACGTTCGCTGCCACACAGACATTCGCGTTCTGCAAAAGCTTTGGTTGGTAATGGGGCAACACTCTTTATCTCTCTCTCGCAGAGCCCGGCAGCCAAATTCGAAATGTCCAGCGATTGCTCCCACACGAAAGCTGCCAGCACGGAAAGATATAGCTGGTTTTCACTGCCCCTTGTAACTGCATTCGCTGCCACACAGACATTCGCGTTCTGCAAAAGCTTTGGTTGGTAATGGGGCAACACTCTGTATCTCTCTCTCGCAGAGCCCGGCTGCCAAATTCCAAACGTCCACCGATTGCGTACACACGAAAGCTGCCAACACTGAAAGCTGTAGTTGGTTTTCACTGCCCCTTGGAACTGCATTCGCTGCCACACAGACATTCGCGTTCTGCAGAAGCTTTTTTTGGTAATGGGGCAACACTGTTTATCTCTCTCTCGCAGAGCCCGGCAGCCAAATTAGAAACGTCCAGTGATTGCTCCCAAACGAAAGCTGCCAGCACTGAAAGCTGTAGCTGGTTTTCACTGCCCCTTGGAACTGCGTTCGCTGCCACACAGACATTCGCGTTCTGCAAAAGCTTTGGTTGGTAATGGGGCAACACTCTTTATCTCTCTGTCGCACAGCCCGGCAGCCAAATTCGAAATGTCCAGCTATTGCTCCCACACGAAACCTGCCAGCACTGTAAGCTATAGCTGGTTTTCACTGCCCCTTGGAACTGCATTCGCTGCCACACAGACATTCGCGTTCTGCTAAAGCTTTAGTTGGTAATGGGGCAACAGTGTTTATCTCTCTCTCGCAGAGCCCGGCTGCCAAATACCAAACGTCCAGCCACTGTGCCCAAACGGAAGATGCCAGCACTGAAAGCAGTAGCTGATTTTCACTGCCCTTTGGAACTACGTTCACTGCCACACAGACATTCGCGTTCTGCAAAAGCTTTGGTTGGCAATGGGGCAACACTCTTTATCTCTCTGTCGCACAGCCCGGCAGCCAAATTCGAAATGTCCAGCTATTGCTCCCACACGAAACCTGCCAGCACTGAAAGCAGTAGCTGGTTTTCACTGCCCCTTGGATCTACGTTCACTGCCACACAGACATTCGCGTTCTGCAAAAGCTTTGGTTGGTAATGAGGCAACACTGTGTATGTCTCTCTCGCAGAGCCCGGCAGCCAAATTCGAAATGTCTAGCGATTGCTCCCACACAAAAGCTCCCAGCACGGAAAGCTGTAGCTGGTTTTCACTGCCCCTTGGAACTGCATTCGCTGCCACACAGACATTCGCGTTCTGCAAAAGCTTTGGTAGGTAATGGGGCAACACTCTGTATCTCTCTCTCGCAGAGTCCGGCAGCCAAATTCGAAACGTCCAGCGATTGCTCCCAAACGAAAGCTGCCAGCACGGAAAGATATAGCTGGTTTTCACTGCCCCTTGGATCTACGTTCACTGCCACACAGACATTCGCGTTCTGCAAAAGCTTTGGTTGGTAATGCGGCAACATTGTGTATCTCTCTCTCGCAGAGCCCGGCTGCCAAATTCCAAACGTCCAGCGATTGCTCCGACACGAAAGATGCCAGCACTGAAAGCAGTAGCTGGTTTTCACTGCCCCTTGGAACTCCATTCGCTGCCACACAAACATTCGCGTTCTGCAAAAGCTTTGGTTGGTAATGGGGCAACACTCTGTATCTCTCTATCGCAGAGCCCGGCAGCCAAATTCGAAATGTCCAGCGATTGCTCCCAAACGAAAGCTGCCAGCACTGAAAGCTGTAGCTGGTTTTCACCGCCCCTTGGAACTACGTTCACTGCCACCCAGACATTCGCGTTCTGCAAAAGCTTTGGTTGGTAATGGGGCAACACTGTTTATCTCTCTCTCGCAGAGCCCGGCAGCCAAATTCCAAACGTCCAGCGATTGCGTACACACGAAAGCTGCCAGCACGGAAAGCTGTAGCTGGTTTTCACTGCCCCTTGGAACTGCATTCGCTGCCACACAGACATTCGCGTTCTGCAGAAGCTTTGGTTGGTAATGGGGCAACACTGTGTATCTCTCTCTCGCAAGACCGGCAGCCAAATACCAAACGTCCAGCCACTGTGCCCAAACGATAGATGCCAGCACTGAAAGCAGTAGCTGGTTTTCACTGCCCCTTGGACCTGCATTCGCTGCCACAAGGCCATTCGCGTTCTGCAAAAGCTTTGGTTGGTAATGGGGCAAAAGTGTTTATCTCTCTCTCGCAGAGCCCGGCAGCCAAATTGGAAACGTCCAGCGATTGCTCCCAAACGAAAGCTGCCAGCACGGAAAGCTTTAGCTGGTTTTCACTGCCCCTTGGAACTGCATTCGCTGCCACACAGACATTCGCGTTCTGCAAAAGCTTTGGTTGGTAATGGGTCAACACTATGTATGTCTCTCTCGCACAGCCCGGCAGCCAAATTCGAAATGTCTAGCGATTGCTCCCAAACGAAAGCTGCCAGCATGGAAAGATATAGCTGGTTTTCACTGCCCCTTGGAACTGCATTCGCTGCCACACAGACATTCGCCTTGTACAAAAGCTTTGGTTGGTAATGGGGCAACACTCTGTATCTCTCTCTCGCAGAGCCCGGCTGCCAAATTCGAAACGTCCAGCGATTGCTCCGACACGAAAGATGCCAGCACTGAAAGCAGTAGCTGCTTTTCACTGCCCCTTGGAACTACGTTCGCTGCCACACAGACATTCGCGTTCTGCAGAAGCTTTGGTTGGTAATGGGGCAACACTCTGTATCTCTCTCTCGAAGAGCCCGGCAGCCAAATTCAAAATGTCCAGCGATTGCTCCCACACAAAAGCTGCCAGCACTGAAAGCTGTAGCTGGTTTTCACTGCCCCTTGGAACTCCATTCGCTGCCACACAGACATTCGCGTTCTGCAAAAGCTTTGGTTGGTAATGGGTCAACACTCTGTATCTCTCTCTTGCAGAGCCCGGCAGCCAAATTCGAAACGTCCAGCGATTGCTTCCAAACGAAAGCTACCAGCTCTGAAAGCTGTATCTGGTTTTCACTGCCCCTTGGAACTACGTTCACTGCCACACAGACATTCGCGTTCTGCAAAAGCTTTGGTTGGTAATGGGGCAACACTCTGTATCTCTCTCTCGCACAGCCCGGCTGCTAAATTCGAAACGTCCAGCGATTGCTCCCAAACGAAAGCTGCCAGGACTGAAAGCTGTAGCTGGGTTTCACTGCCCCTTGGACCTCCATTCGCTGCCACACAGACATTCGCCTTCTACAAAAGCTTTGCTTGGTAATGGGGAAACACTCTGTATCTCTCTCTCACAGAACCCGGCTGCCAAATTCGAAACGTCCAGGGATTGCTCCGACACGAAAGATGCCAGCACTGAAAGCAGTAGCTGATTTTCACTGCCCCTTGGAACTACGTTCGCTGCCACACAGACATTCGCGTTCTGCAAAAGCTTTGGTTGGTAATGGGGCAACACTCTTTATCTCTCTCTCGCAGAGCCCGGCAGCCAAATTCGAAATGTCCAGCGATTGCTCCCACACGAAAGCTGCCAGCACGGAAAGATATAGCTGGTTTTCACTGCCCCTTGTAACTGCATTCGCTGCCACACAGACATTCGCGTTCTGCAAAAGCTTTGGTTGGTAATGGGGCAACACTCTGTATCTCTCTCTCGCAGAGCCCGGCTGCCAAATTCCAAACGTCCACCGATTGCGTACACACGAAAGCTGCCAACACTGAAAGCTGTAGTTGGTTTTCACTGCCCCTTGGAACTGCATTCGCTGCCACACAGACATTCGCGTTCTGCAGAAGCTTTTTTTGGTAATGGGGCAACACTGTTTATCTCTCTCTCGCAGAGCCCGGCAGCCAAATTAGAAACGTCCAGTGATTGCTCCCAAACGAAAGCTGCCAGCACTGAAAGCTGTAGCTGGTTTTCACTGCCCCTTGGAACTACGTTCACTGCCACACAGACATTCGCGTTCTGCAAAAGCTTTGGTTCGTAATGGGGCAACACTCTGTATCTCTCTCTCGCAGAACCCTGCAGCCAAATTCGAAATGTCCAGCGATTGCTCCCAAACGAAAGCTGCCAGGACTGAAAGCTGTAGCTGGTTTTCACTGCCCCTTGGAACTGCGTTCGCTGCCACACAGACATTCGCGTTCTGCAAAAGCTTTGGTTGGTAATGGGGCAACACTCTTTATCTCTCTGTCGCACAGCCCGGCAGCCAAATTCGAAATGTCCAGCTATTGCTCCCACACGAAACCTGCCAGCACTGTAAGCTATAGCTGGTTTTCACTGCCCCTTGGAACTGCATTCGCTGCCACACAGACATTCGCGTTCTGCTAAAGCTTTAGTTGGTAATGGGGCAACAGTGTTTATCTCTCTCTCGCAGAGCCCGGCAGCCAAATACCAAACGTCCAGCCACTGTGCCCAAACGAAAGATGCCAGCACTGAAAGCAGTAGCTGATTTTCACTGCCCTTTGGAACTACGTTCACTGCCACACAGACATTCGCGTTCTGCAAAAGCTTTGGTTGGCAATGGGGCAACACTCTTTATCTCTCTGTCGCACAGCCCGGCAGCCAAATTCGAAATGTCCAGCTATTGCTCCCACACGAAACCTGCCAGCACTGAAAGCAGTAGCTGGTTTTCACTGCCCCTTGGATCTACGTTCACTGCCACACAGACATTCGCGTTCTGCAAAAGCTTTGGTTGGTAATGAGGCAACACTGTGTATGTCTCTCTCGCAGAGCCCGGCAGCCAAATTCGAAATGTCTAGCGATTGCTCCCACACAAAAGCTCCCAGCACGGAAAGCTGTAGCTGGTTTTCACTGCCCCTTGGAACTGCATTCGCTGCCACACAGACATTCGCGTTCTGCAAAAGCTTTGGTAGGTAATGGGGCAACACTCTGTATCTCTCTCTCGCAGAGCCCGGCAGCCAAATTCGAAACGTCCAGCGATTGCTCCCAAACGAAAGCTGCCAGCACGGAAAGATATAGCTGGTTTTCACTGCCCCTTGGATCTACGTTCACTGCCACACAGACATTCGCGTTCTGCAAAAGCTTTGGTTGGTAATGCGGCAACACTGTGTATCTCTCTCTCGCAGAGCCCGGCTGCCAAATTCCAAACGTCCAGCGATTGCTCCGACACGAAAGATGCCAGCACTGAAAGCAGTAGCTGGTTTTCACTGCCCCTTGGAACTCCATTCGCTGCCACACAAACATTCGCGTTCTGCAAAAGCTTTGGTTGGTAATGGGGCAACACTCTGTATCTCTCTATCGCAGAGCCCGGCAGCCAAATTCGAAATGTCCAGCGATTGCTCCCAAACGAAAGCTGCCAGCACTGAAAGCTGTAGCTGGTTTTCACTGCCCCTTGGAACTACGTTCACTGCCACCCAGACATTCGCGTTCTGCAAAAGCTTTGGTTGGTAATGGGGCAACACTGTTTATCTCTCTCTCGCAGAGCCCGGCAGCCAAATTCCAAACGTCCAGCGATTGCGTACACACGAAAGCTGCCAGCACGGAAAGCTGTAGCTGGTTTTCACTGCCCCTTGGAACTGCATTCGCTGCCACACAGACATTCGCGTTCTGCAGAAGCTTTGGTTGGTAATGGGGCAACACTGTGTATCTCTCTCTCGCAAGACCGGCAGCCAAATACCAAACGTCCAGCCACTGTGCCCAAACGATAGATGCCAGCACTGAAAGCAGTAGCTGGTTTTCACTGCCCCTTGGACCTGCATTCGCTGCCACAAGGCCATTCGCGTTCTGCAAAAGCTTTGGTTGGTAATGGGGCAAAAGTGTTTATCTCTCTCTCGCAGAGCCCGGCAGCCAAATTGGAAACGTCCAGCGATTGCTCCCAAACGAAAGCTGCCAGCACGGAAAGCTTTAGCTGGTTTTCACTGCCCCTTGGAACTGCATTCGCTGCCACACAGACATTCGCGTTCTGCAAAAGCTTTGGTTGGTAATGGGTCAACACTATGTATGTCTCTCTCGCACAGCCCGGCAGCCAAATTCGAAATGTCTAGCGATTGCTCCCAAACGAAAGCTGCCAGCATGGAAAGATATAGCTGGTTTTCACTGCCCCTTGGAACTGCATTCGCTGCCACACAGACATTCGCCTTGTACAAAAGCTTTGGTTGGTAATGGGGCAACACTCTGTATCTCTCTCTCGCAGAGCCCGGCTGCCAGATTCGAAACGTCCAGCGATTGCTCCGACACGAAAGATGCCAGCACTGAAAGCAGTAGCTGCTTTTCACTGCCCCTTGGAACTACGTTCGCTGCCACACAGACATTCGCGTTCTGCAGAAGCTTTGGTTGGTAATGGGGCAACACTCTGTATCTCTCTCTCGCAGAGCCCGGCAGCCAAATTCAAAATGTCCAGCGATTGCTCCCACACAAAAGCTGCCAGCACTGAAAGCTGTAGCTGGTTTTCACTGCCCCTTGGAACTCCATTCGCTGCCACACAGACATTCGCGTTCTGCAAAAGCTTTGGTTGGTAATGGGTCAACACTCTGTATCTCTCTCTTGCAGAGCCCGGCAGCCAAATTCGAAACGTCCAGCGATTGCTTCCAAACGAAAGCTACCAGCTCTGAAAGCTGTATCTGGTTTTCACTGCCCCTTGGAACTACGTTCACTGCCACACAGACATTCGCGTTCTGCAAAAGCTTTGGTTGGTAATGGGGCAACACTCTGTATCTCTCTCTCGCACAGCCCGGCTGCTAAATTCGAAACGTCCAGCGATTGCTCCCAAACGAAAGCTGCCAGGACTGAAAGCTGTAGCTGGGTTTCACTGCCCCTTGGACCTCCATTCGCTGCCACACAGACATTCGCCTTCTACAAAAGCTTTGCTTGGTAATGGGGAAACACTCTGTATCTCTCTCTCACAGAACCCGGCTGCCAAATTCGAAACGTCCAGGGATTGCTCCGACACGAAAGATGCCAGCACTGAAAGCAGTAGCTGATTTTCACTGCCCCTTGGAACTACGTTCGCTGCCACACAGACATTCGCGTTCTGCAAAAGCTTTGGTTGGTAATGGGGCAACACTCTTTATCTCTCTCTCGCAGAGCCCGGCAGCCAAATTCGAAATGTCCAGCGATTGCTCCCACACGAAAGCTGCCAGCACGGAAAGATATAGCTGGTTTTCACTGCCCCTTGTAACTGCATTCGCTGCCACACAGACATTCGCGTTCTGCAAAAGCTTTGGTTGGTAATGGGGCAACACTCTGTATCTCTCTCTCGCAGAGCCCGGCTGCCAAATTCCAAACGTCCACCGATTGCGTACACACGAAAGCTGCCAACACTGAAAGCTGTAGTTGGTTTTCACTGCCCCTTGGAACTGCATTCGCTGCCACACAGACATTCGCGTTCTGCAGAAGCTTTTTTTGGTAATGGGGCAACACTGTTTATCTCTCTCTCGCAGAGCCCGGCAGCCAAATTAGAAACGTCCAGTGATTGCTCCCAAACGAAAGCTGCCAGCACTGAAAGCTGTAGCTGGTTTTCACTGCCCCTTGGAACTACGTTCACTGCCACACAGACATTCGCGTTCTGCAAAAGCTTTGGTTCGTAATGGGGCAACACTCTGTATCTCTCTCTCGCAGAACCCTGCAGCCAAATTCGAAATGTCCAGCGATTGCTCCCAAACGAAAGCTGCCAGGACTGAAAGCTGTAGCTGGTTTTCACTGCCCCTTGGAACTGCGTTCGCTGCCACACAGACATTCGCGTTCTGCAAAAGCTTTGGTTGGTAATGGGGCAACACTCTTTATCTCTCTGTCGCACAGCCCGGCAGCCAAATTCGAAATGTCCAGCTATTGCTCCCACACGAAACCTGCCAGCACTGTAAGCTATAGCTGGTTTTCACTGCCCCTTGGAACTGCATTCGCTGCCACACAGACATTCGCGTTCTGCTAAAGCTTTAGTTGGTAATGGGGCAACAGTGTTTATCTCTCTCTCGCAGAGCCCGGCAGCCAAATACCAAACGTCCAGCCACTGTGCCCAAACGAAAGATGCCAGCACTGAAAGCAGTAGCTGATTTTCACTGCCCTTTGGAACTACGTTCACTGCCACACAGACATTCGCGTTCTGCAAAAGCTTTGGTTGGCAATGGGGCAACACTCTTTATCTCTCTGTCGCACAGCCCGGCAGCCAAATTCGAAATGTCCAGCTATTGCTCCCACACGAAACCTGCCAGCACTGAAAGCAGTAGCTGGTTTTCACTGCCCCTTGGATCTACGTTCACTGCCACACAGACATTCGCGTTCTGCAAAAGCTTTGGTTGGTAATGAGGCAACACTGTGTATGTCTCTCTCGCAGAGCCCGGCAGCCAAATTCGAAATGTCTAGCGATTGCTCCCACACAAAAGCTCCCAGCACGGAAAGCTGTAGCTGGTTTTCACTGCCCCTTGGAACTGCATTCGCTGCCACACAGACATTCGCGTTCTGCAAAAGCTTTGGTAGGTAATGGGGCAACACTCTGTATCTCTCTCTCGCAGAGCCCGGCAGCCAAATTCGAAACGTCCAGCGATTGCTCCCAAACGAAAGCTGCCAGCACGGAAAGATATAGCTGGTTTTCACTGCACCTTGGATCTACGTTCACTGCCACACAGACATTCGCGTTCTGCAAAAGCTTTGGTTGGTAATGCGGCAACACTGTGTATCTCTCTCTCGCAGAGCCCAGCTGCCAAATTCCAAACGTCCAGCGATTGCTCCGACACGAAAGATGCCAGCACTGAAAGCAGTAGCTGGTTTTCACTGCCCCTTGGAACTCCATTCGCTGCCACACAAACATTCGCGTTCTGCAAAAGCTTTGGTTGGTAATGGGGCAACACTCTGTATCTCTCTATCGCAGAGCCCGGCAGCCAAATTCGAAATGTCCAGCGATTGCTCCCAAACGAAAGCTGCCAGCACTGAAAGCTCTAGCTGGTTTTCACTGCCCCTTGGAACTACGTTCACTGCCACCCAGACATTCGCGTTCTGCAAAAGCTTTGGTTGGTAATGGGGCAACACTGTTTATCTCTCTCTCGCAGAGCCCGGCAGCCAAATTCCAAACGTCCAGCGATTGCGTACACACGAAAGCTGACAGCACGGAAAGCTGTAGCTGGTTTTCACTGCCCCTTGGAACTGCATTCGCTGCCACACAGACATTCGCGTTCTGCAGAAGCTTTGGTTGGTAATGGGGCAACACTGTGTATCTCTCTCTCGCAAGACCGGCAGCCAAATACCAAACGTCCAGCCACTGTGCCCAAACGATAGATGCCAGCACTGAAAGCAGTAGCTGGTTTTCACTGCCCCTTGGACCTGCATTCGCTGCCACAAGGACATTCGCGTTCTGCAAAAGCTTTGGTTGGTAATGGGGCAAAAGTGTTTATCTCTCTCTCGCAGAGCCCGGCAGCCAAATTGGAAAAGTCCAGCGATTGCTCCCAAACGAAAGCTGCCAGCACGGAAAGCTTTAGCTGGTTTTCACTGCCCCTTGGAACTGCATTCGCTGCCACACAGACATTCGCGTTCTGCAAAAGCTTTGGTTGGTAATGGGTCAACACTATGTATGTCTCTCTCGCACAGCCCGGCAGCCAAATTCGAAATGTCTAGCGATTGCTCCCAAACGAAAGCTGCCAGCATGGAAAGATATAGCTGGTTTTCACTGCCCCTTGGAACTGCATTCGCTGCCACACAGACATTCGCCTTGTACAAAAGCTTTGGTTGGTAATGGGGCAACACTCTGTATCTCTCTCTCGCAGAGCCCGGCTGCCAAATTCGAAATGTCCAGCGATTGCTCCGACACGAAAGATGCCAGCACTGAAAGCAGTAGCTGCTTTTCACTGCCCCTTGGAACTACGTTCGCTGCCACACAGACATTCGCGTTCTGCAGAAGCTTTGGTTGGTAATGGGGCAACACTCTTTATCTCTCTCTCGCAGAGCCCGGCAGCCAAATTCAAAATGTCCAGCGATTGCTCCCACACAAAAGCTGCCAGCACTGAAAGCTGTAGCTGGTTTTCACTGCCCCTTGGAACTCCATTCGCTGCCACACAGACATTCGCGTTCTGCAAAAGCTTTGGTTGGTAATGGGTCAACACTCTGTATCTCTCTCTTGCAGAGCCCGGCAGCCAAATTCGAAACGTCCAGCGATTGCTCCCAAACGAAAGCTACCAGCTCTGAAAGCTGTATCTGGTTTTCACTGCCCCTTGGAACTACGTTCACTGCCACACAGACATTCGCGTTCTGCAAAAGCTTTGGTTGGTAATGGGGCAACACTCTGTATCTCTCTCTCGCACAGCCCGGCTGCCAAATTCGAAACGTCCAGCGATTGCTCCCAAACGAAAGCTGCCAGCACAGAAAGCTGTAGCTGGGTTTCACTGCCCCTTGGACCTCCATTCGCTGCCACACAGACATTCGCCTTCTACAAAAGCTTTGCTTGGTAATGGGGAAACACTCTGTATCTCTCTCTCACAGAGCCCGGCTGCCAAATTCGAAACGTCCAGGGATTGCTCCGACACGAAAGATGCCAGCACTGAAAGCAGTAGCTGATTTTCACTGCCCCTTGGAACTACGTTCGCTGCCACACAGACATTCGCGTTCTGCAAAAGCTTTGGTTGGTAATGGGGCAACACTCTTTATCTCTCTCTCGCAGAGCCCGGCAGCCAAATTCGAAATGTCCAGCGATTGCTCCCACACGAAAGCTGCCAGCACGGAAAGATATAGCTGGTTTTCACTGCCCCTTGTAACTGCATTCGCTGCCACACAGACATTCGCGTTCTGCAAAAGCTTTGGTTGGTAATGGGGCAACACTCTGTATCTCTCTCTCGCAGAGCCCGGCTGCCAAATTCCAAACGTCCACCGATTGCGTACACACGAAAGCTGCCAACACTGAAAGCTGTAGTTGGTTTTCACTGCCCCTTGGAACTGCATTCGCTGCCACACAGACATTCGCGTTCTGCAAAAGCTTTTTTTGGTAATGGGGCAACACTGTTTGTCTCTCTCTCGCAGAGCCCGGCAGCCAAATTAGAAACGTCCAGTGATTGCTCCCAAACGAAAGCTGCCAGCACTGAAAGCTGTAGCTGGTTTTCACTGCCCCTTGGAACTACGTTCACTGCCACACAGACATTCGCGTTCTGCAAAAGCTTTGGTTGGTAATGGGGCAACACTCTGTATCTCTCTCTCGCAGAACCCTGCAGCCAAATTCGAAATGTCCAGCGATTGCTCCCAAACGAAAGCTGCCAGGACTGAAAGCTGTAGCTGGTTTTCACTGCCCCTTGGAACTGCGTTCGCTGCCACACAGACATTCGCGTTCTGCAAAAGCTTTGGTTGGTAATGGGGCAACACTCTTTATCTCTCTGTCGCACAGCCCGGCAGCCAAATTCGAAATGTCCAGCTATTGCTCCCACACGAAACCTGCCAGCACTGTAAGCTATAGCTGGTTTTCACTGCCCCTTGGAACTGCATTCGCTGCCACACAGACATTCGCGTTCTGCTAAAGCTTTAGTTGGTAATGGGGCAACAGTGTTTATCTCTCTCTCGCAGAGCCCGGCAGCCAAATACCAAACGTCCAGCTACTGTGCCCAAACGAAAGATGCCAGCACTGAAAGCAGTAGCTGATTTTCACTGCCCCTTGGAACTACGTTCACTGCCACACAGACATTCGCGTTCTGCAAAAGCTTTGGTTGGTAATGGGGCAACACTCTTTATCTCTCTGTCGCACAGCCCGGCAGTCAAATTCGAAATGTCCAGCTATTGCTCCCACACGAAACCTGCCAGCACTGAAAGCAGTAGCTGGTTTTCACTGCCCCTTGGATCTACGTTCACTGCCACACAGACATTCGCGTTCTGCAAAAGCTTTGGTTGGTAATGAGGCAACACTGTGTATGTCTCTCTCGCAGAGCCCGGCAGCCAAATTCGAAATGTCTAGCGATTGCTCCCACACAAAAGCTCCCAGCACGGAAAGCTGTAGCTGGTTTTCACTGCCCCTTGGAACTGCATTCGCTGCCACACAGACATTCGCGTTCTGCAAAAGCTTTGGTAGGTAATGGGGCAACACTCTGTATCTCTCTCTCGCAGAGCCCGGCAGCCAAATTCGAAACGTCCAGCGATTGCTCCCAAACGAAAGCTGCCAGCACGGAAAGATATAGCTGGTTTTCACTGCCCCTTGGATCTACGTTCACTGCCACACAGACATTCGCGTTCTGCAAAAGCTTAGGTTGGTAATGCGGCAACACTGTGTATCTCTCTCTCGCAGAGCCCGGCTGCCAAATTCCAAACGTCCAGCGATTGCTCCGACACGAAAGATGCCAGCACTGAAAGCAGTAGCTGGTTTTCACTGCCCCTTGGAACTCCATTCGCTGCCACACAAACATTCGCGTTCTGCAAAAGCTTTGGTTGGTAATGGGGCAACACTCTGTATCTCTCTATCGCAGAGCCCGGCATCCAAATTCGAAATGTCCAGCGATTGCTCCCAAACGAAAGCTGCCAGCACTGAAAGCTCTAGCTGGTTTTCACTGCCCCTTGGAACTACGTTCACTGCCACCCAGACATTCGCGTTCTGCAAAAGCTTTGGTTGGTAATTGGGCAACACTGTTTATCTCTCTCTCGCGGAGCCCGGCAGCCAAATACCAAACGTCCAGCCACTGTGCCCAAACGATAGATGCCAGCACTGAAAGCAGTAGCTGGTTTTCACTGCCCCTTGGACCTGCATTCGCTGCCACAAGGACATTCGCGTTCTGCAAAAGCTTTGGTTGGTAATGGGGCAAAAGTGTTTATCTCTCTCTCGCAGAGCCCGGCAGCCAAATTGGAAACGTCCAGCGATTGCTCCGAAACGAAAGCTGCCAGCACGGAAAGCTTTAGCTGGTTTTCACTGCCCCTTGGAACTGCATTCGCTGCCACACAGACATTCGCCTTGTACAAAAGCTTTGGTTGGTAATGGGGCAACACTCTGTATCTCTCTCTCGCAGAGCCCGGCAGCCAAATTGAAAACGTCCAGCGATTGCTCCCAAACGAAAGGTGCCAGCACGGAAAGATATAGCTGGTTTTCACTCCCCCTTGGAACTACGTTCACTGCCACACAGACATTCTCCTTCTGCAAATGCTTTGGTTGGTAATGGGGCAACACTCTGTATCTCTCTCTCGCAGAGCCCGGCTGCCAAATTCCAAACGTCCAGCGATTGTGTACACACGAAAGCTTCCAACAGTGATAGCTTTAGCTGGTTTTCACTGCCCCTTGGAACTACGTTCGCTGCCACACAGACATTCGCGTTCTGCAAAAGCTTTGGTTGGTAATGGGGCAACACTCTGTATCTCTCTCTCGCAGAGCCCGGCAGCCAAATTCGAAACGTCCAGCGATTGACCCCAAACGAAAGCTGCCAGCACGGAAAGCTGTAGCTGGTTTTCACTGCCCCTTGGAACTGCATTCGCTGCCACACAGACATTCGCATTCTGCAAAAGCTTTGGTTGGTAATGGGGCAACACTGTGTATCTCTCTCTCGCAGAGCCCGGCTGCCAAATTCGAAACGTCCAGCGATTGCTCCGACACGAAAGATGCCAGCACAGAAAGCTGTAGCTGGTTTTCACTGCCCCTTGGAACTGCATTCGCTGCCACACAGACATTCGCGTTCTGCAGAAGCTTTGGTTGGTAATGGGGCAACACTGTTTATCTCTCTCTCGCAGAGCCCGGCAGCCAAATTCGAAACGTCCAGCGATTGCTCCCAAACGAAAGCTGCCAGCATGGAAAGATATAGCTGGTTTTCACTGCCCCTTGGAACTGCATTCGCTGCCACACAGACATTCGCCTTCTACAAAAGCTTTGCTTGGTAATGGGGCAACACTGTGTATCTCTCTCTCGCAGAGCCCGGCTGCCAAATTCGAAACGTCCAGCGATTGCGTACACACGAAAGCTGCCAGCATGTACAGGTGTAGCTGGTTTTCACTGCCCCTTGGAACTGCATTCGCTGCCACACAGACATTCGCGTTCTGCAAAAGCTTTGGTTGTTAATGGGGCAACACTGTTTATCTCTCTCTCGCAGAGCCCAGCAGCCAAATTCGAAACGTCCAGCGATTGCTCCCAAACGAAAGCTGCCAGCACGGAAAGCTGTAGCTGGTTTTCACTGCCCCTTCGAACTGCATTCGCTGCCACACAGACATTCGCGTTCTGCAAAAGCTTTGGTTGGTAATGGGGCAACACTGTGTATCTCTCTCTCGCAGAGACCGGCAGCCAAATTCGAAACGTCCAGCGATTGCTCCCAAACGAAAGCTGCCAGCACGGACAGCTGTAGCTGGTTTTCACTGCCCCTTGGAACTCCATTCGCTGCCACACAAATATTCGCGTTCTGCAAAAGCTTTGGTTGGTAATGGGGCAGCACTGTGTATCTCTCTCTCGTAGAGCCCGGCTGCCAAATTCGAAATGTCCAGCGATTGCTCCCACACGAAAGCTGCCAGCACGGAAAGATATAGCTGGTTTTCACTGCCCCTTGTAACTGCATTCGCTGCCACACAGACATTCGCGTTCTGCAAAAGCTTTGGTTGGTAATGGGGCAACACTCTGTATCTCTCTCTCGCAGAGCCCGGCTGCCAAATTCCAAACGTCCACCGATTGCGTACACACGAAAGCTGCCAACACTGAAAGCTGTAGTTGGTTTTCACTGCCCCTTGGAACTGCATTCGCTGCCACACAGACATTCGCGTTCTGCAAAAGCTTTTTTTGGTAATGGGGCAACACTGTTTGTCTCTCTCTCGCAGAGCCCGGCAGCCAAATTAGAAACGTCCAGTGATTGCTCCCAAACGAAAGCTGCCAGCACTGAAAGCTGTAGCTGGTTTTCACTGCCCCTTGGAACTACGTTCACTGCCACACAGACATTCGCGTTCTGCAAAAGCTTTGGTTGGTAATGGGGCAACACTCTGTATCTCTCTCTCGCAGAACCCTGCAGCCAAATTCGAAATGTCCAGCGATTGCTCCCAAACGAAAGCTGCCAGGACTGAAAGCTGTAGCTGGTTTTCACTGCCCCTTGGAACTGCGTTCGCTGCCACACAGACATTCGCGTTCTGCAAAAGCTTTGGTTGGTAATGGGGCAACACTCTTTATCTCTCTGTCGCACAGCCCGGCAGCCAAATTCGAAATGTCCAGCTATTGCTCCCACACGAAACCTGCCAGCACTGTAAGCTATAGCTGGTTTTCACTGCCCCTTGGAACTGCATTCGCTGCCACACAGACATTCGCGTTCTGCTAAAGCTTTAGTTGGTAATGGGGCAACAGTGTTTATCTCTCTCTCGCAGAGCCCGGCAGCCAAATACCAAACGTCCAGCTACTGTGCCCAAACGAAAGATGCCAGCACTGAAAGCAGTAGCTGATTTTCACTGCCCCTTGGAACTACGTTCACTGCCACACAGACATTCGCGTTCTGCAAAAGCTTTGGTTGGTAATGGGGCAACACTCTTTATCTCTCTGTCGCACAGCCCGGCAGTCAAATTCGAAATGTCCAGCTATTGCTCCCACACGAAACCTGCCAGCACTGAAAGCAGTAGCTGGTTTTCACTGCCCCTTGGATCTACGTTCACTGCCACACAGACATTCGCGTTCTGCAAAAGCTTTGGTTGGTAATGAGGCAACACTGTGTATGTCTCTCTCGCAGAGCCCGGCAGCCAAATTCGAAATGTCTAGCGATTGCTCCCACACAAAAGCTCCCAGCACGGAAAGCTGTAGCTGGTTTTCACTGCCCCTTGGAACTGCATTCGCTGCCACACAGACATTCGCGTTCTGCAAAAGCTTTGGTAGGTAATGGGGCAACACTCTGTATCTCTCTCTCGCAGAGCCCGGCAGCCAAATTCGAAACGTCCAGCGATTGCTCCCAAACGAAAGCTGCCAGCACGGAAAGATATAGCTGGTTTTCACTGCCCCTTGGATCTACGTTCACTGCCACACAGACATTCGCGTTCTGCAAAAGCTTAGGTTGGTAATGCGGCAACACTGTGTATCTCTCTCTCGCAGAGCCCGGCTGCCAAATTCCAAACGTCCAGCGATTGCTCCGACACGAAAGATGCCAGCACTGAAAGCAGTAGCTGGTTTTCACTGCCCCTTGGAACTCCATTCGCTGCCACACAAACATTCGCGTTCTGCAAAAGCTTTGGTTGGTAATGGGGCAACACTCTGTATCTCTCTATCGCAGAGCCCGGCATCCAAATTCGAAATGTCCAGCGATTGCTCCCAAACGAAAGCTGCCAGCACTGAAAGCTCTAGCTGGTTTTCACTGCCCCTTGGAACTACGTTCACTGCCACCCAGACATTCGCGTTCTGCAAAAGCTTTGGTTGGTAATTGGGCAACACTGTTTATCTCTCTCTCGCGGAGCCCGGCAGCCAAATACCAAACGTCCAGCCACTGTGCCCAAACGATAGATGCCAGCACTGAAAGCAGTAGCTGGTTTTCACTGCCCCTTGGACCTGCATTCGCTGCCACAAGGACATTCGCGTTCTGCAAAAGCTTTGGTTGGTAATGGGGCAAAAGTGTTTATCTCTCTCTCGCAGAGCCCGGCAGCCAAATTGGAAACGTCCAGCGATTGCTCCGAAACGAAAGCTGCCAGCACGGAAAGCTTTAGCTGGTTTTCACTGCCCCTTGGAACTGCATTCGCTGCCACACAGACATTCGCCTTGTACAAAAGCTTTGGTTGGTAATGGGGCAACACTCTGTATCTCTCTCTCGCAGAGCCCGGCAGCCAAATTGAAAACGTCCAGCGATTGCTCCCAAACGAAAGGTGCCAGCACGGAAAGATATAGCTGGTTTTCACTCCCCCTTGGAACTACGTTCACTGCCACACAGACATTCTCCTTCTGCAAATGCTTTGGTTGGTAATGGGGCAACACTCTGTATCTCTCTCTCGCAGAGCCCGGCTGCCAAATTCCAAACGTCCAGCGATTGTGTACACACGAAAGCTTCCAACAGTGATAGCTTTAGCTGGTTTTCACTGCCCCTTGGAACTACGTTCGCTGCCACACAGACATTCGCGTTCTGCAAAAGCTTTGGTTGGTAATGGGGCAACACTCTGTATCTCTCTCTCGCAGAGCCCGGCAGCCAAATTCGAAACGTCCAGCGATTGACCCCAAACGAAAGCTGCCAGCACGGAAAGCTGTAGCTGGTTTTCACTGCCCCTTGGAACTGCATTCGCTGCCACACAGACATTCGCATTCTGCAAAAGCTTTGGTTGGTAATGGGGCAACACTGTGTATCTCTCTCTCGCAGAGCCCGGCTGCCAAATTCGAAACGTCCAGCGATTGCTCCGACACGAAAGATGCCAGCACAGAAAGCTGTAGCTGGTTTTCACTGCCCCTTGGAACTGCATTCGCTGCCACACAGACATTCGCGTTCTGCAGAAGCTTTGGTTGGTAATGGGGCAACACTGTTTATCTCTCTCTCGCAGAGCCCGGCAGCCAAATTCGAAACGTCCAGCGATTGCTCCCAAACGAAAGCTGCCAGCATGGAAAGATATAGCTGGTTTTCACTGCCCCTTGGAACTGCATTCGCTGCCACACAGACATTCGCCTTCTACAAAAGCTTTGCTTGGTAATGGGGCAACACTGTGTATCTCTCTCTCGCAGAGCCCGGCTGCCAAATTCGAAACGTCCAGCGATTGCGTACACACGAAAGCTGCCAGCATGTACAGGTGTAGCTGGTTTTCACTGCCCCTTGGAACTGCATTCGCTGCCACACAGACATTCGCGTTCTGCAAAAGCTTTGGTTGTTAATGGGGCAACACTGTTTATCTCTCTCTCGCAGAGCCCAGCAGCCAAATTCGAAACGTCCAGCGATTGCTCCCAAACGAAAGCTGCCAGCACGGAAAGCTGTAGCTGGTTTTCACTGCCCCTTCGAACTGCATTCGCTGCCACACAGACATTCGCGTTCTGCAAAAGCTTTGGTTGGTAATGGGGCAACACTGTGTATCTCTCTCTCGCAGAGACCGGCAGCCAAATTCGAAACGTCCAGCGATTGCTCCCAAACGAAAGCTGCCAGCACGGACAGCTGTAGCTGGTTTTCACTGCCCCTTGGAACTCCATTCGCTGCCACACAAATATTCGCGTTCTGCAAAAGCTTTGGTTGGTAATGGGGCAGCACTGTGTATCTCTCTCTCGTAGAGCCCGGCTGCCAAATTCGAAACGTCCAGCGATTGCTCCCACACGAAAGCTGCCAGCACGGAGAGCTGTAGCTGGTTTTCACTGCCCCTTGGAACTGCATTCGCTGCCACACAGACATTCGCGTTCTGCAGAAGCTTTGGTTGGTAATGGGGCAACAATGTGTATCTCTCTCTTGCAGAGCCCGGCAGCCAAATTCGAAATGTCCAGCGATTGCTCCCACACGAAAGCTGCCAGCACGGAAAGATATAGCTGGTTTTCACTGCCCCTTGGAACTGCATTCGCTGCCACACAGACATTCGCGTTCTGCAAAAGCTTTGGTTGGTAATGGGGCAACACTCTGTATCTCTCTCTCGCAGAGCCCGGCTGCAAAATTCCAAACGTCCAGCGATTGCGTACAGACGAAAGCTGCCAACACTGAAAGCTGTAGCTGGTTTTCACTGCCCCTTGGAACTCCATTCGCTGCCACACTGACATTCGCGTTCTGCAAATCTTTGGCTGGCAATGGGGCAACACTCTGTATCTCTCTCTCGCAGAGCCCGGCAGCCAAATTCGAAACGTCCAGTGATTGCTCCCAAACGAAAGCTGCCAGCACTGAAAGCTGTAGCTGGTTTTCACTGCCCCTTGGAACTACGTTCACTGCCACACAGACATTCGCGTTCTGCAAAAGCTTTGGTTGGTAATGGGGCAACACTCTGTATCTCTCTGTCGCACAGCCCGGCAGCCAAATTCGAAACGTCCAGCGATTGCTCCCACACGAAACGTGCCAGCACTGTAAGCTATAGCTGGTTTTCACTGCCCCTTGGAACTGCATGCGCTGCCACACAGACATTCGCCTTCTACAAAAGCTTTGGTTGGTAATGGGGCAACACTCTGTATCTCTCTCTCGCAGAGCCCGGCAGCCAAATTCGAAACGTCCAGCGATTGCTCCCAAACGAAAGCTGCTAGCACGGAAAGATATAGCTGGTTTTCACTGCCCCTTGGAACTCCGTTCACTGCCACACAGACATTCGCGTTCTGCAAAAGCTTTGGTTGGTAATGGGGCAACACTCTGTATCTCTCTCTCGCAGAGTCCGGCTGCCAAATTCGAAACGTCCAGCGATTGCTCCCAAACGAAAGCTGCCACCACAGAAAGCTGTAGCTGGTTTTCACTGCCCCTTGGAACTGCATTCGCTGCCACACAGACATTCGCGTTCTGCAGAAGCTTTGGTTGGTAGTCGGGCAACACTGTGTATCTCTCTCTTGCAGAGCCCGGCAGCCAAATACCAAACGTCCAGCCACTGTGCCCAAACGAAAGATGCCAGCACTGAAAGCTGTAGCTGGTTTTCACTGCCCCTTGGATCTGCATTCGCTGCCACAAGTACATTCGCGTTCTGCAGAAGCTTTGGTTGGTAATGGGGCAACACTCTGTATCTCTCTCTCGCAGAGCCCGGCAGCCAAATTATAAACGTCCAGCGATTGCTCCCAAACGAAAGCTGCCAGCATGGAAAGATATACCTGGTTTTCACTGCCCCTTGGAACTGCATTCGCTGCCACACAGACATTCGCCTTCTACAAAAGCTTTGCTTGGTAATGGGGAAACACTCTGTATCTCTCTCTCGCAGAGCCCGGCGGCCAAATTCGAAACGTCCAGCGATTGCTCCGACACGAAAGATGCCAGCACTGAAAGCAGTAGCTGGTTTTCACTGCCCCTTGGAACTACGTTCGCTGCCACACAGACATTCGCGTTCTGCAAAAGCTTTGGTTGGTAATGGGGCAACACTCTGTATCTCTCTCTCGCAGAGCCCGGCAGCCAAATTTGAAACGTCCAGCGATTGCTCCCTAACGAAACCTGCCAGCACGGAAAGATATAGCTGGTTTTCACTGCCCGTTGGATCTACATTCACTGCCACACAGACATTCGCGTTCTGCAAAAGCTTTGGTTGGTAATGCGGCAACACTGTGTATCTCTCTCTCGCACAGCCCGGCTGCCAAATTCCAAACGTCCAGCGATTGCGTACACACGAAAGCTGCCAACACTGAAAGCTGTAGCTGGTTTTCACTGCCCCTTGGAACTCCATTCGCTGCCACACAGACATTCGCGTTCTGCAAAAGCTTTGGTTGGTAATGGGGCAACACTCTGTATCTCTCTCTCGCAGAGCCCGGCAGCCAAATTCGAAACGTCCAGCGATTGCTCCCAAACGAAAGCTGCCAGCACGGAAAGCTGTAGCTGGTTTTCACTGCCCCTTGGAACTGCATTCGCTGCCACACAGACATTCGCGTTCTGCAAAAGCTTTGGTTGGTAATGGGGCAACACTCTGTATCTCTCTCTCGCAGAGCCCGGCTGCCAAATTCCAAACGTCCAGCGATTGCTCCCAAACGAAAGCTGTCAGCACGGACAGCTGTAGCTGGTTTTCACTGCCCCTTGGAACTGCATTCGCTGCCACACAGACATTCGCGTTCTGCAAAAGCTTTGGTTGGTAATGGGGCAACACTCTGTATCTCTCTCTCGCAGAGCCCGGCTGCCAAATTCGAAACGTCCAGCGATTGCTCCCAAACGAAAGCTGCCAGCATGGAAAGCTGCAGCTGGTTTTCACTGCCCCTTGGAACTGCATTCGCTGCCACACAGACATTCGCGTTCTGCAGAAGCTTTGGTTGGTAATGGGGCAACACTGTGTATCTCTCTCTTGCAGAGCCCGGCAGCCAAATTCGAAATGTCCAGCGATTGCTCCCACACGAAAGCTGCCAGCACGGAAAGATATAGCTGGTTTTCACTGCCCCTTGGAACTGCATTCGCTGCCACACAGACATTCGCGTTCTGCAAAAGCTTTGGTTGGTAATGGGGCAACACTCTGTATCTCTCACTCGCAGAGCCCGGCTGCCAAATTCCAAACGTCCAGCGATTGCGTACACACGAAAGCTGCCAACACTGAAAGCTGTAGCTGGTTTTCACTGCCCCTTGGAACTACGTTCACTGCCACACAGACATTCGCGTTCTGCAAAAGCTTTGGTTGGTAATGGGGCAACACTGTGTATCTCTCTCTCGCAGAGCCCGGCTGCCAAATTCGAAACGTCCAGCGATTGCTCCGACACGAAAGATGCCAGCACAGAAAGCTGTAGCTGGTTTTCACTGCCCCTTGGAACTGCATTCGCTGCCACACAGACATTCGCGTTCTGCAGAAGCTTTGGTTGGTAATGGGGCAACAGTGTTTATCTCTCTCTCGCAGAGCCCGGCAGCCAAATTCGAAACGTCCAGCGATTGCTCCCAAACGAAAGCTGCCAGCATGGAAAGATATAGCTGGTTTTCACTGCCCCTTGGAACTGCATTCGCTGGCACACAGACATTCGCCTTCTACAAAAGCTTTGCTTGGTAATGGGGCAACACTGTGTATCTCTCTCTCGCAGAGCCCGGCTGCCAAATTCGAAACGTCCAGCGATTGCTCCCACACAAAAGCTGCCAGCATGTACAGGTGTAGCTGGTTTTCACTGCCCCTTGGAACTGCATTCGCTGCCACACAGACATTCGCGTTCTGCAAAAGCTTTGGTTGTTAATGGGGCAACACTGTTTATCTATCTCTCGCAGAGCCCAGCAGCCAAATTCGAAACGTCCAGCGATTGCTCCCAAACGAAAGCTGCCAGCACGGAAAGCTGTAGCTGGTTTTCACTGCCCCTTGGAACTGCATTCGCTGCCACACAGACATTCGCGTTCTGCAAAAGCTTTGGTTGGTAATGGGGCAACACTGTGTATCTCTCTCTCGCAGAGACCGGCAGCCAAATTCGAAACGTCCAGCGATTGCTCCCAAACGAAAGCTGTCAGCACGGACAGCTGTAGCTGGTTTTCACTGCCCCTTGGAACTCCATTCGCTTCCACACAAATATTCGCGTTCTGCAAAAGCTTTGGTTGGTAATGGGGCAACATTCTGTATCTCTCTCTCGCAAAGCCCGGCAGCCAAATTCGAAATGTCCAGCGATTGCTCCCAAACGAAAGCTGCCAGCACTGAAAGCTGTAGCTGGTTTTCACTGCCCCTTGGAACTACGTTCACTGCCACACAGACATTCGCGTTCTGCAAAAGCTTTGGTTGGTAATGGGGCAGCACTGTGTATCTCTCTCTCGTAGAGCCCGGCTGCCAAATTCGAAACGTCCAGCGATTGCTCCCAAACGAAAGCTGCCAGCACGGAGAGCTGTAGCTGGTTTTCACTGCCCCTTGGAACTGCATTCGCTGCCACACAGACATTCGCGTTCTGCAGAAGCTTTGGTTGGTAATGGGGCAACACTGTGTATCTCTCTCTTGCAGAGCCCGGCAGCCAAATTCGAAATGTCCAGCGATTGCTCCCACACGAAAGCTGCCAGCACGGAAAGATATAGCTGGTTTTCACTGCCCCTTGGAACTGCATTCGCTGCCACACAGACATTCGCGTTCTGCAAAAGCTTTGGTTGGTAATGGGGCAACACTCTGTATCTCTCTCTCGCAGAGCCCGGCTGCCAAATTCCAAACGTCCAGCGATTGCGTACAGACGAAAGCTGCCAACACTGAAAGCTGTAGCTGGTTTTCACTGCCCCTTGGAACTCCATTCGCTGCCACACTGACATTCGCGTTCTGCAAATCTTTGGCTGGTAATGGGGCAACACTCTGTATCTCTCTCTCGCAGAGCCCGGCAGCCAAATTCGAAACGTCCAGTGATTGCTCCCAAACGAAAGCTGCCAGCACTGAAAGCTGTAGCTGGTTTTCACTGCCCCTTGGAACTACGTTCACTGCCACACAGACATTCGCGTTCTGCAAAAGCTTTGGTTGGTAATGGGGCAACACTCTGTATCTCTCTGTCGCACAGCCCGGCAGCCAAATTCGAAACGTCCAGCGATTGCTCCCACACGAAACGTGCCAGCACTGTAAGCTATAGCTGGTTTTCACTGCCCCTTGGAACTGCATGCGCTGCCACACAGACATTCGCCTTCTACAAAAGCTTTGGTTGGTAATGGGGCAACACTCTGTATCTCTCTCTCGCAGAGCCCGGCAGCCAAATTCGAAACGTCCAGCGATTGCTCCCAAACGAAAGCTATCAGCACGGACAGCTGTAGCTGGTTTTCACTGCCCCTTGGAACTCCGTTCACTGCCACACAGACATTCGCGTTCTGCAAAAGCTTTGGTTGGTAATGGGGCAACACTCTGTATCTCTCTCTCGCAGAGTCCGGCTGCCAAATTCGAAATGTCCAGCGATTGCTCCCACACGAAAGCTGCCAGCACGGAAAGCTGTAGCTGGTTTTCACTGCCCCTTGGAACTGCATTCGCTGCCACACAGACATTCGCGTTCTGCAGAAGCTTTGGTTGGTAGTCGGGCAACACTGTGTATCTCTCTCTTGCAGAGCCCGGCAGCCAAATACCAAACGTCCAGCCACTGTGCCCAAACGAAAGATGCCAGCACTGAAAGCTGTAGCTGGTTTTCACTGCCCCTTGGATCTGCATTCGCTGCCACAAGTACATTCGCGTTCTGCAGAAGCTTTGGTTGGTAATGGGGCAACACTCTGTATCTCTCTCTCGCAGAGCCCGGCAGCCAAATTATAAACGTCCAGCGATTGCTCCCAAACGAAAGCTGCCAGCATGGAAAGATATACCTGGTTTTCACTGCCCCTTGGAACTGCATTCGCTGCCACACAGACATTCGCCTTCTACAAAAGCTTTGCTTGGTAATGGGGAAACACTCTGTATCTCTCTCTCGCAGAGCCCGGCGGCCAAATTCGAAACGTCCAGCGATTGCTCCGACAGGAAAGATGCCAGCACTGAAAGCAGGTGCTGGTTTTCACTGCCCCTTGGAACTACGTTCGCTGCCACACAGACATTCGCGTTCTGCAAAAGCTTTGGTTGGTAAGGGGGAACACTGTGTATGTCTCTCTCGCACAGCCCGGCAGCCAAATTTGAAATGTCTAGCTATTGCTCCCAAACGAAAGCTGCCAGCACGGAAAGCTGTATCTGGTTTTCACTGCCCCTTGGAACTGCATTCGCTGCCACACAGACATTCGCGTTCTGCAAAAGCTTTGGTTGGTAATGGGGCAACACTCTGTATCTCTCTCTCGCAGAGCCCGGCTGCCAAATTCGAAACGTCCAGCGATTGCTCCCAAACGAAAGCTGCCAGCACGGAAAGCTGTAGCTGGTTTTCACTGCCCCTTGGAACTGCATTCGCTGCCACACAGACATTCGCGTTCTGCAAAAGCTTTGGTTGGTAATGGGGCAACACTCTGTATCTCTCTCTCGCAGAGCCCGGCTGCCAAATTCGAAACGTCCAGCGATTGCTCCCAAACGAAAGCTGCCAGCATGGAAAGCTGCAGCTGGTTTTCACTGCCCCTTGGAACTGCATTCGCTGCCACACAGACATTCGCGTTCTGCAGAAGCTTTGGTTGGTAATGGGGCAACACTGTGTATCTCTCTCTTGCAGAACCCGGCAGCCAAATTCGAAATGTCCAGCGATTGCTCCCACACGAAAGCTGCCAGCACGGAAAGCTGTAGCTGGTTTTCACTGCCCCTTGGAACTGCATTCGCTGCCACACAGACATTCGCGTTCTGCAAAAGCTTTGGTTGGTAATGGGGCAACACTCTGTATCTCTCACTCGCAGAGCCCGGCTGCCAAATTCCAAACGTCCAGCGATTGCGTACACACGAAAGCTGCCAACACTGAAAGCTGTAGCTGGTTTTCACTGCCCCTTGGATCTACGTTCACTGCCACACAGACATTCGCGTTCTGCAAAAGCTTTGGTTGGTAATGGGGCAACAGTCTGTATCTCTCTCTCGCAGAGCCCGTCTGCCAAATTCGAAACGTCCAGCGATTGCTCCCAAACGAAAGCTGCCAGCACAGAAAGCTGTAGCTGGTTTTCACTGCCCCTTGGAACTGCATTCGCTGCCACACAGACATTCGCGTTCTGCAGAAGCTTTGGTTGGTAATGGGGCAACACTCTTTATCTCTCTCTCGCAGAGCCCGGCAGCCAAATTCGAAACGTCCAGCGATTGCTCCCAAACGAAAGCTGCCAGCATGGAAAGATATAGCTGGTTTTCACTGCCCCTTGGAACTGCATTCGCTGCCACACAGACATTCGCCTTCTACAAAAGCTTTGCTTGGTAATGGGGCAACACTGTGTATCTCTCTCTCGCAGAGCCCGGCTGCCAAATTCCAAACGTCCAGCGATTGCGTACACAAGAAAGCTGCCAGCATGTACAGGTGTAGCTGGTTTTCACTGCCCCTTGGAACTGCATTCGCTGCCACACAGACATTCGCGTTCTGCAAAAGCTTTGGTTGTTAATGGGGCAACACTCTTTATCTCTCTCTCGCAGAGCCCCGCAGCCAAATTCGAAACGTCCAGCGATTGCTCCCAAACGAAAGCTGCCAGCACGGAAAGCTGTAGCTGGTTTTCACTGCCCCTTGGAACTGCATTCGCTGCCACACAGACATTCGCGTTCTGCAAAAGCTTTGGTTGGTAATGGGGCAACACTGTGTATCTCTCTCTCGCAGAGCCCGGCAGCCAAATTCGAAACGTCCAGCGATTGCTCCCAAACGAAAGCTGTCAGCACGGACAGCTGTAGCTGGTTTTCACTGCCCCTTGGAACTCCATTCGCTGCCACACAAATATTCGCGTTCTGCAAAAGCTTTGGTTGGTAATGGGGCAACACTCTGTATCTCTCTCTCGCAAAGCCCGGCAGCCAAATTCGAAATGTCCAGCGATTGCTCCCAAACGAAAGCTGCCAGCACTGAAAGCTGTAGCTGGTTTTCACTGCCCCTTGGAACTACGTTCACTGCCACACAGACATTCGCGTTCTGCAAATGCTTTGGTTGGTAATGGGGCAACACTCTGTATCTCTCTGTCGCACAGCCCGGCAGCCAAATTCGAAACGTCCAGCGATTGCTCCGACACGAAAGATGCCAGCACTGAAAGCAGTAGCTGGTTTTCACTGCCCCTTGGATCTGCATTCGCTGCCACAAGGACATTCGCGTTCTGCAGAAGCTTTGGTTGGTAATCGGGCAACACTGTGTATCTCTCTCTTGCAGAGCCCGGCAGCCAAATACCAAACGTCCAGCCACTGTGCCCAAACGAAAGATGCCAGCACTGAAAGCTGTAGCTGGTTTTCACTGCCCCTTGGATCTGCATTCGCTGCCACAAGTACATTCGCGTTCTGCAGAAGCTTTGGTTGGTAATGGGGCAACACTCTGTATCTCTCTCTCGCAGAGCCCGGCAGCCAAATTATAAACGTCCAGCGATTGCTCCCAAACGAAAGCTGCCAGCATGGAAAGATATACCTGGTTTTCACTGCCCCTTGGAACTGCATTCGCTGCCACACAGACATTCGCCTTCTACAAAAGCTTTGCTTGGTAATGGGGAAACACTCTGTATCTCTCTCTCGCAGAGCCCGGCGGCCAAATTCGAAACGTCCAGCGATTGCTCCGACACGAAAGATGCCAGCACTGAAAGCAGTAGCTGGTTTTCACTGCCCCTTGGAACTACGTTCGCTGCCACACAGACATTCGCGTTCTGCAAAAGCTTTGGTTGGTAATGGGGCAACACTCTGTATGTCTCTCTCGCACAGCCCGGCAGCCAAATTCGAAATGTCTAGCTATTGCTCCCACACAAAAGCTGCCATCATGTAAAGGTGTAGCTGGTTTTCACTGCCACTTGGAACTGCATTCGCTGCCACACAGACATTCGCGTTCTGCAAAAGCTTTGGTTGGTAATGGGGCAACACTCTGTATCTCTCTCTCGCAGAGCCCGGCAGCCAAATTTGAAATGTCCAGCGATTGCTCCCAAACGAAAGCTGCCAGCACGGAAAGATATAGCTGGTTTTCACTGCCCGTTGGATCTACATTCACTGCCACACAGACATTCGCGTTCTGCAAAAGCTTTGGTTGGTAATGGGGCAACACTGTGTATCTCTCTCTCGCACAGCCCGGCTGCCAAATTCCAAACGTCCAGCGATTGCGTACACACGAAAGCTGCCAACACTGAAAGCTGTAGCTGGTTTTCACTGCCCCTTGGAACTCCATTCGCTGCCACACAGACATTCGCGTTCTGCAAAAGCTTTGGTTGGTAATGGGGTAGCACTGTGTATCTCTCCCTCATAGAGCCCGGCTGCCAAATTCGAAACGTCCAGCGATTGCTCCCAAACGAAAGCTGCCAGCACGGAAAGCTGTAGCTGGTTTTCACTGCCCCTTGGAACTGCATTCGCTGCCACACAGACATTCGCGTTCTGCAGAAGCTTTGGTTGGTGATGGGGCAACACTGTTTATCTCTCTCTCGCAGAGCCCGGCAGCCAAATTCGAAACGTCCAGCGATGGCTCCCAAACGAAAGCTGCCAGCATGGAAAGATATAGCTGGTTTTCACTGCCCCTTGGAACTGCATTCGCTGCCACACAGACATTCGCCTTCTACAAAAGCTTTGCTTGGTAATGGGGCAACACTCTGTATCTCTCTCTTGCAGAGCCCGGCTGCCAAATTCGAAACGTCCAGCGATTGCTCCGACAGGAAAGATGCCAGCACTGAAAGCAGTAGCTGGTTTTCACTGCCCCTTGGAACTACGTTCGCTGCCACACAGACATTCGCGTTCTGCAAAAGCTTTGGTTGGTAAGGGGGAACACTGTGTATGTCTCTCTCGCACAGCCCGGCAGCCAAATTTGAAATGTCTAGCTATTGCTCCCAAACGAAAGCTGCTAGCACGGAAAGCTGTAGCTGGTTTTCACTGCCCCTTGGAACTGCATTCGCTGCCACACAGACATTCGCGTTCTGCAAAAGCTTTGGTTGGTAATGGGGCAACACTCTGTATCTCTCTCTCGCAGAGCCCGGTAGCCAAATTCGAAACGTCCAGCGATTGCTCCCAAACGAATGCTGCCAGCACGGAAAGCTGTAGCTGGTTTTCACTGCCCCTTGGAACTGCATTCGCTGCCACACAGACATTCGCGTTCTGCAAAAGCTTTGGTTGGTAATGGGGCAACACTCTGTATCTCTCTCTCGCAGAGCCCGGCTGCCAAATTCCAAACGTCCAGCGATTGCTCCCACACGAAACGTGCCAGCACTGTAAGCTATAGCTGGTTTTCACTGCCCCTTGGAACTGCATTCGCTGCCACACAGACATTCGCCTTCTACAAAAGCTTTGGTTGGTAATGGGGCAACACTGTGTATCTCTCTCTCGCAGAGCCCGGCAGCCAAATTCGAAACGTCCAGCGATTGCTCCCAAACGAAAGCTGCCAGCACGGAAAGATATAGCTGGTTTTCACTGCCCCTTGGAACTGCATTCGCTGCCACACAGACATTCGCGTTCTGCAAAAGCTTTGGTTGGTAATGGGGCAACACTCTGTATCTCTCTCTCGCAGAGCCCGGCTGCCAAATTCCAAATGTCCAGCGATTGCGTACACAAGAAAGCTGCCAACACTGAAAGCTGTAGCTGGTTTTCACTGCCCCTTGGAACTCCATTCGCTGCCACACAGACATTCGCGTTCTGCAAATCTTTGGCTGGTAATGGGGCAACACTCTGTATCTCTCTCTCGCAGAGCCCGGCAGCCAAATTAGAAACGTCCAGTGATTGCTCCCAAACGAAAGCTGCCAGCACTGAAAGCTGTAGCTGGTTTTCACTGCCCCTTGGAACTACGTTCACTGCCACACAGACATTCGCGTTCTGCAAAAGCTTTGGTTGGTAATGGGGCAACACTGTGTATCTCTCTCTCCTAGAGCCCGGCAGCCAAATTCGAAACGTCCAGCGATTACTCCCAAACGAAACCTGCCAGCACGGAAAGCTGTAGCTGGTTTTCACTGCCCCTTGGAACTGCATTCGCTGCCACCCAGACATTCGCGTTCTGCAGAAGCTTTGGTTGGTAATGGGGCAACACTCTGTATCTCTCTCTCGCAGAGCCCGGCAGCCAAATTCAAAATGTCCAGCGATTGCTCCCACACGAAAGCTGCCAGCACTGAAAGCTGTAGTTGGTTTTCACTGCCCCTTGGAACTCCATTCGCTGCCACACAGACATTCGCGTTCTGCAAAAGCTTTGGTTGGTAATGGGTCAACACTATGTATGTCTCTCTCGCACAGCCCGGCAGCCAAATTCGAACTGTCTAGCGATTGCTCTCACACAAAAGCTGCCAACACGGAAAGGTGTAGCTGGTTTTCACTGCCCCTTGGAACTGCTCTCGCTGCCACACAGACATTCGCCTTCTACAAAAGCTTTGGTTGGTAATGGGGCAACACTCTGTATCTCTCTCTCGCAGAGCCCGGCAGCCAAATTAGAAACGTCTAGTGATTGCTCCCAAACGAAAGCTGCCAGCACTGAAAGCTGTAGCTGGTTTTCACTGCCCCTTGGAACTACGTTCACTGCCACACAGACATTCGCGTTCTGCAAAAGCTTTGGTTGGTAATGGGGCAACACTCTGTATCTCTCTCTCGCAGAACCCTGCAGCCAAATTCGAAATGTCCAGCGATTGCTCCCAAACGAAAGCTGCCAGGACTGAAAGCTGTAGCTGGTTTTCACTGCCCCTTGGAACTGCGTTCGCTGCCACACAGACATTCGCGTTCTGCAAAAGCTTTGGTTGGTAATGGGGCAACACTCTTTATCTCTCTGTCGCACAGCCCGGCAGCCAAATTCGAAATGTCCAGCTATTGCTCCCACACGAAACCTGCCAGCACTGTAAGCTATAGCTGGTTTTCACTGCCCCTTGGAACTGCATTCGCTGCCACACAGACATTCGCGTTCTGCTAAAGCTTTAGTTGGTAATGGGGCAACAGTGTTTATCTCTCTCTCGCAGAGCCCGGCAGCCAAATACCAAACGTCCAGCCACTGTGCCCAAACGAAAGATGCCAGCACTGAAAGCAGTAGCTGATTTTCACTGCCCCTTGGAACTACGTTCACTGCCACACAGACTTTCGCGTTCTGCAAAAGCTTTGGTTGGTAATGGGGCAACACTCTTTATCTCTCTGTCGCACAGCCCGGCAGCCAAATTCGAAATGTCCAGCTATTGCTCCCACACGAAACCTGCCAGCACTGAAAGCAGTAGCTGGTTTTCACTGCCCCTTGGATCTACGTTCACTGCCACACAGACATTCGCGTTCTGCAAAAGCTTTGGTTGGTAATGAGGCAACACTGTGTATGTCTCTCTCGCAGAGCCCGGGAGCCAAATTCGAAATGTCTAGCGATTGCTCCCACACAAAAGCTCCCAGCACGGAAAGCTGTAGCTGGTTTTCACTGCCCCTTGGAACTGCATTCGCTGCCACACAGACATTCGCGTTCTGCAAAAGCTTTGGTAGGTAATGGGGCAACACTCTGTATCTCTCTCTCGCAGACCCGGCAGCCAAATTCGAAACGTCCAGCGATTGCTCCCAAACGAAAGCTGCCAGCACGGAAAGATATAGCTGGTTTTCACTGCCCCTTGGATCTACGTTCACTGCCACACAGACATTCGCGTTCTGCAAAAGCTTTGGTTGGTAATGTGGCAACACTGTGTATCTCTCTCTCGCAGAGCCCGGCTGCCAAATTCCAAACGTCCAGCGATTGCTCCCAAACGAAAGATGCCAGCACTGAAAGCAGTAGCTGGTTTTCACTGCCCCTTGGAACTCCATTCGCTGCCACACAAACATTCGCGTTCTGCAAAAGCTTTGGTTGGTAATGGGGCAACACTCTGTATCTCTCTATCGCAGAGCCCGGCAGCCAAATTCGAAATGTCCAGCGATTGCTCCCAAACGAAAGCTGCCAGCACTGAAAGCTCTAGCTGGTTTTCACTGCCCCTTGGAACTACGTTCACTGCCACACAGACATTCGCGTTCTGCAAAAGCTTTGGTTGGTAATGGGGCAACACTGTTTATCTCTCTCTCGCAGAGCCCGGCTGCCAAATTCCAAACGTCCAGCGATTGTGTACACACGAAAGCTGCCAGCACGGAAAGCTGTAGCTGGTTTTCACTGCCCCTTGGAACTGCATTCGCTGCCACACAGACATTCGCGTTCTGCAGAAGCTTTGGTTGGTAATGGGGCTACACTCTGTATCTCTCTCTCGCAGAGCCCGGCAGCCAAATACCATACGTCCAGCCACTGTGCCCAAATGATAGATGCCAGCACTGAAAGCAGTAGCTGGTTTTCACTGCCCCTTGGACCTGCATTCGCTGCCACAAGGACATTCGCGTTCTGCAAAAGCTTTGGTTGGTAATGGGGCAAAAGTGTTTATCTCTCTCTCGCAGAGCCCGGCAGCCAAATTGGAAACGTCCAGCGATTGCTCCCAAACGAAAGCTGCCAGCACGGAAAGCTTTAGCTGGTTTTCACTGCCCCTTGGAACTGCATTCGCTGCCACACAGACATTCGCGTTCTGCAAAAGCTTTGGTTGGTAATGGGTCAACACTATGTATGTCTCTCTCGCACAGCCCGGCAGCCAAATTCGAAATGTCTAGCGATTGCTCCCAAACGAAAGCTGCCAGCATGGAAAGATATAGCTGGTTTTCACTGCCCCATGGAACTGCATTCGCTGCCACACAGACATTCGCCTTGTACAAAAGCTTTGGTTGGTAATGGGGCAACACTCTGTATCTCTCTCTCGCAGAGCCCGGCAGCCAAATTGAAAACGTTCAGCGATTGCTCCCAAACGAAAGGTGCCAGCACGGAAAGATATAGCTGGTTTTCACTCCCCCTTGGAACTACGTTCACTGCCACACAGACATTCTCATTCTGCAAATGCTTTGGTTGGTAATGGGGCAACACTCTGTATCTCTCTCTCGCAGAGCCCGGCTGCCAAATTCCAAACGTCCAGCGATTGTGTACACACGAAAGCTGCCAACAGTGAAAGCTTTAGCTGGTTTTCACTGCCCCTTGGAACTCCATTCGCTGCCACACAGACATTCGCGTTCTGCAAAAGCTTTGGTTGGTAATGGGGCAACACTCTGTATCTCTCTCTCGCAGAGCCCGGCAGCCAAATTCGAAACGTCCAGCGATTGCTCCCAAACGAAAGCTGCCAGCACGGAAAGCTGTAGCTGGTTTTCACTGCCCCTTGGAACTACGTTCACTGCCACACAGACATTCGCGTTCTGCAAAAGCTTTGGTTGGTAATGGGGCAACACTCTGTATCTCTCTCTCGCAGAGCCCGGCTTACAAATTCAAAACGTCCAGCGATTGCTCCCAAACGAAAGCTGCCAGCACAGAAAGCTGTAGCTGGTTTTCACTGCCCCTTGGAACTCCATTCGCTGCCACACAGACATTCGCGTTCTGCAGAAGCTTTGGTTGGTAATGGGGCAACACTGTTTATCTCTCTCTCGCAGAGCCCGGCAGCCAAATTCGAAACGTCCAGCGATTGCTCCCAAACGAAAGCTGCCAGCATGGAAAGATATAGCTGGTTTTCACTGCCCTTTGGAACTGCATTCGCTGCCACACAGACATTCGCCTTCTACAAAAGCTTTGCTTGGTAATGGGGCAACACTGTGTATCTCTCTCTCGCAGAGCCCGGCTGCCAAATTCCAAACGTCCAGCGATTGCGTACACAAGAAAGCTGCCAGCATGTACAGGTGTAGCTGGTTTTCACTGCCCCTTGGAACTGCATTCGCTGCCACACAGACATTCGCGTTCTGCAAAAGCTTTGGTTGTTAATGGGGCAACACTCTTTATCTCTCTCTCGCAGAGCCCCGCAGCCAAATTCGAAACGTCCAGCGATTGCTCCCAAACGAAAGCTGCCAGCACGGAAAGCTGTAGCTGGTTTTCACTGCCCCTTGGAACTGCATTCGCTGCCACACAGACATTCGCGTTCTGCAAAAGCTTTGGTTGGTAATGGGGCAACACTGTGTATCTCTCTCTCGCAGAGCCCGGCAGCCAAATTCGAAACGTCCAGCGATTGCTCCCAAACGAAAGCTGTCAGCACGGACAGCTGTAGCTGGTTTTCACTGCCCCTTGGAACTCCATTCGCTGCCACACAAATATTCGCGTTCTGCAAAAGCTTTGGTTGGTAATGGGGCAACACTCTGTATCTCTCTCTCGCAAAGCCCGGCAGCCAAATTCGAAATGTCCAGCGATTGCTCCCAAACGAAAGCTGCCAGCACTGAAAGCTGTAGCTGGTTTTCACTGCCCCTTGGAACTACGTTCACTGCCACACAGACATTCGCGTTCTGCAAAAGCTTTGGTTGGTAATGGGGCAACACTGTGTATCTCTCTCTCCTAGAGCCCGGCAGCCAAATTCGAAACGTCCAGCGATTACTCCCAAACGAAACCTGCCAGCACGGAAAGCTGTAGCTGGTTTTCACTGCCCCTTGGAACTGCATTCGCTGCCACCCAGACATTCGCGTTCTGCAGAAGCTTTGGTTGGTAATGGGGCAACACTCTGTATCTCTCTCTCGCAGAGCCCGGCAGCCAAATTCAAAATGTCCAGCGATTGCTCCCACACGAAAGCTGCCAGCACTGAAAGCTGTAGTTGGTTTTCACTGCCCCTTGGAACTCCATTCGCTGCCACACAGACATTCGCGTTCTGCAAAAGCTTTGGTTGGTAATGGGTCAACACTATGTATGTCTCTCTCGCACAGCCCGGCAGCCAAATTCGAACTGTCTAGCGATTGCTCTCACACAAAAGCTGCCAACACGGAAAGGTGTAGCTGGTTTTCACTGCCCCTTGGAACTGCTCTCGCTGCCACACAGACATTCGCCTTCTACAAAAGCTTTGGTTGGTAATGGGGCAACACTCTGTATCTCTCTCTCGCAGAGCCCGGCAGCCAAATTAGAAACGTCTAGTGATTGCTCCCAAACGAAAGCTGCCAGCACTGAAAGCTGTAGCTGGTTTTCACTGCCCCTTGGAACTACGTTCACTGCCACACAGACATTCGCGTTCTGCAAAAGCTTTGGTTGGTAATGGGGCAACACTCTGTATCTCTCTCTCGCAGAACCCTGCAGCCAAATTCGAAATGTCCAGCGATTGCTCCCAAACGAAAGCTGCCAGGACTGAAAGCTGTAGCTGGTTTTCACTGCCCCTTGGAACTGCGTTCGCTGCCACACAGACATTCGCGTTCTGCAAAAGCTTTGGTTGGTAATGGGGCAACACTCTTTATCTCTCTGTCGCACAGCCCGGCAGCCAAATTCGAAATGTCCAGCTATTGCTCCCACACGAAACCTGCCAGCACTGTAAGCTATAGCTGGTTTTCACTGCCCCTTGGAACTGCATTCGCTGCCACACAGACATTCGCGTTCTGCTAAAGCTTTAGTTGGTAATGGGGCAACAGTGTTTATCTCTCTCTCGCAGAGCCCGGCAGCCAAATACCAAACGTCCAGCCACTGTGCCCAAACGAAAGATGCCAGCACTGAAAGCAGTAGCTGATTTTCACTGCCCCTTGGAACTACGTTCACTGCCACACAGACATTCGCGTTCTGCAAAAGCTTTGGTTGGTAATGGGGCAACACTCTTTATCTCTCTGTCGCACAGCCCGGCAGCCAAATTCGAAATGTCCAGCTATTGCTCCCACACGAAACCTGCCAGCACTGAAAGCAGTAGCTGGTTTTCACTGCCCCTTGGATCTACGTTCACTGCCACACAGACATTCGCGTTCTGCAAAAGCTTTGGTTGGTAATGAGGCAACACTGTGTATGTCTCTCTCGCAGAGCCCGGCAGCCAAATTCGAAATGTCTAGCGATTGCTCCCACACAAAAGCTCCCAGCACGGAAAGCTGTAGCTGGTTTTCACTGCCCCTTGGAACTGCATTCGCTGCCACACAGACATTCGCGTTCTGCAAAAGCTTTGGTAGGTAATGGGGCAACACTCTGTATCTCTCTCTCGCAGAGCCCGGCAGCCAAATTCGAAACGTCCAGCGATTGCTCCCAAACGAAAGCTGCCAGCACGGAAAGATATAGCTGGTTTTCACTGCCCCTTGGATCTACGTTCACTGCCACACAGACATTCGCGTTCTGCAAAAGCTTTGGTTGGTAATGTGGCAACACTGTGTATCTCTCTCTCGCAGAGCCCGGCTGCCAAATTCCAAACGTCCAGCGATTGCTCCCAAACGAAAGATGCCAGCACTGAAAGCAGTAGCTGGTTTTCACTGCCCCTTGGAACTCCATTCGCTGCCACACAAACATTCGCGTTCTGCAAAAGCTTTGGTTGGTAATGGGGCAACACTCTGTATCTCTCTATCGCAGAGCCCGGCAGCCAAATTCGAAATGTCCAGCGATTGCTCCCAAACGAAAGCTGCCAGCACTGAAAGCTCTAGCTGGTTTTCACTGCCCCTTGGAACTACGTTCACTGCCACACAGACATTCGCGTTCTGCAAAAGCTTTGGTTGGTAATGGGGCAACACTGTTTATCTCTCTCTCGCAGAGCCCGGCTGCCAAATTCCAAACGTCCAGCGATTGTGTACACACGAAAGCTGCCAGCACGGAAAGCTGTAGCTGGTTTTCACTGCCCCTTGGAACTGCATTCGCTGCCACACAGACATTCGCGTTCTGCAGAAGCTTTGGTTGGTAATGGGGCTACACTCTGTATCTCTCTCTCGCAGAGCCCGGCAGCCAAATACCAAACGTCCAGCCACTGTGCCCAAACGATAGATGCCAGCACTGAAAGCAGTAGCTGGTTTTCACTGCCCCTTGGACCTGCATTCGCTGCCACAAGGACATTCGCGTTCTGCAAAAGCTTTGGTTGGTAATGGGGCAAAAGTGTTTATCTCTCTCTCGCAGAGCCCGGCAGCCAAATTGGAAACGTCCAGCGATTGCTCCCAAACGAAAGCTGCCAGCACGGAAAGCTTTAGCTGGTTTTCACTGCCCCTTGGAACTGCATTCGCTGCCACACAGACATTCGCGTTCTGCAAAAGCTTTGGTTGGTAATGGGTCAACACTATGTATGTCTCTCTCGCACAGCCCGGCAGCCAAATTCGAAATGTCTAGCGATTGCTCCCAAACGAAAGCTGCCAGCATGGAAAGATATAGCTGGTTTTCACTGCCCCATGGAACTGCATTCGCTGCCACACAGACATTCGCCTTGTACAAAAGCTTTGGTTGGTAATGGGGCAACACTCTGTATCTCTCTCTCGCAGAGCCCGGCAGCCAAATTGAAAACGTTCAGCGATTGCTCCCAAACGAAAGGTGCCAGCACGGAAAGATATAGCTGGTTTTCACTCCCCCTTGGAACTACGTTCACTGCCACACAGACATTCTCATTCTGCAAATGCTTTGGTTGGTAATGGGGCAACACTCTGTATCTCTCTCTCGCAGAGCCCGGCTGCCAAATTCCAAACGTCCAGCGATTGTGTACACACGAAAGCTGCCAACAGTGAAAGCTTTAGATGGTTTTCACTGCCCCTTGGAACTCCATTCGCTGCCACACAGACATTCGCGTTCTGCAAAAGCTTTGGTTGGTAATGGGGCAACACTCTGTATCTCTCTCTCGCAGAGCCCGGCAGCCAAATTCGAAACGTCCAGCGATTGCTCCCAAACGAAAGCTGCCAGCACGGAAAGCTGTAGCTGGTTTTCACTGCCCCTTGGAACTACGTTCACTGCCACACAGACATTCGCGTTCTGCAAAAGCTTTGGTTGGTAATGGGGCAACACTCTGTATCTCTCTCTCGCAGAGCCCGGCTTACAAATTCGAAACGTCCAGCGATTGCTCCCAAACGAAAGCTGCCAGCACAGAAAGCTGTAGCTGGTTTTCACTGCCCCTTGGAACTCCATTCGCTGCCACACAGACATTCGCGTTCTGCAGAAGCTTTGGTTGGTAATGGGGCAACACTGTTTATCTCTCTCTCGCAGAGCCCGGCAGCCAAATTCGAAACGTCCAGCGATTGCTCCCAAACGAAAGCTGCCAGCATGGAAAGATATAGCTGGTTTTCACTGCCCTTTGGAACTGCATTCGCTGCCACACAGACATTCGCCTTCTACAAAAGCTTTGCTTGGTAATGGGGCAACACTGTGTATCTCTCTCTCGCAGAGCCCGGCTGCCAAATTCCAAACGTCCAGCGATTGCGTACACAAGAAAGCTGCCAGCATGTACAGGTGTAGCTGGTTTTCACTGCCCCTTGGAACTGCATTCGCTGCCACACAGACATTCGCGTTCTGCAAAAGCTTTGGTTGTTAATGGGGCAACACTCTTTATCTCTCTCTCGCAGAGCCCCGCAGCCAAATTCGAAACGTCCAGCGATTGCTCCCAAACGAAAGCTGCCAGCACGGAAAGCTGTAGCTGGTTTTCACTGCCCCTTGGAACTGCATTCGCTGCCACACAGACATTCGCGTTCTGCAAAAGCTTTGGTTGGTAATGGGGCAACACTGTGTATCTCTCTCTCGCAGAGCCCGGCAGCCAAATTCGAAACGTCCAGCGATTGCTCCCAAACGAAAGCTGTCAGCACGGACAGCTGTAGCTGGTTTTCACTGCCCCTTGGAACTCCATTCGCTGCCACACAAATATTCGCGTTCTGCAAAAGCTTTGGTTGGTAATGGGGCAACACTCTGTATCTCTCTCTCGCAAAGCCCGGCAGCCAAATTCGAAATGTCCAGCGATTGCTCCCAAACGAAAGCTGCCAGCACTGAAAGCTGTAGCTGGTTTTCACTGCCCCTTGGAACTACGTTCACTGCCACACAGACATTCGCGTTCTGCAAAAGCTTTGGTTGGTAATGGGGCAACACTGTGTATCTCTCTCTCCTAGAGCCCGGCAGCCAAATTCGAAACGTCCAGCGATTACTCCCAAACGAAACCTGCCAGCACGGAAAGCTGTAGCTGGTTTTCACTGCCCCTTGGAACTGCATTCGCTGCCACCCAGACATTCGCGTTCTGCAGAAGCTTTGGTTGGTAATGGGGCAACACTCTGTATCTCTCTCTCGCAGAGCCCGGCAGCCAAATTCAAAATGTCCAGCGATTGCTCCCACACGAAAGCTGCCAGCACTGAAAGCTGTAGTTGGTTTTCACTGCCCCTTGGAACTCCATTCGCTGCCACACAGACATTCGCGTTCTGCAAAAGCTTTGGTTGGTAATGGGTCAACACTATGTATGTCTCTCTCGCACAGCCCGGCAGCCAAATTCGAACTGTCTAGCGATTGCTCTCACACAAAAGCTGCCAACACGGAAAGGTGTAGCTGGTTTTCACTGCCCCTTGGAACTGCTCTCGCTGCCACACAGACATTCGCCTTCTACAAAAGCTTTGGTTGGTAATGGGGCAACACTCTGTATCTCTCTCTCGCAGAGCCCGGCAGCCAAATTAGAAACGTCTAGTGATTGCTCCCAAACGAAAGCTGCCAGCACTGAAAGCTGTAGCTGGTTTTCACTGCCCCTTGGAACTACGTTCACTGCCACACAGACATTCGCGTTCTGCAAAAGCTTTGGTTGGTAATGGGGCAACACTCTGTATCTCTCTCTCGCAGAACCCTGCAGCCAAATTCGAAATGTCCAGCGATTGCTCCCAAACGAAAGCTGCCAGGACTGAAAGCTGTAGCTGGTTTTCACTGCCCCTTGGAACTGCGTTCGCTGCCACACAGACATTCGCGTTCTGCAAAAGCTTTGGTTGGTAATGGGGCAACACTCTTTATCTCTCTGTCGCACAGCCCGGCAGCCAAATTCGAAATGTCCAGCTATTGCTCCCACACGAAACCTGCCAGCACTGTAAGCTATAGCTGGTTTTCACTGCCCCTTGGAACTGCATTCGCTGCCACACAGACATTCGCGTTCTGCTAAAGCTTTAGTTGGTAATGGGGCAACAGTGTTTATCTCTCTCTCGCAGAGCCCGGCAGCCAAATACCAAACGTCCAGCCACTGTGCCCAAACGAAAGATGCCAGCACTGAAAGCAGTAGCTGATTTTCACTGCCCCTTGGAACTACGTTCACTGCCACACAGACATTCGCGTTCTGCAAAAGCTTTGGTTGGTAATGGGGCAACACTCTTTATCTCTCTGTCGCACAGCCCGGCAGCCAAATTCGAAATGTCCAGCTATTGCTCCCACACGAAACCTGCCAGCACTGAAAGCAGTAGCTGGTTTTCACTGCCCCTTGGATCTACGTTCACTGCCACACAGACATTCGCGTTCTGCAAAAGCTTTGGTTGGTAATGAGGCAACACTGTGTATGTCTCTCTCGCAGAGCCCGGCAGCCAAATTCGAAATGTCTAGCGATTGCTCCCACACAAAAGCTCCCAGCACGGAAAGCTGTAGCTGGTTTTCACTGCCCCTTGGAACTGCATTCGCTGCCACACAGACATTCGCGTTCTGCAAAAGCTTTGGTAGGTAATGGGGCAACACTCTGTATCTCTCTCTCGCAGAGCCCGGCAGCCAAATTCGAAACGTCCAGCGATTGCTCCCAAACGAAAGCTGCCAGCACGGAAAGATATAGCTGGTTTTCACTGCCCCTTGGATCTACGTTCACTGCCACACAGACATTCGCGTTCTGCAAAAGCTTTGGTTGGTAATGTGGCAACACTGTGTATCTCTCTCTCGCAGAGCCCGGCTGCCAAATTCCAAACGTCCAGCGATTGCTCCCAAACGAAAGATGCCAGCACTGAAAGCAGTAGCTGGTTTTCACTGCCCCTTGGAACTCCATTCGCTGCCACACAAACATTCGCGTTCTGCAAAAGCTTTGGTTGGTAATGGGGCAACACTCTGTATCTCTCTATCGCAGAGCCCGGCAGCCAAATTCGAAATGTCCAGCGATTGCTCCCAAACGAAAGCTGCCAGCACGGAAAGCTCTAGCTGGTTTTCACTGCCCCTTGGAACTACGTTCACTGCCACACAGACATTCGCGTTCTGCAAAAGCTTTGGTTGGTAATGGGGCAACACTGTTTATCTCTCTCTCGCAGAGCCCGGCTGCCAAATTCCAAACGTCCAGCGATTGTGTACACACGAAAGCTGCCAGCACGGAAAGCTGTAGCTGGTTTTCACTGCCCCTTGGAACTGCATTCGCTGCCACACAGACATTCGCGTTCTGCAGAAGCTTTGGTTGGTAATGGGGCTACACTCTGTATCTCTCTCTCGCAGAGCCCGGCAGCCAAATACCAAACGTCCAGCCACTGTGCCCAAACGATAGATGCCAGCACTGAAAGCAGTAGCTGGTTTTCACTGCCCCTTGGACCTGCATTCGCTGCCACAAGGACATTCGCGTTCTGCAAAAGCTTTGGTTGGTAATGGGGCAAAAGTGTTTATCTCTCTCTCGCAGAGCCCGGCAGCCAAATTGGAAACGTCCAGCGATTGCTCCCAAACGAAAGCTGCCAGCACGGAAAGCTTTAGCTGGTTTTCACTGCCCCTTGGAACTGCATTCGCTGCCACACAGACATTCGCGTTCTGCAAAAGCTTTGGTTGGTAATGGGTCAACACTATGTATGTCTCTCTCGCACAGCCCGGCAGCCAAATTCGAAATGTCTAGCGATTGCTCCCAAACGAAAGCTGCCAGCATGGAAAGATATAGCTGGTTTTCACTGCCCCATGGAACTGCATTCGCTGCCACACAGACATTCGCCTTGTACAAAAGCTTTGGTTGGTAATGGGGCAACACTCTGTATCTCTCTCTCGCAGAGCCCGGCAGCCAAATTGAAAACGTTCAGCGATTGCTCCCAAACGAAAGGTGCCAGCACGGAAAGATATAGCTGGTTTTCACTCCCCCTTGGAACTACGTTCACTGCCACACAGACATTCTCATTCTGCAAATGCTTTGGTTGGTAATGGGGCAACACTCTGTATCTCTCTCTCGCAGAGCCCGGCTGCCAAATTCCAAACGTCCAGCGATTGTGTACACACGAAAGCTGCCAACAGTGAAAGCTTTAGCTGGTTTTCACTGCCCCTTGGAACTCCATTCGCTGCCACACAGACATTCGCGTTCTGCAAAAGCTTTGGTTGGTAATGGGGCAACACTCTGTATCTCTCTCTCGCAGAGCCCGGCAGCCAAATTCAAAATGTCCAGCGATTGCTCCCACACGAAAGCTGCCAGCACTGAAAGCTGTAGTTGGTTTTCACTGCCCCTTGGAACTCCATTCGCTGCCACACAGACATTCGCGTTCTGCAAAAGCTTTGGTTGGTAATGGGTCAACACTATGTATGTCTCTCTCGCACAGCCCGGCAGCCAAATTCGAACTGTCTAGCGATTGCTCTCACACAAAAGCTGCCAACACGGAAAGGTGTAGCTGGTTTTCACTGCCCCTTGGAACTGCTCTCGCTGCCACACAGACATTCGCCTTCTACAAAAGCTTTGGTTGGTAATGGGGCAACACTCTGTATCTCTCTCTCGCAGAGCCCGGCAGCCAAATTAGAAACGTCTAGTGATTGCTCCCAAACGAAAGCTGCCAGCACTGAAAGCTGTAGCTGGTTTTCACTGCCCCTTGGAACTACGTTCACTGCCACACAGACATTCGCGTTCTGCAAAAGCTTTGGTTGGTAATGGGGCAACACTCTGTATCTCTCTCTCGCAGAACCCTGCAGCCAAATTCGAAATGTCCAGCGATTGCTCCCAAACGAAAGCTGCCAGGACTGAAAGCTGTAGCTGGTTTTCACTGCCCCTTGGAACTGCGTTCGCTGCCACACAGACATTCGCGTTCTGCAAAAGCTTTGGTTGGTAATGGGGCAACACTCTTTATCTCTCTGTCGCACAGCCCGGCAGCCAAATTCGAAATGTCCAGCTATTGCTCCCACACGAAACCTGCCAGCACTGTAAGCTATAGCTGGTTTTCACTGCCCCTTGGAACTGCATTCGCTGCCACACAGACATTCGCGTTCTGCTAAAGCTTTAGTTGGTAATGGGGCAACAGTGTTTATCTCTCTCTCGCAGAGCCCGGCAGCCAAATACCAAACGTCCAGCCACTGTGCCCAAACGAAAGATGCCAGCACTGAAAGCAGTAGCTGATTTTCACTGCCCCTTGGAACTACGTTCACTGCCACACAGACATTCGCGTTCTGCAAAAGCTTTGGTTGGTAATGGGGCAACACTCTTTATCTCTCTGTCGCACAGCCCGGCAGCCAAATTCGAAATGTCCAGCTATTGCTCCCACACGAAACCTGCCAGCACTGAAAGCAGTAGCTGGTTTTCACTGCCCCTTGGATCTACGTTCACTGCCACACAGACATTCGCGTTCTGCAAAAGCTTTGGTTGGTAATGAGGCAACACTGTGTATGTCTCTCTCGCAGAGCCCGGCAGCCAAATTCGAAATGTCTAGCGATTGCTCCCACACAAAAGCTCCCAGCACGGAAAGCTGTAGCTGGTTTTCACTGCCCCTTGGAACTGCATTCGCTGCCACACAGACATTCGCGTTCTGCAAAAGCTTTGGTAGGTAATGGGGCAACACTCTGTATCTCTCTCTCGCAGAGCCCGGCAGCCAAATTCGAAACGTCCAGCGATTGCTCCCAAACGAAAGCTGCCAGCACGGAAAGATATAGCTGGTTTTCACTGCCCCTTGGATCTACGTTCACTGCCACACAGACATTCGCGTTCTGCAAAAGCTTTGGTTGGTAATGTGGCAACACTGTGTATCTCTCTCTCGCAGAGCCCGGCTGCCAAATTCCAAACGTCCAGCGATTGCTCCCAAACGAAAGATGCCAGCACTGAAAGCAGTAGCTGGTTTTCACTGCCCCTTGGAACTCCATTCGCTGCCACACAAACATTCGCGTTCTGCAAAAGCTTTGGTTGGTAATGGGGCAACACTCTGTATCTCTCTATCGCAGAGCCCGGCAGCCAAATTCGAAATGTCCAGCGATTGCTCCCAAACGAAAGCTGCCAGCACGGAAAGCTCTAGCTGGTTTTCACTGCCCCTTGGAACTACGTTCACTGCCACACAGACATTCGCGTTCTGCAAAAGCTTTGGTTGGTAATGGGGCAACACTGTTTATCTCTCTCTCGCAGAGCCCGGCTGCCAAATTCCAAACGTCCAGCGATTGTGTACACACGAAAGCTGCCAGCACGGAAAGCTGTAGCTGGTTTTCACTGCCCCTTGGAACTGCATTCGCTGCCACACAGACATTCGCGTTCTGCAGAAGCTTTGGTTGGTAATGGGGCTACACTCTGTATCTCTCTCTCGCAGAGCCCGGCAGCCAAATACCAAACGTCCAGCCACTGTGCCCAAACGATAGATGCCAGCACTGAAAGCAGTAGCTGGTTTTCACTGCCCCTTGGACCTGCATTCGCTGCCACAAGGACATTCGCGTTCTGCAAAAGCTTTGGTTGGTAATGGGGCAAAAGTGTTTATCTCTCTCTCGCAGAGCCCGGCAGCCAAATTGGAAACGTCCAGCGATTGCTCCCAAACGAAAGCTGCCAGCACGGAAAGCTTTAGCTGGTTTTCACTGCCCCTTGGAACTGCATTCGCTGCCACACAGACATTCGCGTTCTGCAAAAGCTTTGGTTGGTAATGGGTCAACACTATGTATGTCTCTCTCGCACAGCCCGGCAGCCAAATTCGAAATGTCTAGCGATTGCTCCCAAACGAAAGCTGCCAGCATGCAAAGATATAGCTGGTTTTCACTGCCCCATGGAACTGCATTCGCTGCCACACAGACATTCGCCTTGTACAAAAGCTTTGGTTGGTAATGGGGCAACACTCTGTATCTCTCTCTCGCAGAGCCCGGCAGCCAAATTGAAAACGTTCAGCGATTGCTCCCAAACGAAAGGTGCCAGCACGGAAAGATATAGCTGGTTTTCACTCCCCCTTGGAACTACGTTCACTGCCACACAGACATTCTCATTCTGCAAATGCTTTGGTTGGTAATGGGGCAACACTCTGTATCTCTCTCTCGCAGAGCCCGGCTGCCAAATTCCAAACGTCCAGCGATTGTGTACACACGAAAGCTGCCAACAGTGAAAGCTTTAGCTGGTTTTCACTGCCCCTTGGAACTCCATTCGCTGCCACACAGACATTCGCGTTCTGCAAAAGCTTTGGTTGGTAATGGGGCAACACTCTGTATCTCTCTCTCGCAGAGCCCGGCAGCCAAATTCGAAACGTCCAGCGATTGCTCCCAAACGAAAGCTGCCAGCACGGAAAGCTGTAGCTGGTTTTCACTGCCCCTTGGAACTACGTTCACTGCCACACAGACATTCGCGTTCTGCAAAAGCTTTGGTTGGTAATGGGGCAACACTCTGTATCTCTCTCTCGCAGAGCCCGGCTTACAAATTCGAAACGTCCAGCGATTGCTCCCAAACGAAAGCTGCCAGCACAGAAAGCTGTAGCTGGTTTTCACTGCCCCTTGGAACTCCATTCGCTGCCACACAGACATTCGCGTTCTGCAGAAGCTTTGGTTGGTAATGGGGCAACACTGTTTATCTCTCTCTCGCAGAGCCCGGCAGCCAAATTCGAAACGTCCAGCGATTGCTCCCAAACGAAAGCTGCCAGCATGGAAAGATATAGCTGGTTTTCACTGCCCTTTGGAACTGCATTCGCTGCCACACAGACATTCGCCTTCTACAAAAGCTTTGCTTGGTAATGGGGCAACACTGTGTATCTCTCTCTCGCAGAGCCCGGCTGCCAAATTCCAAACGTCCAGCGATTGCGTACACAAGAAAGCTGCCAGCATGTACAGGTGTAGCTGGTTTTCACTGCCCCTTGGAACTGCATTCGCTGCCACACAGACATTCGCGTTCTGCAAAAGCTTTGGTTGTTAATGGGGCAACACTCTTTATCTCTCTCTCGCAGAGCCCCGCAGCCAAATTCGAAACGTCCAGCGATTGCTCCCAAACGAAAGCTGCCAGCACGGAAAGCTGTAGCTGGTTTTCACTGCCCCTTGGAACTGCATTCGCTGCCACACAGACATTCGCGTTCTGCAAAAGCTTTGGTTGGTAATGGGGCAACACTGTGTATCTCTCTCTCGCAGAGCCCGGCAGCCAAATTCGAAACGTCCAGCGATTGCTCCCAAACGAAAGCTGTCAGCACGGACAGCTGTAGCTGGTTTTCACTGCCCCTTGGAACTCCATTCGCTGCCACACAAATATTCGCGTTCTGCAAAAGCTTTGGTTGGTAATGGGGCAACACTCTGTATCTCTCTCTCGCAAAGCCCGGCAGCCAAATTCGAAATGTCCAGCGATTGCTCCCAAACGAAAGCTGCCAGCACTGAAAGCTGTAGCTGGTTTTCACTGCCCCTTGGAACTACGTTCACTGCCACACAGACATTCGCGTTCTGCAAAAGCTTTGGTTGGTAATGGGGCAGCACTCTGTATCTCTCTCTCGCAGAGCCCGGCTGCCAAATTCCAAACGTCCAGCGATTGCTCCGACACGAAAGATGCCAGCACTGAAAGCAGTAGCTGGTTTTCACTGCCCCTTGGATCTGCATTCGCTGCCACAAGGACATTCGCGTTCTGCAGAAGCTTTGGTTGGTAATCGGGCAACACTGTGTATCTCTCTCTCGCAGAGCCCGGCAGCCAAATTCGAAACGTTCAGCGATTGCTCCCAAACGAAAGCTGCCAGCATGGAAAGATATAGCTGGTTTTCACTGCCCCTTGGAACTACGTTCACTGCCACACAGACATTCGCCTTCTACAAAAGCTTTGCTTGGTAATGGGGAAACACTCTGTATCTCTCTCTCGCAGAGCCCGGCAGCCAAATTCCAAACGTCCAGCGATTGCTCCGACACGAAAGATGCCAGCACTGAAAGCAGTAGCTGCTTTTCACTACCCCTTGGAACTACGTTCGCTGCCACACAGACATTCGCGTTCTGCAAAAGCTTTGGTTGGTAATGGGGCAACACTCTGTATCTCTCTCTCGCACAGCCCGGCAGCCAAATTCGAAATGTCCAGCGATTGCTCCCACACGAAAGCTGCCAGCACGGAAAGATATAGCTGGTTTTCACTGCCCGTTGGAACTGCATTCGCTGCCACACAGACATTCGCGTTCTGCAAAAGCTTTAGTTGGTAATGGGGCAACACTCTGTATCTCTCTCTCGCACAGCCCGGCTGCCAAATTCCAAACGTCCAGCGATTGCGTACACACGAAAGCTGCCAACACTGAAAGCTGTAGCTGGTTTTCACTGCCCCTTGGAACTGCATTCGCTGCCACACAGACATTCGCGTTCTGCAAAAGCTTTGGTTGGTAATGGGGCAACACTCTGTATCTCTCTCTCGCAGAGCCCGGCAGCCAAATTCGAAACGTCCAGCGATTGCTCCCAAACGAAAGCTGCCAGCACGGAAAAATATATCTGGTTTTCACTGCCCCTTGGAACTACGTTCACTGCCACACAGACATTCGCGTTCAGCAAAAGCTTTGGTTGGTAATGGGGCAACACTCTGTATCTCTCTCTCGTAGAGCCCGGCTGCCAAATTCGAAACGTCCAGCGATTGCTCCCAAACGAAAGCTGCCAGCACAGAATGCTGTAGCTGGGTTTCACTGCCCCTTGGACCTCCATTCGCTGCCACACAGACATTCGCCTTCTACAAAAGCTTTGCTTGGTAATGGGGAAACACTCTGTATCTCTCTCTCGCAGAGCCCGGCTGCCAAATTCGAAACGTCCAGCGATTGCTCCGACACGAAAGATGCCAGCACTGAAAGCAGTAGCTGCTTTTCACTGCCCCTTGGAACTACGTTCGCTGCCACACAGACATTCGCGTTCTGCAAAAGCTTTGGTTGGTAATGGGGCAACACTCTGTATCTCTCTCTCGCAGAGCCCGGCAGCCAAATTCGAAATGTCCAGCGATTGCTCCCACACGAAAGCTGCCAGCACGGAAAGATATAGCTGGTTTTCACTGCCCCTTGGAACTGCATTCGCTGCCACACAGACATTCGCGTTCTGCAAAAGCTTTTTTTGGTAATGGGGCAACACTGTTTATCTCTCTCTCGCAGAGCCCGGCAGCCAAATTAGAAACGTCCAGTGATTGCTCCCAAACGAAAGCTGCCAGCACTGAAAGCTGTAGCTGGTTTTCACTGCCCCTTGGAACTACGTTCACTGCCACACAGACATTCGCGTTCTGCAAAAGCTTTGGTTGGTAATGGGGCAACACTCTGTATCTCTCTCTCGCAGAACCCTGCAGCCAAATTTGAAATGTCCAGCGATTGCTCCCAAACGAAAGCTGCCAGGACTGAAAGCTGTAGCTGGTTTTCACTACCCCTTGGAACTGCGTTCGCTGCCACACAGATATTCGCGTTCTGCAAAAGCTTTGGTTGGTAATGGGGCAACACTCTTTATCTCTCTGTCGCACAGCCCGGCAGCCAAATTCGAAATGTCAGCTATTGCTCCCACACGAAACCTGCCAGCACTGAAAGCTGTAGCTGGTTTTCACTGCCCCTTGGAACTCCATTCGCTGCCACACAAACATTCGCGTTCTGCAAAAGCTTTGGTTGGTAATGGGGCAACACTCTGTATCTCTCTATCGCAGAGCCCGGCAGCCAAATTCGAAATGTCCAGCGATTGCTCCCAAACGAAAGCTGCCAGCACTGAAAGCTCTAGCTGGTTTTCACTGCCCCTTAGAACTACGTTCACTGCCACCCAGACATTCGCGTTCTGCAAAAGCTTTGGTTGGTAATGGGGCAACACTGTGTATCTCTCTCTCGCAGAGCCCGGCAGCCAAATTCGAAACGTCCAGCGATTGCTCCCAAACGAAAGCTGTCAGCACGGACAGCTGTAGCTGGTTTTCACTGCCCCTTGGAACTCCATTCGCTGCCACACAAATATTCGCGTTCTGCAAAAGCTTTGGTTGGTAATGGGGCAACACTCTGTATCTCTCTCTCGCAAAGCCCGGCAGCCAAATTCGAAATGTCCAGCGATTGCTCCCAAACGAAAGCTGCCAGCACTGAAAGCTGTAGCTGGTTTTCACTGCCCCTTGGAACTACGTTCACTGCCACACAGACATTCGCGTTCTGCAAAAGCTTTGGTTGGTAATGGGGCAGCACTCTGTATCTCTCTCTCGCAGAGCCCGGCTGCCAAATTCCAAACGTCCAGCGATTGCTCCGACACGAAAGATGCCAGCACTGAAAGCAGTAGCTGGTTTTCACTGCCCCTTGGATCTGCATTCGCTGCCACAAGGACATTCGCGTTCTGCAGAAGCTTTGGTTGGTAATCGGGCAACACTGTGTATCTCTCTCTCGCAGAGCCCGGCAGCCAAATTCGAAACGTTCAGCGATTGCTCCCAAACGAAAGCTGCCAGCATGGAAAGATATAGCTGGTTTTCACTGCCCCTTGGAACTACGTTCACTGCCACACAGACATTCGCCTTCTACAAAAGCTTTGCTTGGTAATGGGGAAACACTCTGTATCTCTCTCTCGCAGAGCCCGGCAGCCAAATTCCAAACGTCCAGCGATTGCTCCGACACGAAAGATGCCAGCACTGAAAGCAGTAGCTGCTTTTCACTACCCCTTGGAACTACGTTCGCTGCCACACAGACATTCGCGTTCTGCAAAAGCTTTGGTTGGTAATGGGGCAACACTCTGTATCTCTCTCTCGCACAGCCCGGCAGCCAAATTCGAAATGTCCAGCGATTGCTCCCACACGAAAGCTGCCAGCACGGAAAGATATAGCTGGTTTTCACTGCCCGTTGGAACTGCATTCGCTGCCACACAGACATGCGCGTTCTGCAAAAGCTTTGGTTGGTAATGGGGCAACACTCTGTATCTCTCTCTCGCAGAGCCCGGCAGCCAAATTCGAAACGTCCAGCGATTGCTCCCAAACGAAAGCTGCCAGCACGGAAAAATATATCTGGTTTTCACTGCCCCTTGGAACTACGTTCACTGCCACACAGACATTCGCGTTCAGCAAAAGCTTTGGTTGGTAATGGGGCAACACTGTGTATCTCTCTCTCGCAGAGCCCGGCTGCCAAATTCCAAACGTCCAGCGATTGTGTACACACGAAAGCTGCCAACACTGAAAGCTGTAGCTGGTTTTCACTGCCCCTTGGAACTCCATTCGCTGCCACACAGACATTCGCGTTCTGCAAAAGCTTTTGATGGTAATGGGGCAACACTCTGTATCTCTCTGTTGCAGAGCCCGGCAGCCAAATTCGAAACGTCCAGCGATTGCTCCCAAACGAAAGCTACCAGCACTGAAAGCTGTAGCTGGTTTTCACTGCCCCTTGGAACTACGTTCACTGCCACACAGACATTCGCGTTCTGCAAAAGCTTTGGTTGGTAATGGGGCAACACTGTGTATCTCTCTCTCGTAGAGCCCGGCTGCCAAATTCGAAACGTCCAGCGATTGCTCCCAAACGAAAGCTGCCAGCACAGAATGCTGTAGCTGGGTTTCACTGCCCCTTGGACCTCCATTCGCTGCCACACAGACATTCGCCTTCTACAAAAGCTTTGCTTGGTAATGGGGAAACACTCTGTATCTCTCTCTCGCAGAGCCCGGCTGCCAAATTCGAAACGTCCAGCGATTGCTCCGACACGAAAGATGCCAGCACTGAAAGCAGTAGCTGCTTTTCACTGCCCCTTGGAACTACGTTCGCTGCCACACAGACATTCGCGTTCTGCAAAAGCTTTGGTTGGTAATGGGGCAACACTCTGTATCTCTCTCTCGCAGAGCCCGGCAGCCAAATTCGAAATGTCCAGCGATTGCTCCCACACGAAAGCTGCCAGCACGGAAAGATATAGCTGGTTTTCACTGCCCCTTGGAACTGCATTCGCTGCCACACAGACATTCGCGTTCTGCAAAAGCTTTTTTTGGTAATGGGGCAACACTGTTTATCTCTCTCTCGCAGAGCCCGGCAGCCAAATTAGAAACGTCCAGTGATTGCTCCCAAACGAAAGCTGCCAGCACTGAAAGCTGTAGCTGGTTTTCACTGCCCCTTGGAACTACGTTCACTGCCACACAGACATTCGCGTTCTGCAAAAGCTTTGGTTGGTAATGGGGCAACACTCTGTATCTCTCTCTCGCAGAACCCTGCAGCCAAATTTGAAATGTCCAGCGATTGCTCCCAAACGAAAGCTGCCAGGACTGAAAGCTGTAGCTGGTTTTCACTACCCCTTGGAACTGCGTTCGCTGCCACACAGATATTCGCGTTCTGCAAAAGCTTTGGTTGGTAATGGGGCAACACTCTTTATCTCTCTGTCGCACAGCCCGGCAGCCAAATTCGAAATGTCAGCTATTGCTCCCACACGAAACCTGCCAGCACTGAAAGCTGTAGCTGGTTTTCACTGCCCCTTGGAACTCCATTCGCTGCCACACAAACATTCGCGTTCTGCAAAAGCTTTGGTTGGTAATGGGGCAACACTCTGTATCTCTCTATCGCAGAGCCCGGCAGCCAAATTCGAAATGTCCAGCGATTGCTCCCAAACGAAAGCTGCCAGCACTGAAAGCTCTAGCTGGTTTTCACTGCCCCTTAGAACTACGTTCACTGCCACCCAGACATTCGCGTTCTGCAAAAGCTTTGGTTGGTAATGGGGCAACACTGTGTATCTCTCTCTCGCAGAGCCCGGCAGCCAAATTCGAAACGTCCAGCGATTGCTCCCAAACGAAAGCTGTCAGCACGGACAGCTGTAGCTGGTTTTCACTGCCCCTTGGAACTCCATTCGCTGCCACACAAATATTCGCGTTCTGCAAAAGCTTTGGTTGGTAATGGGGCAACACTCTGTATCTCTCTCTCGCAAAGCCCGGCAGCCAAATTCGAAATGTCCAGCGATTGCTCCCAAACGAAAGCTGCCAGCACTGAAAGCTGTAGCTGGTTTTCACTGCCCCTTGGAACTACGTTCACTGCCACACAGACATTCGCGTTCTGCAAAAGCTTTGGTTGGTAATGGGGCAGCACTCTGTATCTCTCTCTCGCAGAGCCCGGCTGCCAAATTCCAAACGTCCAGCGATTGCTCCGACACGAAAGATGCCAGCACTGAAAGCAGTAGCTGGTTTTCACTGCCCCTTGGATCTGCATTCGCTGCCACAAGGACATTCGCGTTCTGCAGAAGCTTTGGTTGGTAATCGGGCAACACTGTGTATCTCTCTCTCGCAGAGCCCGGCAGCCAAATTCGAAACGTTCAGCGATTGCTCCCAAACGAAAGCTGCCAGCATGGAAAGATATAGCTGGTTTTCACTGCCCCTTGGAACTACGTTCACTGCCACACAGACATTCGCCTTCTACAAAAGCTTTGCTTGGTAATGGGGAAACACTCTGTATCTCTCTCTCGCAGAGCCCGGCAGCCAAATTCCAAACGTCCAGCGATTGCTCCGACACGAAAGATGCCAGCACTGAAAGCAGTAGCTGCTTTTCACTACCCCTTGGAACTACGTTCGCTGCCACACAGACATTCGCGTTCTGCAAAAGCTTTGGTTGGTAATGGGGCAACACTCTGTATCTCTCTCTCGCACAGCCCGGCAGCCAAATTCGAAATGTCCAGCGATTGCTCCCACACGAAAGCTGCCAGCACGGAAAGATATAGCTGGTTTTCACTGCCCGTTGGAACTGCATTCGCTGCCACACAGACATGCGCGTTCTGCAAAAGCTTTGGTTGGTAATGGGGCAACACTCTGTATCTCTCTCTCGCAGAGCCCGGCAGCCAAATTCGAAACGTCCAGCGATTGCTCCCAAACGAAAGCTGCCAGCACGGAAAAATATATCTGGTTTTCACTGCCCCTTGGAACTACGTTCACTGCCACACAGACATTCGCGTTCAGCAAAAGCTTTGGTTGGTAATGGGGCAACACTGTGTATCTCTCTCTCGCAGAGCCCGGCTGCCAAATTCCAAACGTCCAGCGATTGTGTACACACGAAAGCTGCCAACACTGAAAGCTGTAGCTGGTTTTCACTGCCCCTTGGAACTCCATTCGCTGCCACACAGACATTCGCGTTCTGCAAAAGCTTTTGATGGTAATGGGGCAACACTCTGTATCTCTCTCTTGCAGAGCCCGGCAGCCAAATTCGAAACGTCCAGCGATTGCTCCCAAACGAAAGCTACCAGCACTGAAAGCTGTAGCTGGTTTTCACTGCCCCTTGGAACTACGTTCACTGCCACACAGACATTCGCGTTCTGCAAAAGCTTTGGTTGGTAATGGGGCAACACTGTGTATCTCTCTCTCGTAGAGCCCGGCTGCCAAATTCGAAACGTCCAGCGATTGCTCCCAAACGAAAGCTGCCAGCACAGAATGCTGTAGCTGGGTTTCACTGCCCCTTGGACCTCCATTCGCTGCCACACAGACATTCGCCTTCTACAAAAGCTTTGCTTGGTAATGGGGAAACACTCTGTATCTCTCTCTCGCAGAGCCCGGCTGCCAAATTCGAAACGTCCAGCGATTGCTCCGACACGAAAGATGCCAGCACTGAAAGCAGTAGCTGCTTTTCACTGCCCCTTGGAACTACGTTCGCTGCCACACAGACATTCGCGTTCTGCAAAAGCTTTGGTTGGTAATGGGGCAACACTCTGTATCTCTCTCTCGCAGAGCCCGGCAGCCAAATTCGCAATGTCCAGCGATTGCTCCCACACGAAAGCTGCCAGCACGGAAAGATATAGCTGGTTTTCACTGCCCCTTGGAACTGCATTCGCTGCCACACAGACATTCGCGTTCTGCAAAAGCTTTTTTTGGTAATGGGGCAACACTGTTTATCTCTCTCTCGCAGAGCCCGGCAGCCAAATTAGAAACGTCCAGTGATTGCTCCCAAACGAAAGCTGCCAGCACTGAAAGCTGTAGCTGGTTTTCACTGCCCCTTGGAACTACGTTCACTGCCACACAGACATTCGCGTTCTGCAAAAGCTTTGGTTGGTAATGGGGCAACACTCTGTATCTCTCTCTCGCAGAACCCTGCAGCCAAATTTGAAATGTCCAGCGATTGCTCCCAAACGAAAGCTGCCAGGACTGAAAGCTGTAGCTGGTTTTCACTACCCCTTGGAACTGCGTTCGCTGCCACACAGATATTCGCGTTCTGCAAAAGCTTTGGTTGGTAATGGGGCAACACTCTTTATCTCTCTGTCGCACAGCCCGGCAGCCAAATTCGAAATGTCCAGCTATTGCTCCCACACGAAACCTGCCAGCACTGAAAGCTGTAGCTGGTTTTCACTGCCCCTTGGAACTCCATTCGCTGCCACACAAACATTCGCGTTCTGCAAAAGCTTTGGTTGGTAATGGGGCAACACTCTGTATCTCTCTATCGCAGAGCCCGGCAGCCAAATTCGAAATGTCCAGCGATTGCTCCCAAACGAAAGCTGCCAGCACTGAAAGCTCTAGCTGGTTTTCACTGCCCCTTAGAACTACGTTCACTGCCACCCAGACATTCGCGTTCTGCAAAAGCTTTGGTTGGTAATGGGGCAACACTGTTTATCTCTCTCTCGCAGAGCCCGGCAGCCAAATTCCAAACGTCCAGCGATTGCGTATACACGAAAGCTGCCAGCACGGAAAGCTGTAGCTGGTTTTCACTGCCCCTTGGAACTGCATTCGCTGCCACACAGACATTCGCGTTCTGCAGAAGCTTTGGTTGGTAATGGGGCAACACTGTGTATCTCTCTCTCGCAGAGCCCGGCAGCCAAATACCAAACGTCCAGCCACTGTGCCCAAACGATAGATGCCAGCACTGAAAGCAGTAGCTGGTTTTCACTGCCCCTTGGACCTGCATTCGCTGCCACAAGGACATTCGCGTTCTGCAAAAGCTTTGGTTGGTAATGGGGCAAAAGTGTTTATCTCTCTCTCGCAGAGCCCGGCAGCCAAATTGGAAACGTCCAGCGATTGCTCCCAAACGAAAGCTGCCAGCACGGAAAGCTTTAGCTGGTTTTCACTGCCCCTTGGAACTGCATTCGCTGCCACACAGACATTCGCGTTCTGCAAAAGCTTTGGTTGGTAATGGGTCAACACTATGTATGTCTCTCTCGCACAGCCCGGCAGCCAAATTCGAAATGTCTAGCGATTGCTCCCAAACGAAAGCTGCCAGCATGGAAAGATATAGCTGGTTTTCACTGCCCCATGGAACTGCATTCGCTGCCACACAGACATTCGCCTTGTACAAAAGCTTTGGTTGGTAATGGGGCAACACTCTGTATCTCTCTCTCGCAGAGCCCGGCAGCCAAATTCCAAACGTCCAGCGATTGCTCCCAAACGAAAGGTGCCAGCACGGAAAGATATAGCTGGTTTTCACTGCCCCTTGGAACTGCATTCGCTGCCACACAGACATTCGCGTTCTGCAAAAGCTTTGGTTGGTAATGGGGCAACACTCTGTATCTCTCTCTCGCAGAGCCCGGCAGCCAAATTCCAAACGTCCACCGATTGCGTACACACGAAAGCTGCCAACACTGAAAGCTGTAGTTGGTTTTCACTGCCCCTTGGAACTGCATTCGCTGCCACACAGATATTCGCGTTCTGCAAAAGCTTTGGTTGGTAATGGGGCAACACTCTTTATCTCTCTGTCGCACAGCCCGGCAGCCAAATTCGAAATGTCAGCTATTGCTCCCACACGAAACCTGCCAGCACTGTAAGCTATAGCTGGTTTTCACTGCCCCTTGGAACTGCATTCGCTGCCACACAGACATTCGCGTTCTGCTAAAGCTTTAGTTGGTAATGGGGCAACAGTGTTTATCTCTCTCTCGCAGAGCCCGGCAGCCAAATATCAAACGTCCAGCCACTGTGCCCAAACGAAAGATGCCAGCACTGAAAGCAGTAGCTGATTTTCACTGCCCCTTGGAACTACGTTCACTGCCACACAGACATTCGCGTTCTGCAAAAGCTTTGGTTGGTAATGGGGCAACACTCTTTATCTCTCTGTCGCACAGCCCGGCAGCCAAATTCGAAATGTCCAGCTATTGCTCCCACACGAAACCTGCCAGCACTGAAAGCAGTAGCTGGTTTTCACTGCCCCTTGGATCTACGTTCACTGCCACACAGACATTCGCGTTCTGCAAAAGCTTTGGTTGGTAATGAGGCAACACTGTGTATGTCTCTCTCGCAGAGCCCGGCAGCCAAATTCGAAATGTCTAGCGATTGCTCCCACACAAAAGCTCCCAGCACGGAAAGCTGTAGCTGGTTTTCACTGCCCCTTGGAACTGCATTCGCTGCCACACAGACATTCGCGTTCTGCAAAAGCTTTGGTAGGTAATGGGGCAACACTCTGTATCTCTCTCTCGCAGAGCCCGGCAGCCAAATTCGAAACGTCCAGCGATTGCTCCCAAACGAATGCTGCCAGCACGGAAAGATATAGCTGGTTTTCACTGCCCCTTGGATCTACGTTCACTGCCACACAGACATTCGCGTTCTGCAAAAGCTTTGGTTGGTAATGCGGCAACACTGTGTATCTCTCTCTCGCAGAGCCCGGCTGCCAAATTCCAAACGTCCAGCGATTGCTCCGACACGAAAGATGCCAGCACTGAAAGCAGTAGCTGGTTTTCACTGCCCCTTGGAACTCCATTCGCTGCCACACAAACATTCGCGTTCTGCAAAAGCTTTGGTTGGTAATGGGGCAACACTCTGTATCTCTCTATCGCAGAGCCCGGCAGCCAAATTCGAAATGTCCAGCGATTGCTCGCAAACGAAAGCTGCCAGCACTGAAAGCTCTAGCTGGTTTTCACTGCCCCTTGGAACTACGTTCACTGCCACCCAGACATTCGCGTTCTGCAAAAGCTTTGGTTGGTAATGGGGCAACACTGTTTATCTCTCTCTCGCAGAGCCCGGCAGCCAAATTCCAAACGTCCAGCGATTGCGTATACACGAAAGCTGCCAGCACGGAAAGCTGTAGCTGGTTTTCACTGCCCCTTGGAACTGCATTCGCTGCCACACAGACATTCGCGTTCTGCAGAAGCTTTGGTTGGTAATGGGGCAACACTGTGTATCTCTCTCTCGCAGAGCCCGTCAGCCAAATACCAAACGTCCAGCCACTGTGCCCAAACGATAGATGCCAGCACTGAAAGCAGTAGCTGGTTTTCACTGCCCCTTGGACCTGCATTCGCTGCCACAAGGACATTCGCGTTCTGCAAAAGCTTTGGTTGGTAATGGGGCAAAAGTGTTTATCTCTCTCTCGCAGAGCCCGGCAGCCAAATTGGAAACGTCCAGCGATTGCTCCCAAAAGAAAGCTGCCAGCACGGAAAGCTTCAGCTGGTTTTCACTGCCCCTTGGAACTGCATTCGCTGCCACACAGACATTCGCGTTCTGCAAAAGCTTTGGTTGGTAATGGGTCAACACTATGTATGTCTCTCTCGCACAGCCCGGCAGCCAAATTCGAAATGTCTAGCGATTGCTCCCAAACGAAAGCTGCCAGCATGGAAAGATATAGCTGGTTTTCACTGCCCCATGGAACTGCATTCGCTGCCACACAGACATTCGCCTTGTACAAAAGCTTTGGTTGGTAATGGGGCAACATTCTGTATCTCTCTCTCGCAGAGCCCGGCAGCCAAATTGAAAACGTCCAGCGATTGCTCCCAAACGAAAGGTGCCAGCACGGAAAGATATAGCTGGTTTTCACTGCCCCTTGGAACTGCATTCGCTGCCACACAGACATTCGCGTTCTGCAAAAGCTTTGGTTGGTAATGGGGCAACACTCTGTATCTCTCTCTCGCAGAGCCCGGCAGCCAAATTCCAAACGTCCACCGATTGCGTACACACGAAAGCTGCCAACACTGAAAGCTGTAGCTGGTTTTCACTGCCCCTTGGAACTGCATTCGCTGCCACACAGACATTCGCGTTCTGCAAAAGCTTTTTTTGGTAATGGGGCAACACTGTTTGTCTCTCTCTCGCAGAGCCCGGCAGCCAAATTAGAAACGTCCAGTGATTGCTCCCAAACGAAAGCTGCCAGCACTGAAAGCTGTAGCTGGTTTTCACTGCCCCTTGGAACTACGTTCACTGCCACACAGACATTCGCGTTCTGCAAAAGCTTTGGTTGGTAATGGGGCAACACTCTGTATCTCTCTCTCGCAGAACCCTGCAGCCAAATTCGAAATGTCCAGCGATTGCTCCCAAACGAAAGCTGCCAGGACTGAAAGCTGTAGCTGGTTTTCACTGCCCCTTGGAACTGCGTTCGCTGCCACACAGACATTCGCGTTCTGCAAAAGCTTTGGTTGGTAATGGGGCAACACTCTTTATCTCTCTGTCGCACAGCCCGGCAGCCAAATTCGAAATGTCCAGCTATTGCTCCCACACGAAACCTGCCAGCACTGTAAGCTATAGCTGGTTTTCACTGCCCCTTGGAACTGCATTCGCTGCCACACAGACATTCGCGTTCTGCTAAAGCTTTAGTTGGTAATGGGGCAACAGTGTTTATCTCTCTCTCGCAGAGCCCGGCAGCCAAATACCAAACGTCCAGCCACTGTGCCCAAACGAAAGATGCCAGCACTGAAAGCAGTAGCTGATTTTCACTGCCCCTTGGAACTACGTTCACTGCCACACAGACATTCGCGTTCTGCAAAAGCTTTGGTTGGTAATGGGGCAACACTCTTTATCTCTCTGTCGCACAGCCCGGCAGCCAAATTCGAAATGTCCAGCTATTGCTCCCACACGAAACCTGCCAGCACTGAAAGCAGTAGCTGGTTTTCACTGCCCCTTGGATCTACGTTCACTGCCACACAGACATTCGCGTTCTGCAAAAGCTTTGGTTGGTAATGAGGCAACACTGTGTATGTCTCTCTCGCAGAGCCCGGCAGCCAAATTCGAAATGTCTAGCGATTGCTCCCACACAAAAGCTCCCAGCACGGAAAGCTGTAGCTGGTTTTCACTGCCCCTTGGAACTGCATTCGCTGCCACACAGACATTCGCGTTCTGCAAAAGCTTTGGTAGGTAATGGGGCAACACTCTGTATCTCTCTCTCGCAGAGCCCGGCAGCCAAATTCGAAACGTCCAGCGATTGCTCACAAACGAAAGCTGCCAGCACGGAAAGATATAGCTGGTTTTCACTGCCCCTTGGATCTACGTTCACTGCCACACAGACATTCGCGTTCTGCAAAAGCTTTGGTTGGTAATGTGGCAACACTGTGTATCTCTCTCTCGCAGAGCCCGGCTGCCAAATTCCAAACGTCCAGCGATTGCTCCCAAACGAAAGATGCCAGCACTGAAAGCAGTAGCTGGTTTTCACTGCCCCTTGGAACTCCATTCGCTGCCACACAAACATTCGCGTTCTGCAAAAGCTTTGGTTGGTAATGGGGCAACACTGTTTATCTCTCTCTCGCAGAGCCCGGCTGCCAAATTCCAAACGTCCAGCGATTGTGTACACACGAAAGCTGCCAGCACGGAAAGCTGTAGCTGGTTTTCACTGCCCCTTGGAACTGCATTCGCTGCCACACAGACATTCGCGTTCTGCAGAAGCTTTGGTTGGTAATGGGGCTACACTCTGTATCTCTCTCTCGCAGAGCCCGGCAGCCAAATACCAAACGTCCAGCCACTGTGCCCAAACGATAGATGCCAGCACTGAAAGCAGTAGCTGGTTTTCACTGCCCCTTGGACCTGCATTCGCTGCCACAAGGACATTCGCGTTCTGCAAAAGCTTTGGTTGGTAATGGGGCAAAAGTGTTTATCTCTCTCTCGCAGAGCCCGGCAGCCAAATTGGAAACGTCCAGCGATTGCTCCCAAACGAAAGCTGCCAGCACGGAAAGCTTTAGCTGGTTTTCACTGCCCCTTGGAACTGCATTCGCTGCCACACAGACATTCGCGTTCTGCAAAAGCTTTGGTTGGTAATGGGTCAACACTATGTATGTCTCTCTCGCACAGCCCGGCAGCCAAATTCGAAATGTCTAGCGATTGCTCCCAAACGAAAGCTGCCAGCATGGAAAGATATAGCTGGTTTTCACTGCCCCATGGAACTGCATTCGCTGCCACACAGACATTCGCCTTGTACAAAAGCTTTGCTTGGTAATGGGGCAACACTCTGTATCTCTCTCTCGCAGAGCCCGGCAGCCAAATTGAAAACGTTCAGCGATTGCTCCCAAACGAAAGGTGCCAGCACGGAAAGATATAGCTGGTTTTCACTCCCCCTTGGAACTACGTTCACTGCCACACAGACATTCTCATTCTGCAAATGCTTTGGTTGGTAATGGGGCAACACTCTGTATCTCTCTCTCGCAGAGCCCGGCTGCCAAATTCCAAACGTCCAGCGATTGTGTACACACGAAAGCTGCCAACAGTGAAAGCTTTAGCTGGTTTTCACTGCCCCTTGGAACTCCATTCGCTGCCACACAGACATTCGCGTTCTGCAAAAGCTTTGGTTGGTAATGGGGCAACACTCTGTATCTCTCTCTCGCAGAGCCCGGCAGCCAAATTCCAAACGTCCAGCGATTGCTCCCAAACGAAAGCTGCCAGCACGGAAAGCTGTAGCTGGTTTTCACTGCCCCTTGGAACTGCATTCGCTGCCACACAGACATTCGCGTTCTGCAGAAGCTTTGTTTGGTAATGGGGCAACACTGTGTATCTCTCTCTCGCAGAGCCCGGCTTACAAATTCGAAACGTCCAGCGATTGCTCCCAAACGAAAGCTGCCAGCACAGAAAGCTGTAGCTGGTTTTCACTGCCCCTTGGAACTGCATTCGCTGCCACACAGACATTCGCGTTCTGCAGAAGCTTTGGTTGGTAATGGGGCAACACTGTTTATCTCTCTCTCGCAGAGCCCGGCAGCCAAATTCGAAACGTCCAGCAATTGCTCCCAAACGAAAGCTGCCAGCATGGAAAGATATAGCTGGTTTTCACTGCCCCTTGGAACTGCATTCGCTGCCACACAGACATTCGCCTTCTACAAAAGCTTTGCTTGGTAATGGGGCAACACTGTGTATCTCTCTCTCGCAGAGCCCGGCTGCCAAATTCCAAACGTCCAGCGATTGCTCCCACACAAAAGCTGCCAGCATGTACAGGTGTAGCTGGTTTTCACTGCCCCTTGGAACTGCATTCGCTGCCACACAGACATTCGCGTTCTGCAAAAGCTTTGGTTGGTAATGGGGCAACACTCTTTATCTCTCTCTCGCAGAGCCCGGCAGCCAAATTCGAAACGTCCAGCGATTGCTCCCAAACGAAAGCTGCCAGCACGGAAAGCTGTAGCTGGTTTTCACTGCCCCTTGGAACTGCGTTCGCTGCCACACAGACATTCGCGTTCTGCAAAAGCTTTGGTTGGTAATGGGGCAACACTGTGTATCTCTCTCTCGCAGAGCCCGGCAGCCAAATTCGAAACGTCCAGCGATTGCTCCCAAACGAAAGCTGTCAGCACGGACAGCTGTAGCTGGTTTTCACTGCCCCTTGGAACTCCATTCGCTGCCACACAAATATTCGCGTTCTGCAAAAGCTTTGGTTGGTAATGGGGCAACACTCTGTATCTCTCTCTCGCAAAGCCCGGCAGCCAAATTCGAAATGTCCAGCGATTGCTCCCAAACGAAAGCTGCCAGCACTGAAAGCTGTAGCTGGTTTTCACTGCCCCTTGGAACTACGTTCACTGCCACACAGACATTCGCGTTCTGCAAAAGCTTTGGTTGGTAATGGGGCAGCACTCTGTATCTCTCTCTCGCAGAGCCCGGCTGCCAAATTCCAAACGTCCAGCGATTGCTCCGACACGAAAGATGCCAGCACTGAAAGCAGTAGCTGGTTTTCACTGCCCCTTGGATCTGCATTCGCTTCCTCAAGGACATTCGCGTTCTGCAGAAGCTTTGGTTGGTAATCGGGCAACACTGTGTATCTCTCTCTCGCAGAGCCCGGCAGCCAAATTCGAAACGTTCAGCGATTGCTCCCAAACGAAAGCTGCCAGCATGGAAAGATATAGCTGGTTTTCACTGCCCCTTGGAACTACGTTCACTGCCACACAGACATTCGACTTCTACAAAAGCTTTGGTTGGTAATGGGGCAACACTCTGTATCTCTCTCTCGCACAGCCCGGCAGCCAAATTCGAAATGTCCAGCGATTGCTCCCACACGAAAGCTGCCAGCACGGAAAGATATAGCTGGTTTTCACTGCCCGTTGGAACTGCATTCGCTGCCACACAGACATTCACGTTCTGCAAAAGCTTTGGTTGGTAATGGGGCAACACTCTGTATCTCTCTCTCGCAGAGCCCGGCAGCCAAATTGGAAACGTCCAGCGATTGCTCCCAAACGAAAGCTGCCAGCATGGAAAGCTGTAGCTGGTTTTCACTGCCCCTTGGAACTGCATTCGCTGCCACACAGACATTCGCGTTCTGCAAAAGCTTTGGTTGGTAATGGGGCAACACTCTGTATCTCTCTCTCGCAGAGCCCGGCAGCCAAATTCGAAACGTCCAGCGATTGCTCCCAAACGAAAGCTGCCAGCACGGAAAGCTGTAGCTGGTTTTCACTGCCCCTTGGAACTACGTTCACTGCCACACAGACATTCGCGTTCTGCAAAAGCTTTGGTTGGTAATGTGGCAACACTGTGTATCTCTCTCTCGCAGAGCCCGGCAGCCAAATTGAAAACGTCCAGCGATTGCTCCCAAACGAAAGGTGCCAGCACGGAAAGATATAGCTGGTTTTCACTGCCCCTTGGAACTACGTTCACTGCCACACAGACATTCGCATTCTGCAAAAGCTTTGGTTGGTAATGGGGCAACACTCTGTATCTCTCTCTCGCAGAGCCCGGCTGCCAAATTCCAAACGTCCAGCGATTGTGTACACACGAAAGCTGCCAACAGTGAAAGCTTTAGCTGGTTTTCACTGCCCCTTGGAACTCCATTCGCTGCCACACAGACATTCGCGTTCTGCAAAAGCTTTGGTTGGTAATGGGGCAACACTCTGTGTCTCTCTCTCACAGAGCCCGGCAGCCAAATTCGAAACGTCCAGCGATTGCTCCCAAACGAAAGCTGCCAGCACGGAAAGCTGTAGCTGGTTTTCACTGCCCCTTGGAACTGCATTCGCTGCCACACAGACATTCGCGTTCTGCAAAAGCTTTGGTTGGTAATGGGGCAACATTGTGTATCTCTCTCTCGCACAGCCCGGCAGCCAAATTCGAAACGTCCAGCAATTGCTCCCAAACGAAAGCTGCCAGCATGGAAAGATATAGCTGGTTTTCACTGCCCCTTGGAACTGCATTCGCTGCCACACAGACATTCGCCTTCTACAAAAGCTTTGCTTGGTAATGGGGCAACACTGTGTATCTCTCTCTCGCAGAGCCCGGCTGCCAAATTCCAAACGTCCAGCGATTGCTCCCACACAAAAGCTGCCAGCATGTACAGGTGTAGCTGGTTTTCACTGCCCCTTGGAACTGCATTCGCTGCCACACAGACATTCGCGTTCTGCAAAAGCTTTGGTTGGTAATGGGGCAACACTCTTTATCTCTCTCTCGCAGAGCCCGGCAGCCAAATTCGAAACGTCCAGCGATTGCTCCCAAACGAAAGCTGCCAGCACGGAAAGCTGTAGCTGGTTTTCACTGCCCCTTGGAACTGCGTTCGCTGCCACACAGACATTCGCGTTCTGCAAAAGCTTTGGTTGGTAATGGGGCAACACTGTGTATCTCTCTCTCGCAGAGCCCGGCAGCCAAATTCGAAACGTCCAGCGATTGCTCCCAAACGAAAGCTGTCAGCACGGACAGCTGTAGCTGGTTTTCACTGCCCCTTGGAACTCCATTCGCTGCCACACAAATATTCGCGTTCTGCAAAAGCTTTGGTTGGTAATGGGGCAACACTCTGTATCTCTCTCTCGCAAAGCCCGGCAGCCAAATTCGAAATGTCCAGCGATTGCTCCCAAACGAAAGCTGCCAGCACTGAAAGCTGTAGCTGGTTTTCACTGCCCCTTGGAACTACGTTCACTGCCACACAGACATTCGCGTTCTGCAAAAGCTTTGGTTGGTAATGGGGCAGCACTCTGTATCTCTCTCTCGCAGAGCCCGGCTGCCAAATTCCAAACGTCCAGCGATTGCTCCGACACGAAAGATGCCAGCACTGAAAGCAGTAGCTGGTTTTCACTGCCCCTTGGATCTGCATTCGCTTCCTCAAGGACATTCGCGTTCTGCAGAAGCTTTGGTTGGTAATCGGGCAACACTGTGTATCTCTCTCTCGCAGAGCCCGGCAGCCAAATTCGAAACGTTCAGCGATTGCTCCCAAACGAAAGCTGCCAGCATGGAAAGATATAGCTGGTTTTCACTGCCCCTTGGAACTACGTTCACTGCCACACAGACATTCGACTTCTACAAAAGCTTTGGTTGGTAATGGGGCAACACTCTGTATCTCTCTCTCGCACAGCCCGGCAGCCAAATTCGAAATGTCCAGCGATTGCTCCCACACGAAAGCTGCCAGCACGGAAAGATATAGCTGGTTTTCACTGCCCGTTGGAACTGCATTCGCTGCCACACAGACATTCACGTTCTGCAAAAGCTTTGGTTGGTAATGGGGCAACACTCTGTATCTCTCTCTCGCAGAGCCCGGCAGCCAAATTGGAAACGTCCAGCGATTGCTCCCAAACGAAAGCTGCCAGCATGGAAAGCTGTAGCTGGTTTTCACTGCCCCTTGGAACTGCATTCGCTGCCACACAGACATTCGCGTTCTGCAAAAGCTTTGGTTGGTAATGGGGCAACACTCTGTATCTCTCTCTCGCAGAGCCCGGCAGCCAAATTCGAAACGTCCAGCGATTGCTCCCAAACGAAAGCTGCCAGCACGGAAAGCTGTAGCTGGTTTTCACTGCCCCTTGGAACTACGTTCACTGCCACACAGACATTCGCGTTCTGCAAAAGCTTTGGTTGGTAATGTGGCAACACTGTGTATCTCTCTCTCGCAGAGCCCGGCAGCCAAATTGAAAACGTCCAGCGATTGCTCCCAAACGAAAGGTGCCAGCACGGAAAGATATAGCTGGTTTTCACTGCCCCTTGGAACTACGTTCACTGCCACACAGACATTCGCATTCTGCAAAAGCTTTGGTTGGTAATGGGGCAACACTCTGTATCTCTCTCTCGCAGAGCCCGGCTGCCAAATTCCAAACGTCCAGCGATTGTGTACACACGAAAGCTGCCAACAGTGAAAGCTTTAGCTGGTTTTCACTGCCCCTTGGAACTCCATTCGCTGCCACACAGACATTCGCGTTCTGCAAAAGCTTTGGTTGGTAATGGGGCAACACTCTGTGTCTCTCTCTCACAGAGCCCGGCAGCCAAATTCGAAACGTCCAGCGATTGCTCCCAAACGAAAGCTGCCAGCACGGAAAGCTGTAGCTGGTTTTCACTGCCCCTTGGAACTGCATTCGCTGCCACACAGACATTCGCGTTCTGCAAAAGCTTTGGTTGGTAATGGGGCAACACTGTGTATCTCTCTCTCGCACAGCCCGGCAGCCAAATTCGAAACGTCCAGCGATTGCTCCCAAACGAAAGCTGTCAGCACGGACAGCTGTAGCTGGTTTTCACTGCCCCTTGGAACTCCATTCGCTGCCACACAAATATTCGCGTTCTGCAAAAGCTTTGGTTGGTAATGGGGCAACACTCTGTATCTCTCTCTCGCAAAGCCCGGCAGCCAAATTCGAAATGTCCAGCGATTGCTCCCAAACGAAAGCTGCCAGCACTGAAAGCTGTAGCTGGTTTTCACTGCCCCTTGGAACTACGTTCACTGCCACACAGACATTCGCGTTCTGCAAAAGCTTTGGTTTGGTAATGGGGCAGCACTCTGTATCTCTCTCTCGCAGAGCCCGGCTGCCAAATTCGAAACGTCCAGCGATTGCTCCGACACGAAAGATGCCAGCACTGAAAGCAGTAGCTGGTTTTCACTGCCCCTTGGATCTGCATTCGCTGCCACAAGGACATTCGCGTTCTGCAGAAGCTTTGGTTGGTAATCGGGCAACACTCTGTATCTCTCTCTCGCACAGCCCGGCAGCCAAATTCGAAATGTCCAGCGATTGCTCCCACACGAAAGCTGCCAGCACGGAAAGATATAGCTGGTTTTCACTGCCCGTTGGAACTGCATTCGCTGCCACACAGACATTCGCGTTCTGCAAAAGCTTTAGTTGGTAATGGGGCAACACTCTGTATCTCTCTCTCGCACAGCCCGGCTGCCAAATTCCAAACGTCCAGCGATTGCGTACACACGAAAGCTGCCAACACTGAAAGCTGTAGCTGGTTTTCACTGCCCCTTGGAACTGCATTCGCTGCCACACAGACATTCGCGTTCTGCAAAAGCTTTGGTTGGTAATGGGGCAACACTCTGTATCTCTCTCTCGCAGAGCCCGGCAGCCAAATTCGAAACGTCCAGCGATTGCTCCCAAACGAAAGCTGCCAGCACGGAAAAATATATCTGGTTTTCACTGCCCCTTGGAACTACGTTCACTGCCACACAGACATTCGCGTTCAGCAAAAGCTTTGGTTGGTAATGGGGCAACACTCTGTATCTCTCTCTTGCAGAGCCCGGCAGCCAAATTCGAAACGTCCAGCGATTGCTCCCAAACGAAAGCTACCAGCACTGAAAGCTGTAGCTGGTTTTCACTGCCCCTTGGAACTACGTTCACTGCCACACAGACATTCGCGTTCTGCAAAAGCTTTGGTTGGTAATGGGGCAACACTGTGTATCTCTCTCTCGTAGAGCCCGGCTGCCAAATTCGAAACGTCCAGCGATTGCTCCCAAACGAAAGCTGCCAGCACAGAATGCTGTAGCTGGGTTTCACTGCCCCTTGGACCTCCATTCGCTGCCACACAGACATTCGCCTTCTACAAAAGCTTTGCTTGGTAATGGGGAAACACTCTGTATCTCTCTCTCGCAGAGCCCGGCTGCCAAATTCGAAACGTCCAGCGATTGCTCCGACACGAAAGATGCCAGCACTGAAAGCAGTAGCTGCTTTTCACTGCCCCTTGGAACTACGTTCGCTGCCACACAGACATTCGCGTTCTGCAAAAGCTTTGGTTGGTAATGGGTCAACACTATGTATGTCTCTCTCGCACAGCCCGGCAGCCAAATTCGAAATGTCTAGCGATTGCTCCCAAACGAAAGCTGCCAGCATGGAAAGATATAGCTGGTTTTCACTGCCCAATGGAACTGCATTCGCTGCCACACAGACATTCGCCTTGTACAAAAGCTTTGGTTGGTAATGGGGCAACACTCTGTATCTCTCTCTCGCAGAGCCCGGCAGCCAAATTGAAAACGTCCAGCGATTGCTCCCAAACGAAAGGTGCCAGCACGGAAAGATATAGCTGGTTTTCACTGCCCCTTGGAACTGCATTCGCTGCCACACAGACATTCGCGTTCTGCAAAAGCTTTGGTTGGTAATGGGGCAACACTCTGTATCTCTCTCTCGCAGAGCCCGGCTGCCAAATTCCAAACGTCCACCGATTGCGTACACACGAAAGCTGCCAACACTGAAAGCTGTAGTTGGTTTTCACTGCCCCTTGGAACTGCATTCGCTGCCACACAGACATTCGCGTTCTGCAAAAGCTTTTTTTGGTAATGGGGCAACACTGTTTGTCTCTCTCTCGCAGAGCCCGGCAGCCAAATTAGAAACGTCCAGTGATTGCTCCCAAACGAAAGCTGCCAGCACTGAAAGCTGTAGCTGGTTTTCACTGCCCCTTGGAACTACGTTCACTGCCACACAGACATTCGCGTTCTGCAAAAGCTTTGGTTGGTAATGGGGCAACACTCTTTATCTCTCTGTCGCACAGCCCGGCAGCCAAATTCGAAATGTCCAGCTATTGCTCCCACACGAAACCTGCCAGCACTGTAAGCTATAGCTGGTTTTCACTGCCCCTTGGAACTGCATTCGCTGCCACACAGACATTCGCGTTCTGCTAAAGCTTTAGTTGGTAATGGGGCAACAGTGTTTATCTCTCTCTCGCAGAGCCCGGCAGCCAAATACCAAACGTCCAGCCACTGTGCCCAAACGAAAGATGCCAGCACTGAAAGCAGTAGCTGATTTTCACTGCCCCTTGGAACTACGTTCACTGCCACACAGACATTCGCGTTCTGCAAAAGCTTTGGTTGGTAATGGGGCAACACTCTTTATCTCTCTGTCGCACAGCCCGGCAGCCAAATTCGAAATGTCCAGCTATTGCTCCCACACGAAACCTGCCAGCACTGAAAGCAGTAGCTGGTTTTCACTGCCCCTTGGATCTACGTTCACTGCCACACAGACATTCGCGTTCTGCAAAAGCTTTGGTTGGTAATGAGGCAACACTGTGTATGTCTCTCTCGCAGAGCCCGGCAGCCAAATTCGAAATGTCTAGCGATTGCTCCCACACAAAAGCTCCCAGCACGGAAAGCTGTAGCTGGTTTTCACTGCCCCTTGGAACTGCATTCGCTGCCACACAGACATTCGCGTTCTGCAAAAGCTTTGGTAGGTAATGGGGCAACACTCTGTATCTCTCTCTCGCAGAGCCCGGCAGCCAAATTCGAAACGTCCAGCGATTGCTCCCAAACGAAAGCTGCCAGCACGGAAAGATATAGCTGGTTTTCACTGCCCCTTGGATCTACGTTCACTGCCACACAGACATTCGCGTTCTGCAAAAGCTTTGGTTGGTAATGTGGCAACACTGTGTATCTCTCTCTCGCAGAGCCCGGCGGCCAAATTCCAAACGTCCAGCGATTGCTCCCACACGAAAGCTGCCAGCACGGAAAGATATAGCTGGTTTTCACTGCCCGTTGGAACTGCATTCGCTGCCACACAGACATTCGCGTTCTGCAAAAGCTTTAGTTGGTAATGGGGCAACACTCTGTATCTCTCTCTCGCACAGCCCGGCTGCCAAATTCCAAACGTCCAGCGATTGCTCCGACACGAAAGCTGCCAACACTGAAAGCTGTAGCTGGTTTTCACTGCCCCTTGGAACTGCATTCGCTGCCACACAGACATTCGCGTTCTGCAAAAGCTTTGGTTGGTAATGGGGCAACACTCTGTATCTCTCTCTCGCAGAGCCCGGCAGCCAAATTCGAAACGTCCAGCGATTGCTCCCAAACGAAAGCTGCCAGCACGGAAAAATATATCTGGTTTTCACTGCCCCTTGGAACTACGTTCACTGCCACACAGACATTCGCGTTCAGCAAAAGCTTTGGTTGGTAATGGGGCAACACTGTGTATCTCTCTCTCGCAGAGCCCGGCTGCCAAATTCCAAACGTCCAGCGATTGTGTACACACGAAAGCTGCCAACACTGAAAGCTGTAGCTGGTTTTCACTGCCCCTTGGAACTCCATTCGCTGCCACACAGACATTCGCGTTCTGCAAAAGCTTTTGATGGTAATGGGGCAACACTCTGTATCTCTCTCTTGCAGAGCCCGGCAGCCAAATTCGAAACGTCCAGCGATTGCTCCCAAACGAAAGCTACCAGCACTGAAAGCTGTAGCTGGTTTTCACTGCCCCTTGGAACTACGTTCACTGCCACACAGACATTCGCGTTCTGCAAAAGCTTTGGTTGGTAATGGGGCAACACTGTGTATCTCTCTCTCGTAGAGCCCGGCTGCCAAATTCGAAACGTCCAGCGATTGCTCCCAAACGAAAGCTGCCAGCACAGAATGCTGTAGCTGGGTTTCACTGCCCCTTGGACCTCCATTCGCTGCCACACAGACATTCGCCTTCTACAAAAGCTTTGCTTGGTAATGGGGAAACACTCTGTATCTCTCTCTCGCAGAGCCCGGCTGCCAAATTCCAAACGTCCAGCGATTGCTCCGACACGAAAGATGCCAGCACTGAAAGCAGTAGCTGCTTTTCACTGCCCCTTGGAACTACGTTCGCTGCCACACAGACATTCGCGTTCTGCAAAAGCTTTGGTTGGTAATGGGGCAACACTCTGTATCTATCTCTCGCAGAGCCCGGCAGCCAAATTCGAAATGTCCAGCGATTGCTCCCACACGAAAGCTGCCAGCACGGAAAGATATAGCTGGTTTTCACTGCCCCTTGGAACTGCATTCGCTGCCACACAGACATTCGCGTTCTGCAAAAGCTTTGGTTGGTAATGGGGCAAAAGTGTTTATCTCTCTCTCGCAGAGCCCGGCAGCCAAATTGGAAACGTCCAGCGATTGCTCCCAAACGAAAGCTGCCAGCACGGAAAGCTTTAGCTGGTTTTCACTGCCCCTTGGAACTGCATTCGCTGCCACACAGACATTCGCGTTCTGCAAAAGCTTTGGTTGGTAATGGGTCAACACTATGTATGTCTCTCTCGCACAGCCCGGCAGCCAAATTCGAAATGTCTAGCGATTGCTCCCAAACGAAAGCTGCCAGCATGGAAAGATATAGCTGGTTTTCACTGCCCAATGGAACTGCATTCGCTGCCACACAGACATTCGCCTTGTACAAAAGCTTTGGTTGGTAATGGGGCAACACTCTGTATCTCTCTCTCGCAGAGCCCGGCAGCCAAATTGAAAACGTCCAGCGATTGCTCCCAAACGAAAGGTGCCAGCACGGAAAGATATAGCTGGTTTTCACTGCCCCTTGGAACTGCATTCGCTGCCACACAGACATTCGCGTTCTGCAAAAGCTTTGGTTGGTAATGGGGCAACACTCTGTATCTCTCTCTCGCAGAGCCCGGCTGCCAAATTCCAAACGTCCACCGATTGCGTACACACGAAAGCTGCCAACACTGAAAGCTGTAGTTGGTTTTCACTGCCCCTTGGAACTGCATTCGCTGCCACACAGACATTCGCGTTCTGCAAAAGCTTTTTTTGGTAATGGGGCAACACTGTTTGTCTCTCTCTCGCAGAGCCCGGCAGCCAAATTAGAAACGTCCAGTGATTGCTCCCAAACGAAAGCTGCCAGCACTGAAAGCTGTAGCTGGTTTTCACTGCCCCTTGGAACTACGTTCACTGCCACACAGACATTCGCGTTCTGCAAAAGCTTTGGTTGGTAATGGGGCAACACTCTGTATCTCTCTCTCGCAGAACCCTGCAGCCAAATTCGAAATGTCCAGCGATTGCTCCCAAACGAAAGCTGCCAGGACTGAAAGCTGTAGCTGGTTTTCACTGCCCCTTGGAACTGCATTCGCTGCCACACAGACATTCGCGTTCTGCAAAAGCTTTGGTTGGTAATGGGGCAACACTCTTTATCTCTCTGTCGCACAGCCCGGCAGCCAAATTCGAAATGTCCAGCTATTGCTCCCACACGAAACCTGCCAGCACTGTAAGCTATAGCTGGTTTTCACTGCCCCTTGGAACTGCATTCGCTGCCACACAGACATTCGCGTTCTGCTAAAGCTTTAGTTGGTAATGGGGCAACAGTGTTTATCTCTCTCTCGCAGAGCCCGGCAGCCAAATACCAAACGTCCAGCCACTGTGCCCAAACGAAAGATGCCAGCACTGAAAGCAGTAGCTGATTTTCACTGCCCCTTGGAACTACGTTCACTGCCACACAGACATTCGCGTTCTGCAAAAGCTTTGGTTGGTAATGGGGCAACACTCTTTATCTCTCTGTCGCACAGCCCGGCAGCCAAATTCGAAATGTCCAGCTATTGCTCCCACACGAAACCTGCCAGCACTGAAAGCAGTAGCTGGTTTTCACTGCCCCTTGGATCTACGTTCACTGCCACACAGACATTCGCGTTCTGCAAAAGCTTTGGTTGGTAATGAGGCAACACTGTGTATGTCTCTCTCGCAGAGCCCGGCAGCCAAATTCGAAATGTCTAGCGATTGCTCCCACACAAAAGCTCCCAGCACGGAAAGCTGTAGCTGGTTTTCACTGCCCCTTGGAACTGCATTCGCTGCCACACAGACATTCGCGTTCTGCAAAAGCTTTGGTAGGTAATGGGGCAACACTCTGTATCTCTCTCTCGCAGAGCCCGGCAGCCAAATTCGAAACGTCCAGCGATTGCTCCCAAACGAAAGCTGCCAGCACGGAAAGATATAGCTGGTTTTCACTGCCCCTTGGATCTACGTTCACTGCCACACAGACATTCGCGTTCTGCAAAAGCTTTGGTTGGTAATGTGGCAACACTGTGTATCTCTCTCTCGCAGAGCCCGGCGGCCAAATTCCAAACGTCCAGCGATTGCTCCCAAACGAAAGATGCCAGCACTGAAAGCAGTAGCTGGTTTTCACTGCCCCTTGGAACTCCATTCGCTGCCACACAAACATTCGCGTTCTGCAAAAGCTTTGGTTGGTAATGGGGCAACACTCTGTATCTCTCTATCGCAGAGCCCGGCAGCCAAATTCGAAATGTCCAGCGATTGCTCCCAAACGAAAGCTGCCAGCACTGAAAGCTCTAGCTGGTTTTCACTGCCCCTTGGAACTACGTTCACTGCCACACAGACATTCGCGTTCTGCAAAAGCTTTGGTTGGTAATGGGGCAACACTGTTTATCTCTCTCTCGCAGAGCCCGGCTGCCAAATTCCAAACGTCCAGCGATTGTGTACACACGAAAGCTGCCAGCACGGAAAGCTGTAGCTGGTTTTCACTGCCCCTTGGAACTGCATTCGCTGCCACACAGACATTCGCGTTCTGCAGAAACTTTGGTTGGTAATGGGGCTACACTCTGTATCTCTCTCTCGCAGAGCCCGGCAGCCAAATACCAAACGTCCAGCCACTGTGCCCAAACGATAGATGCCAGCACTGAAAGCAGTAGCTGGTTTTCACTGCCCCTTGGACCTGCATTCGCTGCCACAAGGACATTCGCGTTCTGCAAAAGCTTTGGTTGGTAATGGGGCAAAAGTGTTTATCTCTCTCTCGCAGAGCCCGGCAGCCAAATTGGAAACGTCCAGCGATTGCTCCCAAACGAAAGCTACCAGCACGGAAAGATATAGCTGGTTTTCACTGCCCCATGGAACTGCATTCGCTGCCACACAGACATTCGCCTTGTACAAAAGCTTTGCTTGGTAATGGGGCAACACTCTGTATCTCTCTCTCGCAGAGCCCGGCAGCCAAATTGAAAACGTTCAGCGATTGCTCCCAAACGAAAGGTGCCAGCACGGAAAGATATAGCTGGTTTTCACTCCCCCTTGGAACTACGTTCACTGCCACACAGACATTCTCATTCTGCAAATGCTTTGGTTGGTAATGGGGCAACACTCTGTATCTCTCTCTCGCAGAGCCCGGCTGCCAAATTCCAAACGTCCAGCGATTGTGTACACACGAAAGCTGCCAACAGTGAAAGCTTTAGCTGGTTTTCACTGCCCCTTGGAACTCCATTCGCTGCCACACAGACATTCGCGTTCTGCAAAAGCTTTGGTTGGTAATGGGGCAACACTGTGTATCTCTCTCTCTCAGAGCCCGGCAGCCAAATTCGAAACGTCCAGCGATTGCTCCCAAACGAAAGCTGTCAGCACGGACAGCTGTAGCTGGTTTTCACTGCCCCTTGGAACTGCATTCGCTGCCACACAAATATTCGCGTTCTGCAAAAGCTTTGGTTGGTAATGGGGCAACACTCTGTATCTCTCTCTCGCAAAGCCCGGCAGCCAAATTCGAAATGTCCAGCGATTGCTCCCAAACGAAAGCTGCCAGCACTGAAAGCTGTAGCTGGTTTTCACTGCCCCTTGGATCTGCATTCGCTGCCACAAGGACATTCGCGTTCTGCAGAAGCTTTGGTTGGTAATCGGGCAACACTGTGTATCTCTCTCTCGCAGAGCCCGGCAGCCAAATTGAAAACGTCCAGCGATTGCTCCGACACGAAAGATGCCAGCACTGAAAGCACTAGCTGGTTTTCACTGCCCCTTGGATCTGCATTCGCTGCCACAAGGACATTCGCGTTCTGCAAAAGCTTTGGTTGGTAATGGGGCAACACTGTGTATGTCTCTCTCGCACAGCCCGGCAGCCAAATTCGAAATGTCTAGCTATTGCTCCCACACAAAAGCTGCCATCATGTAAAGGTGTAGCTGGTTTTCACTGCCCCTTGGAACTGCATTCGCTGCCACACAGACATTCGCGTTATGCAAAAGCTTTGGTTGGTAATGGGGCAACACTCTGTATCTCTCTCTCGCAGAGCCCGGCAGCCAAATTCGAAACGTCCAGCGATTGCTCCCAAACGAAAGCTGCCAGCACGGAAAAATATATCTGGTTTTCACTGCCCCTTGGAACTACGTTCACTGCCACACAGACATTCGCGTTCAGCAAAAGCTTTGGTTGGTAATGGGGCAACACTCTGTATCTCTCTCTTGCAGAGCCCGGCAGCCAAATTCGAAACGTCCAGCGATTGCTCCCAAACGAAAGCTACCAGCACTGAAAGCTGTAGCTGGTTTTCACTGCCCCTTGGAACTACGTTCACTGCCACACAGACATTCGCGTTCTGCAAAAGCTTTGGTTGGTAATGGGGCAACACTGTGTATCTCTCTCTCGTAGAGCCCGGCTGCCAAATTCGAAACGTCCAGCGATTGCTCCCAAACGAAAGCTGCCAGCACAGAATGCTGTAGCTGGGTTTCACTGCCCCTTGGACCTCCATTCGCTGCCACACAGACATTCGCCTTCTACAAAAGCTTTGCTTGGTAATGGGGAAACACTCTGTATCTCTCTCTCGCAGAGCCCGGCTGCCAAATTCGAAACGTCCAGCGATTGCTCCGACACGAAAGATGCCAGCACTGAAAGCAGTAGCTGCTTTTCACTGCCCCTTGGAACTACGTTCGCTGCCACACAGACATTCGCGTTCTGCAAAAGCTTTGGTTGGTAATGGGTCAACACTATGTATGTCTCTCTCGCACAGCCCGGCAGCCAAATTCGAAATGTCTAGCGATTGCTCCCAAACGAAAGCTGCCAGCATGGAAAGATATAGCTGGTTTTCACTGCCCAATGGAACTGCATTCGCTGCCACACAGACATTCGCCTTGTACAAAAGCTTTGGTTGGTAATGGGGCAACACTCTGTATCTCTCTCTCGCAGAGCCCGGCAGCCAAATTGAAAACGTCCAGCGATTGCTCCCAAACGAAAGGTGCCAGCACGGAAAGATATAGCTGGTTTTCACTGCCCCTTGGAACTGCATTCGCTGCCACACAGACATTCGCGTTCTGCAAAAGCTTTGGTTGGTAATGGGGCAACACTCTGTATCTCTCTCTCGCAGAGCCCGGCTGCCAAATTCCAAACGTCCACCGATTGCGTACACACGAAAGCTGCCAACACTGAAAGCTGTAGTTGGTTTTCACTGCCCCTTGGAACTGCATTCGCTGCCACACAGACATTCGCGTTCTGCAAAAGCTTTTTTTGGTAATGGGGCAACACTGTTTGTCTCTCTCTCGCAGAGCCCGGCAGCCAAATTAGAAACGTCCAGTGATTGCTCCCAAACGAAAGCTGCCAGCACTGAAAGCTGTAGCTGGTTTTCACTGCCCCTTGGAACTACGTTCACTGCCACACAGACATTCGCGTTCTGCAAAAGCTTTGGTTGGTAATGGGGCAACACTCTTTATCTCTCTGTCGCACAGCCCGGCAGCCAAATTCGAAATGTCCAGCTATTGCTCCCACACGAAACCTGCCAGCACTGTAAGCTATAGCTGGTTTTCACTGCCCCTTGGAACTGCATTCGCTGCCACACAGACATTCGCGTTCTGCTAAAGCTTTAGTTGGTAATGGGGCAACAGTGTTTATCTCTCTCTCGCAGAGCCCGGCAGCCAAATACCAAACGTCCAGCCACTGTGCCCAAACGAAAGATGCCAGCACTGAAAGCAGTAGCTGATTTTCACTGCCCCTTGGAACTACGTTCACTGCCACACAGACATTCGCGTTCTGCAAAAGCTTTGGTTGGTAATGGGGCAACACTCTTTATCTCTCTGTCGCACAGCCCGGCAGCCAAATTCGAAATGTCCAGCTATTGCTCCCACACGAAACCTGCCAGCACTGAAAGCAGTAGCTGGTTTTCACTGCCCCTTGGATCTACGTTCACTGCCACACAGACATTCGCGTTCTGCAAAAGCTTTGGTTGGTAATGAGGCAACACTGTGTATGTCTCTCTCGCAGAGCCCGGCAGCCAAATTCGAAATGTCTAGCGATTGCTCCCACACAAAAGCTCCCAGCACGGAAAGCTGTAGCTGGTTTTCACTGCCCCTTGGAACTGCATTCGCTGCCACACAGACATTCGCGTTCTGCAAAAGCTTTGGTAGGTAATGGGGCAACACTCTGTATCTCTCTCTCGCAGAGCCCGGCAGCCAAATTCGAAACGTCCAGCGATTGCTCCCAAACGAAAGCTGCCAGCACGGAAAGATATAGCTGGTTTTCACTGCCCCTTGGATCTACGTTCACTGCCACACAGACATTCGCGTTCTGCAAAAGCTTTGGTTGGTAATGTGGCAACACTGTGTATCTCTCTCTCGCAGAGCCCGGCGGCCAAATTCCAAACGTCCAGCGATTGCTCCCACACGAAAGCTGCCAGCACGGAAAGATATAGCTGGTTTTCACTGCCCGTTGGAACTGCATTCGCTGCCACACAGACATTCGCGTTCTGCAAAAGCTTTAGTTGGTAATGGGGCAACACTCTGTATCTCTCTCTCGCACAGCCCGGCTGCCAAATTCCAAACGTCCAGCGATTGCTCCGACACGAAAGCTGCCAACACTGAAAGCTGTAGCTGGTTTTCACTGCCCCTTGGAACTGCATTCGCTGCCACACAGACATTCGCGTTCTGCAAAAGCTTTGGTTGGTAATGGGGCAACACTCTGTATCTCTCTCTCGCAGAGCCCGGCAGCCAAATTCGAAACGTCCAGCGATTGCTCCCAAACGAAAGCTGCCAGCACGGAAAAATATATCTGGTTTTCACTGCCCCTTGGAACTACGTTCACTGCCACACAGACATTCGCGTTCAGCAAAAGCTTTGGTTGGTAATGGGGCAACACTGTGTATCTCTCTCTCGCAGAGCCCGGCTGCCAAATTCCAAACGTCCAGCGATTGTGTACACACGAAAGCTGCCAACACTGAAAGCTGTAGCTGGTTTTCACTGCCCCTTGGAACTCCATTCGCTGCCACACAGACATTCGCGTTCTGCAAAAGCTTTTGATGGTAATGGGGCAACACTCTGTATCTCTCTCTTGCAGAGCCCGGCAGCCAAATTCGAAACGTCCAGCGATTGCTCCCAAACGAAAGCTACCAGCACTGAAAGCTGTAGCTGGTTTTCACTGCCCCTTGGAACTACGTTCACTGCCACACAGACATTCGCGTTCTGCAAAAGCTTTGGTTGGTAATGGGGCAACACTGTGTATCTCTCTCTCGTAGAGCCCGGCTGCCAAATTCGAAACGTCCAGCGATTGCTCCCAAACGAAAGCTGCCAGCACAGAATGCTGTAGCTGGGTTTCACTGCCCCTTGGACCTCCATTCGCTGCCACACAGACATTCGCCTTCTACAAAAGCTTTGCTTGGTAATGGGGAAACACTCTGTATCTCTCTCTCGCAGAGCCCGGCTGCCAAATTCCAAACGTCCAGCGATTGCTCCGACACGAAAGATGCCAGCACTGAAAGCAGTAGCTGCTTTTCACTGCCCCTTGGAACTACGTTCGCTGCCACACAGACATTCGCGTTCTGCAAAAGCTTTGGTTGGTAATGGGGCAACACTCTGTATCTATCTCTCGCAGAGCCCGGCAGCCAAATTCGAAATGTCCAGCGATTGCTCCCACACGAAAGCTGCCAGCACGGAAAGATATAGCTGGTTTTCACTGCCCCTTGGAACTGCATTCGCTGCCACACAGACATTCGCGTTCTGCAAAAGCTTTGGTTGGTAATGGGGCAAAAGTGTTTATCTCTCTCTCGCAGAGCCCGGCAGCCAAATTGGAAACGTCCAGCGATTGCTCCCAAACGAAAGCTGCCAGCACGGAAAGCTTTAGCTGGTTTTCACTGCCCCTTGGAACTGCATTCGCTGCCACACAGACATTCGCGTTCTGCAAAAGCTTTGGTTGGTAATGGGTCAACACTATGTATGTCTCTCTCGCACAGCCCGGCAGCCAAATTCGAAATGTCTAGCGATTGCTCCCAAACGAAAGCTGCCAGCATGGAAAGATATAGCTGGTTTTCACTGCCCAATGGAACTGCATTCGCTGCCACACAGACATTCGCCTTGTACAAAAGCTTTGGTTGGTAATGGGGCAACACTCTGTATCTCTCTCTCGCAGAGCCCGGCAGCCAAATTGAAAACGTCCAGCGATTGCTCCCAAACGAAAGGTGCCAGCACGGAAAGATATAGCTGGTTTTCACTGCCCCTTGGAACTGCATTCGCTGCCACACAGACATTCGCGTTCTGCAAAAGCTTTGGTTGGTAATGGGGCAACACTCTGTATCTCTCTCTCGCAGAGCCCGGCTGCCAAATTCCAAACGTCCACCGATTGCGTACACACGAAAGCTGCCAACACTGAAAGCTGTAGTTGGTTTTCACTGCCCCTTGGAACTGCATTCGCTGCCACACAGACATTCGCGTTCTGCAAAAGCTTTTTTTGGTAATGGGGCAACACTGTTTGTCTCTCTCTCGCAGAGCCCGGCAGCCAAATTAGAAACGTCCAGTGATTGCTCCCAAACGAAAGCTGCCAGCACTGAAAGCTGTAGCTGGTTTTCACTGCCCCTTGGAACTACGTTCACTGCCACACAGACATTCGCGTTCTGCAAAAGCTTTGGTTGGTAATGGGGCAACACTCTGTATCTCTCTCTCGCAGAACCCTGCAGCCAAATTCGAAATGTCCAGCGATTGCTCCCAAACGAAAGCTGCCAGGACTGAAAGCTGTAGCTGGTTTTCACTGCCCCTTGGAACTGCATTCGCTGCCACACAGACATTCGCGTTCTGCAAAAGCTTTGGTTGGTAATGGGGCAACACTCTTTATCTCTCTGTCGCACAGCCCGGCAGCCAAATTCGAAATGTCCAGCTATTGCTCCCACACGAAACCTGCCAGCACTGTAAGCTATAGCTGGTTTTCACTGCCCCTTGGAACTGCATTCGCTGCCACACAGACATTCGCGTTCTGCTAAAGCTTTAGTTGGTAATGGGGCAACAGTGTTTATCTCTCTCTCGCAGAGCCCGGCAGCCAAATACCAAACGTCCAGCCACTGTGCCCAAACGAAAGATGCCAGCACTGAAAGCAGTAGCTGATTTTCACTGCCCCTTGGAACTACGTTCACTGCCACACAGACATTCGCGTTCTGCAAAAGCTTTGGTTGGTAATGGGGCAACACTCTTTATCTCTCTGTCGCACAGCCCGGCAGCCAAATTCGAAATGTCCAGCTATTGCTCCCACACGAAACCTGCCAGCACTGAAAGCAGTAGCTGGTTTTCACTGCCCCTTGGATCTACGTTCACTGCCACACAGACATTCGCGTTCTGCAAAAGCTTTGGTTGGTAATGAGGCAACACTGTGTATGTCTCTCTCGCAGAGCCCGGCAGCCAAATTCGAAATGTCTAGCGATTGCTCCCACACAAAAGCTCCCAGCACGGAAAGCTGTAGCTGGTTTTCACTGCCCCTTGGAACTGCATTCGCTGCCACACAGACATTCGCGTTCTGCAAAAGCTTTGGTAGGTAATGGGGCAACACTCTGTATCTCTCTCTCGCAGAGCCCGGCAGCCAAATTCGAAACGTCCAGCGATTGCTCCCAAACGAAAGCTGCCAGCACGGAAAGATATAGCTGGTTTTCACTGCCCCTTGGATCTACGTTCACTGCCACACAGACATTCGCGTTCTGCAAAAGCTTTGGTTGGTAATGTGGCAACACTGTGTATCTCTCTCTCGCAGAGCCCGGCGGCCAAATTCCAAACGTCCAGCGATTGCTCCCAAACGAAAGATGCCAGCACTGAAAGCAGTAGCTGGTTTTCACTGCCCCTTGGAACTCCATTCGCTGCCACACAAACATTCGCGTTCTGCAAAAGCTTTGGTTGGTAATGGGGCAACACTCTGTATCTCTCTATCGCAGAGCCCGGCAGCCAAATTCGAAATGTCCAGCGATTGCTCCCAAACGAAAGCTGCCAGCACTGAAAGCTCTAGCTGGTTTTCACTGCCCCTTGGAACTACGTTCACTGCCACACAGACATTCGCGTTCTGCAAAAGCTTTGGTTGGTAATGGGGCAACACTGTTTATCTCTCTCTCGCAGAGCCCGGCTGCCAAATTCCAAACGTCCAGCGATTGTGTACACACGAAAGCTGCCAGCACGGAAAGCTGTAGCTGGTTTTCACTGCCCCTTGGAACTGCATTCGCTGCCACACAGACATTCGCGTTCTGCAGAAACTTTGGTTGGTAATGGGGCTACACTCTGTATCTCTCTCTCGCAGAGCCCGGCAGCCAAATACCAAACGTCCAGCCACTGTGCCCAAACGATAGATGCCAGCACTGAAAGCAGTAGCTGGTTTTCACTGCCCCTTGGACCTGCATTCGCTGCCACAAGGACATTCGCGTTCTGCAAAAGCTTTGGTTGGTAATGGGGCAAAAGTGTTTATCTCTCTCTCGCAGAGCCCGGCAGCCAAATTGGAAACGTCCAGCGATTGCTCCCAAACGAAAGCTACCAGCACGGAAAGATATAGCTGGTTTTCACTGCCCCATGGAACTGCATTCGCTGCCACACAGACATTCGCCTTGTACAAAAGCTTTGCTTGGTAATGGGGCAACACTCTGTATCTCTCTCTCGCAGAGCCCGGCAGCCAAATTGAAAACGTTCAGCGATTGCTCCCAAACGAAAGGTGCCAGCACGGAAAGATATAGCTGGTTTTCACTCCCCCTTGGAACTACGTTCACTGCCACACAGACATTCTCATTCTGCAAATGCTTTGGTTGGTAATGGGGCAACACTCTGTATCTCTCTCTCGCAGAGCCCGGCTGCCAAATTCCAAACGTCCAGCGATTGTGTACACACGAAAGCTGCCAACAGTGAAAGCTTTAGCTGGTTTTCACTGCCCCTTGGAACTCCATTCGCTGCCACACAGACATTCGCGTTCTGCAAAAGCTTTGGTTGGTAATGGGGCAACACTGTGTATCTCTCTCTCTCAGAGCCCGGCAGCCAAATTCGAAACGTCCAGCGATTGCTCCCAAACGAAAGCTGTCAGCACGGACAGCTGTAGCTGGTTTTCACTGCCCCTTGGAACTGCATTCGCTGCCACACAAATATTCGCGTTCTGCAAAAGCTTTGGTTGGTAATGGGGCAACACTCTGTATCTCTCTCTCGCAAAGCCCGGCAGCCAAATTCGAAATGTCCAGCGATTGCTCCCAAACGAAAGCTGCCAGCACTGAAAGCTGTAGCTGGTTTTCACTGCCCCTTGGATCTGCATTCGCTGCCACAAGGACATTCGCGTTCTGCAGAAGCTTTGGTTGGTAATCGGGCAACACTGTGTATCTCTCTCTCGCAGAGCCCGGCAGCCAAATTGAAAACGTCCAGCGATTGCTCCGACACGAAAGATGCCAGCACTGAAAGCACTAGCTGGTTTTCACTGCCCCTTGGATCTGCATTCGCTGCCACAAGGACATTCGCGTTCTGCAAAAGCTTTGGTTGGTAATGGGGCAACACTGTGTATGTCTCTCTCGCACAGCCCGGCAGCCAAATTCGAAATGTCTAGCTATTGCTCCCACACAAAAGCTGCCATCATGTAAAGGTGTAGCTGGTTTTCACTGCCCCTTGGAACTGCATTCGCTGCCACACAGACATTCGCGTTATGCAAAAGCTTTGGTTGGTAATGGGGCAACACTCTGTATCTCTCTCTCGCAGAGCCCGGCAGCCAAATTTGAAACGTCCAGCGATTGCTCCCAAACGAAAGCTGCCAGCACGGAAAGATATAGCTGGTTTTCACTGCCCGTTGGATCTACATTCACTGCCACACAGACATTCGCGTTCTGCAAAAGCTTTGGTTGGTAATGGGGCAACACTCTGTATCTCTCTCTCGCACAGCGGGGCTGCCAAATTCCAAACGTCCAGCGATTGCGTACACACGAAAGCTGCCAACACTGAAAGCTGTAGCTGGTTTTCACTGCCCCTTGGAACTCCATTCGCTGCCACACAAACATTCGCGTTCTGCAAAAGCTTTGGTTGGTAATGGGGCAACACTGTGTATCTCTCTCTCACAGAGCCCGGCTGCCAAATTCCAAACGTCCAGCGATTGTGTACACACGAAAGCTGCCAGCACGGAAAGCTGTAGCTGGTTTTCACTGCCCCTTGGAACTGCATTCGCTGCCACACAGACATTCGCGTTCTGCAGAAGCTTTGGTTGGTAATGGGGCAACACTGTGTATCTCTCTCTCGCAGAGCCCGGCAGCCAAATACCAAACGTCCAGGCACTGTGCCCAAACGATAGATGCCAGCACTGAAAGCAGTAGCTGGTTTTCACTGCCCCTTGGACCTGCATTCGAAGCCACAAGGACATTCGCGTTCTGCAAAAGCTTTGGTTGGTAATGGGGCAAAAGTGTTTATCTCTCTCTCGCAGAGCCCGGCAGCCAAATTGGAAACGTCCAGCGATTGCTCCCAAACGAAAGCTGCCAGCACGGAAAGCTTTAGCTGGTTTTCACTGCCCCTTGGAACTGCATTCGCTGCCACACAGACATTCGCGTTCTGCAATAGCTTTGGTTGGTAATGGGTCAACACTATGTATGTCTCTCTCGCACAGCCCGGCAGCCAAATTCGAAATGTCTAGCGATTGCTCCCAAACGAAAGCTGCCACCATGGAAAGATATAGCTGGTTTTCACTGCCCCATGGAACTGCATTCGCTGCCACACAGACATTCGCCTTGTACAAAAGCTTTGGTTGGTAATGGGGCAACACTCTGTATCTCTCTCTCGCAGAGCCCGGCAGCCAAATTGAAAACGTCCAGCGATTGCTCCCAAACGAAAGGTGCCAGCACGGAAAGATATAGCTGGTTTTCACTGCCCCTTGGAACTGCATTCGCTGCCACACAGACATTCGCGTTCTGCAAAAGCTTTGGTTGGTAATGGGGCAACACTCTGTATCTTTCTCTCGCAGAGCCCAGCAGCCAAATTCCAAACGTCCACCGATTGCGTACACACGAAAGCTGCCAACACTGAAAGCTGTAGTTGGTTTTCACTGCCCCTTGGAACTGCATTCGCTGCCACACAGACATTCGCGTTCTGCAAAAGCTTTTTTTGGTAATGGGGCAACACTGTTTATCTCTCTCTCCCAGAGCCCGGCAGCCAAATTGGAAACGTCCAGCGATTGCTCCCAAACGAAAGCTGCCAGCACGGAAAGCTGTAGCTGGTTTTCACTGCCCCTTGGAACTGCATTCGCTGCCACACAGACATTCGCGTTCTGCAAAAGCTTTGGTCGGTAATGGGTCAACACTATGTATGTCTCTCTCGCACAGCCCGGCAGCCAAATTCGAAATGTCTAGCGATTGCTCCCAAACGAAAGCTGCCAGCATGGAAAGATAAAGCTGGTTTTCACTGCCCCTTGGAACTCCATTCGCTGCCACACAGACATTCGCCTTGTACAAAAGCTTTGGTTGGTAATGGGGCAACACTCTGTATCTCTCTCTCGCAGAGCCCGGCAGCCAAATTGAAAACGTCCAGCGATTGCTCCCAAACGAAAGGTGCCAGCACGGAAAGATATAGCTGGTTTTCACTCCCCCTTGGAACTACGTTCACTGCCACACAGACATTCGCGTTCTGCAAAAGCTTTGGTTGGTAATGGGGCAACACTCTGTATCTCTCTCTCGCAGAGCCCGGCTGCCAAATTCGAAATGTCTAGCGATTGCTCCCACACAAAAGCTCCCAGCACGGAAAGCTGTAGCTGGTTTTCACTGCCCCTTGGAACTGCATTCGCTGCCACACAGACATTCGCGTTCTGCAAAAGCTTTGGTAGGTAATGGGGCAACACTCTGTATCTCTCTCTCGCAAAGCCCGGCAGCCAAATTCGAAATGTCCAGCGATTGCTCCCAAACGAAAGCTGCCAGCACTGAAAGCTGTAGCTGTTTTTCACTGCCCCTTGGAACTACGTTCACTGCCACACAGACATTCGCGTTCTGCAAAAGCTTTGGTTGGTAATGGGGTAGCACTGTGTATCTCTCCCTCATAGAGCCCGGCTGCCAAATTCGAAACGTCCAGCGATTGCTCCCAAACGAAAGCTGCCAGCACGGAAAGCTGTAGCTGGTTTTCACTGCCCCTTGGAACTACGTTCACTGCCACACAGACATTCGCGTTCTGCAAAAGCTTTGGTTGGTAATGGGGCAACACTCTGTATCTCTCTGTCGCACAGCCCGGCAGCCAAATTCGAAACGTCCAGCGATTGCTCCCACACGAAACGTGCCAGCACTGTAAGCTATAGCTGGTTTTCACTGCCCCTTGGAACTGCATTCGCTGCCACACAGACATTCGCCTTCTACAAAAGCTTTGGTTGGTAATGGGGCAACACTCTGTATCTCTCTCTCGCAGAGCCCGGCAGCCAAATTCGAAACGTCCAGCGATTGCTCCCAAACGAAAGCTGCCAGCACGGAAAGATATAGCTGGTTTTCACTGCCCCTTGGAACTGCATTCGCTGCCACACAGACATTCGCGTTCTGCAAAAGCTTTGGTTGGTAATGGGGCAACACTCTGTATCTCTCTCTCGCAGAGCCCGGCAGCCAAATTCCAAACGTCCAGCGATTGCGTACACACGAAAGCTGCCAACACTGAAAGCTGTAGCTGGTTTTCACTGCCCCTTGGAACTCCATTCGCTGCCACACAGACATTCGCGTTCTGCAAATCTTTGGCTGGTAATGGGGCAACACTCTGTATCTCTCTCTCGCAGAGCCCGGCAGCCAAATTAGAAACGTCCAGTGATTGCTCCCAAACGAAAGCTGCCAGCACTGAAAGCTGTAGCTGGTTTTCACTGCCCCTTGGAACTACGTTCACTGCCACCCAGACATTCGCGTTCTGCAAAAGCTTTGGTTGGTAATGGGGCAACACTGTGTATCTCTCTCTCGTAGAGCCCGGCAGCCAAATTCGAAACGTCCAGCGATTGCTCCCACACGAAAGCTGCCAGCACTGAAAGCTGTAGTTGGTTTTCACTGCCCCTTGGAACTCCATTCGCTGCCACACAGACATTCGCGTTCTGCAAAAGCTTTGGTTGGTAATGGGTCAACACTATGTATGTCTCTCTCACACAGCCCGGCAGCCAAATTCGAACTGTCTAGCGATTGCTCTCACACAAAAGCTGCCAACACGGAAAGGTGTAGCTGGTTTTCACTGCCCCTTGGAACTGCACTCGCTGCCACACAGACATTCGCCTTCTACAAAAGCTTTGGTTGGTAATGGGGCAACACTCTGTATCTCTCTCTCGCAGAACCCGGCAGCCAAATTCAAAACGTCCAGCGATTGCTCCCAAACGAAAGCTGCCAGCACGGAAAAATATATCTGGTTTTCACTGCCCCTTGGAACTACGTTCACTGCCACACAGACATTCGCGTTCAGCAAAAGCTTTGGTTGGTAATGGGGCAACACTGTGTATCTCTCTCTCGCAGAGCCCGGCTGCCAAATTCCAAACGTCCAGCGATTGTGTACACACGAAAGCTGCCAACACTGAAAGCTGTAGCTGGTTTTCACTGCCCCTTGGAACTCCATTCGCTGCCACACAGACATTCGCGTTCTGCAAAAGCTTTTGATGGTAATGGGGCAACACTCTGTATCTCTCTCTTGCAGAGCCCGGCAGCCAAATTCGAAACATCCAGCGATTGCTCCCAAACGAAAGCTACCAGCACTGAAAGCTGTAGCTGGTTTTCACTGCCCCTTGGAACTACATTCACTGCCACACAGACATTCGCGTTCTGCAAAAGCTTTGCTTGGTAATGGGGAAACACTCTGTATCTCTCTCTCGCAGAGCCCGGCTGCCAAATTCGAAACGTCCAGCGATTGCTCCGACACGAAAGATGCCAGCACTGAAAGCAGTAGCTGCTTTTCACTGCCCCTTGGAACTACGTTCGCTGCCACACAGACATTCGCGTTCTGCAAAAGCTTTGGTTGGTAATGGGGCAACACTCTTTATCTCTCTCTCGCAGAGCCCGGCAGCCAAATTCGAAATGTCCAGCGATTGCTCCCACACGAAAGCTGCCAGCACGGAAAGCTGTAGTTGGTTTTCACTGCCCCTTGGAACTGCATTCGCTGCCACACAGACATTCGCGTTCTGCAAAAGCTTTTGTTGGTAATGGGGCAACACTGTTTATCTCTCTCTCGCAGAGCCCGGCAGCCAAATTAGAAACGTCCAGTGATTGCTCCCAAACGAAAGCTGCCAGCACTGAAAGCTGTAGCTGGTTTTCACTGCCCCTTGGAACTACGTTCACTGCCACACAGACATTCGCGTTCTGCAAAAGCTTTGGTTGGTAATGGGGCAACACTCTGTATCTCTCTCTCGCACAACCCTGCAGCCAAATTCGAAATGTCCAGCGATTGCTCCCAAACGAAAGCTGCCAGGACTGAAAGCTGTAGCTGGTTTTCACTGCCCCTTGGAACTGCGTTCGCTGCCACACAGACATTCGCGTTCTGCAAAAGCTTTGGTTGGTAATGGGGCAAAAATCTGTATCTCTCTGTCGCACAGCCCGGCAGCCAAATTCGAAATGTCCAGCTATTGCTCCCACACGAAAACTGCCAGCACTGAAAGCAGTAGCTGGTTTTCACTGCCCCTTGGATCTACGTTCACTGCCACACAGACATTCGCGTTCTGCAAAAGCTTTGGTTGGTAATGAGGCAACACTGTGTATGTCTCTCTCGCAGAGCCCGGCAGCCAAATTCGAAATGTCTAGCGATTGCTCCCACACAAAAGCTGCCAGCACGGAAAGCTGTAGCTGGTTTTCACTGCCCCTTGGAACTGCATTCGCTGCCACACAGACATTCGCGTTCTGCAAAAGCTTTTGTTGGTAATGGGGCAACACTCTGTATCTCTCTCTCGCAGAGCCCGGCTGCCAATTCGAAACGTCCAGCGGTTGCTCCCAAACGAAAGCTGCCAGCACGGAAAGCTGTAGCTGGTTTTCACTGCCCCTTGGAACTACTTTCACTGCCACACAGACATTCGCGTTCTGCAAAAGCTTTGGTTGGTAATGGGGCAACACTGTGTATCTCTCTCTCGCAGAGCCCGGCAGCCAAATTGAAAACGTCCAGCGCTTGCTCCCAAACGAAAGGTGCCAGCACGGAAAGATATAGCTGGTTTTCACTGCCCCTTGGAACTACGTTCACTGCCACACAGACATTCGCATTCTGCAAAAGCTTTGGTTGGTAATGGGGCAACACTCTGTATCTCTCTCTCGCAGAGCCCGGCTGCCAAATTCCAAACGTCCAGCGATTGCGTACACACGAAAGCTGCCAACACTGAAAGCTGTAGCTGGTTTTCACTGCCCCTTGGAACTCCATTCGCTGCCACACAAACATTCGCGTTCTGCAAAAGCTTTGGTTGGTAATGGGGCAACACTGTGTATCTCACTCTCGCAGAGCCCGGCTGCCAAATTCCAAACGTCCAGCGATTGCTCCCAAACGAAAGCTGCCAGCATGGAAAGCTGTAGCTGGTTTTCACTGCCCCTTGGAACTGCATTCGCTGCCACACAGACATTCGCGTTCTGCAAAAGCTTTGGTTGGTAATGGGGCAACACTCTGTATCTCTCTCTCGCAGAGCCCGGCAGCCAAATTGGAAACGTCCAGCGATTGCTCCCAAACGAAAGCTGCCAGCACGGAAAGCTGTAGCTCCTTTTCACTGCCCCTTGGAACTACGTTCACTGCCACACAGCCATTCGCGTTCTGCAAAAGCTTTGGTTGGTAATGGGGCAACACTGTGTATCTCTCTCTCGCAGAGCCCGGCAGCCAAATTCGAAACGTCCAGCGATTGCTCACAAACGAAAGCTGCCAGCACGGAAAGCTGTAGCTGGTTTTCACTGCCCCTTGGAACTACGTTCACTGCCACACAGACATTCGCGTTCTGCAAAAGCTTTGGTTGGTAATGGGGCAACACTGTGTATCTCTCTCTCGCAGAGCCCGGCAGCCAAATTGAAAACGTCCAGCGATTGCTCCCAAACGAAAGGTGCCAGCACGGAAAGATATAGCTGGTTTTCACTGCCCCTTGGAACTACGTTCACTGCCACACAGACATTTGCATTCTGCAAAAGCTTTGTTTGGTAATGCGGCAACACTGTGTATCTCTCTCTCGCAGAGCCCGGCTGCCAAATTCCAAACGTCCAGCGATTGCTCCGAGACGAAAGATGCCAGCACTGAAAGCAGTAGCTGGTTTTCACTGCCCCTTGGAACTCCATTCGCTGCCACACAAACATTCGCGTTCTGCAAAAGCTTTGGTTGGTAATGGGGCAACACTCTGTATCTCTCTATCGCAGAGCCCGGCAGCCAAATTCGAAATGTCCAGCGATTGCTCCCAAATGAAAGCTGCCAGCACTGAAAGCTGTAGCTGGTTTTCACTGCCCCTTGGAACTACGTTCACTGCCACACAGACATTCGCGTTCTGCAAAAGCTTTGGTTGGTAATGGGGCAACACTGTTTATCTCTCTCTCGCAGAGCCCGGCAGCCAAATTCCAAACGTCCAGCGATTGCGTACACACGAAAGCTGCCAGCACGGAAAGCTGTAGCTGGTTTTCACTGCCCCTTGGAACTGCATTCGCTGCCACACAGACATTCGCGTTCTGCAGAAGCTTTGGTTGGTAATGGGGCAACACTGTGTATCTCTCTCTCGCAGAGCCCGGCAGCCAAATACCAAACGTCCAGCCACTGTGCCCAAACGATAGATGCCAGCACTGAAAGCAGTAGCTGGTTTTCACTGCCCCTTGGACCTGCATTCGCTGCCACAAGGACATTCGCGTTCTGCAAAAGCTTTGGTTGGTAATGGGGCAAAAGTGTTTATCTCTCTCTCGCAGAGCCCGGCAGCCAAATTGGAAACGTCCAGCGATTGCTCCCAAACGAAAGCTGCCAGCACGGAAAGCTTTAGCTGGTTTTCACTGCCCCTTGGAACTGCATTCGCTGCCACACAGACATTCGCGTTCTGCAAAAGCTTTGGTTGGTAATGGGTCAACACTATGTATGTCTCTCTCGCACAGCCCGGCAGCCAAATTCGAAATGTCTAGCGATTGCTCCCAAACGAAAGCTGCCAGCATGGAAAGATATAGCTGGTTTTCACTGCCCCATGGAACTGCATTCGCTGCCACACAGACATTCGCCTTGTACAAAAGCTTTGGTTGGTAATGGGGCAACACTCTGTATCTCTCTCTCGCAGAGCCCGGCAGCCAAATTGAAAACGTCCAGCGATTGCTCCCAAACGAAAGGTGCCAGCACGGAAAGATATAGCTGGTTTTCACTGCCCCTTGGAACTGCATTCGCTGCCACACAGACATTCGCGTTCTGCAAAAGCTTTGGTTGGTAATGGGGCAACACTCTGTATCTCTCTCTCGCAGAGCCCAGCAGCCAAATTCCAAACGTCCACCGATTGCGTACACACGAAAGCTGCCAACACTGAAAGCTGTAGTTGGTTTTCACTGCCCCTTGGAACTGCATTCGCTGCCACACAGACATTCGCGTTCTGCAAAAGCTTTTTTTGGTAATGGGGCAACACTGTTTATCTCTCTCTCCCAGAGCCCGGCAGCCAAATTAGAAACGTCCAGTGATTGCTCCCAAACGAAAGCTGCCAGCACTGAAAGCTGTAGCTGGTTTTCACTGCCCCTTGGAACTACGTTCACTGCCACACAGACATTCGCATTCTGCAAAAGCTTTGGTTGGTAATGGGGCAACACTCTGTATCTCTCTCTCGCAGAACCCTGCAGCCAAATTCGAAATGTCCAGCGATTGCTCCCAAACGAAAGCTGCCAGGACTGAAAGCTGTAGCTGGTTTTCACTGCCCCTTGGAACTGCGTTCGCTGCCACACAGACATTCGCGTTCTGCAAAAGCTTTGGTTGGTAATGGGGCAACACTCTTTATCTCTCTGTCGCACAGCCCGGCAGCCAAATTCGAAATGTCCAGCTATTGCTCCCACACGAAACCTGCCAGCACTGAAAGCAGTAGCTGGTTTTCACTGCCCCTTGGATCTACGTTCACTGCCACACAGACATTCGCTTTCTGCAAAAGCTTTGGTTGGTAATGAGGCAACACTGTGTATGTCTCTCTCGCAGAGCCCGGCAGCCAAATTCGAAATGTCTAGCGATTGCTCCCACACAAAAGCTCCCAGCACGGAAAGCTGTAGCTGGTTTTCACTGCCCCTTGGAACTGCATTCGCTGCCACACAGACATTCGCGTTCTGCAAAAGCTTTGGTAGGTAATGGGGCAACACTCTGTATCTCTCTCTCGCAGAGCCCGGCAGCCAAATTCGAAACGTCCAGCGATTTCTCCCAAACGAAAGCTGCCAGCACGGAAAGATATAGCTGGTTTTCACTGCCCCTTGGATCTACGTTCACTGCCACACAGACATTCGCGTTCTGCAAAAGCTTTGGTTGGTAATGTGGCAACACTGTGTATCTCTCTCTCGCAGAGCCCGGCTGCCGAATTCCAAACGTCCAGCGATTGCTCCCAAACGAAAGATGCCAGCACTGAAAGCAGTAGCTGGTTTTCACTGCCCCTTGGAACTCCATTCGCTGCCACACAAACATTCGCGTTCTGCAAAAGCTTTGGTTGGTAATGGGGCAACACTCTGTATCTCTCTATCGCAGAGCCCGGCAGCCAAATTCGAAATGTCCAGCGATTGCTCCCAAACGAAAGCTGCCAGCACTGAAAGCTCTAGCTGGTTTTCACTGCCCCTTGGAACTACGTTCACTGCCACACAGACATTCGCGTTCTGCAAAAGCTTTGGTTGGTAATGGGGCAACACTGTTTATCTCTCTCTCGCAGAGCCCGGCTGCCAAATTCCAAACTTCCAGCGATTGTGTACACACGAAAGCTGCCAGCACGGAAAGCTGTAGCTGGTTTTCACTGCCCCTTGGAACTGCATTCGCTGCCACACAGACATTCGCGTTCTGCAGAAGCTTTGGTTGGTAATGGGGCAACACTGTGTATCTCTCTCTCGCAGAGCCCGGCAGCCAAATACCAAACGTCCAGCCACTGTGCCCAAACGATAGATGCCAGCACTGAAAGCAGTAGCTGGTTTTCACTGCCCCTTGGACCTGCATTCGCTGCCACAAGGACATTCGCGTTCTGCAAAAGCTTTGGTTGGTAATGGGGCAAAAGTGTTTATCTCTCTCTCGCAGAGCCCGGCAGCCAAATTGGAAACGTCCAGCGATTGCTCCCAAACGAAAGCTGCCAGCACGGAAAGCTTTAGCTGGTTTTCACTGCCCCTTGGAACTGCATTCGCTGCCACACAGACATTCGCGTTCTGCAAAAGCTTTGGTCGGTAATGGGTCAACACTATGTATGTCTCTCTCGCACAGCCCGGCAGCCAAATTCGAAATGTCTAGCGATTGCTCCCAAACGAAAGCTGCCAGCATGGAAAGATAAAGCTGGTTTTCACTGCCCCTTGGAACTCCATTCGCTGCCACACAGACATTCGCCTTGTACAAAAGCTTTGGTTGGTAATGGGGCAACACTCTGTATCTCTCTCTCGCAGAGCCCGGCAGCCAAATTGAAAACGTCCAGCGATTGCTCCCAAACGAAAGGTGCCAGCACGGAAAGATATAGCTGGTTTTCACTCCCCCTTGGAACTACGTTCACTGCCACACAGACATTCGCGTTCTGCAAAAGCTTTGGTTGGTAATGGGGCAACACTCTGTATCTCTCTCTCGCAGAGCCCGGCTGCCAAATTCGAAATGTCTAGCGATTGCTCCCACACAAAAGCTCCCAGCACGGAAAGCTGTAGCTGGTTTTCACTGCCCCTTGGAACTGCATTCGCTGCCACACAGACATTCGCGTTCTGCAAAAGCTTTGGTAGGTAATGGGGCAACACTCTGTATCTCTCTCTCGCAAAGCCCGGCAGCCAAATTCGAAATGTCCAGCGATTGCTCCCAAACGAAAGCTGCCAGCACTGAAAGCTGTAGCTGTTTTTCACTGCCCCTTGGAACTACGTTCACTGCCACACAGACATTCGCGTTCTGCAAAAGCTTTGGTTGGTAATGGGGTAGCACTGTGTATCTCTCCCTCATAGAGCCCGGCTGCCAAATTCGAAACGTCCAGCGATTGCTCCCAAACGAAAGCTGCCAGCACGGAAAGCTGTAGCTGGTTTTCACTGCCCCTTGGAACTACGTTCACTGCCACACAGACATTCGCGTTCTGCAAAAGCTTTGGTTGGTAATGGGGCAACACTCTGTATCTCTCTGTCGCACAGCCCGGCAGCCAAATTCGAAACGTCCAGCGATTGCTCCCACACGAAACGTGCCAGCACTGTAAGCTATAGCTGGTTTTCACTGCCCCTTGGAACTGCATTCGCTGCCACACAGACATTCGCCTTCTACAAAAGCTTTGGTTGGTAATGGGGCAACACTCTGTATCTCTCTCTCGCAGAGCCCGGCAGCCAAATTCGAAACGTCCAGCGATTGCGTACACACGAAAGCTGCCAGCACGGAAAGCTGTAGCTGGTTTTCACTGCCCCTTGGAACTGCATTCGCTGCCACACAGACATTCGCGTTCTGCAGAAGCTTTGGTTGGTAATGGGGCAACACTGTGTATCTCTCTCTCGCAGAGCCCGGCAGCCAAATACCAAACGTCCAGCCACTGTGCCCAAACGATAGATGCCAGCACTGAAAGCAGTAGCTGGTTTTCACTGCCCCTTGGACCTGCATTCGCTGCCACAAGGACATTCGCGTTCTGCAAAAGCTTTGGTTGGTAATGGGGCAAAAGTGTTTATCTCTCTCTCGCAGAGCCCGGCAGCCAAATTGGAAACGTCCAGCGATTGCTCCCAAACGAAAGCTGCCAGCACGGAAAGCTTTAGCTGGTTTTCACTGCCCCTTGGAACTGCATTCGCTGCCACACAGACATTCGCGTTCTGCAAAAGCTTTGGTTGGTAATGGGGCAACACTATGTATGTCTCTCTCGCACAGCCCGGCAGCCAAATTCGAAATGTCTAGCGATTGCTCCCAAACGAAAGCTGCCAGCATGGAAAGATAAAGCTGGTTTTCACTGCCCCTTGGAACTCCATTCGCTGCCACACAGACATTCGCCTTGTACAAAAGCTTTGGTTGGTAATGGGGCAACACTCTGTATCTCTCTCTCGCAGAGCCCGGCAGCCAAATTGAAAACGTCCAGCGATTGCTCCCAAACGAAAGGTGCCAGCACGGAAAGATATAGCTGGTTTTCACTCCCCCTTGGAACTACGTTCACTGCCACACAGACATTCTCATTCTGCAAAAGCTTTGGTTGGTAATGGGGCAACACTCTGTATCTCTCTCTCGCAGAGCCCGGCTGCCAAATTCGAAATGTCTAGCGATTGCTCCCACACAAAAGCTCCCAGCACGGAAAGCTGTAGCTGGTTTTCACTGCCCCTTGGAACTACGTTCACTGCCACACAGACATTCGCGTTCTGCAAAAGCTTTGGTTGGTAATGGGGTAGCACTGTGTATCTCTCCCTCATAGAGTCCGGCTGCCAAATTCGAAACGTCCAGCGATTGCTCCCAAACGAAAGCTGCCAGCACGGAAAGCTGTAGCTGGTTTTCACTGCCCCTTGGAACTACGTTCACTGCCACACAGACATTCGCGTTCTGCAAAAGCTTTGGTTGGTAATGGGGCAACACTCTGTATCTCTCTGTCGCACAGCCCGGCAGCCAAATTCGAAACGTCCAGCGATTGCTCCCACACGAAACGTGCCAGCACTGTAAGCTATAGCTGGTTTTCACTGCCCCTTGGAACTGCATTCGCTGCCACACAGACATTCGCCTTCTACAAAAGCTTTGGTTGGTAATGGGGCAACACTCTGTATCTCTCTCTCGCAGAGCCCGGCAGCCAAATTCGAAACGTCCAGCGATTGCTCCCAAACGAAAGCTGCCAGCACGGAAAGATATAGCTGGTTTTCACTGCCCCTTGGAACTGCATTCGCTGCCACACAGACATTCGCGTTCTGCAAAAGCTTTGGTTGGTAATGGGGCAACACTCTGTATCTCTCTCTCGCAGAGCCCGGCAGCCAAATTCCAAACGTCCAGCGATTGCGTACACACGAAAGCTGCCAACACTGAAAGCTGTAGCTGGTTTTCACTGCCCCTTGGAACTCCATTCGCTGCCACACAGACATTCGCGTTCTGCAAATCTTTGGCTGGTAATGGGGCAACACTCTGTATCTCTCTCTCGCAGAGCCCGGCAGCCAAATTAGAAACGTCCAGTGATTGCTCCCAAACGAAAGCTGCCAGCACTGAAAGCTGTAGCTGGTTTTCACTGCCCCTTGGAACTACGTTCACTGCCACACAGACATTCGCGTTCTGCAAAAGCTTTGGTTGGTAATGGGGCAACACTGTTTATCTCTCTCTCGCAGAGCCCGGCTGCCAAATTCCAAACTTCCAGCGATTGTGTACACACGAAAGCTGCCAGCACGGAAAGCTGTAGCTGGTTTTCACTGCCCCTTGGAACTGCATTCGCTGCCACACAGACATTCGCGTTCTGCAGAAGCTTTGGTTGGTAATGGGGCAACACTGTGTATCTCTCTCTCGCAGAGCCCGGCAGCCAAATACCAAACGTCCAGCCACTGTGCCCAAACGATAGATGCCAGCACTGAAAGCAGTAGCTGGTTTTCACTGCCCCTTGGACCTGCATTCGCTGCCACAAGGACATTCGCGTTCTGCAAAAGCTTTGGTTGGTAATGGGGCAAAAGTGTTTATCTCTCTCTCGCAGAGCCCGGCAGCCAAATTGGAAACGTCCAGCGATTGCTCCCAAACGAAAGCTGCCAGCACGGAAAGCTTTAGCTGGTTTTCACTGCCCCTTGGAACTGCATTCGCTGCCACACAGACATTCGCGTTCTGCAAAAGCTTTGGTCGGTAATGGGTCAACACTATGTATGTCTCTCTCGCACAGCCCGGCAGCCAAATTCGAAATGTCTAGCGATTGCTCCCAAACGAAAGCTGCCAGCATGGAAAGATAAAGCTGGTTTTCACTGCCCCTTGGAACTCCATTCGCTGCCACACAGACATTCGCCTTGTACAAAAGCTTTGGTTGGTAATGGGGCAACACTCTGTATCTCTCTCTCGCAGAGCCCGGCAGCCAAATTGAAAACGTCCAGCGATTGCTCCCAAACGAAAGGTGCCAGCACGGAAAGATATAGCTGGTTTTCACTCCCCCTTGGAACTACGTTCACTGCCACACAGACATTCGCGTTCTGCAAAAGCTTTGGTTGGTAATGGGGCAACACTCTGTATCTCTCTCTCGCAGAGCCCGGCTGCCAAATTCGAAATGTCTAGCGATTGCTCCCACACAAAAGCTCCCAGCACGGAAAGCTGTAGCTGGTTTTCACTGCCCCTTGGAACTGCATTCGCTGCCACACAGACATTCGCGTTCTGCAAAAGCTTTGGTAGGTAATGGGGCAACACTCTGTATCTCTCTCTCGCAAAGCCCGGCAGCCAAATTCGAAATGTCCAGCGATTGCTCCCAAACGAAAGCTGCCAGCACTGAAAGCTGTAGCTGTTTTTCACTGCCCCTTGGAACTACGTTCACTGCCACACAGACATTCGCGTTCTGCAAAAGCTTTGGTTGGTAATGGGGTAGCACTGTGTATCTCTCCCTCATAGAGCCCGGCTGCCAAATTCGAAACGTCCAGCGATTGCTCCCAAACGAAAGCTGCCAGCACGGAAAGCTGTAGCTGGTTTTCACTGCCCCTTGGAACTACGTTCACTGCCACACAGACATTCGCGTTCTGCAAAAGCTTTGGTTGGTAATGGGGCAACACTCTGTATCTCTCTGTCGCACAGCCCGGCAGCCAAATTCGAAACGTCCAGCGATTGCTCCCACACGAAACGTGCCAGCACTGTAAGCTATAGCTGGTTTTCACTGCCCCTTGGAACTGCATTCGCTGCCACACAGACATTCGCCTTCTACAAAAGCTTTGGTTGGTAATGGGGCAACACTCTGTATCTCTCTCTCGCAGAGCCCGGCAGCCAAATTCGAAACGTCCAGCGATTGCGTACACACGAAAGCTGCCAGCACGGAAAGCTGTAGCTGGTTTTCACTGCCCCTTGGAACTGCATTCGCTGCCACACAGACATTCGCGTTCTGCAGAAGCTTTGGTTGGTAATGGGGCAACACTGTGTATCTCTCTCTCGCAGAGCCCGGCAGCCAAATACCAAACGTCCAGCCACTGTGCCCAAACGATAGATGCCAGCACTGAAAGCAGTAGCTGGTTTTCACTGCCCCTTGGACCTGCATTCGCTGCCACAAGGACATTCGCGTTCTGCAAAAGCTTTGGTTGGTAATGGGGCAAAAGTGTTTATCTCTCTCTCGCAGAGCCCGGCAGCCAAATTGGAAACGTCCAGCGATTGCTCCCAAACGAAAGCTGCCAGCACGGAAAGCTTTAGCTGGTTTTCACTGCCCCTTGGAACTGCATTCGCTGCCACACAGACATTCGCGTTCTGCAAAAGCTTTGGTTGGTAATGGGGCAACACTATGTATGTCTCTCTCGCACAGCCCGGCAGCCAAATTCGAAATGTCTAGCGATTGCTCCCAAACGAAAGCTGCCAGCATGGAAAGATAAAGCTGGTTTTCACTGCCCCTTGGAACTCCATTCGCTGCCACACAGACATTCGCCTTGTACAAAAGCTTTGGTTGGTAATGGGGCAACACTCTGTATCTCTCTCTCGCAGAGCCCGGCAGCCAAATTGAAAACGTCCAGCGATTGCTCCCAAACGAAAGGTGCCAGCACGGAAAGATATAGCTGGTTTTCACTCCCCCTTGGAACTACGTTCACTGCCACACAGACATTCTCATTCTGCAAAAGCTTTGGTTGGTAATGGGGCAACACTCTGTATCTCTCTCTCGCAGAGCCCGGCTGCCAAATTCGAAATGTCTAGCGATTGCTCCCACACAAAAGCTCCCAGCACGGAAAGCTGTAGCTGGTTTTCACTGCCCCTTGGAAGTGCATTCGCTGCCACACAGACATTCGCGTTCTGCAAAAGCTTTGGTAGGTAATGGGGCAACACTCTGTATCTCTCTCTCGCAAAGCCCGGCAGCCAAATTCGAAATGTCCAGCGATTGCTCCCAAACGAAAGCTGCCAGCACTGAAAGCTGTAGCTGTTTTTCACTGCCCCTTGGAACTACGTTCACTGCCACACAGACATTCGCGTTCTGCAAAAGCTTTGGTTGGTAATGGGGTAGCACTGTGTATCTCTCCCTCATAGAGTCCGGCTGCCAAATTCGAAACGTCCAGCGATTGCTCCCAAACGAAAGCTGCCAGCACGGAAAGCTGTAGCTGGTTTTCACTGCCCCTTGGAACTACGTTCACTGCCACACAGACATTCGCGTTCTGCAAAAGCTTTGGTTGGTAATGGGGCAACACTCTGTATCTCTCTGTCGCACAGCCCGGCAGCCAAATTCGAAACGTCCAGCGATTGCTCCCACACGAAACGTGCCAGCACTGTAAGCTATAGCTGGTTTTCACTGCCCCTTGGAACTGCATTCGCTGCCACACAGACATTCGCCTTCTACAAAAGCTTTGGTTGGTAATGGGGCAACACTCTGTATCTCTCTCTCGCAGAGCCCGGCAGCCAAATTCGAAACGTCCAGCGATTGCTCCCAAACGAAAGCTGCCAGCACGGAAAGATATAGCTGGTTTTCACTGCCCCTTGGAACTGCATTCGCTGCCACACAGACATTCGCGTTCTGCAAAAGCTTTGGTTGGTAATGGGGCAACACTCTGTATCTCTCTCTCGCAGAGCCCGGCAGCCAAATTCCAAACGTCCAGCGATTGCGTACACACGAAAGCTGCCAACACTGAAAGCTGTAGCTGGTTTTCACTGCCCCTTGGAACTCCATTCGCTGCCACACAGACATTCGCGTTCTGCAAATCTTTGGCTGGTAATGGGGCAACACTCTGTATCTCTCTCTCGCAGAGCCCGGCAGCCAAATTAGAAACGTCCAGTGATTGCTCCCAAACGAAAGCTGCCAGCACTGAAAGCTGTAGCTGGTTTTCACTGCCCCTTGGAACTACGTTCACTGCCACACAGACATTCGCGTTCTGCAAAAGCTTTGGTTGGTAATGGGGCAACACTGTGTATCTCTCTCTCCTAGAGCCCGGCAGCCAAATTCGAAACGTCCAGCGATTGCTCCCAAACGAAACCTGCCAGCACGGAAAGCTGTAGCTGGTTTTCACTGCCCCTTGGAACTGCATTCGCTGCCACCCAGACATTCGCGTTCTGCAGAAGCTTTGGTTGGTAATGGGGCAACACTCTGTATCTCTCTCTCGCAGAGCCCGGCAGCCAAATTCAAAATGTCCAGCGATTGCTCCCACACGAAAGCTGCCAGCACTGAAAGCTGTAGTTGGTTTTCACTGCCCCTTGGAACTCCATTCGCTGCCACACAGACATTCGCGTTCTGCAAAAGCTTTGGTTGGTAATGGGTCAACACTATGTATGTCTCTCTCACACAGCCCGGCAGCCAAATTCGAACTGTCTAGCGATTGCTCTCACACAAAAGCTGCCAACACGGAAAGGTGTAGCTGGTTTTCACTGCCCCTTGGAACTGCACTCGCTGCCACACAGACATTCGCCTTCTACAAAAGCTTTGGTTGGTAATGGGGCAACACTCTGTATCTCTCTCTCGCAGAACCCGGCAGCCAAATTCAAAACGTCCAGCGATTGCTCCCAAACGAAAGCTGCCAGCACGGAAAAATATATCTGGTTTTCACTGCCCCTTGGAACTACGTTCACTGCCACACAGACATTCGCGTTCAGCAAAAGCTTTGGTTGGTAATGGGGCAACACTGTGTATCTCTCTCTCGCAGAGCCCGGCTGCCAAATTCCAAACGTCCAGCGATTGTGTACACACGAAAGCTGCCAACACTGAAAGCTGTAGCTGGTTTTCACTGCCCCTTGGAACTCCATTCGCTGCCACACAGACATTCGCGTTCTGCAAAAGCTTTTGATGGTAATGGGGCAACACTCTGTATCTCTCTCTTGCAGAGCCCGGCAGCCAAATTCGAAACATCCAGCGATTGCTCCCAAACGAAAGCTACCAGCACTGAAAGCTGTAGCTGGTTTTCACTGCCCCTTGGAACTACATTCACTGCCACACAGACATTCGCGTTCTGCAAAAGCTTTGGTTGGTAATGGGGCAACACTGTGTATCTCTCTCTCGTAGAGCCCGGCTGCCAAATTCGAAACGTCCAGCGATTGCTCCCAAACGAAAGCTGCCAGCACAGAAAGCTGTAGCTGGGTTTCACTGCCCCTTGGACCTCCATTCGCTGCCACACAGACATTCGCCTTCTACAAAAGCTTTGCTTGGTAATGGGGAAACACTCTGTATCTCTCTCTCGCAGAGCCCGGCTGCCAAATTCGAAACGTCCAGCGATTGCTCCGACACGAAAGATGCCAGCACTGAAAGCAGTAGCTGCTTTTCACTGCCCCTTGGAACTACGTTCGCTGCCACACAGACATTCGCGTTCTGCAAAAGCTTTGGTTGGTAATGGGGCAACACTCTTTATCTCTCTCTCGCAGAGCCCGGCAGCCAAATTCGAAATGTCCAGCGATTGCTCCCACACGAAAGCTGCCAGCACGGAAAGATATAGCTGGTTTTCACTGCCCCTTGGAACTGCATTCGCTGCCACACAGACATTCGCGTTCTGCAAAAGCTTTGGTTGGTAATGGGGCAACACTCTGTATCTCTCTCTCGCAGAGCCCGGCAGCCAAATTCCAAACGTCCACCGATTGCGTACACACGAAAGCTGCCAACACTGAAAGTTGTAGTTGGTTTTCACTGCCCCTTGGAACTGCATTCGCTGCCACACAGACATTCGCGTTCTGCAAAAGCTTTTTTTGGTAATGGGGCAACACTGTTTATCTCTCTCTCGCAGAGCCCGGCAGCCAAATTAGAAACGTCCAGTGATTGCTCCCAAACGAAAGCTGCCAGCACTGAAAGCTGTAGCTGGTTTTCACTGCCCCTTGGAACTACGTTCACTGCCACACAGACATTCGCGTTCTGCAAAAGCTTTGGTTGGTAATGGGGCAACACTCTGTATCTCTCTCTCGCACAACCCTGCAGCCAAATTCGAAATGTCCAGCGATTGCTCCCAAACGAAAGCTGCCAGGACTGAAAGCTGTAGCTGGTTTTCACTGCCCCTTGGAACTGCGTTCGCTGCCACACAGACATTCGCGTTCTGCAAAAGCTTTGGTAGGTAATGGGGCAACACTCTGTATCTCTCTATCGCAGAGCCCGGCACCAAATTCGAAATGTCCAGCGATTGCTCCCAAACGAAAGCTGCCAGCACTGAAAGCTCTAGCTGGTTTTCACTGCCCCTTGGAACTACGTTCACTGCGACACAGACATTCGCGTTCTGCAAAAGCTTTGGTTGGTAATGGGGCAACACTGTGTATCTCTCTCTCGCAGAGCCCGGCAGCCAAATTCCAAACGTCCAGCGATTGCGTACACACGAAATCTGCCAACACTGAAAGCTGTAGCTGGTTTTCACTGCCCCTTGGAACTCCATTCGCTGCCACACAGACATTCGCGTTCTGCAAAAGCTTTGGTTGGTAATGGGGCAACACTGTGTATCTCTCTCTCGCAGAGCCCGGCTGCCAAATTCCAAACGTCCAGCGATTGCTCCCAAACGAAAGCTGCCAGCACGGAAAGCTGTAGCTGGTTTTCACTGCCCCTTGGAACTGCATTCGCTGCCACACAGACATTCGCGTTCTGCAGAAGCTTTGGTTGGTAATGGGGCAACACTGTGTATCTCTCTCTCGCAGAGCCCGGCAGCCAAATACCAAACGTCCAGCCACTGTGCCCAAACGATAGATGCCAGCACTGAAAGCAGTAGCTGGTTTTCACTGCCCCTTGGACCTGCATTCGCTGCCACAAGGACATGCGCGTTCTGCAAAAGCTTTGGTTGGTAATGGGGCAAAAGTGTTTATCTCTCTCTCGCAGAGCCCGGCAGCCAAATTGGAAACGTCCAGCGATTGCTCCCAAACGAAAGCTGCCAGCACGGAAAGCTTTAGCTGGTTTTCACTGCCCCTTGGAACTGCATTCGCTGCCACACAGACATTCGCGTTCTGCAAAAGCTTTGGTTGGTAATGGGGCAACACTATGTATGTCTCTCTCGCACAGCCCGGCAGCCAAATTCGAAATGTCTAGCGATTGCTCCCAAACGAAAGCTGCCAGCATGGAAAGATAAAGCTGGTTTTCACTGCCCCTTGGAACTCCATTCGCTGCCACACAGACATTCGCCTTGTACAAAAGCTTTGGTTGGTAATGGGGCAACACTCTGTATCTCTCTCTCGCAGAGCCCGGCAGCCAAATTGAAAACGTCCAGCGATTGCTCCCAAACGAAAGGTGCCAGCACGGAAAGATATAGCTGGTTTTCACTCCCCCTTGGAACTACGTTCACTGCCACACAGACATTCTCATTCTGCAAAAGCTTTGGTTGGTAATGGGGCAACACTCTGTATCTCTCTCTCGCAGAGCCCGGCTGCCAAATTCGAAATGTCTAGCGATTGCTCCCACACAAAAGCTCCCAGCACGGAAAGCTGTAGCTGGTTTTCACTGCCCCTTGGAACTACGTTCACTGCCACACAGACATTCGCGTTCTGCAAAAGCTTTGGTTGGTAATGGGGTAGCACTGTGTATCTCTCCCTCATAGAGTCCGGCTGCCAAATTCGAAACGTCCAGCGATTGCTCCCAAACGAAAGCTGCCAGCACGGAAAGCTGTAGCTGGTTTTCACTGCCCCTTGGAACTACGTTCACTGCCACACAGACATTCGCGTTCTGCAAAAGCTTTGGTTGGTAATGGGGCAACACTCTGTATCTCTCTGTCGCACAGCCCGGCAGCCAAATTCGAAACGTCCAGCGATTGCTCCCACACGAAACGTGCCAGCACTGTAAGCTATAGCTGGTTTTCACTGCCCCTTGGAACTGCATTCGCTGCCACACAGACATTCGCCTTCTACAAAAGCTTTGGTTGGTAATGGGGCAACACTCTGTATCTCTCTCTCGCAGAGCCCGGCAGCCAAATTCGAAACGTCCAGCGATTGCTCCCAAACGAAAGCTGCCAGCACGGAAAGATATAGCTGGTTTTCACTGCCCCTTGGAACTGCATTCGCTGCCACACAGACATTCGCGTTCTGCAAAAGCTTTGGTTGGTAATGGGGCAACACTCTGTATCTCTCTCTCGCAGAGCCCGGCAGCCAAATTCCAAACGTCCAGCGATTGCGTACACACGAAAGCTGCCAACACTGAAAGCTGTAGCTGGTTTTCACTGCCCCTTGGAACTCCATTCGCTGCCACACAGACATTCGCGTTCTGCAAATCTTTGGCTGGTAATGGGGCAACACTCTGTATCTCTCTCTCGCAGAGCCCGGCAGCCAAATTAGAAACGTCCAGTGATTGCTCCCAAACGAAAGCTGCCAGCACTGAAAGCTGTACCTGGTTTTCACTGCCCCTTGGAACTACGTTCACTGCCACACAGACATTCGCGTTCTGCAAAAGCTTTGGTTGGTAATGGGGCAACACTGTTTATCTCTCTCTCGCAGAGCCCGGCTGCCAAATTCCAAACTTCCAGCGATTGTGTACACACGAAAGCTGCCAGCACGGAAAGCTGTAGCTGGTTTTCACTGCCCCTTGGAACTGCATTCGCTGCCACACAGACATTCGCGTTCTGCAGAAGCTTTGGTTGGTAATGGGGCAACACTGTGTATCTCTCTCTCGCAGAGCCCGGCAGCCAAATACCAAACGTCCAGCCACTGTGCCCAAACGATAGATGCCAGCACTGAAAGCAGTAGCTGGTTTTCACTGCCCCTTGGACCTGCATTCGCTGCCACAAGGACATTCGCGTTCTGCAAAAGCTTTGGTTGGTAATGGGGCAAAAGTGTTTATCTCTCTCTCGCAGAGCCCGGCAGCCAAATTGGAAACGTCCAGCGATTGCTCCCAAACGAAAGCTGCCAGCACGGAAAGCTTTAGCTGGTTTTCACTTCCCCTTGGAACTGCATTCGCTGCCACACAGACATTCGCGTTCTGCAAAAGCTTTGGTCGGTAATGGGTCAACACTATGTATGTCTCTCTCGCACAGCCCGGCAGCCAAATTCGAAATGTCTAGCGATTGCTCCCAAACGAAAGCTGCCAGCATGGAAAGATAAAGCTGGTTTTCACTGCCCCTTGGAACTCCATTCGCTGCCACACAGACATTCGCCTTGTACAAAAGCTTTGGTTGGTAATGGGGCAACACTCTGTATCTCTCTCTCGCAGAGCCCGGCAGCCAAATTGAAAACGTCCAGCGATTGCTCCCAAACGAAAGGTGCCAGCACGGAAAGATATAGCTGGTTTTCACTCCCCCTTGGAACTACGTTCACTGCCACACAGACATTCGCGTTCTGCAAAAGCTTTGGTTGGTAATGGGGCAACACTCTGTATCTCTCTCTCGCAGAGCCCGGCTGCCAAATTCGAAATGTCTAGCGATTGCTCCCACACAAAAGCTCCCAGCACGGAAAGCTGTAGCTGGTTTTCACTGCCCCTTGGAACTGCATTCGCTGCCACACAGACATTCGCGTTCTGCAAAAGCTTTGGTAGGTAATGGGGCAACACTCTGTATCTCTCTCTCGCAAAGCCCGGCAGCCAAATTCGAAATGTCCAGCGATTGCTCCCAAACGAAAGCTGCCAGCACTGAAAGCTGTAGCTGTTTTTCACTGCCCCTTGGAACTACGTTCACTGCCACACAGACATTCGCGTTCTGCAAAAGCTTTGGTTGGTAATGGGGTAGCACTGTGTATCTCTCCCTCATAGAGCCCGGCTGCCAAATTCGAAACGTCCAGCGATTGCTCCCAAACGAAAGCTGCCAGCACGGAAAGCTGTAGCTGGTTTTCACTGCCCCTTGGAACTACGTTCACTGCCACACAGACATTCGCGTTCTGCAAAAGCTTTGGTTGGTAATGGGGCAACACTCTGTATCTCTCTGTCGCACAGCCCGGCAGCCAAATTCGAAACGTCCAGCGATTGCTCCCACACGAAACGTGCCAGCACTGTAAGCTATAGCTGGTTTTCACTGCCCCTTGGAACTGCATTCGCTGCCACACAGACATTCGCCTTCTACAAAAGCTTTGGTTGGTAATGGGGCAACACTCTGTATCTCTCTCTCGCAGAGCCCGGCAGCCAAATTCGAAACGTCCAGCGATTGCGTACACACGAAAGCTGCCAGCACGGAAAGCTGTAGCTGGTTTTCACTGCCCCTTGGAACTGCATTCGCTGCCACACAGACATTCGCGTTCTGCAGAAGCTTTGGTTGGTAATGGGGCAACACTGTGTATCTCTCTCTCGCAGAGCCCGGCAGCCAAATACCAAACGTCCAGCCACTGTGCCCAAACGATAGATGCCAGCACTGAAAGCAGTAGCTGGTTTTCACTGCCCCTTGGACCTGCATTCGCTGCCACAAGGACATTCGCGTTCTGCAAAAGCTTTGGTTGGTAATGGGGCAAAAGTGTTTATCTCTCTCTCGCAGAGCCCGGCAGCCAAATTGGAAACGTCCAGCGATTGCTCCCAAACGAAAGCTGCCAGCACGGAAAGCTTTAGCTGGTTTTCACTGCCCCTTGGAACTGCATTCGCTGCCACACAGACATTCGCGTTCTGCAAAAGCTTTGGTCGGTAATGGGTCAACACTATGTATGTCTCTCTCGCACAGCCCGGCAGCCAAATTCGAAATGTCTAGCGATTGCTCCCAAACGAAAGCTGCCAGCATGGAAAGATAAAGCTGGTTTTCACTGCCCCTTGGAACTCCATTCGCTGCCACACAGACATTCGCCTTGTACAAAAGCTTTGGTTGGTAATGGGGCAACACTCTGTATCTCTCTCTCGCAGAGCCCGGCAGCCAAATTGAAAACGTCCAGCGATTGCTCCCAAACGAAAGGTGCCAGCACGGAAAGATATAGCTGGTTTTCACTCCCCCTTGGAACTACGTTCACTGCCACACAGACATTCGCGTTCTGCAAAAGCTTTGGTTGGTAATGGGGCAACACTCTGTATCTCTCTCTCGCAGAGCCCGGCTGCCAAATTCGAAATGTCTAGCGATTGCTCCCACACAAAAGCTCCCAGCACGGAAAGCTGTAGCTGGTTTTCACTGCCCCTTGGAACTGCATTCGCTGCCACACAGACATTCGCGTTCTGCAAAAGCTTTGGTAGGTAATGGGGCAACACTCTGTATCTCTCTCTCGCAAAGCCCGGCAGCCAAATTCGAAATGTCCAGCGATTGCTCCCAAACGAAAGCTGCCAGCACTGAAAGCTGTAGCTGTTTTTCACTGCCCCTTGGAACTACGTTCACTGCCACACAGACATTCGCGTTCTGCAAAAGCTTTGGTTGGTAATGGGGTAGCACTGTGTATCTCTCCCTCATAGAGCCCGGCTGCCAAATTCGAAACGTCCAGCGATTGCTCCCAAACGAAAGCTGCCAGCACGGAAAGCTGTAGCTGGTTTTCACTGCCCCTTGGAACTACGTTCACTGCCACACAGACATTCGCGTTCTGCAAAAGCTTTGGTTGGTAATGGGGCAACACTCTGTATCTCTCTGTCGCACAGCCCGGCAGCCAAATTCGAAACGTCCAGCGATTGCTCCCACACGAAACGTGCCAGCACTGTAAGCTATAGCTGGTTTTCACTGCCCCTTGGAACTGCATTCGCTGCCACACAGACATTCGCCTTCTACAAAAGCTTTGGTTGGTAATGGGGCAACACTCTGTATCTCTCTCTCGCAGAGCCCGGCAGCCAAATTCGAAACGTCCAGCGATTGCGTACACACGAAAGCTGCCAGCACGGAAAGCTGTAGCTGGTTTTCACTGCCCCTTGGAACTGCATTCGCTGCCACACAGACATTCGCGTTCTGCAGAAGCTTTGGTTGGTAATGGGGCAACACTGTGTATCTCTCTCTCGCAGAGCCCGGCAGCCAAATACCAAACGTCCAGCCACTGTGCCCAAACGATAGATGCCAGCACTGAAAGCAGTAGCTGGTTTTCACTGCCCCTTGGACCTGCATTCGCTGCCACAAGGACATTCGCGTTCTGCAAAAGCTTTGGTTGGTAATGGGGCAAAAGTGTTTATCTCTCTCTCGCAGAGCCCGGCAGCCAAATTGGAAACGTCCAGCGATTGCTCCCAAACGAAAGCTGCCAGCACGGAAAGCTTTAGCTGGTTTTCACTGCCCCTTGGAACTGCATTCGCTGCCACACAGACATTCGCGTTCTGCAAAAGCTTTGGTTGGTAATGGGGCAACACTATGTATGTCTCTCTCGCACAGCCCGGCAGCCAAATTCGAAATGTCTAGCGATTGCTCCCAAACGAAAGCTGCCAGCATGGAAAGATAAAGCTGGTTTTCACTGCCCCTTGGAACTCCATTCGCTGCCACACAGACATTCGCCTTGTACAAAAGCTTTGGTTGGTAATGGGGCAACACTCTGTATCTCTCTCTCGCAGAGCCCGGCAGCCAAATTGAAAACGTCCAGCGATTGCTCCCAAACGAAAGGTGCCAGCACGGAAAGATATAGCTGGTTTTCACTCCCCCTTGGAACTACGTTCACTGCCACACAGACATTCTCATTCTGCAAAAGCTTTGGTTGGTAATGGGGCAACACTCTGTATCTCTCTCTCGCAGAGCCCGGCTGCCAAATTCGAAATGTCTAGCGATTGCTCCCACACAAAAGCTCCCAGCACGGAAAGCTGTAGCTGGTTTTCACTGCCCCTTGGAAGTGCATTCGCTGCCACACAGACATTCGCGTTCTGCAAAAGCTTTGGTAGGTAATGGGGCAACACTCTGTATCTCTCTCTCGCAAAGCCCGGCAGCCAAATTCGAAATGTCCAGCGATTGCTCCCAAACGAAAGCTGCCAGCACTGAAAGCTGTAGCTGTTTTTCACTGCCCCTTGGAACTACGTTCACTGCCACACAGACATTCGCGTTCTGCAAAAGCTTTGGTTGGTAATGGGGTAGCACTGTGTATCTCTCCCTCATAGAGTCCGGCTGCCAAATTCGAAACGTCCAGCGATTGCTCCCAAACGAAAGCTGCCAGCACGGAAAGCTGTAGCTGGTTTTCACTGCCCCTTGGAACTACGTTCACTGCCACACAGACATTCGCGTTCTGCAAAAGCTTTGGTTGGTAATGGGGCAACACTCTGTATCTCTCTGTCGCACAGCCCGGCAGCCAAATTCGAAACGTCCAGCGATTGCTCCCACACGAAACGTGCCAGCACTGTAAGCTATAGCTGGTTTTCACTGCCCCTTGGAACTGCATTCGCTGCCACACAGACATTCGCCTTCTACAAAAGCTTTGGTTGGTAATGGGGCAACACTCTGTATCTCTCTCTCGCAGAGCCCGGCAGCCAAATTCGAAACGTCCAGCGATTGCTCCCAAACGAAAGCTGCCAGCACGGAAAGATATAGCTGGTTTTCACTGCCCCTTGGAACTGCATTCGCTGCCACACAGACATTCGCGTTCTGCAAAAGCTTTGGTTGGTAATGGGGCAACACTCTGTATCTCTCTCTCGCAGAGCCCGGCAGCCAAATTCCAAACGTCCAGCGATTGCGTACACACGAAAGCTGCCAACACTGAAAGCTGTAGCTGGTTTTCACTGCCCCTTGGAACTCCATTCGCTGCCACACAGACATTCGCGTTCTGCAAATCTTTGGCTGGTAATGGGGCAACACTCTGTATCTCTCTCTCGCAGAGCCCGGCAGCCAAATTAGAAACGTCCAGTGATTGCTCCCAAACGAAAGCTGCCAGCACTGAAAGCTGTAGCTGGTTTTCACTGCCCCTTGGAACTACGTTCACTGCCACACAGACATTCGCGTTCTGCAAAAGCTTTGGTTGGTAATGGGGCAACACTGTGTATCTCTCTCTCCTAGAGCCCGGCAGCCAAATTCGAAACGTCCAGCGATTGCTCCCAAACGAAACCTGCCAGCACGGAAAGCTGTAGCTGGTTTTCACTGCCCCTTGGAACTGCATTCGCTGCCACCCAGACATTCGCGTTCTGCAGAAGCTTTGGTTGGTAATGGGGCAACACTCTGTATCTCTCTCTCGCAGAGCCCGGCAGCCAAATTCAAAATGTCCAGCGATTGCTCCCACACGAAAGCTGCCAGCACTGAAAGCTGTAGTTGGTTTTCACTGCCCCTTGGAACTCCATTCGCTGCCACACAGACATTCGCGTTCTGCAAAAGCTTTGGTTGGTAATGGGTCAACACTATGTATGTCTCTCTCACACAGCCCGGCAGCCAAATTCGAACTGTCTAGCGATTGCTCTCACACAAAAGCTGCCAACACGGAAAGGTGTAGCTGGTTTTCACTGCCCCTTGGAACTGCACTCGCTGCCACACAGACATTCGCCTTCTACAAAAGCTTTGGTTGGTAATGGGGCAACACTCTGTATCTCTCTCTCGCAGAACCCGGCAGCCAAATTCAAAACGTCCAGCGATTGCTCCCAAACGAAAGCTGCCAGCACGGAAAAATATATCTGGTTTTCACTGCCCCTTGGAACTACGTTCACTGCCACACAGACATTCGCGTTCAGCAAAAGCTTTGGTTGGTAATGGGGCAACACTGTGTATCTCTCTCTCGCAGAGCCCGGCTGCCAAATTCCAAACGTCCAGCGATTGTGTACACACGAAAGCTGCCAACACTGAAAGCTGTAGCTGGTTTTCACTGCCCCTTGGAACTCCATTCGCTGCCACACAGACATTCGCGTTCTGCAAAAGCTTTTGATGGTAATGGGGCAACACTCTGTATCTCTCTCTTGCAGAGCCCGGCAGCCAAATTCGAAACATCCAGCGATTGCTCCCAAACGAAAGCTACCAGCACTGAAAGCTGTAGCTGGTTTTCACTGCCCCTTGGAACTACATTCACTGCCACACAGACATTCGCGTTCTGCAAAAGCTTTGGTTGGTAATGGGGCAACACTGTGTATCTCTCTCTCGTAGAGCCCGGCTGCCAAATTCGAAACGTCCAGCGATTGCTCCCAAACGAAAGCTGCCAGCACAGAAAGCTGTAGCTGGGTTTCACTGCCCCTTGGACCTCCATTCGCTGCCACACAGACATTCGCCTTCTACAAAAGCTTTGCTTGGTAATGGGGAAACACTCTGTATCTCTCTCTCGCAGAGCCCGGCTGCCAAATTCGAAACGTCCAGCGATTGCTCCGACACGAAAGATGCCAGCACTGAAAGCAGTAGCTGCTTTTCACTGCCCCTTGGAACTACGTTCGCTGCCACACAGACATTCGCGTTCTGCAAAAGCTTTGGTTGGTAATGGGGCAACACTCTTTATCTCTCTCTCGCAGAGCCCGGCAGCCAAATTCGAAATGTCCAGCGATTGCTCCCACACGAAAGCTGCCAGCACGGAAAGATATAGCTGGTTTTCACTGCCCCTTGGAACTGCATTCGCTGCCACACAGACATTCGCGTTCTGCAAAAGCTTTGGTTGGTAATGGGGCAACACTCTGTATCTCTCTCTCGCAGAGCCCGGCAGCCAAATTCCAAACGTCCACCGATTGCGTACACACGAAAGCTGCCAACACTGAAAGCTGTAGTTGGTTTTCACTGCCCCTTGGAACTGCATTCGCTGCCACACAGACATTCGCGTTCTGCAAAAGCTTTTTTTGGTAATGGGGCAACACTGTTTATCTCTCTCTCGCAGAGCCCGGCAGCCAAATTAGAAACGTCCAGTGATTGCTCCCAAACGAAAGCTGCCAGCACTGAAAGCTGTAGCTGGTTTTCACTGCCCCTTGGAACTACGTTCACTGCCACACAGACATTCGCGTTCTGCAAAAGCTTTGGTTGGTAATGGGGCAACACTCTGTATCTCTCTCTCGCACAACCCTGCAGCCAAATTCGAAATGTCCAGCGATTGCTCCCAAACGAAAGCTGCCAGGACTGAAAGCTGTAGCTGGTTTTCACTGCCCCTTGGAACTGCGTTCGCTGCCACACAGACATTCGCGTTCTGCAAAAGCTTTGGTAGGTAATGGGGCAACACTCTGTATCTCTCTATCGCAGAGCCCGGCACCAAATTCGAAATGTCCAGCGATTGCTCCCAAACGAAAGCTGCCAGCACTGAAAGCTCTAGCTGGTTTTCACTGCCCCTTGGAACTACGTTCACTGCGACACAGACATTCGCGTTCTGCAAAAGCTTTGGTTGGTAATGGGGCAACACTGTGTATCTCTCTCTCGCAGAGCCCGGCAGCCAAATTCCAAACGTCCAGCGATTGCGTACACACGAAATCTGCCAACACTGAAAGCTGTAGCTGGTTTTCACTGCCCCTTGGAACTCCATTCGCTGCCACACAGACATTCGCGTTCTGCAAAAGCTTTGGTTGGTAATGGGGCAACACTGTGTATCTCTCTCTCGCAGAGCCCGGCTGCCAAATTCCAAACGTCCAGCGATTGCTCCCAAACGAAAGCTGCCAGCACGGAAAGCTGTAGCTGGTTTTCACTGCCCCTTGGAACTGCATTCGCTGCCACACAGACATTCGCGTTCTGCAGAAGCTTTGGTTGGTAATGGGGCAACACTGTGTATCTCTCTCTCGCAGAGCCCGGCAGCCAAATACCAAACGTCCAGCCACTGTGCCCAAACGATAGATGCCAGCACTGAAAGCAGTAGCTGGTTTTCACTGCCCCTTGGACCTGCATTCGCTGCCACAAGGACATGCGCGTTCTGCAAAAGCTTTGGTTGGTAATGGGGCAAAAGTGTTTATCTCTCTCTCGCAGAGCCCGGCAGCCAAATTGGAAACGTCCAGCGATTGCGTACACACGAAATCTGCCAACACTGAAAGCTGTAGCTGGTTTTCACTGCCCCTTGGAACTGCATTCGCTGCCACACAGACATTCGCGTTCTGCAAAAGCTTTGGTTGGTAATGGGGCAACACTGTTTATCTCTCTCCCGCAGAGCCCGGCAGCCAAATTCGAAATGTCTAGCGATTGCTCCCAAACGAAAGCTGCCAGCATGGAAAGATATAGCTGGTTTTCACTGCCCCTTGGAACTGCATTCGCTGCCACACAGACATTCGCCTTCTACAAAAGCTTTGCTTGGTAATGGGGCAACACTGTGTATCTCTCTCTCGCAGAGCCCGGCTGCCAAATTCGAAACGTCCAGCGATTGCTCCCACACAAAAGCTGCCAGCATGTACAGGTGTAGCTGGTTTTCACTGCCCCTTGGAACTGCATTCGCTGCCACACAGACATTCGCGTTCTGCAAAAGCTTTGGTTGTTAATGGGGCAACACTGTTTATCTATCTCTCGCAGAGCCCAGCAGCCAAATTCGAAACGTCCAGCGATTGCTCCCAAACGAAAGCTGCCAGCACGGAAAGCTGTAGCTGGTTTTCACTGCCCCTTGGAACTGCATTCGCTGCCACACAGACATTCGCGTTCTGCAAAAGCTTTGGTTGGTAATGGGGCAACACTGTGTATCTCTCTCTCGCAGAGACCGGCAGCCAAATTCGAAACGTCCAGCGATTGCTCCCAAACGAAAGCTGTCAGCACGGACAGCTGTAGCTGGTTTTCACTGCCCCTTGGAACTCCATTCGCTGCCACACAAATATTCGCATTCTGCAAAAGCTTTGGTTGGTAATGGGGCAACACTCTGTATCTCTCTCTCGCAAAGCCCGGCAGCCAAATTCGAAATGTCCAGCGATTGACCCAAACGAAAGCTGCCAGCACTGAAAGCTGTAGCTGGTTTTCACTGCCCCTTGGAACTACGTTCACTGCCACACAGACATTCGCGTTCTGCAAAAGCTTTGGTTGGTAATGGGGCAGCACTGTGTATCTCTCCCTCGTAGAGCCCGGCTGCCAAATTCGAAACGTCCAGCGATTGCTCCCACACGAAAGCTGCCAGCACGGAGAGCTGTAGCTGGTTTTCACTACCCCTTGGAACTGCATTCGCTGCCACACAGACATTCGCGTTCTGCAGAAGCTTTGGTTGGTAATGGGGCAACACTGTGTATCTCTCTCTTGCAGAGCCCTGCAGCCAAATTCGAAATGTCCAGCGATTGCTCCCACACGAAAGCTGCCAGCACGGAAAGATATAGCTGGTTTTCACTGCCCCTTGGAACTGCATTCGCTGCCACACAGACATTCGCGTTCTGCAAAAGCTTTGGTTGGTAATGGGGCAACACTCTGTATCTCTCTCTCGCAGAGCCCGGCTGCCAAATTCCAAACGTCCAGCGATTGCGTACACACGAAAGCTGCCAACACTGAAAGCTGTAGCTGGTTTTCACTGCCCCTTGGAACTCCATTCGCTGCCACACAGACATTCGCGTTCTGCAAATCTTTGGCAGGTAATGGGGCAACACTCTGTATCTCTCTCTCGCAGAGCCCGGCAGCCAAATTCGAAAGGTCCAGTGATTGCTCCCAAACGAAAGCTGCCAGCACTGAAAGCTGTAGCTGGTTTTCACTGCCCCTTGGATCTACGTTCACTGCCACACAGACATTCGCGTTCTGCAAAAGCTTTGGTTGGTAATGGGGCAACACTCTGTATCTCTCTGTCGCACAGCCCGGCAGCCAAATTCGAAACGTCCAGCGATTGCTCCCAATCGAAAGCTGCCAGCACGGAAAGCTGTAGCTGGTTTTCACTGCCCCTTGGAACTGCATGCGCTGCCACACAGACATTCGCCTTCTACAAAAGCTTTGGTTGGTAATGGGGCAACACTCTGTATCTCTCTCTCGCAGAGCCCGGCAGCCAAATTCGAAACGTCCAGCGATTGCTCCCAAACGAAAGCTGCTAGCACGGAAAGATATAGCTGCTTTTCACTGCCCCTTGGAACTCCGTTCACTGCCACACAGACATTCGCGTTCTGCAAAAGCTTTGGTTGGTAATGGGGCAACACTGTGTATCTCTCTCTCGCAGAGCCCGGCTGCCAAATTCGAAACGTCCAGCGATTGCTCCCAAACGAAAGCTGCCAGCACAGAAAGCTGTAGCTGGTTTTCACTGCCCCTTGGAACTGCATTCGCTGCCACACAGACATTCGCGTTCTGCAGAAGCTTTGGTTGGTAGTCGGGCAACACTGTGTATCTCTCTCTTGCAGAGCCCGGCAGCCAAATACCAAACGTCCAGCCACTGTGCCCAAACGAAAGATGCCAGCACTGAAAGCTGTAGCTGGTTTTCACTGCCCCTTGGATCTGCATTCGCTGCCACAAGTACATTCGCGTTCTGCAGAAGCTTTGGTTGGTAATGGGGCAACACTCTGTATCTCTCTCTCGCAGAGCCCGGCAGCCAAATTATAAACGTCCAGCGATTGCTCCCAAACGAAAGCTGCCAGCATGGAAAGATATACCTGGTTTTCACTGCCCCTTGGAACTGCATTCGCTGCCACACAGACATTCGCCTTCTACAAAAGCTTTGCTTGGTAATGGGGAAACACTCTGTATCTCTCTCTCGCAGAGCCCGGCGGCCAAATTCGAAACGTCCAGCGATTGCTCCGACATGAAAGATGCCAGCACTGAAAGCAGTAGCTGGTTTTCACTGCCACTTGGAACTACGTTCGCTGCCACACAGACATTCGCGTTCTGCAAAAGCTTTGGTTGGTAATGGGGCAACACTGTGTATGTCTCTCTCGCACAGCCCGGCAGCCAAATTCGAAATGTCTAGCTATTGCTCCCACACAAAAGCTGCCATCATGTAAAGGTGTAGCTGGTTTTCACTGCCCCTTGGAACTGCATTCGCTGCCACACAGACATTCGCGTTCTGCAAAAGCTTTGGTTGGTAATGGTGCAACACTCTGTATCTCTCTCTCGCACAGCCCGGCTGCCAAATTCCAAACGTCCAGCGATTGCGTACACACGAAAGCTGCCAACACTGAAAGCTGTAGCTGGTTTTCACTGCCCCTTGGAACTCCATTCGCTGCCACACAAACATTCGCGTTCTGCAAAAGCTTTTTTTGGTAATGGGGCAACACTCTGTATCTCTCTCTCGCAGAGCCCGGCAGCGAAATTCGAAACGTCCAGTGATTGCTCCCAAACGAAAGCTGCCAGCACTGAAAGCTGTAGCTGGTTTTCACTGCCCCTTGGAACTACGTTCACTGCCACACAGACATTCGCGTTCTGCAAAAGCTTTGCTTGGTAATGGGGCAACACTCTTTATCTCTCTGTCGCACAGCCCGGCAGCCAAATTCGAAACGTCCAGCGATTGCTCCCAAACGAAAGCTGCCAGCACGGAAAGATATAGCTGGTTTTCACTGCCCCTTGGATCTACGTTCACTGCCACACAGACATTCGCGTTCTGCAAAAGCTTTGGTTGGTAATGCGGCAACACTGTGCATCTCTCTCTCGCAGAGCCCGGCTGCCAAATTCCAAACGTCCAGCGATTGCTCCGACACGAAAGATGCCAGCACTGAAAGCAGTAGCTGGTTTTCACTGCCCCTTGGAACTCCATTCGCTGCCACACAAACATTCGCGTTCTGCAAAAGCTTTGGTTGGTAATGGGGCAACACTCTGTATCTCTCTCTCGCAGAGCCCGGCAGCCAAATTGAAAACGTCCAGCGATTGCTCCCAAACGAAAGGTGCCAGCACGGAAAGATATAGCTGGTTTTCACTCCCCCTTGGAACTACGTTCACTGCCACACAGACATTTTCATTCTGCAAATGCTTTGGTTGGTAATGGGGCAACACTCTGTATCTCTCTCTCGCAGAGCCCGGCTGCCACATTCCAAACGTCCAGCGATTGTGTACACACGAAAGCTGCCAACAGTGAAAGCTTTAGCTGGTTTTCACTGCCCCTTGGAACTCCATTCGCTGCCACACAGACATTCGCGTTCTGCAAAAGCTTTGGTTGGTAATGGGGCAACACTCTGTATCTCTCTCTCGCAGAGCCCGGCAGCCAAATTGGAAACGTCCAGCGATTGCTCCCAAACGAAAGCTGCCAGCACGGAAAGCTGTAGCTGGTTTTCACTGCCCCTTGGAACTACGTTCACTGCCACACAGACATTCGCGTTCTGCAAAAGCTTTGGTTGGTAATGGGGCAACACTCTGTATCTCTCTCTCGCAGAGCCCGGCAGCCAAATTCGAAACGTCCAGCGATTGCTCCCAAACGAAAGCTGTCAGCACGGATAGCTGTAGCGGGTTTTCACTGCCCCTTGGAACTCCATTCGCTGCCACACAAATATTTGCGTTCTGCAAAAGCTTTGGTTGGTAACGGGGCAACACTGTGTATCTCTCTCTCGCAGAGCCCGGCAGCCAAATTGAAAACGTCCAGCGATTGCTCCCAAACGAAAGGTGCCAGCACGGAAAGATATAGCTGGTTTTCACTCCCCCTTGGAACTACGTTCACTGCCACACAGACATTTTCATTCTGCAAATGCTTTGGTTGGTAATGGGGCAACACTCTGTATCTCTCTCTCGCAGAGCCCGGCTGCCACATTCCAAACGTCCAGCGATTGTGTACACACGAAAGCTGCCAACAGTGAAAGCTTTAGCTGGTTTTCACTGCCCCTTGGAACTCCATTCGCTGCCACACAGACATTCGCGTTCTGCAAAAGCTTTGGTTGGTAATGGGGCAACACTCTGTATCTCTCTCTCGCAGAGCCCGGCAGCCAAATTGGAAACGTCCAGCGATTGCTCCCAAACGAAAGCTGCCAGCACGGAAAGCTGTAGCTGGTTTTCACTGCCCCTTGGAACTACGTTCACTGCCACACAGACATTCGCGTTCTGCAAAAGCTTTGGTTGGTAATGGGGCAACACTCTGTATCTCTCTCTCGCAGAGCCCGGCAGCCAAATTCGAAACGTCCAGCGATTGCTCCCAAACGAAAGCTGTCAGCACGGATAGCTGTAGCGGGTTTTCACTGCCCCTTGGAACTCCATTCGCTGCCACACAAATATTTGCGTTCTGCAAAAGCTTTGGTTGGTAACGGGGCAACACTGTGTATCTCTCTCTCGCAAAGCCCGGCAGCCAAATTCGAAATGTCCAGCGATTCCTCCCAAACGAAAGCTGCCAGCACTGAAAGCTGTAGCTGGTTTTCACTGCCCCTTGGAACTACGTTCACTGCCACACAGACATTCGCGTTCTGCAAAAGCTTTGGTTGGTAATGGGGCAACACTGTGTATCTCTCTCTTGCAGAGCCCAGCAGCCAAATTCGAAACGTCCAGCGATTGCTCCCAAACGAAAGCTGCCAGCACGGAAAGCTGTAGCTGGTTTTCACTGCCCCTTGGAACTGCATTCGCTGCCACACAGACATTCGCGTTCTGCAAAAGCTTTGGTTGGTAATGGGGCAACACTGTGTATCTCTCTCTCGCAGAGACCGGCAGCCAAATTCGAAACGTCCAGCGATTGCTCCCAAACGAAAGCTGTCAGCACGGACAGCTGTAGCTGGTTTTCACTGCCCCTTGGAACTCCATTCGCTGCCACACAAATATTCGCATTCTGCAAAAGCTTTGGTTGGTAATGGGGCAACACTCTGTATCTCTCTCTCGCAAAGCCCGGCAGCCAAATTCGAAATGTCCAGCGATTGACCCAAACGAAAGCTGCCAGCACTGAAAGCTGTAGCTGGTTTTCACTGCCCCTTGGAACTACGTTCACTGCCACACAGACATTCGCGTTCTGCAAAAGCTTTGGTTGGTAATGGGGCAGCACTGTGTATCTCTCTCTCGCAGAGCCCGGCTGCCAAATTCGAAACGTCCAGCGATTGCTCCCAAACGAAAGCTGCCAGCACGGAGAGCTGTAGCTGGTTTTCACTGCCCCTTGGAACTGCATTCGCTGCCACACAGACATTCGCGTTCTGCAGAAGCTTTGGTTGGTAATGGGGCAACACTGTGTATCTCTCTCTTGCAGAGCCCTGCAGCCAAATTCGAAATGTCCAGCGATTGCTCCCACACGAAAGCTGCCAGCACGGAAAGATATAGCTGGTTTTCACTGCCCCTTGGAACTGCATTCGCTGCCACACAGACATTCGCGTTCTGCAAAAGCTTTGGTTGGTAATGGGGCAACACTCTGTATCTCTCTCTCGCAGAGCCCGGCTGCCAAATTCCAAACGTCCAGCGATTGCGTACACACGAAAGCTGCCAACACTGAAAGCTGTAGCTGGTTTTCACTGCCCCTTGGAACTCCATTCGCTGCCACACAGACATTCGCGTTCTGCAAATCTTTGGCAGGTAATGGGGCAACACTCTGTATCTCTCTCTCGCAGAGCCCGGCAGCCAAATTCGAAAGGTCCAGTGATTGCTCCCAAACGAAAGCTGCCAGCACTGAAAGCTGTAGCTGGTTTTCACTGCCCCTTGGATCTACGTTCACTGCCACACAGACATTCGCGTTCTGCAAAAGCTTTGGTTGGTAATGGGGCAACACTCTGTATCTCTCTGTCGCACAGCCCGGCAGCCAAATTCGAAACGTGCAGCGATTGCTCCCACACGAAACGTGCCAGCACTGTAAGCTATAGCTGGTTTTCACTGCCCCTTGGAACTGCATGCGCTGCCATACAGACATTCGCCTTCTACAAAAGCTTTGGTTGGTAATGGGGCAACACTCTGTATCTCTCTCTCGCAGAGCCCGGCAGCCAAATTCGAAACGTCCAGCGATTGCTCCCAAACGAAACCTGCTAGCACGGAAAGATATAGCTGCTTTTCACTGCCCCTTGGAACTCCGTTCACTGCCACACAGACATTCGCGTTCTGCAAAGCTTTGGTTGGTAATGGGGCAACACTGTGTATCTCTCTCTCGCAGAGCCCGGCTGCCAAATTCGAAACGTCCAGTGATTGCTCCCAAACGAAAGCTGCCAGCACAGAAAGCTGTAGCTGGTTTTCACTGCCCCTTGGAACTGCATTCGCTGCCACACAGACATTCGCGTTCTGCAGAAGCTTTGGTTGGTAGTCGGGCAACACTGTGTATCTCTCTCTTGCAGAGCCCGGCAGCCAAATACCAAACGTCCAGCCACTGTGCCCAAACGAAAGATGCCAGCACTGAAAGCTGTAGCTGGTTTTCACTGCCCCTTGGATCTGCATTCGCTGCCACAAGTACATTCGCGTTCTGCAGAAGCTTTGGTTGGTAATGGGGCAACACTCTGTATCTCTCTCTCGCAGAGCCCGGCAGCCAAATTATAAACGTCCAGCGATTGCTCCCAAACGAAAGCTGCCAGCATGGAAAGATATACCTGGTTTTCACTGCCCCTTGGAACTGCATTCGCTGCCACACAGACATTCGCCTTCTACAAAAGCTTTGCTTGGTAATGGGGAAACACTCTGTATCTCTCTCTCGCAGAGCCCGGCGGCCAAATTCGAAACGTCCAGCGATTGCTCCGACATGAAAGATGCCAGCACTGAAAGCAGTAGCTGGTTTTCACTGCCACTTGGAACTACGTTCGCTGCCACACAGACATTCGCGTTCTGCAAAAGCTTTGGTTGGTAATGGGGCAACACTGTGTATGTCTCTCTCGCACAGCCCGGCAGCCAAATTCGAAATGTCTAGCTATTGCTCCCACACAAAAGCTGCCATCATGTAAAGGTGTAGCTGGTTTTCACTGCCCCTTGGAACTGCATTCGCTGCCACACAGACATTCGCGTTCTGCAAAAGCTTTGGTTGGTAATGGTGCAACACTCTGTATCTCTCTCTCGCACAGCCCGGCTGCCAAATTCCAAACGTCCAGCGATTGCGTACACACGAAAGCTGCCAACACTGAAAGCTGTAGCTGGTTTTCACTGCCCCTTGGAACTCCATTCGCTGCCACACAAACATTCGCGTTCTGCAAAAGCTTTTTTTGGTAATGGGGCAACACTCTGTATCTCTCTCTCGCAGAGCCCGGCAGCGAAATTCGAAACGTCCAGTGATTGCTCCCAAACGAAAGCTGCCAGCACTGAAAGCTGTAGCTGGTTTTCACTGCCCCTTGGAACTACGTTCACTGCCACACAGACATTCGCGTTCTGCAAAAGCTTTGCTTGGTAATGGGGCAACACTCTTTATCTCTCTGTCGCACAGCCCGGCAGCCAAATTCGAAACGTCCAGCGATTGCTCCCAAACGAAAGCTGCCAGCACGGAAAGATATAGCTGGTTTTCACTGCCCCTTGGATCTACGTTCACTGCCACACAGACATTCGCGTTCTGCAAAAGCTTTGGTTGGTAATGCGGCAACACTGTGTATCTCTCTCTCGCAGAGCCCGGCTGCCAAATTCCAAACGTCCAGCGATTGCTCCGACACGAAAGATGCCAGCACTGAAAGCAGTAGCTGGTTTTCACTGCCCCTTGGAACTCCATTCGCTGCCACACAAACATTCGCGTTCTGCAAAAGCTTTGGTTGGTAATGGGGCAACACTCTGTATCTCTCTCTCGCAGAGCCCGGCAGCCAAATTGAAAACGTCCAGCGATTGCTCCCAAACGAAAGGTGCCAGCACGGAAAGATATAGCTGGTTTTCACTCCCCCTTGGAACTACGTTCACTGCCACACAGACATTTTCATTCTGCAAATGCTTTGGTTGGTAATGGGGCAACACTCTGTATCTCTCTCTCGCAGAGCCCGGCTGCCACATTCCAAACGTCCAGCGATTGTGTACACACGAAAGCTGCCAACAGTGAAAGCTTTAGCTGGTTTTCACTGCCCCTTGGAACTCCATTCGCTGCCACACAGACATTCGCGTTCTGCAAAAGCTTTGGTTGGTAATGGGGCAACACTCTGTATCTCTCTCTCGCAGAGCCCGGCAGCCAAATTGGAAACGTCCAGCGATTGCTCCCAAACGAAAGCTGCCAGCACGGAAAGCTGTAGCTGGTTTTCACTGCCCCTTGGAACTACGTTCACTGCCACACAGACATTCGCGTTCTGCAAAAGCTTTGGTTGGTAATGGGGCAACACTCTGTATCTCTCTCTCGCAGAGCCCGGCAGCCAAATTCGAAACGTCCAGCGATTGCTCCCAAACGAAAGCTGTCAGCACGGATAGCTGTAGCGGGTTTTCACTGCCCCTTGGAACTCCATTCGCTGCCACACAAATATTCGCGTTCTGCAAAAGCTTTGGTTGGTAATGGGGCAACACTGTGTATCTCTCTCTCGCAAAGCCCGGCAGCCAAATTCGAAATGTCCAGCGATTCCTCCCAAACGAAAGCTGCCAGCACTGAAAGCTGTAGCTGGTTTTCACTGCCCCTTGGATCTACGTTCACTGCCACACAGACATTCGCGTTCTGCAAAAGCTTTGGTTGGTAATGCGGCAACACTGTGTATCTCTCTCTCGCAGAGCCCGGCTGCCAAATTCCAAACGTCCAGCGATTGCTCCGACACGAAAGATGCCAGCACTGAAAGCAGTAGCTGGTTTTCACTGCCCCTTGGAACTCCATTCGCTGCCACACAAACATTCGCGTTCTGCAAAAGCTTTGGTTGGTAATGGGGCAACACTCTGTATCTCTCTCTCGCAGAGCCCGGCAGCCAAATTGAAAACGTCCAGCGATTGCTCCCAAACGAAAGGTGCCAGCACGGAAAGATATAGCTGGTTTTCACTCCCCCTTGGAACTACGTTCACTGCCACACAGACATTTTCATTCTGCAAATGCTTTGGTTGGTAATGGGGCAACACTCTGTATCTCTCTCTCGCAGAGCCCGGCTGCCACATTCCAAACGTCCAGCGATTGTGTACACACGAAAGCTGCCAACAGTGAAAGCTTTAGCTGGTTTTCACTGCCCCTTGGAACTCCATTCGCTGCCACACAGACATTCGCGTTCTGCAAAAGCTTTGGTTGGTAATGGGGCAACACTCTGTATCTCTCTCTCGCAGAGCCCGGCAGCCAAATTGGAAACGTCCAGCGATTGCTCCCAAACGAAAGCTGCCAGCACGGAAAGCTGTAGCTGGTTTTCACTGCCCCTTGGAACTACGTTCACTGCCACACAGACATTCGCGTTCTGCAAAAGCTTTGGTTGGTAATGGGGCAACACTCTGTATCTCTCTCTCGCAGAGCCCGGCAGCCAAATTCGAAACGTCCAGCGATTGCTCCCAAACGAAAGCTGTCAGCACGGATAGCTGTAGCGGGTTTTCACTGCCCCTTGGAACTCCATTCGCTGCCACACAAATATTCGCGTTCTGCAAAAGCTTTGGTTGGTAATGGGGCAACACTGTGTATCTCTCTCTCGCAAAGCCCGGCAGCCAAATTCGAAATGTCCAGCGATTCCTCCCAAACGAAAGCTGCCAGCACTGAAAGCTGTAGCTGGTTTTCACTGCCCCTTGGAACTACGTTCACTGCCACACAGACATTCGCGTTCTGCAAAAGCTTTGGTTGGTAATGGGGCAGCACTGTGTATCTCTCCCTCGTAGAGCCCGGCTGCCAAATTCGAAATGTCCAGCGATTGCTCCCACACGAAAGCTGCCAGCACGGAAAGATATAGCTGGTTTTCACTGCCCCTTGGAACTGCATTCGCTGCCACACAGACATTCGCGTTCTGCAAAAGCTTTGGTTGGTAATGGGGCAACACTCTGTATCTCTCTCTCGCAGAGCCCGGCTGCCAAATTCCAAACGTCCAACGATTGAGTACACACGAAAGCTGCCAACACTGAAAGCTGTAGCTGGTTTTCACTGCCCCTTGGAACTCCATTCGCTGCCACACAGACATTCGCGTTCTGCAAATCTTTGGCTGGTAATGGGGCAACACTTTGTATCTCTCTCTCGCAGAGCCCGGCAGCCAAATTCGAAACGTCCAGTGATTGCTCCCAAACGAAAGCTGCCAGCACTGAAAGATATAGCTGGTTTTCACTGCCCCTTGGAACTACGTTCACTGCCACACAGAAATTCGCGTTCTGCAAAAGCTTTGGTTGGTAATGGGGCAACACTCTGTATCTCTCTGTCGCACAGCCCGGCAGCCAAATTCGAAACGTCCAGCGATTGCTCCCACACGAAACGTGCCAGCACTGTAAGCTATAGCTGGTTTTCACTGCCCCTTGCAACTGCATGCGCTGCCACACAGACATTCGCCTTCTACAAAAGCTTTGGTTGGTAATGGGGCAACACTCTGTATCTCTCTCTCGCAGAGCCCGGCAGCCAAATTCGAAACGTCCAGCGATTGCTCCCAAACGAAAGCTGCTAGCACGGAAAGATATAGCTGCTTTTCACTGCCCCTTGGAACTACGTTCACTGCCACACAGACATTCGCGTTCTGCAAAAGCTTTGGTTGGTAATGGGGCAACACTGTGTATCTCTCTCTCGCAGAGCCCGGCTGCCAAATTCCAAACGTCCAGCAATTGTGTACACACGAAAGCTGCCAACACTGAAAGCTGTAGCTGGTTTTCACTACCCCTTGGAACTCCGTTCGCTGCCACACAGACATTCGCGTTCTGCAAAAGCTTTGGTTGGTAATGGGGCAACACTCTGTATCTCTCTCTCGCAGAGTCCGGCTGCCAAATTCGAAACGTCCAGCGATTGCTCCCAAACGAAAGCTGCCAGCACAGAAAGCTGTAGCTGGTTTTCACTGCCCCTTGGAACTGCATTCGCTGCCACACAGACATTCGCGTTCTGCAGAAGCTTTGGTTGGTAGTCGGGCAACACTGTGTATCTCTCTCTTGCAGAGCCCGGCACCCAAATACCAAACGTCCAGCCACTGTGCCGAAACGAAAGATGCCAGCACTGAAAGCTGTAGCTGGTTTTCACTGCCCCTTGGAACTACGTTCGCTGCCACACAGACATTCGCGTTCTGCAAAAGCTTTGGTTGGTAATGGGGCAACACTGTGTATGTCTCTCTCGCACAGCCCGGCAGCCAAATTCCAAACGTCCAGCGATTGTGTACACACGAAAGCTGCCAACACTGAAAGCTGTAGCTGGTTTTCACTGCCCCTTGGAACTCCATTCGCTGCCACACAGACATTCGCGTTCTGCAAAAGCTTTGGTTGGTAATGGGGCAACACTCTGTGTCTCTCTCTCGCAGAGCCCGGCAGCCAAATTCGAAACGTCCAGCGATTGCTCCCAAACGAAAGCTGCCAGCACGGAAAGCTGTAGCTGGTTTTCACTGCCCCTTGGAACTACGTTCACTGCCACACAGACATTCGCGTTCTGCAGAAGCTTTGGTTGGTAATGGGGCAACACTGTTTATCTCTCTCTCGCAGAGCCTGGCAGCCAAATTCGAAACGTCCAGCGATTGCTCCCAAACGAAAGCTGCCAGCATGGAAAGATATAGCTGGTTTTCACTGCCCCTTGGAACTGCATTCGCTGCCACACAGACATTCGCCTTCTACAAAAGCTTTGCATGGTAATGGGGCAACACTGTGTATCTCTCTCTCGCAGAGCCCGGCTGCCAAATTCGAAACGTCAAGCGATTGCTCCCACACAAAAGCTGCCAGCATGTACAGGTGTAGCTGGTTTTCACTGCCCCTTGGAACTGCATTCGCTGCCACACAGACATTCGCGTTCTGCAAAAGCTTTGGTTGTTAATGGGGCAACACTCTTTATCTCTCTCTCGCAGAGCCCGGCAGCCAAATTCGAAACGTCCAGCGATTGCTCCCAAACGAAAGCTGCCAGCACGGAAAGCTGTAGCTGGTTTTCACTGCCCCTTGGAACTGCATTCGCTGCCACACAGACATTCGCGTTCTGCAAAAGCTTTGGTTAGTAATGGGGCAACACTCTGTATCTCTCTCTCGCAGAGCCCGGCAGCCAAATTCGAAACGTCCAGCGATTGCTCCCAAACGAAAGCTGTCAGCACGGACAGCTGTAGCTGGTTTTCACTGCCCCTTGGAACTCCATTCGCTGCCACACAAATATTCGCGTTCTGCAAAAGCTTTGGTTGGTAATGGGGCAACACTCTGTATCTCTCTCTCGCAAAGCCCGGCAGCCAAATTCGAAACGTCCAGCGATTGCTCCCAAACGAAAGCTGTCAGCACGGACAGCTGTAGCTGGTTTTCACTGCCCCTTGGAACTGCATTCGCTGCCACACAGACATTCGCGTTCTGCAGAAGCTTTGGTTGGTAATGGGGCAACACTGTGTATCTCTCTCTTGCAGAGCCCGGCAGCCAAATTCGAAATGTCCAGCGATTGCGTATACACAAAAGCTGCCAGCACGGAAAGATATAGCTGGTTTTCACTGCCCCTTGGAACTGCATTCGCTGCCACACAGACATTCGCGTTCTGCAAAAGCTTTGGTTGGTAATGGGGCAACACTGTGTATCTCTCTCTCGCAGAGCCCGGCTGCCAAATTCCAAACGTCCAGCAATTGTGTACACACGAAAGCTGCCAACACTGAAAGCTGTAGCTGGTTTTCACTACCCCTTGGAACTCCGTTCGCTGCCACACAGACATTCGCGTTCTGCAAAAGCTTTGGTTGGTAATGGGGCAACACTCTGTATCTCTCTCTCGCAGAGTCCGGCTGCCAAATTCGAAACGTCCAGCGATTGCTCCCAAACGAAAGCTGCCAGCACAGAAAGCTGTAGCTGGTTTTCACTGCCCCTTGGAACTGCATTCGCTGCCACACAGACATTCGCGTTCTGCAGAAGCTTTGGTTGGTAGTCGGGCAACACTGTGTATCTCTCTCTTGCAGAGCCCGGCAGCCAAATACCAAACGTCCAGCCACTGTGCCGAAACGAAAGATGCCAGCACTGAAAGCTGTAGCTGGTTTTCACTGCCCCTTGGAACTACGTTCGCTGCCACACAGACATTCGCGTTCTGCAAAAGCTTTGGTTGGTAATGGGGCAACACTGTGTATGTCTCTCTCGCACAGCCCGGCAGCCAAATTCGAAATGTCTAGCTATTGCTCCCACACAAAAGCTGCCATCATGTAAAGGTGTAGCTGGTTTTCACTGCCCCTTGGAACTGCATTCGCTGCCACACAGACATTCGCGTTCTGCAAAAGCTTTGGTTGGTAATGGGGCAACACTCTGTATCTCTCTCTCGCAGAGCCCGGCAGCCAAATTTGAAACGTCCAGCGATTGCTCCCAAACGAAAGCTGCCAGCACTGAAAGCTGTAGCTGGTTTTCACTGCCCCTTGGAACTACGTTCACTGCCACACAGACATTCGCGTTCTGCAAAAGCTTTGGTTGGTAATGGGGCAACACTCTGTATCTCTCTGTCGCACAGCCCGGCAGCCAAATTGAAAACGTCCAGCGATTGCTCCCAAACGAAAGGTGCCAGCACGGAAAGATATAGCTGGTTTTCACTGCCCCTTGGAACTACGTTCACTGCCACACAGACATTCGCATTCTGCAAAAGCTTTGGTTGGTAATGGGGCAACACTCTGTATCTCTCTCTCGCAGAGCCCGGCTGCCAAATTCCAAACGTCCAGCGATTGTGTACACACGAAAGCTGCCAACACTGAAAGCTGTAGCTGGTTTTCACTGCCCCTTGGAACTCCATTCGCTGCCACACAGACATTCGCGTTCTGCAAAAGCTTTGGTTGGTAATGGGGCAACACTCTGTGTCTCTCTCTCGCAGAGCCCGGCAGCCAAATTCGAAACGTCCAGCGATTGCTCCCAAACGAAAGCTGCCAGCACGGAAAGCTGTAGCTGGTTTTCACTGCCCCTTGGAACTACGTTCACTGCCACACAGATATTCGCGTTCTGCAAAAGCTTTGGTTGGTAATGGGGCAACACTGTGTATCTCTCTCTCGCAGAGCCCGGCAGCTAAATACCAAACGTCCAGCCACTGTGCCCAAACGAAAGATGCCAGCACTGAAAGCTGTAGCTGGTTTTCACTGCACCTTGGAACTGCATTCGCTGCCACAAGTACATTCGCGTTCTGCAGAAGCTTTGGTTGGTAATGGGGCAACACTCTGTATCTCTCTCTCGCAGAGCCCGGCAGCCAAATTATAAACGTCCAGCGATTGCTCCCAAACGAAAGCTGCCAGCATGGAAAGATATACCTGGTTTTCACTGCCCCTTGGAACTGCATTCGCTGCCACACAGACATTCGCCTTCTACAAAAGCTTTGCTTGGTAATGGGGAAACACTCTGTATCTCTCTCTCGCAGAGCCCGGCGGCCAAATTCGAAACGTCCAGCGATTGCTCCGACACGAAAGATGCCAGCACTGAAAGCAGTAGCTGGTTTTCACTGCCCCTTGGAACTGCATTTGCTGCCACACAGACATTCGCGTTATGCAAAAGCTTTGGTTGGTAATGGGGCAACACTCTGTATCTCTCTCTAACAGAGCCCGGCAGCCAAATTTGAAATGTCCAGCGATTGCTCCCAAACGAAAGCTGCCAACACGGAAAGATATAGCTGGTTTTCACTGCCCGTTGGATCTACATTCACTGCCACACAGACATTCGCGTTCTGCAAAAGCTTTGGTTGGTAATGGGGCAACACTTTGTATCTCTCTCTCGCACAGCCCGGCTGCCAAATTCCAAACGTCCAGCGATTGCGTACACACGAAAGCTGCCAACACTGAAAGCTGTAGCTGGTTTTCACTGCCCCTTGGAACTCCATTCGCTGCCACACAAACATTCGCGTTCTGCAAAAGCTTTGGTTGGTAATGGGGCAAAACTCTGTATCTCTCTCTCGCAGAGCCCGGCAGCCAAATTGGAAACGTCCAGCGATTGCTCCCAAACGAAAGCTGCCAGCATGGAAAGCTGTAGCTGGTTTTCACTGCCCCTTGGAACTGCATTCGCTGCCACACAGACATTCGCGTTCTGCAGAAGCTTTGGTTGGTAATGGGGCAACACTCTGTATCTCTCTCTCGCAGAGCCCGGCAGCCAAATTCGAAACGTCCAGCGATTGCTCCCAAACGAAAGCTGCCAGCACGGAAAGCTGTAGCTGGTTTTCACTGCCCCTTGGAACTACGTTGACTGCCACACAGACATTCGCGTTCTGCAAAAGCTTTGGTTGGTAATGGGGCAACACTGTGTATCTCTCTCTCGCAGAGCCCGGCTGCCAAATTCCAAACGTCCAGCGATTGCTCCCAAACGAAAGGTGCCAGCACGGAAAGATATAGCTGGTTTTCACTGCCCCTTGGAACTACGTTCACTGCCACACAGACATTCGCATTCTGCAAAAGCTTTGGTTGGTAATGGGGCAACACTCTGTATCTCTCTCTCGCACAGCCCGGCTGCCAAATTCCAAACGTCCAGCGATTGTGTACACACGAAAGCTGCCAACAGTGAAAGCTTTAGCTGGTTTTCACTGCCCTTGGAACTCCATTCGCTGCCACACAGACATTCGCGTTCTGCAAAAGCTTTGGTTGGTAATGGGGCAACACTCTGTGTCTCTCTCTCGCAGAGCCCGGCAGCCAAATTCGAAACGTCCAGCGATTGCTCCCAAACGAAAGCTGCCAGCACGGAAAGCTGTAGCTGGTTTTCACTGCCCCTTGGAACTACGTTCACTGCCACACAGACATTCGCGTTCTGCAAAAGCTTTGGTTGGTAATGGGGCAACACTCTGTATCTCTCTCTCGCAGAGCCCGGCTGCCAAATTCGAAACGTCCAGCGATTGCTCCCAAACGAAAGCTGCCAGCACAGAAAGCTGTAGCTGGTTTTCACTGCCCCTTGGAACTGCATTCGCTGCCACACAGACATTTGCGTTCTGCAGAAGCTTTGGTTGGTAATGGGGCAACACTGTTTATCTCTCTCTCGCAGAGCCCGGCAGCCAAATTCGAAACGTCCAGCGATTGCTCCCAAACGAAAGCTGCCAGCATGGAAAGATATAGCTGGTTTTCACTGCCCCTTGGAACTGCATTCGCTGCCACACAGACATTCGCCTTCTACAAAAGCTTTGCATGGTAATGGGGCAACACTGTGTATCTCTCTCTCGCAGAGCCCGGCTGCCAAATTCGAAACGTCAAGCGATTGCTCCCACACAAAAGCTGCCAGCATGTACAGGTGTAGCTGGTTTTCACTGCCCCTTGGAACTGCATTCGCTGCCACACAGACATTCGCGTTCTGCAAAAGCTTTGTTTGTTAATGGGGCAATACTCTTTATCTCTCTCTCGCAGAGCCCGGCAGCCAAATTCGAAACGTCCAGCGATTGCTCCCAAACGAAAGCTGCCAGCACGGAAAGCTGTAGCTGGTTTTCACTGCCCCTTGGAACTGCATTCGCTGCCACACAGACATTCGCGTTCTGCAAAAGCTTTGGTTAGTAATGGGGCAACACTGTGTATCTCTCTCTCGCAGAGCCCGGCAGCCAAATTCGAAACGTCCAGCGATTGCTCCCAAACGAAAGCTGTCAGCACGGACAGCTGTAGCTGGTTTTCACTGCCCCTTGGAACTCCATTCGCTGCCACACAAATATTCGCGTTCTGCAAAAGCTTTGGTTGGTAATGGGGCAACACTGTGTATCTCTCTCTCGCAAAGCCCGGCAGCCAAATTCGAAACGTCCAGCGATTGCTCCCAAACGAAAGCTGTCAGCACGGACAGCTGTAGCTGGTTTTCACTGCCCCTTGGAACTGCATTCGCTGCCACACAGACATTCGCGTTCTGCAGAAGCTTTGGTTGGTAATGGGGCAACACTGTGTATCTCTCTCTTGCAGAGCCCGGCAGCCAAATTCGAAATGTCCAGCGATTGCTCCCACACGAAAGCTGCCAGCACGGAAAGATATAGCTGGTTTTCACTGCCCCTTGGAACTGCATTCGCTGCCACACAGACATTCGCGTTCTGCAAAAGCTTTGGTTGGTAATGGGGCAACACTCTGTATCTCTCTCTCGCAGAGCCCGGCTGCCAAATTCCAAACGTCCAGCGATTGCGTACACACGAAAGCTGCCAACACTGAAAGATGTAGCTGGTTTTCACTGCCCCTTGGAACTCCATTCGCTGCCACACAGACATTCGCGTTCTGCAAATCTTTGGCTGGTAATGGGGCAACACTCTGTATCTCTCTCTCGCAGAGCCCGGCAGCCATATTCGAAACGTCCAGTGATTGCTCCCAAACGAAAGCTGCCAGCACTGAAAGCTGTAGCTGGTTTTCACTGCCCCTTGGAACTGCATTCGCTGCCACACAGACATTCGCGTTCAGCAGAAGCTTTGGTTGGTAATGGGGCAACACTCTGTATCTCTCTCTCGCAGAGCCCGGCAGCCAAATTATAAACGTCCAGCGATTGCTCCCAAACGAAAGCTGCCAGCATGGAAAGATATACCTGGTTTTCACTGCCCCTTGGAACTGCATTCGCTGCCACACAGACATTCGCCTTCTACAAAAGCTTTGCTTGGTAATGGGGAAACACTCTGTATCTCTCTCTCGCAGAGCCCGGCGGCCAAATTCGAAACGTCCAGCGATTGCTCCGACACGAAAGATGCCAGCACTGAAAGCAGTAGCTGGTTTTCACTGCCCCTTGGAACTACGTTCGCTGCACACAGACATTCGCGTTCTACAAAAGCTTTGGGTGGTAATGGGGCAACACTGTGTATGTCTCTCTCGCACAGCCCGGCAGCCAAATTCGAAATGTCTAGCTATTGCTCCCACACAAAAGCTGCCATCATGTAAAGGTGTAGCTGGTTTTCACTGCCCCTTGGAACTGCATTCGCTGCCACACAGACATTCGCGTTATGCAAAAGCTTTGGTTGGTAATGGGGCAACACTCTGTATCTCTCTCTCGCAGAGCCCGGCAGCCAAATTTGAAACGTCCAGCGATTGCTCCCAAACGAAGGCTGCCAGCACGGAAAGATATAGCTGGTTTTCACTGCCCGTTGGATCTACATTCACTGCCACACAGACATTCGCGTTCTGCAAAAGCTTTGGTTGGTAATGGGGCAACACTCTGTATCTCTCTCTCGCACAGCGGGGCTGCCAAATTCCAAACGTCCAGCGATTGCGTACACACGAAAGCTGCCAACACTGAAAGCTGTAGCTGGTTTTCACTGCCCCTTGGAACTCCATTCGCTGCCACACAAACATTCGCGTTCTGCAAAAGCTTTGGTTGGTAATGGGGCAACACTCTGTATCTCTCTCTCGCAGAGCCCGGCAGCCAAATTGGAAACGTCCAGCGATTGCTCCCAAACGAAAGCTGCCAGCATGGAAAGCTGTAGCTGGTTTTCACTGCCCCTTGGAACTGCATTCGCTGCCACACAGACATTCGCGTTCTGCAAAAGCTTTGGTTGGTAATGGGGCAACACTCTGTATCTCTCTCTCGCAGAGCCCGGCAGCCAAATTCGAAACGTCCAGCGATTGCTCCCAAACGAAAGCTGCCAGCACGGAAAGCTGTAGCTCGTTTTCACTGCCCCTTGGAACTACGTTCACTGCCACACAGACATTCGCGTTCTGCAAAAGCTTTGGTTGGTAATGGGGCAACACTCTGTATCTCTCTCTCGCAGAGCCCGGCTGCCAAATTCGAAACGTCCAGCGATTGCTCCCAAACGAAAGGTGCCAGCACGGAAAGATATAGCTGGTTTTCACTGCCCCTTGGAACTACGTTCACTGCCACACAGACATTCGCATTCTGCAAAAGCTTTGGTTGGTAATGGGGCAACACTCTGTATCTCTCTCTCGCAGAGCCCGGCTGCCAAATTCCAAACGTCCAGCGATTGTGTACACACGAAAGCTGCCAACAGTGAAAGCTTTAGCTGATTTTCACTGCCCCTTGGAACTCCATTCGCTGCCACACAGACATTCGCGTTCTGCAAAAGCTTTGGTTGGTAATGGGGCAACACTCTGTGTCTCTCTCTCGCAGAGCCCGGCAGCCAAATTCGAAACGTCCAGCGATTGCTCCCAAACGCAAGCTGCCAGCACGGAAAGCTGTAGCTGGTTTTCACTGCCCCTTGGAACTACGTTCACTGCCACACAGACATTCGCGTTCTGCAAAAGCTTTGGTTGGTAATGGGGCAACACTGTGTATCTCTCTCTCGCAGAGCCCGGCTGCCAAATTCGAAACGTCCAGCGATTGCTCCCAAACGAAAGCTGCCAGCACAGAAAGCTGTAGCTGGTTTTCACTGCCCCTTGGAACTGCATTCGCTGCCACACAGACATTCGCGTTCTGCAGAAGCTTTGGTTGGTAATGGGGCAACACTGTTTATCTCTCTCTCGCAGAGCCCGGCAGCCAAATTCGAAACGTCCAGCGATTGCTCCCAAACGAAAGCAGCCAGCATGGAAAGATATAGCTGGTTTTCACTGCCCCTTGGAACTGCATTCGCTGCCACACAGACATTCGCCTTCTACAAAAGCTTTGCATGGTAATGGGGCAACACTGTGTATCTCTCTCTCGCAGAGCCCGGCTGCCAAATTCGAAACGTCAAGCGATTGCTCCCACACAAAAGCTGCCAGCATGTACAGGTGTAGCTGGTTTTCACTGCCCCTTGGAACTGCATTCGCTGCCACACAGACATTCGCGTTCTGCAAAAGCTTTGGTTGTTAATGGGGCAACACTCTTTATCTCTCTCTCGCAGAGCCCGGCAGCCAAATTCGAAACGTCCAGCGATTGCTCCCAAACGAAAGCTGCCAGCACGGAAAGCTGTAGCTGGTTTTCACTGCCCCTTGGAACTGCATTCGCTGCCACACAGACATTCGCGTTCTGCAAAAGCTTTGGTTAGTAATGGGGCAACACTGTGTATCTCTCTCTCGCAGAGCCCGGCAGCCAAATTCCAAACGTCCAGCGATTGCGTACACACGAAAGCTGTCAGCACGGACAGCTGTAGCTGGTTTTCACTGCCCCTTGGAACTCCATTCGCTGCCACACAAATATTCGCGTTCTGCAAAAGCTTTGGTTGGTAATGGGGCAACACTGTGTATCTCTCTCTTGCAGAGCCCGGCAGCCAAATTCGAAACGTCCAGCGATTGCTCCCAAACGAAAGCTGTCAGCACGGACAGCTATAGCTGGTTTTCACTGCCCCTTGGAACTGCATTCGCTGCCACACAGACATTCGCGTTCTGCAGAAGCTTTGGTTGGTAATGGGGCAACACTGTGTATCTCTCTCTTGCAGAGCCCGGCAGCCAAATTCGAAATGTCCAGCGATTGCTCCCACACGAAAGCTGCCAGCACGGAAAGATATAGCTGGTTTTCACTGCCCCTTGGAACTGCATTCGCTGCCACACAGACATTCGCGTTCTGCAAAAGCTTTGGTTGGTAATGGGGCAACACTGTGTATCTCTCTCTCGCAGAGCCCGGCTGCCAAATTCCAAACGTCCAGCGATTGCGTACACACGAAAGCTGCCAACACTGAAAGCTGTAGCTGGTTTTCACTGCCCCTTGGAACTCCATTCGCTGCCACACAGACATTCGCGTTCTGCAAATCTTTGGCTGGTAATGGGGCAACACTCTGTATCTCTCTCTCGCAGAGCCCGGCAGCCAAATTCGAAACGTCCAGTGATTGCTCCCAAACGAAAGCTGCCAGCACTGAAAGCTGTAGCTGGTTTTCACTGCCCCTTGGAACTGCATTCGCTGCCACACAGACATTCGCGTTCTGCAGAAGCTTTGGTTGGTAGTCGGGCAACACTGTGTATCTCTCTCTTGCAGAGCCCGGCAGCCAAATACCAAACGTCCAGCCACTGTGCCCAAACGAAAGATGCCAGCACTGAAAGCTGTAGCTGGTTTTCACTGCCCCTTGGATCTGCATTCGCTGCCACAAGTACATTCGCGTTCTGCAGAAGCTTTGGTTGGTAATGGGGCAACAGTCTGTATCTCTCTCTCGCAGAGCCCGGCAGCCAAATTATAAACGTCCAGCGATTGCTCCCAAACGAAAGCTGCCAGCATGGAAAGATATAGCTGGTTTTCACTGCCCCTTGGAACTGCATTCGCTGCCACACAGACATTCGCCTTCTACAAAAGCTTTGCTTGGTAATGGGGAAACACTCTGTATCTCTCTCTCGCAGAGCCCGGCGGCCAAATTCGAAACGTCCAGCGATTGCTCCGACACGAAAGATGCCAGCACTGAAAGCAGTAGCTGGTTTTCACTGCCCCTTGGAACTGCATTCGCTGCCACACAGACATTCGCGTTATGCAAAAGCTTTGGTTGGTAATGGGGCAACACTCTGTATCTCTCTCTCGCAGAGCCCGGCAGCCAAATTTGAAACGTCCAGCGATTGCTCCCAAACGAAAGCTGCCAGCACGGAAAGATATAGCTGGTTTTCACTGCCCGTTGGATCTACATTCACTGCCACACAGACATTCGCGTTCTGCAAAAGCTTTGGTTGGTAATGGGGCAACAATCTGTATCTCTCTCTCGCACAGCGGGGCTGCCAAATTCCAAACGTCCAGCGATTGCGTACACACGAAAGCTGCCAACACTGAAAGCTGTAGCTGGTTTTCACTGCCCCTTGGAACTCCATTCGCTGCCACACAAACATTCGCGTTCTGCAAAAGCTTTGGTTGGTAATGGGGCAACACTCTGTATCTCTCTCTCGCAGAGCCCGGCAGCCAAATTGGAAACGTCCAGCGATTGCTCCCAAACGAAAGCTGCCAGCATGGAAAGCTGTAGCTGGTTTTCACTGCCCCTTGGAACTGCATTCGCTGCCACACAGACATTCGCGTTCTGCAAAAGCTTTGGTTGGTAATGGGGCAACACTCTGTATCTCTCTCTCGCAGAGCCCGGCTGCCAAATTCGAAACGTCCAGCGATTGCTCCCAAACGAAAGCTGCCAGCACGGAAAGCTGTAGCTGGTTTTCACTGCCCCTTGGAACTACGTTCACTGCCACACAGACATTCGCGTTCTGCAAAAGCTTTGGTTGGTAATGGGGCATCACTGTGTATCTCTCTCTCGCAGAGCCCGGCAGCCAAATTGAAAACGTCCAGCGCTTGCTCCCAAACGAAAGCTGCCAGCACGGAAAGATATAGCTGGTTTTCACTGCCCCTTGGAACTACGTTCACTGCCACACAGACATTCGCATTCTGCAAAAGCTTTGGTTGGTAATGGGGCAACACTCTGTATCTCTCTCTCGCAGAGCCCGGCTGCCAAATTCCAAACGTCCAGCGATTGCGTACACACGAAAGCTGCCAACACTGAAAGCTGTAGCTGGTTTTCACTGCCCCTTGGAACTCCATTCGCTGCCACACAAACATTCGCGTTCTGCAAAAGCTTTGGTTGGTAATGGGGCAACACTCTGTATCTCTCTGTCGCAGAGCCCGGCAGCCAAATTGGAAACGTCCAGCGATTGCTCCCAAACGAAAGCTGCAAGCATGGAAAGCTGTAGCTGGTTTTCACTGCCCCTTGGAACTGCATTCGCTGCCACAAGGACATTCGCGTTCTGCAAAAGCTTTGGTTGGTAATGGGGCAACACTCTGTATCTCTCTCTCGCAGAGCCCGGCAGCCAAATTGAAAACGTCCAGCGATTGCTCCCAAACGAAAGGTGCCAGCACGGAAAGATATAGCTGGTTTTCACTGCCCCTTGGAACTACGTTCACTGCCACACAGACATTCGCATTCTGCAAAAGCTTTGGTTGGTAATGGGGCAACACTGTGTATCTCTCTCTCGCAGAGCCCGGCTGCCAAATTCCAAACGTCCAGCGATTGTGTACACACGAAAGCTGCCAACAGTGAAAGCTTTAGCTGATTTTCACTGCCCCTTGGAACTCCATTCGCTGCCACACAGACATTCGCGTTCTGCAAAAGCTTTGGTTGGTAATGGGGCAACACTCTGTGTCTCTCTCTCGCAGAGCCCGGCAGCCAAATTCGAAACGTCCAGCGATTGCTCCCAAACGAAAGCTGCCAGCACGGAAAGCTGTAGCTGGTTTTCACTGCCCCTTGGAACTACGTTCACTGCCACACAGACATTCGCGTTCTGCAAAAGCTTTGGTTGGTAATGGGGCAACACTGTGTATCTCTCTCTCGCAGAGCCCGGCTGCCAAATTCGAAACGTCCAGCGATTGCTCCCAAACGAAAGCTGCCAGCACAGAAAGCTGTAGCTGGTTTTCACTGCCCCTTGGAACTGCATTCGCTGCCACACAGACATTCGCGTTCTGCAGAAGCTTTGGTTGGTAATGGGGCAACACTGTTTATCTCTCTCTCGCAGAGCCCGGCAGCCAAATTCGAAACGTCCAGCGATTGCTCCCAAACGAAAGCTGCCAGCATGGAAAGATATAGCTGGTTTTCACTGCCCCTTGGAACTGCATTCGCTGCCACACAGACATTCGCCTTCTACAAAAGCTTTGCTTGGTAATGGGGCAACACTGTGTATCTCTCTCTCGCAGAGCCCGGCTGCCAAATTCGAAACGTCAAGCGATTGCTCCCACACAAAAGCTGCCAGCATGTACAGGTGTAGCTGGTTTTCACTGCCCCTTGGAACTGCATTCGCTGCCACACAGACATTCGCGTTCTGCAAAAGCTTTGGTTGTTAATGGGGCAACACTCTTTATCTTTCTCTCGCAGAGCCCGGCAGCCAAATTCGAAACGTCCAGCGATTGCTCCCAAACGAAAGCTGCCAGCACGGAAAGCTGTAGCTGGTTTTCACTGCCCCTTGGAACTGCATTCGCTGCCACACAGACATTCGCGTTCTGCAAAAGCTTTGGTTAGTAATGGGGCAACACTGTGTATCTCTCTCTCGCAGAGCCCGGCTGCCAAATTCGAAACGTCCAGCGATTGCTCCCAAACGAAAGCTGCCAGCATGGAAAGATATAGCTGGTTTCACTGCCCCTTGGAACTGCATTCGCTGCCACACAGACATTCGCGTTCTGCAAAAGCTTTGGTTAGTAATGGGGCAACACTGTGTATCTCTCTCTCGCAGAGCCCGGCTGCCAAATTCGAAACGTCAAGCGATTGCTCCCACACAAAAGCTGCCAGCATGTACAGGTGTAGCTGGTTTTCACTGCCCCTTGGAACTGCATTCGCTGCCACACAGACATTCGCGTTCTGCAAAAGCTTTGGTTGTTAATGGGGCAACACTCTTTATCTCTCTCTCGCAGAGCCCGGCAGCCAAATTCGAAACGTCCAGCGATTGCTCCCAAACGAAAGCTGCCAGCACGGAAAGCTGTAGCTGGTTTTCACTGCCCCTTGGAACTGCATTCGCTGCCACACAGACATTCGCGTTCTGCAAAAGCTTTGGTTGGTAATGGGGCAACATTGTGTATCTCTCTCTCGCAGAGCCCGGCAGCCAAATTCGAAACGTCCAGCGATTCCTCCCAAACGAAAGCTGTCAGCACGGAAAGCTGTAGCTGGTTTTCACTGCCCCTTGGAACTCCATTCGCTGCCACACAGACATTCGCGTTCTGCAAAAGCTTTGGTTGGTAATGGGGCAACACTCTGTATCTCTCTCTAGCAAAGCCCGGCAGCCAAATTCGAAATGTCCAGCGATTGCTCCCAAACGAAAGCTGCCAGCACTGAAAGCTGTAGCTGGTTTTCACTGCCCCTTGGAACTGCATTCGCTGCCACACAGACATTCGAGTTCTGCAGAAGCTTTGGTTGGTAGTCGGGCAACACTGTGTATCTCTCTCTTGCAGAGCCCGGCAGCCAAATACCAAACGTCCAGCCACTGTGCCCAAACGAAAGATGCCAGCACTGAAAGCTGTAGCTGGTTTTCACTGCCCCTTGGATCTGCATTCGCTGCCACAAGTACAGTCGCGTTCTGCAGAAGCTTTGGTTGGTAATGGGGCAACACTCTGTATCTCTCTCTCGCAGAGCCCGGCAGCCAAATTATAAACGTCCAGCGATTGCTCCCAAACGAAAGCTGCCAGCATGGAAAGATATACCTGGTTTTCACTGCCCCTTGGAACTGCATTCGCTGCCACACAGACATTCGCGTTATGCAAAAGCTTTGGTTCGTAATGGGGCAACACTCTGTATCTCTCTCTCGCAGAGCCCGGCAGCCAAATTTGAAACGTCCAGCGATTGCTCCCAAACGAAAGCTACCAGCACTGAAAGCTGTAGCTGGTTTTCACTGCCCCTTGGAACTCCATTCGCTGCCACACAAACATTCGCGTTCTGCAAAAGCTTTGGTTGGTAATGGGGCAACACTCTGTATCTCTCTCTCGCAGAGCCCGGCTGCCAAATTCCAAACGTCCAGCGATTGCGTACACACGAAAGCTGCCAGCATGGAAAGCTGTAGCTGGTTTTCACTGCCCCTTGGAACTGCATTCGCTGCCACACAGACATTCGCGTTCTGCAAAAGCTTTGGTTGGTAATGGGGCAACACTCTGTATCTCTCTCTCGCAGAGCCCGGCAGCCAAATTCGAAACGTCCAGCGATTGCTCCCAAACGAAAGCTGCCAGCACGGAAAGCTGTAGCTGGTTTTCACTGCCCCTTGGAACTACGTTCACTGCCACACAGACATTCGCGTTCTGCAAAAGCTTTGGTTGGTAGTCGGGCAACACTGTGTATCTCTCTCTCGCAGAGCCCGGCAGCCAAATTGAAAACGTCCAGCGATTGCTCCCAAACGAAAGGTGCCAGCACGGAAAGATATAGCTGGTTTTCACTGCCCCTTGGAACTGCATTCGCTGCCACACAGACATTCGCGTTCTGCAGAAGCTTTGGTTGGTAATGGGGCAACACTGTGTATCTCTCTCTTGCAGAGCCCAGCAGCCAAATTCGAAATGTCCAGCGATTGCTCCCACACGAAAGCTGCCAGCACGGAAAGATATAGCTGGTTTTCACTGCCCCTTGGAACTGCATTCGCTGCCACACAGACATTCGCGTTCTGCAAAAGCTTTGGTTGGTAATGGGGCAACACTGTGTATCTCTCTCTCGCAGAGCCCGGCTGCCAAATTCCAAACGTCCAGCGATTGCGTACACACGAAAGCTGCCAACACTGAAAGCTGTAGCTGGTTTTCACTGCCCCTTGGAACTCCATTCGCTGCCACACAGACATTCGCGTTCTGCAAATCTTTGGCTGGTAATGGGGCAACACTCTGTATCTCTCTCTCGCAGAGCCCGGCAGCCAAATTCGAAACGTCCAGTGATTGCTCCCAAACGAAAGCTGCCAGCACTGAAAGCTGTAGCTGGTTTTCACTGCCCCTTGGAACTGCATTCGCTGCCACACAGACATTCGCGTTCTGCAGAAGCTTTGGTTGGTAGTCGGGCAACACTGTGTATCTCTCTCTCGCAGAGCCCGGCAGCCAAATACCAAACGTCCAGCCACTGTGCCCAAACGAAAGATGCCAGCACTGAAAGCTGTAGCTGGTTTTCACTGCCCCTTGGATCTGCATTCGCTGCCACAAGTACATTCGCGTTCTGCAGATGCTTTGGTTGGTAATGGGGCAACACTCTGTATCTCTCTCTCGCAGAGCCCGGCAGCCAAATTATAAACGTCCAGCGATTGCTCCCAAACGAAAGCTGCCAGCATGGAAAGATATACCTGGTTTTCACTGCCCCTTGGAACTGCATTCGCTGCCACACAGACATTCGCCTTCTACAAAAGCTTTGCTTGGTAATGGGGAAACACTCTGTATCTCTCTCTCGCAGAGCCCGGCGGCCAAATTCGAAACGTCCAGCGATTGCTCCGACACGAAAGATGCCAGCACTGAAAGCAGTAGCTGGTTTTCACTGCCCCTTGGAACTACGTTCGCTGCCACACAGACATTCGCGTTCTGCAAAAGCTTTGGTTGGTAATGGGGCAACACTGTGTATGTCTCTCTCGCACAGCCCGGCAGCCAAATTCGAAATGTCTAGCTATTGCTCCCACACAAAAGCTGCCAGCATGTAAAGGTGTAGCTGGTTTTCACTGCCCCTTGGAACTGCATTCGCTGCCACACAGACATTCGCGTTCTGCAAAAGCTTTGGTTGGTAATGGGGCAACACTTTGTATCTCTCTCTCGCAGAGCCCGGCAGCCAAATTTGAAACGTCCAGCGATTGCTCCCAAACGAAAGCTGCCAGCACGGAAAGATATAGCTGGTTTTCACTGCCCGTTGGATCTACATTCACTGCCACACAGACATTCGCGTTCTGCAAAAGCTTTGGTTGGTAATGGGGCAACACTGTGTATCTCTCTCTCGCACAGCCCGGCTGCCAAATTCCAAACGTCCAGCGATTGCGTACACACGAAAGCTGCCAACACTGAAAGCTGTAGCTGGTTTTCACTGCCCCTTGGAACTCCATTCGCTGCCACACAGACATTCGCGTTCTGCAAAAGCTTTGGTTGGTAATGGGGCAACACTCTGTATCTCTCTCTCGCAGAGCCCGGCAGCCGAATTCGAAACGTCCAGCGATTGCTCCCAAACGAAAGCTGCCAGCACGGAAAGCTGTAGCTGGTTTTCACTGCCCCTTGGAACTGCATTCGCTGCCACACAAACATTCGCGTTCTGCAAAAGCTTTGTTTGGTAATGGGGCAACACTCTGTATCTCTCTGTCGCACAGACCGGCAGCCAAATTCGAAATGTCCAGCGATTGCTCCCAAACGAAAGCTGCCAGCACTGAAAGCTGTAGCTGTTTTTCACTGCCCCTTGGAACTACGTTCACTGCCACACAGACATTCGCGTTCTGCAAAAGCTTTGGTTGGTAATGGGGCAACACTGTGTATGTCTCTCTCGCACAGCCCGGCAGCCAAATTCGAAACGTCCAGCGATTGCTCCCAAACGAAAGCTGCCAGCACGGAAAGCTGTAGCTGGTTTTCACTGCCCCTTGGAACTACGTTCACTGCCACACAGACATTCGCGTTCTGCAAAAGCTTTGGTTGGTAATGGGGCAACACTGTGTATCTCTCTCTCGCAGAGCCCGGCAGCCAAATTCGAAACGTCCAGCGATTGCTCCCACACGAAACGTGCCAGCACTGTAAGCTATAGCTGGTTTTCACTGCCCCTTGGAACTGCATTCGCTGCCACACAGACATTCGCCTTCTACAAAAGATTTGGTTGGTAATGGGGCAACACTCTGTATCTCTCTCTTGCAGAGCCCGGCTGCCAAATTCGAAACGTCCAGCGATTGCTCCGACACGAAAGATGCCAGCACTGAAAGCAGTAGCTGCTTTTCACTGCCCCTTGGAACTGCATTCGCTGCCACACAGACATTCGCGTTCTGCAAAAGCTTTGGTTGGTAATGGGGCAACACTGTTTATCTCTCTCTCGCAGAGCCCGGCAGCCAAATTAGAAACGTCCAGTGATTGCTCCCAAACGAAAGCTGCCAGCACTGAAAGCTGTAGCTGGTTTTCACTGCCCCTTGGAACTACGTTCACTGCCACACAGACATTCGCGTTCTGCAAAAGCTTTGGTTGGTAATGGGGCAACACTCTGTATCTCTCTCTCCCAGAACCCTGCAGCCAAATTCGAAATGTCCAGAGATTGCTCCCAAACGAAAGCTGCCAGGACTGAAAGCTGTAGCTGGTTTTCACTGCCCCTTGGAACTGCGTTCGCTGCCACACAGACATTCGCGTTCTGCAAAAGCTTTGGTTGGTAATGGGGCAACACTCTTTATCTCTTTGTCGCACAGCCCGGCAGCCAAATTCGAAATGTCCAGCTATTGCTCCCACACGAAACGTGCCAGCACTGTAAGCTATAGCTGGTTTTCACTGCCCCTTGGAACTGCATGCGCTGCCACACAGACATTCGCCTTCTACAAAAGCTTTGGTTGGTAATGGGGCAACAATCTGTATCTCTCTGTCGCACAGCCTGGCAGCCAAATTCGAAACGTCCAGCGATTGCTCCCAAACGAAAGCTGCTAGCACGGAAAGCTGTAGCTGGTTTTCACTGCCCCTTGGAACTGCGTTCGCTGCCACAAAGACATTCGCGTTCTGCAAAAGCTTTGGTTGGTAATGGGTCAACACTATGTATGTCTCTCTCGCACAGCCCGGCAGCCAAATTCGAAATGTCTAGCGCTTGCTCTCACACAAAAGCTGCCAGCACGGAAAGGTGTAGCTGGTTTTCACTGCCCCTTGGAACTGCACTCGCTGCCACACAGACATTCGCCTTCTGCAAAAGCTTTGGTTGGTAATGGGGCAACACTCTGTATCTCTCTCTCGCAGAGCCCGGCTGCCAAATTCCAAACGTCCAGCGATTGCGTACACACGAAAGCTGCCAACACTGAAAGCTGTAGCTGGTTTTCACTGCCCCTTGGAACTGCATTCGCTGCCACACAGACATTCGCGTTCTGCAAAAGCTTTTTTTGGTAATGGGGCAACACTCTGTATCTCTCTCTCGCAGAACCCGGCAGCCAAATTCAAAACGTCCAGCGATTGCTCCCAAACGAAAGCTGCCAGCACGGAAAGATATATCTGGTTTTCACTGCCCCTTGGAACTACGTTCACTGCCACACAGACATTCGCGTTCTGCAAAAGCTTTGGTTGGTAATGGGGCAACACTGTGTATCTCTCTCTCGCAGAGCCCGGCTGCCAAATTCCAAACGTCCAGCGATTGTGTACACACGAAAGCTGCCAACAGTGAAAGCTTTAGCTGGTTTTCACTGCCCCTTGGAACTCCATTCGCTGCCACACAGACATTCGCGTTCTGCAAAAGCTTTGGTTGGTAATGGGGCAACACTCTGTATCTCTCTCTCGCAGAGCCCGGCAGCCAAATTCGAAACGTCCAGCGATTGCTCCCACACGAAAGCTGCCAGCATGGAAAGATATAGCTGGTTTTCACTGCCCCTTGGAACTGCATTCGCTGCCACACAGACATTCGCCTTCTACAAAAGCTTTGGTTGGTAATGGGTTAACACTGTGTATCTCTCTCTCGCAGAGCCCGGCTGCCAAATTCGAAACGTCCAGCGATTGCTCCCAAACGAAAGCTGCCAGCACGGAAAGCTGTAGCTGGTTTTCACTGCCCCTTGGAACTACGTTCACTGCCACACAGACATTCGGTTTCTGCAAAAGCTTTGGTTGGTAATGGGGCAACACTGTGTATCTCCCTCTCGCAGAACCCGGATGCCAAATTCGAAACGTCCAGCGATTGCTCCCAAACGAAAGCTGCCAGCACAGAAAGCTGTAGCTGGTTTTCACTGCCCCTTGGAACTGCATTCGCTGCCACACAGACATTCGCCTTCTACAAAAGCTTTGGTTGGTAATGGGTTAACACTGTGTATCTCTCTCTCGCAGAGCCCGGCAGCCAAATTCGAAACGTCCAGCGATTGCTCCCAAACGAAAGCTGTCAGCACGGACAGCTGTAGCTGGTTTTCACTGCCCCTTGGAACTCCATTCGCTGCCACACAAATATTCGCGTTCTGCAAAAGCTTTGGTTGGTAATGGGGCAACACTCTGTATCTCTCTAGCGCAAAGCCCGGCAGCCAAATTCGAAATGTCCAGCGATTGCTCCCAAACGAAAGCTGCCAGCACAGAAAGCTGTAGCTGGTTTTCACTGCCCCTTGGAACTACGTTCACTGCCACACAGACATTCGCGTTCTGCAAAAGCTTTGGTTGGTAATGGGGCAGCACTGTGTATCTCTCCCTCGTAGAGCCCGGCTGCCAAATTCGAAACGTCCAGCGATTGCTCCCACACGAAAGCTGCCAGCACGGAGAGCTGTAGCTGGTTTTCACTGCCCCTTGGAACTGCATTCGCTGCCACACAGACATTCGCGTTCTGCAGAAGCTTTGGTTGGTAATGGGGCAACACTGTGTATCTCTCTCTTGCAGAGCCCGGCAGCCAAATTCGAAATGTCCAGCGATTGCTCCCACACGAAAGCTGCCAGCACGGAAAGATATAGCTGGTTTTCACTGCCCCTTGGAACTGCATTCGCTGCCACACAGACATTCACGTTGTGCAAAAGCTTCGGTAGGTAATGGGGCAACACTCTGTATCTCTCTCTCGCAGAGCCCGGCTGCCAAATTCCAAACGTCCAGCGATTGCTCCGACACGAAAGCTGCCAGCACAGAAAGCTGTAGCTGGTTTTCACTGCCCCTTGGATCTACGTTCACTGCCACACAGACATTCGCGTTCTGCAAAAGCTTTGGTTGGTAATGGGGAAACACTCTGTATCTCTCTCTCGCAGAGCCCGGCAGCCAAATACCAAACGTCCAGCCACTGTGCCCAAACGAAAGATGCCAGCACTGAAAGCTGTAGCTGGTTTTCACTGCCCCTTGGATCTGCATTCGCTGCCACAAGGACATTCGCGTTCTGCAGAAGCTTTGGTTGGTAATCGGGCAACACTGTGTATCTCTCTCTCGCAGAGCCCGGCAGCCAAATTCGAAACGTCCAGCGATTGCTCCCAAACGGAAGCTGCCAGCATGGAAAGATATAGCTGGTTTTCACTGCTCCTTGGAACTACGTTCACTGCCACACAGACATTCGCCTTCTACAAAAGCTTTGCTTGGTAATGGGGAAACACTCTGTATCTCTCTCTCGCAGAGCCCGGCAGCCAAATTCCAAACGTCCAGCGATTGCTCCGACACGAAAGATGCCAGCACTGAAAGCAGTAGCTGCTTTTCACTGCCCCTTGGAACTACGTTCGCTGCCACACAGACATTCGAGTTCTGCAAAATCTTTGGTTGGTAATGGGGCAACAGTCTGTATCTCTCTCTCGCACAGCCCGGCAGCCAAATTCGAAATGTCCAGCGATTGCTCCCACACGAAAGCTGCCAGCACGGAAAGATATAGCTGGTTTTCACTGCCCGTTGGAACTGCATTCGCTGCCACACAGACATTCGCGTTCTGCAAAAGCTTTAGTTGGTAATGGGGCAACACTCTGTATCTCTCTCTCGCAGATCCCGGCTGTCAAATTCCAAACGTCCAGCGATTGCGTACACACGAAAGCTGCCAACACTGAAAGCTGTAGCTGGTTTTCACTGCCCCTTGGAACTGCATTCGCTGCCACACAGACATTCGCGTTCTGCAAAAGCTTTTTTTGGTAATGGGGCAACACTCTGTATCTCTCTCTCGCAGAGCCCGGCAGCCAAATTAGCAACGTCCAGCGTTTGCTCCCAAACGAAAGCTGCCAGCACGGAAAGCTGTAGCTGGTTTTCACTGCCCCTTGGAACTGCATTCGCTGCCACACAGACATTCGCGTTCTGCAGAAGCTTTGGTTGGTAATGGGGCAACACTGTGTATCTCTCTCTTGCAGAGCCCGGCAGCCAAATTCGAAACGTCCAGCGATTGCTCCCACACGAAAGCTGCCAGCAAAGAAAGCTGTAGCTGGTTTTCACTGCCCCTTGGAACTGCATTCGCTGCCACACAGACATTCGCGTTCTGCAAAAGCTTTGGTTGGTAATGGGGCAACACTGTGTATCTCTCTCTCGCAGAGCCCGGCTGCCAAATTCCAAACGTCCAGCGATTGCGTACACACGAAAGCTGCCAGCACAGAAAGCTGTAGCTGGTTTTCACTGCCCCTTGGAACTGCATTCGCTGCCACACAGACATTCGCGTTCTGCAGAAGCTTTGGTTGGTAATGGGGCAACACTCTTTATCTCTCTCTCGCACAGCCCGGCAGCCAAATTCGACACGTCCAACGATTGCTCCCAAACGAAACCTGCCAGCATGGAAAGATATAGCTGGTTTTCACTGCCCCTTGGAACTGCATTCGCTGCCACACAGACATTCGCCTTCTACAAAAGCTTTGGTTGGTAATGGGGCAACACTCTGTATCTCTCTCTCGCAGAGCCCGGCTGCCAAATTCCAAACGTCCAGCGATTGCTCCGACACGAAAGATGCCAGCACTGAAAGCAGTAGCTGGTTTTCACTGCCCCTTGGAACTACGTTCGCTGCCACACAGACATTCGCGTTCTGCAAAAGCTTTGGTTGGTAATGGGGCAACACTGTGTATGTCTCTCTCGCACAGCCCGGCAGCCAAATTCGAAATGTCTAGCTATTGCTCCCACACAAAAGCTGCCAGCATGTAAAGGTGTAGCTGGTTTTCACTGCCCCTTGGAACTGCATTCGCTGCCACACAGACATTCGCGTTCTGCAAAAGCTTTGGTTGGTAATGGGGCAACACTGTTTATCTCTCTCTCGCAGAGCCCGGCAGCCAAATTCGAAATGTCCAGCGATTGCTCCCACACGAAAGCTGCCAGCACGGAAAGATATAGCTGGTTTTCACTGCCCCTTGGAACTGCATTCGCTGCCACACAGACATTCGCATTCTGCAAAAGCTTTGGTTGGTAATGGGGCAACACTGTGTATCTCTCTCTCGCAGAGCACGGCTGCCAAATTCCAAACGTCCAGCGATTGTGTACACACGAAAGCTGCCAGCACTGAAAGCTGTAGCTGGTTTTCACTGCCCCTTGGAACTACGTTCACTGCCACACAGACATTCGCGTTCTGCAAAAGCTTTGGTTGGTAATGGGGCAACACTCTGTATCTCTCTCTCGCAGAGCCCGGCTGCCAAAATCGAAACGTCCAGCGATTGCTCCCACACGAAAGCTGCCAGCAAAGAAAGCTGTAGCTGGTTTTCACTGCCCCTTGGAACTGCATTCGCTGCCACACAGACATTCGCGTTCTGCAGAAGCTTTGGTTGGTAATGGGGCAACACTGTGTATCTCTCTCTTGCAGAGCCCGGCAGCCAAATTCGAAATGTCCAGCGATTGCTCCCACACGAAAGCTGCCAGCACGGAAAGATATAGCTGGTTTTCACTGCCCCTTGGAACTGCATTCGCTGCCACACAGACATTCGCGTTCTGCAGAAGCTTTGGTTGGTAATGGGGCAACACTCTGTATCTCTCTCTCGCAGAGCCCGGCTGCCAAATTCCAAACGTCCAGCGATTGCTCCCACACGAAAGCTGCCAGCACGGAAAGATATAGCTGGTTTTCACTGCCCCTTGGAACTGCATTCGCTGCCACACAGACATTCCCGTTGTGCAAAAGCTTCGGTAGGTAATGGGGCAACACTCTGTATCTCTCTCTCGCAGAGCCCGGCTGCCAAATTCCAAACGTCCAGCGATTGCTCCGACACGAAAGATGCCAGCACAGAAAGCTGTAGCTGGTTTTCACTGCCCCTTGGATCTACGTTCACTGCCACACAGACATTCGCGTTCTGCAAAAGCTTTGGTTGGTAATGGGGAAACACTCTGTATCTCTCTCTCGCAGAGCCCGGCAGCCAAATACCAAACGTCCAGCCACTGTGCCCAAACGAAAGATGCCAGCACTGAAAGCTGTAGCTGGTTTTCACTGCCCCTTGGAACTGCATTCGCTGCCACAAGGACATTCGCGTTCTGCAGAAGCTTTGGTTGGTAATCGGGCAACACTGTGTATCTCTCTCTCGCAGAGCCCGGCAGCCAAATTCGAAACGTCCAGCGATTGCTCCCAAACGAAAGCTGCCAGCATGGAAAGATATAGCTGGTTTTCACTGCTCCTTGGAACTACGTTCACTGCCACACAGACATTCGCCTTCTACAAAAGCTTTGCTTGGTAATGGGGAAACACTCTGTATCTCTCTCTCGCAGAGCCCGGCAGCCAAATTCCAAACGTCCAGCGATTGCTCCGACACGGAAGATGCCAGCACTGAAAGCAGTAGCTGCTTTTCACTGCCCCTTGGAACTACGTTCGCTGCCACACAGACATTCGAGTTCTGCAAAATCTTTGGTTGGTAATGGGGCAACAGTCTGTATCTCTCTCTCGCACAGCCCGGCAGCCAAATTCGAAATGTCCAGCGATTGCTCCCACACGAAAGCTGCCAGCACGGAAAGATATAGCTGGTTTTCACTGCCCGTTGGAACTGCATTCGCTGCCACACAGACATTCGCGTTCTGCAAAAGCTTTAGTTGGTAATGGGGCAACACTCTGTATCTCTCTCTCGCAGATCCCGGCTGTCAAATTCCAAACGTCCAGCGATTGCGTACACACGAAAGCTGCCAACACTGAAAGCTGTAGCTGGTTTTCACTGCCCCTTGGAACTGCATTCGCTGCCACACAGACATTCGCGTTCTGCAAAAGCTTTTTTTGGTAATGGGGCAACACTCTGTATCTCTCTCTCGCAGAGCCCGGCAGCCAAATTAGAAACGTCCAGCGATTGCTCCCAAACGAAAGCTGCCAGCACGGAAAGCTGTAGCTGGTTTTCACTGCCCCTTGGAACTGCATTCGCTGCCACACAGACATTCGCGTTCTGCAGAAGCTTTGGTTGGTAATGGGGCAACACTGTGTATCTCTCTCTTGCAGAGCCCGGCAGCCAAATTCGAAACGTCCAGCGATTGCTCCCACACGAAAGCTGCCAGCAAAGAAAGCTGTAGCTGGTTTTCACTGCCCCTTGGAACTGCATTCGCTGCCACACAGACATTCGCGTTCTGCAAAAGCTTTGGTTGGTAATGGGGCAACACTGTGTATCTCTCTCTCGCAGAGCCCGGCTGCCAAATTCCAAACGTCCAGCGATTGCGTACACACGAAAGCTGCCAGCACAGAAAGCTGTAGCTGGTTTTCACTGCCCCTTGGAACTGCATTCGCTGCCACACAGACATTCGCGTTCTGCAGAAGCTTTGGTTGGTAATGGGGCAACACTCTTTATCTCTCTCTCGCACAGCCCGGCAGCCAAATTCGACACGTCCAACGATTGCTCCCAAACGAAACCTGCCAGCACGGAAAGATATAGCTGGTTTTCACTGCCCCTTGGAACTGCATTCGCTGCCACACAGACATTCGCCTTCTACAAAAGCTTTGGTTGGTAATGGGGCAACACTCTGTATCTCTCTCTCGCAGAGCCCGGCTGCCAAATTCCAAACGTCCAGCGATTGCTCCGACACGAAAGATGCCAGCACTGAAAGCAGTAGCTGGTTTTCACTGCCCCTTGGAACTACGTTCGCTGCCACACAGACATTCGCGTTCTGCAAAAGCTTTGGTTGGTAATGGGGCAACACTGTGTATGTCTCTCTCGCACAGCCCGGCAGCCAAATTCGAAATGTCTAGCTATTGCTCCCACACAAAAGCTGCCAGCATGTAAAGGTGTAGCTGGTTTTCACTGCCCCTTGGAACTGCATTCGCTGCCACACAGACATTCGCGTTCTGCAAAAGCTTTGGTTGGTAATGGGGCAACACTGTTTATCTCTCTCTCGCAGAGCCCGGCAGCCAAATTCGAAATGTCCAGCGATTGCTCCCACACGAAAGCTGCCAGCATGGAAAGATATAGCTGGTTTTCACTGCCCCTTGGAACTGCATTCGCTGCCACACAGACATTCGCGTTCTGCAAAAGCTTTGGTTGGTAATGGGGCAACACTGTGTATCTCTCTCTCGCAGAGCACGGCTGCCAAATTCCAAACGTCCAGCGATTGTGTACACACGAAAGCTGCCAGCACTGAAAGCTGTAGCTGGTTTTCACTGCCCCTTGGAACTACGTTCACTGCCACACAGACATTCGCGTTCTGCAAAAGCTTTGGTTGGTAATGGGGCAACACTCTGTATCTCTCTCTCGCAGAGCCCGGCTGCCAAAATCGAAACGTCCAGCGATTGCTCCCACACGAAAGCTGCCAGCAAAGAAAGCTGTAGCTGGTTTTCACTGCCCCTTGGAACTGCATTCGCTGCCACACAGACATTCGCGTTCTGCAGAAGCTTTGGTTGGTAATGGGGCAACACTGTGTATCTCTCTCTTGCAGAGCCCGGCAGCCAAATTCGAAATGTCCAGCGATTGCTCCCACACGAAAGCTGCCAGCACGGAAAGATATAGCTGGTTTTCACTGCCCCTTGGAACTGCATTCGCTGCCACACAGACATTCGCGTTCTGCAGAAGCTTTGGTTGGTAATGGGGCAACACTCTGTATCTCTCTCTCGCAGAGCCCGGCTGCCAAATTCCAAACGTCCAGCGATTGCTCCCACACGAAAGCTGCCAGCACGGAAAGATATAGCTGGTTTTCACTGCCCCTTGGAACTGCATTCGCTGCCACACAGACATTCCCGTTGTGCAAAAGCTTCGGTAGGTAATGGGGCAACACTCTGTATCTCTCTCTCGCAGAGCCCGGCTGCCAAATTCCAAACGTCCAGCGATTGCTCCGACACGAAAGATGCCAGCACAGAAAGCTGTAGCTGGTTTTCACTGCCCCTTGGATCTACGTTCAGTGCCACACAGACATTCGCGTTCTGCAAAAGCTTTGGTTGGTAATGGGGAAACACTCTGTATCTCTCTCTCGCAGAGCCCGGCAGCCAAATACCAAACGTCCAGCCACTGTGCCCAAACGAAAGATGCCAGCACTGAAAGCTGTAGCTGGTTTTCACTGCCCCTTGGATCTGCATTCGCTGCCACAAGGACATTCGCGTTCTGCAGAAGCTTTGGTTGGTAATCGGGCAACACTGTGTATCTCTCTCTCGCAGAGCCCGGCAGCCAAATTCGAAACGTCCAGCGATTGCTCCCAAACGAAAGCTGCCAGCATGGAAAGATATAGCTGGTTTTCACTGCTCCTTGGAACTACGTTCACTGCCACACAGACATTCGCCTTCTACAAAAGCTTTGCTTGGTAATGGGGAAACACTCTGTATCTCTCTCTCGCAGAGCCCGGCAGCCAAATTCCAAACGTCCAGCGATTGCTCCGACACGAAAGATGCCAGCACTGAAAGCAGTAGCTGCTTTTCACTGCCCCTTGGAACTACGTTCGCTGCCACACAGACATTCGAGTTCTGCAAAATCTTTGGTTGGTAATGGGGCAACAGTCTGTATCTCTCTCTCGCACAGCCCGGCAGCCAAATTCGAAATGTCCAGCGATTGCTCCCACACGAAAGCTGCCAGCACGGAAAGATATAGCTGGTTTTCACTGCCCGTTGGAACTGCATTCGCTGCCACACAGACATTCGCGTTCTGCAAAAGCTTTAGTTGGTAATGGGGCAACACTCTGTATCTCTCTCTCGCAGATCCCGGCTGTCAAATTCCAAACGTCCAGCGATTGCGTACACACGAAAGCTGCCAACACTGAAAGCTGTAGCTGGTTTTCACTGCCCCTTGGAACTGCATTCGCTGCCACACAGACATTCGCGTTCTGCAAAAGCTTTTTTTGGTAATGGGGCAACACTCTGTATCTCTCTCTCGCAGAGCCCGGCAGCCAAATTAGAAACGTCCAGCGATTGCTCCCAAACGAAAGCTGCCAGCACGGAAAGCTGTAGCTGGTTTTCACTGCCCCTTGGAACTGCATTCGCTGCCACACAGACATTCGCGTTCTGCAGAAGCTTTGGTTGGTAATGGGGCAACACTGTGTATCTCTCTCTTGCAGAGCCCGGCAGCCAAATTCGAAACGTCCAGCGATTGCTCCCACACGAAAGCTGCCAGCAAAGAAAGCTGTAGCTGGTTTTCACTGCCCCTTGGAACTGCATTCGCTGCCACACAGACATTCGCGTTCTGCAAAAGCTTTGGTTGGTAATGGGGCAACACTGTGTATCTCTCTCTCGCAGAGCCCGGCTGCCAAATTCCAAACGTCCAGCGATTGCGTACACACGAAAGCTGCCAGCACAGAAAGCTGTAGCTGGTTTTCACTGCCCCTTGGAACTGCATTCGCTGCCACACAGACATTCGCGTTCTGCAGAAGCTTTGGTTGGTAATGGGGCAACACTCTTTATCTCTCTCTCGCACAGCCCGGCAGCCAAATTCGACACGTCCAACGATTGCTCCCAAACGAAACCTGCCAGCACGGAAAGATATAGCTGGTTTTCACTGCCCCTTGGAACTGCATTCGCTGCCACACAGACATTCGCCTTCTACAAAAGCTTTGGTTGGTAATGGGGCAACACTCTGTATCTCTCTCTCGCAGAGCCCGGCTGCCAAATTCCAAACGTCCAGCGATTGCTCCGACACGAAAGATGCCAGCACTGAAAGCAGTAGCTGGTTTTCACTGCCCCTTGGAACTACGTTCGCTGCCACACAGACATTCGCGTTCTGCAAAAGCTTTGGTTGGTAATGGGGCAACACTGTGTATGTCTCTCTCGCACAGCCCGGCAGCCAAATTCGAAATGTCTAGCTATTGCTCCCACACAAAAGCTGCCAGCATGTAAAGGTGTAGCTGGTTTTCACTGCCCCTTGGAACTGCATTCGCTGCCACACAGACATTCGCGTTCTGCAAAAGCTTTGGTTGGTAATGGGGCAACACTGTTTATCTCTCTCTCGCAGAGCCCGGCAGCCAAATTCGAAATGTCCAGCGATTGCTCCCACACGAAAGCTGCCAGCACGGAAAGATATAGCTGGTTTTCACTGCCCCTTGGAACTGCATTCGCTGCCACACAGACATTCGCGTTCTGCAAAAGCTTTGGTTGGTAATGGGGCAACACTGTGTATCTCTCTCTCGCAGAGCACGGCTGCCAAATTCCAAACGTCCAGCGATTGTGTACACACGAAAGCTGCCAGCACTGAAAGCTGTAGCTGGTTTTCACTGCCCCTTGGAACTACGTTCACTGCCACACAGACATTCGCGTTCTGCAAAAGCTTTGGTTGGTAATGGGGCAACACTCTGTATCTCTCTCTCGCAGAGCCCGGCTGCCAAAATCGAAACGTCCAGCGATTGCTCCCACACGAAAGCTGCCAGCAAAGAAAGCTGTAGCTGGTTTTCACTGCCCCTTGGAACTGCATTCGCTGCCACACAGACATTCGCGTTCTGCAGAAGCTTTGGTTGGTAATGGGGCAACACTGTGTATCTCTCTCTTGCAGAGCCCGGCAGCCAAATTCGAAATGTCCAGCGATTGCTCCCACACGAAAGCTGCCAGCACGGAAAGATATAGCTGGTTTTCACTGCCCCTTGGAACTGCATTCGCTGCCACACAGACATTCGCGTTCTGCAGAAGCTTTGGTTGGTAATGGGGCAACACTCTGTATCTCTCTCTCGCAGAGCCCGGCTGCCAAATTCCAAACGTCCAGCGATTGCTCCCACACGAAAGCTGCCAGCACGGAAAGATATAGCTGGTTTTCACTGCCCCTTGGAACTGCATTCGCTGCCACACAGACATTCCCGTTGTGCAAAAGCTTCGGTAGGTAATGGGGCAACACTCTGTATCTCTCTCTCGCAGAGCCCGGCTGCCAAATTCCAAACGTCCAGCGATTGCTCCGACACGAAAGATGCCAGCACAGAAAGCTGTAGCTGGTTTTCACTGCCCCTTGGATCTACGTTCACTGCCACACAGACATTCGCGTTCTGCAAAAGCTTTGGTTGGTAGTCGGGCAACACTGTGTATCTCTCTCTTGCAGAGCCCGGCAGCCAAATACCAAACGTCCAGCCACTGTGCCCAAACGAAAGATGCCAGCACTGAAAGCTGTAGCTGGTTTTCACTGCCCCTTGGATCTGCATTCGCTGCCACAAGGACATTCGCGTTCTGCAGAAGCTTTGGTTGGTAATCGGGCAACACTGTGTATCTCTCTCTCGCAGAGCCCGGCAGCCAAATTCGAAACGTCCAGCGATTGCTCCCAAACGAAAGCTGCCAGCATGGAAAGATATAGCTGGTTTTCACTGCTCCTTGGAACTACGTTCACTGCCACACAGACATTCGCCTTCTACAAAAGCTTTGCTTGGTAATGGGGAAACACTCTGTATCTCTCTCTCGCAGAGCCCGGCAGCCAAATTCCAAACGTCCAGCGATTGCTCCGACACGAAAGATGCCAGCACTGAAAGCAGTAGCTGCTTTTCACTGCCCCTTGGAACTACGTTCGCTGCCACACAGACATTCGAGTTCTGCAAAATCTTTGGTTGGTAATGGGGCAACACTCTGTATCTCTCTCTCGCACAGCCCGGCAGCCAAATTCGAAATGTCCAGCGATTGCTCCCACACGAAAGCTGCCAGCACGGAAAGATATAGCTGGTTTTCACTGCCCGTTGGAACTGCATTCGCTGCCACACAGACATTCGCGTTCTGCAAAAGCTTTAGTTGGTAATGGGGCAACACTCTGTATCTCTCTCTCGCAGATCCCGGCTGTCAAATTCCAAACGTCCAGCGATTGCGTACACACGAAAGCTGCCAACACTGAAAGCTGTAGCTGGTTTTCACTGCCCCTTGGAACTGCATTCGCTGCCACACAGACATTCGCATTCTGCAAAAGCTTTGGTTGGTAATGGGGCAACACTGTGTATCTCTCTCTCGCACAGCCCGGCAGCCAAATTCGAAACGTCCAACGATTGCTCCCAAACGAAAGCTGCCAGCACGGAAAGCTGTAGCTGGTTTTCACTGCCCCTTGGAACTGCATTCGCTGCCACACAGACATTCGCGTTCTGCAGAAGCTTTGGTTGGTAATGGGGCAACACTGTGTATCTCTCTCTCGCAGAGCCCGGCAGCCAAATTCGAAACGTCCAGCGATTGCTCCCAAACGAAAGCTGCCAGCACGGAAAGCTGTAGCTGGTTTTCACTGCCCCTTGGAACTGCATTCGCTGCCACACAGACATTCGCGTTCTGCAGAAGCTTTGGTTGGTAATGGGGCAACACTGTGTATCTCTCTCTTGCAGAGCCCGGCAGCCAAATTGAAATGTCCAGCGATTGCTCCCACACGAAAGCTGCCAGCACGGAAAGACATAGCTGGTTTTCACTGCCCCTTGGAACTGCATTCGCTGCCACACAGACATTCGCGTTCTGCAAAAGCTTTGGTTGGTAATGGGGCAACACTGTGTATCTCTCTCTCGCAGAGCCCGGCTGCCAAATTCCAAACGTCCAGCGATTGCGTACACACGAAAGCTGCCAACACTGAAAGCTGTAGCTGGTTTTCACTGCCCCTTGGAACTACGTTCACTGCCACACAGACATTCGCGTTCTGCAAAAGCTTTGGTTGGTAATGGGGCAACACTCTGTATCTCTCTCTCGCAGAGCCCGGCTGCCAAATTCGAAACGTCCAGCGATTTCTCCCAAACGAAAGCTGCCAGCACAGAAAGCTGTAGCTGGTTTTCACTGCCCCTTGGAACTGCATTCGCTGCCACACAGACATTCGCGTTCTGCAGAAGCTTTGGTTGGTAATGGGGCAACACTCTTTATCTCTCTCTCGCACAGCCCGGCAGCCAAATTCGACACGTCCAGCGATTGCTCCCAAACGAAAGCTGCCAGCATGGAAAGATATAGCTGGTTTTCACTGCCCCTTGGAACTGCATTCGCTGCCACACAGACATTCGCCTTCTACAAAAGCTTTGGTTGGTAATGGGGCAACACTGTGTATCTCTCTCTCGCAGAGCCCGGCTGCCAAATTCCAAACGTCCAGCGATTGCGTACACACGAAAGCTGCCAACACTGAAAGCTGTAGCTGGTTTTCACTGCCCCTTGGAACTACTTTCACTGCCACACAGACATTCGCGTTCTGCAAAAGCTTTGGTTGGTAATGGGGCAACACTCTGTATCTCTCTCTCGCAGAGCCCGGCTGCCAAATTCGAAACGTCCAGCGATTTCTCCCAAACGAAAGCTGCCAGCACAGAAAGCTGTAGCTGGTTTTCACTGCCCCTTGGAACTGCATTCGCTGCCACACAGACATTCGCGTTCTGCAGAAGCTTTGGTTGGTAATGGGGCAACACTCTTTATCTCTCTCTCGCACAGCCCGGCAGCCAAATTCGACACGTCCAGCGATTGCTCCCAAACGAAAGCTGCCAGCATGGAAAGATATAGCTGGTTTTCACTGCCCCTTGGAACTGCATTCGCTGCCACACAGACATTCGCCTTCTACAAAAGCTTTGGTTGGTAATGGCGCAACACTGTGTATCTCTCTCTCGCAGAGCCCGGCTGCCAAATTCCAAACGTCCAGCGATTGCTCCGACACGAAAGATGCCAGCACTGAAAGCAGTAGCTGGTTTTCACTGCCCCTTGGAACTACGTTCGCTGCCACACAGACATTCGCGTTCTGCAAAAGCTTTGGTTGGTAATGGGGCAACACTGTGTATGTCTCTCTCGCACAGCCCGGCAGCCATATTCGAAATGTCTAGCTATTGCTCCCACACAAAAGCTGCCAGCATGTAAAGGTGTAGCTGGTTTTCACTGCCCCTTGGAACTGCATTCGCTGCCACACAGACATTCGCGTTCTGCAGAAGCTTTGGTTGGTAATGGGGCAACACTGTGTATCTCTCTCTTGCAGAGCCCGGCAGCCAAATTCGAAATGTCCAGCGATTGCTCCCACACGAAAGCTGCCAGCACGGAAAGATATAGCTGGTTTTCACTGCCCCTTGGAACTGCATTCGCTGCCACACAGACATTCGCGTTCTGCAAAAGCTTTGGTTGGTAATGGGGCAACACTCTGTATCTCTCTCTCGCAGAGCACGGCTGCCAAATTCCAAACGTCCAGCGATTGCGTACACACGAAAGCTGCCAGCACGGAAAGCTGTAGCTGGTTTTCACTGCCCCTTGGAACTACGTTCATTGCCACACAGACATTCGCGTTCTGCAAAAGCTTTGGTTGGTAATGGGGCAACACTGTGTATCTCTCTCTCGCAGAGCCCGGCTGCCAAATTCGAAACGTCCAGCGATTGCTCCCAAACGAAAGCTGCCAGCACAGAAAGCTGTAGCTGGTTTTCACTGCCCCTTGGAACTGCATTCGCTGCCACACAGACATTCGCGTTCTGCAGAAGCTTTGGTTGGTAATGGGGCAACACTGTTTATCTCTCTCTCGCAGAGCCCCGCAGCCAAATTCGAAACGTCCAGCGATTGCTCCCAAACGAAAGCTGCCAGCATGGAAAGATATAGCTGGTTTTCACTGCCCCTTGGAACTGCATTCGCTGCCACACAGACATTCGCGTTCAGCAAAAGCTTTGGTTGGTAATGGGGCAACACTCTGTATCTCTCTCTCGCAGAGCCCGGCTGCCAAATTCCAAACGTCCAGCGATTGCGGACACACGAAAGCTGCCAACACTGAAAGCTGTAGCTGGTTTTCACTACCCCTTGGAACTGCATTCGCTGCCACACAAACATTCGCGGTCTGCAAAAGCTTTGGTTGGTAATGGGGCAACACTCTGTATCTCTCTGTCGCACAGCCCGGCAGCCAAATTCGAAATGTCCAGCTATTGCTCCCACACGAAACGTGCCAGCACTGTAAGCTATAGCTGGTTTTCACTGCCCCTTGGAACTGCATGCGCTGCCACACAGACATTCGCCTTCTACAAAAGCTTTGGTTGGTAATGGGGCAACAATCTGTATCTCTCTGTCGCACAGCCTGGCAGCCAAATTCGAAACGTCCAGCGATTGCTCCCAAACGAAAGCTGCTAGCACGGAAAGCTGTAGCTGGTTTTCACTGCCCCTTGGAACTGCGTTCGCTGCCACAAAGACATTCGCGTTCTGCAAAAGCTTTGGTTGGTAATGGGTCAACACTATGTATGTCTCTCTCGCACAGCCCGGCAGCCAAATTCGAAATGTCTAGCGCTTGCTCTCACACAAAAGCTGCCAGCACGGAAAGGTGTAGCTGGTTTTCACTGCCCCTTGGAACTGCACTCGCTGCCACACAGACATTCGCCTTCTGCAAAAGCTTTGGTTGGTAATGGGGCAACACTCTGTATCTCTCTCTCGCAGAGCCCGGCTGCCAAATTCCAAACGTCCAGCGATTGCGTACACACGAAAGCTGCCAACACTGAAAGCTGTAGCTGGTTTTCACTGCCCCTTGGAACTGCATTCGCTGCCACACAGACATTCGCGTTCTGCAAAAGCTTTTTTTGGTAATGGGGCAACACTCTGTATCTCTCTCTCGCAGAACCCGGCAGCCAAATTCAAAACGTCCAGCGATTGCTCCCAAACGAAAGCTGCCAGCACGGAAAGATATATCTGGTTTTCACTGCCCCTTGGAACTACGTTCACTGCCACACAGACATTCGCGTTCTGCAAAAGCTTTGGTTGGTAATGGGGCAACACTCTGTATCTCTCTCTCGCAGATCCCGGCTGTCAAATTCCAAACGTCCAGCGATTGCGTACACACGAAAGCTGCCAACACTGAAAGCTGTAGCTGGTTTTCACTGCCCCTTGGAACTGCATTCGCTGCCACACAGACATTCGCATTCTGCAAAAGCTTTGGTTGGTAATGGGGCAACACTGTGTATCTCTCTCTCGCACAGCCCGGCAGCCAAATTCGAAACGTCCAACGATTGCTCCCAAACGAAAGCTGCCAGCACGGAAAGCTGTAGCTGGTTTTCACTGCCCCTTGGAACTGCATTCGCTGCCACACAGACATTCGCGTTCTGCAGAAGCTTTGGTTGGTAATGGGGCAACACTGTGTATCTCTCTCTCGCAGAGCCCGGCAGCCAAATTCGAAACGTCCAGCGATTGCTCCCAAACGAAAGCTGCCAGCACGGAAAGCTGTAGCTGGTTTTCACTGCCCCTTGGAACTGCATTCGCTGCCACACAGACATTCGCGTTCTGCAGAAGCTTTGGTTGGTAATGGGGCAACACTGTGTATCTCTCTCTTGCAGAGCCCGGCAGCCAAATTGAAATGTCCAGCGATTGCTCCCACACGAAAGCTGCCAGCACGGAAAGACATAGCTGGTTTTCACTGCCCCTTGGAACTGCATTCGCTGCCACACAGACATTCGCGTTCTGCAAAAGCTTTGGTTGGTAATGGGGCAACACTGTGTATCTCTCTCTCGCAGAGCCCGGCTGCCAAATTCCAAACGTCCAGCGATTGCGTACACACGAAAGCTGCCAACACTGAAAGCTGTAGCTGGTTTTCACTGCCCCTTGGAACTACGTTCACTGCCACACAGACATTCGCGTTCTGCAAAAGCTTTGGTTGGTAATGGGGCAACACTCTGTATCTCTCTCTCGCAGAGCCCGGCTGCCAAATTCGAAACGTCCAGCGATTTCTCCCAAACGAAAGCTGCCAGCACAGAAAGCTGTAGCTGGTTTTCACTGCCCCTTGGAACTGCATTCGCTGCCACACAGACATTCGCGTTCTGCAGAAGCTTTGGTTGGTAATGGGGCAACACTCTTTATCTCTCTCTCGCACAGCCCGGCAGCCAAATTCGACACGTCCAGCGATTGCTCCCAAACGAAAGCTGCCAGCATGGAAAGATATAGCTGGTTTTCACTGCCCCTTGGAACTGCATTCGCTGCCACACAGACATTCGCCTTCTACAAAAGCTTTGGTTGGTAATGGGGCAACACTGTGTATCTCTCTCTCGCAGAGCCCGGCTGCCAAATTCCAAACGTCCAGCGATTGCGTACACACGAAAGCTGCCAACACTGAAAGCTGTAGCTGGTTTTCACTGCCCCTTGGAACTACTTTCACTGCCACACAGACATTCGCGTTCTGCAAAAGCTTTGGTTGGTAATGGGGCAACACTCTGTATCTCTCTCTCGCAGAGCCCGGCTGCCAAATTCGAAACGTCCAGCGATTTCTCCCAAACGAAAGCTGCCAGCACAGAAAGCTGTAGCTGGTTTTCACTGCCCCTTGGAACTGCATTCGCTGCCACACAGACATTCGCGTTCTGCAGAAGCTTTGGTTGGTAATGGGGCAACACTCTTTATCTCTCTCTCGCACAGCCCGGCAGCCAAATTCGACACGTCCAGCGATTGCTCCCAAACGAAAGCTGCCAGCATGGAAAGATATAGCTGGTTTTCACTGCCCCTTGGAACTGCATTCGCTGCCACACAGACATTCGCCTTCTACAAAAGCTTTGGTTGGTAATGGCGCAACACTGTGTATCTCTCTCTCGCAGAGCCCGGCTGCCAAATTCCAAACGTCCAGCGATTGCTCCGACACGAAAGATGCCAGCACTGAAAGCAGTAGCTGGTTTTCACTGCCCCTTGGAACTACGTTCGCTGCCACACAGACATTCGCGTTCTGCAAAAGCTTTGGTTGGTAATGGGGCAACACTGTGTATGTCTCTCTCGCACAGCCCGGCAGCCATATTCGAAATGTCTAGCTATTGCTCCCACACAAAAGCTGCCAGCATGTAAAGGTGTAGCTGGTTTTCACTGCCCCTTGGAACTGCATTCGCTGCCACACAGACATTCGCGTTCTGCAGAAGCTTTGGTTGGTAATGGGGCAACACTGTGTATCTCTCTCTTGCAGAGCCCGGCAGCCAAATTCGAAATGTCCAGCGATTGCTCCCACACGAAAGCTGCCAGCACGGAAAGATATAGCTGGTTTTCACTGCCCCTTGGAACTGCATTCGCTGCCACACAGACATTCGCGTTCTGCAAAAGCTTTGGTTGGTAATGGGGCAACACTCTGTATCTCTCTCTCGCAGAGCACGGCTGCCAAATTCCAAACGTCCAGCGATTGCGTACACACGAAAGCTGCCAGCACGGAAAGCTGTAGCTGGTTTTCACTGCCCCTTGGAACTACGTTCATTGCCACACAGACATTCGCGTTCTGCAAAAGCTTTGGTTGGTAATGGGGCAACACTGTGTATCTCTCTCTCGCAGAGCCCGGCTGCCAAATTCGAAACGTCCAGCGATTGCTCCCAAACGAAAGCTGCCAGCACAGAAAGCTGTAGCTGGTTTTCACTGCCCCTTGGAACTGCATTCGCTGCCACACAGACATTCGCGTTCTGCAGAAGCTTTGGTTGGTAATGGGGCAACACTGTTTATCTCTCTCTCGCAGAGCCCCGCAGCCAAATTCGAAACGTCCAGCGATTGCTCCCAAACGAAAGCTGCCAGCATGGAAAGATATAGCTGGTTTTCACTGCCCCTTGGAACTGCATTCGCTGCCACACAGACATTCGCGTTCAGCAAAAGCTTTGGTTGGTAATGGGGCAACACTCTGTATCTCTCTCTCGCAGAGCCCGGCTGCCAAATTCCAAACGTCCAGCGATTGCGGACACACGAAAGCTGCCAACACTGAAAGCTGTAGCTGGTTTTCACTACCCCTTGGAACTGCATTCGCTGCCACACAAACATTCGCGGTCTGCAAAAGCTTTGGTTGGTAATGGGGCAACACTCTGTATCTCTCTTTCGCACAGCCCGGCAGCCAAATTCGAAATGTCCAGCTATTGCTCCCACACGAAACGTGCCAGCACTGTAAGCTATAGCTGGTTTTCACTGCCCCTTGGAACTGCATGCGCTGCCACACAGACATTCGCCTTCTACAAAAGCTTTGGTTGGTAATGGGGCAACAATCTGTATCTCTCTGTCGCACAGCCTGGCAGCCAAATTCGAAACGTCCAGCGATTGCTCCCAAACGAAAGCTGCTAGCACGGAAAGCTGTAGCTGGTTTTCACTGCCCCTTGGAACTGCGTTCGCTGCCACAAAGACATTCGCGTTCTGCAAAAGCTTTGGTTGGTAATGGGTCAACACTATGTATGTCTCTCTCGCACAGCCCGGCAGCCAAATTCGAAATGTCTAGCGCTTGCTCTCACACAAAAGCTGCCAGCACGGAAAGGTGTAGCTGGTTTTCACTGCCCCTTGGAACTGCACTCGCTGCCACACAGACATTCGCCTTCTGCAAAAGCTTTGGTTGGTAATGGGGCAACACTCTGTATCTCTCTCTCGCAGAGCCCGGCTGCCAAATTCCAAACGTCCAGCGATTGCGTACACACGAAAGCTGCCAACACTGAAAGCTGTAGCTGGTTTTCACTGCCCCTTGGAACTGCATTCGCTGCCACACAGACATTCGCGTTCTGCAAAAGCTTTTTTTGGTAATGGGGCAACACTCTGTATCTCTCTCTCGCAGAACCCGGCAGCCAAATTCAAAACGTCCAGCGATTGCTCCCAAACGAAAGCTGCCAGCACGGAAAGATATATCTGGTTTTCACTGCCCCTTGGAACTACGTTCACTGCCACACAGACATTCGCGTTCTGCAAAAGCTTTGGTTGGTAATGGGGCAACACTGTGTATCTCTCTCTCGCAGAGCCCGGCTGCCAAATTCCAAACGTCCAGCGATTGTGTACACACGAAAGCTGCCAACAGTGAAAGCTTTAGCTGGTTTTCACTGCCCCTTGGAACTCCATTCGCTGCCACACAGACATTCGCGTTCTGCAAAAGCTTTGGTTGGTAATGGGGCAACACTCTGTATCTCTCTCTCGCAGAGCCCGGCAGCCAAATTCGAAACGTCCAGCGATTGCTCCCACACGAAAGCTGCCAGCATGGAAAGATATAGCTGGTTTTCACTGCCCCTTGGAACTGCATTCGCTGCCACACAGACATTCGCCTTCTACAAAAGCTTTGGTTGGTAATGGGTTAACACTGTGTATCTCTCTCTCGCAGAGCCCGGCTGCCAAATTCGAAACGTCCAGCGATTGCTCCCAAACGAAAGCTGCCAGCACGGAAAGCTGTAGCTGGTTTTCACTGCCCCTTGGAACTACGTTCACTGCCACACAGACATTCGGTTTCTGCAAAAGCTTTGGTTGGTAATGGGGCAACACTGTGTATCTCCCTCTCGCAGAACCCGGATGCCAAATTCGAAACGTCCAGCGATTGCTCCCAAACGAAAGCTGCCAGCACAGAAAGCTGTAGCTGGTTTTCACTGCCCCTTGGAACTGCATTCGCTGCCACACAGACATTCGCGTTCTGCAGAAGCTTTGGTTGGTAATGGGGCAACACTGTTTATCTCTCTCTCGCAGAGCCTGGCAGCCAAATTCGAAACGTCCAGCGATTGCTCCCACACGAAAGCTGCCAGCATGGAAAGATATAGCTGGTTTTCACTGCCCCTTGGAACTGCATTCGCTGCCACACAGACATTCGCCTTCTACAAAAGCTTTGGTTGGTAATGGGTTAACACTGTGTATCTCTCTCTCGCAGAGCCCGGCAGCCAAATTCGAAACGTCCAGCGATTGCTCCCAAACGAAAGCTGTCAGCACGGACAGCTGTAGCTGGTTTTCACTGCCCCTTGGAACTCCATTCGCTGCCACACAAATATTCGCGTTCTGCAAAAGCTTTGGTTGGTAATGGGGCAACACTCTGTATCTCTCTAGCGCAAAGCCCGGCAGCCAAATTCGAAATGTCCAGCGATTGCTCCCAAACGAAAGCTGCCAGCACAGAAAGCTGTAGCTGGTTTTCACTGCCCCTTGGAACTACGTTCACTGCCACACAGACATTCGCGTTCTGCAAAAGCTTTGGTTGGTAATGGGGCAGCACTGTGTATCTCTCCCTCGTAGAGCCCGGCTGCCAAATTCGAAACGTCCAGCGATTGCTCCCACACGAAAGCTGCCAGCACGGAGAGCTGTAGCTGGTTTTCACTGCCCCTTGGAACTGCATTCGCTGCCACACAGACATTCGCGTTCTGCAGAAGCTTTGGTTGGTAATGGGGCAACACTGTGTATCTCTCTCTTGCAGAGCCCGGCAGCCAAATTCGAAATGTCCAGCGATTGCTCCCACACGAAAGCTGCCAGCACGGAAAGATATAGCTGGTTTTCACTGCCCCTTGGAACTGCATTCGCTGCCACACAGACATTCACGTTGTGCAAAAGCTTCGGTAGGTAATGGGGCAACACTCTGTATCTCTCTCTCGCAGAGCCCGGCTGCCAAATTCCAAACGTCCAGCGATTGCTCCGACACGAAAGATGCCAGCACAGAAAGCTGTAGCTGGTTTTCACTGCCCCTTGGATCTACGTTCACTGCCACACAGACATTCGCGTTCTGCAAAAGCTTTGGTTGGTAATGGGGAAACACTCTGTATCTCTCTCTCGCAGAGCCCGGCAGCCAAATACCAAACGTCCAGCCACTGTGCCCAAACGAAAGATGCCAGCACTGAAAGCTGTAGCTGGTTTTCACTGCCCCTTGGAACTGCGTTCGCTGCCACAAAGACATTCGCGTTCTGCAAAAGCTTTGGTTGGTAATGGGTCAACACTATGTATGTCTCTCTCGCACAGCCCGGCAGCCAAATTCGAAATGTCTAGCGCTTGCTCTCACACAAAAGCTGCCAGCACGGAAAGGTGTAGCTGGTTTTCACTGCCCCTTGGAACTGCACTCGCTGCCACACAGACATTCGCCTTCTGCAAAAGCTTTGGTTGGTAATGGGGCAACACTCTGTATCTCTCTCTCGCAGAGCCCGGCTGCCAAATTCCAAACGTCCAGCGATTGCGTACACACGAAAGCTGCCAACACTGAAAGCTGTAGCTGGTTTTCACTGCCCCTTGGAACTGCATTCGCTGCCACACAGACATTCGCGTTCTGCAAAAGCTTTTTTTGGTAATGGGGCAACACTCTGTATCTCTCTCTCGCAGAACCCGGCAGCCAAATTCAAAACGTCCAGCGATTGCTCCCAAACGAAAGCTGCCAGCACGGAAAGATATATCTGGTTTTCACTGCCCCTTGGAACTACGTTCACTGCCACACAGACATTCGCGTTCTGCAAAAGCTTTGGTTGGTAATGGGGCAACACTGTGTATCTCTCTCTCGCAGAGCCCGGCTGCCAAATTCCAAACGTCCAGCGATTGTGTACACACGAAAGCTGCCAACAGTGAAAGCTTTAGCTGGTTTTCACTGCCCCTTGGAACTCCATTCGCTGCCACACAGACATTCGCGTTCTGCAAAAGCTTTGGTTGGTAATGGGGCAACACTCTGTATCTCTCTCTCGCAGAGCCCGGCAGCCAAATTCGAAACGTCCAGCGATTGCTCCCACACGAAAGCTGCCAGCATGGAAAGATATAGCTGGTTTTCACTGCCCCTTGGAACTGCATTCGCTGCCACACAGACATTCGCCTTCTACAAAAGCTTTGGTTGGTAATGGGTTAACACTGTGTATCTCTCTCTCGCAGAGCCCGGCTGCCAAATTCGAAACGTCCAGCGATTGCTCCCAAACGAAAGCTGCCAGCACGGAAAGCTGTAGCTGGTTTTCACTGCCCCTTGGAACTACGTTCACTGCCACACAGACATTCGGTTTCTGCAAAAGCTTTGGTTGGTAATGGGGCAACACTGTGTATCTCCCTCTCGCAGAACCCGGATGCCAAATTCGAAACGTCCAGCGATTGCTCCCAAACGAAAGCTGCCAGCACAGAAAGCTGTAGCTGGTTTTCACTGCCCCTTGGAACTGCATTCGCTGCCACACAGACATTCGCGTTCTGCAGAAGCTTTGGTTGGTAATGGGGCAACACTGTTTATCTCTCTCTCGCAGAGCCTGGCAGCCAAATTCGAAACGTCCAGCGATTGCTCCCACACGAAAGCTGCCAGCATGGAAAGATATAGCTGGTTTTCACTGCCCCTTGGAACTGCATTCGCTGCCACACAGACATTCGCCTTCTACAAAAGCTTTGGTTGGTAATGGGTTAACACTGTGTATCTCTCTCTCGCAGAGCCCGGCAGCCAAATTCGAAACGTCCAGCGATTGCTCCCAAACGAAAGCTGTCAGCACGGACAGCTGTAGCTGGTTTTCACTGCCCCTTGGAACTCCATTCGCTGCCACACAAATATTCGCGTTCTGCAAAAGCTTTGGTTGGTAATGGGGCAACACTCTGTATCTCTCTAGCGCAAAGCCCGGCAGCCAAATTCGAAATGTCCAGCGATTGCTCCCAAACGAAAGCTGCCAGCACAGAAAGCTGTAGCTGGTTTTCACTGCCCCTTGGAACTACGTTCACTGCCACACAGACATTCGCGTTCTGCAAAAGCTTTGGTTGGTAATGGGGCAGCACTGTGTATCTCTCCCTCGTAGAGCCCGGCTGCCAAATTCGAAACGTCCAGCGATTGCTCCCACACGAAAGCTGCCAGCACGGAGAGCTGTAGCTGGTTTTCACTGCCCCTTGGAACTGCATTCGCTGCCACACAGACATTCGCGTTCTGCAGAAGCTTTGGTTGGTAATGGGGCAACACTGTGTATCTCTCTCTTGCAGAGCCCGGCAGCCAAATTCGAAATGTCCAGCGATTGCTCCCACACGAAAGCTGCCAGCACGGAAAGATATAGCTGGTTTTCACTGCCCCTTGGAACTGCATTCGCTGCCACACAGACATTCACGTTGTGCAAAAGCTTCGGTAGGTAATGGGGCAACACTCTGTATCTCTCTCTCGCAGAGCCCGGCTGCCAAATTCCAAACGTCCAGCGATTGCTCCGACACGAAAGATGCCAGCACAGAAAGCTGTAGCTGGTTTTCACTGCCCCTTGGATCTACGTTCACTGCCACACAGACATTCGCGTTCTGCAAAAGCTTTGGTTGGTAATGGGGAAACACTCTGTATCTCTCTCTCGCAGAGCCCGGCAGCCAAATACCAAACGTCCAGCCACTGTGCCCAAACGAAAGATGCCAGCACTGAAAGCTGTAGCTGGTTTTCACTGCCCCTTGGATCTGCATTCGCTGCCACAAGGACATTCGCGTTCTGCAGAAGCTTTGGTTGGTAATCGGGCAACACTGTGTATCTCTCTCTCGCAGAGCCCGGCAGCCAAATTCGAAACGTCCAGCGATTGCTCCCAAACGGAAGCTGCCAGCATGGAAAGATATAGCTGGTTTTCACTGCTCCTTGGAACTACGTTCACTGCCACACAGACATTCGCCTTCTACAAAAGCTTTGCTTGGTAATGGGGAAACACTCTGTATCTCTCTCTCGCAGAGCCCGGCAGCCAAATTCCAAACGTCCAGCGATTGCTCCGACACGAAAGATGCCAGCACTGAAAGCAGTAGCTGCTTTTCACTGCCCCTTGGAACTACGTTCGCTGCCACACAGACATTCGAGTTCTGCAAAATCTTTGGTTGGTAATGGGGCAACAGTCTCTATCTCTCTCTCGCACAGCCCGGCAGCCAAATTCGAAATGTCCAGCGATTGCTCCCACACGAAAGCTGCCAGCACGGAAAGATATAGCTGGTTTTCACTGCCCGTTGGAACTGCATTCGCTGCCACACAGACATTCGCGTTCTGCAAAAGCTTTAGTTGGTAATGGGGCAACACTCTGTATCTCTCTCTCGCAGATCCCGGCTGTCAAATTCCAAACGTCCAGCGATTGCGTACACACGAAAGCTGCCAACACTGAAAGCTGTAGCTGGTTTTCACTGCCCCTTGGAACTGCATTCGCTGCCACACAGACATTCGCGTTCTGCAAAAGCTTTTTTTGGTAATGGGGCAACACTCTGTATCTCTCTCTCGCAGAGCCCGGCAGCCAAATTAGCAACGTCCAGCGATTGCTCCCAAACGAAAGCTGCCAGCACGGAAAGCTGTAGCTGGTTTTCACTGCCCCTTGGAACTGCATTCGCTGCCACACAGACATTCGCGTTCTGCAGAAGCTTTGGTTGGTAATGGGGCAACACTGTGTATCTCTCTCTTGCAGAGCCCGGCAGCCAAATTCGAAACGTCCAGCGATTGCTCCCACACGAAAGCTGCCAGCAAAGAAAGCTGTAGCTGGTTTTCACTGCCCCTTGGAACTGCATTCGCTGCCACACAGACATTCGCGTTCTGCAAAAGCTTTGGTTGGTAATGGGGCAACACTGTGTATCTCTCTCTCGCAGAGCCCGGCTGCCAAATTCCAAACGTCCAGCGATTGCGTACACACGAAAGCTGCCAGCACGGAAAGCTGTAGCTGGTTTTCACTGCCCCTTGGAACTGCATTCGCTGCCACACAGACATTCGCGTTCTGCAGAAGCTTTGGTTGGTAATGGGGCAACACTCTTTATCTCTCTCTCGCACAGCCCGGCAGCCAAATTCGACACGTCCAACGATTGCTCCCAAACGAAACCTGCCAGCATGGAAAGATATAGCTGGTTTTCACTGCCCCTTGGAACTGCATTCGCTGCCACACAGACATTCGCCTTCTACAAAAGCTTTGGTTGGTAATGGGGCAACACTCTGTATCTCTCTCTCGCAGAGCCCGGCTGCCAAATTCCAAACGTCCAGCGATTGCTCCGACACGAAAGATGCCAGCACTGAAAGCAGTAGCTGGTTTTCACTGCCCCTTGGAACTACGTTCGCTGCCACACAGACATTCGCGTTCTGCAAAAGCTTTGGTTGGTAATGGGGCAACACTGTGTATGTCTCTCTCGCACAGCCCGGCAGCCAAATTCGAAATGTCTAGCTATTGCTCCCACACAAAAGCTGCCAGCATGTAAAGGTGTAGCTGGTTTTCACTGCCCCTTGGAACTGCATTCGCTGCCACACAGACATTCGCGTTCTGCAAAAGCTTTGGTTGGTAATGGGGCAACACTGTTTATCTCTCTCTCGCAGAGCCCGGCAGCCAAATTCGAAATGTCCAGCGATTGCTCCCACACGAAAGCTGCCAGCACGGAAAGATATAGCTGGTTTTCACTGCCCCTTGGAACTGCATTCGCTGCCACACAGACATTCGCGTTCTGCAAAAGCTTTGGTTGGTAATGGGGCAACACTGTGTATCTCTCTCTCGCAGAGCACGGCTGCCAAATTCCAAACGTCCAGCGATTGTGTACACACGAAAGCTGCCAGCACTGAAAGCTGTAGCTGGTTTTCACTGCCCCTTGGAACTACGTTCACTGCCACACAGACATTCGCGTTCTGCAAAAGCTTTGGTTGGTAATGGGGCAACACTCTGTATCTCTCTCTCGCAGAGCCCGGCTGCCAAAATCGAAACGTCCAGCGATTGCTCCCACACGAAAGCTGCCAGCAAAGAAAGCTGTAGCTGGTTTTCACTGCCCCTTGGAACTGCATTCGCTGCCACACAGACATTCGCGTTCTGCAGAAGCTTTGGTTGGTAATGGGGCAACACTGTGTATCTCTCTCTTGCAGAGCCCGGCAGCCAAATTCGAAATGTCCAGCGATTGCTCCCACACGAAAGCTGCCAGCACGGAAAGATATAGCTGGTTTTCACTGCCCCTTGGAACTGCATTTGCTGCCACACAGACATTCGCGTTCTGCAGAAGCTTTGGTTGGTAATGGGGCAACACTCTGTATCTCTCTCTCGCAGAGCCCGGCTGCCAAATTCCAAACGTCCAGCGATTGCTCCCACACGAAAGCTGCCAGCACGGAAAGATATAGCTGGTTTTCACTGCCCCTTGGAACTGCATTCGCTGCCACACAGACATTCCCGTTGTGCAAAAGCTTCGGTAGGTAATGGGGCAACACTCTGTATCTCTCTCTCGCAGAGCCCGGCTGCCAAATTCCAAACGTCCAGCGATTGCTCCGACACGAAAGATGCCAGCACAGAAAGCTGTAGCTGGTTTTCACTGCCCCTTGGATCTACGTTCACTGCCACACAGACATTCGCGTTCTGCAAAAGCTTTGGTTGGTAATGGGGAAACACTCTGTATCTCTCTCTCGCACAGCCCGGCAGCCAAATTCGAAATGTCTAGCTATTGCTCCCACACAAAAGCTGCCAGCATGTAAAGGTGTAGCTGGTTTTCACTGCCCCTTGGAACTGCATTCGCTGCCACACAGACATTCGCGTTCTGCAAAAGCTTTGGTTGGTAATGGGGCAACACTGTTTATCTCTCTCTCGCAGAGCCCGGCAGCCAAATTCGAAATGTCCAGCGATTGCTCCCACACGAAAGCTGCCAGCACGGAAAGATATAGCTGGTTTTCACTGCCCCTTGGAACTGCATTCGCTGCCACACAGACATTCGCGTTCTGCAAAAGCTTTGGTTGGTAATGGGGCAACACTGTGTATCTCTCTCTCGCAGAGCACGGCTGCCAAATTCCAAACGTCCAGCGATTGTGTACACACGAAAGCTGCCAGCACTGAAAGCTGTAGCTGGTTTTCACTGCCCCTTGGAACTACGTTCACTGCCACACAGACATTCGCGTTCTGCAAAAGCTTTGGTTGGTAATGGGGCAACACTCTGTATCTCTCTCTCGCAGAGCCCGGCTGCCAAAATCGAAACGTCCAGCGATTGCTCCCACACGAAAGCTGCCAGCAAAGAAAGCTGTAGCTGGTTTTCACTGCCCCTTGGAACTGCATTCGCTGCCACACAGACATTCGCGTTCTGCAGAAGCTTTGGTTGGTAATGGGGCAACACTGTGTATCTCTCTCTTGCAGAGCCCGGCAGCCAAATTCGAAATGTCCAGCGATTGCTCCCACACGAAAGCTGCCAGCACGGAAAGATATAGCTGGTTTTCACTGCCCCTTGGAACTGCATTCGCTGCCACACAGACATTCGCGTTCTGCAGAAGCTTTGGTTGGTAATGGGGCAACACTCTGTATCTCTCTCTCGCAGAGCCCGGCTGCCAAATTCCAAACGTCCAGCGATTGCTCCCACACGAAAGCTGCCAGCACGGAAAGATATAGCTGGTTTTCACTGCCCCTTGGAACTGCATTCGCTGCCACACAGACATTCCCGTTGTGCAAAAGCTTCGGTAGGTAATGGGGCAACACTCTGTATCTCTCTCTCGCAGAGCCCGGCTGCCAAATTCCAAACGTCCAGCGATTGCTCCGACACGAAAGATGCCAGCACAGAAAGCTGTAGCTGGTTTTCACTGCCCCTTGGATCTACGTTCACTGCCACACAGACATTCGCGTTCTGCAAAAGCTTTGGTTGGTAGTCGGGCAACACTGTGTATCTCTCTCTTGCAGAGCCCGGCAGCCAAATACCAAACGTCCAGCCACTGTGCCCAAACGAAAGATGCCAGCACTGAAAGCTGTAGCTGGTTTTCACTGCCCCTTGGATCTGCATTCGCTGCCACAAGGACATTCGCGTTCTGCAGAAGCTTTGGTTGGTAATCGGGCAACACTGTGTATCTCTCTCTCGCAGAGCCCGGCAGCCAAATTCGAAACGTCCAGCGATTGCTCCCAAACGAAAGCTGCCAGCATGGAAAGATATAGCTGGTTTTCACTGCTCCTTGGAACTACGTTCACTGCCAACCAGACATTCGCGTTCTGCAAAAGCTTTAGTTGGTAATGGGGCAACACTCTGTATCTCTCTCTCGCAGATCCCGGCTGTCAAATTCCAAACGTCCAGCGATTGCGTACACACGAAAGCTGCCAACACTGAAAGCTGTAGCTGGTTTTCACTGCCCCTTGGAACTGCATTCGCTGCCACACAGACATTCGCATTCTGCAAAAGCTTTGGTTGGTAATGGGGCAACACTGTGTATCTCTCTCTCGCACAGCCCGGCAGCCAAATTCGAAACGTCCAACGATTGCTCCCAAACGAAAGCTGCCAGCACGGAAAGCTGTAGCTGGTTTTCACTGCCCCTTGGAACTGCATTCGCTGCCACACAGACATTCGCGTTCTGCAGAATCTTTGGTTGGTAATGGGGCAACACTGTGTATCTCTCTCTCGCAGAGCCCGGCAGCCAAATTCGAAACGTCCAGCGATTGCTCCCAAACGAAAGCTGCCAGCACGGAAAGCTGTAGCTGGTTTTCACTGCCCCTTGGAACTGCATTCGCTGCCACACAGACATTCGCGTTCTGCAAAAGCTTTGGTTGGTAATGGTGCAACACTGTGTATCTCTCTCTTGCAGAGCCCGGCAGCCAAATTCGAAATGTCCAGCGATTGCTACCACACGAAAGCTGCCAGCACGGAAAGACATAGCTGGTTTTCACTGCCCCTTGGAACTGCATTCGCTGCCACACAGACATTCGCGTTCTGCAAAAGCTTTGGTTGGTAATGGGGCAACACTCTGTATCTCTCTCTCGCAGAGCCCGGCTGCCAAATTCCAAACGTCCAGCGATTGCGTACACACGAAAGCTGCCAACACTGAAAGCTGTAGCTGGTTTTCACTGCCCCTTGGAACTACGTTCACTGCCACACAGACATTCGCGTTCTGCAAAAGCTTTGGTTGGTAATGGGGCAACACTCTGTATCTCTCCCTCGCAGAGCCCGGCTGCCAAATTCCAAACGTCCAGCGATTGCTCCGACACGAAAGATGCCAGCACAGAAAGCTGTAGCTGGTTTTCACTGCCCCTTGGATCTACGTTCACTGCCACACAGACATTCGCGTTCTGCAAAAGCTTTGGTTGGTAATGGGGAAACACTCTGTATCTCTCTCTCGCAGAGCCCGGCAGCCAAATACCAAACGTCCAGCCACTGTGCCCAAACGAAAGATGCCAGCACTGAAAGCTGTAGCTGGTTTTCACTGCCCCTTGGATCTGCATTCGCTGCCACAAGGACATTCGCGTTCTGCAGAAGCTTTGGTTGGTAATCGGGCAACACTGTGTATCTCTCTCTCGCAGAGCCCGGCAGCCAAATTCGAAACGTCCAGCGATTGCTCCCAAACGAAAGCTGCCAGCATGGAAAGATATAGCTGGTTTTCACTGCTCCTTGGAACTACGTTCACTGCCACACAGACATTCGCCTTCTACAAAAGCTTTGCTTGGTAATGGGGAAACACTCTGTATCTCTCTCTCGCAGAGCCCGGCAGCCAAATTCCAAACGTCCAGCGATTGCTCCGACACGAAAGATGCCAGCACTGAAAGCAGTAGCTGCTTTTCACTGCCCCTTGGAACTACGTTCGCTGCCACACAGACATTCGAGTTCTGCAAAATCTTTGGTTGGTAATGGGGCAACAGTCTGTATCTCTCTCTCGCACAGCCCGGCAGCCAAATTCGAAATGTCCAGCGATTGCTCCCACACGAAAGCTGCCAGCACGGAAAGATATAGCTGGTTTTCACTGCCCGTTGGAACTGCATTCGCTGCCACACAGACATTCGCGTTCTGCAAAAGCTTTAGTTGGTAATGGGGCAACACTCTGTATCTCTCTCTCGCAGATCCCGGCTGTCAAATTCCAAACGTCCAGCGATTGCGTACACACGAAAGCTGCCAACACTGAAAGCTGTAGCTGGTTTTCACTGCCCCTTGGAACTGCATTCGCTGCCACACAGACATTCGCGTTCTGCAAAAGCTTTTTTTGGTAATGGGGCAACACTCTGTATCTCTCTCTCGCAGAGCCCGGCAGCCAAATTAGAAACGTCCAGCGATTGCTCCCAAAAGAAAGCTGCCAGCACGGAAAGCTGTAGCTGGTTTTCACTGCCCCTTGGAACTGCATTCGCTGCCACACAGACATTCGCGTTCTGCAGAACTTTGGTTGGTAATGGGGCAACACTGTGTATCTCTCTCTTGCAGAGCCCGGCAGCCAAATTCGAAACGTCCAGCGATTGCTCCCACACGAAAGCTGCCAGCAAAGAAAGCTGTAGCTGGTTTTCACTGCCCCTTGGAACTGCATTCGCTGCCACACAGACATTCGCGTTCTGCAAAAGCTTTGGTTGGTAATGGGGCAACACTGTGTATCTCTCTCTCGCAGAGCCCGGCTGCCAAATTCCAAACGTCCAGCGATTGCGTACACACGAAAGCTGCCAGCACAGAAAGCTGTAGCTGGTTTTCACTGCCCCTTGGAACTGCATTCGCTGCCACACAGACATTCGCGTTCTGCAGAAGCTTTGGTTGGTAATGGGGCAACACTCTTTATCTCTCTCTCGCACAGCCCGGCAGCCAAATTCGACACGTCCAACGATTGCTCCCAAACGAAACCTGCCAGCACGGAAAGATATAGCTGGTTTTCACTGCCCCTTGGAACTGCATTCGCTGCCACACAGACATTCGCCTTCTACAAAAGCTTTGGTTGGTAATGGGGCAACACTCTGTATCTCTCTCTCGCAGAGCCCGGCTGCCAAATTCCAAACGTCCAGCGATTGCTCCGACACGAAAGATGCCAGCACTGAAAGCAGTAGCTGGTTTTCACTGCCCCTTGGAACTACGTTCGCTGCCACACAGACATTCGCGTTCTGCAAAAGCTTTGGTTGGTAATGGGGCAACACTGTGTATGTCTCTCTCGCACAGCCCGGCAGCCAAATTCGAAATGTCTAGCTATTGCTCCCACACAAAAGCTGCCAGCATGTAAAGGTGTAGCTGGTTTTCACTGCCCCTTGGAACTGCATTCGCTGCCACACAGACATTCGCGTTCTGCAAAAGCTTTGGTTGGTAATGGGGCAACACTGTTTATCTCTCTCTCGCAGAGCCCGGCAGCCAAATTCGAAATGTCCAGCGATTGCTCCCACACGAAAGCTGCCAGCACGGAAAGATATAGCTGGTTTTCACTGCCCCTTGGAACTGCATTCGCTGCCACACAGACATTCGCGTTCTGCAAAAGCTTTGGTTGGTAATGGGGCAACACTGTGTATCTCTCTCTCGCAGAGCACGGCTGCCAAATTCCAAACGTCCAGCGATTGTGTACACACGAAAGCTGCCAGCACTGAAAGCTGTAGCTGGTTTTCACTGCCCCTTGGAACTACGTTCACTGCCACACAGACATTCGCGTTCTGCAAAAGCTTTGGTTGGTAATGGGGCAACACTCTGTATCTCTCTCTCGCAGAGCCCGGCTGCCAAAATCGAAACGTCCAGCGATTGCTCCCACACGAAAGCTGCCAGCAAAGAAAGCTGTAGCTGGTTTTCACTGCCCCTTGGAACTGCATTCGCTGCCACACAGACATTCGCGTTCTGCAGAAGCTTTGGTTGGTAATGGGGCAACACTCTGTATCTCTCTCTTGCAGAGCCCGGCAGCCAAATTCGAAATGTCCAGCGATTGCTCCCACACGAAAGCTGCCAGCACGGAAAGATATAGCTGGTTTTCACTGCCCCTTGGAACTGCATTCGCTGCCACACAGACATTCGCGTTCTGCAGAAGCTTTGGTTGGTAATGGGGCAACACTCTGTATCTCTCTCTCGCAGAGCCCGGCTGCCAAATTCCAAACGTCCAGCGATTGCTCCCACACGAAAGCTGCCAGCACGGAAAGATATAGCTGGTTTTCACTGCCCCTTGGAACTGCATTCGCTGCCACACAGACATTCCCGTTGTGCAAAAGCTTCGGTAGGTAATGGGGCAACACTCTGTATCTCTCTCTCGCAGAGCCCGGCTGCCAAATTCCAAACGTCCAGCGATTGCTCCGACACGAAAGATGCCAGCACAGAAAGCTGTAGCTGGTTTTCACTGCCCCTTGGATCTACGTTCACTGCCACACAGACATTCGCGTTCTGCAAAAGCTTTGGTTGGTAGTCGGGCAACACTGTGTATCTCTCTCTTGCAGAGCCCGGCAGCCAAATACCAAACGTCCAGCCACTGTGCCCAAACGAAAGATGCCAGCACTGAAAGCTGTAGCTGGTTTTCACTGCCCCTTGGATCTGCATTCGCTGCCACAAGGACATTCGCGTTCTGCAGAAGCTTTGGTTGGTAATCGGGCAACACTGTGTATCTCTCTCTCGCAGAGCCCGGCAGCCAAATTCGAAACGTCCAGCGATTGCTCCCAAACGAAAGCTGCCAGCATGGAAAGATATAGCTGGTTTTCACTGCTCCTTGGAACTACGTTCACTGCCACACAGACATTCGCCTTCTACAAAAGCTTTGCTTGGTAATGGGGAAACACTCTGTATCTCTCTCTCGCAGAGCCCGGCAGCCAAATTCCAAACGTCCAGCGATTGCTCCGACACGAAAGATGCCAGCACTGAAAGCAGTAGCTGCTTTTCACTGCCCCTTGGAACTACGTTCGCTGCCACACAGACATTCGAGTTCTGCAAAATCTTTGGTTGGTAATGGGGCAACAGTCTGTATCTCTCTCTCGCACAGCCCGGCAGCCAAATTCGAAATGTCCAGCGATTGCTCCCACACGAAAGCTGCCAGCACGGAAAGATATAGCTGGTTTTCACTGCCCGTTGGAACTGCATTCGCTGCCACACAGACATTCGCGTTCTGCAAAAGCTTTAGTTGGTAATGGGGCAACACTCTGTATCTCTCTCTCGCAGATCCCGGCTGTCAAATTCCAAACGTCCAGCGATTGCGTACACACGAAAGCTGCCAACACTGAAAGCTGTAGCTGGTTTTCACTGCCCCTTGGAACTGCATTCGCTGCCACACAGACATTCGCGTTCTGCAAAAGCTTTTTTTGGTAATGGGGCAACACTCTGTATCTCTCTCTCGCAGAGCCCGGCAGCCAAATTAGAAACGTCCAGCGATTGCTCCCAAACGAAAGCTGCCAGCACGGAAAGCTGTAGCTGGTTTTCACTGCCCCTTGGAACTGCATTCGCTGCCACACAGACATTCGCGTTCTGCAGAACTTTGGTTGGTAATGGGGCAACACTGTGTATCTCTCTCTTGCAGAGCCCGGCAGCCAAATTCGAAACGTCCAGCGATTGCTCCCACACGAAAGCTGCCAGCAAAGAAAGCTGTAGCTGGTTTTCACTGCCCCTTGGAACTGCATTCGCTGCCACACAGACATTCGCGTTCTGCAAAAGCTTTGGTTGGTAATGGGGCAACACTGTGTATCTCTCTCTCGCAGAGCCCGGCTGCCAAATTCCAAACGTCCAGCGATTGCGTACACACGAAAGCTGCCAGCACAGAAAGCTGTAGCTGGTTTTCACTGCCCCTTGGAACTGCATTCGCTGCCACACAGACATTCGCGTTCTGCAGAAGCTTTGGTTGGTAATGGGGCAACACTCTTTATCTCTCTCTCGCACAGCCCGGCAGCCAAATTCGACACGTCCAACGATTGCTCCCAAACGAAACCTGCCAGCACGGAAAGATATAGCTGGTTTTCACTGCCCCTTGGAACTGCATTCGCTGCCACACAGACATTCGCCTTCTACAAAAGCTTTGGTTGGTAATGGGGCAACACTCTGTATCTCTCTCTCGCAGAGCCCGGCTGCCAAATTCCAAACGTCCAGCGATTGCTCCGACACGAAAGATGCCAGCACTGAAAGCAGTAGCTGGTTTTCACTGCCCCTTGGAACTACGTTCGCTGCCACACAGACATTCGCGTTCTGCAAAAGCTTTGGTTGGTAATGGGGCAACACTGTGTATGTCTCTCTCGCACAGCCCGGCAGCCAAATTCGAAATGTCTAGCTATTGCTCCCACACAAAAGCTGCCAGCATGTAAAGGTGTAGCTGGTTTTCACTGCCCCTTGGAACTGCATTCGCTGCCACACAGACATTCGCGTTCTGCAAAAGCTTTGGTTGGTAATGGGGCAACACTGTTTATCTCTCTCTCGCAGAGCCCGGCAGCCAAATTCGAAATGTCCAGCGATTGCTCCCACACGAAAGCTGCCAGCACGGAAAGATATAGCTGGTTTTCACTGCCCCTTGGAACTGCATTCGCTGCCACACAGACATTCGCGTTCTGCAAAAGCTTTGGTTGGTAATGGGGCAACACTGTGTATCTCTCTCTCGCAGAGCACGGCTGCCAAATTCCAAACGTCCAGCGATTGTGTACACACGAAAGCTGCCAGCACTGAAAGCTGTAGCTGGTTTTCACTGCCCCTTGGAACTACGTTCACTGCCACACAGACATTCGCGTTCTGCAAAAGCTTTGGTTGGTAATGGGGCAACACTCTGTATCTCTCTCTCGCAGAGCCCGGCTGCCAAAATCGAAACGTCCAGCGATTGCTCCCACACGAAAGCTGCCAGCAAAGAAAGCTGTAGCTGGTTTTCACTGCCCCTTGGAACTGCATTCGCTGCCACACAGACATTCGCGTTCTGCAGAAGCTTTGGTTGGTAATGGGGCAACACTGTGTATCTCTCTCTTGCAGAGCCCGGCAGCCAAATTCGAAATGTCCAGCGATTGCTCCCACACGAAAGCTGCCAGCACGGAAAGATATAGCTGGTTTTCACTGCCCCTTGGAACTGCATTCGCTGCCACACAGACATTCGCGTTCTGCAGAAGCTTTGGTTGGTAATGGGGCAACACTCTGTATCTCTCTCTCGCAGAGCCCGGCTGCCAAATTCCAAACGTCCAGCGATTGCTCCCACACGAAAGCTGCCAGCACGGAAAGATATAGCTGGTTTTCACTGCCCCTTGGAACTGCATTCGCTGCCACACAGACATTCCCGTTGTGCAAAAGCTTCGGTAGGTAATGGGGCAACACTCTGTATCTCTCTCTCGCAGAGCCCGGCTGCCAAATTCCAAACGTCCAGCGATTGCTCCGACACGAAAGATGCCAGCACAGAAAGCTGTAGCTGGTTTTCACTGCCCCTTGGATCTACGTTCACTGCCACACAGACATTCGCGTTCTGCAAAAGCTTTGGTTGGTAGTCGGGCAACACTGTGTATCTCTCTCTTGCAGAGCCCGGCAGCCAAATACCAAACGTCCAGCCACTGTGCCCAAACGAAAGATGCCAGCACTGAAAGCTGTAGCTGGTTTTCACTGCCCCTTGGATCTGCATTCGCTGCCACAAGGACATTCGCGTTCTGCAGAAGCTTTGGTTGGTAATCGGGCAACACTGTGTATCTCTCTCTCGCAGAGCCCGGCAGCCAAATTCGAAACGTCCAGCGATTGCTCCCAAACGAAAGCTGCCAGCATGGAAAGATATAGCTGGTTTTCACTGCTCCTTGGAACTACGTTCACTGCCACACAGACATTCGCCTTCTACAAAAGCTTTGCTTGGTAATGGGGAAACACTCTGTATCTCTCTCTCGCAGAGCCCGGCAGCCAAATTCCAAACGTCCAGCGATTGCTCCGACACGAAAGATGCCAGCACTGAAAGCAGTAGCTGCTTTTCACTGCCCCTTGGAACTACGTTCGCTGCCACACAGACATTCGAGTTCTGCAAAATCTTTGGTTGGTAATGGGGCAACACTCTGTATCTCTCTCTCGCACAGCCCGGCAGCCAAATTCGAAATGTCCAGCGATTGCTCCCACACGAAAGCTGCCAGCACGGAAAGATATAGCTGGTTTTCACTGCCCGTTGGAACTGCATTCGCTGCCACACAGACATTCGCGTTCTGCAAAAGCTTTAGTTGGTAATGGGGCAACACTCTGTATCTCTCTCTCGCAGATCCCGGCTGTCAAATTCCAAACGTCCAGCGATTGCGTACACACGAAAGCTGCCAACACTGAAAGCTGTAGCTGGTTTTCACTGCCCCTTGGAACTGCATTCGCTGCCACACAGACATTCGCATTCTGCAAAAGCTTTGGTTGGTAATGGGGCAACACTGTGTATCTCTCTCTCGCACAGCCCGGCAGCCAAATTCGAAACGTCCAACGATTGCTCCCAAACGAAAGCTGCCAGCACGGAAAGCTGTAGCTGGTTTTCACTGCCCCTTGGAACTGCATTCGCTGCCACACAGACATTCGCGTTCTGCAGAATCTTTGGTTGGTAATGGGGCAACACTGTGTATCTCTCTCTCGCAGAGCCCGGCAGCCAAATTCGAAACGTCCAGCGATTGCTCCCAAACGAAAGCTGCCAGCACGGAAAGCTGTAGCTGGTTTTCACTGCCCCTTGGAACTGCATTCGCTGCCACACAGACATTCGCGTTCTGCAAAAGCTTTGGTTGGTAATGGTGCAACACTGTGTATCTCTCTCTTGCAGAGCCCGGCAGCCAAATTCGAAATGTCCAGCGATTGCTCCCACACGAAAGCTGCCAGCACGGAAAGACATAGCTGGTTTTCACTGCCCCTTGGAACTGCATTCGCTGCCACACAGACATTCGCGTTCTGCAAAAGCTTTGGTTGGTAATGGGGCAACACTCTGTATCTCTCTCTCGCAGAGCCCGGCTGCCAAATTCCAAACGTCCAGCGATTGCGTACACACGAAAGCTGCCAACACTGAAAGCTGTAGCTGGTTTTCACTGCCCCTTGGAACTACGTTCACTGCCACACAGACATTCGCGTTCTGCAAAAGCTTTGGTTGGTAATGGGGCAACACTCTGTATCTCTCCCTCGCAGAGCCCGGCTGCCAAATTCCAAACGTCCAGCGATTGCTCCGACACGAAAGATGCCAGCACAGAAAGCTGTAGCTGGTTTTCACTGCCCCTTGGATCTACGTTCACTGCCACACAGACATTCGCGTTCTGCAAAAGCTTTGGTTGGTAATGGGGAAACACTCTGTATCTCTCTCTCGCAGAGCCCGGCAGCCAAATACCAAACGTCCAGCCACTGTGCCCAAACGAAAGATGCCAGCACTGAAAGCTGTAGCTGGTTTTCACTGCCCCTTGGATCTGCATTCGCTGCCACAAGGACATTCGCGTTCTGCAGAAGCTTTGGTTGGTAATCGGGCAACACTGTGTATCTCTCTCTCGCAGAGCCCGGCAGCCAAATTCGAAACGTCCAGCGATTGCTCCCAAACGAAAGCTGCCAGCATGGAAAGACATAGCTGGTTTTCACTGCTCCTTGGAACTACGTTCACTGCCACACAGACATTCGCCTTCTACAAAAGCTTTGCTTGGTAATGGGGAAACACTCTGTATCTCTCTCTCGCAGAGCCCGGCAGCCAAATTCCAAACGTCCAGCGATTGCTCCGACACGAAAGATGCCAGCACTGAAAGCAGTAGCTGCTTTTCACTGCCCCTTGGAACTACGTTCGCTGCCACACAGACATTCGAGTTCTGCAAAATCTTTGGTTGGTAATGGGGCAACACTCTGTATCTCTCTCTCGCACAGCCCGGCAGCCAAATTCGAAATGTCCAGCGATTGCTCCCACACGAAAGCTGCCAGCACGGAAAGATATAGCTGGTTTTCACTGCCCGTTGGAACTGCATTCGCTGCCACACAGACATTCGCGTTCTGCAAAAGCTTTAGTTGGTAATGGGGCAACACTCTGTATCTCTCTCTCGCAGATCCCGGCTGTCAAATTCCAAACGTCCAGCGATTGCGTACACACGAAACCTGCCAACACTGAAAGCTGTAGCTGGTTTTCACTGCCCCTTGGAACTACATTCGCTGCCACACAGACATTCGCGTTCTGCAAAAGCTTTTTTTGGTAATGGGGCAACACTCTGTATCTCTCTCTCGCAGAGCCCAGCAGCCAAATTCGAAACGTCCAGCGATTGCTCCCAAACAAAAGCTGCCAGCACGGAAAGCTGTAGCTGGTTTTCACTGCCCCTTGGAACTGCATTCGCTGCCACACAGACATTCGCGTTCTGCAGAAGCTTTGGTTGGTAATGGGGCAACACTGTGTATCTCTCTCTTGCAGAGCCCGGCAGCCAAATTGAAATGTCCAGCGATTGCTCCCACACGAAAGCTGCCAGCACGGAAAGACATAGCTGGTTTTCACTGCCCCTTGGAACTGCATTCGCTGCCACACAGACATTCGCGTTCTGCAAAAGCTTTGGTTGGTAATGGGGCAACACTGTGTATCTCTCTCTCGCAGAGCACGGCTGCCAAATTCCAAACGTCCAGCGATTGCGTACACACGAAAGCTGCCAACACTGAAAGCTGTAGCTGGTTTTCACTGCCCCTTGGAACTACGTTCACTGCCACACAGACATTCGCGTTCTGCAAAAGCTTTGGTTGGTAATGGGGCAACACTCTGTATCTCTCTCTCGCAGAGCCCGGCTGCTAAATTCGAAACGTCCAGCGATTTCTCCCAAACGAAAGCTGCCAGCACAGAAAGCTGTAGCTGGTTTTCACTGCCCCTTGGAACTGCATTCGCTGCCACACAGACATTCGCATTCTGCAGAAGCTTTGGTTGGTAATGGGGCAACACTCTTTATCTCTCTCTCGCACAGCCCGGCAGCCAAATTCGACACGTCCAGCGATTGCTCCCAAACGAAAGCTGCCAGCATGGAAAGATATAGCTGGTTTTCACTGCCCCTTGGAACTGCATTCGCTGCCACACAGACATTCGCCTTCTACAAAAGCTTTGGTTGGTAATGGGGCAACACTGTGTATCTCTCTCTCGCAGAGCCCGGCTGCCAAATTCCAAACGTCCAGCGATTGCTCCGACACGAAAGATGCCAGCACTGAAAGCAGTAGCTGGTTTTCACTGCCCCTTGGAACTACGTTCGCTGCCACACAGACATTCGCGTTCTGCAAAAGCTTTGGTTGGTAATGGGGCAACACTGTGTATGTCTCTCTCGCACAGCCCGGCAGCCATATTCGAAATGTCTAGCTATTGCTCCCACACAAAAGCTGCCAGCATGTAAAGGTGTAGCTGGTTTTCACTGCCCCTTGGAACTGCATTCGCTGCCACACAGACATTCGCGTTCTGCAGAAGCCTTGGTTGGTAATGGGGCAACACTGTGTATCTCTCTCTTGCAGAGCCCAGCAGCCAAATTCGAAATGTCCAGCGATTGCTCCCACACGAAAGCTGCCAGCACGGAAAGATATAGCTGGTTTTCACTGCCCCTTGGAACTGCATTCGCTGCCACACAGACATTCGCGTTCTGCAAAAGCTTTGGTTGGTAATGGGGCAACACTCTGTATCTCTCTCTCGCAGAGCACGGCTGCCAAATTCCAAACGTCCAGCGATTGCGTACACACGAAAGCTGCCAGCACTGAAAGCTGTAGCTGGTTTTCACTGCCCCTTGGAACTACGTTCACTGCCACACAGACATTCGCGTTCTGCAAAAGCTTTGGTTGGTAATGGGGCAACACTCTGTATCTCTCTCTCGCAGAGCCCGGCTGCCAAAATCGAAACGTCCAGCGATTGCTCCCACACGAAAGCTGCCAGCAAAGAAAGCTGTAGCTGGTTTTCACTGCCCCTTGGAACTGCATTCGCTGCCACACAGACATTCGCGTTCTGCAGAAGCTTTGGTTGGTAATGGGGCAACACTGTGTATCTCTCTCTTGCAGAGCCCGGCAGCCAAATTCGAAATGTCCAGCGATTGCTCCCACACGAAAGCTGCCAGCACGGAAAGATATAGCTGGTTTTCACTGCCCCTTGGAACTGCATTCGCTGCCACACAGACATTCGCGTTCTGCAAAAGCTTTGGTTGGTAATGGGGCAACACTCTGTATCTCTCTCTCGCAGAGCCCGGCTGCCAAATTCCAAACATCCAGCGATTGCGTACACACGAAAGCTGCCAACACTGAAAGCTGTAGCTGGTTTTCACTGCCCCTTGGAACTACGTTCACTGCCACACAGACATTCGCGTTCTGCAAAAGCTTTGGTTGGTAATGGGGCAACACTGTGTATGTCTCTCTCGCACAGCCCGGCAGCCATATTCGAAATGTCTAGCTATTGCTCCCACACAAAAGCTGCCAGCATGTAAAGCTGTAGCTGGTTTTCACTGCCCCTTGGAACTGCATTCGCTGCCACACAGACATTCGCGTTCTGCAAAAGCTTTTTTTGGTAATGGGGCAACACTCTGTATCTCTCTCTCGCAGAGCCCGGCAGCCAAATTAGAAACGTCCAGCGATTGCTCCCAAAAGAAAGCTGCCAGCACGGAAAGCTGTAGCTGGTTTTCACTGCCCCTTGGAACTGCATTCGCTGCCACACAGACATTCGCGTTCTGCAGAACTTTGGTTGGTAATGGGGCAACACTGTGTATCTCTCTCTTGCAGAGCCCGGCAGCCAAATTCGAAACGTCCAGCGATTGCTCCCACACGAAAGCTGCCAGCAAAGAAAGCTGTAGCTGGTTTTCACTGCCCCTTGGAACTGCATTCGCTGCCACACAGACATTCGCGTTCTGCAAAAGCTTTGGTTGGTAATGGGGCAACACTGTGTATCTCTCTCTCGCAGAGCCCGGCTGCCAAATTCCAAACGTCCAGCGATTGCGTACACACGAAAGCTGCCAGCACAGAAAGCTGTAGCTGGTTTTCACTGCCCCTTGGAACTGCATTCGCTGCCACACAGACATTCGCGTTCTGCAGAAGCTTTGGTTGGTAATGGGGCAACACTCTTTATCTCTCTCTCGCACAGCCCGGCAGCCAAATTCGACACGTCCAACGATTGCTCCCAAACGAAACCTGCCAGCACGGAAAGATATAGCTGGTTTTCACTGCCCCTTGGAACTGCATTCGCTGCCACACAGACATTCGCCTTCTACAAAAGCTTTGGTTGGTAATGGGGCAACACTCTGTATCTCTCTCTCGCAGAGCCCGGCTGCCAAATTCCAAACGTCCAGCGATTGCTCCGACACGAAAGATGCCAGCACTGAAAGCAGTAGCTGGTTTTCACTGCCCCTTGGAACTACGTTCGCTGCCACACAGACATTCGCGTTCTGCAAAAGCTTTGGTTGGTAATGGGGCAACACTGTGTATGTCTCTCTCGCACAGCCCGGCAGCCAAATTCGAAATGTCTAGCTATTGCTCCCACACAAAAGCTGCCAGCATGTAAAGGTGTAGCTGGTTTTCACTGCCCCTTGGAACTGCATTCGCTGCCACACAGACATTCGCGTTCTGCAAAAGCTTTGGTTGGTAATGGGGCAACACTGTTTATCTCTCTCTCGCAGAGCCCGGCAGCCAAATTCGAAATGTCCAGCGATTGCTCCCACACGAAAGCTGCCAGCACGGAAAGATATAGCTGGTTTTCACTGCCCCTTGGAACTGCATTCGCTGCCACACAGACATTCGCGTTCTGCAAAAGCTTTGGTTGGTAATGGGGCAACACTGTGTATCTCTCTCTCGCAGAGCACGGCTGCCAAATTCCAAACGTCCAGCGATTGTGTACACACGAAAGCTGCCAGCACTGAAAGCTGTAGCTGGTTTTCACTGCCCCTTGGAACTACGTTCACTGCCACACAGACATTCGCGTTCTGCAAAAGCTTTGGTTGGTAATGGGGCAACACTCTGTATCTCTCTCTCGCAGAGCCCGGCTGCCAAAATCGAAACGTCCAGCGATTGCTCCCACACGAAAGCTGCCAGCAAAGAAAGCTGTAGCTGGTTTTCACTGCCCCTTGGAACTGCATTCGCTGCCACACAGACATTCGCGTTCTGCAGAAGCTTTGGTTGGTAATGGGGCAACACTCTGTATCTCTCTCTTGCAGAGCCCGGCAGCCAAATTCGAAATGTCCAGCGATTGCTCCCACACGAAAGCTGCCAGCACGGAAAGATATAGCTGGTTTTCACTGCCCCTTGGAACTGCATTCGCTGCCACACAGACATTCGCGTTCTGCAGAAGCTTTGGTTGGTAATGGGGCAACACTCTGTATCTCTCTCTCGCAGAGCCCGGCTGCCAAATTCCAAACGTCCAGCGATTGCTCCCACACGAAAGCTGCCAGCACGGAAAGATATAGCTGGTTTTCACTGCCCCTTGGAACTGCATTCGCTGCCACACAGACATTCCCGTTGTGCAAAAGCTTCGGTAGGTAATGGGGCAACACTCTGTATCTCTCTCTCGCAGAGCCCGGCTGCCAAATTCCAAACGTCCAGCGATTGCTCCGACACGAAAGATGCCAGCACAGAAAGCTGTAGCTGGTTTTCACTGCCCCTTGGATCTACGTTCACTGCCACACAGACATTCGCGTTCTGCAAAAGCTTTGGTTGGTAGTCGGGCAACACTGTGTATCTCTCTCTTGCAGAGCCCGGCAGCCAAATACCAAACGTCCAGCCACTGTGCCCAAACGAAAGATGCCAGCACTGAAAGCTGTAGCTGGTTTTCACTGCCCCTTGGATCTGCATTCGCTGCCACAAGGACATTCGCGTTCTGCAGAAGCTTTGGTTGGTAATCGGGCAACACTGTGTATCTCTCTCTCGCAGAGCCCGGCAGCCAAATTCGAAACGTCCAGCGATTGCTCCCAAACGAAAGCTGCCAGCATGGAAAGATATAGCTGGTTTTCACTGCTCCTTGGAACTACGTTCACTGCCACACAGACATTCGCCTTCTACAAAAGCTTTGCTTGGTAATGGGGAAACACTCTGTATCTCTCTCTCGCAGAGCCCGGCAGCCAAATTCCAAACGTCCAGCGATTGCTCCGACACGAAAGATGCCAGCACTGAAAGCAGTAGCTGCTTTTCACTGCCCCTTGGAACTACGTTCGCTGCCACACAGACATTCGAGTTCTGCAAAATCTTTGGTTGGTAATGGGGCAACAGTCTGTATCTCTCTCTCGCACAGCCCGGCAGCCAAATTCGAAATGTCCAGCGATTGCTCCCACACGAAAGCTGCCAGCACGGAAAGATATAGCTGGTTTTCACTGCCCGTTGGAACTGCATTCGCTGCCACACAGACATTCGCGTTCTGCAAAAGCTTTAGTTGGTAATGGGGCAACACTCTGTATCTCTCTCTCGCAGATCCCGGCTGTCAAATTCCAAACGTCCAGCGATTGCGTACACACGAAAGCTGCCAACACTGAAAGCTGTAGCTGGTTTTCACTGCCCCTTGGAACTGCATTCGCTGCCACACAGACATTCGCGTTCTGCAAAAGCTTTTTTTGGTAATGGGGCAACACTCTGTATCTCTCTCTCGCAGAGCCCGGCAGCCAAATTAGAAACGTCCAGCGATTGCTCCCAAACGAAAGCTGCCAGCACGGAAAGCTGTAGCTGGTTTTCACTGCCCCTTGGAACTGCATTCGCTGCCACACAGACATTCGCGTTCTGCAGAACTTTGGTTGGTAATGGGGCAACACTGTGTATCTCTCTCTTGCAGAGCCCGGCAGCCAAATTCGAAACGTCCAGCGATTGCTCCCACACGAAAGCTGCCAGCAAAGAAAGCTGTAGCTGGTTTTCACTGCCCCTTGGAACTGCATTCGCTGCCACACAGACATTCGCGTTCTGCAAAAGCTTTGGTTGGTAATGGGGCAACACTGTGTATCTCTCTCTCGCAGAGCCCGGCTGCCAAATTCCAAACGTCCAGCGATTGCGTACACACGAAAGCTGCCAGCACAGAAAGCTGTAGCTGGTTTTCACTGCCCCTTGGAACTGCATTCGCTGCCACACAGACATTCGCGTTCTGCAGAAGCTTTGGTTGGTAATGGGGCAACACTCTTTATCTCTCTCTCGCACAGCCCGGCAGCCAAATTCGACACGTCCAACGATTGCTCCCAAACGAAACCTGCCAGCACGGAAAGATATAGCTGGTTTTCACTGCCCCTTGGAACTGCATTCGCTGCCACACAGACATTCGCCTTCTACAAAAGCTTTGGTTGGTAATGGGGCAACACTCTGTATCTCTCTCTCGCAGAGCCCGGCTGCCAAATTCCAAACGTCCAGCGATTGCTCCGACACGAAAGATGCCAGCACTGAAAGCAGTAGCTGGTTTTCACTGCCCCTTGGAACTACGTTCGCTGCCACACAGACATTCGCGTTCTGCAAAAGCTTTGGTTGGTAATGGGGCAACACTGTGTATGTCTCTCTCGCACAGCCCGGCAGCCAAATTCGAAATGTCTAGCTATTGCTCCCACACAAAAGCTGCCAGCATGTAAAGGTGTAGCTGGTTTTCACTGCCCCTTGGAACTGCATTCGCTGCCACACAGACATTCGCGTTCTGCAAAAGCTTTGGTTGGTAATGGGGCAACACTGTTTATCTCTCTCTCGCAGAGCCCGGCAGCCAAATTCGAAATGTCCAGCGATTGCTCCCACACGAAAGCTGCCAGCACGGAAAGATATAGCTGGTTTTCACTGCCCCTTGGAACTGCATTCGCTGCCACACAGACATTCGCGTTCTGCAAAAGCTTTGGTTGGTAATGGGGCAACACTGTGTATCTCTCTCTCGCAGAGCACGGCTGCCAAATTCCAAACGTCCAGCGATTGTGTACACACGAAAGCTGCCAGCACTGAAAGCTGTAGCTGGTTTTCACTGCCCCTTGGAACTACGTTCACTGCCACACAGACATTCGCGTTCTGCAAAAGCTTTGGTTGGTAATGGGGCAACACTCTGTATCTCTCTCTCGCAGAGCCCGGCTGCCAAAATCGAAACGTCCAGCGATTGCTCCCACACGAAAGCTGCCAGCAAAGAAAGCTGTAGCTGGTTTTCACTGCCCCTTGGAACTGCATTCGCTGCCACACAGACATTCGCGTTCTGCAGAAGCTTTGGTTGGTAATGGGGCAACACTGTGTATCTCTCTCTTGCAGAGCCCGGCAGCCAAATTCGAAATGTCCAGCGATTGCTCCCACACGAAAGCTGCCAGCACGGAAAGATATAGCTGGTTTTCACTGCCCCTTGGAACTGCATTCGCTGCCACACAGACATTCGCGTTCTGCAGAAGCTTTGGTTGGTAATGGGGCAACACTCTGTATCTCTCTCTCGCAGAGCCCGGCTGCCAAATTCCAAACGTCCAGCGATTGCTCCCACACGAAAGCTGCCAGCACGGAAAGATATAGCTGGTTTTCACTGCCCCTTGGAACTGCATTCGCTGCCACACAGACATTCCCGTTGTGCAAAAGCTTCGGTAGGTAATGGGGCAACACTCTGTATCTCTCTCTCGCAGAGCCCGGCTGCCAAATTCCAAACGTCCAGCGATTGCTCCGACACGAAAGATGCCAGCACAGAAAGCTGTAGCTGGTTTTCACTGCCCCTTGGATCTACGTTCACTGCCACACAGACATTCGCGTTCTGCAAAAGCTTTGGTTGGTAGTCGGGCAACACTGTGTATCTCTCTCTTGCAGAGCCCGGCAGCCAAATACCAAACGTCCAGCCACTGTGCCCAAACGAAAGATGCCAGCACTGAAAGCTGTAGCTGGTTTTCACTGCCCCTTGGATCTGCATTCGCTGCCACAAGGACATTCGCGTTCTGCAGAAGCTTTGGTTGGTAATCGGGCAACACTGTGTATCTCTCTCTCGCAGAGCCCGGCAGCCAAATTCGAAACGTCCAGCGATTGCTCCCAAACGAAAGCTGCCAGCATGGAAAGATATAGCTGGTTTTCACTGCTCCTTGGAACTACGTTCACTGCCACACAGACATTCGCCTTCTACAAAAGCTTTGCTTGGTAATGGGGAAACACTCTGTATCTCTCTCTCGCAGAGCCCGGCAGCCAAATTCCAAACGTCCAGCGATTGCTCCGACACGAAAGATGCCAGCACTGAAAGCAGTAGCTGCTTTTCACTGCCCCTTGGAACTACGTTCGCTGCCACACAGACATTCGAGTTCTGCAAAATCTTTGGTTGGTAATGGGGCAACACTCTGTATCTCTCTCTCGCACAGCCCGGCAGCCAAATTCGAAATGTCCAGCGATTGCTCCCACACGAAAGCTGCCAGCACGGAAAGATATAGCTGGTTTTCACTGCCCGTTGGAACTGCATTCGCTGCCACACAGACATTCGCGTTCTGCAAAAGCTTTAGTTGGTAATGGGGCAACACTCTGTATCTCTCTCTCGCAGATCCCGGCTGTCAAATTCCAAACGTCCAGCGATTGCGTACACACGAAAGCTGCCAACACTGAAAGCTGTAGCTGGTTTTCACTGCCCCTTGGAACTGCATTCGCTGCCACACAGACATTCGCATTCTGCAAAAGCTTTGGTTGGTAATGGGGCAACACTGTGTATCTCTCTCTCGCACAGCCCGGCAGCCAAATTCGAAACGTCCAACGATTGCTCCCAAACGAAAGCTGCCAGCACGGAAAGCTGTAGCTGGTTTTCACTGCCCCTTGGAACTGCATTCGCTGCCACACAGACATTCGCGTTCTGCAGAATCTTTGGTTGGTAATGGGGCAACACTGTGTATCTCTCTCTCGCAGAGCCCGGCAGCCAAATTCGAAACGTCCAGCGATTGCTCCCAAACGAAAGCTGCCAGCACGGAAAGCTGTAGCTGGTTTTCACTGCCCCTTGGAACTGCATTCGCTGCCACACAGACATTCGCGTTCTGCAAAAGCTTTGGTTGGTAATGGTGCAACACTGTGTATCTCTCTCTTGCAGAGCCCGGCAGCCAAATTCGAAATGTCCAGCGATTGCTCCCACACGAAAGCTGCCAGCACGGAAAGACATAGCTGGTTTTCACTGCCCCTTGGAACTGCATTCGCTGCCACACAGACATTCGCGTTCTGCAAAAGCTTTGGTTGGTAATGGGGCAACACTCTGTATCTCTCTCTCGCAGAGCCCGGCTGCCAAATTCCAAACGTCCAGCGATTGCGTACACACGAAAGCTGCCAACACTGAAAGCTGTAGCTGGTTTTCACTGCCCCTTGGAACTACGTTCACTGCCACACAGACATTCGCGTTCTGCAAAAGCTTTGGTTGGTAATGGGGCAACACTCTGTATCTCTCCCTCGCAGAGCCCGGCTGCCAAATTCCAAACGTCCAGCGATTGCTCCGACACGAAAGATGCCAGCACAGAAAGCTGTAGCTGGTTTTCACTGCCCCTTGGATCTACGTTCACTGCCACACAGACATTCGCGTTCTGCAAAAGCTTTGGTTGGTAATGGGGAAACACTCTGTATCTCTCTCTCGCAGAGCCCGGCAGCCAAATACCAAACGTCCAGCCACTGTGCCCAAACGAAAGATGCCAGCACTGAAAGCTGTAGCTGGTTTTCACTGCCCCTTGGATCTGCATTCGCTGCCACAAGGACATTCGCGTTCTGCAGAAGCTTTGGTTGGTAATCGGGCAACACTGTGTATCTCTCTCTCGCAGAGCCCGGCAGCCAAATTCGAAACGTCCAGCGATTGCTCCCAAACGAAAGCTGCCAGCATGGAAAGACATAGCTGGTTTTCACTGCTCCTTGGAACTACGTTCACTGCCACACAGACATTCGCCTTCTACAAAAGCTTTGCTTGGTAATGGGGAAACACTCTGTATCTCTCTCTCGCAGAGCCCGGCAGCCAAATTCCAAACGTCCAGCGATTGCTCCGACACGAAAGATGCCAGCACTGAAAGCAGTAGCTGCTTTTCACTGCCCCTTGGAACTACGTTCGCTGCCACACAGACATTCGAGTTCTGCAAAATCTTTGGTTGGTAATGGGGCAACACTCTGTATCTCTCTCTCGCACAGCCCGGCAGCCAAATTCGAAATGTCCAGCGATTGCTCCCACACGAAAGCTGCCAGCACGGAAAGATATAGCTGGTTTTCACTGCCCGTTGGAACTGCATTCGCTGCCACACAGACATTCGCGTTCTGCAAAAGCTTTAGTTGGTAATGGGGCAACACTCTGTATCTCTCTCTCGCAGATCCCGGCTGTCAAATTCCAAACGTCCAGCGATTGCGTACACACGAAACCTGCCAACACTGAAAGCTGTAGCTGGTTTTCACTGCCCCTTGGAACTACATTCGCTGCCACACAGACATTCGCGTTCTGCAAAAGCTTTTTTTGGTAATGGGGCAACACTCTGTATCTCTCTCTCGCAGAGCCCAGCAGCCAAATTCGAAACGTCCAGCGATTGCTCCCAAACGAAAGCTGCCAGCACGGAAAGCTGTAGCTGGTTTTCACTGCCCCTTGGAACTGCATTCGCTGCCACACAGACATTCGCGTTCTGCAGAAGCTTTGGTTGGTAATGGGGCAACACTGTGTATCTCTCTCTTGCAGAGCCCGGCAGCCAAATTGAAATGTCCAGCGATTGCTCCCACACGAAAGCTGCCAGCACGGAAAGACATAGCTGGTTTTCACTGCCCCTTGGAACTGCATTCGCTGCCACACAGACATTCGCGTTCTGCAAAAGCTTTGGTTGGTAATGGGGCAACACTGTGTATCTCTCTCTCGCAGAGCCCGGCTGCCAAATTCCAAACGTCCAGCGATTGCGTACACACGAAAGCTGCCAACACTGAAAGCTGTAGCTGGTTTTCACTGCCCCTTGGAACTACGTTCACTGCCACACAGACATTCGCGTTCTGCAAAAGCTTTGGTTGGTAATGGGGCAACACTCTGTATCTCTCTCTCGCAGAGCCCGGCTGCTAAATTCGAAACGTCCAGCGATTTCTCCCAAACGAAAGCTGCCAGCACAGAAAGCTGTAGCTGGTTTTCACTGCCCCTTGGAACTGCATTCGCTGCCACACAGACATTCGCATTCTGCAGAAGCTTTGGTTGGTAATGGGGCAACACTCTTTATCTCTCTCTCGCACAGCCCGGCAGCCAAATTCGACACGTCCAGCGATTGCTCCCAAACGAAAGCTGCCAGCATGGAAAGATATAGCTGGTTTTCACTGCCCCTTGGAACTGCATTCGCTGCCACACAGACATTCGCCTTCTACAAAAGCTTTGGTTGGTAATGGGGCAACACTGTGTATCTCTCTCTCGCAGAGCCCGGCTGCCAAATTCCAAACGTCCAGCGATTGCTCCGACACGAAAGATGCCAGCACTGAAAGCAGTAGCTGGTTTTCACTGCCCCTTGGAACTACGTTCGCTGCCACACAGACATTCGCGTTCTGCAAAAGCTTTGGTTGGTAATGGGGCAACACTGTGTATGTCTCTCTCGCACAGCCCGGCAGCCATATTCGAAATGTCTAGCTATTGCTCCCACACAAAAGCTGCCAGCATGTAAAGGTGTAGCTGGTTTTCACTGCCCCTTGGAACTGCATTCGCTGCCACACAGACATTCGCGTTCTGCAGAAGCCTTGGTTGGTAATGGGGCAACACTGTGTATCTCTCTCTTGCAGAGCCCAGCAGCCAAATTCGAAATGTCCAGCGATTGCTCCCACACGAAAGCTGCCAGCACGGAAAGATATAGCTGGTTTTCACTGCCCCTTGGAACTGCATTCGCTGCCACACAGACATTCGCGTTCTGCAAAAGCTTTGGTTGGTAATGGGGCAACACTCTGTATCTCTCTCTCGCAGAGCACGGCTGCCAAATTCCAAACGTCCAGCGATTGCGTACACACGAAAGCTGCCAGCACTGAAAGCTGTAGCTGGTTTTCACTGCCCCTTGGAACTACGTTCACTGCCACACAGACATTCGCGTTCTGCAAAAGCTTTGGTTGGTAATGGGGCAACACTCTGTATCTCTCTCTCGCAGAGCCCGGCTGCCAAAATCGAAACGTCCAGCGATTGCTCCCACACGAAAGCTGCCAGCAAAGAAAGCTGTAGCTGGTTTTCACTGCCCCTTGGAACTGCATTCGCTGCCACACAGACATTCGCGTTCTGCAGAAGCTTTGGTTGGTAATGGGGCAACACTGTGTATCTCTCTCTTGCAGAGCCCGGCAGCCAAATTCGAAATGTCCAGCGATTGCTCCCACACGAAAGCTGCCAGCACGGAAAGATATAGCTGGTTTTCACTGCCCCTTGGAACTGCATTCGCTGCCACACAGACATTCGCGTTCTGCAAAAGCTTTGGTTGGTAATGGGGCAACACTCTGTATCTCTCTCTCGCAGAGCCCGGCTGCCAAATTCCAAACATCCAGCGATTGCGTACACACGAAAGCTGCCAACACTGAAAGCTGTAGCTGGTTTTCACTGCCCCTTGGAACTACGTTCACTGCCACACAGACATTCGCGTTCTGCAAAAGCTTTGGTTGGTAATGGGGCAACACTCTGTATCTCTCACTCGCAGAGCCCGGCTGCCAAATTCCAAACGTCCAGCGATTGCTCCGACACGAAAGATGCCAGCACTGAAAGCAGTAGCTGGTTTTCACTGCCCCTTGGAACTACGTTCGCTGCCACACAGACATTCGCGTTCTGCAAAAGGTTTGGTTGGTAATGGGGCAACACTGTGTATGTCTCTCTCGCACAGCCCGGCAGCCAAATTCGAAATGTCTAGCTATTGCTCCCACACAAAAGCTGCCAGCATGTAAAGGTGTAGCTGGTTTTCACTGCCCCTTGGAACTGCATTCGCTGCCACACAGACATTCGCGTTCTGCAGAAGCCTTGGTTGGTAATGGGGCAACACTGTGTATCTCTCTCTTGCAGAGCCCAGCAGCCAAATTCGAAATGTCCAGCGATTGCTCCCACACGAAAGCTGCCAGCACGGAAAGATATAGCTGGTTTTCACTGCCCCTTGGAACTGCATTCGCTGCCACACAGACATTCGCGTTCTGCAAAAGCTTTGGTTGGTAATGGGGCAACACTCTGTATCTCTCTCTCGCAGAGCACGGCTGCCAAATTCCAAACGTCCAGCGATTGCGTACACACGAAAGCTGCCAGCACTGAAAGCTGTAGCTGGTTTTCACTGCCCCTTGGAACTACGTTCACTGCCACACAGACATTCGCGTTCTGCAAAAGCTTTGGTTGGTAATGGGGCAACACTCTGTATCTCTCTCTCGCAGAGCCCGGCTGCCAAAATCGAAACGTCCAGCGATTGCTCCCACACGAAAGCTGCCAGCAAAGAAAGCTGTAGCTGGTTTTCACTGCCCCTTGGAACTGCATTCGCTGCCACACAGACATTCGCGTTCTGCAGAAGCTTTGGTTGGTAATGGGGCAACACTGTGTATCTCTCTCTTGCAGAGCCCGGCAGCCAAATTCGAAATGTCCAGCGATTGCTCCCACACGAAAGCTGCCAGCACGGAAAGATATAGCTGGTTTTCACTGCCCCTTGGAACTGCATTCGCTGCCACACAGACATTCGCGTTCTGCAAAAGCTTTGGTTGGTAATGGGGCAACACTCTGTATCTCTCTCTCGCAGAGCCCGGCTGCCAAATTCCAAACATCCAGCGATTGCGTACACACGAAAGCTGCCAACACTGAAAGCTGTAGCTGGTTTTCACTGCCCCTTGGAACTACGTTCACTGCCACACAGACATTCGCGTTCTGCAAAAGCTTTGGTTGGTAATGGGGCAACACTGTGTATGTCTCTCTCGCACAGCCCGGCAGCCATATTCGAAATGTCTAGCTATTGCTCCCACACAAAAGCTGCCAGCATGTAAAGCTGTAGCTGGTTTTCACTGCCCCTTGGAACTGCATTCGCTGCCACACAGACATTCGCGTTCTGCAAAAGCTTTTTTTGGTAATGGGGCAACACTCTGTATCTCTCTCTCGCAGAGCCCGGCAGCCAAATTAGAAACGTCCAGCGATTGCTCCCAAAAGAAAGCTGCCAGCACGGAAAGCTGTAGCTGGTTTTCACTGCCCCTTGGAACTGCATTCGCTGCCACACAGACATTCGCGTTCTGCAGAACTTTGGTTGGTAATGGGGCAACACTGTGTATCTCTCTCTTGCAGAGCCCGGCAGCCAAATTCGAAACGTCCAGCGATTGCTCCCACACGAAAGCTGCCAGCAAAGAAAGCTGTAGCTGGTTTTCACTGCCCCTTGGAACTGCATTCGCTGCCACACAGACATTCGCGTTCTGCAAAAGCTTTGGTTGGTAATGGGGCAACACTGTGTATCTCTCTCTCGCAGAGCCCGGCTGCCAAATTCCAAACGTCCAGCGATTGCGTACACACGAAAGCTGCCAGCACAGAAAGCTGTAGCTGGTTTTCACTGCCCCTTGGAACTGCATTCGCTGCCACACAGACATTCGCGTTCTGCAGAAGCTTTGGTTGGTAATGGGGCAACACTCTTTATCTCTCTCTCGCACAGCCCGGCAGCCAAATTCGACACGTCCAACGATTGCTCCCAAACGAAACCTGCCAGCACGGAAAGATATAGCTGGTTTTCACTGCCCCTTGGAACTGCATTCGCTGCCACACAGACATTCGCCTTCTACAAAAGCTTTGGTTGGTAATGGGGCAACACTCTGTATCTCTCTCTCGCAGAGCCCGGCTGCCAAATTCCAAACGTCCAGCGATTGCTCCGACACGAAAGATGCCAGCACTGAAAGCAGTAGCTGGTTTTCACTGCCCCTTGGAACTACGTTCGCTGCCACACAGACATTCGCGTTCTGCAAAAGCTTTGGTTGGTAATGGGGCAACACTGTGTATGTCTCTCTCGCACAGCCCGGCAGCCAAATTCGAAATGTCTAGCTATTGCTCCCACACAAAAGCTGCCAGCATGTAAAGGTGTAGCTGGTTTTCACTGCCCCTTGGAACTGCATTCGCTGCCACACAGACATTCGCGTTCTGCAAAAGCTTTGGTTGGTAATGGGGCAACACTGTTTATCTCTCTCTCGCAGAGCCCGGCAGCCAAATTCGAAATGTCCAGCGATTGCTCCCACACGAAAGCTGCCAGCACGGAAAGATATAGCTGGTTTTCACTGCCCCTTGGAACTGCATTCGCTGCCACACAGACATTCGCGTTCTGCAAAAGCTTTGGTTGGTAATGGGGCAACACTGTGTATCTCTCTCTCGCAGAGCACGGCTGCCAAATTCCAAACGTCCAGCGATTGTGTACACACGAAAGCTGCCAGCACTGAAAGCTGTAGCTGGTTTTCACTGCCCCTTGGAACTACGTTCACTGCCACACAGACATTCGCGTTCTGCAAAAGCTTTGGTTGGTAATGGGGCAACACTCTGTATCTCTCTCTCGCAGAGCCCGGCTGCCAAAATCGAAACGTCCAGCGATTGCTCCCACACGAAAGCTGCCAGCAAAGAAAGCTGTAGCTGGTTTTCACTGCCCCTTGGAACTGCATTCGCTGCCACACAGACATTCGCGTTCTGCAGAAGCTTTGGTTGGTAATGGGGCAACACTCTGTATCTCTCTCTTGCAGAGCCCGGCAGCCAAATTCGAAATGTCCAGCGATTGCTCCCACACGAAAGCTGCCAGCACGGAAAGATATAGCTGGTTTTCACTGCCCCTTGGAACTGCATTCGCTGCCACACAGACATTCGCGTTCTGCAGAAGCTTTGGTTGGTAATGGGGCAACACTCTGTATCTCTCTCTCGCAGAGCCCGGCTGCCAAATTCCAAACGTCCAGCGATTGCTCCCACACGAAAGCTGCCAGCACGGAAAGATATAGCTGGTTTTCACTGCCCCTTGGAACTGCATTCGCTGCCACACAGACATTCCCGTTGTGCAAAAGCTTCGGTAGGTAATGGGGCAACACTCTGTATCTCTCTCTCGCAGAGCCCGGCTGCCAAATTCCAAACGTCCAGCGATTGCTCCGACACGAAAGATGCCAGCACAGAAAGCTGTAGCTGGTTTTCACTGCCCCTTGGATCTACGTTCACTGCCACACAGACATTCGCGTTCTGCAAAAGCTTTGGTTGGTAGTCGGGCAACACTGTGTATCTCTCTCTTGCAGAGCCCGGCAGCCAAATACCAAACGTCCAGCCACTGTGCCCAAACGAAAGATGCCAGCACTGAAAGCTGTAGCTGGTTTTCACTGCCCCTTGGATCTGCATTCGCTGCCACAAGGACATTCGCGTTCTGCAGAAGCTTTGGTTGGTAATCGGGCAACACTGTGTATCTCTCTCTCGCAGAGCCCGGCAGCCAAATTCGAAACGTCCAGCGATTGCTCCCAAACGAAAGCTGCCAGCATGGAAAGATATAGCTGGTTTTCACTGCTCCTTGGAACTACGTTCACTGCCACACAGACATTCGCCTTCTACAAAAGCTTTGCTTGGTAATGGGGAAACACTCTGTATCTCTCTCTCGCAGAGCCCGGCAGCCAAATTCCAAACGTCCAGCGATTGCTCCGACACGAAAGATGCCAGCACTGAAAGCAGTAGCTGCTTTTCACTGCCCCTTGGAACTACGTTCGCTGCCACACAGACATTCGAGTTCTGCAAAATCTTTGGTTGGTAATGGGGCAACAGTCTGTATCTCTCTCTCGCACAGCCCGGCAGCCAAATTCGAAATGTCCAGCGATTGCTCCCACACGAAAGCTGCCAGCACGGAAAGATATAGCTGGTTTTCACTGCCCGTTGGAACTGCATTCGCTGCCACACAGACATTCGCGTTCTGCAAAAGCTTTAGTTGGTAATGGGGCAACACTCTGTATCTCTCTCTCGCAGATCCCGGCTGTCAAATTCCAAACGTCCAGCGATTGCGTACACACGAAAGCTGCCAACACTGAAAGCTGTAGCTGGTTTTCACTGCCCCTTGGAACTGCATTCGCTGCCACACAGACATTCGCGTTCTGCAAAAGCTTTTTTTGGTAATGGGGCAACACTCTGTATCTCTCTCTCGCAGAGCCCGGCAGCCAAATTAGAAACGTCCAGCGATTGCTCCCAAACGAAAGCTGCCAGCACGGAAAGCTGTAGCTGGTTTTCACTGCCCCTTGGAACTGCATTCGCTGCCACACAGACATTCGCGTTCTGCAGAACTTTGGTTGGTAATGGGGCAACACTGTGTATCTCTCTCTTGCAGAGCCCGGCAGCCAAATTCGAAACGTCCAGCGATTGCTCCCACACGAAAGCTGCCAGCAAAGAAAGCTGTAGCTGGTTTTCACTGCCCCTTGGAACTGCATTCGCTGCCACACAGACATTCGCGTTCTGCAAAAGCTTTGGTTGGTAATGGGGCAACACTGTGTATCTCTCTCTCGCAGAGCCCGGCTGCCAAATTCCAAACGTCCAGCGATTGCGTACACACGAAAGCTGCCAGCACAGAAAGCTGTAGCTGGTTTTCACTGCCCCTTGGAACTGCATTCGCTGCCACACAGACATTCGCGTTCTGCAGAAGCTTTGGTTGGTAATGGGGCAACACTCTTTATCTCTCTCTCGCACAGCCCGGCAGCCAAATTCGACACGTCCAACGATTGCTCCCAAACGAAACCTGCCAGCACGGAAAGATATAGCTGGTTTTCACTGCCCCTTGGAACTGCATTCGCTGCCACACAGACATTCGCCTTCTACAAAAGCTTTGGTTGGTAATGGGGCAACACTCTGTATCTCTCTCTCGCAGAGCCCGGCTGCCAAATTCCAAACGTCCAGCGATTGCTCCGACACGAAAGATGCCAGCACTGAAAGCAGTAGCTGGTTTTCACTGCCCCTTGGAACTACGTTCGCTGCCACACAGACATTCGCGTTCTGCAAAAGCTTTGGTTGGTAATGGGGCAACACTGTGTATGTCTCTCTCGCACAGCCCGGCAGCCAAATTCGAAATGTCTAGCTATTGCTCCCACACAAAAGCTGCCAGCATGTAAAGGTGTAGCTGGTTTTCACTGCCCCTTGGAACTGCATTCGCTGCCACACAGACATTCGCGTTCTGCAAAAGCTTTGGTTGGTAATGGGGCAACACTGTTTATCTCTCTCTCGCAGAGCCCGGCAGCCAAATTCGAAATGTCCAGCGATTGCTCCCACACGAAAGCTGCCAGCACGGAAAGATATAGCTGGTTTTCACTGCCCCTTGGAACTGCATTCGCTGCCACACAGACATTCGCGTTCTGCAAAAGCTTTGGTTGGTAATGGGGCAACACTGTGTATCTCTCTCTCGCAGAGCACGGCTGCCAAATTCCAAACGTCCAGCGATTGTGTACACACGAAAGCTGCCAGCACTGAAAGCTGTAGCTGGTTTTCACTGCCCCTTGGAACTACGTTCACTGCCACACAGACATTCGCGTTCTGCAAAAGCTTTGGTTGGTAATGGGGCAACACTCTGTATCTCTCTCTCGCAGAGCCCGGCTGCCAAAATCGAAACGTCCAGCGATTGCTCCCACACGAAAGCTGCCAGCAAAGAAAGCTGTAGCTGGTTTTCACTGCCCCTTGGAACTGCATTCGCTGCCACACAGACATTCGCGTTCTGCAGAAGCTTTGGTTGGTAATGGGGCAACACTGTGTATCTCTCTCTTGCAGAGCCCGGCAGCCAAATTCGAAATGTCCAGCGATTGCTCCCACACGAAAGCTGCCAGCACGGAAAGATATAGCTGGTTTTCACTGCCCCTTGGAACTGCATTCGCTGCCACACAGACATTCGCGTTCTGCAGAAGCTTTGGTTGGTAATGGGGCAACACTCTGTATCTCTCTCTCGCAGAGCCCGGCTGCCAAATTCCAAACGTCCAGCGATTGCTCCCACACGAAAGCTGCCAGCACGGAAAGATATAGCTGGTTTTCACTGCCCCTTGGAACTGCATTCGCTGCCACACAGACATTCCCGTTGTGCAAAAGCTTCGGTAGGTAATGGGGCAACACTCTGTATCTCTCTCTCGCAGAGCCCGGCTGCCAAATTCCAAACGTCCAGCGATTGCTCCGACACGAAAGATGCCAGCACAGAAAGCTGTAGCTGGTTTTCACTGCCCCTTGGATCTACGTTCACTGCCACACAGACATTCGCGTTCTGCAAAAGCTTTGGTTGGTAGTCGGGCAACACTGTGTATCTCTCTCTTGCAGAGCCCGGCAGCCAAATACCAAACGTCCAGCCACTGTGCCCAAACGAAAGATGCCAGCACTGAAAGCTGTAGCTGGTTTTCACTGCCCCTTGGATCTGCATTCGCTGCCACAAGGACATTCGCGTTCTGCAGAAGCTTTGGTTGGTAATCGGGCAACACTGTGTATCTCTCTCTCGCAGAGCCCGGCAGCCAAATTCGAAACGTCCAGCGATTGCTCCCAAACGAAAGCTGCCAGCATGGAAAGATATAGCTGGTTTTCACTGCTCCTTGGAACTACGTTCACTGCCACACAGACATTCGCCTTCTACAAAAGCTTTGCTTGGTAATGGGGAAACACTCTGTATCTCTCTCTCGCAGAGCCCGGCAGCCAAATTCCAAACGTCCAGCGATTGCTCCGACACGAAAGATGCCAGCACTGAAAGCAGTAGCTGCTTTTCACTGCCCCTTGGAACTACGTTCGCTGCCACACAGACATTCGAGTTCTGCAAAATCTTTGGTTGGTAATGGGGCAACACTCTGTATCTCTCTCTCGCACAGCCCGGCAGCCAAATTCGAAATGTCCAGCGATTGCTCCCACACGAAAGCTGCCAGCACGGAAAGATATAGCTGGTTTTCACTGCCCGTTGGAACTGCATTCGCTGCCACACAGACATTCGCGTTCTGCAAAAGCTTTAGTTGGTAATGGGGCAACACTCTGTATCTCTCTCTCGCAGATCCCGGCTGTCAAATTCCAAACGTCCAGCGATTGCGTACACACGAAAGCTGCCAACACTGAAAGCTGTAGCTGGTTTTCACTGCCCCTTGGAACTGCATTCGCTGCCACACAGACATTCGCATTCTGCAAAAGCTTTGGTTGGTAATGGGGCAACACTGTGTATCTCTCTCTCGCACAGCCCGGCAGCCAAATTCGAAACGTCCAACGATTGCTCCCAAACGAAAGCTGCCAGCACGGAAAGCTGTAGCTGGTTTTCACTGCCCCTTGGAACTGCATTCGCTGCCACACAGACATTCGCGTTCTGCAGAATCTTTGGTTGGTAATGGGGCAACACTGTGTATCTCTCTCTCGCAGAGCCCGGCAGCCAAATTCGAAACGTCCAGCGATTGCTCCCAAACGAAAGCTGCCAGCACGGAAAGCTGTAGCTGGTTTTCACTGCCCCTTGGAACTGCATTCGCTGCCACACAGACATTCGCGTTCTGCAAAAGCTTTGGTTGGTAATGGTGCAACACTGTGTATCTCTCTCTTGCAGAGCCCGGCAGCCAAATTCGAAATGTCCAGCGATTGCTCCCACACGAAAGCTGCCAGCACGGAAAGACATAGCTGGTTTTCACTGCCCCTTGGAACTGCATTCGCTGCCACACAGACATTCGCGTTCTGCAAAAGCTTTGGTTGGTAATGGGGCAACACTCTGTATCTCTCTCTCGCAGAGCCCGGCTGCCAAATTCCAAACGTCCAGCGATTGCGTACACACGAAAGCTGCCAACACTGAAAGCTGTAGCTGGTTTTCACTGCCCCTTGGAACTACGTTCACTGCCACACAGACATTCGCGTTCTGCAAAAGCTTTGGTTGGTAATGGGGCAACACTCTGTATCTCTCCCTCGCAGAGCCCGGCTGCCAAATTCCAAACGTCCAGCGATTGCTCCGACACGAAAGATGCCAGCACAGAAAGCTGTAGCTGGTTTTCACTGCCCCTTGGATCTACGTTCACTGCCACACAGACATTCGCGTTCTGCAAAAGCTTTGGTTGGTAATGGGGAAACACTCTGTATCTCTCTCTCGCAGAGCCCGGCAGCCAAATACCAAACGTCCAGCCACTGTGCCCAAACGAAAGATGCCAGCACTGAAAGCTGTAGCTGGTTTTCACTGCCCCTTGGATCTGCATTCGCTGCCACAAGGACATTCGCGTTCTGCAGAAGCTTTGGTTGGTAATCGGGCAACACTGTGTATCTCTCTCTCGCAGAGCCCGGCAGCCAAATTCGAAACGTCCAGCGATTGCTCCCAAACGAAAGCTGCCAGCATGGAAAGACATAGCTGGTTTTCACTGCTCCTTGGAACTACGTTCACTGCCACACAGACATTCGCCTTCTACAAAAGCTTTGCTTGGTAATGGGGAAACACTCTGTATCTCTCTCTCGCAGAGCCCGGCAGCCAAATTCCAAACGTCCAGCGATTGCTCCGACACGAAAGATGCCAGCACTGAAAGCAGTAGCTGCTTTTCACTGCCCCTTGGAACTACGTTCGCTGCCACACAGACATTCGAGTTCTGCAAAATCTTTGGTTGGTAATGGGGCAACACTCTGTATCTCTCTCTCGCACAGCCCGGCAGCCAAATTCGAAATGTCCAGCGATTGCTCCCACACGAAAGCTGCCAGCACGGAAAGATATAGCTGGTTTTCACTGCCCGTTGGAACTGCATTCGCTGCCACACAGACATTCGCGTTCTGCAAAAGCTTTAGTTGGTAATGGGGCAACACTCTGTATCTCTCTCTCGCAGATCCCGGCTGTCAAATTCCAAACGTCCAGCGATTGCGTACACACGAAACCTGCCAACACTGAAAGCTGTAGCTGGTTTTCACTGCCCCTTGGAACTACATTCGCTGCCACACAGACATTCGCGTTCTGCAAAAGCTTTTTTTGGTAATGGGGCAACACTCTGTATCTCTCTCTCGCAGAGCCCAGCAGCCAAATTCGAAACGTCCAGCGATTGCTCCCAAACGAAAGCTGCCAGCACGGAAAGCTGTAGCTGGTTTTCACTGCCCCTTGGAACTGCATTCGCTGCCACACAGACATTCGCGTTCTGCAGAAGCTTTGGTTGGTAATGGGGCAACACTGTGTATCTCTCTCTTGCAGAGCCCGGCAGCCAAATTGAAATGTCCAGCGATTGCTCCCACACGAAAGCTGCCAGCACGGAAAGACATAGCTGGTTTTCACTGCCCCTTGGAACTGCATTCGCTGCCACACAGACATTCGCGTTCTGCAAAAGCTTTGGTTGGTAATGGGGCAACACTGTGTATCTCTCTCTCGCAGAGCCCGGCTGCCAAATTCCAAACGTCCAGCGATTGCGTACACACGAAAGCTGCCAACACTGAAAGCTGTAGCTGGTTTTCACTGCCCCTTGGAACTACGTTCACTGCCACACAGACATTCGCGTTCTGCAAAAGCTTTGGTTGGTAATGGGGCAACACTCTGTATCTCTCTCTCGCAGAGCCCGGCTGCTAAATTCGAAACGTCCAGCGATTTCTCCCAAACGAAAGCTGCCAGCACAGAAAGCTGTAGCTGGTTTTCACTGCCCCTTGGAACTGCATTCGCTGCCACACAGACATTCGCATTCTGCAGAAGCTTTGGTTGGTAATGGGGCAACACTCTTTATCTCTCTCTCGCACAGCCCGGCAGCCAAATTCGACACGTCCAGCGATTGCTCCCAAACGAAAGCTGCCAGCATGGAAAGATATAGCTGGTTTTCACTGCCCCTTGGAACTGCATTCGCTGCCACACAGACATTCGCCTTCTACAAAAGCTTTGGTTGGTAATGGGGCAACACTGTGTATCTCTCTCTCGCAGAGCCCGGCTGCCAAATTCCAAACGTCCAGCGATTGCTCCGACACGAAAGATGCCAGCACTGAAAGCAGTAGCTGGTTTTCACTGCCCCTTGGAACTACGTTCGCTGCCACACAGACATTCGCGTTCTGCAAAAGCTTTGGTTGGTAATGGGGCAACACTGTGTATGTCTCTCTCGCACAGCCCGGCAGCCATATTCGAAATGTCTAGCTATTGCTCCCACACAAAAGCTGCCAGCATGTAAAGGTGTAGCTGGTTTTCACTGCCCCTTGGAACTGCATTCGCTGCCACACAGACATTCGCGTTCTGCAGAAGCCTTGGTTGGTAATGGGGCAACACTGTGTATCTCTCTCTTGCAGAGCCCAGCAGCCAAATTCGAAATGTCCAGCGATTGCTCCCACACGAAAGCTGCCAGCACGGAAAGATATAGCTGGTTTTCACTGCCCCTTGGAACTGCATTCGCTGCCACACAGACATTCGCGTTCTGCAAAAGCTTTGGTTGGTAATGGGGCAACACTCTGTATCTCTCTCTCGCAGAGCACGGCTGCCAAATTCCAAACGTCCAGCGATTGCGTACACACGAAAGCTGCCAGCACTGAAAGCTGTAGCTGGTTTTCACTGCCCCTTGGAACTACGTTCACTGCCACACAGACATTCGCGTTCTGCAAAAGCTTTGGTTGGTAATGGGGCAACACTCTGTATCTCTCTCTCGCAGAGCCCGGCTGCCAAAATCGAAACGTCCAGCGATTGCTCCCACACGAAAGCTGCCAGCAAAGAAAGCTGTAGCTGGTTTTCACTGCCCCTTGGAACTGCATTCGCTGCCACACAGACATTCGCGTTCTGCAGAAGCTTTGGTTGGTAATGGGGCAACACTGTGTATCTCTCTCTTGCAGAGCCCGGCAGCCAAATTCGAAATGTCCAGCGATTGCTCCCACACGAAAGCTGCCAGCACGGAAAGATATAGCTGGTTTTCACTGCCCCTTGGAACTGCATTCGCTGCCACACAGACATTCGCGTTCTGCAAAAGCTTTGGTTGGTAATGGGGCAACACTCTGTATCTCTCTCTCGCAGAGCCCGGCTGCCAAATTCCAAACATCCAGCGATTGCGTACACACGAAAGCTGCCAACACTGAAAGCTGTAGCTGGTTTTCACTGCCCCTTGGAACTACGTTCACTGCCACACAGACATTCGCGTTCTGCAAAAGCTTTGGTTGGTAATGGGGCAACACTCTGTATCTCTCACTCGCAGAGCCCGGCTGCCAAATTCCAAACGTCCAGCGATTGCTCCGACACGAAAGATGCCAGCACTGAAAGCAGTAGCTGGTTTTCACTGCCCCTTGGAACTACGTTCGCTGCCACACAGACATTCGCGTTCTGCAAAAGGTTTGGTTGGTAATGGGGCAACACTGTGTATGTCTCTCTCGCACAGCCCGGCAGCCAAATTCGAAATGTCTAGCTATTGCTCCCACACAAAAGCTGCCAGCATGTAAAGGTGTAGCTGGTTTTCACTGCCCCTTGGAACTGCATTCGCTGCCACACAGACATTCGCGTTCTGCAAAAGCTTTGGTTGGTAATGGGGCAACACTGTGTTTCTCTCTCTTGCAGAGCCCGGCAGCCAAATTCGAAACGTCCAGCGATTGCTCCCAAACGAAAGCTGCCAGCATGGAAAGATATAGCTGGTTTTCACTGCCCCTTGGAACTGCATGCGCTGCCACACAGACATTCGCGTTCTACAAAAGCTTTGCTTGGTAATGGGGAAACACTCTGTATCTCTCTCTCGCAGAGCCCGGCTGCCAAATTCCAAACGTCCAGCGATTGCTCCGACACGAAATCTGCCAGCACTGAAAGCAGCAGCTGGTTTTCACTGCCCCTTGGAACTGCGTTCGCTGCCACACAGACATTCGCGTTCTGCAGAAGCTTTGGTTGGTAATGGGGCAACACTCTGTATCTCTCTCTCGCACAGCCCGGCAGCCAAATTCGAAACGTCCAGCGATTGCTCCCAAACGAAAGCTGCCAGCACGGAAAGCTGTAGCTGGTTTTCACTGCCCCTTGGAACTGCGTTCGCTGCCACACAGACATTCGCGTTCTGCAAAAGCTTTGGTTGGTAATGGGGCAACACTGTGTATCTCTCTCTCGCACAGCCCGGCAGCCAAATTCGAAACGTCCAGCGATTGCTCCCAAACGAAAGCTGCCAGCACTGAAAGCTGTAGCTGTTTTTCACTGCCCCTTGGAACTACGTTCACTGCCACACAGACATTCGCGTTCTGCAAAAGCTTTGGTTGGTAATGGGGCAACACTGTGTATCTCTCTCTCGCACAGCCCGGCAGCCAAATTCAAAATGTCCAGCGATTGCTCCCAAACGAAAGCTGCCAGCACTGAAAGCTGTAGCTGTTTTTCACTGCCCCTTGGAACTACGTTCACTGCCACACAGACATTCGCGTTCTGCAAAAGCTTTGGTTGGTAATGGGGCAGTACTGTGTATCTCTCCCTCATAGAGCCCGGCTGCCAAATTCGAAACGTCCAGAGATTTGTCCCAAACGAAAGCTGCCAGCATGGAAAGCTGTAGCTGGTTTTCACTGCCCCTTGGAACTGCATTCGCTGCCACACAGACATTCGCGTTCTGCAAAAGCTTTGGTTGGTAATGGGGCAACACTCTGTATCTCTCTCTCGCAGAGCACGGCTGCCAAATTCCAAACGTCCAGCGATTGCTCCCAAACGAAAGCTGCCAGCACTGAAAGCTGTAGCTGGTTTTCACTGCCCCTTGGAACTGCATTCGCTGCCACACAGACATTCGCGTTCTGCAGAAGCTTTGGTTGGTAATGGGGCAACACTGTGTATCTCTCTCTTGCAGAGCCCGGCAGCCAAATTCGAAATGTCCAGCGATTGCTCCGACACGAAAGCTGCCAGCACGGAAAGATATAGCTGGTTTTCACTGCCCCTTGGAACTGCATTCGCTGCCACACAGACATTCGCGTTCTGCAAAAGCTTTGGTTGGTAATGGGGCAACAATCTGTATCTCTCTCTCGCAGATCCCGGCTGCCAAATTCCAAACGTCCAGCGATTGCGTACACACGAAAGCTGCCAGCACGGAAAGCTGTAGCTGGTTTTCACTGCCCCTTGGAACTGCATTCGCTGCCACACAGACATTCGCGTTCTGCAAAAGCTTTGGTTGGTAATGGGGCAACACTGTGTATCTCTCTCTCGCACAGCCCGGCAGCCAAATTCGAAACGTCCAGCGATTGCTCCCAAACGAAAGCTGCCAGCACTGAAAGCTGTAGCTGTTTTTCACTGCCCCTTGGAACTACGTTCACAGCCACACAGACATTCGCGTTCTGCAAAAGCTTTGGTTGGTAATGGGGCAGTACTGTGTATCTCTCCCTCATAGAGCCCGGCTGCCAAATTCGAAACGTCCAGCGATTGCTCCCAAACGAAAGCTGCCAGCACGGAAAGCTGTAGCTGGTTTTCACTGCCCCTTGGAACTACGTTCACTGCCACACAGACATTCGCGTTCTGCAAAAGCTTTGGTTGGTAATGGGGCAACACTGTGTATCTCTCTCTCGCAGATCCCGGCAGCCACATTCCAAACGTCCAGCGATTGCGTACACACGAAAGCTGCCAACACTGAAAGCTGTAGCTGGTTTTCACTGCCCCTTGGAACTCCATTCGCTGCCACACAGACATTCGCGTTCTGCAAAAGCTTTGGTTGGTAATGGGCAACACTCTGTATCTCTCTCTCGCACAGCCCGGCAGCCAAATTCGAAACGTCCAGCGATTGCTCCCAAACGAAAGCTGCCAGCACGGAAAGCTGTAGCTGGTTTTCACTGCCCCTTGGAACTGCATTCGCTGCCACACAGACATTCGCGTTCTGCAAAAGCTTTGGTTGGTAATGGGGCAACACTGTGTATGTCTCTCTCGCACAGCCCGGCAGCCAAATTCGAAATGTCTAGCTATTGCTCCCACACAAAAGCTGCCAGCATGTAAAGGTGTAGCTGGTTTTCACTGCCCCTTGGAACTGCATTCGCTGCCACACAGACATTCGCGTTCTGCAGAAGCTTTGGTTGGTAATGGGGCAACACTGTGTATCTCTCTCTTGCAGAGCCCGGCAGCCAAATTCGAAATGTCCAGCGATTGCTCCCACACGAAAGCTGCCAGCACGGAAAGACATAGCTGGTTTTCACTGCCCCTTGGAACTGCATTCGCTGCCACACAGACATTCGCGTTCTGCAAAAGCTTTGGTTGGTAATGGGGCAACACTGTGTATCTCTCTCTCGCAGAGCCCGGCTGCCAAATTCCAAACGTCCAGCGATTGCGTACACACGAAAGCTGCCAACACTGAAAGCTGTAGCTGGTTTTCACTGCCCCTTGGAACTACGTTCACTGCCACACAGACATTCGCGTTCTGCAAAAGCTTTGGTTGGTAATGGGGCAACACTCTGTATCTCTCTCTCGCAGAGCCCGGCTGCCAAATTCGAAACGTCCAGCGATTGCTCCCAAACGAAAGCTGCCAGCACAGAAAGCTGTAGCTGGTTTTCACTGCCCCTTGGAACTGCATTCGCTGCCACACAGACATTCGCGTTCTGCAGAAGCTTTGTTTGGTAATGGGGCAACACTCTTTATCTCTCTCTCGCACAGCCCGGCAGCCAAATTCGACACGTCCAGCGATTGCTCCCAAACGAAAGCTGCCAGCATGGAAAGATATAGCTGGTTTTCACTGCCCCTTGGAACTGCTTTCGCTGCCACACAGACATTCGCCTTCTACAAAAGCTTTGCTTGGTAATGGGGAAACACTCTGTATCTCTCTCTCGCAGAGCCCGGCTGCCAAATTCCAAACGTCCAGCGATTGCTCCGACACGAAAGATGCCAGCACTGAAAGCAGTAGCTGGTTTTCACTGCCCCTTGGAACTACGTTCGCTGCCACACAGACATTCGCGTTCTGCAAAAGCTTTGGTTGGTAATGGGGCAACACTGTGTATGTCTCTCTCGCACAGCCCGGCAGCCAAATTCGAAACGTCCAGCGATTGCTCCCAAACGAAACCTGCCAGCACGGAAAGCTGTAGCTGGTTTTCACTGCCCCTTGGAACTGCATTCGCTGCCACACAGACATTCGCGTTCTGCAGAAGCTTTGGTTGGTAATGGGGCAACACTCTTTATCTCTCTCTTGCAGAGCCAAGCAGCCAAATTCGAAATGTCCAGCGATTGCTCCCACACGAAAGCTGCCAGCACGGAAAGACATAGCTGGTTTTCACTGCCCCTTGGAACTGCATTCGCTGCCACGCAGACATTCGCGTTCTGCAAAAGCTTTGGTTGGTAATGGGGCAACACTGTGTATCTCTCTCTCGCACAGCCCGGCAGCCAAATTCAAAACGTCCAGCGATTGCTCCCAAACGAAAGCTGCCAGCACTGAAAGCTGTAGCTGTTTTTCACTGCCCCTTGGAACTACGTTCACTGCCACACAGACATTCGCGTTCTGCAAAAGCTTTGGTTGGTAATGGGGCAGTACTGTGTATCTCTCCCTCATAGAGCCCGGCTGCCAAATTCGAAACGTCCAGCGATTTCTCCCAAACGAAAGCTGCCAGCACGGAAAGCTGTAGCTGGTTTTCACTGCCCCTTGGAACTGCATTCGCTGCCACACAGACATTCGCGTTCTGCAAAAGCTTTGGTTGGTAATGGGGCAACACTCTGTATCTCTCTCTCGCAGAGCACGGCTGCCAAATTCCAAACGTCCAGCGATTGCGTACACTCGAAAGCTGCCAACACTGAAAGCTGTAGCTGGTTTTCACTGCCCCTTGGAACTACGTTCACTGCCACACAGACATTCGCGTTCTGCAAAAGCTTTGGTTGGTAATGGGGCAACACTCTTTATCTCTCTCTCGCACAGCCCGGCAGCCAAATTCGACACGTCCAGCGATTGCTCCCAAACGAAAGCTGCCAGCATGGAAAGATATAGCTGGTTTTCACTGCCCCTTGGAACTGCATTCGCTGCCACACAGACATTCGCCTTCTACAAAAGCTTTGCTTGGTAATGGGGCAACACTCTGTATCTCTCTCTCGCAGAGCCCGGCTGCCAAATTCCAAACGTCCAGCGATTGCTCCGACACGAAAGATGCCAGCACTGAAAGCAGTAGCTGGTTTTCACTGCCCCTTGGAACTACGTTCGCTGCCACACAGACATTCGCGTTCTGCAAAAGCTTTGGTTGGTAATGGGGCAACACTGTGTATGTCTCTCTCGCACAGCCCGGCAGCCATATTCGAAATGTCTAGCTATTGCTCCCACACAAAAGCTGCCAGCATGTAAAGGTGTAGCTGGTTTTCACTGCCCCTTGGAACTGCATTCGCTGCCACACAGACATTCGCGTTCTGCAAAAGCTTTGGTTGGTAATGGGGCAACACTGTGTATCTCTCTCTCACAGAGCCCGGCAGCCAAATTCCAAACGTCCAGCGATTGCGTACACACGAAAGCTGCCAACACTGAAAGCTGTAGCTGGTTTTCACTGCCCCTTGGATCTCCATTCGTTGCCACACAGACATTCGCGTTCTGCAAAAGCTTTGGTTGGTAATGGGGCAACACTCTGTATCTCTCTCTCGCACAGCCCGGCAGCCAAATTCGCAACGTCCAGCGATTGCTCCCAAACGAAAGCTGCCAGCACGGAAAGCTGTAGCTGGTTTTCACTGCCCCTTGGAACTGCATTCGCTGCCACACAGACATTCGCGTTCTGCAAAAGCTTTGGTTGGTAATGGGGCAACACTCTGTATCTCTCTCTCGCAGAGCCCGGCAGCCAAATTCCAAACGTCCAGCGATTGCGTACACACGAAAGCTGCCAACACTGAAAGCTGTAGCTGGTTTTCACTGCCCCTTGGAACTACGTTCACTGCCACACAGACATTCGCGTTCTGCAAAAGCTTTGGTTGGTAATGGGGCAACACTCTGTATCTCTCTCTCGCAGAGCCCGGCTGCCAAATTCGAAACGTCCAGCGATTGCTCCCAAACGAAAGCTGCCAGCACAGAAAGCTGTAGCTGGTTTTCACTGCCCCTTGGAACTGCATTCGCTGCCACACAGACATTCGCGTTCTGCAGAAGCTTTGGTTGGTAATGGGGCAACACTGTGTATCTCTCTCTTGCAGAGCCCGGCAGCCAAATTCGAAATGTCCAGCGATTGCTCCCACACGAAAGCTGCCAGCACGGAAAGATATAGCTGGTTTTCACTGCCCCTTGGAACTGCATTCGCTGCCACACAGACATTCGCGTTATGCAAAAGCTTTGGTTGGTAATGGGCAACACTCTGTATCTCTCTCTCGCAGAGCCCGGCTGCCAAATTCCAAACGTCCAGCGATTGCTCCGATACGAAATCTGCCAGCACTGAAAGCAGCAGCTGGTTTTCACTGCCCCTTGGAACTGCGTTCGCTGCCACACAGACATTCGCGTTCTGCAAAAGCTTTGGTTGGTAATGGGGCAACACTCTGTATCTCTCTCTCGCACAGCCCGGCAGCCAAATTCGAAATGTCCAGCGATTGCTCCCAAACGAAAGCTGCCAGCACGGAAAGCTGTAGCTGGTTTTCACTGCCCCTTGGAACTGCATTCGCTGCCACACAGACATTCGCGTTCTGCAGAAGCTTTGGTTGGTAATGGGGCAACACTCTTTATCTCTCTCTCGCACAGCCCGGCAGCCAGATTCGACACGTCCAGCGATTGCTCCCAAACGAAAGCTGCCAGCATGGAAAGATATAGCTGGTTTTCACTGCCCCTTGGAACTGCATTCGCTGCCACACAGACATTCGCCTTCTACAAAAGCTTTGCTTGGTAATGGGGCAACACTCTGTATCTCTCTCTCGCAGAGCCCGGCTGCCAAATTCCAAACGTCCAGCGATTGCTCCGACACGAAAGATGCCAGCACTGAAAGCAGTAGCTGGTTTTCACTGCCCCTTGGAACTACGTTCGCTGCCACACAGACATTCGCGTTCTGCAAAAGCTTTGGTTGGTAATGGGGCAACACTGTGTATGTCTCTCTCGCACAGCCCGGCAGCCAAATTCGAAATGTCTAGCTATTGCTCCCACACAAAAGCTGCCAGCATGTAAAGGTGTAGCTGGTTTTCACTGCCCCTTGGAACTGCATTCGCTGCCACACAGACATTCGCGTTCTGCAAAAGCTTTGGTTGGTAATGGGGCAACACTGTTTATCTCTCTCTCGCAGAGCCCGGCAGCCAAATTCGAAATGTCCATCGATTGCTCCCAAACGGAAGCTGCCAGCACGGAAAGCTGTAGCTGGTTTTCACTGCCCCTTGGAACTGCATTCGCTGCCACACAGACATTCGCGTTCTGCAAAAGCTTTGGTTGGTAATGGGGCAACACTGTGTATCTCTCTCTCACAGAGCCCGGCAGCCAAATTCCAAACGTCCAGCGATTGCGTACACACGAAAGCTGCCAACACTGAAAGCTGTAGCTGGTTTTCACTGCCCCTTGGAACTCCATTCGCTGCCACACAGACATTCGCGTTCTGCAAAAGCTTTGGTTGGTAATGGGGCAACACTGTGTATCTCTCTCTCGCACAGCCCGGCAGCCAAATTCGACACGTCCAGCGATTGCTCCCAAACGAAAGCTGCCAGCATGGAAAGATATAGCTGGTTTTCACTGCCCCTTGGAACTGCATTCGCTGCCACACAGACATTCGCCTTCTACAAAAGCTTTGCTTGGTAATGGGGCAACACTCTGTATCTCTCTCTCGCAGAGCCCGGCTGCCAAATTCCAAACGTCCAGCGATTGCTCCGACACGAAAGATGCCAGCACTGAAAGCAGTAGCTGGTTTTCACTGCCCCTTGGAACTACGTTCGCTGCCACACAGACATTCGCGTTCTGCAAAAGCTTTGGTTGGTAATGGGGCAACACTGTGTATGTCTCTCTCGCACAGCCCGGCAGCCATATTCGAAATGTCTAGCTATTGCTCCCACACAAAAGCTGCCAGCATGTAAAGGTGTAGCTGGTTTTCACTGCCCCTTGGAACTGCATTCGCTGCCACACAGACATTCGCGTTCTGCAAAAGCTTTGGTTGGTAATGGGGCAACACTCTTTATCTCTCTCTCTTGCAGAGCCCGGCAGCCAAATTCGAAATGTCCATCGATTGCTCCCAAACGGAAGCTGCCAGCACGGAAAGCTGTAGCTGGTTTTCACTGCCCCTTGGAACTGCATTCGCTGCCACACAGACATTCGCGTTCTGCAAAAGCTTTGGTTGGTAATGGGGCAACACTGTGTATCTCTCTCTCACAGAGCCCGGCAGCCAAATTCCAAACGTCCAGCGATTGCGTACACACGAAAGCTGCCAACACTGAAAGCTGTAGCTGGTTTTCACTGCCCCTTGGAACTCCATTCGCTGCCACACAGACATTCGCATTCTGCAAAAGCTTTGGTTGGTAATGGGGCAACACTGTGTATCTCTCTCTCGCACAGCCCGGCAGCCAAATTCGACACGTCCAGCGATTGCTCCCAAACGAAAGCTGCCAGCATGGAAAGATATAGCTGGTTTTCACTGCCCCTTGGAACTGCATTCGCTGCCACACAGACATTCGCCTTCTACAAAAGCTTTGCTTGGTAATGGGGCAACACTCTGTATCTCTCTCTCGCAGAGCCCGGCTGCCAAATTCCAAACGTCCAGCGATTGCTCCGACACGAAAGATGCCAGCACTGAAAGCAGTAGCTGGTTTGCACTGCCCCTTGGAACTACGTTCGCTGCCACACAGACATTCGCGTTCTGCAAAAGCTTTGGTTGGTAATGGGGCAACACTGTGTATGTCTCTCTCGCACAGCCCGGCAGCCATATTCGAAATGTCTAGCTATTGCTCCCACACAAAAGCTGCCAGCATGTAAAGGTGTAGCTGGTTTTCACTGCCCCTTGGAACTGCATTCGCTGCCACACAGACATTCGCGTTCTGCAAAAGCTTTGGTTGGTAATGGGGCAACACTGTGTATCTCTCTCTCACAGAGCCCGGCAGCCAAATTCCAAATATCCAGCGATTGCGTACACACGAAAGCTGCCAACACTGAAAGCTGTAGCTGGTTTTCACTGCCTCTTGGAACTGCATTCGCTGCCACACAGACATTCGCGTTCTGCAAAAGCTTTGGTTGGTAATGGGGCAACACTCTGTATCTCTCTCTCGCAGAGCCCGGCTGCCAAATTCCAAACGTCCAGCGATTGCGTACACACGAAAGCTGCCAACACTGAAAGCTGTAGCTGGTTTTCACTGCCCCTTGGAACTACGTTCACTGCCACACAGACATTCGCGTTCTGCAAAAGCTTTGGTTGGTAATGGGGCAACACTCTGTATCTCTCTCTCGCAGAGCCCGGCTGCCAAATTCGAAACGTCCAGCGATTGCTCCCAAACGAAAGCTGCCAGCACAGAAAGCTGTAGCTGGTTTTCACTGCCCCTTGGAACTGCATTCGCTGCCACACAGACATTCGCGTTCTGCAGAAGCTTTGGTTGGTAATGGGGCAACATTGTGTATCTCTCTCTTGCAGAGCCCGGCAGCCAAATTCGAAATGTCCAGCGATTGCTCCCACACGAAAGCTGCCAGCACGGAAAGATATAGCTGGTTTTCACTGCCCCTTGGAACTGCATTCGCTGCCACACAGACATTCGCGTTCTGCAAAAGCTTTGGTTGGTAATGGGCAACACTCTGTATCTCTCTCTCGCAGAGCCCGGCTGCCAAATTCCAAACGTCCAGCGATTGCTCCGATACGAAATCTGCCAGCACTGAAAGCAGCAGCTGCTTTTCACTGCCCCTTGGAACTGCGTTCGCTGCCACACAGACATTCGCGTTCTGCAAAAGCTTTGGTTGGTAATGGGGCAACACTCTGTATCTCTCTCTCGCACAGCCCGGCAGCCAAATTCGAAACGTCCAGCGATTGCTCCCAAACGAAAGCTGCCAGCACGGAAAGCTGTAGCTGGTTTTCACTGCCCCTTGGAACTGCATTCGCTGCCACACAGACATTCGCGTTCTGCAGAAGCTTTGGTTGGTAATGGGGCAACACTCTTTATCTCTCTCTCGCACAGCCCGGCAGCCAAATTCGACACGTCCAGCGATTGCTCCCAAACGAAAGCTGCCAGCATGGAAAGATATAGCTGGTTTTCACTGCCCCTTGGAACTGCATTCGCTGCCACACAGACATTCGCCTTCTACAAAACCTTTGCTTGGTAATGGGGAAACACTCTGTATCTCCCTCTCGCCGAGCCCGGCTGCCAAATTCCAAACGTCCAGCGATTGCTCCGACACGAAAGATGCCAGCACTGAAAGCAGTAGCTGGTTTTCACTGCCCCTTGGAACTACGTTCGCTGCCACACAGACATTCGCGTTCTGCAAAAGCTTTGGTTGGTAATGGGGCAACACTGTGTATGTCTCTCTCGCACAGCCCGGCAGCCAAATTCGAAATGTCTAGCTATTGCTCCCACACAAAAGCTGCCAGCATGTAAAGGTGTAGCTGGTTTTCACTGCCCCTTGGAACTGCATTCGCTGCCACACAGACATTCGCGTTCTGCAAAAGCTTTGGTTGGTAATGGGGCAACACTGTTTATCTCTCTCTCGCAGAGCCCGGCAGCCAAATTCGAAATGTCCATCGATTGCTCCCAAACGGAAGCTGCCAGCACGGAAAGCTGTAGCTGGTTTTCACTGCCCCTTGGAACTGCATTCGCTGCCACACAGACATTCGCGTTCTGCAAAAGCTTTGGTTGGTAATGGGGCAACACTGTGTATCTCTCTCTCACAGAGCCCGGCAGCCAAATTCCAAACGTCCAGCGATTGCGTACACACGAAAGCTGCCAACACTGAAAGCTGTAGCTGGTTTTCACTGCCCCTTGGAACTCCATTCGCTGCCACACAGACATTCGCGTTCTGCAAAAGCTTTGGTTGGTAATGGGGCAACACTCTGTATCTCTCTCTCGCACAGCCCGGCAGCCAAATTCGAAACGTCCAGCGATTGCTCCCAAACGAAAGCTGCCAGCACGGAAAGCTGTAGCTGGTTTTCACTGCCCCTTGGAACTGCATTCGCTGCCACACAGACATTCGCGTTCTGCAAAAGCTTTGGTTGGTAATGGGGCAACACTCTGTATCTCTCTCTCGCACAGCCCGGCAGCCAAATTCGAAACGTCCAGCGATTGCTCCCAAACGAAAGCTGCCAGCACGGAAAGCTGTAGCTGGTTTTCACTGCCCCTTGGAACTGCATTCGCTGCCACACAGACATTCGCGTTCTGCAGAAGCTTTGGTTGGTAATGGGGCAACACTGTGTATCTCTCTCTTGCAGAGCCCGGCAGCCAAATTCGAAATGTCCAGCGATTGCTCCCACACGAAAGCTGCCAGCACGGAAAGACATAGCTGGTTTTCACTGCCCCTTGGAACTGCATTCGCTGCCACACAGACATTCGCGTTCTGCAAAAGCTTTGGTTGGTAATGGGGCAACACTGTGTATTTCTCTCTCGCAGAGCCCGGCTGCCAAATTCCGAACGTCCAGCGATTGCGTACACACGAAAGCTGCCAACACTGAAAGCTGTAGCTGGTTTTCACTGCCCCTTGGAACTACGTTCGCTGCCACACAGACATTCGCGTTCTGCAAAAGGTTTGGTTGGTAATGGGGCAACACTGTGTATGTCTCTCTCGCACAGCCCGGCAGCCAAATTCGAAATGTCTAGCTATTGCTCCCACACAAAAGCTGCCAGCATGTAAAGGTGTGGCTGGTTTTCACTGCCCCTTGGAACTGCATTCGCTGCCACACAGACATTCGCGTTCTGCAAAAGCTTTGGTTGGTAATGGGGCAACACTGTGTTTCTCTCTCTTGCAGAGCCCGGCAGCCAAATTCGAAACGTCCAGCGATTGCTCCCAAACGAAAGCTGCCAGCATGGAAAGATATAGCTGGTTTTCACTGCCCCTTGGAACTGCATGCGCTGCCACACAGACATTCGCCTTCTACAAAAGCTTTGCTTGGTAATGGGGAAACACTCTGTATCTCTCTCTCGCAGAGCCCGGCTGCCAAATTCGAAACGTCCAGCGATTGCTCCGACACGAAATCTGCCAGCACTGAAAGCAGCAGCTGGTTTTCACTGCCCCTTGGAACTGCGTTCACTGCCACACAGACATTCGCGTTCTGCAGAAGCTTTGGTTGGTAATGGGGCAACACTCTTTATCTCTCTCTTGCAGAGCCAAGCAGCCAAATTCGAAATGTCCAGCGATTGCTCCCACACGAAAGCTGCCAGCACGGAAAGACATAGCTGGTTTTCACTGCCCCTTGGAACTGCATTCGCTGCCACACAGACATTCGCGTTCTGCAAAAGCTTTGGTTGGTAATGGGGCAACACTGTGTATCTCTCTCTCGCAGAGCCCGGCTGCCAAATTCCAAACGTCCAGCAATTGCGTACACACGAAAGCTGCCAACACTGAAAGCTGTAGCTGGTTTTCACTGCCCCTTGGAACTACGTTCACTGCCACACAGACATTCGCGTTCTGCAAAAGCTTTGGTTGGTAATGGGGCAACACTCTTTATCTCTCTCTCGCACAGCCCGGCAGCCAAATTCGACACGTCCAGCGATTGCTCCCAAACGAAAGCTGCCAGCATGGAAAGATATAGCTGGTTTTCACTGCCCCTTGGAACTGCATTCGCTGCCACACAGACATTCGCCTTCTACAAAAGCTTTGCTTGGTAATGGGGCAACACTCTGTATCTCTCTCTCGCAGAGCCCGGCTGCCAAATTCCAAACGTCCAGCGATTGCTCCGACACGAAAGATGCCAGCACTGAAAGCAGTAGCTGGTTTTCACTGCCCCTTGGAACTACGTTCGCTGCCACACAGACATTCGCGTTCTGCAAAAGCTTTGGTTGGTAATGGGGCAACACTGTGTATGTCTCTCTCGCACAGCCCGGCAGCCATATTCGAAATGTCTAGCTATTGCTCCCACACAAAAGCTGCCAGCATGTAAAGGTGTAGCTGGTTTTCACTGCCCCTTGGAACTGCATTCGCTGCCACACAGACATTCGCGTTCTGCAAAAGCTTTGGTTGGTAATGGGGCAACACTGTGTATCTCTCTCTCACAGAGCCCGGCAGCCAAATTCCAAACGTCCAGCGATTGCGTACACACGAAAGCTGCCAACACTGAAAGCTGTAGCTGGTTTTCACTGCCCCTTGGAACTCCATTCGCTGCCACACAGACATTCGCATTCTGCAAAAGCTTTGGTTGGTAATGGGGCAACACTGTGTATCTCTCTCTCGCACAGCCCGGCAGCCAAATTCGACACGTCCAGCGATTGCTCCCAAACGAAAGCTGCCAGCATGGAAAGATATAGCTGGTTTTCACTGCCCCTTGGAACTGCATTCGCTGCCACACAGACATTCGCCTTCTACAAAAGCTTTGCTTGGTAATGGGGCAACACTCTGTATCTCTCTCTCGCAGAGCCCGGCTGCCAAATTCCAAACGTCCAGCGATTGCTCCGACACGAAAGATGCCAGCACTGAAAGCAGTAGCTGGTTTGCACTGCCCCTTGGAACTACGTTCGCTGCCACACAGACATTCGCGTTCTGCAAAAGCTTTGGTTGGTAATGGGGCAACACTGTGTATGTCTCTCTCGCACAGCCCGGCAGCCATATTCGAAATGTCTAGCTATTGCTCCCACACAAAAGCTGCCAGCATGTAAAGGTGTAGCTGGTTTTCACTGCCCCTTGGAACTGCATTCGCTGCCACACAGACATTCGCGTTCTGCAAAAGCTTTGGTTGGTAATGGGGCAACACTGTGTATCTCTCTCTCACAGAGCCCGGCAGCCAAATTCCAAATATCCAGCGATTGCGTACACACGAAAGCTGCCAACACTGAAAGCTGTAGCTGGTTTTCACTGCCTCTTGGAACTGCATTCGCTGCCACACAGACATTCGCGTTCTGCAAAAGCTTTGGTTGGTAATGGGGCAACACTCTGTATCTCTCTCTCGCAGAGCCCGGCTGCCAAATTCCAAACGTCCAGCGATTGCGTACACACGAAAGCTGCCAACACTGAAAGCTGTAGCTGGTTTTCACTGCCCCTTGGAACTACGTTCACTGCCACACAGACATTCGCGTTCTGCAAAAGCTTTGGTTGGTAATGGGGCAACACTCTGTATCTCTCTCTCGCAGAGCCCGGCTGCCAAATTCGAAACGTCCAGCGATTGCTCCCAAACGAAAGCTGCCAGCACAGAAAGCTGTAGCTGGTTTTCACTGCCCCTTGGAACGGCATTCGCTGCCACACAGACATTCGCGTTCTGCAGAAGCTTTGGTTGGTAATGGGGCAACACTGTGTATCTCTCTCTTGCAGAGCCCGGCAGCCAAATTCGAAATGTCCAGCGATTGCTCCCACACGAAAGCTGCCAGCACGGAAAGATATAGCTGGTTTTCACTGCCCCTTGGAACTGCATTCGCTGCCACACAGACATTCGCGTTCTGCAAAAGCTTTGGTTGGTAATGGGCAACACTCTGTATCTCTCTCTCGCAGAGCCCGGCTGCCAAATTCCAAACGTCCAGCGATTGCTCCGATACGAAATCTGCCAGCACTGAAAGCAGCAGCTGCTTTTCACTGCCCCTTGGAACTGCGTTCGCTGCCACACAGACATTCGCGTTCTGCAAAAGCTTTGGTTGGTAATGGGGCAACACTCTGTATCTCTCTCTCGCACAGCCCGGCAGCCAAATTCGAAACGTCCAGCGATTGCTCCCAAACGAAAGCTGCCAGCACGGAAAGCTGTAGCTGGTTTTCACTGCCCCTTGGAACTGCATTCGCTGCCACACAGACATTCGCGTTCTGCAGAAGCTTTGGTTGGTAATGGGGCAACACTCTTTATCTCTCTCTCGCACAGCCCGGCAGCCAAATTCGACACGTCCAGCGATTGCTCCCAAACGAAAGCTGCCAGCATGGAAAGATATAGCTGGTTTTCACTGCCCCTTGGAACTGCATTCGCTGCCACACAGACATTCGCCTTCTACAAAACCTTTGCTTGGTAATGGGGAAACACTCTGTATCTCCCTCTCGCCGAGCCCGGCTGCCAAATTCCAAATGTCCAGCGATTGCTCCGACACGAAAGATGCCAGCACTGAAAGCAGTAGCTGGTTTTCACTGCCCCTTGGAACTACGTTCGCTGCCACACAGACATTCGCGTTCTGCAAAAGCTTTGGTTGGTAATGGGGCAACACTGTGTATGTCTCTCTCGCACAGCCCGGCAGCCAAATTCGAAATGTCTAGCTATTGCTCCCACACAAAAGCTGCCAGCATGTGAAGGTGTAGCTGGTTTTCACTGCCCCTTGGAACTGCATTCGCTGCCACACAGACATTCGCGTTCTGCAAAAGCTTTGGTTGGTAATGGGGCAACACTGTTTATCTCTCTCTCGCAGAGCCCGGCAGCCAAATTCGAAATGTCCATCGATTGCTCCCAAACGGAAGCTGCCAGCACGGAAAGCTGTAGCTGGTTTTCACTGCCCCTTGGAACTGCATTCGCTGCCACACAGACATTCGCGTTCTGCAAAAGCTTTGGTTGGTAATGGGGCAACACTGTGTATCTCTCTCTCACAGAGCCCGGCAGCCAAATTCCAAACGTCCAGCGATTGCGTACACACGAAAGCTGCCAACACTGAAAGCTGTAGCTGGTTTTCACTGCCCCTTGGAACTCCATTCGCTGCCACACAGACATTCGCGTTCTGCAAAAGCTTTGGTTGGTAATGGGGCAACACTCTGTATCTCTCTCTCGCACAGCCCGGCAGCCAAATTCGAAACGTCCAGCGATTGCTCCCAAACGAAAGCTGCCAGCACGGAAAGCTGTAGCTGGTTTTCACTGCCCCTTGGAACTGCATTCGCTGCCACACAGACATTCGCGTTCTGCAAAAGCTTTGGTTGGTAATGGGGCAACACTCTGTATCTCTCTCTCGCACAGCCCGGCAGCCAAATTCGAAACGTCCAGCGATTGCTCCCAAACGAAAGCTGCCAGCACGGAAAGCTGTAGCTGGTTTTCACTGCCCCTTGGAACTGCATTCGCTGCCACACAGACATTCGCGTTCTGCAGAAGCTTTGGTTGGTAATGGGGCAACACTGTGTATCTCTCTCTTGCAGAGCCCGGCAGCCAAATTCGAAATGTCCAGCGATTGCTCCCACACGAAAGCTGCCAGCACGGAAAGACATAGCTGGTTTTCACTGCCCCTTGGAACTGCATTCGCTGCCACACAGACATTCGCGTTCTGCAAAAGCTTTGGTTGGTAATGGGGCAACACTCTGTATCTCTCTCTCGCACAGCCCGGCAGCCAAATTCGAAACGTCCAGCGATTGCTCCCAAACGAAAGCTGCCAGCACGGAAAGCTGTAGCTGGTTTTCACTGCCCCTTGGAACTGCATTCGCTGCCACACAGACATTCGCGTTCTGCAGAAGCTTTGGTTGGTAATGGGGCAACACTGTGTATCTCTCTCTTGCAGAGCCCGGCAGCCAAATTCGAAATGTCCAGCGATTGCTCCCACACGAAAGCTGCCAGCACGGAAAGACATAGCTGGTTTTCACTGCCCCTTGGAACTGCATTCGCTGCCACACAGACATTCGCGTTCTGCAAAAGCTTTGGTTGGTAATGGGGCAACACTGTGTATTTCTCTCTCGCAGAGCCCGGCTGCCAAATTCCGAACGTCCAGCGATTGCGTACACACGAAAGCTGCCAACACTGAAAGCTGTAGCTGGTTTTCACTGCCCCTTGGAACTACGTTCGCTGCCACACAGACATTCGCGTTCTGCAAAAGCTTTGGTTGGTAATGGGGCAACACTGTGTATGTCTCTCTCGCACAGCCCGGCAGCCAAATTCGAAATGTCTAGCTATTGCTCCCACACAAAAGCTGCCAGCATGTAAAGGTGTGGCTGGTTTTCACTGCCCCTTGGAACTGCATTCGCTGCCACACAGACATTCGCGTTCTGCAAAAGCTTTGGTTGGTAATGGGGCAACACTGTGTTTCTCTCTCTTGCAGAGCCCGGCAGCCAAATTCGAAACGTCCAGCGATTGCTCCCAAACGAAAGCTGCCAGCATGGAAAGATATAGCTGGTTTTCACTGCCCCTTGGAACTGCATGCGCTGCCACACAGACATTCGCCTTCTACAAAAGCTTTGCTTGGTAATGGGGAAACACTCTGTATCTCTCTCTCGCAGAGCCCGGCTGCCAAATTCGAAACGTCCAGCGATTGCTCCGACACGAAATCTGCCAGCACTGAAAGCAGCAGCTGGTTTTCACTGCCCCTTGGAACTGCGTTCGCTGCCACACAGACATTCGCGTTCTGCAAAAGCTTTGGTTGGTAATGGGGCAACACTCTGTATCTCTCTCTCGCACAGCCCGGCAGCCAAATTCGAAACGTCCAGCGATTGCTCCCAAACGAAAGCTGCCAGCACGGAAAGCTGTAGCTGGTTTTCACTGCCCCTTGGAACTGCATTCGCTGCCACACAGACATTCGCGTTCTGCAGAAGCTTTGGTTGGTAATGGGGCAACACTGTGTATCTCTCTCTTGCAGAGCCCGGCAGCCAAATTCGAAATGTCCAGCGATTGCTCCCACACGAAAGCTGCCAGCACGGATAGACAGAGCTGGTTTTCACTGCCCCTTGGAACTGCATTCGCTGCCACACAGACATTCGCGTTCTGCAAAAGCTTTGGTTGGTAATGGGGCAACACTGTGTATCTCTCTCTCGCAGAGCCCGGCTGCCAAATTCCAAACGTCCAGCGATTGCGTACACACGAAAGCTGCCAACACTGAAAGCTGTAGCTGGTTTTCACTGCCCCTTGGAACTACGTTCACTGCCACACAGACATTCGCGTTCTTCAAAAGCTTTGGTTGGTAATGGGGCAACACTCTGTATCTCTCTCTTGCAGAGCCCGGCTGCCAAATTCGAAACGTCCAGCGATTGCTCCCAAACGAAAGCTGCCAGCACAGAAAGCTGTAGCTGGTTTTCACTGCCCCTTGGAACTGCATTCGCTGCCACACAGACATTCGCGTTCTGCAGAAGCTTTGGTTGGTAATGGGGCAACACTCTTTATCTCTCTCTCGCACAGCCCGGCAGCCAAATTCGACACGTCCAGCGATTGCTCCCAAACGAAAGCTGCCAGCATGGAAAGATATAGCTGGTTTTCACTGCCACTTGGAACTGCTTTCGCTGCCACACAGACATTCGCCTTCTACAAAAGCTTTGCTTGGTAATGGGGAAACACTCTGTATCTCTCTCTCGCAGAGCCCGGCTGCCAAATTCCAAACGTCCAGCGATTGCTCCCAAACGAAAGCTGCCAGCATGGAAAGATATAGCTGGTTTTCACTGCCCCTTGGAACTGCATGCGCTGCCACAGAGACATTCGCCTTCTACAAAAGCTTTGCTTGGTAATGGGGAAACACTCTGTATCTCTCTCTCGCAGAGCCCGGCTGCCAAATTCGAAACGTCCAGCGATTGCTCCGACACGAAATCTGCCAGCACTGAAAGCAGCAGCTGGTTTTCACTGCCCCTTGGAACTGCGTTCGCTGCCACACAGACATTCGCGTTCTGCAAAAGCTTTGGTTGGTAATGGGGCAACACTCTGTATCTCTGTCTCGCACAGCCCGGCAGCCAAATTCGAAACGTCCAGCGATTGCTCCCAAACGAAAGCTGCCAGCACGGAAAGCTGTAGCTGGTTTTCACTGCCCCTTGGAACTGCATTCGCTGCCACACAGACATTCGCGTTCTGCAGAAGCTTTGGTTGGTAATGGGGCAACACTGTGTATCTCTCTCTTGCAGAGCCCGGCAGCCAAATTCGAAATGTCCAGCGATTGCTCCCACACGAAAGCTGCCAGCACGGATAGACAGAGCTGGTTTTCACTGCCCCTTGGAACTGCATTCGCTGCCACACAGACATTCGCGTTCTGCAAAAGCTTTGGTTGGTAATGGGGCAACACTGTGTATCTCTCTCTCGCAGAGCCCGGCTGCCAAATTCCAAACGTCCAGCGATTGCGTACACACGAAAGCTGCCAACACTGAAAGCTGTAGCTGGTTTTCACTGCCCCTTGGAACTACGTTCACTGCCACACAGACATTCGCGTTCTGCAAAAGCTTTGGTTGGTAATGGGGCAACACTCTGTATCTCTCTCTCGCAGAGCCCGGCTGCCAAATTCGAAACGTCCAGCGATTGCTCCCAAACGAAAGCTGCCAGCACAGAAAGCTGTAGCTGGTTTTCACTGCCCCTTGGAACTGCATTCGCTGCCACACAGACATTCGCGTTCTGCAGAAGCTTTGGTTGGTAATGGGGCAACACTCTTTATCTCTCTCTCGCACAGCCCGGCAGCCAAATTCGAAACGTCCAGCGATTGCTCCCAAACGAAAGCTGCCAGCATGGAAAGATATAGCTGGTTTTCACTGCCCCTTGGAACTGCTTTCGCTGCCACACAGACATTCGCCTTCTACAAAAGCTTTGCTTGGTAATGGGGAAACACTCTGTATCTCTCTCTCGCAGAGCCCGGCTGCCAAATTCCAAACGTCCAGCGATTGCTCCGACACGAAAGATGCCAGCACTGAAAGCAGTAGCTGGTTTTCACTGCCCCTTGGAACTACGTTCGCTGCCACACAGACATTCGCGTTCTGCAAAAGCTTTGGTTGGTAATGGGGCAACACTGTGTATCTCTCTCTCGCAGAGCCCGGCAGCCAAATTCGAAATGTCCAGCGATTGCTCCCAAACGGAAGCTGCCAGCACGGAAAGCTGTAGCTGGTTTTCACTGCCCCTTGGAACTGCATTCGCTGCCACACAGACATTCGCGTTCTGCAAAAGCTTTGGTTGGTAATGGGGCAACACTGTGTATCTCTCTCTCACAGAGCCCGGCAGCCAAATTCCAAACGTCCAGCGATTGCGTACACACGAAAGCTGCCAACACTGAAAGCTGTAGCTGGTTTTCACTGCCCCTTGGAACTCCATTCGCTGCCACACAGACATTCGCATTCTGCAAAAGCTTTGGTTGGTAATGGGGCAACACTGTGTATCTCTCTCTCGCACAGCCCGGCAGCCAAATTCGAAACGTCCAGCGATTGCTCCCAAACGAAAGCTGCCAGCACGGAAAGCTGTAGCTGGTTTTCACTGCCCCTTGGAACTGCATTCACTGCCACACAGACATTCGCGTTCTGCAGAAGCTTTGGTTGGTAATGGGGCAACACTCTTTATCTCTCTCTTGCAGAGCCAAGCAGCCAAATTCGAAATGTCCAGCGATTGCTCCCACACGAAAGCTGCCAGCACGGAAAGACATAGCTGGTTTTCACTGCCCCTTGGAACTGCATTCGCTGCCACACAGACATTCGCGTTCTGCAAAAGCTTTGGTTGGTAATGGGGCAACACTGTGTATCTCTCTCTCGCAGAGCCCGGCTGCCAAATTCCAAACGTCCAGCGATTGCGTACACACGAAAGCTGCCAACACTGAAAGCTGTAGCTGGTTTTCACTGCCCCTTGGAACTACGTTCACTGCCACACAGACATTCGCGTTCTGCAAAAGCTTTGGTTGGTAATGGGGCAACACTCTTTATCTCTCTCTCGCACAGCCCGGCAGCCAAATTCGACACGTCCAGCGATTGCTCCCAAACGAAAGCTGCCAGCATGGAAAGATATAGCTGGTTTTCACTGCCCCTTGGAACTGCATTCGCTGCCACACAGACATTCGCCTTCTACAAAAGCTTTGCTTGGTAATGGGGCAACACTCTGTATCTCTCTCTCGCAGAGCCCGGCTGCCAAATTCCAAACGTCCAGCGATTGCTCCGACACGAAAGATGCCAGCACTGAAAGCAGTAGCTGGTTTTCACTGCCCCTTGGAACTACGTTCGCTGCCACACAGACATTCGCGTTCTGCAAAAGCTTTGGTTGGTAATGGGGCAACACTGTGTATGTCTCTCTCGCACAGCCCGGCAGCCATATTCGAAATGTCTAGCTATTGCTCCCACACAAAAGCTGCCAGCATGTAAAGGTGTAGCTGGTTTTCACTGCCCCTTGGAACTGCATTCGCTGCCACACAGACATTCGCGTTCTGCAAAAGCTTTGGTTGGTAATGGGGCAACACTCTGTATCTCTCTCTCGCACAGCCCGGCAGCCAAATTCGCAACGTCCAGCGATTGCTCCCAAACGAAAGCTGCCAGCACGGAAAGCTGTAGCTGGTTTTCACTGCACCTTGGAACTGCATTCGCTGCCACACAGACATTCGCGTTCTGCAAAAGCTTTGGTTGGTAATGGGGCAACACTCTGTATCTCTCTCTCGCAGAGCCCGGCAGCCAAATTCCAAACGTCCAGCGATTGCGTACACACGAAAGCTGCCAACACTGAAAGCTGTAGCTGGTTTTCACTGCACCTTGGAACTACGTTCACTGCCACACAGACATTCGCGTTCTGCAAAAGCTTTGGTTGGTAATGGGGCAACACTCTGTATCTCTCTCTCGCAGAGCCCGGCTGCCAAATTCGAAACGTCCAGCGATTGCTCCCAAACGAAAGCTGCCAGCACAGAAAGCTGTAGCTGGTTTTCACTGCCCCTTGGAACTGCATTCACTGCCACACAGACATTCGCGTTCTGCAGAAGCTTTGGTTGGTAATGGGGCAACACTGTGTATCTCTCTCTTGCAGAGCCCGGCAGCCAAATTCGAAATGTCCAGCGATTGCTCCCACACGAAAGCTGCCAGCATGGAAAGATATAGCTGGTTTTCACTGCCCCTTGGAACTGCATTCGCTGCCACACAGACATTCGCGTTATGCAAAAGCTTTGGTTGGTAATGGGCAACACTCTGTATCTCTCTCTCGCAGAGCCCGGCTGCCAAATTCCAAACGTCCAGCGATTGCTCCGATACGAAATCTGCCAGCACTGAAAGCAGCAGCTGGTTTTCACTGCCCCTTGGAACTGCGTTCGCTGCCACACAGACATTCGCGTTCTGCAAAAGCTTTGGTTGGTAATGGGGCAACACTCTGTATCTCTCTCTCGCACAGCCCGGCAGCCAAATTCGATATGTCCAGCGATTGCTCCCAAACGAAAGCTGCCAGCACGGAAAGCTGTAGCTGGTTTTCACTGCCCCTTGGAACTGCATTCGCTGCCACACAGACATTCGCGTTCTGCAGAAGCTTTGGTTGGTAATGGGGCAACACTCTTTATCTCTCTCTCGCACAGCCCGGCTGCCAAATTCCAAACGTCCAGCGATTGCTCCGACACGAAAGATGCCAGCACTGAAAGCAGTAGCTGGTTTTCACTGCCCCTTGGAACTACGTTCGCTGCCACACAGACATTCGCGTTCTGCAAAAGCTTTGGTTGGTAATGGGGCAACACTGTGTATGTCTCTCTCGCACAGCCCGGCAGCCAAATTCGAAATGTCTAGCTATTGCTCCCACACAAAAGCTGCCAGCATGTAAAGGTGTAGCTGGTTTTCACTGCCCCTTGGAACTGCATTCGCTGCCACACAGACATTCGCGTTCTGCAAAAGCTTTGGTTGGTAATGGGGCAACACTGTTTATCTCTCTCTCGCAGAGCCCGGCAGCCAAATTCGAAATGTCCATCGATTGCTCCCAAACGGAAGCTGCCAGCACGGAAAGCTGTAGCTGGTTTTCACTGCCCCTTGGAACTGCATTCGCTGCCACACAGACATTCGCGTTCTGCAAAAGCTTTGGTTGGTAATGGGGCAACACTGTGTATCTCTCTCTCACAGAGCCCGGCAGCCAAATTCCAAACGTCCAGCGATTGCGTACACACGAAAGCTGCCAACACTGAAAGCTGTAGCTGGTTTTCACTGCCCCTTGGAACTCCATTCGCTGCCACACAGACATTCGCATTCTGCAAAAGCTTTGGTTGGTAATGGGGCAACACTGTGTATCTCTCTCTCGCACAGCCCGGCAGCCAAATTCGACACGTCCAGCGATTGCTCCCAAACGAAAGCTGCCAGCATGGAAAGATATAGCTGGTTTTCACTGCACCTTGGAACTGCATTCGCTGCCACACAGACATTCGCCTTCTACAAAAGCTTTGCTTGGTAATGGGGCAACACTCTGTATCTCTCTCTCGCAGAGCCCGGCTGCCAAATTCCAAACGTCCAGCGATTGCTCCGACACGAAAGATGCCAGCACTGAAAGCAGTAGCTGGTTTTCACTGCCCCTTGGAACTACGTTCGCTGCCACACAGACATTCGCGTTCTGCAAAAGCTTTGGTTGGTAATGGGGCAACACTGTGTATCTCTCTCTTGCAGAGCCCGGCAGCCAAATTCGAAATGTCCAGCGATTGCTCCCACACGAAAGCTGCCAGCACGGAAAGATATAGCTGGTTTTCACTGCCCCTTGGAACTGCATTCGCTGCCACACAGACATTCGCGTTATGCAAAAGCTTTGGTTGGTAATGGGCAACACTCTGTATCTCTCTCTCGCAGAGCCCGGCTGCCAAATTCCAAACGTCCAGCGATTGCTCCGATACGAAATCTGCCAGCACTGAAAGCAGCAGCTGGTTTTCACTGCCCCTTGGAACTGCGTTCACTGCCACACAGACATTCGCGTTCTGCAAAAGCTTTGGTTGGTAATGGGGCAACACTCTGTATCTCTCTCTCGCACAGCCCGGCAGCCAAATTCGAAACGTCCAGCGATTGCTCCCAAACGAAAGCTGCCAGCACGGAAAGCTGTAGCTGGTTTTCACTGCCCCTTGGAACTGCATTCGCTGCCACACAGACATTCGCGTTCTGCAGAAGCTTTGGTTGGTAATGGGGCAACACTCTTTAGCTCTCTCTCGCACAGCCCGGCAGCCAAATTCGACACGTCCAGCGATTGCTCCCAAACGAAAGCTGCCAGCATGGAAAGATATAGCTGGTTTTCACTGCCCCTTGGAACTGCATTCGCTGCCACACAGACATTCGCCTTCTACAAAACCTTTGCTTGGTAATGGGGAAACACTCTGTATCTCTCTCTCGCAGAGCCCGGCTGCCAAATTCCAAACGTCCAGCGATTGCTCCGACACGAAAGATGCCAGCACTGAAAGCAGTAGCTGGTTTTCACTGCCCCTTGGAACTACGTTCGCTGCCACACAGACATTCGCGTTCTGCAAAAGCTTTGGTTGGTAATGGGGCAACACTGTGTATGTCTCTCTCGCACAGCCCGGCAGCCAAATTCGAAATGTCTAGCTATTGCTCCCACACAAAAGCTGCCAGCATGTAAAGGTGTAGCTGGTTTTCACTGCCCCTTGGAACTGCATTCGCTGCCACACAGACATTCGCGTTCTGCAAAAGCTTTGGTTGGTAATGGGGCAACACTGTTTATCTCTCTCTCGCAGAGCCCGGCAGCCAAATTCGAAATGTCCATCGATTGCTCCCAAACGGAAGCTGCCAGCACGGAAAGCTGTAGCTGGTTTTCACTGCCCCTTGGAACTGCATTCGCTGCCACACAGACATTCGCGTTCTGCAAAAGCTTTGGTTGGTAATGGGGCAACACTGTGTATCTCTCTCTCACAGAGCCCGGCAGCCAAATTCCAAACGTCCAGCGATTGCGTACACACGAAAGCTGCCAACACTGAAAGCTGTAGCTGGTTTTCACTGCCCCTTGGAACTCCATTCGCTGCCACACAGACATTCGCATTCTGCAAAAGCTTTGGTTGGTAATGGGGCAACACTGTGTATCTCTCTCTCGCACAGCCCGGCAGCCAAATTCGAAACGTCCAGCGATTGCTCCCAAACGAAAGCTGCCAGCACGGAAAGCTGTAGCTGGTTTTCACTGCCCCTTGGAACTGCATTCGCTGCCACACAGACATTCGCGTTCTGCAGAAGCTTTGGTTGGTAATGGGGCAACACTCTGTATCTCTCTCTCGCACAGCCCGGCAGCCAAATTCGAAACGTCCAGCGATTGCTCCCAAACGAAAGCTGCCAGCACGGAAAGCTGTAGCTGGTTTTCACTGCCCCTTGGAACTGCATTCGCTGCCACACAGACATTCGCGTTCTGCAGAAGCTTTGGTTGGTAATGGGGCAACACTGTGTATCTCTCTCTTGCAGAGCCCGGCAGCCAAATTCGAAATGTCCAGCGATTGCTCCCACACGAAAGCTGCCAGCACGGAAAGACATAGCTGGTTTTCACTGCCCCTTGGAACTGCATTCGCTGCCACACAGACATTCGCGTTCTGCAAAAGCTTTGGTTGGTAATGGGGCAACACTGTGTATTTCTCTCTCGCAGAGCCCGGCTGCCAAATTCCGAACGTCCAGCGATTGCGTACACACGAAAGCTGCCAACACTGAAAGCTGTAGCTGGTTTTCACTGCCCCTTGGAACTGCATTCGCTGCCACACAGACATTCGCGTTATGCAAAAGCTTTGGTTGGTAATGGGCAACACTCTGTATCTCTCTCTCGCAGAGCCCGGCTGCCAAATTCCAAACGTCCAGCGATTGCTCCGATACGAAATCTGCCAGCACTGAAAGCAGCAGCTGGTTTTCACTGCCCCTTGGAACTGCGTTCGCTGCCACACAGACATTCGCGTTCTGCAAAAGCTTTGGTTGGTAATGGGGCAACACTCTGTATCTCTCTCTCGCACAGCGGGGCTGCCAAATTCGAAATGTCCAGCGATTGCTCCCAAACGAAAGCTGCCAGCACGGAAAGCTGTAGCTGGTTTTCACTGCCCCTTGGAACTGCATTCGCTGCCACACAGACATTCGCGTTCTGCAGAAGCTTTGGTTGGTAATGGGGCAACACTCTTTATCTCTCTCTCGCAGAGCCCGGCTGCCAAATTCCAAACGTCCAGCGATTGCTCCGACACGAAAGATGCCAGCACTGAAAGCAGTAGCTGGTTTTCACTGCCCCTTGGAACTACGTTCGCTGCCACACAGACATTCGCGTTCTGCAAAAGCTTTGGTTGGTAATGGGGCAACACTGTGTATGTCTCTCTCGCACAGCCCGGCAGCCAAATTCGAAATGTCTAGCTATTGCTCCCACACAAAAGCTGCCAGCATGTAAAGGTGTAGCTGGTTTTCACTGCCCCTTGGAACTGCATTCGCTGCCACACAGACATTCGCGTTCTGCAAAAGCTTTGGTTGGTAATGGGGCAACACTGTTTATCTCTCTCTCGCAGAGCCCGGCAGCCAAATTCGAAATGTCCAGCGATTGCTCCCAAACGGAAGCTGCCAGCACGGAAAGCTGTAGCTGGTTTTCACTGCCCCTTGGAACTGCATTCGCTGCCACACAGACATTCGCGTTCTGCAAAAGCTTTGGTTGGTAATGGGGCAACACTGTGTATCTCTCTCTCACAGAGCCCGGCAGCCAAATTCCAAACGTCCAGCGATTGCGTACACACGAAAGCTGCCAACACTGAAAGCTGTAGCTGGTTTTCACTGCCCCTTGGAACTACGTTCGCTGCCACACAGACATTCGCGTTCTGCAAAAGGTTTGGTTGGTAATGGGGCAACACTGTGTATCTCTCTCTCGCACAGCCCGGCAGCCAAATTCGACACGTCCAGCAATTGCTCCCAAACGAAAGCTGCCAGCATGGAAAGATATAGCTGGTTTTCACTGCCCCTTGGAACTGCATTCGCTGCCACACAGACATTCGCCTTCTACAAAAGCTTTGCTTGGTAATGGGGAAACACTCTGTATCTCTCTCTCGCAGAGCCCGGCTGCCAAATTCCAAACGTCCAGCGATTGCTCCGACACGAAAGATGCCAGCACTGAAAGCAGTAGCTGGTTTTCACTGCCCCTTGGAACTACGTTCGCTGCCACACAGACATTCGCGTTCTGCAAAAGCTTTGGTTGGTAATGGGGCAACACTGTGTATGTCTCTCTCGCACAGCCCGGCAGCCATATTCGAAATGTCTAGCTATTGCTCCCACACAAAAGCTGCCAGCATGTGAAGGTGTAGCTGGTTTTCACTGCCCCTTGGAACTGCATTCGCTGCCACACAGACATTCGCGTTCTGCAAAAGCTTTGGTTGGTAATGGGGCAACACTGTTTATCTCTCTCTCGCAGAGCCCGGCAGCCAAATTCGAAATGTCCATCGATTGCTCCCAAACGGAAGCTGCCAGCACGGAAAGCTGTAGCTGGTTTTCACTGCCCCTTGGAACTGCATTCGCTGCCACACAGACATTCGCGTTCTGCAAAAGCTTTGGTTGGTAATGGGGCAACACTGTGTATCTCTCTCTCACAGAGCCCGGCAGCCAAATTCCAAACGTCCAGCGATTGCGTACACACGAAAGCTGCCAACACTGAAAGCTGTAGCTGGTTTTCACTGCCCCTTGGAACTCCATTCGCTGCCACACAGACATTCGCATTCTGCAAAAGCTTTGGTTGGTAATGGGGCAACACTGTGTATCTCTCTCTCGCACAGCCCGGCAGCCAAATTCGACACGTCCAGCGATTGCTCCCAAACGAAAGCTGCCAGCATGGAAAGATATAGCTGGTTTTTACTGCCCCTTGGAACTGCATTCGCTGCCACACAGACATTCGCGTTCTACAAAAGCTTTGGTTGGTAATGGGGCAACACTCTGTATCTCTCTCTCGCAGAGCCCGGCTGCCAAATTCCAAACGTCCAGCGATTGCTCCGACACGAAAGATGCCAGCACTGAAAGCAGTAGCTGGTTTTCACTGCCCCTTGGAACTACGTTCGCTGCCACACAGACATTCGCGTTCTGCAAAAGCTTTGGTTGGTAATGGGGCAACACTGTGTATGTCTCTCTCGCACAGCCCGGCAGCCATATTCGAAATGTCTAGCTATTGCTCCCACACAAAAGCTGCCAGCATGTAAAGGTGTAGCTGGTTTTCACTGCCCCTTGGAACTGCATTCGCTGCCACACAGACATTCGCGTTCTGCAAAAGCTTTGGTTGGTAATGGGGCAACACTGTGTATCTCTCTCTCACAGAGCCCGGCAGCCAAATTCCAAATATCCAGCGATTGCGTACACACGAAAGCTGCCAACACTGAAAGCTGTAGCTGGTTTTCACTGCCTCTTGGAACTGCATTCGCTGCCACACAGACATTCGCGTTCTGCAAAAGCTTTGGTTGGTAATGGGGCAACACTCTGTATCTCTCTCTCGCAGAGCCCGGCTGCCAAATTCCAAACGTCCAGCGATTGCGTACACACGAAAGCTGCCAACACTGAAAGCTGTAGCTGGTTTTCACTGCCCCTTGGAACTACGTTCACTGCCACACAGACATTCGCGTTCTGCAAAAGCTTTGGTTGGTAATGGGGCAACACTCTGTATCTCTCTCTCGCAGAGCCCGGCTGCCAAATTCGAAACGTCCAGCGATTGCTCCCAAACGAAAGCTGCCAGCACAGAAAGCTGTAGCTGGTTTTCACTGCCCCTTGGAACTGCATTCGCTGCCACACAGACATTCGCGTTCTGCAGAAGCTTTGGTTGGTAATGGGGCAACACTGTGTATCTCTCTCTTGCAGAGCCCGGCAGCCAAATTCGAAATGTCCAGCGATTGCTCCCACACGAAAGCTGCCAGCACGGAAAGATATAGCTGGTTTTCACTGCCCCTTGGAACTGCATTCGCTGCCACACAGACATTCGCGTTATGCAAAAGCTTTGGTTGGTAATGGGCAACACTCTGTATCTCTCTCTCGCAGAGCCCGGCTGCCAAATTCCAAACGTCCAGCGATTGCTCCGATACGAAATCTGCCAGCACTGAAAGCAGCAGCTGGTTTTCACTGCCCCTTGGAACTGCGTTCGCTGCCACACAGACATTCGCGTTCTGGAAAAGCTTTGGTTGGTAATGGGGCAACACTCTGTATCTCTCTCTCGCACAGCCCGGCAGCCAAATTCGAAACGTCCAGCGATTGCTCCCAAACGAAAGCTGCCAGCACGGAAAGCTGTAGCTGGTTTTCACTGCCCCTTGGAACTGCATTCGCTGCCACACAGACATTCGCGTTCTGCAGAAGCTTTGGTTGGTAATGGGGCAACACTCTTTATCTCTCTCTCGCACAGCCCGGCAGCCAAATTCGACACGTCCAGCGATTGCTCCCAAACGAAAGCTGCCAGCATGGAAAGATATAGCTGGTTTTCACTGCCCCTTGGAACTGCATTCGCTGCCACACAGACATTCGCCTTCTACAAAACCTTTGCTTGGTAATGGGGAAACACTCTGTATCTCTCTCTCGCAGAGCCCGGCTGCCAAATTCCAAACGTCCAGCGATTGCTCCGACACGAAAGATGCCAGCACTGAAAGCAGTAGCTGGTTTTCACTGCCCCTTGGAACTACGTTCGCTGCCACACAGACATTCGCGTTCTGCAAAAGCTTTGGTTGGTAATGGGGCAACACTGTGTATGTCTCTCTCGCACAGCCCGGCAGCCAAATTCGAAATGTCTAGCTATTGCTCCCACACAAAAGCTGCCAGCATGTAAAGGTGTAGCTGGTTTTCACTGCCCCTTGGAACTGCATTCGCTGCCACACAGACATTCGCGTTCTGCAAAAGCTTTGGTTGGTAATGGGGCAACACTGTTTATCTCTCTCTCGCAGAGCCCGGCAGCCAAATTCGAAATGTCCATCGATTGCTCCCAAACGGAAGCTGCCAGCACGGAAAGCTGTAGCTGGTTTTCACTGCCCCTTGGAACTGCATTCGCTGCCACACAGACATTCGCGTTCTGCAAAAGCTTTGGTTGGTAATGGGGCAACACTGTGTATCTCTCTCTCACAGAGCCCGGCAGCCAAATTCCAAACGTCCAGCGATTGCGTACACACGAAAGCTGCCAACACTGAAAGCTGTAGCTGGTTTTCACTGCCCCTTGGAACTCCATTCGCTGCCACACAGACATTCGCGTTCTGCAGAAGCTTTGGTTGGTAATGGGGCAACACTGTGTATCTCTCTCTTGCAGAGCCCGGCAGCCAAATTCGAAATGTCCAGCGATTGCTCCCACACGAAAGCTGCCAGCACGGAAAGACACAGCTGGTTTTCACTGCCCCTTGGAACTGCATTCGCTGCCACACAGACATTCGCGTTCTGCAAAAGCTTTGGTTGGTAATGGGGCAACACTGTGTATTTCTCTCTCGCAGAGCCCGGCTGCCAAATTCCGAACGTCCAGCGATTGCGTACACACGAAAGCTGCCAACACTGAAAGCTGTAGCTGGTTTTCACTGCCCCTTGGAACTGCATTCGCTGCCACACAGACATTCGCGTTCTGCAAAAGCTTTGGTTGGTAATGGGCAACACTCTGTATCTCTCTCTCGCAGAGCCCGGCTGCCAAATTCCAAACGTCCAGCGATTGCTCCGATACGAAATCTGCCAGCACTGAAAGCAGCAGCTGGTTTTCACTGCCCCTTGGAACTGCGTTCGCTGCCACACAGACATTCGCGTTCTGCAAAAGCTTTGGTTGGTAATGGGGCAACACTCTGTATCTCTCTCTCGCACAGCCCGGCAGCCAAATTCGAAATGTCCAGCGATTGCTCCCAAACGAAAGCTGCCAGCACGGAAAGCTGTAGCTGGTTTTCACTGCCCCTTGGAACTGCATTCGCTGCCACACAGACATTCGCGTTCTGCAGAAGCTTTGGTTGGTAATGGGGCAACACTCTTTATCTCTCTCTCGCAGAGCCCGGCTGCCAAATTCCAAACGTCCAGCGATTGCTCCGACACGAAAGATGCCAGCACTGAAAGCAGTAGCTGGTTTTCACTGCCCCTTGGAACTACGTTCGCTGCCACACAGACATTCGCGTTCTGCAAAAGCTTTGGTTGGTAATGGGGCAACACTGTGTATGTCTCTCTCGCACAGCCCGGCAGCCAAATTCGAAATGTCTAGCTATTGCTCCCACACAAAAGCTGCCAGCATGTAAAGGTGTAGCTGGTTTTCACTGCCCCTTGGAACTGCATTCGCTGCCACACAGACATTCGCGTTCTGCAAAAGCTTTGGTTGGTAATGGGGCAACACTGTTTATCTCTCTCTCGCAGAGCCCGGCAGCCAAATTCGAAATGTCCATCGATTGCTCCCAAACGGAAGCTGCCAGCACGGAAAGCTGTAGCTGGTTTTCACTGCCCCTTGGAACTGCATTCGCTGCCACACAGACATTCGCGTTCTGCAAAAGCTTTGGTTGGTAATGGGGCAACACTGTGTATCTCTCTCTCACAGAGCCCGGCAGCCAAATTCCAAACGTCCAGCGATTGCGTACACACGAAAGCTGCCAACACTGAAAGCTGTAGCTGGTTTTCACTGCCCCTTGGAACTCCATTCGCTGCCACACAGACATTCGCATTCTGCAAAAGCTTTGGTTGGTAATGGGGCAACACTGTGTATCTCTCTCTCGCACAGCCCGGCAGCCAAATTCGACACGTCCAGCGATTGCTCCCAAACGAAAGCTGCCAGCATGGAAAGATATAGCTGGTTTTCACTGCCCCTTGGAACTGCATTCGCTGCCACACAGACATTCGCCTTCTACAAAAGCTTTGCTTGGTAATGGGGAAACACTCTGTATCTCTCTCTCGCAGAGCCCGGCTGCCAAATTCCAAACGTCCAGCGATTGCTCCGACACGAAAGATGCCAGCACTGAAAGCAGTAGCTGGTTTTCACTGCCCCTTGGAACTACGTTCGCTGCCACACAGACATTCGCGTTCTGCAAAAGCTTTGGTTGGTAATGGGGCAACACTGTGTATGTCTCTCTCGCACAGCCCGGCAGCCAAATTCGAAATGTCTAGCTATTGCTCCCACACAAAAGCTGCCAGCATGTAAAGGTGTAGCTGGTTTTCACTGCCCCTTGGAACTGCATTCGCTGCCACACAGACATTCGCGTTCTGCAAAAGCTTTGGTTGGTAATGGGGCAACACTGTTTATCTCTCTCTCGCAGAGCCCGGCAGCCAAATTCGAAATGTCCATCGATTGCTACCAAACGGAAGCTGCCAGCACGGAAAGCTGTAGCTGGTTTTCACTGCCCCTTGGAACTGCATTCGCTGCCACACAGACATTCGCGTTCTGCAAAAGCTTTGGTTGGTAATGGGGCAACACTGTGTATCTCTCTCTCACAGAGCCCGGCAGCCAAATTCCAAACGTCCAGCGATTGCGTACACACGAAAGCTGCCAACACTGAAAGCTGTAGCTGGTTTTCACTGCCCCTTGGAACTCCATTCGCTGCCACACAGACATTCGCATTCTGCAAAAGCTTTGGTTGGTAATGGGGCAACACTGTGTATCTCTCTCTCGCACAGCCCGGCAGCCAAATTCGACACGTCCAGCGATTGCTCCCAAACGAAAGCTGCCAGCATGGAAAGATATAGCTGGTTTTCACTGCCCCTTGGAACTGCATTCGCTGCCACACAGACATTCGCCTTCTACAAAAGCTTTGCTTGGTAATGGGGAAACACTCTGTATCTCTCTCTCGCAGAGCCCGGCTGCCAAATTCCAAACGTCCAGCGATTGCTCCGACACGAAAGATGCCAGCACTGAAAGCAGTAGCTGGTTTTCACTGCCCCTTGGAACTACGTTCGCTGCCACACAGACATTCGCGTTCTGCAAAAGCTTTGGTTGGTAATGGGGCAACACTGTGTATGTCTCTCTCGCACAGCCCGGCAGCCATATTCGAAATGTCTAGCTATTGCTCCCACACAAAAGCTGCCAGCATGTAAAGGTGTAGCTGGTTTTCACTGCCCCTTGGAACTGCATTCGCTGCCACACAGACATTCGCGTTCTGCAAAAGCTTTGGTTGGTAATGGGGCAACACTGTTTATCTCTCTCTCGCAGAGCCCGGCAGCCAAATTCGAAATGTCCATCGATTGCTCCCAAACGGAAGCTGCCAGCACGGAAAGCTGTAGCTGGTTTTCACTGCCCCTTGGAACTGCATTCGCTGCCACACAGACATTCGCGTTCTGCAAAAGCTTTGGTTGGTAATGGGGCAACACTGTGTATCTCTCTCTCACAGAGCCCGGCAGCCAAATTCCAAACGTCCAGCGATTGCGTACACACGAAAGCTGCCAACACTGAAAGCTGTAGCTGGTTTTCACTGCCCCTTGGAACTCCATTCGCTGCCACACAGACATTCGCATTCTGCAAAAGCTTTGGTTGGTAATGGGGCAACACTGTGTATCTCTCTCTCGCACAGCCCGGCAGCCAAATTCGACACGTCCAGCGATTGCTCCCAAACGAAAGCTGCCAGCATGGAAAGATATAGCTGGTTTTCACTGCCCCTTGGAACTGCATGCGCTGCCACACAGACATTCGCCTTCTACAAAAGCTTTGCTTGGTAATGGGGCAACACTCTGTATCTCTCTCTCGCAGAGCCCGGCTGCCAAATTCCAAACGTCCAGCGATTGCTCCGACACGAAAGATGCCAGCACTGAAAGCAGTAGCTGGTTTTCACTGCCCCTTGGAACTACGTTCGCTGCCACACAGACATTCGCGTTCTGCAAAAGCTTTGGTTGGTAATGGGGCAACACTGTGTATGTCTCTCTCGCACAGCCCGGCAGCCATATTCGAAATGTCTAGCTATTGCTCCCACACAAAAGCTGCCAGCATGTAAAGGTGTAGCTGGTTTTCACTGCCCCTTGGAACTGCATTCGCTGCCACACAGACATTCGCGTTCTGCAAAAGCTTTGGTTGGTAATGGGGCAACACTGTTTATCTCTCTCTCGCAGAGCCCGGCAGCCAAATTCGAAATGTCCATCGATTGCTCCCAAACGGAAGCTGCCAGCACGGAAAGCTGTAGCTGGTTTTCACTGCCCCTTGGAACTGCATTCGCTGCCACACAGACATTCGCGTTCTGCAAAAGCTTTGGTTGGTAATGGGGCAACACTGTGTATCTCTCTCTCACAGAGCCCGGCAGCCAAATTCCAAACGTCCAGCGATTGCGTACACACGAAAGCTGCCAACACTGAAAGCTGTAGCTGGTTTTCACTGCCCCTTGGAACTCCATTCGCTGCCACACAGACATTCGCATTCTGCAAAAGCTTTGGTTGGTAATGGGGCAACACTGTGTATCTCTCTCTCGCACAGCCCGGCAGCCAAATTCGACACGTCCAGCGATTGCTCCCAAACGAAAGCTGCCAGCATGGAAAGATATAGCTGGTTTTCACTGCCCCTTGGAACTGCATTCGCTGCCACACAGACATTCGCCTTCTACAAAAGCTTTGCTTGGTAATGGGGAAACACTCTGTATCTCTCTCTCGCAGAGCCCGGCTGCCAAATTCCAAACGTCCAGCGATTGCTCCGACACGAAAGATGCCAGCACTGAAAGCAGTAGCTGGTTTTCACTGCCCCTTGGAACTACGTTCGCTGCCACACAGACATTCGCGTTCTGCAAAAGCTTTGGTTGGTAATGGGGCAACACTGTGTATGTCTCTCTCGCACAGCCCGGCAGCCATATTCGAAATGTCTAGCTATTGCTCCCACACAAAAGCTGCCAGCATGTAAAGGTGTAGCTGGTTTTCACTGCCCCTTGGAACTGCATTCGCTGCCACACAGACATTCGCGTTCTGCAAAAGCTTTGGTTGGTAATGGGGCAACACTGTTTATCTCTCTCTCGCAGAGCCCGGCAGCCAAATTCGACACGTCCATCGATTGCTCCCAAACGGAAGCTGCCAGCACGGAAAGCTGTAGCTGGTTTTCACTGCCCCTTGGAACTGCATTCGCTGCCACACAGACATTCGCGTTCTGCAAAAGCTTTGGTTGGTAATGGGGCAACACTGTGTATCTCTCTCTCACAGAGCCCGGCAGCCAAATTCCAAACGTCCAGCGATTGCGTACACACGAAAGCTGCCAACACTGAAAGCTGTAGCTGGTTTTCACTGCCCCTTGGAACTCCATTCGCTGCCACACAGACATTCGCATTCTGCAAAAGCTTTGGTTGGTAATGGGGCAACACTGTGTATCTCTCTCTCGCACAGCCCGGCAGCCAAATTCGACACGTCCAGCGATTGCTCCCAAACGAAAGCTGCCAGCATGGAAAGATATAGCTGGTTTTCACTGCCCCTTGGAACTGCATTCGCTGCCACACAGACATTCGCGTTCTGCAAAAGCTTTGCTTGGTAATGGGGAAACACTCTGTATCTCTCTCTCGCACAGCCCGGCAGCCAAATTCGAAATGTCCAGCGATTGCTCCCAAACGAAAGCTGCCAGCACGGAAAGCTGTAGCTGGTTTTCACTGCCCCTTGGAACTGCATTCGCTGCCACACAGACATTCGCGTTCTGCAGAAGCTTTGGTTGGTAATGGGGCAACACTCTTTATCTCTCTCTCGCAGAGCCCGGCTGCCAAATTCCAAACGTCCAGCGATTGCTCCGACACGAAAGATGCCAGCACTGAAAGCAGTAGCTGGTTTTCACTGCCCCTTGGAACTACGTTCGCTGCCACACAGACATTCGCGTTCTGCAAAAGCTTTGGTTGGTAATGGGGCAACACTGTGTATGTCTCTCTCGCACAGCCCCGCAGCCAAATTCGAAATGTCTAGCTATTGCTCCCACACAAAAGCTGCCAGCATGTAAAGGTGTAGCTGGTTTTCACTGCCCCTTGGAACTGCATTCGCTGCCACACAGACATTCGCGTTCTGCAAAAGCTTTGGTTGGTAATGGGGCAACACTGTTTATCTCTCTCTCGCAGAGCCCGGCAGCCAAATTCGAAATGTCCATCGATTGCTCCCAAACGGAAGCTGCCAGCACGGAAAGCTGTAGCTGGTTTTCACTGCCCCTTGGAACTGCATTCGCTGCCACACAGACATTCGCGTTCTGCAAAAGCTTTGGTTGGTAATGGGGCAACACTGTGTATCTCTCTCTCACAGAGCCCGGCAGCCAAATTCCAAACGTCCAGCGATTGCGTACACACGAAAGCTGCCAACACTGAAAGCTGTAGCTGGTTTTCACTGCCCCTTGGAACTCCATTCGCTGCCACACAGACATTCGCATTCTGCAAAAGCTTTGGTTGGTAATGGGGCAACACTGTGTATCTCTCTCTCGCACAGCCCGGCAGCCAAATTCGACACGTCCAGCGATTGCTCCCAAACGAAAGCTGCCAGCATGGAAAGATATAGCTGGTTTTCACTGCCCCTTGGAACTGCATTCGCTGCCACACAGACATTCGCCTTCTACAAAAGCTTTGCTTGGTAATGGGGAAACACTCTGTATCTCTCTCTCGCAGAGCCCGGCTGCCAAATTCCAAACGTCCAGCGATTGCTCCGACACGAAAGATGCCAGCACTGAAAGCAGTAGCTGGTTTTCACTGCCCCTTGGAACTACGTTCGCTGCCACACAGACATTCGCGTTCTGCAAAAGCTTTGGTTGGTAATGGGGCAACACTGTGTATGTCTCTCTCGCACAGCCCGGCAGCCATATTCGAAATGTCTAGCTATTGCTCCCACACAAAAGCTGCCAGCATGTAAAGGTGTAGCTGGTTTTCACTGCCCCTTGGAACTGCATTCGCTGCCACACAGACATTCGCGTTCTGCAAAAGCTTTGGTTGGTAATGGGGCAACACTGTTTATCTCTCTCTCGCAGAGCCCGGCAGCCAAATTCGAAATGTCCATCGATTGCTCCCAAACGGAAGCTGCCAGCACGGAAAGCTGTAGCTGGTTTTCACTGCCCCTTGGAACTGCATTCGCTGCCACACAGACATTCGCGTTCTGCAAAAGCTTTGGTTGGTAATGGGGCAACACTGTGTATCTCTCTCTCACAGAGCCCGGCAGCCAAATTCCAAACGTCCAGCGATTGCGTACACACGAAAGCTGCCAACACTGAAAGCTGTAGCTGGTTTTCACTGCCCCTTGGAACTCCATTCGCTGCCACACAGACATTCGCATTCTGCAAAAGCTTTGGTTGGTAATGGGGCAACACTGTGTATCTCTCTCTCGCACAGCCCGGCAGCCAAATTCGACACGTCCAGCGATTGCTCCCAAACGAAAGCTGCCAGCATGGAAAGATATAGCTGGTTTTCACTGCCCCTTGGAACTGCATGCGCTGCCACACAGACATTCGCCTTCTACAAAAGCTTTGCTTGGTAATGGGGCAACACTCTGTATCTCTCTCTCGCAGAGCCCGGCTGCCAAATTCCAAACGTCCAGCGATTGCTCCGACACGAAAGATGCCAGCACTGAAAGCAGTAGCTGGTTTTCACTGCCCCTTGGAACTACGTTCGCTGCCACACAGACATTCGCGTTCTGCAAAAGCTTTGGTTGGTAATGGGGCAACACTGTGTATGTCTCTCTCGCACAGCCCGGCAGCCATATTCGAAATGTCTAGCTATTGCTCCCACACAAAAGCTGCCAGCATGTAAAGGTGTAGCTGGTTTTCACTGCCCCTTGGAACTGCATTCGCTGCCACACAGACATTCGCGTTCTGCAAAAGCTTTGGTTGGTAATGGGGCAACACTGTGTATCTCTCTCTCACAGAGCCCGGCAGCCAAATTCCAAATATCCAGCGATTGCGTACACACGAAAGCTGCCAACACTGCAAGCTGTAGCTGGTTTTCACTGCCTCTTGGAACTGCATTCGCTGCCACACAGACATTCGCGTTCTGCAAAAGCTTTGGTTGGTAATGGGGCAACACTCTGTATCTCTCTCTCGCAGAGCCCGGCTGCCAAATTCCAAACGTCCAGCGATTGCGTACACACGAAAGCTGCCAACACTGAAAGCTGTAGCTGGTTTTCACTGCCCCTTGGAACTACGTTCACTGCCACACAGACATTCGCGTTCTGCAAAAGCTTTGGTTGGTAATGGGGCAACACTCTGTATCTCTCTCTCGCAGAGCCCGGCTGCCAAATTCGAAACGTCCAGCGATTGCTCCCAAACGAAAGCTGCCAGCACAGAAAGCTGTAGCTGGTTTTCACTGCCCCTTGGAACTGCATTCGCTGCCACACAGACATTCGCGTTCTGCAGAAGCTTTGGTTGGTAATGGGGCAACACTGTGTATCTCTCTCTTGCAGAGCCCGGCAGCCAAATTCGAAATGTCCAGCGATTGCTCCCACACGAAAGCAGCCAGCACGGAAAGATATAGCTGGTTTTCACTGCCCCTTGGAACTGCATTCGCTGCCACACAGACATTCGCGTTATGCAAAAGCTTTGGTTGGTAATGGGCAACACTCTGTATCTCTCTCTCGCAGAGCCCGGCTGCCAAATTCCAAACGTCCAGCGATTGCTCCGATACGAAATCTGCCAGCACTGAAAGCAGCAGCTGGTTTTCACTGCCCCTTGGAACTGCGTTCGCTGCCACACAGACATTCGCGTTCTGCAAAAGCTTTGGTTGGTAATGGGGCAACACTCTGTATCTCTCTCTCGCACAGCCCGGCAGCCAAATTCGAAACGTCCAGCGATTGCTCCCAAACGAAAGCTGCCAGCACGGAAAGCTGTAGCTGGTTTTCACTGCCCCTTGGAACTGCATTCGCTGCCACACAGACATTCGCGTTCTGCAGAAGCTTTGGTTGGTAATGGGGCAACACTCTTTATCTCTCTCTCGCAGAGCCCGGCTGCCAAATTCCAAACGTCCAGCGATTGCTCCGATACGAAATCTGCCAGCACTGAAAGCAGCAGCTGGTTTTCACTGCCCCTTGGAACTGCGTTCGCTGCCACACAGACATTCGCGTTCTGCAAAAGCTTTGGTTGGTAATGGGGCAACACTCTGTATCTCTCTCTCGCACAGCCCGGCAGCCAAATTCGAAATGTCCAGCGATTGCTCCCAAACGAAAGCTGCCAGCACGGAAAGCTGTAGCTGGTTTTCACTGCCCCTTGGAACTGCATTCGCTGCCACACAGACATTCGCGTTCTGCAGAAGCTTTGGTTGGTAATGGGGCAACACTCTTTATCTCTCTCTCGCAGAGCCCGGCTGCCAAATTCCAAACGTCCAGCGATTGCTCCGACACGAAAGATGCCAGCACTGAAAGCAGTAGCTGGTTTTCACTGCCCCTTGGAACTACGTTCGCTGCCACACAGACATTCGCGTTCTGCAAAAGCTTTGGTTGGTAATGGGGCAACACTGTGTATGTCTCTCTCGCACAGCCCGGCAGCCAAATTCGAAATGTCTAGCTATTGCTCCCACACAAAAGCTGCCAGCATGTAAAGGTGTAGCTGGTTTTCACTGCCCCTTGGAACTGCATTCGCTGCCACACAGACATTCGCGTTCTGCAAAAGCTTTGGTTGGTAATGGGGCAACACTGTGTATCTCTCTCTCACAGAGCCCGGCAGCCAAATTCCAAACGTCCAGCGATTGCGTACACACGAAAGCTGCCAACACTGAAAGCTCTAGCTGGTTTTCACTGCCCCTTGGAACTCCATTCGCTGCCACACAGACATTCGCATTCTGCAAAAGCTTTGGTTGGTAATGGGGCAACACTGTGTATCTCTCTCTCGCACAGCCCGGCAGCCAAATTCGACACGTCCAGCGATTGCTCCCAAACGAAAGCTGCCAGCATGGAAAGATATAGCTGGTTTTCACTGCCCCTTGGAACTGCATTCGCTGCCACACAGACATTCGCCTTCTACAAAAGCTTTGCTTGGTAATGGGGCAACACTCTGTATCTCTCTCTCGCACAGCCCGGCTGCCAAATTCCAAACGTCCAGCGATTGCTCCGACACGAAAGATGCCAGCACTGAAAGCAGTAGCTGGTTTTCACTGCCCCTTGGAACTACGTTCGCTGCCACACAGACATTCGCGTTCTGCAAAAGCTTTGGTTGGTAATGGGGCAACACTGTGTATGTCTCTCTCGCACAGCCCGGCAGCCATATTCGAAATGTCTAGCTATTGCTCCCACACAAAAGCTGCCAGCATGTAAAGGTGTAGCTGGTTTTCACTGCCCCTTGGAACTGCATTCGCTGCCACACAGACATTCGCGTTCTGCAAAAGCTTTGGTTGGTAATGGGGCAACACTGTGTATCTCTCTCTCACAGAGCCCGGCAGCCAAATTCCAAATATCCAGCGATTGCGTACACACGAAAGCTGCCAACACTGAAAGCTGTAGCTGGTTTTCACTGCCTCTTGGAACTGCATTCGCTGCCACACAGACATTCGCGTTCTGCAAAAGCTTTGGTTGGTAATGGGGCAACACTCTGTATCTCTCTCTCGCAGAGCCCGGCTGCCAAATTCCAAACGTCCAGCGATTGCGTACACACGAAAGCTGCCAACACTGAAAGCTGTAGCTGGTTTTCACTGCCCCTTGGAACTACGTTCACTGCCACACAGACATTCGCGTTCTGCAAAAGCTTTGGTTGGTAATGGGCAACACTCTGTATCTGTCTCTCGCAGAGCCCGGCTGCCAAATTCCAAACGTCCAGCGATTGCTCCGATACGAAATCTGCCAGCACTGAAAGCAGCAGCTGGTTTTCACTGCCCCTTGGAACTGCGTTCGCTGCCACACAGACATTCGCGTTCTGCAAAAGCTTTGGTTGGTAATGGGGCAACACTCTGTATCTCTCTCTCGCACAGCCCGGCAGACAAATTCGAAACGTCCAGCGATTGCTCCCAAACGAAAGCTGCCAGCACGGAAAGCTGTAGCTGGTTTTCACTGCCCCTTGGAACTGCATTCGCTGCCACACAGACATTCGCGTTCTGCAGAAGCTTTGGTTGGTAATGGGGCAACACTCTTTATCTCTCTCTCGCACAGCCCGGCAGCCAAATTCGACACGTCCAGCGATTGCTCCCAAACGAAAGCTGCCAGCATGGAAAGATATAGCTGGTTTTCACTGCCCCTTGGAACTGCATTCGCTGCCACACAGACATTCGCCTTCTACAAAACCTTTGCTTGGTAATGGGGAAACACTCTGTATCTCTCTCTCGCAGAGCCCGGCTGCCAAATTCCAAACGTCCAGCGATTGCTCCGACACGAAAGATGCCAGCACTGAAAGCAGTAGCTGGTTTTCACTGCCCCTTGGAACTACGTTCGCTGCCACACAGACATTCGCGTTCTGCAAAAGCTTTGGTTGGTAATGGGGCAACACTGTGTATGTCTCTCTCGCACAGCCCGGCAGCCAAATTCGAAATGTCTAGCTATTGCTCCCACACAAAAGCTGCCAGCATGTAAAGGTGTAGCTGGTTTTCACTGCCCCTTGGAACTGCATTCGCTGCCACACAGACATTCGCGTTCTGCAAAAGCTTTGGTTGGTAATGGGGCAACACTGTTTATCTCTCTCTCGCAGAGCCCGGCAGCCAAATTCGAAATGTCCATCGATTGCTCCCAAACGGAAGCTGCCAGCACGGAAAGCTGTAGCTGGTTTTCACTGCCCCTTGGAACTGCATTCGCTGCCACACAGACATTCGCGTTCTGCAAAAGCTTTGGTTGGTAATGGGGCAACACTGTGTATCTCTCTCTCACAGAGCCCGGCAGCCAAATTCCAAACGTCCAGCGATTGCGTACACACGAAAGCTGCAACACTGAAAGCTGTAGCTGGTTTTCACTGCCCCTTGGAACTCCATTCGCTGCCACACAGACATTCGCATTCTGCAAAAGCTTTGGTTGGTAATGGGGCAACACTGTGTATCTCTCTCTCGCACAGCCCGGCAGCCAAATTCGAAACGTCCAGCGAATGCTCCCAAACGAAAGCTGCCAGCACGGAAAGCTGTAGCTGGTTTTCACTGCCCCTTGGAACTGCATTCGCTGCCACACAGACATTCGCGTTCTGCAAAAGCTTTGGTTGGTAATGGGGCAACACTCTGTATCTCTCTCTCGCACAGCCCGGCAGCCAAATTCGAAACGTCCAGCGATTGCTCCCAAACGAAAGCTGCCAGCACGGAAAGCTGTAGCTGGTTTTCACTGCCCCTTGGAACTGCATTCGCTGCCACACAGACATTCGCGTTCTGCAGAAGCTTTGGTTGGTAATGGGGCAACACTGTGTATCTCTCTCTTGCAGAGCCCGGCAGCCAAATTCGAAATGTCCAGCGATTGCTCCCACACGAAAGCTGCCAGCACGGAAAGACATAGCTGGTTTTCACTGCCCCTTGGAACTGCATTCGCTGCCACACAGACATTCGCGTTCTGCAAAAGCTTTGGTTGGTAATGGGGCAACACTGTGTATTTCTCTCTCGCAGAGCCCGGCTGCCAAATTCCGAACGTCCAGCGATTGCGTACACACGAAAGCTGCCAACACTGAAAGCTGTAGCTGGTTTTCACTGCCCCTTGGAACTACGTTCACTGCCACACAGACATTCGCGTTCTGCAAAAGCTTTGGTTGGTAATGGGGCAACACTCTGTATCTCTCTCTCGCAGAGCCCGGCTGCCAAATTCCAAACGTCCAGCGATTGCTCCGATACGAAATCTGCCAGCACTGAAAGCAGCAGCTGGTTTTCACTGCCCCTTGGAACTGCGTTCGCTGCCACACAGACATTCGCGTTCTGCAAAAGCTTTGGTTGGTAATGGGGCAACACTCTGTATCTCTCTCTCGCACAGCCCGGCAGCCAAATTCGAAACGTCCAGCGATTGCTCCCAAACGAAAGCTGCCAGCACGGAAAGCTGTAGCTGGTTTTCACTGCCCCTTGGGTCTGCATTCGCTGCCACACAGACATTCGCGTTCTGCAGAAGCTTTGGTTGGTAATGGGGCAACACTCTTTATCTCTCTCTCGCACAGCCCGGCAGCCAAATTCGACACGTCCAGCGATTGCTCCCAAACGAAAGCTGCCAGCATGGAAAGATATAGCTGGTTTTCACTGCCCCTTGGAACTGCATTCGCTGCCACACAGACATTCGCCTTCTACAAAACCTTTGCTTGGTAATGGGGAAACACTCTGTATCTCTCTCTCGCAGAGCCCGGCTGCCAAATTCCAAACGTCCAGCGATTGCTCCGACACGAAAGATGCCAGCACTGAAAGCAGTAGCTGGTTTTCACTGCCCCTTGGAACTACGTTCGCTGCCACACAGACATTCGCGTTCTGCAAAAGCTTTGGTTGGTAATGGGGCAACACTGTGTATGTCTCTCTCGCACAGCCCGGCAGCCATATTCGAAATGTCTAGCTATTGCTCCCACACAAAAGCTGCCAGCATGTAAAGGTGTAGCTGGTTTTCACTGCCCCTTGGAACTGCATTCGCTGCCACACAGACATTCGCGTTCTGCAAAAGCTTTGGTTGGTAATGGGGCAACACTGTTTATCTCTCTCTCGCAGAGCCCGGCAGCCAAATTCGAAATGTCCATCGATTGCTCCCAAACGGAAGCTGCCAGCACGGAAAGCTGTAGCTGGTTTTCACTGCCCCTTGGAACTGCATTCGCTGCCACACAGACATTCGCGTTCTGCAAAAGCTTTGGTTGGTAATGGGGCAACACTGTGTATCTCTCTCTCACAGAGCCCGGCAGCCAAATTCCAAACGTCCAGCGATTGCGTACACACGAAAGCTGCCAACACTGAAAGCTGTAGCTGGTTTTCACTGCCCCTTGGAACTGCATTCGCTGCCACACAGACATTCGCGTTCTGCAAAAGCTTTGGTTGGTAATGGGGCAACACTCTGTATCTCTCTCTCGCACAGCCCGGCAGCCAAATTCGAAACGTCCAGCGATTGCTCCCAAACGAAAGCTGCCAGCACGGAAAGCTGTAGCTGGTTTTCACTGCCCCTTGGAACTGCATTCGCTGCCACACAGACATTCGCGTTCTGCAGAAGCTTTGGTTGGTAATGGGGCAACACTGTGTATCTCTCTCTTGCAGAGCCCGGCAGCCAAATTAGAAATGTCCAGCGATTGCTCCCACACGAAAGCTGCCAGCACGGAAAGACATAGCTGGTTTTCACTGCCCCTTGGAACTGCATTCGCTGCCACACAGACATTCGCGTTCTGCAAAAGCTTTGGTTGGTAATGGGGCAACACTGTGTATCTCTCTCTCGCAGAGCCCGGCTGCCAAATTCCAAACGTCCAGCGATTGCGTACACAGGAAAGCTGCCAACACTGAAAGCTGTAGCTGGTTTTCACTGCCCCTTGGAACTGCGTTCGCTGCCACACAGACATTCGCGTTCTGCAAAAGCTTTGGTTGGTAATGGGGCAACACTCTGTATCTCTCTCTCGCACAGCCCGGCAGCCAAATTCGAAACGTCCAGCGATTGCTCCCAAACGAAAGCTGCCAGCACGGAAAGCTGTAGCTGGTTTTCACTGCCCCTTGGAACTGCATTCGCTGCCACACAGACATTCGCGTTCTGCAGAAGCTTTGGTTGGTAATGGGGCAACACTCTTTATCTCTCTCTCGCACAGCCCGGCAGCCAAATTCGACACGTCCAGCGATTGCTCCCAAACGAAAGCTGCCAGCATGGAAAGATATAGCTGGTTTTCACTGCCCATTGGAACTGCATTCGCTGCCACACAGACATTCGCCTTCTACAAAAGCTTTGCTTGGTAATGGGGCAACACTCTGTATCTCTCTCTCGCAGAGCCCGGCTGCCAAATTCCAAACGTCCAGCGATTGCTCCGACACGAAAGATGCCAGCACTGAAAGCAGTAGCTGGTTTTCACTGCCCCTTGGAACTACGTTCGCTGCCACACAGACATTCGCGTTCTGCAAAAGCTTTGGTTGGTAATGGGGCAACACTGTGTATGTCTCTCTCGCACAGCCCGGCAGCCAAATTCGAAATGTCTAGCTATTGCTCCCACACAAAAGCTGCCAGCATGTAAAGGTGTAGCTGGTTTTCACTGCCCCTTGGAACTGCATTCGCTGCCACACAGACATTCGCGTTCTGCAAAAGCTTTGGTTGGTAATGGGGCAACACTGTGTATCTCTCTCTCACAGAGCCCGGCAGCCACATTCCAAACGTCCAGCGATTGCGTACACACGAAAGCTGCCAACACTGAAAGCTGTAGCTGGTTTTCACTGCCCCTTGGAACTGCATTCGCTGCCACACAGACATTCGCGTTCTGCAGAAGCTTTGGTTGGTAATGGGGCAACACTGTGTATCTCTCTCTCGCACAGCCCGGCAGCCAAATTCGAAACGTCCAGCGATTGCTCCCAAACGAAAGCTGCCAGCACGGAAAGCTGTAGCTGGTTTTCACTGCCCCTTGGAACTGCATTCGCTGCCACACAGGCATTCGTGTTCTGCAGAAGCTTTGGTTGGTAATGGGGCAACACTGTGTATTTCTCTCTCGCAGAGCCCGGCTGCCAAATTCCGAACGTCCAGCGATTGCGTACACACGAAAGCTGCCAACACTGAAAGCTGTAGCTGGTTTTCACTGCCCCTTGGAACTACGTTCACTGCCACACAGACATTCGCGTTCTGCAAAAGCTTTGGTTGGTAATGGGGCAACACTGTGTATTTCTCTCTCGCAGAGCCCGGCTGCCAAATTCCGAACGTCCAGCGATTGCGTACACACGAAAGCTGCCAACACTGAAAGCTGTAGCTGGTTTTCACTGCCCCTTGGAACTACGTTCACTGCCACACAGACATTCGCGTTCTGCAAAAGCTTTGGTTGGTAATGGGGCAACACTCTGTATCTCTCTCTCGCAGAGCCCGGCTGCCAAATTCCAAACGTCCAGCGATTGCTCCGATACGAAATCTGCCAGCACTGAAAGCAGCAGCTGGTTTTCACTGCCCCTTGGAACTGCGTTCGCTGCCACACAGACATTCGCGTTCTGCAAAAGCTTTGGTTGGTAATGGGGCAACACTCTGTATCTCTCTCTCGCACAGCCCGGCAGCCAAATTCGAAACGTCCAGCGATTGCTCCCAAACGAAAGCTGCCAGCACGGAAAGCTGTAGCTGGTTTTCACTGCCCCTTGGGTCTGCATTCGCTGCCACACAGACATTCGCGTTCTGCAGAAGCTTTGGTTGGTAATGGGGCAACACTCTTTATCTCTCTCTCGCACAGCCCGGCAGCCAAATTCGACACGTCCAGCGATTGCTCCCAAACGAAAGCTGCCAGCATGGAAAGATATAGCTGGTTTTCACTGCCCCTTGGAACTGCATTCGCTGCCACACAGACATTCGCCTTCTACAAAACCTTTGCTTGGTAATGGGGAAACACTCTGTATCTCTCTCTCGCAGAGCCCGGCTGCCAAATTCCAAACGTCCAGCGATTGCTCCGACACGAAAGATGCCAGCACTGAAAGCAGTAGCTGGTTTTCACTGCCCCTTGGAACTACGTTCGCTGCCACACAGACATTCGCGTTCTGCAAAAGCTTTGGTTGGTAATGGGGCAACACTGTGTATGTCTCTCTCGCACAGCCCGGCAGCCATATTCGAAATGTCTAGCTATTGCTCCCACACAAAAGCTGCCAGCATGTAAAGGTGTAGCTGGTTTTCACTGCCCCTTGGAACTGCATTCGCTGCCACACAGACATTCGCGTTCTGCAAAAGCTTTGGTTGGTAATGGGGCAACACTGTTTATCTCTCTCTCGCAGAGCCCGGCAGCCAAATTCGAAATGTCCATCGATTGCTCCCAAACGGAAGCTGCCAGCACGGAAAGCTGTAGCTGGTTTTCACTGCCCCTTGGAACTGCATTCGCTGCCACACAGACATTCGCGTTCTGCAAAAGCTTTGGTTGGTAATGGGGCAACACTGTGTATCTCTCTCTCACAGAGCCCGGCAGCCAAATTCCAAACGTCCAGCGATTGCGTACACACGAAAGCTGCCAACACTGAAAGCTGTAGCTGGTTTTCACTGCCCCTTGGAACTGCATTCGCTGCCACACAGACATTCGCGTTCTGCAAAAGCTTTGGTTGGTAATGGGGCAACACTCTGTATCTCTCTCTCGCACAGCCCGGCAGCCAAATTCGAAACGTCCAGCGATTGCTCCCAAACGAAAGCTGCCAGCACGGAAAGCTGTAGCTGGTTTTCACTGCCCCTTGGAACTGCATTCGCTGCCACACAGACATTCGCGTTCTGCAGAAGCTTTGGTTGGTAATGGGGCAACACTGTGTATCTCTCTCTTGCAGAGCCCGGCAGCCAAATTAGAAATGTCCAGCGATTGCTCCCACACGAAAGCTGCCAGCACGGAAAGACATAGCTGGTTTTCACTGCCCCTTGGAACTGCATTCGCTGCCACACAGACATTCGCGTTCTGCAAAAGCTTTGGTTGGTAATGGGGCAACACTGTGTATCTCTCTCTCGCAGAGCCCGGCTGCCAAATTCCAAACGTCCAGCGATTGCGTACACAGGAAAGCTGCCAACACTGAAAGCTGTAGCTGGTTTTCACTGCCCCTTGGAACTGCGTTCGCTGCCACACAGACATTCGCGTTCTGCAAAAGCTTTGGTTGGTAATGGGGCAACACTCTGTATCTCTCTCTCGCACAGCCCGGCAGCCAAATTCGAAACGTCCAGCGATTGCTCCCAAACGAAAGCTGCCAGCACGGAAAGCTGTAGCTGGTTTTCACTGCCCCTTGGAACTGCATTCGCTGCCACACAGACATTCGCGTTCTGCAGAAGCTTTGGTTGGTAATGGGGCAACACTCTTTATCTCTCTCTCGCACAGCCCGGCAGCCAAATTCGACACGTCCAGCGATTGCTCCCAAACGAAAGCTGCCAGCATGGAAAGATATAGCTGGTTTTCACTGCCCCTTGGAACTGCATTCGCTGCCACACAGACATTCGCCTTCTACAAAAGCTTTGCTTGGTAATGGGGCAACACTCTGTATCTCTCTCTCGCAGAGCCCGGCTGCCAAATTCCAAACGTCCAGCGATTGCTCCGACACGAAAGATGCCAGCACTGAAAGCAGTAGCTGGTTTTCACTGCCCCTTGGAACTACGTTCGCTGCCACACAGACATTCGCGTTCTGCAAAAGCTTTGGTTGGTAATGGGGCAACACTGTGTATGTCTCTCTCGCACAGCCCGGCAGCCAAATTCGAAATGTCTAGCTATTGCTCCCACACAAAAGCTGCCAGCATGTAAAGGTGTAGCTGGTTTTCACTGCCCCTTGGAACTGCATTCGCTGCCACACAGACATTCGCGTTCTGCAAAAGCTTTGGTTGGTAATGGGGCAACACTGTGTATCTCTCTCTCACAGAGCCCGGCAGCCACATTCCAAACGTCCAGCGATTGCGTACACACGAAAGCTGCCAACACTGAAAGCTGTAGCTGGTTTTCACTGCCCCTTGGAACTGCATTCGCTGCCACACAGACATTCGCGTTCTGCAGAAGCTTTGGTTGGTAATGGGGCAACACTGTGTATCTCTCTCTCGCACAGCCCGGCAGCCAAATTCGAAACGTCCAGCGATTGCTCCCAAACGAAAGCTGCCAGCACGGAAAGCTGTAGCTGGTTTTCACTGCCCCTTGGAACTGCATTCGCTGCCACACAGGCATTCGTGTTCTGCAGAAGCTTTGGTTGGTAATGGGGCAACACTGTGTATTTCTCTCTCGCAGAGCCCGGCTGCCAAATTCCGAACGTCCAGCGATTGCGTACACACGAAAGCTGCCAACACTGAAAGCTGTAGCTGGTTTTCACTGCCCCTTGGAACTACGTTCACTGCCACACAGACATTCGCGTTCTGCAAAAGCTTTGGTTGGTAATGGGGCAACACTCTGTATCTCTCTCTCGCAGAGCCCGGCTGCCAAATTCCAAACGTCCAGCGATTGCTCCGATACGAAATCTGCCAGCACTGAAAGCAGCAGCTGGTTTTCACTGCCCCTTGGAACTGCGTTCGCTGCCACACAGACATTCGCGTTCTGCAAAAGCTTTGGTTGGTAATGGGGCAACACTCTGTATCTCTCTCTCGCACAGCCCGGCAGCCAAATTCGAAACGTCCAGCGATTGCTCCCAAACGAAAGCTGCCAGCACGGAAAGCTGTAGCTGGTTTTCACTGCCCCTTGGAACTGCATTCGCTGCCACACAGACATTCGCGTTCTGCAGAAGCTTTGGTTGGTAATGGGGCAACACTGTGTATCTCTCTCTCGCACAGCCCGGCAGCCAAATTCGACACGTCCAGCGATTGCTCCCAAACGAAAGCTGCCAGCATGGAAAGATATAGCTGGTTTTCACTGCCACTTGGAACTGCATTCGCTGCCACACAGACATTCGCCTTCTACAAAACCTTTGCTTGGTAATGGGGAAACACTCTGTATCTCTCTCTCGCAGAGCCCGGCTGCCAAATTCCAAACGTCCAGCGATTGCTCCGACACGAAAGATGCCAGCACTGAAAGCAGTAGCTGGTTTTCACTGCCCCTTGGAACTACGTTCGCTGCCACACAGACATTCGCGTTCTGCAAAAGCTTTGGTTGGTAATGGGGCAACACTGTGTATGTCTCTCTCGCACAGCCCGGCAGCCATATTCGAAATGTCTAGCTATTGCTCCCACACAAAAGCTGCCAGCATGTAAAGGTGTAGCTGGTTTTCACTGCCCCTTGGAACTGCATTCGCTGCCACACAGACATTCGCGTTCTGCAAAAGCTTTGGTTGGTAATGGGGCAACACTGTTTATCTCTCTCTCGCAGAGCCCGGCAGCCAAATTCGAAATGTCCATCGATTGCTCCCAAACGGAAGCTGCCAGCACGGAAAGCTGTAGCTGGTTTTCACTGCCCCTTGGAACTGCATTCGCTGCCACACAGACATTCGCGTTCTGCAAAAGCTTTGGTTGGTAATGGGGCAACACTGTGTATCTCTCTCTCACAGAGCCCGGCAGCCAAATTCCAAACGTCCAGCGATTGCGTACACACGAAAGCTGCCAACACTGAAAGCTGTAGCTGGTTTTCACTGCCCCTTGGAACTGCATTCGCTGCCACACAGACATTCGCGTTCTGCAAAAGCTTTGGTTGGTAATGGGGCAACACTCTGTATCTCTCTCTCGCACAGCCCGGCAGCCAAATTCGAAACGTCCAGCGATTGCTCCCAAACGAAAGCTGCCAGCACGGAAAGCTGTAGCTGGTTTTCACTGCCCCTTGGAACTGCATTCGCTGCCACACAGACATTCGCGTTCTGCAGAAGCTTTGGTTGGTAATGGGGCAACACTGTCTATCTCTCTCTTGCAGAGCCCGGCAGCCAAATTAGAAATGTCCAGCGATTGCTCCCACACGAAAGCTGCCAGCACGGAAAGACATAGCTGGTTTTCACTGCCCCTTGGAACTGCATTCGCTGCCACACAGACATTCGCGTTCTGCAAAAGCTTTGGTTGGTAATGGGGCAACACTGTGTATCTCTCTCTCGCAGAGCCCGGCTGCCAAATTCCAAACGTCCAGCGATTGCGTACACAGGAAAGCTGCCAACACTGAAAGCTGTAGCTGGTTTTCACTGCCCCTTGGAACTGCGTTCGCTGCCACACAGACGTTCGCGTTCTGCAAAAGCTTTGGTTGGTAATGGGGCAACACTCTGTATCTCTCTCTCGCACAGCCCGGCAGCCAAATTCGAAACGTCCAGCGATTGCTCCCAAACGAAAGCTGCCAGCACGGAAAGCTGTAGCTGGTTTTCACTGCCCCTTGGAACTGCATTCGCTGCCACACAGACATTCGCGTTCTGCAGAAGCTTTGGTTGGTAATGGGGCAACACTCTTTATCTCTCTCTCGCACAGCCCGGCAGCCAAATTCGACACGTCCAGCGATTGCTCCCAAACGAAAGCTGCCAGCATGGAAAGATATAGCTGGTTTTCACTGCCCCTTGGAACTGCATTCGCTGCCACACAGACATTCGCCTTCTACAAAAGCTTTGCTTGGTAATGGGGCAACACTCTGTATCTCTCTCTCGCAGAGCCCGGCTGCCAAATTCCAAACGTCCAGCGATTGCTCCGACACGAAAGATGCCAGCACTGAAAGCAGTAGCTGGTTTTCACTGCCCCTTGGAACTACGTTCGCTGCCACACAGACATTCGCGTTCTGCAAAAGCTTTGGTTGGTAATGGGGCAACACTGTGTATGTCTCTCTCGCACAGCCCGGCAGCCAAATTCGAAATGTCTAGCTATTGCTCCCACACAAAAGCTGCCAGCATGTAAAGGTGTAGCTGGTTTTCACTGCCCCTTGGAACTGCATTCGCTGCCACACAGACATTCGCGTTCTGCAAAAGCTTTGGTTGGTAATGGGGCAACACTGTGTATCTCTCTCTCACAGAGCCCGGCAGCCACATTCCAAACGTCCAGCGATTGCGTACACACGAAAGCTGCCAACACTGAAAGCTGTAGCTGGTTTTCACTGCCCCTTGGAACTGCATTCGCTGCCACACAGACATTCGCGTTCTGCAGAAGCTTTGGTTGGTAATGGGGCAACACTGTGTATCTCTCTCTCGCACAGCCCGGCAGCCAAATTCGAAACGTCCAGCGATTGCTCCCAAACGAAAGCTGCCAGCACGGAAAGCTGTAGCTGGTTTTCACTGCCCCTTGGAACTGCATTCGCTGCCACACAGGCATTCGTGTTCTGCAGAAGCTTTGGTTGGTAATGGGGCAACACTCTGTATCTCTCTCTCGCAGAGCCCGGCTGCCAAATTCGAAACGTCCAGCGATTGCGTACACACGAAAGCTGCCAACACTGAAAGCTGTAGCTGGTTTTCACTGCCCCTTGGAACTACGTTCACTGCCACACAGACATTCGCGTTCTGCAAAAGCTTTGGTTGGTAATGGGGCAACACTCTGTATCTCTCTCTTGCAGAGCCCGGCTGCCAAATTCGAAACGTCCAGCGATTGCTCCCAAACGAAAGCTGCCAGCACAGAAAGCTGTAGCTGGTTTTCACTGCCCCTTGGAACTGCATTCGCTGCCACACAGACATTCGCGTTCTGCAAAAGCTTTGGTTGGTAATGGGGCAACACTGTGTATCTCTCTCTTGCAGAGCCCGGCAGCCAAATTCGAAATGTCCAGCGATTGCTCCCACACGAAAGCTGCCAGCACGGATAGATATAGCTGGTTTTCACTGCCCCTTGGAACTGCATTCGCTGCCACACAGACATTCGCGTTCTGCAAAAGCTTTGGTTGGTAATGGGCAACACTCTGTATCTCTCTCTCGCAGAGCCCGGCTGCCAAATTCCAAACGTCCAGCGATTGCGTACACACGAAAGCTGCCAACACTGAAGGCTGTAGCTGGTTTTCACTGCCCCTTGGAACTACGTTCGCTGCCACACAGACATTCGCGTTCTGCAAAAGGTTTGGTTGGTAATGGGGCAACAATGTGTATGTCTCTCTCGCACAGCCCGGCAGCCAAATTCGAAATGTCTAGCTATTGCTCCCACACAAAAGCTGCCAGCATGTAAAGGTGTAGCTGGTTTTCACTGCCCCTTGGAACTGCATTCGCTGCCACACAGACATTCGCGTTCTGCAAAAGCTTTGGTTGGTAATGGGGCAACACTGTGTTTCTCTCTCTTGCAGAGCCCGGCAGCCAAATTCGAAACGTCCAGCGATTGCTCCCAAACGAAAGCTGCCAGCATGGAAAGATATAGCTGGTTTTCACTGCCCGTTGGAACTGCATGCGCTGCCACACAGACATTCGCCTTCTACAAAAGCTTTGGTTGGTAATGGGGCAACACTCTGTATCTCTCTCTCGCAGAGCACGGCTGCCAAATTCGAAACGTGCAGCGATTGCTCCGACACGAAATCTGCCAGCACTGAAATCAGCAGCTGGTTTTCACTGCCCCTTGGAACTGCGTTCGCTGCCACACAGACATTCGCGTTCTGCAAAAGCTTTGGTTGGTAATGGGGCAACACTCTGTATCTCTCTCTCGCAGAGCCCGGCTGCCAAATTCGAAACGTCCAGCGATTGCTCCCAAACGAAAGCTGCCAGCACAGAAAGCTGTAGCTGGTTTTCACTGCCCCTTGGAACTGCATTCGCTGCCACACAGACATTCGCGTTCTGCAGAAGCTTTGGTTGGTAATGGGTCAACACTCTTTATCTCTCTCTCGCACAGCCCGGCAGCCAAATTCGACACGTCCAGCGATTGCTCCCAAACGAAAGCTGCCAGCATGGAAAGATATAGCTGGTTTTCACTGCCCCTTGGAACTGCATTCGCTGCCACACAGACATTCGCCTTCTAAAAAAGCTTTGGTTGGTAATGGGGCAACACTCTGTATCTCTCTCTCGCAGAGCCCGGCTGCCAAATTCCAAACGTCCAGCGATTGCTCCGACACGAAAGATGCCAGTACTGAAAGCAGTAGCTGGTTTTCACTGCCCCTTGGAACTACGTTCGCTGCCACACAGACATTCGCGTTCTGCAAAAGCTTTGGTTGGTAATGGGGCAACACTGTGTATGTCTCTCTCGCACAGCCCGGCAGCCAAATTCGAAATGTCTAGCTATTGCTCCCACACAAAAGCTGCCAGCATGTAAAGGTGTAGCTGGTTTTCACTGCCCCTTGGAACTGCATTCGCTGCCACACAGACATTCGCGTTCTGCAGAAGCTTTGGTTGGTAATGGGGCAACACTCTTTATCTCTCTCTCGCACAGCCCGGCAGCCAAATTCGACACGTCCAGCGATTGCTCCCAAACGAAAGCTGCCAGCATGGAAAGATATAGCTGGTTTTCACTGCCCCTTGGAACTGCATTCGCTGCCACACAGACATTCGCCTTCTACAAAAGCTTTGCTTGGTAATGGGGCAACACTCTGTATCTCTCTCTCGCAGAGCCCGGCTGCCAAATTCCAAACGTCCAGCGATTGCTCCGACACGAAATCTGCCAGCACTGAAAGCAGCAGCTGGTTTTCACTGCCCCTTGGAACTGCATTCGCTGCCACACAGACATTCGCGTTCTGCAGAAGCTTTGGTTGGTAATGGGGCAACACTGTGTATCTCTCTCTTGCAGAGCCCGGCAGCCAAATTCGATACGTCCAGCGATTGCTCCCAAACGAAAGCTGCCAGCACGGAAAGCTGTAGCTGGTTTTCACTGCCCCTTGGAACTGCATTCGCTGCCACACAGACATTCGCGTTCTGCAGAAGCTTTGGTTGGTAATGGGGCAACACTGTGTATGTCTCTCTCGCACAGCCCGGCAGCCATATTCGAAATGTCTAGCTATTGCTCCCACACAAAAGCTGCCAGCATGTAAAGGTGTAGCTGGTTTTCACTGCCCCTTGGAACTGCATTCGCTGCCACACAGACATTCGCGTTCTGCAAAAGCTTTGGTTGGTAATGGGGCAACACTGTTTATCTCTCTCTCGCACAGCCCGGCAGCCAAATTCGAAATGTCCATCGATTGCTCCCAAACGGAAGCTGCCAGCACGGAAAGCTGTAGCTGGTTTTCACTGCCCCTTGGAACTGCATTCGCTGCCACACAGACATTCGCGTTCTGCAGAAGCTTTGGTTGGTAATGGGGCAACACTCTGTATCTCTCTCTTGCAGAGCCCGGCAGCCAAATTCGAAATGTCCAGCGATTGCTCCCACACGAAAGCTGCCAGCACGGAAAGATATAGCTGGTTTTCACTGCCCCTTGGAACTGCATTCGCTGCCACACAGACATTTGCGTTCTGCAAAAGCTTTGGTTGGTAATGGGCAACACTCTTTATCTCTCTCTCGCAGAGCCCGGCTGCCAAATTCCAAACGTCCAGCGATTGCGTACACACGAAAGCTGCCAACACTGAAAGCTGTAGCTGGTTTTCACTGCCCCTTGGAACTACGTTCACTGCCACACAGACATTCGCGTTCTGCAAAAGCTTTGGTTGGTAATGGGGCAACACTGTGTATCTCTCTCTCGCAGAGCCCGGCTGCCAAATTCGAAACGTCCAGCGATTTCTCCCAAACGAAAGCTGCCAGCACAGAAAGCTGTAGCTGGTTTTCACTGCCCCTTGGAACTGCATTCGCTGCCACACAGACATTCGCGTTCTGCAGAAGCTTTGGTTGGTAATGGGGCAACACTCTTTATCTCTCTCTCGCAGAGCCCGGCAGCGAAATTCGACACGTCCAGCGATTGCTCCCAAACGAAAGCTGCCAGCATGGAAAGATATAGCTGGTTTTCACTGCCCCTTGGAACTGCATTCGCTGCCACACAGACATTAGCCTTCTACAAAAGCTTTGCTTGGTAATGGGGCAACACTCTGTATCTCTCTCTCGCAGAGCCCGGCTGCCAAATTCCAAACGTCCAGCGATTGCTCCGACACGAAAGATGCCAGCACTGAAAGCAGTAGCTGGTTTTCACTGCCCCTTGGAACTACGTTCGCTGCCACACAGACATTCGCGTTCTGCAAAAGCTTTGGTTGGTAATGGGGCAACACTGTGTATGTCTCTCTCGCACAGCCCGGCAGCCATATTCGAAATGTCTAGCTATTGCTCCCACACAAAAGCTGCCAGCATGTAAAGGTGTAGCTGGTTTTCACTGCCCCTTGGAACTGCATTCGCTGCCACACAGACATTCGCGTTCTGCAAAAGCTTTGGTTGGTAATGGGGCAACACTGTGTATCTCTCTCTCACAGAGCCCGGCAGCCAAATTCCAAACGTCCAGCGATTGCGTACACACGAAAGCTGCCAACACTGAAAGCTGTAGCTGGTTTTCACTGCCCCTTGGAACTCCATTCGCTGCCACACAGACATTCGCGTTCTGCAAAAGCTTTGGTTGGTAATGGGGCAACACTCTGTATCTCTCTCTCGCACAGCCCGGCAGCCAAATTCGAAACGTCCAGCGATTGCTCCCAAACGGAAGCTGCCAGCACGGAAAGCTGTAGCTGGTTTTCACTGCCCCTTGGAACTGCATTCGCTGCCACACAGACATTCGCGTTCTGCAAAAGCTTTGGTTGGTAATGGGGCAACACTGTGTATGTCTCTCTCGCACAGCCCGGCAGCCATATTCGAAATGTCTAGCTATTGCTCCCACACAAAAGCTGCCAGCATGTAAAGGTGTAGCTGGTTTTCACTGCCCCTTGGAACTGCATTCGCTGCCACACAGACATTCGCGTTCTGCAAAAGCTTTGGTTGGTAATGGGGCAACACTGTTTATCTCTCTCTCGCACAGCCCGGCAGCCAAATTCGAAATGTCCATCGATTGCTCCCAAACGGAAGCTGCCAGCACGGAAAGCTGTAGCTGGTTTTCACTGCCCCTTGGAACTGCATTCGCTGCCACACAGACATTCGCGTTCTGCAGAAGCTTTGGTTGGTAATGGGGCAACACTCTGTATCTCTCTCTTGCAGAGCCCGGCAGCCAAATTCGAAATGTCCAGCGATTGCTCCCACACGAAAGCTGCCAGCACGGAAAGATATAGCTGGTTTTCACTGCCCCTTGGAACTGCATTCGCTGCCACACAGACATTTGCGTTCTGCAAAAGCTTTGGTTGGTAATGGGCAACACTCTTTATCTCTCTCTCGCAGAGCCCGGCTGCCAAATTCCAAACGTCCAGCGATTGCGTACACACGAAAGCTGCCAACACTGAAAGCTGTAGCTGGTTTTCACTGCCCCTTGGAACTACGTTCACTGCCACACAGACATTCGCGTTCTGCAAAAGCTTTGGTTGGTAATGGGGCAACACTGTGTATCTCTCTCTCGCAGAGCCCGGCTGCCAAATTCGAAACGTCCAGCGATTTCTCCCAAACGAAAGCTGCCAGCACAGAAAGCTGTAGCTGGTTTTCACTGCCCCTTGGAACTGCATTCGCTGCCACACAGACATTCGCGTTCTGCAGAAGCTTTGGTTGGTAATGGGGCAACACTCTTTATCTCTCTCTCGCAGAGCCCGGCAGCGAAATTCGACACGTCCAGCGATTGCTCCCAAACGAAAGCTGCCAGCATGGAAAGATATAGCTGGTTTTCACTGCCCCTTGGAACTGCATTCGCTGCCACACAGACATTAGCCTTCTACAAAAGCTTTGCTTGGTAATGGGGCAACACTCTGTATCTCTCTCTCGCAGAGCCCGGCTGCCAAATTCCAAACGTCCAGCGATTGCTCCGACACGAAAGATGCCAGCACTGAAAGCAGTAGCTGGTTTTCACTGCCCCTTGGAACTACGTTCGCTGCCACACAGACATTCGCGTTCTGCAAAAGCTTTGGTTGGTAATGGGGCAACACTGTGTATGTCTCTCTCGCACAGCCCGGCAGCCATATTCGAAATGTCTAGCTATTGCTCCCACACAAAAGCTGCCAGCATGTAAAGGTGTAGCTGGTTTTCACTGCCCCTTGGAACTGCATTCGCTGCCACACAGACATTCGCGTTCTGCAAAAGCTTTGGTTGGTAATGGGGCAACACTGTTTATCTCTCTCTCGCACAGCCCGGCAGCCAAATTCGAAATGTCCATCGATTGCTCCCAAACGGAAGCTGCCAGCACGGAAAGCTGTAGCTGGTTTTCACTGCCCCTTGGAACTGCATTCGCTGCCACACAGACATTCGCGTTCTGCAGAAGCTTTGGTTGGTAATGGGGCAACACTCTGTATCTCTCTCTTGCAGAGCCCGGCAGCCAAATTCGAAATGTCCAGCGATTGCTCCCACACGAAAGCTGCCAGCACGGAAAGATATAGCTGGTTTTCACTGCCCCTTGGAACTGCATTCGCTGCCACACAGACATTTGCGTTCTGCAAAAGCTTTGGTTGGTAATGGGCAACACTCTTTATCTCTCTCTCGCAGAGCCCGGCTGCCAAATTCCAAACGTCCAGCGATTGCGTACACACGAAAGCTGCCAACACTGAAAGCTGTAGCTGGTTTTCACTGCCCCTTGGAACTACGTTCACTGCCACACAGACATTCGCGTTCTGCAAAAGCTTTGGTTGGTAATGGGGCAACACTGTGTATCTCTCTCTCGCAGAGCCCGGCTGCCAAATTCGAAACGTCCAGCGATTTCTCCCAAACGAAAGCTGCCAGCACAGAAAGCTGTAGCTGGTTTTCACTGCCCCTTGGAACTGCATTCGCTGCCACACAGACATTCGCGTTCTGCAGAAGCTTTGGTTGGTAATGGGGCAACACTCTTTATCTCTCTCTCGCAGAGCCCGGCAGCGAAATTCGACACGTCCAGCGATTGCTCCCAAACGAAAGCTGCCAGCATGGAAAGATATAGCTGGTTTTCACTGCCCCTTGGAACTGCATTCGCTGCCACACAGACATTAGCCTTCTACAAAAGCTTTGCTTGGTAATGGGGCAACACTCTGTATCTCTCTCTCGCAGAGCCCGGCTGCCAAATTCCAAACGTCCAGCGATTGCTCCGACACGAAAGATGCCAGCACTGAAAGCAGTAGCTGGTTTTCACTGCCCCTTGGAACTACGTTCGCTGCCACACAGACATTCGCGTTCTGCAAAAGCTTTGGTTGGTAATGGGGCAACACTGTGTATGTCTCTCTCGCACAGCCCGGCAGCCATATTCGAAATGTCTAGCTATTGCTCCCACACAAAAGCTGCCAGCATGTAAAGGTGTAGCTGGTTTTCACTGCCCCTTGGAACTGCATTCGCTGCCACACAGACATTCGCGATCTGCAAAAGCTTTGGTTGGTAATGGGGCAACACTGTGTATCTCTCTCTCACAGAGCCCGGCAGCCAAATTCCAAACGTCCAGCGATTGCGTACACACGAAAGCTGCCAACACTGAAAGCTGTAGCTGGTTTTCACTGCCCCTTGGAACTCCATTCGCTGCCACACAGACATTCGCGTTCTGCAAAAGCTTTGGTTGGTAATGGGGCAACACTCTGTATCTCTCTCTCGCACAGCCCGGCAGCCAAATTCGAAACGTCCAGCGATTGCTCCCAAACGGAAGCTGCCAGCACGGAAAGCTGTAGCTGGTTTTCACTGCCCCTTGGAACTGCATTCGCTGCCACACAGACATTCGCGTTCTGCAAAAGCTTTGGTTGGTAATGGGGCAACACTGTGTATCTCTCTCTCGCAGAGCCCGGCTGCCAAATTCGAAACGTCCAGCGATTGCGTACACACGAAAGCTGCCAACACTGAAAGCTGTAGCTGGTTTTCACTGCCCCTTGGAACTACGTTCACTGCCACACAGACATTCGCGTTCTGCAAAAGCTTTGGTTGTTAATGGGGCAACACTCTGTATCTCTCTCTCGCAGAGCCCGGCTGCCAAATTCGAAACGTCCAGCGATTGCTCCCAAACGAAAGCTGCCAGGACAGAAAGCTGTAGCTGGTTTTCACTGCCCCTTGGAACTGCATTCGCTGCCACACAGACATTCGCGTTCTGCAAAAGCTTTGGTTGGTAATGGGGCAACACTCTGTATCTCTCTCTTGCAGAGCCCGGCAGCCAAATTCGAAATGTCCAGCGATTGCTCCCACACGAAAGCTGCCAGCACGGAAAGATATAGCTGGTTTTCACTGCCCCTTGGAACTGCATTCGCTGCCACACAGACATTCGCGTTCTGCAAAAGCTTTGGTTGGTAATGGGGCAACACTGTGTATCTCTCTCTCGCAGAGCCCGGCTGCCAAATTCCGAACGTCCAGCGATTGCGTACACACGAAAGCTGCCAACACTGAAAGCTGTAGCTGGTTTTCACTGCCCCTTGGAACTACGTTCACTGCCACACAGACATTCGCGTTCTGCAAAAGCTTTGGTTGGTAATGGGGCAACACTGTGTATCTCTCTCTCGCAGAGCCCGGCTGCCAAATTCGAAACGTCCAGCGATTTCTCCCAAACGAAAGCTGCCAGCACAGAAAGCTGTAGCTGGTTTTCACTGCCCCTTGGAACTGCATTCGCTGCCACACAGACATTCGCGTTCTGCAGAAGCTTTGGTTGGTAATGGGGCAACACTCTTTATCTCTCTCTCGCACAGCCCGGCAGTGAAATTCGACACGTCCAGCGATTGCTCCCAAACGAAAGCTGCCAGCATGGAAAGATATAGCTGGTTTTCACTGCCCCTTGGAACTGCATTCGCTGCCACACAGACATTCGCCTTCTACAAAAGCTTTGCTTGGTAATGGGGCAACACTCTGTATCTCTCTCTCGCAGAGCCCGGCTGCCAAATTCCAAACGTCCAGCGATTGCTCCGACACGAAAGATGCCAGCACTGAAAGCAGTAGCTGGTTTTCACTGCCCCTTGGAACTACGTTCGCTGCCACACAGACATTCGCGTTCTGCAAAAGCTTTGGTTGGTAATGGGGCAACACTGTGTATGTCTCTCTCGCACAGCCCGGCAGCCATATTCGAAATGTCTAGCTATTGCTCCCACACAAAAGCTGCCAGCATGTAAAGGTGTAGCTGGTTTTCACTGCCCCTTGGAACTGCATTCGCTGCCACACAGACATTCGCGTTCTGCAAAAGCTTTGGTTGGTAATGGGGCAACACTCTGTATCTCTCTCTCACAGAGCCCGGCAGCCAAATTCCAAACGTCCAGCGATTGCGTACACACGAAAGCTGCCAACACTGAAAGCTGTAGCTGGTTTTCACTGCCCCTTGGAACTACGTTCACTGCCACACAGACATTCGCGTTCTGCAGAAGCTTTGGTTGGTAATGGGGCAACACTGTGTATCTCTCTCTCGCACAGCCCGGCAGCCAAATTCGAAACGTCCAGCGATTGCTCCCAAACGAAAGCTGCCAGCACGGAAAGCTGTAGCTGGTTTTCACTGCCCCTTGGAACTGCATTCGCTGCCACACAGGCATTCGTGTTCTGCAGAAGCTTTGGTTGGTAATGGGGCAACACTCTGTATCTCTCTCTCGCAGAGCCCGGCTGCCAAATTCGAAACGTCCAGCGATTGCGTACACACGAAAGCTGCCAACACTGAAAGCTGTAGCTGGTTTTCACTGCCCCTTGGAACTACGTTCACTGCCACACAGACATTCGCGTTCTGCAAAAGCTTTGGTTGGTAATGGGGCAACACTCTGTATCTCTCTCTCGCAGAGCCCGGCTGCCAAATTCGAAACGTCCAGCGATTGCTCCCAAACGAAAGCTGCCACCACAGAAAGCTGTAGCTGGTTTTCACTGCCCCTTGGAACTGCATTCGCTGCCACACAGACATTCGCGTTCTGCAAAAGCTTTGGTTGGTAATGGGGCAACACTGTGTATCTCTCTCTTGCAGAGCCCGGCAGCCAAATTCGAAATGTCCAGCGATTGCTCCCACACGAAAGCTGCCAGCACGGATAGATATAGCTGGTTTTCACTGCCCCTTGGAACTGCATTCGCTGCCACACAGACATTCGCGTTCTGCAAAAGCTTTGGTTGGTAATGGGCAACACTCTGTATCTCTCTCTCGCAGAGCCCGGCTGCCAAATTCCAAACGTCCAGCGATTGCGTACACACGAAAGCTGCCAACACTGAAGGCTGTAGCTGGTTTTCACTGCCCCTTGGAACTACGTTCGCTGCCACACAGACATTCGCGTTCTGCAAAAGGTTTGGTTGGTAATGGGGCAACAATGTGTATGTCTCTCTCGCACAGCCCGGCAGCCAAATTCGAAATGTCTAGCTATTGCTCCCACACAAAAGCTGCCAGCATGTAAAGGTGTAGCTGGTTTTCACTGCCCCTTGGAACTGCATTCGCTGCCACACAGACATTCGCGTTCTGCAAAAGCTTTGGTTGGTAATGGGGCAACACTGTGTTTCTCTCTCTTGCAGAGCCCGGCAGCCAAATTCGAAACGTCCAGCGATTGCTCCCAAACGAAAGCTGCCAGCATGGAAAGATATAGCTGGTTTTCACTGCCCGTTGGAACTGCATGCGCTGCCACACAGACATTCGCCTTCTACAAAAGCTTTGGTTGGTAATGGGGCAACACTCTGTATCTCTCTCTCGCAGAGCACGGCTGCCAAATTCGAAACGTCCAGCGATTGCTCCGACACGAAATCTGCCAGCACTGAAATCAGCAGCTGGTTTTCACTGCCCCTTGGAACTGCGTTCGCTGCCACACAGACATTCGCGTTCTGCAAAAGCTTTGGTTGGTAATGGGGCAACACTCTGTATCTCTCTCTCGCAGAGCCCGGCTGCCAAATTCGAAACGTCCAGCGATTGCTCCCAAACGAAAGCTGCCAGCACAGAAAGCTGTAGCTGGTTTTCACTGCCCCTTGGAACTGCATTCGCTGCCACACAGACATTCGCGTTCTGCAGAAGCTTTGGTTGGTAATGGGTCAACACTCTTTATCTCTCTCTCGCACAGCCCGGCAGCCAAATTCGACACGTCCAGCGATTGCTCCCAAACGAAAGCTGCCAGCATGGAAAGATATAGCTGGTTTTCACTGCCCCTTGGAACTGCATTCGCTGCCACACAGACATTCGCCTTCTAAAAAAGCTTTGGTTGGTAATGGGGCAACACTCTGTATCTCTCTCTCGCAGAGCCCGGCTGCCAAATTCCAAACGTCCAGCGATTGCTCCGACACGAAAGATGCCAGTACTGAAAGCAGTAGCTGGTTTTCACTGCCCCTTGGAACTACGTTCGCTGCCACACAGACATTCGCGTTCTGCAAAAGCTTTGGTTGGTAATGGGGCAACACTGTGTATGTCTCTCTCGCACAGCCCGGCAGCCAAATTCGAAATGTCTAGCTATTGCTCCCACACAAAAGCTGCCAGCATGTAAAGGTGTAGCTGGTTTTCACTGCCCCTTGGAACTGCATTCGCTGCCACACAGACATTCGCGTTCTGCAGAAGCTTTGGTTGGTAATGGGGCAACACTCTTTATCTCTCTCTCGCACAGCCCGGCAGCCAAATTCGACACGTCCAGCGATTGCTCCCAAACGAAAGCTGCCAGCATGGAAAGATATAGCTGGTTTTCACTGCCCCTTGGAACTGCATTCGCTGCCACACAGACATTCGCCTTCTACAAAAGCTTTGCTTGGTAATGGGGCAACACTCTGTATCTCTCTCTCGCAGAGCCCGGCTGCCAAATTCCAAACGTCCAGCGATTGCTCCGACACGAAATCTGCCAGCACTGAAAGCAGCAGCTGGTTTTCACTGCCCCTTGGAACTGCATTCGCTGCCACACAGACATTCGCGTTCTGCAGAAGCTTTGGTTGGTAATGGGGCAACACTGTGTATCTCTCTCTTGCAGAGCCCGGCAGCCAAATTCGATACGTCCAGCGATTGCTCCCAAACGAAAGCTGCCAGCACGGAAAGCTGTAGCTGGTTTTCACTGCCCCTTGGAACTGCATTCGCTGCCACACAGACATTCGCGTTCTGCAGAAGCTTTGGTTGGTAATGGGGCAACACTGTGTATGTCTCTCTCGCACAGCCCGGCAGCCATATTCGAAATGTCTAGCTATTGCTCCCACACAAAAGCTGCCAGCATGTAAAGGTGTAGCTGGTTTTCACTGCCCCTTGGAACTGCATTCGCTGCCACACAGACATTCGCGTTCTGCAAAAGCTTTGGTTGGTAATGGGGCAACACTCTGTATCTCTCTCTTGCAGAGCCCGGCAGCCAAATTCGAAATGTCCAGCGATTGCTCCCACACGAAAGCTGCCAGCACGGAAAGATATAGCTGGTTTTCACTGCCCCTTGGAACTGCATTCGCTGCCACACAGACATTTGCGTTCTGCAAAAGCTTTGGTTGGTAATGGGCAACACTCTTTATCTCTCTCTCGCAGAGCCCGGCTGCCAAATTCCAAACGTCCAGCGATTGCGTACACACGAAAGCTGCCAACACTGAAAGCTGTAGCTGGTTTTCACTGCCCCTTGGAACTACGTTCACTGCCACACAGACATTCGCGTTCTGCAAAAGCTTTGGTTGGTAATGGGGCAACACTGTGTATCTCTCTCTCGCAGAGCCCGGCTGCCAAATTCGAAACGTCCAGCGATTTCTCCCAAACGAAAGCTGCCAGCACAGAAAGCTGTAGCTGGTTTTCACTGCCCCTTGGAACTGCATTCGCTGCCACACAGACATTCGCGTTCTGCAGAAGCTTTGGTTGGTAATGGGGCAACACTCTTTATCTCTCTCTCGCAGAGCCCGGCAGCGAAATTCGACACGTCCAGCGATTGCTCCCAAACGAAAGCTGCCAGCATGGAAAGATATAGCTGGTTTTCACTGCCCCTTGGAACTGCATTCGCTGCCACACAGACATTAGCCTTCTACAAAAGCTTTGCTTGGTAATGGGGCAACACTCTGTATCTCTCTCTCGCAGAGCACGGCTGCCAAATTCCAAACGTCCAGCGATTGCTCCGACACGAAAGATGCCAGCACTGAAAGCAGTAGCTGGTTTTCACTGCCCCTTGGAACTACGTTCGCTGCCACACAGACATTCGCGTTCTGCAAAAGCTTTGGTTGGTAATGGGGCAACACTGTGTATGTCTCTCTCGCACAGCCCGGCAGCCATATTCGAAATGTCTAGCTATTGCTCCCACACAAAAGCTGCCAGCATGTAAAGGTGTAGCTGGTTTTCACTGCCCCTTGGAACTGCATTCGCTGCCACACAGACATTCGCGTTCTGCAAAAGCTTTGGTTGGTAATGGGGCAACACTGTGTATCTCTCTCTCACAGAGCCCGGCAGCCAAATTCCAAACGTCCAGCGATTGCGTACACACGAAAGCTGCCAACACTGAAAGCTGTAGCTGGTTTTCACTGCCCCTTGGAACTCCATTCGCTGCCACACAGACATTCGCGTTCTGCAAAAGCTTTGGTTGGTAATGGGGCAACACTCTGTATCTCTCTCTCGCACAGCCCGGCAGCCAAATTCGAAACGTCCAGCGATTGCTCCCAAACGGAAGCTGCCAGCACGGAAAGCTGTAGCTGGTTTTCACTGCCCCTTGGAACTGCATTCGCTGCCACACAGACATTCGCGTTCTGCAAAAGCTTTGGTTGGTAATGGGGCAACACTGTGTATCTCTCTCTCGCAGAGCCCGGCTGCCAAATTCGAAACGTCCAGCGATTGCGTACACACGAAAGCTGCCAACACTGAAAGCTGTAGCTGGTTTTCACTGCCCCTTGGAACTACGTTCACTGCCACACAGACATTCGCGTTCTGCAAAAGCTTTGGTTGTTAATGGGGCAACACTCTGTATCTCTCTCTCGCAGAGCCCGGCTGCCAAATTCGAAACGTCCAGCGATTGCTCCCAAACGAAAGCTGCCAGGACAGAAAGCTGTAGCTGGTTTTCACTGCCCCTTGGAACTGCATTCGCTGCCACACAGACATTCGCGTTCTGCAGAAGCTTTGGTTGGTAATGGGGCAACACTCTGTATCTCTCTCTTGCAGAGCCCGGCAGCCAAATTCGAAATGTCCAGCGATTGCTCCCACACGAAAGCTGCCAGCACGGAAAGATATAGCTGGTTTTCACTGCCCCTTGGAACTGCATTCGCTGCCACACAGACATTCGCGTTCTGCAAAAGCTTTGGTTGGTAATGGGGCAACACTGTGTATCTCTCTCTCGCAGAGCCCGGCTGCCAAATTCCGAACGTCCAGCGATTGCGTACACACGAAAGCTGCCAACACTGAAAGCTGTAGCTGGTTTTCACTGCCCCTTGGAACTACGTTCACTGCCACACAGACATTCGCGTTCTGCAAAAGCTTTGGTTGGTAATGGGGCAACACTGTGTATCTCTCTCTCGCAGAGCCCGGCTGCCAAATTCGAAACGTCCAGCGATTTCTCCCAAACGAAAGCTGCCAGCACAGAAAGCTGTAGCTGGTTTTCACTGCCCCTTGGAACTGCATTCGCTGCCACACAGACATTCGCGTTCTGCAGAAGCTTTGGTTGGTAATGGGGCAACACTCTTTATCTCTCTCTCGCAGAGCCCGGCAGCGAAATTCGACACGTCCAGCGATTGCTCCCAAACGAAAGCTGCCAGCATGGAAAGATATAGCTGGTTTTCACTGCCCCTTGGAACTGCATTCGCTGCCACACAGACATTCGCCTTCTACAAAAGCTTTGCTTGGTAATGGGGCAACACTCTGTATCTCTCTCTCGCAGAGCCCGGCTGCCAAATTCCAAACGTCCAGCGATTGCTCCGACACGAAAGATGCCAGCACTGAAAGCAGTAGCTGGTTTTCACTGCCCCTTGGAACTACGTTCGCTGCCACACAGACATTCGCGTTCTGCAAAAGCTTTGGTTGGTAATGGGGCAACACTGTGTATGTCTCTCTCGCACAGCCCGGCAGCCATATTCGAAATGTCCAGCGATTGCTCCCACACGAAAGCTGCCAGCACGGAAAGCTGTAGCTGGTTTTCACTGCCCCTTGGAACTGCATTCGCTGCCACACAGACATTCGCGTTCTGCAGAAGCTTTGGTTGGTAATGGGGCAAGACTGTGTATCTCTCTCTTGCAGAGCCCGGCAGCCAAATTCGAAATGTCCAGCGATTGCTCCCACACGAAAGCTGCCAGCACGGAAAGATATAGCTGGTTTTCACTGCCCCTTGGAACTGCATTCGCTGCCACACAGACATTCGCGTTCTGCAAAAGCTTTGGTTGGTAATGGGGCAACACTGTGTATCTCTCTCTCGCAGAGCCCGGCTGCCAAATTCCAAACGTCCAGCGATTGCGTACACACGAAAGCTGCCAACACTGAAAGCTGTAGCTGGATTTCACTGCCCCTTGGAATTACGTTCACTGCCACACAGACATTCGCGTTCTGCAAAAGCTTTGGTTGGTAATGGGGCAACACTCTGTATCTCTCTCTCGCAGAGCCCGGCTGCCAAATTCGAAACGTCCAGCGATTGCTCCCAAACGAAAGCTGCCAGCACAGAAAGCTGTAGCTGGTTTTCACTGCCCCTTGGAACTGCATTCGCTGCCACACAGACATTCGCGTTCTGCAGAAGCTTTGGTTGGTAATGGGTCAACACTCTTTATCTCTCTCTCGCACAGCCCGGCAGCCAAATTCGACACGTCCAGCGATTGCTCCCAAACGAAAGCTGCCAGCATGGAAAGATATAGCTGGTTTTCACTGCCCCTTGGAACTGCATTCGCTGCCACACAGACATTCGCCTTCTACAAAAGCTTTGGTTGGTAATAGGGCAACACTCTGTATCTCTCTCTCGCAGAGCCCGGCTGCCAAATTCCAAACGTCCAGCGATTGCTCCGACACGAAAGATGCCAGTACTGAAAGCAGTAGCTGGTTTTCACTGCCCCTTGGAACTACGTTCGCTGCCACACAGACATTCGCGTTCTGCAAAAGCTTTGGTTGGTAATGGGGCAACACTGTGTATGTCTCTCTCGCACAGCCCGGCAGCCAAATTCGAAATGTCTAGCTATTGCTCCCACACAAAAGCTGCCAGCATGTAAAGGTGTAGCTGGTTTTCACTGCCCCTTGGAACTGCATTCGCTGCCACACAGACATTCGCGTTCTGCAGAAGCTTTGGTTGGTAATGGGGCAACACTCTTTATCTCTCTCTCGCACAGCCCAGCAGCCAAATTCGACACGTCCAGCGATTGCTCCCAAACGAAAGCTGCCAGCATGGAAAGATATAGCTGGTTTTCACTGCCCCTTGGAACTGCATTCGCTGCCACACAGACATTCGCCTTCTACAAAAGCTTTGCTTGGTAATGGGGCAACACTCTGTATCTCTCTCTCGCAGAGCCTGGCTGCCAAATTCCAAACGTCCAGCGATTGCTCCGACACGAAATCTGCCAGCACTGAAAGCAGCAGCTGGTTTTCACTGCCCCTTGGAACTGCATTCGCTGCCACACAGACATTCGCGTTCTGCAGAAGCTTTGGTTGGTAATGGGGCAACACTGTGTATCTCTCTATCGCAGAGCCCGGCAGCCAAATTCGATACGTCCAGCGATTGCTCCCAAACGAAAGCTGCCAGCACGGAAAGCTGTAGCTGGTTTTCACTGCCCCTTGGAACTGCATTCGCTGCCACACAGACATTCGCGTTCTGCAGAAGCTTTGGTTGGTAATGGGGCAACACTGTGTATGTCTCTCTCGCAGTCCCGGCTGCCAAATTCCAAACGTCCAGCGATTGCGTACACACGAAATCTGCCAACACTGAAAGCTGTAGCTGGTTTTCACTGCCCCTTGGAACTACGTTCGCTGCCACACAGACATTCGCGTTCTGCAAAAGGTTTGGTTGGTAATGGGGCAACACTGTGTATCTCTCTCTTGCAGAGCCCGGCAGCCAAATTCGAAATGTCCAGCGATTGCTCCCACACGAAAGCTGCCAGCACGGAAAGACATAGCTGGTTTTCACTGCCCCTTGGAACTACGTTCGCTGCCACACAGACATTCGCGTTCTGCAAAAGCTTTGGTTGGTAATGGGGCAACACTGTGTATCTCTCTCTCACAGAGCCCGGCAGCCAAATTCCAAACGTCCAGCGATTGCGTACACACGAAAGCTGCCAACACTGAAAGCTGTAGCTGGTTTTCACTGCCCCTTGGAACTCCATTCGCTGCCACACAGACATTCGCGTTCTGCAAAAGCTTTGGTTGGTAATGGGGCAACACTCTGTATCTCTCTCTCGCAGAGCCCGGCTGCCAAATTCGAAACGTCCAGCGATTTCTCCCAAACGAAAGCTGCCAGCACAGAAAGCTGTAGCTGGTTTTCACTGCCCCTTGGAACTGCATTCGCTGCCACACAGACATTCGCGTTCTGCAGAAGCTTTGGTTGGTAATGGGGCAACACTGTGTATCTCTCTCTTGCAGAGCCCGGCAGCCAAATTCGAAATGTCCAGCGATTGCTCCCACACGAAAGCTGCCAGCACGGAAAGATATAGCTGGTTTTCACTGCCCCTTGGAACTGCATTCGCTGCCACACAGACATTCGCGTTCTGCAAAAGCTTTGGTTGGTAATGGGCAACACTCTGTATCTCTCTCTCGCAGAGCCCGGCTGCCAAATTCCAAACGTCCAGCGATTGCGTACACACGAAAGCTGCCAACACTGAAGGCTGTAGCTGGTTTTCACTGCCCCTTGGAACTACGTTCGCTGCCACACAGACATTCGCGTTCTGCAAAAGGTTTGGTTGGTAATGGGGCAACAATGTGTATGTCTCTCTCGCACAGCCCGGCAGCCAAATTCGAAATGTCTAGCTATTGCTCCCACACAAAAGCTGCCAGCATGTAAAGGTGTAGCTGGTTTTCACTGCCCCTTGGAACTGCATTCGCTGCCACACAGACATTCGCGTTCTGCAAAAGCTTTGGTTGGTAATGGGGCAACACTGTGTTTCTCTCTCTTGCAGAGCCCGGCAGCCAAATTCGAAACGTCCAGCGATTGCTCCCAAACGAAAGCTGCCAGCATGGAAAGATATAGCTGGTTTTCACTGCCCCTTGGAACTGCATGCGCTGCCACACAGACATTCGCCTTCTACAAAAGCTTTGGTTGGTAATGGGGCAACACTCTGTATCTCTCTCTCGCAGAGCACGGCTGCGAAATTCGAAACGTCCAGCGATTGCTCCGACACGAAATCTGCCAGCACTGAAATCAGCAGCTGGTTTTCACTGCCCCTTGGAACTGCGTTCGCTGCCACACAGACATTCGCGTTCTGCAAAAGCTTTGGTTGGTAATGGGGCAACACTGTGTATGTCTCTCTCGCACAGCCCGGCAGCCAAATTCGAAATGTCTAGCTATTGCTCCCACACAAAAGCTGCCAGCATGTAAAGGTGTAGCTGGTTTTCACTGCCCCTTGGAACTGCATTCGCTGCCACACAGACATTCGCGTTCTGCAAAAGCTTTGGTTGGTAATGGGGCAACACTGTGTTTCTCTCTCTTGCAGAGCCCGGCAGCCAAATTCGAAACGTCCAGCGATTTCTCCCAAACGAAAGCTGCCAGCACAGAAAGCTGTAGCTGGTTTTCACTGCCCCTTGGAACTGCATTCGCTGCCACACAGACATTCGCGTTCTGCAGAAGCTTTGGTTGGTAATGGGGCAACACTGTGTATCTCTCTCTCGCACAGCCCGGCAGCCAAATTCGAAACGTCCAGCGATTGCTCCCAAACGAAAGCTGCCAGCACGGAAAGCTGTAGCTGGTTTTCACTGCCCCTTGGAACTGCATTCGCTGCCACACAGGCATTCGTGTTCTGCAGAAGCTTTGGTTGGTAATGGGGCAACACTGTGTATCTCTCTCTTGCAGAGCCCGGCAGACAAATTCGAAACGTCCAGCGATTGCGTACACACGAAAGCTGCCAACACTAAAAGCTGTAGCTGGTTTTCACTGCCCCTTGGAACTACGTTCACTGCCACACAGACATTCGCGTTCTGCAAAAGCTTTGGTTGTTAATGGGGCAACACTCTGTATCTCTCTCTCGCAGAGCCCGGCTGCCAAATTCGAAACGTCCAGCGATTGCTCCCAAACGAAAGCTGCCAGGACAGAAAGCTGTAGCTGGTTTTCACTGCCCCTTGGAACTGCATTCGCTGCCACACAGACATTCGCGTTCTGCAGAAGCTTTGGTTGGTAATGGGGCAACACTGTGTATCTCTCTCTTGCAGAGCCCGGCAGCCAAATTCGAAATGTCCAGCGATTGCTCCCACACGAAAGCTGCCAGCACGGAAAGATATAGCTGGTTTTCACTGCCCCTTGGAACTGCATTCGCTGCCACACAGACATTCGCGTTCTGCAAAAGCTTTGGTTGGTAATGGGGCAACACTCTGTATCTCTCTCTCGCAGAGCCCGGCTGCCAAATTCCAAACGTCCAGCGATTGCGTACACACGAAAGCTGCCAACACTGAAAGCTGTAGCTGGTTTTCACTGCCCCTTGGAACTACGTTCACTGCCACACAGACATTCGCGTTCTGCAAAAGCTTTGGTTGGTAATGGGGCAACACTCTTTATCTCTCTCTCGCAGAGCCCGGCAGCCAAATTCGACACGTCCAGCGATTGCTCCCAAACGAAAGCTGCCAGCATGGAAAGATATAGCTGGTTTTCACTGCCCCTTGGAACTGCATTCGCTGCCACACAGACATTCGCCTTCTACAAAAGCTTTGGTTGGTAATGGGGAAACACTCTGTATCTCTCTCTCGCAGAGCCCGGCTGCCAAATTCCAAACGTCCAGCGATTGCTCCGACACGAAAGATGACAGCACTGAAAGCAGCAGCTGGTTTTCACTGCCCCTTGGAACTACGTTCCCTGCCACACAGACATTCGCGTTCTGCAAAAGGTTTGGTTGGTAATGGGGCAACACTGTGTATGTCTCTCTCGCACAGCCCGGCAGCCAAATTCGAAATGTCTAGCTATTGCTCCCACACAAAAGCTGCCAGCATGTAAAGGTGTAGCTGGTTTTCACTGCCCCTTGGAACTGCATTCGCTGCCACACAGACATTCGCGTTCTGCAAAAGCTTTGGTTGGTAATGGGGCAACACTGTGTTTCTCTCTCTTGCAGAGCCCGGCAGCCAAATTCGAAACGTCCAGCGATTTCTCCCAAACAAAAGCTGCCAGCACAGAAAGCTGTAGCTGGTTTTCACTGCCCCTTGGAACTGCATTCGCTGCCACACAGACATTCGCGTTCTGCAGAAGCTTTGGTTGGTAATGGGGCAACACTCTTTATCTCTCTCTCGCACAGCCCGGCAGCCAAATTCGACACGTCCAGCGATTGCTCCCAAACGAAAGCTGCCAGCATGGAAAGATATAGCTGGTTTTCACTGCCCCTTGGAACTGCATTCGCTGCCACACAGACATGCGCCTTCTACAAAAGCTTTGCTTGGTAATGGGGCAACACTCTGTATCTCTCTCTCGCAGAGCCCGGCTGCCAAATTCCAAACGTCCAGCGATTGCTCCGACACGAAAGATGCCAGCACTGAAAGCAGTAGCTGGTTTTCACTGCCCCTTGGAACTACGTTCGCTGCCACACAGACATTCGCGTTCTGCAAAAGCTTTGGTTGGTAATGGGGCAACACTGTGTATGTCTCTCTCGCACAGCCCGGCAGCCAAATTCGAAATGTCTAGCTATTGCTCCCACACAAAAGCTGCCAGCATGTAAAGGTGTAGCTGGTTTTCACTGCCCCTTGGAACTGCATTCGCTGCCACACAGACATTCGCGTTCTGCAAAAGCTTTGGTTGGTAATGGGGCAACACTGTGTATCTCTCTCTCACAGAGCCCGGCATCCAAATTGCAAACGTCCAGCGATTGCGTACACACGAAAGCTGCCAACACTGAAAGCTGTAGCTGGTTTTCACTGCCCCTTGGAACTCCATTCGCTGCCACACAGACATTCGCGTTCTGCAAAAGCTTTGGTTGGTAATGGGGCAACACTCTGTATCTCTCTCTCGCACAGCCCGGCATCCAAATTCGAAACGTCCAGCGATTGCTCCCAAACGAAAGCTGCCAGCACGGAAAGCTGTAGCTGGTTTTCACTGCCCCTTGGAACTGCATTCGCTGCCACACAGACATTCGCGTTCTGCAAAAGCTTTGGTTGGTAATGGGGCAACACTCTGTATCTCTCTCTCGCAGAGCCCGGCTGCCAAATTCGAAACGTCCAGCGATTGCGTACACACGAAAGCTGCCAACACTGAAAGCTGTAGCTGGTTTTCACTGCCCCTTGGAACTACGTTCACTGCCACACAGACATTCGCGTTCTGCAAAAGCTTTGGTTGGTAATGGGGCAACACTCTGTATCTCTCTCTCGCAGAGCCCGGCTGCCAAATTCGAAACGTCCAGCGATTGCTCCCAAACGAAAGCTGCCAGCACAGAAAGCTGTAGCTGGTTTTCACTGCCCCTTGGAACTGCATTCGCTGCCACACAGACATTCGCGTTCTGCAGAAGCTTTGGTTGGTAATGGGGCAACACTGTGTATCTCTCTCTTGCAGAGCCCGGCAGCCAAATTCGAAATGTCCAGCGATTGCTCCCACACGAAAGCTGCCAGCACGGAAAGATATAGCTGGTTTTCACTGCCCCTTGGAACTGCATTCGCTGCCACACAGACATTCGCGTTCTGCAAAAGCTTTGGTTGGTAATGGGCAACACTCTGTATCTCTCTCTCGCAGAGCCCGGCTGCCAAATTCCAAACGTCCAGCGATTGCGTACACACGAAAGCTGCCAACACTGAAGGCCGTAGCTGGTTTTCACTGCCCCTTGGAACTACGTTCGCTGCCACACAGACATTCGCGTTCTGCAAAAGGTTTGGTTGGTAATGGGGCAACAATGTGTATGTCTCTCTCGCACAGCCCGGCAGCCAAATTCGAAATGTCTAGCTATTGCTCCCACACAAAAGCTGCCAGCATGTAAAGGTGTAGCTGGTTTTCACTGCCCCTTGGAACTGCATTCGCTGCCACACAGACATTCGCGTTCTGCAAAAGCTTTGGTTGGTAATGGGGCAACACTGTGTTTCTCTCTCTTGCAGAGCCCGGCAGCCAAATTCGAAACGTCCAGCGATTGCTCCCAAACGAAAGCTGCCAGCATGGAAAGATATAGCTGGTTTTCACTGCCCCTTGGAACTGCATGCGCTGCCACACAGACATTCGCCTTCTACAAAAGCTTTGGTTGGTAATGGGGCAACACTCTGTATCTCTCTCTCGCAGAGCACGGCTGCCAAATTCGAAACGTCCAGCAATTGCTCCGACACGAAATCTGCCAGCACTGAAATCAGCAGCTGGTTTTCACTGCCCCTTGGAACTGCGTTCGCTGCCACACAGACATTCGCGTTCTGCAAAAGCTTTGGTTGGTAATGGGGCAACACTCTGTATCTCTCTCTCGCAGAGCCCGGCTGCCAAATTCGAAACGTCCAGCGATTGCTCCCAAACGAAAGCTGCCAGCACAGAAAGCTGTAGCTGGTTTTCACTGCCCCTTGGAACTGCATTCGCTGCCACACAGACATTCGCGTTCTGCAGAAGCTTTGGTTGGTAATGGGTCAACACTCTTTATCTCTCTCTCGCACAGCCCGGCAGCCAAATTCGACACGTCCAGCGATTGCTCCCAAACAAAAGCTGCCAGCATGGAAAGATATAGCTGGTTTTCACTGCCCCTTGGAACTGCATTCGCTGCCACACAGACATTCGCCTTCTAAAAAAGCTTTGGTTGGTAATGGGGCAACACTCTGTATCTCTCTCTCGCAGAGCCCGGCTGCCAAATTCCAAACGTCCAGCGATTGCTCCGACACGAAAGATGCCAGTACTGAAAGCAGTAGCTGGTTTTCACTGCCCCTTGGAACTACGTTCGCTGCCACACAGACATTCGCGTTCTGCAAAAGTTTTGGTTGGTAATGGGGCAACACTGTGTATGTCTCTCTCGCACAGCCCGGCAGCCAAATTCGAAATGTCTAGCTATTGCTCCCACACAAAAGCTGCCAGCATGTAAAGGTGTAGCTGGTTTTCACTGCCCCTTGGAACTGCATTCGCTGCCACACAGACATTCGCGTTCTGCAGAAGCTTTGGTTGGTAATGGGGCAACACTCTTTATCTCTCTCTCGCACAGCCCGGCAGCCAAATTCGACACGTCCAGCGATTGCTCCCAAACGAAAGCTGCCAGCATGGAAAGATATAGCTGGTTTTCACTGCCCCTTGGAACTGCATTCGCTGCCACACAGACATTCGCCTTCTACAAAAGCTTTGCTTGGTAATGGGGCAACACTCTGTATCTCTCTCTCGCAGAGCCCGGCTGCCAAATTCCAAACGTCCAGCGATTGCTCCGACACGAAATCTGCCAGCACTGAAAGCAGCAGCTGGTTTTCACTGCCCCTTGGAACTGCATTCGCTGCCACACAGACATTCGCGTTCTGCAGAAGCTTTGGTTGGTAATGGGGCAACACTGTGTATCTCTCTCTTGCAGAGCCCGGCAGCCAAATTCGATACGTCCAGCGATTGCTCCCAAACGAAAGCTGCCAGCACGGAAAGCTGTAGCTGGTTTTCACTGCCCCTTGGAACTGCATTCGCTGCCACACAGACATTCGCGTTCTGCAGAAGCTTTGGTTGGTAATGGGGCAACACTGTGTATGTCTCTCTCGCACAGCCCGGCAGCCATATTCGAAATGTCTAGCTATTGCTCCCACACAAAAGCTGCCAGCATGTAAAGGTGTAGATGGTTTTCACTGCCCCTTGGAACTGCATTCGCTGCCACACAGACATTCGCGTTCTGCAAAAGCTTTGGTTGGTAATGGGGCAACACTGTTTATCTCTCTCTCGCACAGCCCGGCAGCCAAATTCGAAATGTCCATCGATTGCTCCCAAACGGAAGCTGCCAGCACGGAAAGCTGTAGCTGGTTTTCACTGCCCCTTGGAACTGCATTCGCTGCCACACAGACATTCGCGTTCTGCAGAAGCTTTGGTTGGTAATGGGGCAACACTCTGTATCTCTCTCTTGCAGAGCCCGGCAGCCAAATTCGAAATGTCCAGCGATTGCTCCCACACGAAAGCTGCCAGCACGGAAAGATATAGCTGGTTTTCACTGCCCCTTGGAACTGCATTCGCTGCCACACAGACATTCGCGTTCTGCAAAAGCTTTGGTTGGTAATGGGCAACACTCTTTATCTGTCTCTCGCAGAGCCCGGCTGCCAAATTCCAAACGTCCAGCGATTGCGTACACACGAAAGCTGCCAACACTGAAAGCTGTAGCTGGTTTTCACTGCCCCTTGGAACTACGTTCACTGCCACACAGACATTCGCGTTCTGCAAAAGCTTTGGTTGGTAATGGGGCAACACTCTTTATCTCTCTCTCGCAGAGCCCGGCTGCCAAATTCGAAACGTCCAGCGATTCCTCCCAAACGAAAGCTGCCAGCACAGAAAGCTGTAGCTGGTTTTCACTGCCCCTTGGAACTGCATTCGCTGCCACACAGACATTCGCGTTCTGCAGAAGCTTTGGTTGGTAATGGGGCAACACTCTTTATCTCTCTCTCGCAGAGCCCGGCAGCCAAATTCGACACGTCCAGCGATTGCTCCCAAACGAAAGCTGCCAGCATGGAAAGATATAGCTGGTTTTCACTGCCCCTTGGAACTGCATTCGCTGCCACACAGACATTAGCCTTCTACAAAAGCTTTGCTTGGTAATGGGGCAACACTCTGTATCTCTCTCTCGCAGAGCCCGGCTGCCAAATTCCAAACGTCCAGCGATTGCTCCGACACGAAAGATGCCAGCACTGAAAGCAGTAGCTGGTTTTCACTGCCCCTTGGAACTACGTTCGCTGCCACACAGACATTCGCGTTCTGCAAAAGCTTTGGTTGGTAATGGGGCAACACTGTGTATGTCTCTCTCGCACAGCCCGGCAGCCATATTCGAAATGTCTAGCTATTGCTCCCACACAAAAGCTGCCAGCATGTAAAGGTGTAGCTGGTTTTCACTGCCCCTTGGAACTGCATTCGCTGCCACACAGACATTCGCGTTCTGCAAAAGCTTTGGTTGGTAATGGGGCAACACTGTGTATCTCTCTCTCACAGAGCCCGGCAGCCAAATTCCAAACGTCCAGCGATTGCGTACACACGAAAGCTGCCAACACTGAAAGCTGTAGCTGGTTTTCACTGCCCCTTGGAACTCCATTCGCTGCCACACAGACATTCGCGTTCTGCAAAAGCTTTGGTTGGTAATGGGGCAACACTCTGTATCTCTCTCTCGCACAGCCCGGCAGCCAAATTCCAAACGTCCAGCGATTGCTCCGACACGGAAGCTGCCAGCACGGAAAGCTGTAGCTGGTTTTCACTGCCCCTTGGAACTGCATTCGCTGCCACACAGACATTCGCGTTCTGCAAAAGCTTTGGTTGGTAATGGGGCAACACTCTGTATCTCTCTCTCACAGAGCCCGGCTGCCAAATTCGAAACGTCCAGCGATTGCGTACACACGAAAGCTGCCAACACTGAAAGCTGTAGCTGGTTTTCACTGCCCCTTGGAACTACGTTCACTGCCACACAGACATTCGCGTTCTGCAAAAGCTTTGGTTGTTAATGGGGCAACACTCTGTATCTCTCTCTCGCAGAGCCCGGCTGCCAAATTCGAAACGTCCAGCGATTGCTCCCAAACGAAAGCTGCCAGGACAGAAAGCTGTAGCTGGTTTTCACTGCCCCTTGGAACTGCATTCGCTGCCACACAGACATTCGCGTTCTGCAGAAGCTTTGGTTGGTAATGGGGCAACACTCTGTATCTCTCTCTTGCAGAGCCCGGCAGCCAAATTCGAAATGTCCAGCGATTGCTCCCACACCAAAGCTGCCAGCACGGAAAGATATAGCTGGTTTTCACTGCCCCTTGGAACTGCATTCGCTGCCACACAGACATTCGCGTTCTGCAGAAGCTTTGGTTGGTAATGGGGCAACACTGTGTATCTCTCTCTCGCAGAGCCCGGCTGCCAAATTCCGAACGTCCAGCGATTGCGTACACACGAAAGCTGCCAACACTGAAAGCTGTAGCTGGTTTTCACTGCCCCTTGGAACTACGTTCACTGCCACACAGACATTCGCGTTCTGCAAAAGCTTTGGTTGGTAATGGGGCAACACTGTGTATCTCTCTCTCGCAGAGCCCGGCTGCCAAATTCGAAACGTCCAGCGATTTCTCCCAAACGAAAGCTGCCAGCACAGAAAGCTGTAGCTGGTTTTCACTGCCCCTTGGAACTGCATTCGCTGCCACACAGACATTCGCGTTCTGCAGAAGCTTTGGTTGGTAATGGGGCAACACTCTTTATCTCTCTCTCGCACAGCCCGGCAGCCAAATTCGACACGTCCAGCGATTGCTCCCAAACGAAAGCTGCCAGCATGGAAAGATATAGCTGGTTTTCACTGCCCCTTGGAACTGCATTCGCTGCCACACAGACATTCGCCTTCTACAAAAGCTTTGCTTGGTAATGGGGCAACACTCTGTATCTCTCTCTCGCAGAGCCCGGCTGCCAAATTCCAAACGTCCAGCGATTGCTCCGACACGAAAGATGCCAGCACTGAAAGCAGTAGCTGGTTTTCACTGCCCCTTGGAACTACGTTCGCTGCCACACAGACATTCGCGTTCTGCAAAAGCTTTGGTTGGTAATGGGGCAACACTGTGTATGTCTCTCTCGCACAGCCCGGCAGCCATATTCGAAATGTCTAGCTATTGCTCCCACACAAAAGCTGCCAGCATGTAAAGGTGTAGCTGGTTTTCACTGCCCCTTGGAACTGCATTCGCTGCCACACAGACATTCGCGTTCTGCAAAAGCTTTGGTTGGTAATGGGGCAACACTGTGTATCTCTCTCTCACAGAGCCCGGCAGCCAAATTCCAAACGTCCAGCGATTGCGTACACACGAAAGCTGCCAACACTGAAAGCTGTAGCTGGTTTTCACTGCCCCTTGGAACTACGTTCACTGCCACACAGACATTCGCGTTCTGCAGAAGCTTTGGTTGGTAATGGGGCAACACTGTGTTTCTCTCTCTTGCAGAGCCCGGCAGCCAAATTCGAAACGTCCAGCGATTGCTCCCAAACGAAAGCTGCCAGCATGGAAAGATATAGCTGGTTTTCACTGCCCCTTGGAACTGCATGCGCTGCCACACAGACATTCGCCTTCTACAAAAGCTTTGGTTGGTAATGGGGCAACACTCTGTATCTCTCTCTCGCAGAGCACGGCTGCCAAATTCGAAACGTCCAGCGATTGCTCCGACACGAAATCTGCCAGCACTGAAATCAGAAGCTGGTTTTCACTGCCCCTTGGAACTGCGTTCGCTGCCACACAGACATTCGCGTTCTGCAAAATCTTTGGTTGGTAATGGGGCAACACTCTGTATCTCTCTCTCGCACAGCCCGGCAGCCAAATTCGAAACGTCCAGCGATTGCTCCCAAACGAAAGCTGCCAGCACGGAAAGCTGTAGCTGGTTTTCACTGCCCCTTGGAACTGCATTCGCTGCCACACAGACATTCGCGTTCTGCAGAAGCTTTGGTTGGTAATGGGGCAACACTGTGTATCTCTCTCTTGCAGAGCCCGGCAGCCAAATTCGAAATGTCCAGCGATTGCTCCCACACGAAAGCTGCCAGCACGGAAAGATATAGCTGGTTTTCACTGCCCCTTGGAACTGCATTCGCTGCCACACAGACATTCACGTTCTGCAGAAGCTTTGGTTGGTAATGGGGCTACACTGTGTATCTCTCTCTCGCAGAGCCCGGCTGCCAAATTCCAAACGTCCAGCGATTGCGTACACACGAAAGCTGCCAACACTGAAAGCTGTAGCTGGATTTCACTGCCCCTTGGAATTACGTTCACTGCCACACAGACATTCGCGTTCTGCAAAAGCTTTGGTTGGTAATGGGGCAACACTCTGTATCTCTCTCTCGCAGAGCCCGGCTGCCAAATTCGAAACGTCCAGCGATTGCTCCCAAACGAAAGCTGCCAGCACAGAAAGCTGTAGCTGGTTTTCACTGCCCCTTGGAACTGCATTCGCTGCCACACAGACATTCGCGTTCTGCAGAAGCTTTGGTTGGTAATGGGGCAACACTGTGTATCTCTCTCTTGCAGAGCCCGGCAGCCAAATTCGAAATGTCCAGCGATTGCTCCCACACGAAAGCTGCCAGCACGGAAAGATATAGCTGGTTTTCACTGCCCCTTGGAACTGCATTCGCTGCCACACAGACATTCGCGTTCTGCAAAAGCTTTGGTTGGTAATGGGGCTACACTGTGTATCTCTCTCTCGCAGAGCCCGGCTGCCAAATTCCAAACGTCCAGCGATTGCTCCGACACGAAAGATGCCAGTACTGAAAGCAGTAGCTGGTTTTCACTGCCCCTTGGAACTACGTTCGCTGCCACACAGACATTCGCGTTCTGCAAAAGCTTTGGTTGGTAATGGGGCAACACTGTGTATGTCTCTCTCGCACAGCCCGGCAGCCAAATTCGAAATGTCTAGCTATTGCTCCCACACAAAAGCTGCCAGCATGTAAAGGTGTAGCTGGTTTTCACTGCCCCTTGGAACTGCATTCGCTGCCACACAGACATTCGCGTTCTGCAGAAGCTTTGGTTGGTAATGGGGCAACACTCTTTATCTCTCTCTCGCACAGCCCGGCAGCCAAATTCGACACGTCCAGCGATTGCTCCCAAACGAAAGCTGCCAGCATGGAAAGATATAGCTGGTTTTCACTGCCCCTTGGAACTGCATTCGCTGCCACACAGACATTCGCCTTCTACAAAAGCTTTGCTTGGTAATGGGGCAACACTCTGTATCTCTCTCTCGCAGAGCCCGGCTGCCAAATTCCAAACGTCCAGCGATTGCTCCGACACGAAATCTGCCAGCACTGAAAGCAGCAGCTGGTTTTCACTGCCCCTTGGAACTGCATTCGCTGCCACACAGACATTCGCGTTCTGCAGAAGCTTTGGTTGGTAATGGGGCAACACTGTGTATCTCTCTCTTGCAGAGCCCGGCAGCCAAATTCGATACGTCCAGCGATTGCTCCCAAACGAAAGCTGCCAGCACGGAAAGCTGTAGCTGGTTTTCACTGCCCCTTGGAACTGCATTCGCTGCCACACAGACATTCGCGTTCTGCAGAAGCTTTGGTTGGTAATGGGGCAACACTCTTTATCTCTCTCTCGCAGTCCCGGCTGCCAAATTCCAAACGTCCAGCGATTGCGTACACACGAAATCTGCCAACACTGAAAGCTGTAGCTGGTTTTCACTGCCCCTTGGAACTACGTTCGCTGCCACACAGACATTCGCGTTCTGCAAAAGGTTTGGTTGGTAATGGGGCAACACTGTGTATCTCTCTCTTGCAGAGCCCGGCAGCCAAATTCGAAATGTCCAGCGATTGCTCCCACACGAAAGCTGCCAGCACGGAAAGACATAGCTGGTTTTCACTGCCCCTTGGAACTACGTTCGCTGCCACACAGACATTCGCGTTCTGCAAAAGCTTTGGTTGGTAATGGGGCAACACTGTGTATCTCTCTCTCACAGAGCCCGGCAGCCAAATTCCAAACGTCCAGCGATTGCGTACACACGAAAGCTGCCAACACTGAAAGCTGTAGCTGGTTTTCACTGCCCCTTGGAACTCCATTCGCTGCCACACAGACATTCGCGTTCTGCAAAAGCTTTGGTTGGTAATGGGGCAACACTCTGTATCTCTCTCTCGCACAGCCCGGCAGCCAAATTCGAAACGTCCAGCGATTGCTCCCAAACGAAAGCTGCCAGCACGGAAAGCTGTAGCTGGTTTTCACTGCCCCTTGGAACTGCATTCGCTGCCACACAGACATTCGCGTTCTGCAAAAGCTTTGGTTGGTAATGGGGCAACACTGTGTATCTCTCTCTCGCAGAGCCCGGCTGCCAAATTCGAAACGTCCAGCGATTGCGTACACACGAAAGCTGCCAACACTGAAAGCTGTAGCTGGTTTTCACTGCCCCTTGGAACTACGTTCACTGCCACACAGACATTCGCGTTCTGCAAAAGCTTTGGTTGTTAATGGGGCAACACTCTGTATCTCTCTCTCGCAGAGCCCGGCTGCCAAATTCGAAACGTCCAGCGATTGCTCCCAAACGAAAGCTGCCAGGACAGAAAGCTGTAGGTGGTTTTCACTGCCCCTTGGAACTGCATTCGCTGCCACACAGACATTCGCGTTCTGCAGAAGCTTTGGTTGGTAATGGGGCAACACTCTGTATCTCTCTCTTGCAGAGCCCGGCAGCCAAATTCGAAATGTCCAGCGATTGCTCCCACACGAAAGCTGCCAGCACGGAAAGATATAGCTGGTTTTCACTGCCCCTTGGAACTGCATTCGCTGCCACACAGACATTCGCGTTCTGCAAAAGCTTTGGTTGGTAATGGGGCAACACTGTGTATCTCTCTCTCGCAGAGCCCGGCTGCCAAATTCCGAACGTCCAGCGATTGCGTACACACGAAAGCTGCCAACACTGAAAGCTGTAGCTGGTTTTCACTGCCCCTTGGAACTACGTTCACTGCCACACAGACATTCGCGTTCTGCAAAAGCTTTGGTTGGTAATGGGGCAACACTGTGTATCTCTCTCTCGCAGAGCCCGGCTGCCAAATTCGAAACGTCCAGCGATTTCTCCCAAACGAAAGCTGCCAGCACAGAAAGCTGTAGCTGGTTTTCACTGCCCCTTGGAACTGCATTCGCTGCCACACAGACATTCGCGTTCTGCAGAAGCTTTGGTTGGTAATGGGGCAACACTCTTTATCTCTCTCTCGCACAGCCCGGCAGCCAAATTCGACACGTCCAGCGATTGCTCCCAAACGAAAGCTGCCAGCATGGAAAGATATAGCTGGTTTTCACTGCCCCTTGGAACTGCATTCGCTGCCACACAGACATTCGCCTTCTACAAAAGCTTTGCTTGGTAATGGGGCAACACTCTGTATCTCTCTCTCGCAGAGCCCGGCTGCCAAATTCCAAACGTCCAGCGATTGCTCCGACACGAAAGATGCCAGCACTGAAAGCAGTAGCTGGTTTTCACTGCCCCTTGGAACTACGTTCGCTGCCACACAGACATTCGCGTTCTGCAAAAGCTTTGGTTGGTAATGGGGCAACACTGTGTATGTCTCTCTCGCACAGCCCGGCAGCCATATTCGAAATGTCTAGCTATTGCTCCCACACAAAAGCTGCCAGCATGTAAAGGTGTAGCTGGTTTTCACTGCCCCTTGGAACTGCATTCGCTGCCACACAGACATTCGCGTTCTGCAAAAGCTTTGGTTGGTAATGGGGCAACACTGTGTATCTCTCTCTCACAGAGCCCGGCAGCCAAATTCCAAACGTCCAGCGATTGCGTACACACGAAAGCTGCCAACACTGAAAGCTGTAGCTGGTTTTCACTGCCCCTTGGAACTACGATCACTGCCACACAGACATTCGCGTTCTGCAAAAGCTTTGGTTGGTAATGGGGCAACACTGTGTTTCTCTCTCTTGCAGAGCCCGGCAGCCAAATTCGAAACGTCCAGCGATTGCTCCCAAACGAAAGCTGCCAGCATGGAAAGATATAGCTGGTTTTCACTGCCCCTTGGAACTGCATGCGCTGCCAAACAGACATTCGCCTTCTACAAAAGCTTTGGTTGGTAATGGGGCAACACTCTGTATCTCTCTCTCGCAGAGCACGGCTGCCAAATTCGAAACGTCCAGCGATTGCTCCGACACGAAATCTGCCAGCACTGAAATCAGCAGCTGGTTTACACTGCCCCTTGGAACTGCGTTCGCTGCCACACAGACATTCGCGTTCTGCAAAAGCTTTGGTTGGTAATGGGGCAACACTCTGTATCTCTCTCTCGCACAGCCCGGCAGCCAAATTCGAAACGTCCAGCGATTGCTCCCAAACGAAAGCTGCCAGCACGGAAAGCTGTAGCTGGTTTTCACTGCCCCTTGGAACTGCATTCGCTGCCACACAGACATTCGCGTTCTGCAGAAGCTTTGGTTGGTAATGGGGCAACACTGTGTATCTCTCTCTTGCAGAGCCCGGCAGCCAAATTCGAAATGTCCAGCGATTGCTCCCACACGAAAGCTGCCAGCACGGAAAGATATAGCTGGTTTTCACTGCCCCTTGGAACTGCATTCGCTGCCACACAGACATTCGCGTTCTGCAAAAGCTTTGGTTGGTAATGGGGCAACACTGTGTATCTCTCTCTCGCAGAGCCCGGCTGCCAAATTCCAAACGTCCAGCGATTGCGTACACACGAAAGCTGCCAACACTGAAAGCTGTAGCTGGATTTCACTGCCCCTTGGAATTACGTTCACTGCCACACAGACATTCGCGTTCTGCAAAAGCTTTGGTTGGTAATGGGGCAACACTCTGTATCTCTCTCTCGCAGAGCCCGGCTGCCAAATTCGAAACGTCCAGCGATTGCTCCCAAACGAAAGCTGCCAGCACAGAAAGCTGTAGCTGGTTTTCACTGCCCCTTGGAACTGCATTCGCTGCCACACAGACATTCGCGTTCTGCAGAAGCTTTGGTTGGTAATGGGGCAACACTCTTTATCTCTCTCTCGCACAGCCCGGCAGCCAAATTCGACACGTCCAGCGATTGCTCCCAAACGAAAGCTGCCAGCATGGAAAGATATAGCTGGTTTTCACTGCCCCTTGGAACTGCATTCGCTGCCACACAGACATTCGCGTTCTACAAAAGCTTTGCTTGGTAATGGGGCAACACTCTGTATCTCTCTCTTGCAGAGCCCGGCAGCCAAATTCGATACGTCCAGCGATTGCTCCCAAACGAAAGCTGCCAGCACGGAAAGCTGTAGCTGGTTTTCACTGCCCCTTGGAACTGCATTCGCTGCCACACAGACATTCGCGTTCTGCAGAAGCTTTGGTTGGTAATGGGGCAACACTGTGTATCTCTCTCTTGCAGAGCCCGGCAGCCAAATTCGAAATGTCCAGCGATTGCGTACACACGAAAGCTGCCAGCACAGAAAGACATAGCTGGTTTTCACTGCCCCTTGGAACTGCATTCGCTGCCACACAGACATTCGCGTTCTGCAAAAGCTTTGGTTGGTAATGGGGCAACACTGTGTATCTCTCTCTCGCAGAGCCCGGCTGCCAAATTCCAAACGTCCAGCGATTGCGTACACACGAAAGCTGCCAACACTGAAAGCTGTAGCTGGTTTTCACTGCCCCTTGGAACTACGTTCACTGCCACACAGACATTCGCGTTCTGCAGAAGCTTTGGTTGGTAATGGGGCAACACTGTGTATCTCTCTCTCGCAGAGCCCGGCTGCCAAATTCGAAACGTCCAGCGATTGCTCCCAAACGAAAGCTGCCAGCACAGAAAGCTGTAGCTGGTTTTCACTGTCCCTTGGAACTGCATTCGCTGCCACACAGACATTCGCGTTCTGCAGAAGCTTTGGTTGGTAATGGGGCAACACTCTTTATCTCTCTCTCGCACAGCCCGGCAGCCAAATTCGACACGTCCAGCGATTGCTCCCAAACGGAAGCTGCCAGCATGGAAAGATATAGCTGGTTTTCACTGCCCCTTGGAACTGCATTCGCTGCCACACAGACATTCGCCTTCTACAAAAGCTTTGCTTGGTAATGGGGAAACACTCTGTATCTCTCTCTCGCAGAGCCCGGCTGCCAAGTTCCAAACGTCCAGCGATTGCTCCGACACGAAAGATGCCAGCACTGAAAGCAGTAGCTGGTTTTCACTGCCCCTTGGAACTACGTTCGCTGCCACACAGACATTCGCGTTCTGCAAAAGCTTTGGTTGGTAATGGGGCAACACTGTGTATGTCTCTCTCGCACAGCCCGGCAGCCAAATTCGAAATGTCTAGCTATTGCTCCCACACAAAAGCTGCCAGCATGTAAAGGTGTAGCTGGTTTTCACTGCCCCTTGGAACTGCATTCGCTGCCACACAGACATTCGCGTTCTGCAAAAGCTTTGGTTGGTAATGGGGCAACACTGTTTATCTCTCTCTCGCAGAGCCCGGCAGCCAAATTCGAAATGTCCATCGATTGCTCCCAAACGGAAGCTGCCAGCACGGAAAGGTGTAGCTGGTTTTCACTGCCCCTTGGAACTGCATTCGCTGCCACACAGACATTCGCGTTCTGCAAAAGCTTTGGTTGGTAATGGGGCAACACTGTGTATCTCTCTCTCACAGAGCCCGGCAGCCAAATTCGAAACGTCCAGCGATTGCGTACACACGAAAGCTGCCAACACTGAAAGCTGTAGCTGGTTTTCACTGCCCCTTGGAACTCCATTCGCTGCCACACAGACATTCGCATTCTGCAAAAGCTTTGCTTGGTAATGGGGCAACACTGTGTATCTCTCTCTCGCACAGCCCGGCAGCCAAATTCGAAACGTCCAGCGATTGCTCCCAAACGAAAGCTGCCAGCACGGAAAGCTGTAGCTGGTTTTCACTGCCCCTTGGAACTGCATTCGCTGCCACACAGACATTCGCGTTCTGCAGAAGCTTTGGTTGGTAATGGGGCAACACTGTGTATCTCTCTCTCGCAGAGCCCGGCAGCCAAATTCGAAACGTCCAGCGATTGCTCCCAAACGAAAGCTGCCAGCACGGAAAGCTGTAGCTGGTTTTCACTGCCCCTTGGAACTGCATTCGCTGCCACACAGACATTCGCGTTCTGCAGAAGCTTTGGTTGGTAATGGGGCAACACTGTGTATCTCTCTCTTGCAGAGCCCGGCAGCCAAATTCGAAATGTCCAGCGATTGCTCCCACACGAAAGCTGCCAGCATGGAAAGATATAGCTGGTTTTCACTGCCCCTTGGAACTGCATTCGCTGCCACACAGACATTCGCCTTCTACAAAAGCTTTGCTTGGTAATGGGGCAACACTCTGTATCTCTCTCTCGCAGAGCCCGGCTGCCAAATTCCAAACGTCCAGCGATTGCTCCGACACGAAAGATGCCAGCACTGAAAGCAGTAGCTGGTTTTCACTGCCCCTTGGAACTACGTTCGCTGCCACACAGACATTCGCGTTCTGCAAAAGCTTTGGTTGGTAATGGGGCAACACTGTGTATGTCTCTCTCGCACAGCCCGGCAGCCACATTCGAAATGTCTAGCTATTGCTCCCACACAAAAGCTGCCAGCATGTAAAGGTGTAGCTGGTTTTCACTGCCCCTTGGAACTGCATTCGCTGCCACACAGACATTCGCGTTCTGCAAAAGCTTTGGTTGGTAATGGGGCAACACTGTTTATCTCTCTCTCGCAGAGCCCGGCAGCCAAATTCGAAATGTCCATCGATTGCTCCCAAACGGAAGCTGCCAGCACGGAAAGCTGTAGCTGGTTTTCACTGCCCCTTGGAACTGCATTCGCTGCCACACAGACATTCGCGTTCTGCAAAAGCTTTGGTTGGTAATGGGGCAACACTGTGTATCTCTCTCTCACAGAGCCCGGCAGCCAAATTCCAAACGTCCAGCGATTGCGTACACACGAAAGCTGCCAACACTGAAAGCTGTAGCTGGTTTTCACTGCCCCTTGGAACTCCATTCGCTGCCACACAGACATTCGCATTCTGCAAAAGCTTTGGTTGGTAATGGGGCAACACTCTGTATCTCTCTCTCGAAGAGCCCGGCAGCCAAATTCGACACGTCCAGCGATTGCTCCCAAACGAAAGCTGCCAGCATGGAAAGATATAGCTGGTTTTCACTGCCCCTTGGAACTGCATTCGCTGCCACACAGACATTCGCCTTCTACAAAAGCTTTGCTTGGTAATGGGGCAACACTCTGTATCTCTCTCGCAGAGCCCGGCTGCCAAATTCCAAACGTCCAGCGATTGCTCCGACACGAAAGATGCCAGCACTGAAAGCAGTAGCTGGTTTTCACTGCCCCTTGGAACTACGTTCGCTGCCACACAGACATTCGCGTTCTGCAAAAGCTTTGGTTGGTAATGGGGCAACACTGTGTATGTCTCTCTCGCACAGCCCGGCAGCCATATTCGAAATGTCTAGCTATTGCTCCCACACAAAAGCTGCCAGCATGTAAAGGTGTAGCTGGTTTTCACTGCCCCTTGGAACTGCATTCGCTGCCACACAGACATTCGCGTTCTGCAAAAGCTTTGGTTGGTAATGGGGCAACACTCTGTATCTCTCTCTCGCAGAGCCCGGCTGCCAAATTCCAAACGTCCAGCGATTGCGTACACACGAAAGCTGCCAACACTGAAAGCTGTAGCTGGTTTTCACTGCCCCTTGGAACTACGTTCACTGCCACACAGACATTCGCGTTCTGCAAAAGCTTTGGTTGGTAATGGGGCAACACTCTGTATCTCTCTCTCGCAGAGCCCGGCTGCCAAATTCGAAACGTCCAGCGATTGCTCCCAAACGAAAGCTGCCAGGACAGAAAGCTGTAGCTGGTTTTCACTGCCCCTTGGAACTGCATTCGCTGCCACACAGACATTCGCGTTCTGCAGAAGCTTTGGTTGGTAATGGGGCAACACTGTGTATCTCTCTCTTGCAGAGCCCGGCAGCCAAATTCGAAATGTCCAGCGATTGCTCCCACACGAAAGCTGCCAGCACGGAAAGATATAGCTGGTTTTCACTGCCCCTTGGAACTGCATTCGCTGCCACACAGACATTCGCGTTCTGCAAAAGCTTTGGTTGGTAATGGGCAACACTCTGTATCTCTCTCTCGCAGAGCCCGGCTGCCAAATTCCAAACGTCCAGCGATTGCTCCGATACGAAATCTGCCAGCACTGAAAGCAGCAGCTGGTTTTCACTGCCCCTTGGAACTGCGTTCGCTGCCACACAGACATTCGCGTTCTGCAAAAGCTTTGGTTGGTAATGGGGCAACACTCTGTATCTCTCTCTCGCACAGCCCGGCAGCCAAATTCGAAACGTCCAGCGATTGCTCCCAAACGAAAGCTGCCAGCACGGAAAGCTGTAGCTGGTTTTCACTGCCCCTTGGAACTGCATTCGCTGCCACACAGACATTCGCGTTCTGCAGAAGCTTTGGTTGGTAATGGGGCAACACTCTTTATCTCTCTCTCGCACAGCCCGGCAGCCAAATTCGACACGTCCAGCGATTGCTCCCAAACGAAAGCTGCCAGCATGGAAAGATATAGCTGGTTTTCACTGCCCCTTGGAACTGCATTCGCTGCCACACAGACATTCGCCTTCTACAAAACCTTTGCTTGGTAATGGGGAAACACTCTGTATCTCTCTCTCGCAGAGCCCGGCTGCCAAATTCCAAACGTCCAGCGATTGCTCCGACACGAAAGATGCCAGCACTGAAAGCAGTAGCTGGTTTTCACTGCCCCTTGGAACTACGTTCGCTGCCACACAGACATTCGCGTTCTGCAAAAGCTTTGGTTGGTAATGGGGCAACACTGTGTATGTCTCTCTCGCACAGCCCGGCAGCCAAATTCGAAATGTCTAGCTATTGCTCCCACACAAAAGCTGCCAGCATGTAAAGGTGTAGCTGGTTTTCACTGCCCCTTGGAACTGCATTCGCTGCCACACAGACATTCGCGTTCTGCAAAAGCTTTGGTTGGTAATGGGGCAACACTGTTTATCTCTCTCTCGCAGAGCCCGGCAGCCAAATTCGAAATGTCCATCGATTGCTCCCAAACGGAAGCTGCCAGCACGGAAAGCTGTAGCTGGTTTTCACTGCCCCTTGGAACTGCATTCGCTGCCACACAGACATTCGCGTTCTGCAAAAGCTTTGGTTGGTAATGGGGCAACACTGTGTATCTCTCTCTCACAGAGCCCGGCAGCCAAATTCGAAACGTCCAGCGATTGCGTACACATGAAAGCTGCCAACACTGAAAGCTGTAGCTGGTTTTCACTGCCCCTTGGAACTCCATTCGCTGCCACACAGACATTCGCATTCTGCAAAAGCTTTGGTTGGTAATGGGGCAACACTGTGTATCTCTCTCTCGCACAGCCCGGCAGCCAAATTCGAAATGTCCAGCAATTGCTCCCACACGAAAGCTGCCAGCACGGAAAGACATAGCTGGTTTTCACTGCCCCTTGGAACTGCATTCGCTGCCACACAGACATTCGCGTTCTGCAAAAGCTTTGGTTGGTAATGGGGCAACACTGTGTATTTCTCTCTCGCAGAGCCCGGCTGCCAAATTCCGAACGTCCAGCGATTGCGTACACACGAAAGCTGCCAACACTGAAAGCTGTAGCTGGTTTTCACTGCCCCTTGGAACTACGTTCACTGCCACACAGACATTCGTGTTCTGCAAAAGCTTTGGTTGGTAATGGGGCAACACTCTGTATCTCTCTCTCGCACAGCCCGGCTGCCAAATTCCAAACGTCCAGCGATTGCTCCGATACGAAATCTGCCAGCACTGAAAGCAGCAGCTGGTTTTCACTGCCCCTTGGAACTGCGTTCGCTGCCACACAGACATTCGCGTTCTGCAAAAGCTTTGGTTGGTAATGGGGCAACACTCTGTATCTCTCTCTCGCACAGCCCGGCAGCCAAATTCGAAACGTCCAGCGATTGCTCCCAAACGAAAGCTGCCAGCACGGAAAGCTGTAGCTGGTTTTCACTGCCCCTTGGGTCTGCATTCGCTGCCACACAGACATTCGCGTTCTGCAGAAGCTTTGGTTGGTAATGGGGCAACACTCTTTATCTCTCTCTCGCACAGCCCGGCAGCCAAATTCGACACGTCCAGCGATTGCTCCGACACGAAAGATGCCAGCACTGAAAGCAGTAGCTGGTTTTCACTGCCCCTTGGAACTACGTTCGCTGCCACACAGACATTCGCGTTCTGCAAAAGCTTTGGTTGGTAATGGGGCAACACTGTGTATGTCTCTCTCGCACAGCCTGGCAGCCAAATTCGAAATGTCTAGCTATTGCTCCCACACAAAAGCTGCCAGCATGTAAAGGTGTAGCTGGTTTTCACTGCCCCTTGGAACTGCATTCGCTGCCACACAGACATTCGCGTTCTGCAAAAGCTTTGGTTGGTAATGGGGCAACACTGTTTATCTCTCTCTCGCAGAGCCCGGCAGCCAAATTCGAAATGTCCATCGATTGCTCCCAAACGGAAGCTGCCAGCACGGAAAGCTGTAGCTGGTTTTCACTGCCCCTTGGAACTGCATTCGCTGCCACACAGACATTCGCGTTCTGCAAAAGCTTTGGTTGGTAATGGGGCAACACTGTGTATCTCTCTCTCACAGAGCCCGGCAGCCAAATCCAAACGTCCAGCGATTGCGTACACACGAAAGCTGCCAACACTGAAAGCAGTAGCTGGTTTTCACTGCCCCTTGGAACTACGTTCGCTGCCACACAGACATTCGCGTTCTGCAAAAGCTTTGGTTGGTAATGGGGCAACACTGTGTATGTCTCTCTCGCACAGCCTGGCAGCCAAATTCGAAATGTCTAGCTATTGCTCCCACACAAAAGCTGCCAGCATGTAAAGGTGTAGCTGGTTTTCACTGCCCCTTGGAACTGCATTCGCTGCCACACAGACATTCGCGTTCTGCAGAAGCTTTGGTTGGTAATGGGGCAACACTGTGTATCTCTCTCTTGCAGAGCCCGGCAGCCAAATTAGAAATGTCCAGGGATTGCTCCCACACGAAAGCTGCCAGCACGGAATGACATAGCTGGTTTTCACTGCCCCTTGGAACTGCATTCGCTGCCACACAGACATTCGCGTTCTGCAAAAGCTTTGGTTGGTAATGGGGCAACACTGTGTATTTCTCTCTCGCAGAGCCCGGCTGCCAAATTCCGAACGTCCAGCGATTGCGTACACACGAAAGCTGCCAACACTGAAAGCTGTAGCTGGTTTTCACTGCCCCTTGGAACTACGTTCACTGCCACACAGACATTCGCGTTCTGCAAAAGCTTTGGTTGTTAATGGGGCAACACTCTGTATCTCTCTCTCGCAGAGCCCGGCTGCCAAATTCGAAACGTCCAGCGATTTCTCCCAAACGAAAGCTGCCAGCACAGAAAGCTGTAGCTGGTTTTCACTGCCCCTTGGAACTGCATTCGCTGCCACACAGACATTCGCGTTCTGCAGAAGCTTTGGTTGGTAATGGGGCAACACTGTGTATCTCTCTCTTGCAGAGCCCGGCAGCCAAATTCGAAATGTCCAGCGATTGCTCCCACACGAAAGCTGCCAGCACGGAAAGATATAGCTGGTTTTCACTGCCCCTTGGAACTGCATTCGCTGCCACACAGACATTCGCGTTATGCAAAAGCTTTGGTTGGTAATGGGCAACACTCTGTATCTCTCTCTCGCAGAGCCCGGCTGCCAAATTCCAAACGTCCAGCGATTGCTCCGATACGAAATCTGCCAGCACTGAAAGCAGCAGCTGGTTTTCACTGCCCCTTGGAACTGCGTTCGCTGCCACACAGACATTCGCGTTCTGCAAAAGCTTTGGTTGGTAATGGGGCAACACTCTGTATCTCTCTCTCGCACAGCCCGGCAGCCAAATTCGAAACGTCCAGCGATTGCTCCCAAACGAAAGCTGCCAGCACGGAAAGCTGTAGCTGGTTTTCACTGCCCCTTGGAACTGCATTCGCTGCCACACAGACATTCGCGTTCTGCAGAAGCTTTGGTTGGTAATGGGGCAACACTCTTTATCTCTCTCTCGCACAGCCCGGCAGCCAAATTCGACACGTCCAGCGATTGCTCCCAAACGAAAGCTGCCAGCATGGAAAGATATAGCTGGTTTTCACTGCCCCTTGGAACTGCATTCGCTGCCACACAGACATTCGCCTTCTACAAAACCTTTGCTTGGTAATGGGGCAACACTCTGTATCTCTCTCTCGCAGAGCCCGGCTGCCAAATTCCAAACGTCCAGCGATTGCTCCGACACGAAAGATGCCAGCACTGAAAGCAGTAGCTGGTTTTCACTGCCCCTTGGAACTACGTTCGCTGCCACACAGACATTCGCGTTCTGCAAAAGCTTTGGTTGGTAATGGGGCAACACTGTGTATGTCTCTCTCGCACAGCCCGGCAGCCAAATTCGAAATGTCTAGCTATTGCTCCCACACAAAAGCTGCCAGCATGTAAAGGTGTAGCTGGTTTTCACTGCCCCTTGGAACTGCATTCGCTGCCACACAGACATTCGCGTTCTGCAAAAGCTTTGGTTGGTAATGGGGCAACACTGTTTATCTCTCTCTCGCAGAGCCCGGCAGCCAAATTCGAAATGTCCATCGATTGCTCCCAAACGGAAGCTGCCAGCACGGAAAGCTGTAGCTGGTTTTCACTGCCCCTTGGAACTGCATTCGCTGCCACACAGACATTCGCGTTCTGCAAAAGCTTTGGTTGGTAATGGGGCAACACTGTGTATCTCTCTCTCACAGAGCCCGGCAGCCAAATTCGAAACGTCCAGCGATTGCGTACACATGAAAGCTGCCAACACTGAAAGCTGTAGCTGGTTTTCACTGCCCCTTGGAACTCCATTCGCTGCCACACAGACATTCGCATTCTGCAAAAGCTTTGGTTGGTAATGGGGCAACACTGTGTATCTCTCTCTCGCACAGCCCGGCAGCCAAATTCGAAATGTCCAGCAATTGCTCCCACACGAAAGCTGCCAGCACGGAAAGACATAGCTGGTTTTCACTGCCCCTTGGAACTGCATTCGCTGCCACACAGACATTCGCGTTCTGCAAAAGCTTTGGTTGGTAATGGGGCAACACTGTGTATTTCTCTCTCGCAGAGCCCCGCTGCCAAATTCCGAACGTCCAGCGATTGCGTACACACGAAAGCTGCCAACACTGAAAGCTGTAGCTGGTTTTCACTGCCCCTTGGAACTACGTTCACTGCCACACAGACATTCGTGTTCTGCAAAAGCTTTGGTTGGTAATGGGGCAACACTCTGTATCTCTCTCTCGCACAGCCCGGCTGCCAAATTCCAAACGTCCAGCGATTGCTCCGATACGAAATCTGCCAGCACTGAAAGCAGCAGCTGGTTTTCACTGCCCCTTGGAACTGCGTTCGCTGCCACACAGACATTCGCGTTCTGCAAAAGCTTTGGTTGGTAATGGGGCAACACTCTGTATCTCTCTCTCGCACAGCCCGGCAGCCAAATTCGAAACGTCCAGCGATTGCTCCCAAACGAAAGCTGCCAGCATGGAAAGCTGTAGCTGGTTTTCACTGCCCCTTGGGTCTGCATTCGCTGCCACACAGACATTCGCGTTCTGCAGAAGCTTTGGTTGGTAATGGGGCAACACTCTTTATCTCTCTCTCGCACAGCCCGGCAGCCAAATTCGACACGTCCAGCGATTGCTCCGACACGAAAGATGCCAGCACTGAAAGCAGTAGCTGGTTTTCACTGCCCCTTGGAACTACGTTCGCTGCCACACAGACATTCGCGTTCTGCAAAAGCTTTGGTTGGTAATGGGGCAACACTGTGTATGTCTCTCTCGTACAGCCTGGCAGCCAAATTCGAAATGTCTAGCTATTGCTCCCACACAAAAGCTGCCAGCATGTAAAGGTGTAGCTGGTTTTCACTGCCCCTTGGAACTGCATTCGCTGCCACACAGACATTCGCGTTCTGCAAAAGCTTTGGTTGGTAATGGGGCAACACTGTTTATCTCTCTCTCGCAGAGCCCGGCAGCCAAATTCGAAATGTCCATCGATTGCTCCCAAACGGAAGCTGCCAGCACGGAAAGCTGTAGCTGGTTTTCACTGCCCCTTGGAACTGCATTCGCTGCCACACAGACATTCGCGTTCTGCAAAAGCTTTGGTTGGTAATGGGGCAACACTGTGTATCTCTCTCTCACAGAGCCCGGCAGCCAAATCCAAACGTCCAGCGATTGCGTACACACGAAAGCTGCCAACACTGAAAGCAGTAGCTGGTTTTCACTGCCCCTTGGAACTACGTTCGCTGCCACACAGACATTCGCGTTCTGCAAAAGCTTTGGTTGGTAATGGGGCAACACTGTGTATGTCTCTCTCGCACAGCCTGGCAGCCAAATTCGAAATGTCTAGCTATTGCTCCCACACAAAAGCTGCCAGCATGTAAAGGTGTAGCTGGTTTTCACTGCCCCTTGGAACTGCATTCGCTGCCACACAGACATTCGCGTTCTGCAGAAGCTTTGGTTGGTAATGGGGCAACACTGTGTATCTCTCTCTTGCAGAGCCCGGCAGCCAAATTAGAAATGTCCAGGGATTGCTCCCACACGAAAGCTGCCAGCACGGAATGACATAGCTGGTTTTCACTGCCCCTTGGAACTGCATTCGCTGCCACACAGACATTCGCGTTCTGCAAAAGCTTTGGTTGGTAATGGGGCAACACTCTGTATCTCTCTCTCACAGAGCCCGGCAGCCAAATTCCAAACGTCCAGCGATTGCGTACACACGAAAGCTGCCAACACTGAAAGCTGTAGCTGGTTTTCACTGCCCCTTGGAACTACGTTCACTGCCACACAGACATTCGCGTTCTGCAAAAGCTTTGGTTGTTAATGGGGCAACACTCTGTATCTCTCTCTCGCAGAGCCCGGCTGCCAAATTCGAAACGTCCAGCGATTTCTCCCAAACGAAAGCTGCCAACACTGAAAGCTGTAGCTGGTTTTCACTGCCCCTTGGAACTGCATTCGCTGCCACACAGACATTCGCGTTCTGCAGAAGCTTTGGTTGGTAATGGGGCAACACTCTTTATCTCTCTCTCGCACAGCCCGGCAGCCAAATTCGACACGTCCAGCGATTGCTCCCAAACGAAAGCTGCCAGCATGGAAAGATATAGCTGGTTTTCACTGCCCCTTGGAACTGCATTCGCTGCCACACAGACATTCGCCTTCTACAAAAGCTTTGCTTGGTAATGGGGCAACACTCTGTATCTCTCTCTCGCAGAGCCCGGCTGCCAAATTCCAAACGTCCAGCGATTGCTCCGACACGAAAGATGCCAGCACTGAAAGCAGTAGCTGGTTTTCACTGCCCCTTGGAACTACGTTCGCTGCCACACAGACATTCGCGTTCTGCAAAAGGTTTGGTTGGTAATGGGGCAACACTGTGTATGTCTCTCTCGCACAGCCCGGCAGCCATATTCGAAATGTCTAGCTATTGCTCCCACACAAAAGCTGCCAGCATGTAAAGGTGTAGCTGGTTTTCACTGCCCCTTGGAACTGCATTCGCTGCCACACAGACATTCGCGTTCTGCAAAAGCTTTGGTTGGTAATGGGCAACACTCTGTATCTCTCTCTCGCAGAGCCCGGCTGCCAAATTCCAAACGTCCAGCGATTGCTCCGATACGAAATCTGCCAGCACTGAAAGCAGCAGCTGGTTTTCACTGCCCCTTGGAACTGCGTTCGCTGCCACACAGACATTCGCGTTCTGCAAAAGCTTTGGTTGGTAATGGGGCAACACTCTGTATCTCTCTCTCGCACAGCCCGGCAGCCAAATTCGAAACGTCCAGCGATTGCTCCCAAACGAAAGCTGCCAGCACGGAAAGCTGTAGCTGGTTTTCACTGCCCCTTGGAACTGCATTCGCTGCCACACAGACATTCGCGTTCTGCAGAAGCTTTGGTTGGTAATGGGGCAACACTCTTTATCTCTCTCTCGCACAGCCCGGCAGCCAAATTCGACACGTCCAGCGATTGCTCCCAAACGAAAGCTGCCAGCATGGAAAGATATAGCTGGTTTTCACTGCCCCTTGGAACTGCATTCGCTGCCACACAGACATTCGCCTTCTACAAAACCTTTGCTTGGTAATGGGGAAACACTCTGTATCTCTCTCTCGCAGAGCCCGGCTGCCAAATTCCAAACGTCCAGCGATTGCTCCGACACGAAAGATGCCAGCACTGAAAGCAGTAGCTGGTTTTCACTGCCCCTTGGAACTACGTTCGCTGCCACACAGACATTCGCGTTCTGCAAAAGCTTTGGTTGGTAATGGGGCAACACTGTGTATGTCTCTCTCGCACAGCCCGGCAGCCAAATTCGAAATGTCTAGCTATTGCTCCCACACAAAAGCTGCCAGCATGTAAAGGTGTAGCTGGTTTTCACTGCCCCTTGGAACTGCATTCGCTGCCACACAGACATTCGCGTTCTGCAAAAGCTTTGGTTGGTAATGGGGCAACACTGTTTATCTCTCTCTCGCAGAGCCCGGCAGCCAAATTCGAAATGTCCATCGATTGCTCCCAAACGGAAGCTGCCAGCACGGAAAGCTGTAGCTGGTTTTCACTGCCCCTTGGAACTGCATTCGCTGCCACACAGACATTCGCGTTCTGCAAAAGCTTTGGTTGGTAATGGGGCAACACTGTGTATCTCTCTCTCACAGAGCCCGGCAGCCAAATTCGAAACGTCCAGCGATTGCGTACACATGAAAGCTGCCAACACTGAAAGCTGTAGCTGGTTTTCACTGCCCCTTGGAACTCCATTCGCTGCCACACAGACATTCGCATTCTGCAAAAGCTTTGGTTGGTAATGGGGCAACACTGTGTATCTCTCTCTCGCACAGCCCGGCAGCCAAATTCGAAATGTCCAGCAATTGCTCCCACACGAAAGCTGCCAGCACGGAAAGACATAGCTGGTTTTCACTGCCCCTTGGAACTGCATTCGCTGCCACACAGACATTCGCGTTCTGCAAAAGCTTTGGTTGGTAATGGGGCAACACTGTGTATTTCTCTCTCGCAGAGCCCGGCTGCCAAATTCAGAACGTCCAGCGATTGCGTACACACGAAAGCTGCCAACACTGAAAGCTGTAGCTGGTTTTCACTGCCCCTTGGAACTACGTTCACTGCCACACAGACATTCGTGTTCTGCAAAAGCTTTGGTTGGTAATGGGGCAACACTCTGTATCTCTCTCTCGCACAGCCCGGCTGCCAAATTCCAAACGTCCAGCGATTGCTCCGATACGAAATCTGCCAGCACTGAAAGCAGCAGCTGGTTTTCACTGCCCCTTGGAACTGCGTTCGCTGCCACACAGACATTCGCGTTCTGCAAAAGCTTTGGTTGTTAATGGGGCAACACTCTGTATCTCTCTCTCGCACAGCCCGGCAGCCAAATTCGAAACGTCCAGCGATTGCTCCCAAACGAAAGCTGCCAGCATGGAAAGCTGTAGCTGGTTTTCACTGCCCCTTGGGTCTGCATTCGCTGCCACACAGACATTCGCGTTCTGCAGAAGCTTTGGTTGGTAATGGGGCAACACTCTTTATCTCTCTCTCGCACAGCCCGGCAGCCAAATTCGACACGTCCAGCGATTGCTCCGACACGAAAGATGCCAGCACTGAAAGCAGTAGCTGGTTTTCACTGCCCCTTGGAACTACGTTCGCTGCCACACAGACATTCGCGTTCTGCAAAAGCTTTGGTTGGTAATGGGGCAACACTGTGTATGTCTCTCTCGTACAGCCTGGCAGCCAAATTCGAAATGTCTAGCTATTGCTCCCACACAAAAGCTGCCAGCATGTAAAGGTGTAGCTGGTTTTCACTGCCCCTTGGAACTGCATTCGCTGCCACACAGACATTCGCGTTCTGCAAAAGCTTTGGTTGGTAATGGGGCAACACTGTTTATCTCTCTCTCGCAGAGCCCGGCAGCCAAATTCGACACGTCCAGCGATTGCTCCCAAACGGAAGCTGCCAGCACGGAAAGCTGTAGCTGGTTTTCACTGCCCCTTGGAACTGCATTCGCTGCCACACAGACATTCGCGTTCTGCAAAAGCTTTGGTTGGTAATGGGGCAACACTGTGTATCTCTCTCTCACAGAGCCCGGCAGCCAAATCCAAACGTCCAGCGATTGCGTACACACGAAAGCTGCCAACACTGAAAGCAGTAGCTGGTTTTCACTGCCCCTTGGAACTACGTTCGCTGCCACACAGACATTCGCGTTCTGCAAAAGCTTTGGTTGGTAATGGGGCAACACTGTGTATGTCTCTCTCGCACAGCCTGGCAGCCAAATTCGAAATGTCTAGCTATTGCTCCCACACAAAAGCTGCCAGCATGTAAAGGTGTAGCTGGTTTTCACTGCCCCTTGGAACTGCATTCGCTGCCACACAGACATTCGCGTTCTGCAGAAGCTTTGGTTGGTAATGGGGCAACACTGTGTATCTCTCTCTTGCAGAGCCCGGCAGCCAAATTAGAAATGTCCAGGGATTGCTCCCACACGAAAGCTGCCAGCACGGAATGACATAGCTGGTTTTCACTGCCCCTTGGAACTGCATTCGCTGCCACACAGACATTCGCGTTCTGCAAAAGCTTTGGTTGGTAATGGGGCAACACTGTGTATTTCTCTCTCGCAGAGCCCGGCTGCCAAATTCCGAACGTCCAGCGATTGCGTACACACGAAAGCTGCCAACACTGAAAGCTGTAGCTGGTTTTCACTGCCCCTTGGAACTACGTTCACTGCCACACAGACATTCGCGTTCTGCAAAAGCTTTGGTTGTTAATGGGGCAACACTCTGTATCTCTCTCTCGCAGAGCCCGGCTGCCAAATTCGAAACGTCCAGCGATTTCTCCCAAACGAAAGCTGCCAGCACAGAAAGCTGTAGCTGGTTTTCACTGCCCCTTGGAACTGCATTCGCTGCCACACAGACATTCGCGTTCTGCAGAAGCTTTGGTTGGTAATGGGGCAACACTCTTTATCTCTCTCTCGCACAGCCCGGCAGCCAAATTCGACACGTCCAGCGATTGCTCCCAAACGAAAGCTGCCAGCATGGAAAGATATAGCTGGTTTTCACTGCCCCTTGGAACTGCATTCGCTGCCACACAGACATTCGCCTTCTACAAAAGCTTTGCTTGGTAATGGGGCAACACTCTGTATCTCTCTCTCGCAGAGCCCGGCTGCCAAATTCCAAACGTCCAGCGATTGCTCCGACACGAAAGATGCCAGCACTGAAAGCAGTAGCTGGTTTTCACTGCCCCTTGGAACTACGTTCGCTGCCACACAGACATTCGCGTTCTGCAAAAGGTTTGGTTGGTAATGGGGCAACACTGTGTATGTCTCTCTCGCACAGCCCGGCAGCCATATTCGAAATGTCTAGCTATTGCTCCCACACAAAAGCTGCCAGCATGTAAAGGTGTAGCTGGTTTTCACTGCCCCTTGGAACTGCATTCGCTGCCACACAGACATTCGCGTTCTGCAAAAGCTTTGGTTGGTAATGGGGCAACACTCTGTATCTCTCTCTCACAGAGCCCGGCAGCCAAATTCCAAACGTCCAGCGATTGCGTACACACGAAAGCTGCCAACACTGAAAGCTGTAGCTGGTTTTCACTGCCCCTTGGAACTCCATTCGCTGCCACACAGATATTCGCGTTCTGCAAAAGCTTTGGTTGGTAATGGGGCAACACTCTGTATCTCTCTCTCGCACAGCCCGGCAGCCAAATTCGAAACGTCCAGCGATTGCTCCCAAACGAAAGCTGCCAGCACGGAAAGCTGTAGCTGGTTTTCACTGCCCCTTGGAACTGCATGCGCTGCCACACAGACATTCGCGTTCTGCAAAAGCTTTGGTTGGTAATGGGGCAACACTCTGTATCTCTCTCTCGCAGAGCCCGGCTGCCAAATTCCAAACGTCCAGCGATTGCGTACACACGAAAGCTGCCAACACTGAAAGCTGTAGCTGGTTTTCACTGCCCCTTGGAACTACGTTCACTGCCACACAGACATTCGCGTTCTGCAAAAGCTTTGGTTGGTAATGGGGCAACACTCTGTATCTCTCTCTCGCAGAGCCCGGCTGCCAAATTCCAAACGTCCAGCGATTGCTCCCAAACGAAAGCTGCCAGCACAGAAAGCTGTAGCTGGTTTTCACTGCCCCTTGGAACTGCATTCGCTGCCACACAGACATTCTCGTTCTGCAGAAGCTTTGGTTGGTAATGGGGCAACACTGTGTATCTCTCTCTCGCAGAGCCCGGCAGCCAAATTCGAAACGTCCAGCGATTGCTCCCAAACGAAAGCTGCCAGCACGGAAAGCTGTAGCTGGTTTTCACTGCCCCTTGGAACTGCATTCGCTGCCACACAGACATTCGCGTTCTGCAGAAGCTTTGGTTGGTAATGGGGCAACACTCTTTATCTCTCTCTCGCACAGCCCGGCAGCCAAATTCGACACGTCCAGCGATTGCTCCCAAACGAAAGCTGCCAGCATGGAAAGATATAGCTGGTTTTCACTGCCCCTTGGAACTGCATTCGCTGCCACACAGACATTCGCCTTCTACAAAACCTTTGCTTGGTAATGGGGAAACACTCTGTATCTCTCTCTCGCAGAGCCCGGCTGCCAAATTCCAAACGTCCAGCGATTGCTCCGACACGAAAGATGCCAGCACTGAAAGCAGTAGCTGGTTTTCACTGCCCCTTGGAACTACGTTCGCTGCCACACAGACATTCGCGTTCTGCAAAAGCTTTGGTTGGTAATGGGGCAACACTGTGTATGTCTCTCTCGCACAGCCCGGCAGCCAAATTCGAAATGTCTAGCTATTGCTCCCACACAAAAGCTGCCAGCATGTAAAGGTGTAGCTGGTTTTCACTGCCCCTTGGAACTGCATTCGCTGCCACACAGACATTCGCGTTCTGCAAAAGCTTTGGTTGGTAATGGGGCAACACTGTTTATCTCTCTCTCGCAGAGCCCGGCAGCCAAATTCGAAATGTCCATCGATTGCTCCCAAACGGAAGCTGCCAGCACGGAAAGCTGTAGCTGGTTTTCACTGCCCCTTGGAACTGCATTCGCTGCCACACAGACATTCGCGTTCTGCAAAAGCTTTGGTTGGTAATGGGGCAACACTGTGTATCTCTCTCTCACAGAGCCCGGCAGCCAAATTGCAAACGTCCAGCGATTGCGTACACACGAAAGCTGCCAACACTGAAAGCTGTAGCTGGTTTTCACTGCCCCTTGGAACTCCATTCGCTGCCACACAGACATTCGCATTCTGCAAAAGCTTTGGTTGGTAATGGGGCAACACTGTGTATCTCTCTCTCGCACAGCCCGGCAGCCAAATTCGAAACGTCCAGCGATTGCTCCCAAACGAAAGCTGCCAGCACGGAAAGCTGTAGCTGGTTTTCACTGCCCCTTGGAACTGCATTCGCTGCCACACAGACATTCGCGTTCTGCAAAAGCTTTGGTTGGTAATGGGGCAACACTCTGTATCTCTCTCTCGCACAGCCCGGCAGCCAAATTCGAAACGTCCAGCGATTGCTCCCAAACGAAAGCTGCCAGCACGGAAAGCTGTAGCTGGTTTTCACTGCCCCTTGGAACTGCATTCGCTGCCACACAGACATTCGCGTTCTGCAGAAGCTTTGGTTGGTAATGGGGCAACACTGTGTATGTCTCTCTCGCACAGCCCGGCAGCCAAATTCGAAATGTCCAGCGATTGCTCCCACACGAAAGCTGCCAGCACAGAAAGACATAGCTGGTTTTCACTGCCCCTTGGAACTGCATTCGCTGCCACACAGACATTCGCGTTCTGCAAAAGCTTTGGTTGGTAATGGGGCAACACTGTGTATTTCTCTCTCGCAGAGCCCGGCTGCCAAATTCCGAACGTCCAGCGATTGCGTACACACGAAAGCTGCCAACACTGAAAGCTGTAGCTGGTTTTCACTGCCCCTTGGAACTACGTTCACTGCCACACAGACATTCGTGTTCTGCAAAAGCTTTGGTTGGTAATGGGGCAACACTCTGTATCTCTCTCTCGCAGAGCCCGGCTGCCAAATTCCAAACGTCCAGCGATTGCTCCGATACGAAATCTGCCAGCACTGAAAGCAGCAGCTGGTTTTCACTGCCCCTTGGAACTGCGTTCACTGCCACACAGACATTCGCGTTCTGCAAAAGCTTTGGTTGGTAATGGGGCAACACTCTGTATCTCTCTCTCGCACAGCCCGGCAGCCAAATTCGAAACGTCCAGCGATTGCTCCCAAACGAAAGCTGCCAGCACGGAAAGCTGTAGCTGGTTTTCACTGCCCCTTGGGTCTGCATTCGCTGCCACACAGACATTCGCGTTCTGCAGAAGCTTTGGTTGGTAATGGGGCAACACTCTTTATCTCTCTCTCGCACAGCCCGGCAGCCAAATTCGACACGTCCAGCGATTGCTCCCAAACGAAAGCTGCCAGCATGGAAAGATATAGCTGGTTTTCACTGCCCCTTGGAACTGCATTCGCTGCCACACATACATTCGCCTTCTACAAAAGCTTTGCTTGGTAATGGGGAAACACTCTGTATCTCTCTCTCGCAGAGCCCGGCTGCCAAATTCCAAACGTCCAGCGATTGCTCCGACACGAAAGATGCCAGCACTGAAAGCAGTAGCTGGTTTTCACTGCCCCTTGGAACTACGTTCGCTGCCACACAGACATTCGCGTTCTGCAAAAGCTTTGGTTGGTAATGGGGCAACACTGTGTATGTCTCTCTCGCACAGCCTGGCAGCCAAATTCGAAATGTCTAGCTATTGCTCCCACACAAAAGCTGCCAGCATGTAAAGGTGTAGCTGGTTTTCACTGCCCCTTGGAACTGCATTCGCTGCCACACAGACATTCGCGTTCTGCAAAAGCTTTGGTTGGTAATGGGGCAACACTGTTTATCTCTCTCTCGCAGAGCCCGGCAGCCAAATTCGAAATGTCCATCGATTGCTCCCAAACGGAAGCTGCCAGCACGGAAAGCTGTAGCTGGTTTTCACTGCCCCTTGGAACTGCATTCGCTGCCACACAGACATTCGCGTTCTGCAGAAGCTTTGGTTGGTAATGGGGCAACACTGTGTATCTCTCTCTTGCAGAGCCCGGCAGCCAAATTAGAAATGTCCAGGGATTGCTCCCACACGAAAGCTGCCAGCACGGAATGACATAGCTGGTTTTCACTGCCCCTTGGAACTGCATTCGCTGCCACACAGACATTCGCGTTCTGCAAAAGCTTTGGTTGGTAATGGGGCAACACTGTGTATTTCTCTCTCGCAGAGCCCGGCTGCCAAATTCCGAACGTCCAGCGATTGCGTACACACGAAAGCTGCCAACACTGAAAGCTGTAGCTGGTTTTCACTGCCCCTTGGAACTACGTTCACTGCCACACAGACATTCGCGTTCTGCAAAAGCTTTGGTTGTTAATGGGGCAACACTCTGTATCTCTCTCTCGCAGAGCCCGGCTGCCAAATTCGAAACGTCCAGCGATTTCTCCCAAACGAAAGCTGCCAGCACAGAAAGCTGTAGCTGGTTTTCACTGCCCCTTGGAACTGCATTCGCTGCCACACAGACATTCGCGTTCTGCAGAAGCTTTGGTTGGTAATGGGGCAACACTCTTTATCTCTCTCTCGCACAGCCCGGCAGCCAAATTCGACACGTCCAGCGATTGCTCCCAAACGAAAGCTGCCAGCATGGAAAGATATAGCTGGTTTTCACTGCCCCTTGGAACTGCATTCGCTGCCACACAGACATTCGACTTCTACAAAAGCTTTGCTTGGTAATGGGGCAACACTCTGTATCTCTCTCTCGCAGAGCCCGGCTGCCAAATTCCAAACGTCCAGCGATTGCTCCGACACGAAAGATGCCAGCACTGAAAGCAGTAGCTGGTTTTCACTGCCCCTTGGAACTACGTTCGCTGCCACACAGACATTCGCGTTCTGCAAAAGGTTTGGTTGGTAATGGGGCAACACTGTGTATGTCTCTCTCGCACAGCCCGGCAGCCATATTCGAAATGTCTAGCTATTGCTCCCACACAAAAGCTGCCAGCATGTAAAGGTGTAGCTGGTTTTCACTGCCCCTTGGAACTGCATTCGCTGCCACACAGACATTCGCGTTCTGCAAAAGCTTTGGTTGGTAATGGGGCAACACTCTGTATCTCTCTCTCACAGAGCCCGGCAGCCAAATTCCAAACGTCCAGCGATTGCGTACACACGAAAGCTGCCAACACTGAAAGCTGTAGCTGGTTTTCACTGCCCCTTGGAACTCCATTCGCTGCCACACAGATATTCGCGTTCTGCAAAAGCTTTGGTTGGTAATGGGGCAACACTCTGTATCTCTCTCTCGCACAGCCCGGCAGCCAAATTCGAAACGTCCAGCGATTGCTCCCAAACGAAAGCTGCCAGCACGGAAAGCTGTAGCTGGTTTTCACTGCCCCTTGGAACTGCATGCGCTGCCACACAGACATTCGCGTTCTGCAAAAGCTTTGGTTGGTAATGGGGCAACACTCTGTATCTCTCTCTCGCAGAGCCCGGCTGCCAAATTCCAAACGTCCAGCGATTGCGTACACACGAAAGCTGCCAACACTGAAAGCTGTAGCTGGTTTTCACTGCCCCTTGGAACTACGTTCACTGCCACACAGACATTCGCGTTCTGCAAAAGCTTTGGTTGGTAATGGGGCAACACTCTGTATCTCTCTCTCGCAGAGCCCGGCTGCCAAATTCCAAACGTCCAGCGATTGCTCCCAAACGAAAGCTGCCAGCACAGAAAGCTGTAGCTGGTTTTCACTGCCCCTTGGAACTGCATTCGCTGCCACACAGACATTCTCGTTCTGCAGAAGCTTTGGTTGGTAATGGGGCAACACTGTGTATCTCTCTCTTGCAGAGCCCGGCAGCCAAATTCGAAATGTCCAGCGATTGCTCCCACACGAAAGCTGCCAGCACGGAAAGATATAGCTGGTTTTCACTGCCCCTTGGAACTGCATTCGCTGCCACACAGACATTCGCGTTCTGCAAAAGCTTTGGTTGGTAATGGGCAACACTCTGTATCTCTCTCTCGCAGAGCCGGGCTGCCAAATTCCAAACGTCCAGCGATTGCGTACACACGAAAGCTGCCAACACTGAAAGCTGTAGCTGGTTTTCACTGCCCCTTGGAACTACGTTCGCTGCCACACAGACATTCGCGTTCTGCAAAAGGTTTGGTTGGTAATGGGGCAACACTGTGTATGTCTCTCTCGCACAGCCCGGCAGCCAAATTCGAAATGTCTAGCTATTGCTCCCACACAAAAGCTGCCAGCATGTAAAGGTGTAGCTGGTTTTCACTGCCCCTTGGAACTGCATTCGCTGCCACACAGACATTCGCGTTCTGCAAAAGCTTTGGTTGGTAATGGGGCAACACTGTGTTTCTCTCTCTTGCAGAGCCCGGCAGCCAAATTCGAAACGTCCAGCGATTGCTCCCAAACGAAAGCTGCCAGCACGGAAAGCTGTAGCTGGTTTTCACTGCCCCTTGGAACTGCATTCGCTGCCACACAGACATTCGCGTTCTGCAGAAGCTTTGCTTGGTAATGGGGAAACACTCTGTATCTCTCTCTCGCAGAGCACGGCTGCCAAATTCGAAACGTCCAGCGATTGCTCCGACACGAAATCTGCCAGCACTGAAATCAGCAGCTGGTTTTCACTGCCCCTTGGAACTGCGTTCGCTGCCACACAGACATTCGCGTTCTGCAAAAGCTTTGGTTGGTAATGGGGCAACACTCTGTATCTCTCTCTCGCACAGCCCGGCAGCCAAATTCGAAATGTCCATCGATTGCTCCCAAACGGAAGCTTCCAGCACGGAAAGCTGTAGCTGGTTTTCACTGCCCCTTGGAACTGCATTCGCTGCCACACAGACATTCGCGTTCTGCAGAAGCTTTGGTTGGTAATGGGGCAACACTGTGTATCTCTCTCTTGCAGAGCCCGGCAGCCAAATTCGAAATGTCCAGCGATTGCTCCCACACGAAAGCTGCCAGCACGGAAAGACATAGCTGGTTTTCACTGCCCCTTGGAACTGCATTCGCTGCCACACAGACATTCGCGTTCTGCAAAAGCTTTGGTTGGTAATGGGGCAACACTGTGTATCTCTCTCTCGCAGAGCCCGGCTGCCAAATTCCAAACGTCCAGCGATTGCTCCGACACGAAAGATGCCAGCACTGAAAGCAGTAGCTGGTTTTCACTGCCCCTTGGAACTACGTTCGCTGCCACACAGACATTCGCGTTCTGCAAAAGCTTTGGTTGGTAATGGGGCAACACTGTGTATGTCTCTCTCGCACAGCCCGGCAGCCAAATTCGAAATGTCTAGCTATTGCTCCCACACAAAAGCTGCCAGCATGTAAAGGTGTAGCTGGTTTTCACTGCCCCTTGGAACTGCATTCGCTGCCACACAGACATTCGCGTTCTGCAAAAGCTTTGGTTGGTAATGGGGCAACACTGTGTATCTCTCTCTCACAGAGCCCGGCAGCCAAATTCCAAACGTCCAGCGATTGCGTACACACGAAAGCTGCCAACACTGAAAGCTGTAGCTGGTTTTCACTGCCTCTTGGAACTGTATTCGCTGCCACACAGACATTCGCGTTCTGCAAAAGCTTTGGTTGGTAATGGGGCAACACTCTGTATCTCTCTCTCGCAGAGCCCGGCTGCCAAATTCCAAACGTCCAGCGATTGCGTACACACGAAAGCTGCCAACACTGAAAGCTGTAGCTGGTTTTCACTGCCCCTTGGAACTACCTTCACTGCCACACAGACATTCGCGTTCTGCAAAAGCTTTGGTTGGTAATGGGGCAACACTCTGTATCTCTCTCTCGCAGAGCCCGGCTGCCAAATTCCAAACGTCCAGCGATTGCTCCGATACGAAATCTGCTAGCACTGAAAGCAGCAGCTGGTTTTCACTGCCCCTTGGAACTGCGTTCGCTGCCACACAGACATTCGCGTTCTGCAAAAGCTTTGGTTGGTAATGGGGCAACACTCTGTATCTCTCTCTCGCACAGCCCGGCAGCCAAATTCGAAACGTCCAGCGATTGCTCCCAAACGAAAGCTGCCAGCACGGAAAGCTGTAGTTGGTTTTCACTGCCCCTTGGAACTGCATTCGCTGCCACACAGACATTCGCGTTCTGCAGAAGCTTTGGTTGGTAATGGGGCAACACTCTTTATCTCTCTCTCGCACAGCCCGGCAGCCAAATTCGACACGTCCAGCGATTGCTCCCAAACGAAAGCTGCCAGCATGGAAAGATATAGCTGGTTTTCACTGCCCCTTGGAACTGCATTCGCTGCCACACAGACATTCGCCTTCTACAAAACCTTTGCTTGGTAATGGGGAAACACTCTGTATCTCTCTCTCGCAGAGCCCGGCTGCCAAATTCCAAACGTCCAGCGATTGCTCCGACACGAAAGATGCCAGCACTGAAAGCAGTAGCTGGTTTTCACTGCCCCTTGGAACTACGTTCGCTGCCACACAGACATTCGCGTTCTGCAAAAGCTTTGGTTGGTAATGGGGCAACACTGTGTATGTCTCTCTCGCACAGCCCGGCAGCCAAATTCGAAATGTCTAGCTATTGCTCCCACACAAAAGCTGCCAGCATGTAAAGGTGTAGCTGGTTTTCACTGCCCCTTGGAACTGCATTCGCTGCCACACAGACATTCGCGTTCTGCAAAAGCTTTGGTTGGTAATGGGGCAACACTGTTTATCTCTCTCTCGCAGAGCCCGGCAGCCAAATTCGAAATGTCCATCGATTGCTCCCAAACGGAAGCTGCCAGCACGGAAAGCTGTAGCTGGTTTTCACTGCCCCTTGGAACTGCATTCGCTGCCACACAGACATTCGCGTTCTGCAAAAGCTTTGGTTGGTAATGGGGCAACACTGTGTATCTCTCTCTCACAGAGCCCGGCAGCCAAATTCCAAACGTCCAGCGATTGCGTACACACGAAAGCTGCCAACACTGAAAGCTGTAGCTGGTTTTCACTGCCCCTTGGAACTGCATTCGCTGCCACACAGACATTCGCGTTCTGCAAAAGCTTTGGTTGGTAATGGGGCAACACTCTGTATCTCTCTCTCGCAGAGCCCGGCTGCCAAATTCGAAACGTCCAGCGATTTCTCCCAAACGAAAGCTGCCAGCACAGAAAGCTGTAGCTGGTTTTCACTGCCCCTTGGAACTGCATTCGCTGCCACACAGACATTCGCGTTCTGCAGAAGCTTTGGTTGGTAATGGGGCAACACTCTTTATCTCTCTCTCGCACAGCCCGGCAGCCAAATTCGACACGTCCAGCGATTGCTCCCAAACGAAAGCTGCCAGCATGGAAAGATATAGCTGGTTTTCACTGCCCCTTGGAACTGCATTCGCTGCCACACAGACATGCGCCTTCTACAAAAGCTTTGCTTGGTAATGGGGCAACACTCTGTATCTCTCTCTCGCAGAGCCCGGCTGCCAAATTCCAAACGTCCAGCGATTGCTCCGACAATAAAGATGCCAGCACTGAAAGCAGTAGCTGGTTTTCACTGCCCCTTGGAACTACGTTCGCTGCCACACAGACATTCGCGTTCTGCAAAAGCTTTGGTTGGTAATGGGGCAACACTGTGTATGTCTCTCTCGCACAGCCCGGCAGCCATATTCGAAATGTCTAGCTATTGCTCCCACACAAAAGCTGCCAGCATGTAAAGGTGTAGCTGGTTTTCACTGCCCCTTGGAACTGCATTCGCTGCCACACAGACATTCGCGTTCTGCAAAAGCTTTGGTTGGTAATGGGGCAACACTCTGTATCTCTCTCTCACAGAGCCCGGCAGCCAAATTCCAAACGTCCAGCGATTGCGTACACACGAAAGCTGCCAACACTGAAAGCTGTAGCTGGTTTTCACTGCCCCTTGGAATTACGTTCACTGCCACACAGACATTCGCGTTCTGCAAAAGCTTTGGTTGGTAATGGGGCAACACTCTGTATCTCTCTCTCGCACAGCCCGGCAGCCAAATTCGAAACGTCCAGCGATTGCTCCCAAACGAAAGCTGCCAGCACGGAAAGCTGTAGCTGGTTTTCACTGCCCCTTGGAACTGCATGCGCTGCCACACAGACATTCGCGTTCTGCAAAAGCTTTGGTTGGTAATGGGGCAACACTCTGTATCTCTCTCTCGCAGAGCCCGGCTGCCAAATTCCAAACGTCCAGCGATTGCGTACACACGAAAGCTGCCAACACTGAAAGCTGTAGCTGGTTTTCACTGCCCCTTGGAACTACGTTCACTGCCACACAGACATTCGCGTTCTGCAAAAGCTTTGGTTGGTAATGGGGCAACACTCTGTATCTCTCTCTCGCAGAGCCCGGCTGCCAAATTCGAAACGTCCAGCGATTGCTCCCAAACGAAAGCTGCCAGCACAGAAAGCTGTAGCTGGTTTTCACTGCCCCTTGGAACTGCATTCGCTGCCACACAGACATTCTCGTTCTGCAGAAGCTTTGGTTGGTAATGGGGCAACACTGTGTATCTCTCTCTTGCAGAGCCCGGCAGCCAAATTCGAAATGTCCAGCGATTGCTCCCACACGAAAGCTGCCAGCACGGAAAGATATAGCTGGTTTTCACTGCCCCTTGGAACTGCATTCGCTGCCACACAGACATTCGCGTTCTGCAAAAGCTTTGGTTGGTAATGGGCAACACTCTGTATCTCTCTCTCGCAGAGCCCGGCTGCCAAATTCCAAACGTCCAGCGATTGCGTACACACGAAAGCTGCCAACACTGAAAGCTGTAGCTGGTTTTCACTGCCCCTTGGAACTACGTTCGCTGCCACACAGACATTCGCGTTCTGCAAAAGCTTTGGTTGGTAATGGGGCAACACTGTGTATGTCTCTCTCGCACAGCCCGGCAGCCAAATTCGAAATGTCTAGCTATTGCTCCCACACAAAAGCTGCCAGCATGTAAAGGTGTAGCTGGTTTTCACTGCCCCTTGGAACTGCATTCGCTGCCACACAGACATTCGCGTTCTGCAAAAGCTTTGGTTGGTAATGGGGCAACACTCTGTATCTCTCTCTCACAGAGCCCGGCAGCCAAATTCCAAACGTCCAGCGATTGCGTACACACGAAAGCTGCCAACACTGAAAGCTGTAGCTGGTTTTCACTGCCCCTTGGAATTACGTTCACTGCCACACAGACATTCGCGTTCTGCAAAAGCTTTGGTTGGTAATGGGGCAACACTCTGTATCTCTCTCTCGCACAGCCCGGCAGCCAAATTCGAAACGTCCAGCGATTGCTCCCAAACGAAAGCTGCCAGCACGGAAAGCTGTAGCTGGTTTTCACTGCCCCTTGGAACTGCATGCGCTGCCACACAGACATTCGCGTTCTGCAAAAGCTTTGGTTGGTAATGGGGCAACACTCTGTATCTCTCTCTCGCAGAGCCCGGCTGCCAAATTCCAAACGTCCAGCGATTGCGTACACACGAAAGCTGCCAACACTGAAAGCTGTAGCTGGTTTTCACTGCCCCTTGGAACTACGTTCACTGCCACACAGACATTCGCGTTCTGCAAAAGCTTTGGTTGGTAATGGGGCAACACTCTGTATCTCTCTCTCGCAGAGCCCGGCTGCCAAATTCGAAACGTCCAGCGATTGCTCCCAAACGAAAGCTGCCAGCACAGAAAGCTGTAGCTGGTTTTCACTGCCCCTTGGAACTGCATTCGCTGCCACACAGACATTCTCGTTCTGCAGAAGCTTTGGTTGGTAATGGGGCAACACTGTGTATCTCTCTCTTGCAGAGCCCGGCAGCCAAATTCGAAATGTCCAGCGATTGCTCCCACACGAAAGCTGCCAGCACGGAAAGATATAGCTGGTTTTCACTGCCCCTTGGAACTGCATTCGCTGCCACACAGACATTCGCGTTCTGCAAAAGCTTTGGTTGGTAATGGGCAACACTCTGTATCTCTCTCTCGCAGAGCCCGGCTGCCAAATTCCAAACGTCCAGCGATTGCGTACACACGAAAGCTGCCAACACTGAAAGCTGTAGCTGGTTTTCACTGCCCCTTGGAACTACGTTCGCTGCCACACAGACATTCGCGTTCTGCAAAAGGTTTGGTTGGTAATGGGGCAACACTATGTATGTCTCTCTCGCACAGCCCGGCAGCCAAATTCGAAATGTCTAGCTATTGCTCCCACACAAAAGCTGCCAGCATGTAAAGGTGTAGCTGGTTTTCACTGCCCCTTGGAACTGCATTCGCTGCCACACAGACATTCGCGTTCTGCAAAAGCTTTGGTTGGTAATGGGGCAACACTGTGTTTCTCTCTCTTGCAGAGCCCGGCAGCCAAATTCGAAACGTCCAGCGATTGCTCCCAAACGAAAGCTGCCAGCATGGAAAGATATAGCTGGTTTTCACTGCCCCTTGGAACTGCATGCGCTGCCACACAGACATTCGCCTTCTACAAAAGCTTTGCTTGGTAATGGGGAAACACTCTGTATCTCTCTCTCGCAGAGCACGGCTGCCAAATTCGAAACGTCCAGCGATTGCTCCGACACGAAATCTGCCAGCACTGAAATCAGCAGCTGGTTTTCACTGCCCCTTGGAACTGCGTTCGCTGCCACACAGACATTCGCGTTCTGCAAAAGCTTTGGTTGGTAATGGGGCAACACTCTGTATCTCTCTCTCGCACAGCCCGGCAGCCAAATTCGAAACGTCCAGCGATTGCTCCCAAACGAAAGCTGCCAGCACGGAAAGCTGTAGCTGGTTTTCACTGCCCCTTGGAACTGCATTCGCTGCCACACAGACATTCGCGTTCTGCAGAAGCTTTGGTTGGTAATGGGGCAACACTGTGTATCTCTCTCTTGCAGAGCCCGGCAGCCAAATTCGAAATGTCCAGCGATTGCTCCCACACGAAAGCTGCCAGCACGGAAAGACATAGCTGGTTTTCACTGCCCCTTGGAACTGCATTCGCTGCCACACAGACATTCGCGTTCTGCAAAAGCTTTGGTTGGTAATGGGGCAACACTGTGTATGTCTCTCTCGCACAGCCCGGCAGCCAAATTCGAAATGTCTAGCTATTGCTCCCACACAAAAGCTGCCAGCATGTAAAGGTGTAGCTGGTTTTCACTGCCCCTTGGAACTGCATTCGCTGCCACACAGACATTCGCGTTCTGCAAAAGCTTTGGTTGGTAATGGGGCAACACTGTTTATCTCTCTCTCGCAGAGCCCGGCAGCCAAATTCGAAATGTCCATCGATTGCTCCCAAACGGAAGCTGCCAGCACGGAAAGCTGTAGCTGGTTTTCACTGCCCCTTGGAACTGCATTCGCTGCCACACAGACATTCGCGTTCTGCAAAAGCTTTGGTTGGTAATGGGGCAACACTGTGTATCTCTCTCTCACAGAGCCCGGCAGCCAAATTGCAAACGTCCAGCGATTGCGTACACACGAAAGCTGCCAACACTGAAAGCTGTAGCTGGTTTTCACTGCCCCTTGGAACTCCATTCGCTGCCACACAGACATTCGCATTCTGCAAAAGCTTTGGTTGGTAATGGGGCAACACTGTGTATCTCTCTCTCGCACAGCCCGGCAGCCAAATTCGAAACGTCCAGCGATTGCTCCCAAACGAAAGCTGCCAGCACGGAAAGCTGTAGCTGGTTTTCACTGCCCCTTGGAACTGCATTCGCTGCCACACAGACATTCGCGTTCTGCAAAAGCTTTGGTTGGTAATGGGGCAACACTCTGTATCTCTCTCTCGCACAGCCCGGCAGCCAAATTCGAAACGTCCAGCGATTGCTCCCAAACGAAAGCTGCCAGCACGGAAAGCTGTAGCTGGTTTTCACTGCCCCTTGGAACTGCATTCGCTGCCACACAGACATTCGCGTTCTGCAGAAGCTTTGGTTGGTAATGGGGCAACACTGTGTATGTCTCTCTCGCACAGCCCGGCAGCCAAATTCGAAATGTCCAGCGATTGCTCCCACACGAAAGCTGCCAGCACGGAAAGACATAGCTGGTTTTCACTGCCCCTTGGAACTGCATTCGCTGCCACACAGACATTCGCGTTCTGCAAAAGCTTTGGTTGGTAATGGGGCAACACTGTGTATTTCTCTCTCGCAGAGCCCGGCTGCCAAATTCGAACGTCCAGCGATTGCGTACACACGAAAGCTGCCAACACTGAAAGCTGTAGCTGGTTTTCACTGCCCCTTGGAACTACGTTCACTGCCACACAGACATTCGTGTTCTGCAAAAGCTTTGGTTGGTAATGGGGCAACACTCTGTATCTCTCTCTCGCAGAGCCCGGCTGCCAAATTCCAAACGTCCAGCGATTGCTCCGATACGAAATCTGCCAGCACTGAAAGCAGCAGCTGGTTTTCACTGCCCCTTGGAACTGCGTTCACTGCCACACAGACATTCGCGTTCTGCAAAAGCTTTGGTTGGTAATGGGGCAACACTCTGTATCTCTCTCTCGCACAGCCCGGCAGCCAAATTCGAAACGTCCAGCGATTGCTCCCAAACGAAAGCTGCCAGCACGGAAAGCTGTAGCTGGTTTTCACTGCCCCTTGGGTCTGCATTCGCTGCCACACAGACATTCGCGTTCTGCAGAAGCTTTGGTTGGTAATGGGGCAACACTCTTTATCTCTCTCTCGCACAGCCCGGCAGCCAAATTCGACACGTCCAGCGATTGCTCCCAAACGAAAGCTGCCAGCATGGAAAGATATAGCTGGTTTTCACTGCCCCTTGGAACTGCATTCGCTGCCACACAGACATTCGCCTTCTACAAAAGCTTTGCTTGGTAATGGGGAAACACTCTGTATCTCTCTCTCGCAGAGCCCGGCTGCCAAATTCCAAACGTCCAGCGATTGCTCCGACACGAAAGATGCCAGCACTGAAAGCAGTAGCTGGTTTTCACTGCCCCTTGGAACTACGTTCGCTGCCACACAGACATTCGCGTTCTGCAAAAGCTTTGGTTGGTAATGGGGCAACACTGTGTATGTCTCTCTCGCACAGCCTGGCAGCCAAATTCGAAATGTCTAGCTATTGCTCCCACACAAAAGCTGCCAGCATGTAAAGGTGTAGCTGGTTTTCACTGCCCCTTGGAACTGCATTCGCTGCCACACAGACATTCGCGTTCTGCAAAAGCTTTGGTTGGTAATGGGGCAACACTGTTTATCTCTCTCTCGCAGAGCCCGGCAGCCAAATTCGAAATGTCCATCGATTGCTCCCAAACGGAAGCTGCCAGCACGGAAAGCTGTAGCTGGTTTTCACTGCCCCTTGGAACTGCATTCGCTGCCACACAGACATTCGCGTTCTGCAGAAGCTTTGGTTGGTAATGGGGCAACACTGTGTATCTCTCTCTTGCAGAGCCCGGCAGCCAAATTAGAAATGTCCAGGGATTGCTCCCACACGAAAGCTGCCAGCACGGAATGACATAGCTGGTTTTCACTGCCCCTTGGAACTGCATTCGCTGCCACACAGACATTCGCGTTCTGCAAAAGCTTTGGTTGGTAATGGGGCAACACTGTGTATTTCTCTCTCGCAGAGCCCGGCTGCCAAATTCCGAACGTCCAGCGATTGCGTACACACGAAAGCTGCCAACACTGAAAGCTGTAGCTGGTTTTCACTGCCCCTTGGAACTACGTTCACTGCCACACAGACATTCGCGTTCTGCAAAAGCTTTGGTTGTTAATGGGGCAACACTCTGTATCTCTCTCTCGCAGAGCCCGGCTGCCAAATTCGAAACGTCCAGCGATTTCTCCCAAACGAAAGCTGCCAGCACAGAAAGCTGTAGCTGGTTTTCACTGCCCCTTGGAACTGCATTCGCTGCCACACAGACATTCGCGTTCTGCAGAAGCTTTGGTTGGTAATGGGGCAACACTCTTTATCTCTCTCTCGCACAGCCCGGCAGCCAAATTCGACACGTCCAGCGATTGCTCCCAAACGAAAGCTGCCAGCATGGAAAGATATAGCTGGTTTTCACTGCCCCTTGGAACTGCATTCGCTGCCACACAGACATTCGACTTCTACAAAAGCTTTGCTTGGTAATGGGGCAACACTCTGTATCTCTCTCTCGCAGAGCCCGGCTGCCAAATTCCAAACGTCCAGCGATTGCTCCGACACGAAAGATGCCAGCACTGAAAGCAGTAGCTGGTTTTCACTGCCCCTTGGAACTACGTTCGCTGCCACACAGACATTCGCGTTCTGCAAAAGGTTTGGTTGGTAATGGGGCAACACTGTGTATGTCTCTCTCGCACAGCCCGGCAGCCATATTCGAAATGTCTAGCTATTGCTCCCACACAAAAGCTGCCAGCATGTAAAGGTGTAGCTGGTTTTCACTGCCCCTTGGAACTGCATTCGCTGCCACACAGACATTCGCGTTCTGCAAAAGCTTTGGTTGGTAATGGGGCAACACTCTGTATCTCTCTCTCACAGAGCCCGGCAGCCAAATTCCAAACGTCCAGCGATTGCGTACACACGAAAGCTGCCAACACTGAAAGCTGTAGCTGGTTTTCACTGCCCCTTGGAACTCCATTCGCTGCCACACAGATATTCGCGTTCTGCAAAAGCTTTGGTTGGTAATGGGGCAACACTCTGTATCTCTCTCTCGCACAGCCCGGCAGCCAAATTCGAAACGTCCAGCGATTGCTCCCAAACGAAAGCTGCCAGCACGGAAAGCTGTAGCTGGTTTTCACTGCCCCTTGGAACTGCATGCGCTGCCACACAGACATTCGCGTTCTGCAAAAGCTTTGGTTGGTAATGGGGCAACACTCTGTATCTCTCTCTCGCAGAGCCCGGCTGCCAAATTCCAAACGTCCAGCGATTGCGTACACACGAAAGCTGCCAACACTGAAAGCTGTAGCTGGTTTTCACTGCCCCTTGGAACTACGTTCACTGCCACACAGACATTCGCGTTCTGCAAAAGCTTTGGTTGGTAATGGGGCAACACTCTGTATCTCTCTCTCGCAGAGCCCGGCTGCCAAATTCCAAACGTCCAGCGATTGCTCCCAAACGAAAGCTGCCAGCACAGAAAGCTGTAGCTGGTTTTCACTGCCCCTTGGAACTGCATTCGCTGCCACACAGACATTCTCGTTCTGCAGAAGCTTTGGTTGGTAATGGGGCAACACTGTGTATCTCTCTCTTGCAGAGCCCGGCAGCCAAATTCGAAATGTCCAGCGATTGCTCCCACACGAAAGCTGCCAGCACGGAAAGATATAGCTGGTTTTCACTGCCCCTTGGAACTGCATTCGCTGCCACACAGACATTCGCGTTCTGCAAAAGCTTTGGTTGGTAATGGGCAACACTCTGTATCTCTCTCTCGCAGAGCCGGGCTGCCAAATTCCAAACGTCCAGCGATTGCGTACACACGAAAGCTGCCAACACTGAAAGCTGTAGCTGGTTTTCACTGCCCCTTGGAACTACGTTCGCTGCCACACAGACATTCGCGTTCTGCAAAAGGTTTGGTTGGTAATGGGGCAACACTGTGTATGTCTCTCTCGCACAGCCCGGCAGCCAAATTCGAAATGTCTAGCTATTGCTCCCACACAAAAGCTGCCAGCATGTAAAGGTGTAGCTGGTTTTCACTGCCCCTTGGAACTGCATTCGCTGCCACACAGACATTCGCGTTCTGCAAAAGCTTTGGTTGGTAATGGGGCAACACTGTGTTTCTCTCTCTTGCAGAGCCCGGCAGCCAAATTCGAAACGTCCAGCGATTGCTCCCAAACGAAAGCTGCCAGCACGGAAAGCTGTAGCTGGTTTTCACTGCCCCTTGGAACTGCATTCGCTGCCACACAGACATTCGCGTTCTGCAGAAGCTTTGCTTGGTAATGGGGAAACACTCTGTATCTCTCTCTCGCAGAGCACGGCTGCCAAATTCGAAACGTCCAGCGATTGCTCCGACACGAAATCTGCCAGCACTGAAATCAGCAGCTGGTTTTCACTGCCCCTTGGAACTGCGTTCGCTGCCACACAGACATTCGCGTTCTGCAAAAGCTTTGGTTGGTAATGGGGCAACACTCTGTATCTCTCTCTCGCACAGCCCGGCAGCCAAATTCGAAATGTCCATCGATTGCTCCCAAACGGAAGCTTCCAGCACGGAAAGCTGTAGCTGGTTTTCACTGCCCCTTGGAACTGCATTCGCTGCCACACAGACATTCGCGTTCTGCAGAAGCTTTGGTTGGTAATGGGGCAACACTGTGTATCTCTCTCTTGCAGAGCCCGGCAGCCAAATTCGAAATGTCCAGCGATTGCTCCCACACGAAAGCTGCCAGCACGGAAAGACATAGCTGGTTTTCACTGCCCCTTGGAACTGCATTCGCTGCCACACAGACATTCGCGTTCTGCAAAAGCTTTGGTTGGTAATGGGGCAACACTGTGTATCTCTCTCTCGCAGAGCCCGGCTGCCAAATTCCAAACGTCCAGCGATTGCTCCGACACGAAAGATGCCAGCACTGAAAGCAGTAGCTGGTTTTCACTGCCCCTTGGAACTACGTTCGCTGCCACACAGACATTCGCGTTCTGCAAAAGCTTTGGTTGGTAATGGGGCAACACTGTGTATGTCTCTCTCGCACAGCCCGGCAGCCAAATTCGAAATGTCTAGCTATTGCTCCCACACAAAAGCTGCCAGCATGTAAAGGTGTAGCTGGTTTTCACTGCCCCTTGGAACTGCATTCGCTGCCACACAGACATTCGCGTTCTGCAAAAGCTTTGGTTGGTAATGGGGCAACACTGTGTATCTCTCTCTCACAGAGCCCGGCAGCCAAATTCCAAACGTCCAGCGATTGCGTACACACGAAAGCTGCCAACACTGAAAGCTGTAGCTGGTTTTCACTGCCTCTTGGAACTGTATTCGCTGCCACACAGACATTCGCGTTCTGCAAAAGCTTTGGTTGGTAATGGGGCAACACTCTGTATCTCTCTCTCGCAGAGCCCGGCTGCCAAATTCCAAACGTCCAGCGATTGCGTACACACGAAAGCTGCCAACACTGAAAGCTGTAGCTGGTTTTCACTGCCCCTTGGAACTACCTTCACTGCCACACAGACATTCGCGTTCTGCAAAAGCTTTGGTTGGTAATGGGGCAACACTCTGTATCTCTCTCTCGCAGAGCCCGGCTGCCAAATTCCAAACGTCCAGCGATTGCTCCGATACGAAATCTGCTAGCACTGAAAGCAGCAGCTGGTTTTCACTGCCCCTTGGAACTGCGTTCGCTGCCACACAGACATTCGCGTTCTGCAAAAGCTTTGGTTGGTAATGGGGCAACACTCTGTATCTCTCTCTCGCACAGCCCGGCAGCCAAATTCGAAACGTCCAGCGATTGCTCCCAAACGAAAGCTGCCAGCACGGAAAGCTGTAGTTGGTTTTCACTGCCCCTTGGAACTGCATTCGCTGCCACACAGACATTCGCGTTCTGCAGAAGCTTTGGTTGGTAATGGGGCAACACTCTTTATCTCTCTCTCGCACAGCCCGGCAGCCAAATTCGACACGTCCAGCGATTGCTCCCAAACGAAAGCTGCCAGCATGGAAAGATATAGCTGGTTTTCACTGCCCCTTGGAACTGCATTCGCTGCCACACAGACATTCGCCTTCTACAAAACCTTTGCTTGGTAATGGGGAAACACTCTGTATCTCTCTCTCGCAGAGCCCGGCTGCCAAATTCCAAACGTCCAGCGATTGCTCCGACACGAAAGATGCCAGCACTGAAAGCAGTAGCTGGTTTTCACTGCCCCTTGGAACTACGTTCGCTGCCACACAGACATTCGCGTTCTGCAAAAGCTTTGGTTGGTAATGGGGCAACACTGTGTATGTCTCTCTCGCACAGCCCGGCAGCCAAATTCGAAATGTCTAGCTATTGCTCCCACACAAAAGCTGCCAGCATGTAAAGGTGTAGCTGGTTTTCACTGCCCCTTGGAACTGCATTCGCTGCCACACAGACATTCGCGTTCTGCAAAAGCTTTGGTTGGTAATGGGGCAACACTGTTTATCTCTCTCTCGCAGAGCCCGGCAGCCAAATTCGAAATGTCCATCGATTGCTCCCAAACGGAAGCTGCCAGCACGGAAAGCTGTAGCTGGTTTTCACTGCCCCTTGGAACTGCATTCGCTGCCACACAGACATTCGCGTTCTGCAAAAGCTTTGGTTGGTAATGGGGCAACACTGTGTATCTCTCTCTCACAGAGCCCGGCAGCCAAATTCCAAACGTCCAGCGATTGCGTACACACGAAAGCTGCCAACACTGAAAGCTGTAGCTGGTTTTCACTGCCCCTTGGAACTGCATTCGCTGCCACACAGACATTCGCGTTCTGCAAAAGCTTTGGTTGGTAATGGGGCAACACTCTGTATCTCTCTCTCGCACAGCCCGGCAGCCAAATTCGAAACGTCCAGCGATTGCTCCCAAACGAAAGCTGCCAGCACGGAAAGCTGTAGCTGGTTTTCACTGCCCCTTGGAACTGCATTCGCTGCCACACAGACATTCGCGTTCTGCAGAAGCTTTGGTTGGTAATGGGGCAACACTGTGTATCTCTCTCTTGCAGATCCCGGCAGCCAAATTAGAAATGTCCAGCGATTGCTCCCACACGAAAGCTGCCAGCACGGAATGACATAGCTGGTTTTCACTGCCCCTTGGAACTGCATTCGCTGCCACACAGACATTCGCGTTCTGCAAAAGCTTTGGTTGGTAATGGGGCAACAATGTGTATTTCTCTCTCGCAGAGCCCGGCTGCCAAATTCCAAACGTCCAGCGATTGCGTACACACGAAAGCTGCCAACACTGAAAGCTGTAGCTGGTTTTCACTGCCCCTTGGAACTACGTTCACTGCCACACAGACATTCGCGTTCTGCAAAAGCTTTGGTTGGTAATGGGGCAACACTCTGTATCTCTCTCTCGCAGAGCCCGGCTGCCAAATTCGAAACGTCCAGCGATTTCTCCCAAACGAAAGCTGCCAGCACAGAAAGCTGTAGCTGGTTTTCACTGCCCCTTGGAACTGCATTCGCTGCCACACAGACATTCGCGTTCTGCAGAAGCTTTGGTTGGTAATGGGGCAACACTCTTTATCTCTCTCTCGCACAGCCCGGCAGCCAAATTCGACACGTCCAGCGATTGCTCCCAAACGAAAGCTGCCAGCATGGAAAGATATAGCTGGTTTTCACTGCCCCTTGGAACTGCATTCGCTGCCACACAGACATGCGCCTTCTACAAAAGCTTTGCTTGGTAATGGGGCAACACTCTGTATCTCTCTCTCGCAGAGCCCGGCTGCCAAATTCCAAACGTCCAGCGATTGCTCCGACAATAAAGATGCCAGCACTGAAAGCAGTAGCTGGTTTTCACTGCCCCTTGGAACTACGTTCGCTGCCACACAGACATTCGCGTTCTGCAAAAGCTTTGGTTGGTAATGGGGCAACACTGTGTATGTCTCTCTCGCACAGCCCGGCAGCCATATTCGAAATGTCTAGCTATTGCTCCCACACAAAAGCTGCCAGCATGTAAAGGTGTAGCTGGTTTTCACTGCCCCTTGGAACTGCATTCGCTGCCACACAGACATTCGCGTTCTGCAAAAGCTTTGGTTGGTAATGGGGCAACACTCTGTATCTCTCTCTCACAGAGCCCGGCAGCCAAATTCCAAACGTCCAGCGATTGCGTACACACGAAAGCTGCCAACACTGAAAGCTGTAGCTGGTTTTCACTGCCCCTTGGAATTACGTTCACTGCCACACAGACATTCGCGTTCTGCAAAAGCTTTGGTTGGTAATGGGGCAACACTCTTTATCTCTCTCTCGCACAGCCCGGCAGCCAAATTCGAAACGTCCAGCGATTGCTCCCAAACGAAAGCTGCCAGCACGGAAAGCTGTAGCTGGTTTTCACTGCCCCTTGGAACTGCATGCGCTGCCACACAGACATTCGCGTTCTGCAAAAGCTTTGGTTGGTAATGGGGCAACACTCTGTATCTCTCTCTCACAGAGCCCGGCAGCCAAATTCCAAACGTCCAGCGATTGCGTACACACGAAAGCTGCCAACACTGAAAGCTGTAGCTGGTTTTCACTGCCCCTTGGAATTACGTTCACTGCCACACAGACATTCGCGTTCTGCAAAAGCTTTGGTTGGTAATGGGGCAACACTCTGTATCTCTCTCTCGCACAGCCCGGCAGCCAAATTCGAAACGTCCAGCGATTGCTCCCAAACGAAAGCTGCCAGCACAGAAAGCTGTAGCTGGTTTTCACTGCCCCTTGGAACTGCATTCGCTGCCACACAGACATTCTCGTTCTGCAGAAGCTTTGGTTGGTAATGGGGCAACACTGTGTATCTCTCTCTTGCAGAGCCCGGCAGCCAAATTCGAAATGTCCAGCGATTGCTCCCACACGAAAGCTGCCAGCACGGAAAGATATAGCTGGTTTTCACTGCCCCTTGGAACTGCATTCGCTGCCACACAGACATTCGCGTTCTGCAAAAGCTTTGGTTGGTAATGGGCAACACTCTGTATCTCTCTCTCGCAGAGCCCGGCTGCCAAATTCCAAACGTCCAGCGATTGCGTACACACGAAAGCTGCCAACACTGAAAGCTGTAGCTGGTTTTCACTGCCCCTTGGAACTACGTTCGCTGCCACACAGACATTCGCGTTCTGCAAAAGGTTTGCTTGGTAATGGGGAAACACTCTGTATCTCTCTCTCGCAGAGCACGGCTGCCAAATTCGAAACGTCCAGCGATTGCTCCGACACGAAATCTGCCAGCACTGAAATCAGCAGCTGGTTTTCACTGCCCCTTGGAACTGCGTTCGCTGCCACACAGACATTCGCGTTCTGCAAAAGCTTTGGTTGGTAATGGGGCAACACTCTGTATCTCTCTCTCGCACAGCCCGGCAGCCAAATTCGAAACGTCCAGCGATTGCTCCCAAACGAAAGCTGCCAGCACGGAAAGCTGTAGCTGGTTTTCACTGCCCCTTGGAACTGCATTCGCTGCCACACAGACATTCGCGTTCTGCAGAAGCTTTGGTTGGTAATGGGGCAACACTGTGTATCTCTCTCTTGCAGATCCCGGCAGCCAAATTCGAAATGTCCAGCGATTGCTCCCACACGAAAGCTGCCAGCACGGAAAGACATAGCTGGTTTTCACTGCCCCTTGGAACTGCATTCGCTGCCACACAGACATTCGCGTTCTGCAAAAGCTTTGGTTGGTAATGGGGCAACAATGTGTATTTCTCTCTCGCAGAGCCCGGCTGCCAAATTCCAAACGTCCAGCGATTGCGTACACACGAAAGCTGCCAACACTGAAAGCTGTAGCTGGTTTTCACTGCCCCTTGGAACTACGTTCACTGCCACACAGACATTCGCGTTCTGCAAAAGCTTTGGTTGGTAATGGGGCAACACTCTGTATCTCTCTCTCGCAGAGCCCGGCTGCCAAATTCGAAACGTCCAGCGATTTCTCCCAAACGAAAGCTGCCAGCACAGAAAGCTGTAGCTGGTTTTCACTGCCCCTTGGAACTGCATTCGCTGCCACACAGACATTCGCGTTCTGCAGAAGCTTTGGTTGGTAATGGGGCAACACTCTTTATCTCTCTCTCGCACAGCCCGGCAGCCAAATTCGACACGTCCAGCGATTGCTCCCAAACGAAAGCTGCCAGCATGGAAAGATATAGCTGGTTTTCACTGCCCCTTGGAACTGCATTCGCTGCCACACAGACATGCGCCTTCTACAAAAGCTTTGCTTGGTAATGGGGCAACACTCTGTATCTCTCTCTCGCAGAGCCCGGCTGCCAAATTCCAAACGTCCAGCGATTGCTCCGACAATAAAGATGCCAGCACTGAAAGCAGTAGCTGGTTTTCACTGCCCCTTGGAACTACGTTCGCTGCCACACAGACATTCGCGTTCTGCAAAAGCTTTGGTTGGTAATGGGGCAACACTGTGTATGTCTCTCTCGCACAGCCCGGCAGCCATATTCGAAATGTCTAGCTATTGCTCCCACACAAAAGCTGCCAGCATGTAAAGGTGTAGCTGGTTTTCACTGCCCCTTGGAACTGCATTCGCTGCCACACAGACATTCGCGTTCTGCAAAAGCTTTGGTTGGTAATGGGGCAACACTCTGTATCTCTCTCTCACAGAGCCCGGCAGCCAAATTCCAAACGTCCAGCGATTGCGTACACACGAAAGCTGCCAACACTGAAAGCTGTAGCTGGTTTTCACTGCCCCTTGGAATTACGTTCACTGCCACACAGACATTCGCGTTCTGCAAAAGCTTTGGTTGGTAATGGGGCAACACTCTTTATCTCTCTCTCGCACAGCCCGGCAGCCAAATTCGAAACGTCCAGCGATTGCTCCCAAACGAAAGCTGCCAGCACGGAAAGCTGTAGCTGGTTTTCACTGCCCCTTGGAACTGCATGCGCTGCCACACAGACATTCGCGTTCTGCAAAAGCTTTGGTTGGTAATGGGGCAACACTCTGTATCTCTCTCTCGCAGAGCCCGGCTGCCAAATTCCAAACGTCCAGCGATTGCGTACACACGAAAGCTGCCAACACTGAAAGCTGTAGCTGGTTTTCACTGCCCCTTGGAACTACGTTCACTGCCACACAGACATTCGCGTTCTGCAAAAGCTTTGGTTGGTAATGGGGCAACACTCTGTATCTCTCTCTCGCAGAGCCCGGCTGCCAAATTCGAAACGTCCAGCGATTGCTCCCAAACGAAAGCTGCCAGCACAGAAAGCTGTAGCTGGTTTTCACTGCCCCTTGGAACTGCATTCGCTGCCACACAGACATTCTCGTTCTGCAGAAGCTTTGGTTGGTAATGGGGCAACACTGTGTATCTCTCTCTTGCAGAGCCCGGCAGCCAAATTCGAAATGTCCAGCGATTGCTCCCACACGAAAGCTGCCAGCACGGAAAGATATAGCTGGTTTTCACTGCCCCTTGGAACTGCATTCGCTGCCACACAGACATTCGCGTTCTGCAAAAGCTTTGGTTGGTAATGGGCAACACTCTGTATCTCTCTCTCGCAGAGCCCGGCTGCCAAATTCCAAACGTCCAGCGATTGCGTACACACGAAAGCTGCCAACACTGAAAGCTGTAGCTGGTTTTCACTGCCCCTTGGAACTACGTTCGCTGCCACACAGACATTCGCGTTCTGCAAAAGCTTTGGTTGGTAATGGGGCAACACTGTGTATGTCTCTCTCGCACAGCCCGGCAGCCAAATTCGAAATGTCTAGCTATTGCTCCCACACAAAAGCTGCCAGCATGTAAAGGTGTAGCTGGTTTTCACTGCCCCTTGGAACTGCATTCGCTGCCACACAGACATTCGCGTTCTGCAAAAGCTTTGGTTGGTAATGGGGCAACACTCTGTATCTCTCTCTCACAGAGCCCGGCAGCCAAATTCCAAACGTCCAGCGATTGCGTACACACGAAAGCTGCCAACACTGAAAGCTGTAGCTGGTTTTCACTGCCCCTTGGAATTACGTTCACTGCCACACAGACATTCGCGTTCTGCAAAAGCTTTGGTTGGTAATGGGGCAACACTCTGTATCTCTCTCTCGCACAGCCCGGCAGCCAAATTCGAAACGTCCAGCGATTGCTCCCAAACGAAAGCTGCCAGCACAGAAAGCTGTAGCTGGTTTTCACTGCCCCTTGGAACTGCATTCGCTGCCACACAGACATTCTCGTTCTGCAGAAGCTTTGGTTGGTAATGGGGCAACACTGTGTATCTCTCTCTTGCAGAGCCCGGCAGCCAAATTCGAAATGTCCAGCGATTGCTCCCACACGAAAGCTGCCAGCACGGAAAGATATAGCTGGTTTTCACTGCCCCTTGGAACTGCATTCGCTGCCACACAGACATTCGCGTTCTGCAAAAGCTTTGGTTGGTAATGGGCAACACTCTGTATCTCTCTCTCGCAGAGCCCGGCTGCCAAATTCCAAACGTCCAGCGATTGCGTACACACGAAAGCTGCCAACACTGAAAGCTGTAGCTGGTTTTCACTGCCCCTTGGAACTACGTTCGCTGCCACACAGACATTCGCGTTCTGCAAAAGGTTTGGTTGGTAATGGGGCAACACTATGTATGTCTCTCTCGCACAGCCCGGCAGCCAAATTCGAAATGTCTAGCTATTGCTCCCACACAAAAGCTGCCAGCATGTAAAGGTGTAGCTGGTTTTCACTGCCCCTTGGAACTGCATTCGCTGCCACACAGACATTCGCGTTCTGCAAAAGCTTTGGTTGGTAATGGGGCAACACTGTGTTTCTCTCTCTTGCAGAGCCCGGCAGCCAAATTCGAAACGTCCAGCGATTGCTCCCAAACGAAAGCTGCCAGCATGGAAAGATATAGCTGGTTTTCACTGCCCCTTGGAACTGCATGCGCTGCCACACAGACATTCGCCTTCTACAAAAGCTTTGCTTGGTAATGGGGAAACACTCTGTATCTCTCTCTCGCAGAGCACGGCTGCCAAATTCGAAACGTCCAGCGATTGCTCCGACACGAAATCTGCCAGCACTGAAATCAGCAGCTGGTTTTCACTGCCCCTTGGAACTGCGTTCGCTGCCACACAGACATTCGCGTTCTGCAAAAGCTTTGGTTGGTAATGGGGCAACACTCTGTATCTCTCTCTCGCACAGCCCGGCAGCCAAATTCGAAACGTCCAGCGATTGCTCCCAAACGAAAGCTGCCAGCACGGAAAGCTGTAGCTGGTTTTCACTGCCCCTTGGAACTGCATTCGCTGCCACACAGACATTCGCGTTCTGCAGAAGCTTTGGTTGGTAATGGGGCAACACTGTGTATCTCTCTCTTGCAGAGCCCGGCAGCCAAATTCGAAATGTCCAGCGATTGCTCCCACACGAAAGCTGCCAGCACGGAAAGACATAGCTGGTTTTCACTGCCCCTTGGAACTGCATTCGCTGCCACACAGACATTCGCGTTCTGCAAAAGCTTTGGTTGGTAATGGGGCAACACTGTGTATGTCTCTCTCGCACAGCCCGGCAGCCAAATTCGAAATGTCTAGCTATTGCTCCCACACAAAAGCTGCCAGCATGTAAAGGTGTAGCTGGTTTTCACTGCCCCTTGGAACTGCATTCGCTGCCACACAGACATTCGCGTTCTGCAAAAGCTTTGGTTGGTAATGGGGCAACACTGTGTATCTCTCTCTCACAGAGCCCGGCAGCCACATTCCAAACGTCCAGCGATTGCGTACACACGAAAGCTGCCAACACTGAAAGCTGTAGCTGGTTTTCACTGCCCCTTGGAACTCCATTCGCTGCCACACAGACATTCGCGTTCTGCAGAAGCTTTGGTTGGTAATGGGGCAACACTCTGTATCTCTCTCTCGCACAGCCCGGCAGCCAAATTCGAAACGTCCAGCGATTGCTCCCAAACGAAAGCTGCCAGCACGGAAAGCTGTAGCTGGTTTTCACTGCCCCTTGGAACTGCATTCGCTGCCACACAGGCATTCGTGTTCTGCAGAAGCTTTGGTTGGTAATGGGGCAACACTGTGTATCTCTCTCTTGCAGAGCCCGGCAGCCAAATTCGAAACGTCCAGCGATTGCGTACACACGAAAGCTGCCAACACTGAAAGCTGTAGCTGGTTTTCACTGCCCCTTGGAACTACGTTCACTGCCACACAGACATTCGCGTTCTGCAAAAGCTTTGGTTGGTAATGGGGCAACACTCTGTATCTCTCTCTCGCAGAGCCCGGCTGCCAAATTCGAAACGTCCAGCGATTGCTCCCAAACGAAAGCTGCCAGGACAGAAAGCTGTAGCTGGTTTTCACTGCCCCTTGGAACTGCATTCGCTGCCACACAGACATTCGCGTTCTGCAGAAGCTTTGGTTGGTAATGGGGCAACACTGTGTATCTCTCTCTTGCAGAGCCCGGCAGCCAAATTAGAAATGTCCAGCGATTGCTCCCACACGAAAGCTGCCAGCACGGAAAGATATAGCTGGTTTTCACTGCCCCTTGGAACTGCATTCGCTGCCACACAGACATTCGCGTTCTGCAAAAGCTTTGGTTGGTAATGGGGCAACACTCTGTATCTCTCTCTCGCAGAGCCCGGCTGCCAAATTCCAAACGTCCAGCGATTGCGTACACACGAAAGCTGCCAACACTGAAAGCTGTAGCTGGTTTTCACTGCCCCTTGGAACTACGTTCACTGCCACACAGACATTCGCGTTCTGCAAAAGCTTTGGTTGGTAATGGGGCAACACTCTTTATCTCTCTCTCGCAGAGCCCGGCAGCCAAATTCGACACGTCCAGCGATTGCTCCCAAACGAAAGCTGCCAGCATGGAAAGATATAGCTGGTTTTCACTGCCCCTTGGAACTGCATTCGCTGCCACACAGACATTCGCCTTCTACAAAAGCTTTGGTTGGTAATGGGGAAACACTCTGTATCTCTCTCTCGCAGAGCCCGGCTGCCAAATTCCAAACGTCCAGCGATTGCTCCGACACGAAAGATGCCAGCACTGAAAGCAGCAGCTGGTTTTCACTGCCCCTTGGAACTACGTTCCCTGCCACACAGACATTCGCGTTCTGCAAAAGCTTTGGTTGGTAATGGGGCAACACTGTGTATGTCTCTCTCGCACAGCCCGGCAGCCAAATTCGAAATGTCTAGCTATTGCTCCCACACAAAAGCTGCCAGCATGTAAAGGTGTAGCTGGTTTTCACTGCCCCTTGGAACTGCATTCGCTGCCACACAGACATTCGCGTTCTGCAAAAGCTTTGGTTGGTAATGGGGCAACACTGTGTTTCTCTCTCTTGCAGAGCCCGGCAGCCAAATTCGAAACGTCCAGCGATTTCTCCCAAACGAAAGCTGCCAGCACAGAAAGCTGTAGCTGGTTTTCACTGCCCCTTGGAACTGCATTCGCTGCCACACAGACATTCGCGTTCTGCAGAAGCTTTGGTTGGTAATGGGGCAACACTCTTTATCTCTCTCTCGCACAGCCCGGCAGCCAAATTCGACACGTCCAGCGATTGCTCCCAAACGAAAGCTGCCAGCATGGAAAGATATAGCTGGTTTTCACTGCCCCTTGGAACTGCATTCGCTGCCACACAGACATGCGCCTTCTACAAAAGCTTTGCTTGGTAATGGGGCAACACTCTGTATCTCTCTCTCGCAGAGCCCGGCTGCCAAATTCCAAACGTCCAGCGATTGCTCCGACACGAAAGATGCCAGCACTGAAAGCAGTAGCTGGTTTTCACTGCCCCTTGGAACTACGTTCGCTGCCACACAGACATTCGCGTTCTGCAAAAGCTTTGGTTGGTAATGGGGCAACACTGTGTATGTCTCTCTCGCACAGCCCGGCAGCCAAATTCGAAATGTCTAGCTATTGCTCCCACACAAAAGCTGCCAGCATGTAAAGGTGTAGCTGGTTTTCACTGCCCCTTGGAACTGCATTCGCTGCCACACAGACATTCGCGTTCTGCAAAAGCTTTGGTTGGTAATGGGGCAACACTGTGTATCTCTCTCTCACAGAGCCCGGCAGCCAAATTCCAAACGTCCAGCGATTGCGTACACACGAAAGCTGCCAACACTGAAAGCTGTAGCTGGTTTTCACTGCCCCTTGGAACTCCATTCGCTGCCACACAGACATTCGCGTTCTGCAAAAGCTTTGGTTGGTAATGGGGCAACACTCTGTATCTCTCTCTCGCACAGCCCGGCAGCCAAATTCGAAACGTCCAGCGATTGCTCCCAAACGAAAGCTGCCAGCACGGAAAGCTGTAGCTGGTTTTCACTGCCCCTTGGGTCTGCATTCGCTGCCACACAGACATTCGCGTTCTGCAAAAGCTTTGGTTGGTAATGGGGCAACACTCTGTATCTCTCTCTCGCAGAGCCCGGCTGCCAAATTCCAAACGTCCAGCGATTGCTCCGACACGAAAGATGCCAGCACTGAAAGCAGTAGCTGGTTTGCACTGCCCCTTGGAACTACGTTCACTGCCACACAGACATTCGCGTTCTGCAAAAGCTTTGGTTGGTAATGGGGCAACACTCTGTATCTCTCTCTCGCAGAGCCCGGCTGCCAAATTCCAAACGTCCAGCGATTGCGTACACACGAAAGCTGCCAACACTGAAAGCTGTAGCTGGTTTTCACTGCCCCTTGGAACTACGTTCACTGCCACACAGACATTCGCGTTCTGCAAAAGCTTTGGTTGGTAATGGGGCAACACTGTGTATCTCTCTCTCGCAGAGCCCGGCTGCCAAATTCGAAACGTCCAGCGATTTCTCCCAAACGAAAGCTGCCAGCACAGAAAGCTGTAGCTGGTTTTCACTGCCCCTTGGAACTCCATTCGCTGCCACACAGACATTCGCGTTCTGCAGAAGCTTTGGTTGGTAATGGGGCAACACTCTTTATCTCTCTCTCGCACAGCCCGGCAGCCAAATTCGACACGTCCAGCGATTGCTCCCAAACGAAAGCTGCCAGCATGGAAAGATATAGCTGGTTTTCACTGCCCCTTGGAACTGCATTCGCTGCCACACAGACATTCGCCTTCTACAAAAGCTTTGCTTGGTAATGGGGCAACACTCTGTATCTCTCTCTCGCAGAGCCCGGCTGCCAAATTCCAAACGTCCAGCGATTGCTCCGACACGAAAGATGCCAGCACTGAAAGCAGTAGCTGGTTTGCACTGCCCCTTGGAACTACGTTCGCTGCCACACAGACATTCGCGTTCTGCAAAAGCTTTGGTTGGTAATGGGGCAACACTGTGTATGTCTCTCTCGCACAGCCCGGCAGCCATATTCGAAATGTCTAGCTATTGCTCCCACACAAAAGCTGCCAGCATGTAAAGGTGTAGCTGGTTTTCACTGCCCCTTGGAACTGCATTCGCTGCCACACAGACATTCGCGTTCTGCAAAAGCTTTGGTTGGTAATGGGGCAACACTGTGTATCTCTCTCTCACAGAGCCCGGCAGCCAAATTCCAAACGTCCAGCGATTGCGTACACACGAAAGCTGCCAACACTGAAAGCTGTAGCTGGTTTTCACTGCCCCTTGGAACTACGTTCACTGCCACACAGACATTCGCGTTCTGCAAAAGCTTTGGTTGGTAATGGGGCAACACTGTGTATGTCTCTCTCGCAGAGCCCGGCTGCCAAATTCCAAACGTCCAGCGATTGCTCCCAAACGAAAGCTGCCAGCACAGAAAGCTGTAGCTGGTTTTCACTGCCCCTTGGAACTGCATTCGCTGCCACACAGACATTCGCGTTCTGCAGAAGCTTTGGTTGGTAATGGGGCAACACTGTGTATCTCTCTCTTGCAGAGCCCGGCAGCCAAATTCGAAATGTCCAGCGATTGCTCCCACACGAAAGCTGCCAGCACGGAAAGATATAGCTGGTTTTCACTGCCCCTTGGAACTGCATTCGCTGCCACACAGACATTCGCGTTCTGCAAAAGCTTTGGTTGGTAATGGGCAACACTCTGTATCTCTCTCTCGCAGAGCCCGGCTGCCAAATTCCAAACGTCCAGCGATTGCGTACACACGAAATCTGCCAACACTGAAGGCTGTAGCTGGTTTTCACTGCCCCTTGGAACTACGTTCGCTGCCACACAGACATTCGCGTTCTGCAAAAGGTTTGGTTGGTAATGGGGCAACAATGTGTATGTCTCTCTCGCACAGCCCGGCAGCCAAATTCGAAATGTCTAGCTATTGCTCCCACACAAAAGCTGCCAGCATGTAGAGGTGTAGCTGGTTTTCACTGCCCCTTGGAACTGCATTCGCTGCCACACAGACATTCGCGTTCTGCAAAAGCTTTGGTTGGTAATGGGGCAACACTGTGTTTCTCTCTCTTGCAGAGCCCGGCAGCCAAATTCGAAACGTCCAGCGATTGCTCCCAAACGAAAGCTGCCAGCATGGAAAGATATAGCTGGTTTTCACTGCCCCTTGGAACTGCATTCGCTGCCACACAGACATGCGCCTTCTACAAAAGCTTTGCTTGGTAATGGGGCAACACTCTGTATCTCTCTCTCGCAGAGCCCGGCTGCCAAATTCCAAACGTCCAGCGATTGCTCCGACACGAAAGATGCCAGCACTGAAAGCAGTAGCTGGTTTTCACTGCCCCTTGGAACTACGTTCGCTGCCACACAGACATTCGCGTTCTGCAAAAGCTTTGGTTGGTAATGGGGCAACACTGTGTATGTCTCTCTCGCACAGCCCGGCAGCCAAATTCGAAATGTCTAGCTATTGCTCCCACACAAAAGCTGCCAGCATGTAAAGGTGTAGCTGGTTTTCACTGCCCCTTGGAACTGCATTCGCTGCCACACAGACATTCGCGTTCTGCAAAAGCTTTGGTTGGTAATGGGGCAACACTGTGTATCTCTCTCTCACAGAGCCCGGCAGCCAAATTCCAAACGTCCAGCGATTGCGTACACACGAAAGCTGCCAACACTGAAAGCTGTAGCTGGTTTTCACTGCCTCTTGGAACTCCATTCGCTGCCACACAGACATTCGCGTTCTGCAAAAGCTTTGGTTGGTAATGGGGCAACACTCTGTATCTCTCTCTCGCACAGCCCGGCAGCCAAATTCGAAACGTCCAGCGATTGCTCCCAAACGAAAGCTGCCAGCACGGAAAGCTGTAGCTGGTTTTCACTGCCCCTTGGGTCTGCATTCGCTGCCACACAGACATTCGCGTTCTGCAAAAGCTTTGGTTGGTAATGGGGCAACACTCTGTATCTCTCTCTCGCAGAGCCCGGCTGCCAAATTCGAAACGTCCAGCGATTGCGTACACACGAAAGCTGCCAACACTGAAAGCTGTAGCTGGTTTTCACTGCCCCTTGGAACTACGTTCACTGCCACACAGACATTCGCGTTCTGCAAAAGCTTTGGTTGGTAATGGGGCAACACTCTGTATCTCTCTCTCGCAGAGCCCGGCTGCCAAATTCGAAACGTCCAGCGATTGCGTACACACGAAAGCTGCCAACACTGAAAGCTGTAGCTGGTTTTCACTGCCCCTTGGAACTACGTTCACTGCCACACAGACATTCGCGTTCTGCAAAAGCTTTGGTTGGTAATGGGGCAACACTGTGTATCTCTCTCTCGCAGAGCCCGGCTGCCAAATTCGAAACGTCCAGCGATTTCTCCCAAACGAAAGCTGCCAGCACAGAAAGCTGTAGCTGGTTTTCACTGCCCCTTGGAACTCCATTCGCTGCCACACAGACATTCGCGTTCTGCAGAAGCTTTGGTTGGTAATGGGGCAACACTCTTTATCTCTCTCTCGCACAGCCCGGCTGCCAAATTCCAAACGTCCAGCGATTGCGTACACACGAAAGCTGCCAACACTGAAAGCTGTAGCTGGTTTTCACTGCCCCTTGGAACTACGTTCACTGCCACACAGACATTCGCGTTCTGCAAAAGCTTTGGTTGGTAATGGGGCAACACTCTGTATCTCTCTCTCGCAGAGCCCGGCTGCCAAATTCGAAACGTCCAGCGATTGCTCCCAAACGAAAGCTGCCAGCACAGAAAGCTGTAGCTGGTTTTCACTGCCCCTTGGAACTGCATTCGCTGCCACACAGACATTCGCGTTCTGCAGAAGCTTTGGTTGGTAATGGGGCAACACTGTGTATCTCTCTCTTGCAGAGCCCGGCAGCCAAATTCGAAATGTCCAGCGATTGCTCCCACACGAAAGCTGCCAGCACGGAAAGATATAGCTGGTTTTCACTGCCCCTTGGAACTGCATTCGCTGCCACACAGACATTCGCGTTCTGCAAAAGCTTTGGTTGGTAATGGGCAACACTCTGTATCTCTCTCTCGCAGAGCCCGGCTGCCAAATTCCAAACGTCCAGCGATTGCGTACACACGAAATCTGCCAACACTGAAGGCTGTAGCTGGTTTTCACTGCCCCTTGGAACTACGTTCGCTGCCACACAGACATTCGCGTTCTGCAAAAGGTTTGGTTGGTAATGGGGCAACAATGTGTATGTCTCTCTCGCACAGCCCGGCAGCCAAATTCGAAATGTCTAGCTATTGCTCCCACACAAAAGCTGCCAGCATGTAGAGGTGTAGCTGGTTTTCACTGCCCCTTGGAACTGCATTCGCTGCCACACAGACATTCGCGTTCTGCAAAAGCTTTGGTTGGTAATGGGGCAACACTGTGTTTCTCTCTCTTGCAGAGCCCGGCAGCCAAATTCGAAACGTCCAGCGATTGCTCCCAAACGAAAGCTGCCAGCATGGAAAGATATAGCTGGTTTTCACTGCCCCTTGGAACTGCATTCGCTGCCACACAGACATGCGCCTTCTACAAAAGCTTTGCTTGGTAATGGGGCAACACTCTGTATCTCTCTCTCGCAGAGCCCGGCTGCCAAATTCCAGACGTCCAGCGATTGCTCCGACAATAAAGATGCCAGCACTGAAAGCAGTAGCTGGTTTTCACTGCCCCTTGGAACTACGTTCGCTGCCACACAGACATTCGCGTTCTGCAAAAGCTTTGGTTGGTAATGGGGCAACACTGTGTATGTCTCTCTCGCACAGCCCGGCAGCCATATTCGAAATGTCTAGCTATTGCTCCCACACAAAAGCTGCCAGCATGTAAAGGTGTAGCTGGTTTTCACTGCCCCTTGGAACTGCATTCGCTGCCACACAGACATTCGCGTTCTGCAAAAGCTTTGGTTGGTAATGGGGCAACACTCTGTATCTCTCTCTCACAGAGCCCGGCAGCCAAATTCCAAACGTCCAGCGATTGCGTACACACGAAAGCTGCCAACACTGAAAGCTGTAGCTGGTTTTCACTGCCCCTTGGAATTACGTTCACTGCCACACAGACATTCGCGTTCTGCAAAAGCTTTGGTTGGTAATGGGGCAACACTCTGTATCTCTCTCTCGCACAGCCCGGCAGCCAAATTCGAAACGTCCAGCGATTGCTCCCAAACGAAAGCTGCCAGCACGGAAAGCTGTAGCTGGTTTTCACTGCCCCTTGGAACTGCATGCGCTGCCACACAGACATTCGCGTTCTGCAAAAGCTTTGGTTGGTAATGGGGCAACACTCTGTATCTCTCTCTCGCAGAGCCCGGCTGCCAAATTCCAAACGTCCAGCGATTGCGTACACACGAAAGCTGCCAACACTGAAAGCTGTAGCTGGTTTTCACTGCCCCTTGGAACTACGTTCACTGCCACACAGACATTCGCGTTCTGCAAAAGCTTTGGTTGGTAATGGGGCAACACTCTGTATCTCTCTCTCGCAGAGCCCGGCTGCCAAATTCGAAACGTCCAGCGATTGCTCCCAAACGAAAGCTGCCAGCACAGAAAGCTGTAGCTGGTTTTCACTGCCCCTTGGAACTGCATTCGCTGCCACACAGACATTCTCGTTCTGCAGAAGCTTTGGTTGGTAATGGGGCAACACTGTGTATCTCTCTCTTGCAGAGCCCGGCAGCCAAATTCGAAATGTCCAGCGATTGCTCCCACACGAAAGCTGCCAGCACGGAAAGATATAGCTGGTTTTCACTGCCCCTTGGAACTGCATTCGCTGCCACACAGACATTCGCGTTCTGCAAAAGCTTTGGTTGGTAATGGGCAACACTCTGTATCTCTCTCTCGCAGAGCCCGGCTGCCAAATTCCAAACGTCCAGCGATTGCGTACACACGAAAGCTGCCAACACTGAAAGCTGTAGCTGGTTTTCACTGCCCCTTGGAACTACGTTCGCTGCCACACAGACATTCGCGTTCTGCAAAAGGTTTGGTTGGTAATGGGGCAACACTGTGTATGTCTCTCTCGCACAGCCCGGCAGCCAAATTCGAAATGTCTAGCTATTGCTCCCACACAAAAGCTGCCAGCATGTAAAGGTGTAGCTGGTTTTCACTGCCCCTTGGAACTGCATTCGCTGCCACACAGACATTCGCGTTCTGCAAAAGCTTTGGTTGGTAATGGGGCAACACTCTGTATCTCTCTCTCACAGAGCCCGGCAGCCAAATTCCAAACGTCCAGCGATTGCGTACACACGAAAGCTGCCAACACTGAAAGCTGTAGCTGGTTTTCACTGCCCCTTGGAATTACGTTCACTGCCACACAGACATTCGCGTTCTGCAAAAGCTTTGGTTGGTAATGGGGCAACACTCTGTATCTCTCTCTCGCACAGCCCGGCAGCCAAATTCGAAACGTCCAGCGATTGCTCCCAAACGAAAGCTGCCAGCACGGAAAGCTGTAGCTGGTTTTCACTGCCCCTTGGAACTGCATGCGCTGCCACACAGACATTCGCGTTCTGCAAAAGCTTTGGTTGGTAATGGGGCAACACTCTGTATCTCTCTCTCGCAGAGCCCGGCTGCCAAATTCCAAACGTCCAGCGATTGCGTACACACGAAAGCTGCCAACACTGAAAGCTGTAGCTGGTTTTCACTGCCCCTTGGAACTACGTTCACTGCCACACAGACATTCGCGTTCTGCAAAAGCTTTGGTTGGTAATGGGGCAACACTCTGTATCTCTCTCTCGCAGAGCCCGGCTGCCAAATTCGAAACGTCCAGCGATTGCTCCCAAACGAAAGCTGCCAGCACAGAAAGCTGTAGCTGGTTTTCACTGCCCCTTGGAACTGCATTCGCTGCCACACAGACATTCTCGTTCTGCAGAAGCTTTGGTTGGTAATGGGGCAACACTGTGTATCTCTCTCTTGCAGAGCCCGGCAGCCAAATTCGAAATGTCCAGCGATTGCTCCCACACGAAAGCTGCCAGCACGGAAAGATATAGCTGGTTTTCACTGCCCCTTGGAACTGCATTCGCTGCCACACAGACATTCGCGTTCTGCAAAAGCTTTGGTTGGTAATGGGCAACACTCTGTATCTCTCTCTCGCAGAGCCCGGCTGCCAAATTCCAAACGTCCAGCGATTGCGTACACACGAAAGCTGCCAACACTGAAAGCTGTAGCTGGTTTTCACTGCCCCTTGGAACTACGTTCGCTGCCACACAGACATTCGCGTTCTGCAAAAGGTTTGGTTGGTAATGGGGCAACACTGTGTATGTCTCTCTCGCACAGCCCGGCAGCCAAATTCGAAATGTCTAGCTATTGCTCCCACACAAAAGCTGCCAGCATGTAAAGGTGTAGCTGGTTTTCACTGCCCCTTGGAACTGCATTCGCTGCCACACAGACATTCGCGTTCTGCAAAAGCTTTGGTTGGTAATGGGGCAACACTGTGTTTCTCTCTCTTGCAGAGCCCGGCAGCCAAATTCGAAACGTCCAGCGATTGCTCCCAAACGAAAGCTGCCAGCATGGAAAGATATAGCTGGTTTTCACTGCCCCTTGGAACTGCATGCGCTGCCACACAGACATTCGCCTTCTACAAAAGCTTTGCTTGGTAATGGGGAAACACTCTGTATCTCTCTCTCGCAGAGCACGGCTGCCAAATTCGAAACGTCCAGCGATTGCTCCGACACGAAATCTGCCAGCACTGAAATCAGCAGCTGGTTTTCACTGCCCCTTGGAACTGCGTTCGCTGCCACACAGACATTCGCGTTCTGCAAAAGCTTTGGTTGGTAATGGGGCAACACTCTGTATCTCTCTCTCGCACAGCCCGGCAGCCAAATTCGAAACGTCCAGCGATTGCTCCCAAACGAAAGCTGCCAGCACGGAAAGCTGTAGCTGGTTTTCACTGCCCCTTGGAACTGCATTCGCTGCCACACAGACATTCGCGTTCTGCAGAAGCTTTGGTTGGTAATGGGGCAACACTGTGTATCTCTCTCTTGCAGAGCCCGGCAGCCAAATTCGAAATGTCCAGCGATTGCTCCAACACGAAAGCTGCCAGCACGGAAAGACATAGCTGGTTTTCACTGCCCCTTGGAACTGCATTCGCTGCCACACAGACATTCGCGTTCTGCAAAAGCTTTGGTTGGTAATGGGGCAACACTGTGTATGTCTCTCTCGCACAGCCCGGCAGCCAAATTCGAAATGTCTAGCTATTGCTCCCACACAAAAGCTGCCAGCATGTAAAGGTGTAGCTGGTTTTCACTGCCCCTTGGAACTGCATTCGCTGCCACACAGACATTCGCGTTCTGCAAAAGCTTTGGTTGGTAATGGGGCAACACTGTGTATCTCTCTCTCACAGAGCCCGGCAGCCACATTCCAAACGTCCAGCGATTGCGTACACACGAAAGCTGCCAACACTGAAAGCTGTAGCTGGTTTTCACTGCCCCTTGGAACTCCATTCGCTGCCACACAGACATTCGCGTTCTGCAGAAGCTTTGGTTGGTAATGGGGCAACACTCTGTATCTCTCTCTCGCACAGCCCGGCAGCCAAATTCGAAACGTCCAGCGATTGCTCCCAAACGAAAGCTGCCAGCACGGAAAGCTGTAGCTGGTTTTCACTGCCCCTTGGAACTGCATTCGCTGCCACACAGGCATTCGTGTTCTGCAGAAGCTTTGGTTGGTAATGGGGCAACACTGTGTATCTCTCTCTTGCAGAGCCCGGCAGCCAAATTCGAAACGTCCAGCGATTGCGTACACACGAAAGCTGCCAACACTGAAAGCTGTAGCTGGTTTTCACTGCCCCTTGGAACTACGTTCACTGCCACACAGACATTCACGTTCTGCAAAAGCTTTGGTTGGTAATGGGGCAACACTCTGTATCTCTCTCTCGCAGAGCCCGGCTGCCAAATTCGAAACGTCCAGCGATTGCTCCCAAACGAAAGCTGCCAGGACAGAAAGCTGTAGCTGGTTTTCACTGCCCCTTGGAACTGCATTCGCTGCCACACAGACATTCGCGTTCTGCAGAAGCTTTGGTTGGTAATGGGGCAACACTGTGTATCTCTCTCTTGCAGAGCCCGGCAGCCAAATTAGAAATGTCCAGCGATTGCTCCCACACGAAAGCTGCCAGCACGGAAAGATATAGCTGGTTTTCACTGCCCCTTGGAACTGCATTCGCTGCCACACAGACATTCGCGTTCTGCAAAAGCTTTGGTTGGTAATGGGGCAACACTCTGTATCTCTCTCTCGCAGAGCCCGGCTGCCAAATTCCAAACGTCCAGCGATTGCGTACACACGAAAGCTGCCAACACTGAAAGCTGTAGCTGGTTTTCACTGCCCCTTGGAACTACGTTCACTGCCACACAGACATTCGCGTTCTGCAAAAGCTTTGGTTGGTAATGGGGCAACACTCTTTATCTCTCTCTCGCAGAGCCCGGCAGCCAAATTCGACACGTCCAGCGATTGCTCCCAAACGAAAGCTGCCAGCATGGAAAGATATAGCTGGTTTTCACTGCCCCTTGGAACTGCATTCGCTGCCACACAGACATTCGCCTTCTACAAAAGCTTTGGTTGGTAATGGGGAAACACTCTGTATCTCTCTCTCGCAGAGCCCGGCTGCCAAATTCCAAACGTCCAGCGATTGCTCCGACACGAAAGATGCCAGCACTGAAAGCAGCAGCTGGTTTTCACTGCCCCTTGGAACTACGTTCCCTGCCACACAGACATTCGCGTTCTGCAAAAGCTTTGGTTGGTAATGGGGCAACACTGTGTATGTCTCTCTCGCACAGCCCGGCAGCCAAATTCGAAATGTCTAGCTATTGCTCCCAAACAAAAGCTGCCAGCATGTAAAGGTGTAGCTGGTTTTCACTGCCCCTTGGAACTGCATTCGCTGCCACACAGACATTCGCGTTCTGCAAAAGCTTTGGTTGGTAATGGGGCAACACTGTGTTTCTCTCTCTTGCAGAGCCCGGCAGCCAAATTCGAAACGTCCAGCGATTTCTCCCAAACGAAAGCTGCCAGCACAGAAAGCTGTAGCTGGTTTTCACTGCCCCTTGGAACTGCATTCGCTGCCACACAGACATTCGCGTTCTGCAGAAGCTTTGGTTGGTAATGGGGCAACACTCTTTATCTCTCTCTCGCACAGCCCGGCAGCCAAATTCGACACGTCCAGCGATTGCTCCCAAACGAAAGCTGCCAGCATGGAAAGATATAGCTGGTTTTCACTGCCCCTTGGAACTGCATTCGCTGCCACACAGACATGCGCCTTCTACAAAAGCTTTGCTTGGTAATGGGGCAACACTCTGTATCTCTCTCTCGCAGAGCCCGGCTGCCAAATTCCAAACGTCCAGCGATTGCTCCGACACGAAAGATGCCAGCACTGAAAGCAGTAGCTGGTTTTCACTGCCCCTTGGAACTACGTTCGCTGCCACACAGACATTCGCGTTCTGCAAAAGCTTTGGTTGGTAATGGGGCAACACTGTGTATGTCTCTCTCGCACAGCCCGGCAGCCAAATTCGAAATGTCTAGCTATTGCTCCCACACAAAAGCTGCCAGCATGTAAAGGTGTAGCTGGTTTTCACTGCCCCTTGGAACTGCATTCGCTGCCACACAGACATTCGCGTTCTGCAAAAGCTTTGGTTGGTAATGGGGCAACACTGTGTATCTCTCTCTCACAGAGCCCGGCAGCCAAATTCCAAACGTCCAGCGATTGCGTACACACGAAAGCTGCCAACACTGAAAGCTGTAGCTGGTTTTCACTGCCCCTTGGAACTCCATTCGCTGCCACACAGACATTCGCGTTCTGCAAAAGCTTTGGTTGGTAATGGGGCAACACTCTGTATCTCTCTCTCGCACAGCCCGGCAGCCAAATTCGAAACGTCCAGCGATTGCTCCCAAACGAAAGCTGCCAGCACGGAAAGCTGTAGCTGGTTTTCACTGCCCCTTGGGTCTGCATTCGCTGCCACACAGACATTCGCGTTCTGCAAAAGCTTTGGTTGGTAATGGGGCAACACTCTGTATCTCTCTCTCGCAGAGCCCGGCTGCCAAATTCCAAACGTCCAGCGATTGCTCCGACACGAAAGATGCCAGCACTGAAAGCAGTAGCTGGTTTGCACTGCCCCTTGGAACTACGTTCACTGCCACACAGACATTCGCGTTCTGCAAAAGCTTTGGTTGTTAATGGGGCAACACTCTGTATCTCTCTCTCGCAGAGCCCGGCTGCCAAATTCGAAACGTCCAGCGATTGCGTACACACGAAAGCTGCCAACACTGAAAGCTGTAGCTGGTTTTCACTGCCCCTTGGAACTACGTTCACTGCCACACAGACATTCGCGTTCTGCAAAAGCTTTGGTTGGTAATGGGGCAACACTGTGTATCTCTCTCTCGCAGAGCCCGGCTGCCAAATTCGAAACGTCCAGCGATTTCTCCCAAACGAAAGCTGCCAGCACAGAAAGCTGTAGCTGGTTTTCACTGCCCCTTGGAACTCCATTCGCTGCCACACAGACATTCGCGTTCTGCAGAAGCTTTGGTTGGTAATGGGGAAACACTCTTTATCTCTCTCTCGCACAGCCCGGCAGCCAAATTCGACACGTCCAGCGATTGCTCCCAAACGAAAGCTGCCAGCATGGAAAGATATAGCTGGTTTTCACTGCCCCTTGGAACTGCATTCGCTGCCACACAGACATTCGCCTTCTACAAAAGCTTTGCTTGGTAATGGGGCAACACTCTGTATCTCTCTCTCGCAGAGCCCGGCTGCCAAATTCCAAACGTCCAGCGATTGCTCCGACACGAAAGATGCCAGCACTGAAAGCAGTAGCTGGTTTGCACTGCCCCTTGGAACTACGTTCGCTGCCACACAGACATTCGCGTTCTGCAAAAGCTTTGGTTGGTAATGGGGCAACACTGTGTATGTCTCTCTCGCACAGCCCGGCAGCCATATTCGAAATGTCTAGCTATTGCTCCCACACAAAAGCTGCCAGCATGTAAAGGTGTAGCTGGTTTTCACTGCCCCTTGGAACTGCATTCGCTGCCACACAGACATTCGCGTTCTGCAAAAGCTTTGGTTGGTAATGGGGCAACACTGTGTATCTCTCTCTCACAGAGCCCGGCAGCCAAATTCCAAACGTCCAGCGATTGCGTACACACGAAAGCTGCCAACACTGAAAGCTGTAGCTGGTTTTCACTGCCCCTTGGAACTACGTTCACTGCCACACAGACATTCGCGTTCTGCAAAAGCTTTGGTTGGTAATGGGGCAACACTCTGTATCTCTCTCTCGCAGAGCCCGGCTGCCAAATTCGAAACGTCCAGCGATTGCTCCCAAACGAAAGCTGCCAGCACAGAAAGCTGTAGCTGGTTTTCACTGCCCCTTGGAACTGCATTCGCTGCCACACAGACATTCGCGTTCTGCAGAAGCTTTGGTTGGTAATGGGGCAACACTGTGTATCTCTCTCTTGCAGAGCCCGGCAGCCAAATTCGAAATGTCCAGCGATTGCTCCCACACGAAAGCTGCCAGCACGGAAAGATATAGCTGGTTTTCACTGCCCCTTGGAACTGCATTCGCTGCCACACAGACATTCGCGTTCTGCAAAAGCTTTGGTTGGTAATGGGCAACACTCTGTATCTCTCTCTCGCAGAGCCCGGCTGCCAAATTCCAAACGTCCAGCGATTGCGTACACACGAAAGCTGCCAACACTGAAAGCTGTAGCTGGATTTCACTGCCCCTTGGAATTACGTTCACTGCCACACAGACATTCGCGTTCTGCAAAAGCTTTGGTTGGTAATGGGGCAACACTCTGTATCTCTCTCTCGCAGAGCCCGGCTGCCAAATTCGAAACGTCCAGCGATTGCTCCCAAACGAAAGCTGCCAGCACAGAAAGCTGTAGCTGGTTTTCACTGCCCCTTGGAACTGCATTCGCTGCCACACAGACATTCGCGTTCTGCAGAAGCTTTGGTTGGTAATGGGGCAACACTCTTTATCTCTCTCTCGCACAGCCCGGCAGCCAAATTCGACACGTCCAGCGATTGCTCCCAAACGAAAGCTGCCAGCATGGAAAGATATAGCTGGTTTTCACTGCCCCTTGGAACTGCATTCGCTGCCACACAGACATTCGCCTTCTACAAAAGCTTTGGTTGGTAATGGGGCAACACTCTGTATCTCTCTCTCGCAGAGCCCGGCTGCCAAATTCCAAACGTCCAGCGATTGCTCCGACACGAAAGATGCCAGTACTGAAAGCAGTAGCTGGTTTTCACTGCCCTTTGGAACTACGTTCGCTGCCACACAGACATTCGCGTTCTGCAAAAGCTTTGGTTGGTAATGGGGCAACACTGTGTATGTCTCTCTCGCACAGCCCGGCAGCCAAATTCGAAATGTCTAGCTATTGCTCCCACACAAAAGCTGCCAGCATGTAAAGGTGTAGCTGGTTTTCACTGCCCCTTGGAACTGCATTCGCTGCCACACAGACATTCGCCTTCTACAAAAGCTTTGCTTGGTAATGGGGCAACACTCTGTATCTCTCTCTCGCAGAGCCCGGCTGCCAAATTCCAAACGTCCAGCGATTTCTCCGACACGAAATCTGCCAGCACTGAAAGCAGCAGCTGGTTTTCACTGCCCCTTGGAACTGCATTCGCTGCCACACAGACATTCGCGTTCTGCAAAAGCTTTGGTTGGTAATGGGGCAACACTGTTTATCTCTCTCTCGCAGAGCCCGGCAGCCAAATTCGAAATGTCCATCGATTGCTCCCAAACGGAAGCTGCCAGCACGGAAAGCTGTAGCTGGTTTTCACTGCCCCTTGGAACTGCATTCGCTGCCACACAGACATTCGCGTTCTGCAGAAGCTTTGGTTGGTAATGGGGCAACACTGTGTATCTCTCTCTCGCACAGCCCGGCAGCCAAATTCGAAACGTCCAGCGATTGCTCCCAAACGAAAGCTGCCAGCACGGAAAGCTGTAGCTGGTTTTCACTGCCCCTTGGAACTGCATTCGCTGCCACACAGACATTCGCGTTCTGCAGAAGCTTTGGTTGGTAATGGGGCAACACTGTGTATCTCTCTCTTGCAGAGCCCGGCAGCCAAATTCGAAATGTCCAGCGATTGCTCACACACGAAAGCTGCCAGCACAGAAAGCTGTAGCTGGTTTTCACTGCCCCTTGGAACTGCATTCGCTGCCACACAGACATTCGCGTTCTGCAGAAGCTTTGGTTGGTAATGGGGCAACACTCTTTATCTCTCTCTCGCACAGCCCGGCAGCGAAATTCGACACGTCCAGCGATTGCTCCCAAACGAAAGCTGCCAGCATGGAAAGATATAGCTGGTTTTCACTGCCCCTTGGAACTGCATTCGCTGCCACACAGACATTCGCCTTCTACAAAAGCTTTGCTTGGTAATGGGGCAACACTCTGTATCTCTCTCTCGCAGAGCCCGGCTGCCAAATTCCAAACGTCCAGCGATTGCTCCGACACGAAAGATGCCAGCACTGAAAGCAGTAGCTGGTTTTCACTGCCCCTTGAAACTACGTTCGCTGCCACACAGACATTCGCGTTCTGCAAAAGCTTTGGTTGGTAATGGGGCAACACTGTGTATGTCTCTCTCGCACAGCCCGGCAGCCATATTCGAAATGTCTAGCTATTGCTCCCACACAAAAGCTGCCAGCATGTAAAGGTGTAGCTGGTTTTCACTGCCCCTTGGAACTGCATTCGCTGCCACACAGACATTCGCGTTCTACAAAAGCTTTGGTTGGTAATGGGGCAACACTGTGTATCTCTCTCTCACAGAGCCCGGCAGCCAAATTCCAAACGTCCAGCGATTGCGTAGACACGAAAGCTGCCAACGCTGAAAGCTGTAGCTGGTTTTCACTGCCCCTTGGAACTCCATTCGCTGCCACACAGACATTCGCGTTCTGCAAAAGCTTTGGTTGGTAATGGGGCAACACTCTGTATCTCTCTCTCGCACAGCCCGGCAGCCAAATTCGAAACGTCCAGCGATTGCTCCCAAACGAAAGCTGCCAGCACGGAAAGCTGTAGCTGGTTTTCACTGCCCCTTGGAACTGCATTCGCTGCCACACAGACATTCGCGTTCTGCAAAAGCTTTGGTTGGTAATGGGGCAACACTCTGTATCTCTCTCTCGCAGAGCCCGGCTGCCAAATTCGAAACGTCCAGCGATTGCTCCCACACGAAAGCTGCCAACACTGAAAGCTGTAGCTGGTTTTCACTGCCCCTTGGAACTACGTTCACTGCCACACAGACATTCGCGTTCTGCAAAAGCTTTGGTTGGTAATGGGGCAACACTGTGTATCTCTCTCTCGCAGAGCCCGGCTGCCAAATTCGAAACGTCCAGCGATTTCTCCCAAACGAAAGCTGCCAGCACAGAAAGCTGTAGCTGGTTTTCACTGCCCCTTGGAACTGCATTCGCTACCACACAGACATTCGCGTTCTGCAGAAGCTTTGGTTGGTAATGGGGCAACACTCTTTATCTCTCTCTCGCACAGCCCGGCAGCCAAATTCGACACGTCCAGCGATTGCTCCCAAACGAAAGCTGCCAGCATTGAAAGATATAGCTGGTTTTCACTGCCCCTTGGAACTGCATTCGCTGCCACACAGACATTCGCCTTCTACAAAAGCTTTGCTTGGTAATGGGGCAACACTCTGTATCTCTCTCTCGCAGAGCCCGGCTGCCAAATTCCAAACGTCCAGCGATTGCTCCGACACGAAAGATGCCAGCACTGAAAGCAGTAGCTGGTTTTCACTGCCCCTTGGAACTACGTTCGCTGCCACACAGACATTCGCGTTCTGCAAAAGCTTTGGTTGGTAATGGGGCAACACTGTGTATGTCTCTCTCGCACAGCCCGGCAGCCATATTCGAAATGTCTAGCTATTGCTCCCACACAAAAGCTGCCAGCATGTAAAGGTGTAGCTGGTTTTCACTGCCCCTTGGAACTGCATTCGCTGCCACACAGACATTCGCGTTCTGCAAAAGCTTTGGTTGGTAATGGGGCAACACTGTGTATCTCTCTCTTGCAGAGCCCGGCAGCCAAATTCGAAATGTCCAGCGATTGCTCCCACACGAAAGCTGCCAGCACGGAAAGCTGTAGCTGGTTTTCACTGCCCCTTGGAACTGCATTCGCTGCCACACAGACATTCGCGTTCTGCAAAAGCTTTGGTTGGTAATGGGCAACACTCTGTATCTCTCTCTCGCAGAGCCCGGCTGCCAAATTCCAAACGTCCAGCGATTGCGTACACACGAAAGCTGCCAACACTGAAGGCTGTAGCTAGTTTTCACTGCCCCTTGGAACTGCATTCGCTGCCACACAGACATTCGCGTTCTGCAAAAGCTTTGGTTGGTAATGGGGCAACACTGCGTATCTCTCTCTCGCAGAGCCCGGCTGCCAAATTCCAAACGTCCAGCGATTGCGTACACACGAAAGCTGCCAACACTGAAAGCTGTAGCTGGTTTTCACTGCCCCTTGAAACTACGTTCGCTGCCACACAGATATTCGCGTTCTGCAAAAGCTTTGGTTGGTAATGGGGCAACACTGTGTATGTCTCTCTCGCACAGCCCGGCAGCCATATTCGAAATGTCTAGCTATTGCTCCCACACAAAAGCTGCCAGCATGTAAAGGTGTAGCTGGTTTTCACTGCCCCTTGGAACTGCATTCGCTGCCACACAGACATTCGCGTTCTGCAAAAGCTTTGGTTGGTAATGGGGCAACACTGTGTATCTCTCTCTCACAGAGCCCGGCAGCCAAATTCCAAACGTCCAGCGATTGCGTAGACACGAAAGCTGCCAACGCTGAAAGCTGTAGCTGGTTTTCACTGCCCCTTGGAACTCCATTCGCTGCCACACAGACATTCGCGTTCTGCAAAAGCTTTGGTTGGTAATGGGGCAACACTCTGTATCTCTCTCTCGCACAGCCCGGCAGCCAAATTCGAAACGTCCAGCGATTGCTCCCAAACGAAAGCTGCCAGCACGGAAAGCTGTAGCTGGTTTTCACTGCCCCTTGGAACTGCATTCGCTGCCACACAGACATTCGCGTTCTGCAAAAGCTTTGGTTGGTAATGGGGCAACACTGTGTATCTCTCTCTCGCAGAGCCCGGCTGCCAAATTCGAAACGTCCAGCGATTGCGTACACACGAAAGCTGCCAACACTGAAAGCTGTAGCTGGTTTTCACTGCCCCTTGGAACTACGTTCACTGCCACACAGACATTCGCGTTCTGCAGAAGCTTTGGTTGGTAATGGGGCAACACTCTGTATCTCTCTCTTGCAGAGCCCGGCAGCCAAATTCGAAATGTCCAGCGATTGCTCCCACACGAAAGCTGCCAGCACGGAAAGATATAGCTGGTTTTCACTGCCCCTTGGAACTGCATTCGCTGCCACACAGACATTCGCGTTCTGCAAAAGCTTTGGTTGGTAATGGGGCAACACTGTGTATCTCTCTCTCGCAGAGCCCGGCTGCCAAATTCCGAACGTCCAGCGATTGCGTACACACGAAAGCTGCCAACACTGAAAGCTGTAGCTGGTTTTCACTGCCCCTTGGAACTACGTTCACTGCCACACAGACATTCGCGTTCTGCAAAAGCTTTGGTTGGTAATGGGGCAACACTGTGTATCTCTCTCTCGCAGAGCCCGGCTGCCAAATTCGAAACGTCCAGCGATTTCTCCCAAACGAAAGCTGCCAGCACAGAAAGCTGTAGCTGGTTTTCACTGCCCCTTGGAACTGCATTCGCTGCCACACAGACATTCGCGTTCTGCAGAAGCTTTGGTTGGTAATGGGGCAACACTCTTTATCTCTCTCTCGCACAGCCCGGCAGCCAAATTCGACACGTCCAGCGATTGCTCCCAAACGAAAGCTGCCAGCATGGAAAGATATAGCTGGTTTTCACTGCCCCTTGGAACTGCATTCGCTGCCACACAGACATTCGCCTTCTACAAAAGCTTTGCTTGGTAATGGGGCAACACTCTGTATCTCTCTCTCGCAGAGCCCGGCTGCCAAATTCCAAACGTCCAGCGATTGCTCCGACACGAAAGCTGCCAACACTGAAAGCTGTAGCTGGTTTTCACTGCCCCTTGGACCTACGTTCACTGCCACACAGACATTCGCGTTCTGCAAAAGCTTTGGTTGGTAATGGGGCAACACTGTGTATGTCTCTCTCGCACAGCCCGGCAGCGAAATTCGAAATGTCTAGCTATTGCTCCCACACAAAAGCTGCCAGCATGTAAAGGTGTAGCTGGTTTTCACTGCCCCTTGGAACTGCATTCGCTGCCACACAGACATTCGCGTTCTGCAGAAGCTTTGGTTGGTAATGGGGCAACACTGTTTATCTCTCTCTCGCAGAGCCCGGCAGCCAAATTCGAAATGTCCATCGATTGCTCCCAAACGGAAGCTGCCAGCACGGAAAGGTGTAGCTGGTTTTCACTGCCCCTTGGAACTGCATTCGCTGCCACACAGACATTCGCGTTCTGCAAAAGCTTTAGTTGGTAATGGGGCAACACTGTGTATCACTCTCTCACAGAGCCCGGCAGCCAAATTCCAAACGTCCAGCGATTGCGTACACACGAAAGCTGCCAACACTGAAAGCTGTAGCTGGTTTTCACTGCCCCTTGGAACTCCATTCGCTGCCACACAGACATTCGCATTCTGCAAAAGCTTTGCTTGGTAATGGGGCAACACTGTGTATCTCTCTCTCGCACAGCCCGGCAGCCAAATTCGAAACGTCCAGCGATTGCTCCCAAACGAAAGCTGCCAGGACAGAAAGCTGTAGCTGGTTTTCACTGCCCCTTGGAACTGCATTCGCTGCCACACAGACATTCGCGTTCTGCAGAAGCTTTGGTTGGTAATGGGGCAACACTGTGTATCTCTCTCTCGCAGAGCCCGGCAGCCAAATTCGAAACGTCCAGCGATTGCTCCCAAACGAAAGCTGCCAGCACGGAAAGCTGTAGCTGGTTTTCACTGCCCCTTGGAACTGCATTCGCTGCCACACAGACATTCGCGTTCTGCAGAAGCTTTGGTTGGTAATGGGGCAACACTGTGTATCTCTCTCTTGCAGAGCCCGGCTGCCAAATTCGAAATGTCCAGCGATTGCTCACACACGAAAGCTGCCAGCACGGAAAGACATAGCTGGTTTTCACTGCCCCTTGGAACTGCATTCGCTGCCACACAGACATTCGCGTTCTGCAAAAGCTTTGGTTGGTAATGGGGCAACACTGTGTATCTCTCTCTCGCAGAGCCCGGCTGCCAAATTCCAAACGTCCAGCGATTGCGTACACACGAAAGCTGCCAACACTGAAAGCTGTAGCTGGTTTTCACTGCCCCTTGGAACTCCATTCGCTGCCACACAGACATTCGCGTTCTGCAAAAGCTTTGGTTGGTAATGGGGCAACACTCTGTATCTCTCTCTCGCACAGCCCCGCAGCCAAATTCGAAACGTCCAGCGATTGCTCCCAAACGAAAGCTGCCAGCACGGAAAGCTGTAGCTGGTTTTCACTGCCCCTTGGAACTGCATTCGCTGCCACACAGACATTCGCGTTCTGCAGAAGCTTTGGTTGGTAATGGGGCAACACTGTGTATCTCTCTCTTGCAGAGCCCGGCAGCCAAATTCGAAATGTCCAGCGATTGCTCCCACACGAAAGCTGCCAGCACGGAAAGACATAGCTGGTTTTCACTGCCCCTTGGAACTGCATTCGCTGCCACACAGACATTCGCGTTCTGCAAAAGCTTTGGTTGGTAATGGGGCAACACTCTGTATCTCTCTCTCGCAGAGCCCGGCTGCCAAATTCCAAACGTCCAGCGATTGCGTACACACGAAAGCTGCCAACACTGAAAGCTGTAGCTGGTTTTCACTGCCCCTTGGAACTACGTTCACTGCCACACAGACATTCGCGTTCTGCAAAAGCTTTGGTGGGTAATGGGGCAACACTCTGTATCTCTCTCTCGCAGAGCCCGGCTGCCAAATTCGAAACGTCCAGCGATTGCTCCCAAACGAAAGCTGCCAGCACAGAAAGCTGTAGCTGGTTTTCACTGCCCCTTGGAACTGCATTCGCTGCCACACAGACATTCGCGTTCTGCAGAAGCTTTGGTTGGTAATGGGGCAACACTCTTTATCTCTCTCTCGCACAGCCCGGCAGCCAAATTCGACACGTCCAGCGATTGCTCCCAAACGAAAGCTGCCAGCATGGAAAGCTGTAGCTGGTTTTCACTGCCCCTTGGAACTGCATTCGCTGCCACACAGACATTCGCCTTCTACAAAAGCTTTGCTTGGTAATGGGGAAACACTCTGTATCTCTCTCTCGCAGAGCCCGGCTGCCAAATTCCAAACGTCCAGCGATTGCTCCGACACGAAAGATGCCAGCACTGAAAGCAGTAGCTGGTTTTCACTGCCCCTTGGAACTACGTTCGCTGCCACACAGACATTCGCGTTCTGCAAAAGCTTTGGTTGGTAATGGGGCAACACTGTGTATCTCTCTCTCGCACAGCCCGGCAGCCAAATTCGAAACGTCCAGCGATTGCTCCCAAACGAAAGCTGCCAGCACGGAAAGCTGTAGCTGGTTTTCACTGCCCCTTGGAACTGCATTCGCTGACACACAGACATTCGCGTTCTGCAGAAGCTTTGGTTGGTAATGGGGCAACACTGTGTATCTCTCTCTTGCAGAGCCCGGCAGCCAAATTCGAAACGTCCAGCGATTGCGTACACACGAAAGCTGCCAACACTGAAAGCTGTAGCTGGTTTTCACTGCCACTTGGAACTACGTTCACTGCCACACAGACATTCGCGTTCTGCAAAAGCTTTGGTTGGTAATGGGGCAACACTCTGTATCTCTCTCTCGCAGAGCCCGGCTGCCAAATTCGAAACGTCCAGCGATTGCGTACACACGAAAGCTGCCAACACTGAAAGCTGTAGCTGGTTTTCACTGCCCCTTGGAACTACGTTCACTGCCACACAGACATTCGCGTTCTGCAAAAGCTTTGGTTGGTAATGGGGCAACACTCTGTATCTCTCTCTCGCAGAGCCCGGCTGCCAAATTCGACACGTCCAGCGATTGCTCCCAAACGAAAGCTGCCAGCATGGAAAGATATAGCTGGTTTTCACTGCCCCTTGGAACTGCATTCGCTGCCACACAGACATTCGCCTTCTACAAAAGCTTTGCTTGGTAATGGGGCAACACTTTGTATCTCTCTCTCGCAGAGCCCGGCTGCCAAATTCCAAACGTCCAGCGATTGCTCCGACACGAAAGATGCCAGCACTGAAAGCAGTAGCTGGTTTTCACTGCCCCTTGGAACTACGTTCGCTGCCACACAGACATTCGCGTTCTGCAAAAGCTTTGGTTGGTAATGGGGCAACACTGTGTATGTCTCTCTCGCACAGCCAGGCAGCCAAATTCGAAATGTCTAGCTATTGCTCCCACACAAAAGCTGCCAGCATGTAAAGGTGTAGCTGGTTTTCACTGCCCCTTGGAACTGCATTCGCTGCCACACAGACATTCGCGTTCTGCAAAAGCTTTGGTTGGTAATGGGGCAACACTGTGTATCTCTCTGTCACAGAGCCCGGCAGCCAAATTGCAAACGTCCAGCGATTGCGTACACACGAAAGCTGCCAACACTGAAAGCTGTAGCTGGTTTTCACTGCCCCTTGGAACTCCATTCGCTGCCACACAGACATTTGCGTTCTGCAAAAGCTGTGGTTGGTGATGGGGCAACACTGTTTATCTCTCTCTCGCAGAGCCCGGCAGCCAAATTCGAAACGTCCAGCGATTGCTCCCAAACGGAAGCTGCCAGCACGGAAAGCTGTAGCTGGTTTTCACTGCCCCTTGGAACTGCATTCGCTGCCACACAGACATTCGCGTTCTGCAAAAGCTTTGGTTGGTAATGGGGCAACACTCTGTATCTCTCTCTCGCAGAGCCCGGCTGCCAAATTCCAAACGTCCAGCGATTGCTCCGACACGAAAGATGCCAGCACTGAAAGCAGCAGCTGGTTTTCACTGCCCCTTGGAACTACGTTCCCTGCCACACAGACATTCGCGTTCTGCAAAAGCTTTGGTTGGTAATGGGGCAACACTGTGTATGTCTCTCTCGCACAGCCCGGCAGCCAAATTCGAAATGTCTAGCTATTGCTCCCACACAAAAGCTGCCAGCATGTAAAGGTGCAGCTGGTTTTCACTGCCCCTTGGAACTCCATTCGCTGCCACACAGACATTCGCGTTCTGCAAAAGCTTTGGTTGGTAATGGGGCAACACTGTGTTTCTCTCTCTTGCAGAGCCCGGCAGCCAAATTCGAAACGTCCAGCGATTTCTCCCAAACGAAAGCTGCCAGCACAGAAAGCTGTAGGTTTTCACTGCCCCTTGGAACTGCATTCGCTGCCACACAGACATTCGCGTTCTGCAGAAGCTTTGGTTGGTAATGGGGCAACACTCTTTATCTCTCTCTCGCACAGCCCGGCAGCCAAATTCGACACGTCCAGCGATTACTCCCAAACGAAAGCTGCCAGCATGGAAAGATATAGCTGGTTTTCACTGCCCCTTGGAACTGCATTCGCTGCCACACAGACATTCGCCTTCTACAAAAGCTTTGCTTGGTAATGGGGCAACACGCTGTATCTCTCTCTCGCAGAGCCCGGCTGCCAAATTCAAAACGTCCAGCGATTGCTCTGACACGAAAGATGCCAGCACTGAAAGCAGTAGCTGGTTTTCACTGCCCCTTGGAACTACGTTCGCTGCCACACAGACATTCGCGTTCTGCAAAAGCTTTGGTTGGTAATGGGGCAACACTGTGTATGTCTCTCTCGCACAGCCCGGCAGCCAAATTCGAAATGTATAGCTATTGCTCCCACACAAAAGCTGCCAGCATGTAAAGGTGTAGCTGGTTTTCACTGCCCCTTGGAACTGCATTCGCTGCCACACAGACATTCGCGTTCTGCAAAAGCTTTGGTTGGTAATGGGGCAACACTGTGTATCTCTCTCTCACAGAGCCCGGCAGCCAAATTCCAAACGTCCAGCGATTGCGTACACACGAAAGCTGCCAACACTGAAAGCTGTAGCTGGTTTTCACTGCCCCTTGGAACTCCATTCGCTGCCACACAGACATTCGCGTTCTGCAAAAGCTTTGGTTGGTAATGGGGCAACACTCTGTATCTCTCTCTCGCACAGCCCGGCAGCCAAATTCGAAACGTCCAGCGATTGCTCCCAAACGAAAGCTGCCAGCACGGAAAGCTGTAGCTGGTTTTCACTGCCCCTTGGAACTGCATTCGCTGCCACACAGACATTCGCGTTCTGCAAAAGCTTTGGTTGGTAATGGGGCAACACTCTGTATCTCTCTCTCGCAGAGCCCGGCTGCCAAATTCGAAACGTCCAGCGATTGCTCCCACACGAAAGCTGCCAACACTGAAAGCTGTAGCTGGTTTTCACTGCCCCTTGGAACTACGTTCACTGCCACACAGACATTCGCGTTCTGCAAAAGCTTTGGTTGGTAATGGGGCAACACTGTGTATCTCTCTCTCGCAGAGCCCGGCTGCCAAATTCGAAACGTCCAGCGATTTCTCCCAAACGAAAGCTGCCAGCACAGAAAGCTGTAGCTGGTTTTCACTGCCCCTTGGAACTGCATTCGCTACCACACAGACATTCGCGTTCTGCAGAAGCTTTGGTTGGTAATGGGGCAACACTCTTTATCTCTCTCTCGCACAGCCCGGCAGCCAAATTCGACACGTCCAGCGATTGCTCCCAAACGAAAGCTGCCAGCATTGAAAGATATAGCTGGTTTTCACTGCCCCTTGGAACTGCATTCGCTGCCACACAGACATTCGCCTTCTACAAAAGCTTTGCTTGGTAATGGGGCAACACTCTGTATCTCTCTCTCGCAGAGCCCGGCTGCCAAATTCCAAACGTCCAGCGATTGCTCCGACACGAAAGATGCCAGCACTGAAAGCAGTAGCTGGTTTTCACTGCCCCTTGGAACTACGTTCGCTGCCACACAGACATTCGCGTTCTGCAAAAGCTTTGGTTGGTAATGGGGCAACACTGTGTATGTCTCTCTCGCACAGCCCGGCAGCCATATTCGAAATGTCTAGCTATTGCTCCCACACAAAAGCTGCCAGCATGTAAAGGTGTAGCTGGTTTTCACTGCCCCTTGGAACTGCATTCGCTGCCACACAGACATTCGCGTTCTGCAAAAGCTTTGGTTGGTAATGGGGCAACACTGTGTATCTCTCTCTCACAGAGCCCGGCAGCCAAATTCCAAACGTCCAGCGATTGCGTACACACGAAAGCTGCCAACACTGAAAGCTGTAGCTGGTTTTCACTGCCCCTTGGAACTACGTTCACTGCCACACAGACATTCGCGTTCTGCAAAAGCTTTGGTTGGTAATGGGGCAACACTCTGTATCTCTCTCTCGCAGAGCCCGGCTGCCAAATTCGAAACGTCCAGCGATTGCTCCCAAACGAAAGCTGCCAGCACAGAAAGCTGTAGCTGGTTTTCACTGCCCCTTGGAACTGCATTCGCTGCCATACAGACATTCGCGTTCTGCAGAAGCTTTGGTTGGTAATGGGGCAACACTGTGTATCTCTCTCTTGCAGAGCCCGGCAGCCAAATTCGAAATGTCCAGCGATTGCTCCCACACGAAAGCTGCCAGCACGGAAAGCTGTAGCTGGTTTTCACTGCCCCTTGGAACTGCATTCGCTGCCACACAGACATTCGCGTTCTGCAAAAGCTTTGGTTGGTAATGGGCAACACTCTGTATCTCTCTCTCGCAGAGCCCGGCTGCCAAATTCCAAACGTCCAGCGATTGCGTACACACGAAAGCTGCCAACACTGAAGGCTGTAGCTAGTTTTCACTGCCCCTTGGAACTGCATTCGCTGCCACACAGACATTCGCGTTCTGCAAAAGCTTTGGTTGGTAATGGGGCAACACTGCGTATCTCTCTCTCGCAGAGCCCGGCTGCCAAATTCCAAACGTCCAGCGATTGCGTACACACGAAAGCTGCCAACACTGAAAGCTGTAGCTGGTTTTCACTGCCCCTTGAAACTACGTTCGCTGCCACACAGATATTCGCGTTCTGCAAAAGCTTTGGTTGGTAATGGGGCAACACTGTGTATGTCTCTCTCGCACAGCCCGGCAGCCATATTCGAAATGTCTAGCTATTGCTCCCACACAAAAGCTGCCAGCATGTAAAGGTGTAGCTGGTTTTCACTGCCCCTTGGAACTGCATTCGCTGCCACACAGACATTCGCGTTCTGCAAAAGCTTTGGTTGGTAATGGGGCAACACTGTGTATCTCTCTCTCACAGAGCCCGGCAGCCAAATTCCAAACGTCCAGCGATTGCGTAGACACGAAAGCTGCCAACGCTGAAAGCTGTAGCTGGTTTTCACTGCCCCTTGGAACTCCATTCGCTGCCACACAGACATTCGCGTTCTGCAAAAGCTTTGGTTGGTAATGGGGCAACACTCTGTATCTCTCTCTCGCACAGCCCGGCAGCCAAATTCGAAACGTCCAGCGATTGCTCCCAAACGAAAGCTGCCAGCACGGAAAGCTGTAGCTGGTTTTCACTGCCCCTTGGAACTGCATTCGCTGCCACACAGACATTCGCGTTCTGCAAAAGCTTTGGTTGGTAATGGGGCAACACTGTGTATCTCTCTCTCGCAGAGCCCGGCTGCCAAATTCGAAACGTCCAGCGATTGCGTACACACGAAAGCTGCCAACACTGAAAGCTGTAGCTGGTTTTCACTGCCCCTTGGAACTACGTTCACTGCCACACAGACATTCGCGTTCTGCAGAAGCTTTGGTTGGTAATGGGGCAACACTCTGTATCTCTCTCTTGCAGAGCCCGGCAGCCAAATTCGAAATGTCCAGCGATTGCTCCCACACGAAAGCTGCCAGCACGGAAAGATATAGCTGGTTTTCACTGCCCCTTGGAACTGCATTCGCTGCCACACAGACATTCGCGTTCTGCAAAAGCTTTGGTTGGTAATGGGGCAACACTGTGTATCTCTCTCTCGCAGAGCCCGGCTGCCAAATTCCGAACGTCCAGCGATTGCGTACACACGAAAGCTGCCAACACTGAAAGCTGTAGCTGGTTTTCACTGCCCCTTGGAACTACGTTCACTGCCACACAGACATTCGCGTTCTGCAAAAGCTTTGGTTGGTAATGGGGCAACACTGTGTATCTCTCTCTCGCAGAGCCCGGCTGCCAAATTCGAAACGTCCAGCGATTTCTCCCAAACGAAAGCTGCCAGCACAGAAAGCTGTAGCTGGTTTTCACTGCCCCTTGGAACTGCATTCGCTGCCACACAGACATTCGCGTTCTGCAGAAGCTTTGGTTGGTAATGGGGCAACACTCTTTATCTCTCTCTCGCACAGCCCGGCAGCCAAATTCGACACGTCCAGCGATTGCTCCCAAACGAAAGCTGCCAGCATGGAAAGATATAGCTGGTTTTCACTGCCCCTTGGAACTGCATTCGCTGCCACACAGACATTCGCCTTCTACAAAAGCTTTGCTTGGTAATGGGGCAACACTCTGTATCTCTCTCTCGCAGAGCCCGGCTGCCAAATTCCAAACGTCCAGCGATTGCTCCGACACGAAAGATGCCAGCACTGAAAGCAGTAGCTGGTTTTCACTGCCCCTTGGAACTACGTTCGCTGCCACACAGACATTCGCGTTCTGCAAAAGCTTTGGTTGTAATGGGGCAACACTGTGTATGTCTCTCTCGCACAGCCCGGCAGCCATATTCGAAATGTCTAGCTATTGCTCCCACACAAAAGCTGCCAGCATGTAAAGGTGTAGCTGGTTTTCACTGCCCCTTGGAACTGCATTCGCTGCCACACAGACATTCGCGTTCTGCAAAAGCTTTGGTTGGTAATGGGGCAACACTGTGTATCTCTCTCTCACAGAGCCCGGCAGCCAAATTCCAAACGTCCAGCGATTGCGTACACACGAAAGCTGCCAACACTGAAAGCTGTAGCTGGTTTTCACTGCCCCTTGGAACTACGTTCACTGCCACACAGACATTCGCGTTCTGCAAAAGCTTTGGTTGGTAATGGGGCAACACTCTGTATCTCTCTCTCGCAGAGCCCGGCTGCCAAATTCGAAACGTCCAGCGATTGCTCCCAAACGAAAGCTGCCAGCACAGAAAGCTGTAGCTGGTTTTCACTGCCCCTTGGAACTGCATTCGCTGCCATACAGACATTCGCGTTCTGCAGAAGCTTTGGTTGGTAATGGGGCAACACTGTGTATCTCTCTCTTGCAGAGCCCGGCAGCCAAATTCGAAATGTCCAGCGATTGCTCCCACACGAAAGCTGCCAGCACGGAAAGCTGTAGCTGGTTTTCACTGCCCCTTGGAACTGCATTCGCTGCCACACAGACATTCGCGTTCTGCAAAAGCTTTGGTTGGTAATGGGCAACACTGCGTATCTCTCTCTCGCAGAGCCCGGCTGCCAAATTCCAAACGTCCAGCGATTGCGTACACACGAAAGCTGCCAACACTGAAAGCTGTAGCTGGTTTTCACTGCCCCTTGGACCTACGTTCACTGCCACACAGACATTCGCGTTCTGCAAAAGCTTTGGTTGGTAATGGGGCAACACTGTGTATGTCTCTCTCGCACAGCCCGGCAGCGAAATTCGAAATGTCTAGCTATTGCTCCCACACAAAAGCTGCCAGCATGTAAAGGTGTAGCTGGTTTTCACTGCCCCTTGGAACTGCATTCGCTGCCACACAGACATTCGCGTTCTGCAGAAGCTTTGGTTGGTAATGGGGCAACACTGTTTATCTCTCTCTCGCAGAGCCCGGCAGCCAAATTCGAAATGTCCATCGATTGCTCCCAAACGGAAGCTGCCAGCACGGAAAGGTGTAGCTGGTTTTCACTGCCCCTTGGAACTGCATTCGCTGCCACACAGACATTCGCGTTCTGCAAAAGCTTTAGTTGGTAATGGGGCAACACTGTGTATCACTCTCTCACAGAGCCCGGCAGCCAAATTCCAAACGTCCAGCGATTGCGTACACACGAAAGCTGCCAACACTGAAAGCTGTAGCTGGTTTTCACTGCCCCTTGGAACTCCATTCGCTGCCACACAGACATTCGCATTCTGCAAAAGCTTTGCTTGGTAATGGGGCAACACTGTGTATCTCTCTCTCGCACAGCCCGGCAGCCAAATTCGAAACGTCCAGCGATTGCTCCCAAACGAAAGCTGCCAGGACAGAAAGCTGTAGCTGGTTTTCACTGCCCCTTGGAACTGCATTCGCTGCCACACAGACATTCGCGTTCTGCAGAAGCTTTGGTTGGTAATGGGGCAACACTGTGTATCTCTCTCTCGCAGAGCCCGGCAGCCAAATTCGAAACGTCCAGCGATTGCTCCCAAACGAAAGCTGCCAGCACGGAAAGCTGTAGCTGGTTTTCACTGCCCCTTGGAACTGCATTCGCTGCCACACAGACATTCGCGTTCTGCAGAAGCTTTGGTTGGTAATGGGGCAACACTGTGTATCTCTCTCTTGCAGAGCCCGGCTGCCAAATTCGAAATGTCCAGCGATTGCTCACACACGAAAGCTGCCAGCACGGAAAGACATAGCTGGTTTTCACTGCCCCTTGGAACTGCATTCGCTGCCACACAGACATTCGCGTTCTGCAAAAGCTTTGGTTGGTAATGGGGCAACACTGTGTATCTCTCTCTCGCAGAGCCCGGCTGCCAAATTCCAAACGTCCAGCGATTGCGTACACACGAAAGCTGCCAACACTGAAAGCTGTAGCTGGTTTTCACTGCCCCTTGGAACTCCATTCGCTGCCACACAGACATTCGCGTTCTGCAAAAGCTTTGGTTGGTAATGGGGCAACACTCTGTATCTCTCTCTCGCACAGCCCCGCAGCCAAATTCGAAACGTCCAGCGATTGCTCCCAAACGAAAGCTGCCAGCACGGAAAGCTGTAGCTGGTTTTCACTGCCCCTTGGAACTGCATTCGCTGCCACACAGACATTCGCGTTCTGCAGAAGCTTTGGTTGGTAATGGGGCAACACTGTGTATCTCTCTCTTGCAGAGCCCGGCAGCCAAATTCGAAATGTCCAGCGATTGCTCCCACACGAAAGCTGCCAGCACGGAAAGACATAGCTGGTTTTCACTGCCCCTTGGAACTGCATTCGCTGCCACACAGACATTCGCGTTCTGCAAAAGCTTTGGTTGGTAATGGGGCAACACTCTGTATCTCTCTCTCGCAGAGCCCGGCTGCCAAATTCCAAACGTCCAGCGATTGCGTACACACGAAAGCTGCCAACACTGAAAGCTGTAGCTGGTTTTCACTGCCCCTTGGAACTACGTTCACTGCCACACAGACATTCGCGTTCTGCAAAAGCTTTGGTGGGTAATGGGGCAACACTCTGTATCTCTCTCTCGCAGAGCCCGGCTGCCAAATTCGAAACGTCCAGCGATTGCTCCCAAACGAAAGCTGCCAGCACAGAAAGCTGTAGCTGGTTTTCACTGCCCCTTGGAACTGCATTCGCTGCCACACAGACATTCGCGTTCTGCAGAAGCTTTGGTTGGTAATGGGGCAACACTCTTTATCTCTCTCTCGCACAGCCCGGCAGCCAAATTCGACACGTCCAGCGATTGCTCCCAAACGAAAGCTGCCAGCATGGAAAGCTGTAGCTGGTTTTCACTGCCCCTTGGAACTGCATTCGCTGCCACACAGACATTCGCCTTCTACAAAAGCTTTGCTTGGTAATGGGGAAACACTCTGTATCTCTCTCTCGCAGAGCCCGGCTGCCAAATTCCAAACGTCCAGCGATTGCTCCGACACGAAAGATGCCAGCACTGAAAGCAGTAGCTGGTTTTCACTGCCCCTTGGAACTACGTTCGCTGCCACACAGACATTCGCGTTCTGCAAAAGCTTTGGTTGGTAATGGGGCAACACTGTGTATCTCTCTCTCGCACAGCCCGGCAGCCAAATTCGAAACGTCCAGCGATTGCTCCCAAACGAAAGCTGCCAGCACGGAAAGCTGTAGCTGGTTTTCACTGCCCCTTGGAACTGCATTCGCTGACACACAGACATTCGCGTTCTGCAGAAGCTTTGGTTGGTAATGGGGCAACACTGTGTATCTCTCTCTTGCAGAGCCCGGCAGCCAAATTCGAAACGTCCAGCGATTGCGTACACACGAAAGCTGCCAACACTGAAAGCTGTAGCTGGTTTTCACTGCCACTTGGAACTACGTTCACTGCCACACAGACATTCGCGTTCTGCAAAAGCTTTGGTTGGTAATGGGGCAACACTCTGTATCTCTCTCTCGCAGAGCCCGGCTGCCAAATTCGAAACGTCCAGCGATTGCGTACACACGAAAGCTGCCAACACTGAAAGCTGTAGCTGGTTTTCACTGCCCCTTGGAACTACGTTCACTGCCACACAGACATTCGCGTTCTGCAAAAGCTTTGGTTGGTAATGGGGCAACACTCTGTATCTCTCTCTCGCAGAGCCCGGCTGCCAAATTCGACACGTCCAGCGATTGCTCCCAAACGAAAGCTGCCAGCATGGAAAGATATAGCTGGTTTTCACTGCCCCTTGGAACTGCATTCGCTGCCACACAGACATTCGCCTTCTACAAAAGCTTTGCTTGGTAATGGGGCAACACTTTGTATCTCTCTCTCGCAGAGCCCGGCTGCCAAATTCCAAACGTCCAGCGATTGCTCCGACACGAAAGATGCCAGCACTGAAAGCAGTAGCTGGTTTTCACTGCCCCTTGGAACTACGTTCGCTGCCACACAGACATTCGCGTTCTGCAAAAGCTTTGGTTGGTAATGGGGCAACACTGTGTATGTCTCTCTCGCACAGCCAGGCAGCCAAATTCGAAATGTCTAGCTATTGCTCCCACACAAAAGCTGCCAGCATGTAAAGGTGTAGCTGGTTTTCACTGCCCCTTGGAACTGCATTCGCTGCCACACAGACATTCGCGTTCTGCAAAAGCTTTGGTTGGTAATGGGGCAACACTGTGTATCTCTCTGTCACAGAGCCCGGCAGCCAAATTGCAAACGTCCAGCGATTGCGTACACACGAAAGCTGCCAACACTGAAAGCTGTAGCTGGTTTTCACTGCCCCTTGGAACTCCATTCGCTGCCACACAGACATTTGCGTTCTGCAAAAGCTGTGGTTGGTGATGGGGCAACACTGTTTATCTCTCTCTCGCAGAGCCCGGCAGCCAAATTCGAAACGTCCAGCGATTGCTCCCAAACGGAAGCTGCCAGCACGGAAAGCTGTAGCTGGTTTTCACTGCCCCTTGGAACTGCATTCGCTGCCACACAGACATTCGCGTTCTGCAAAAGCTTTGGTTGGTAATGGGGCAACACTCTGTATCTCTCTCTCGCAGAGCCCGGCTGCCAAATTCCAAACGTCCAGCGATTGCTCCGACACGAAAGATGCCAGCACTGAAAGCAGCAGCTGGTTTTCACTGCCCCTTGGAACTACGTTCCCTGCCACACAGACATTCGCGTTCTGCAAAAGCTTTGGTTGGTAATGGGGCAACACTGTGTATGTCTCTCTCGCACAGCCCGGCAGCCAAATTCGAAATGTCTAGCTATTGCTCCCACACAAAAGCTGCCAGCATGTAAAGGTGTAGCTGGTTTTCACTGCCCCTTGGAACTCCATTCGCTGCCACACAGACATTCGCGTTCTGCAAAAGCTTTGGTTGGTAATGGGGCAACACTGTGTTTCTCTCTCTTGCAGAGCCCGGCAGCCAAATTCGAAACGTCCAGCGATTTCTCCCAAACGAAAGCTGCCAGCACAGAAAGCTGTAGGTTTTCACTGCCCCTTGGAACTGCATTCGCTGCCACACAGACATTCGCGTTCTGCAGAAGCTTTGGTTGGTAATGGGGCAACACTCTTTATCTCTCTCTCGCACAGCCCGGCAGCCAAATTCGACACGTCCAGCGATTACTCCCAAACGAAAGCTGCCAGCATGGAAAGATATAGCTGGTTTTCACTGCCCCTTGGAACTGCATTCGCTGCCACACAGACATTCGCCTTCTACAAAAGCTTTGCTTGGTAATGGGGCAACACGCTGTATCTCTCTCTCGCAGAGCCCGGCTGCCAAATTCAAAACGTCCAGCGATTGCTCTGACACGAAAGATGCCAGCACTGAAAGCAGTAGCTGGTTTTCACTGCCCCTTGGAACTACGTTCGCTGCCACACAGACATTCGCGTTCTGCAAAAGCTTTGGTTGGTAATGGGGCAACACTGTGTATGTCTCTCTCGCACAGCCCGGCAGCCAAATTCGAAATGTATAGCTATTGCTCCCACACAAAAGCTGCCAGCATGTAAAGGTGTAGCTGGTTTTCACTGCCCCTTGGAACTGCATTCGCTGCCACACAGACATTCGCGTTCTGCAAAAGCTTTGGTTGGTAATGGGGCAACACTGTGTATCTCTCTCTCACAGAGCCCGGCAGCCAAATTCCAAACGTCCAGCGATTGCGTACACACGAAAGCTGCCAACACTGAAAGCTGTAGCTGGTTTTCACTGCCCCTTGGAACTCCATTCGCTGCCACACAGACATTAGCGTTCTGCAAAAGCTGTGGTTGGTGATGGGGCAACACTGTTTATCTCTCTCTCGCACAGCCCGGCTGCCAAATTCGAAATGTCTAGCTATTGCTCCCACACAGAAGCTGCCAGCATGTAAAGGTGTAGCTGGTTTTCACTGCCCCTTGGAACTGCATTCGCTGCCACACAGACATTCGCGTTCTGCAAAAGCTTTGGTTGGTAATGGGGCAACACTGTGTTTCTCTCTCTTGCAGAGCCCGGCAGCCAAATTCGAAACGTCCAGCGATTGCTCCCAAACGAAAGCTGCCAGCATGGAAAGATATAGCTGGTTTTCACTGCCCCTTGGAACTGCATGCGCTGCCACACAGACATTCGCCTTCTACAAAAGCTTTGCTTGGTAATGGGGAAACACTCTGTATCTCTCTCTCGCAGAGCCCGGCTGCCAAATTCCAAACGTCCAGCGATTGCTCCGACACGAAATCTGCCAGCACTGAAAGCAGCAGCTGGTTTTCACTGCCCCTTGGAACTGCGTTCGCTGCCACACAGACATTCGCGTTCTGCAAAAGCTTTGGTTGGTAATGGGGCAACACTGTGTATGTCTCTCTCGCACAGCCCGGCAGCCAAATTCGAAACGTCCAGCGATTGCTCCCAAACGAAAGCTGCCAGCACGGAAAGCTGTAGCTGGTTTTCACTGCCCCTTGGAACTGCATTCGCTGCCACACAGACATTCGCGTTCTGCAGAAGCTTTGGTTGGTAATGGGGCAACACTGTGTATCTCTCTCTTGCAGAGCCCAGCAGCCAAATTCGAAATGTCCAGCGATTGCTCCCACACGAAAGCTGCCAGCACGGAAAGACATAGCTGGTTTTCACTGCCCCTTGGAACTGCATTCGCTGCCACACAGACATTCGCGTTCTGCAAAAGCTTTGGTTGGTAATGGGGCAACACTGTCTATCTCTCTCTCGCAGAGCCCGGCTGCCAAATTCCAAACGTCCAGCGATTGCGTACACACGAAAGCTGCCAACACTGAAAGCTGTAGCTGGTTTTCACTGCCCCTTGGAACTACGTTCACTGCCACACAGACATTCGCGTTCTGCAAAAGCGTTGGTTGGTAATGGGGCAACACTCTGTATCTCTCTCTCGCAGAGCCCGGCTGCCAAATTCGAAACGTCCAGCGATTGCTCCCAAACGAAAGCTGCCAGCACAGAAAGCTGTAGCTGGTTTTCACTGCCCCTTGGAACTGCATTCGCTGCCACACAGACATTCGCGTTCTGCAGAAGCTTTGGTTGGTAATGGGGCAACACTCTTTATCTCTCTCTCGCACAGCCCGGCAGCCAAATTCGACACGTCCAGCGATTGCTCCCAAACGAAAGCTGCCAGCATGGAAAGATATAGCTGGTTTTCACTGCCCCTTGGAACTGCATTCGCTGCCACACAGACATTCGCCTTCTACAAAAGCTTTGCTTGGTAATGGGGAAACACTCTGTATCTCTCTCTCGCAGAGCCCGGCTGCCAAATTCCAAACGTCCAGCGATTGCTCCGACACGAAAGATGCCAGCACTGAAAGCAGTAGCTGGTTTTCACTGCCCCTTGGAACTACGTTCGCTGCCACACAGACATTCGCGTTCTGCAAAAGCTTTGGTTGGTAATGGGGCAACACTGTGTATGTCTCTCTCGCACAGCCCGGCAGCCAAATTCGAAACGTCCAGCGATTGCTCCCAAACGAAAGCTGCCAGCACGGAAAGCTGTAGCTGGTTTTCACTGCCCCTTGGAACTGCATTCGCTGCCACACAGACATTCGCGTTCTGCAGAAGCTTTGGTTGGTAATGGGGCAACACTGTGTATCTCTCTCTTGCAGAGCCCAGCAGCCAAATTCGAAATGTCCAGCGATTGCTCCCACACGAAAGCTGCCAGCACGGAAAGACATAGCTGGTTTTCACTGCCCCTTGGAACTGCATTCGCTGCCACACAGACATTCGCGTTCTGCAAAAGCTTTGGTTGGTAATGGGGCAACACTGTCTATCTCTCTCTCGCAGAGCCCGGCTGCCAAATTCCAAACGTCCAGCGATTGCGTACACACGAAAGCTGCCAACACTGAAAGCTGTAGCTGGTTTTCACTGCCCCTTGGAACTACGTTCACTGCCACACAGACATTCGCGTTCTGCAAAAGCGTTGGTTGGTAATGGGGCAACACTCTGTATCTCTCTCTCGCAGAGCCCGGCTGCCAAATTCGAAACGTCCAGCGATTGCTCCCAAACGAAAGCTGCCAGCACAGAAAGCTGTAGCTGGTTTTCACTGCCCCTTGGAACTGCATTCGCTGCCACACAGACATTCGCGTTCTGCAGAAGCTTTGGTTGGTAATGGGGCAACACTCTTTATCTCTCTCTCGCACAGCCCGGCAGCCAAATTCGACACGTCCAGCGATTGCTCCCAAACGAAAGCTGCCAGCATGGAAAGATATAGCTGGTTTTCACTGCCCCTTGGAACTGCATTCGCTGCCACACAGACATTCGCCTTCTACAAAAGCTTTGCTTGGTAATGGGGAAACACTCTGTATCTCTCTCTCGCAGAGCCCGGCTGCCAAATTCCAAACGTCCAGCGATTGCTCCGACACGAAAGATGCCAGCACTGAAAGCAGTAGCTGGTTTTCACTGCCCCTTGGAACTACGTTCGCTGCCACACAGACATTCGCGTTCTGCAAAAGCTTTGGTTGGTAATGGGGCAACACTGTGTATGTCTCTCTCGCACAGCCCGGCAGCCAAATTCGAAATGTCTAGCTATTGCTCCCACACAAAAGCTGCCAGCTTGTAAAGGTGTAGCTGGTTTTCACTGCCCCTTGGAACTGCATTCGCTGCCACACAGACATTCGCGTTCTGCAAAAGCTTTGGTTGGTAATGGGGCAACACTGTTTATCTCTCTCTCGCAGAGCCCGGCAGCCAAATTCGAAATGTCCATCGATTGCTCCCAAACGGAAGCTGCCAGCACGGAAAGCTGTAGCTGGCTTTCACTGCCCCTTGGAACTGCATTCGCTGCCACACAGACATTCGCGTTCTGCAAAAGCTTTGGTTGGTAATGGGGCAACACTGTGTATCTCTCTCAAACAGAGCCCGGCAGCCAAATTCCAAACGTCCAGCGATCGCGTACACACGAAAGCTGCCAACACTGAAAGCTGTAGCTGGTTTTCACTGCCCCTTGGAACTCCATTCGCTGCCACACAGACATTCGCTTTCTGCAAAAGCTTTGGTTGGTAATGGGGCAACACTGTGTATCTCTCTCTCGCAGAGCCCGGCAGCCAAATTCGAAACGTCCAGCGATTGCTCCCAAACGAAAGCTGCCAGCACGGAAAGCTGTAGCTGGTTTTCACTGCCCCTTGGAACTGCATTCGCTGCCACACAGACATTCGCGTTCTGCAGAAGCTTTGGTTGGTAATGGGGCAACACTGTGTATCTCTCTCTCGCAGAGCCCGGCTGCCAAATTCCAAACGTCCAGCGATTGCGTACACACGAAAGCTGCCAACACTGAAAGCTGTAGCTGGTTTTCACTGCCCCTTGGAACTACGTTCACTGCCACACAGACATTCGCGTTCTGCAAAAGCTTTGGTTGGTAATGGGGCAACACTCTGTATCTCTCTCTCGCAGAGCCCGGCTGCCAAATTCGAAACGTCCAGCGATTTCTCCCAAACGAAAGCTGCCAGCACAGAAAGCTGTAGCTGGTTTTCACTGCCCCTTGGAACTGCATTCGCTGCCACACAGACATTCGCGTTCTGCAGAAGCTTTGGTTGGTAATGGGGCAACACTCTTTATCTCTCTCTCGCACAGCCCGGCAGCCAAATTTGACACGTCCAGCGATTGCTCCCAAACGAAAGCTGCCAGCATGGAAAGATATAGCTGGTTTTCACTGCCCCTTGGAACTGCATTCGCTGCCACACAGACATTCGCCTTCTACAAAAGCTTTGCTTGGTAATGGGGCAACACGCTGTATCTCTCTCTCGCAGAGCCCGGCTGCCAAATTCAAAACGTCCAGCGATTGCTCCGACACGAAAGATGCCAGCACTGAAAGCAGTAGCTGGTTTTCACTGCCCCTTGGAACTACGTTCGCTGCCACACAGACATTCGCGTTCTGCAAAAGCTTTGGTTGGTAATGGGGCAACACTGTGTATGTCTCTCGCACAGCCCGGCAGCCAAATTCGAAATGTCTAGCTATTGCTCCCACACAAAAGCTGCCAGCATGTAAAGGTGTAGCTGGTTTTCACTGCCCCTTGGAACTGCATTCGCTGCCACACAGACATTCGCGTTCTGCAGAAGCTTTGGTTGGTAATGGGGCAACACTGTGTATCTCTCTCTCACAGAGCCCGGCAGCCAAATTCCAAACGTCCAGCGATTGCGTACACACGAAAGCTGCCAACACTGAAAGCTGTAGCTGGTTTTCACTGCCCCTTGGAACTCCATTCGCTGCCACACAGACATTCGCGTTCTGCAAAAGCTGTGGTTGGTGATGGGGCAACACTGTTTATCTCTCTCTCGCACAGCCCGGCAGCCAAATTCGAAATGTCTAGCTATTGCTCCCACACAGAAGCTGCCAGCATGTAAAGGTGTAGCTGGTTTTCACTGCCCCTTGGAACTGCATTCGCTGCCACACAGACATTCGCGTTCTGCAAAAGCTTTGGTTGGTAATGGGGCAATACTGTGTTTCTCTCTCTTGCAGAGCCCGGCAGCCAAATTCGAAACGTCCAGCGATTGCTCCCAAACGAAAGCTGCCAGCATGGAAAGCTGTAGCTGGTTTTCACTGCCCCTTGGAACTGCATTCGCTGACACACAGACATTCGCGTTCTGCAGAAGCTTTGGTTGGTAATGGGGCAACACTGTGTATCTCTCTCTTGCAGAGCCCAGCAGCCAAATTCGAAATGTCCAGCGATTGCTCCCACACGAAAGCTGCCAGCACGGAAAGACATAGCTGGTTTTCACTGCCCCTTGGAACTGCATTCGCTGCCACACAGACATTCGCGTTCTGCAAAAGCTTTGGTTGGTAATGGGGCAACACTGTCTATCTCTCTCTCGCAGAGCCCGGCAGCCAAATTCCAAACGTCCAGCGATTGCGTACACACGAAAGCTGCCAACACTGAAAGCTGTAGCTGGTTTTCACTGCCCCTTGGAACTACGTTCACTGCCACACAGACATTCGCGTTCTGCAAAAGCTTTGGTTGGTAATGGGGCAACACTCTGTATCTCTCTCTCGCAGAGCCCGGCTGCCAAATTCGAAACGTCCAGCGATTGCTCCCAAACGAAAGCTGCCAGCACAGAAAGCTGTAGCTGGTTTTCACTGCCCCTTGGAACTGCATTCGCTGCCACACAGACATTCGCGTTCTGCAGAAGCTTTGGTTGGTAATGGGGCAACACTCTTTATCTCTCTCTCGCACAGCCCGGCAGCCAAATTCGACACGTCCAGCGATTGCTCCCAAACGAAAGCTGCCAGCATGGAAAGATATAGCTGGTTTTCACTGCCCCTTGGAACTGCATTCGCTGCCACACAGACATTCGCCTTCTACAAAAGCTTTGCTTGGTAATGGGGCAACACTCTGTATCTCTCTCTCGCAGAGCCCGGCTGCCAAATTCCAAACGTCCAGCGATTGCTCCGACACGAAAGATGCCAGCACTGAAAGCAGTAGCTGGTTTTCACTGCCCCTTGGAACTACGTTCGCTGCCACACAGACATTCGCGTTCTGCAAAAGCTTTGGTTGGTAATGGGGCAACACTGTGTATGTCTCTCTCGCACAGCCCGGCAGCCAAATTCGAAATGTCTAGCTATTGCTCCCACACAAAAGCTGCCAGCACGGAAAGACATAGCTGGTTTTCACTGCCCCTTGGAACTGCATTCGCTGCCACACAGACATTCGCGTTCTGCAAAAGCTTTGGTTGGTAATGGGGCAACACTGTTTATCTCTCTCTCGCAGAGCCCGGCAGCCAAATTCGAAATGTCCATCGATTGCTCCCAAACGGAAGCTGCCAGCACGGAAAGCTGTAGCTGGCTTTCACTGCCCCTTGGAACTGCATTCGCTGCCACACAGACATTCGCGTTCTGCAAAAGCTTTGGTTGGTAATGGGGCAACACTGTGTATCTCTCTCAAACAGAGCCCGGCATCCAAATTCCAAACGTCCAGCGATCGCGTACACACGAAAGCTGCCAACACTGAAAGCTGTAGCTGGTTTTCACTGCCCCTTGGAACTCCATTCGCTGCCACACAGACATTCGCTTTCTGCAAAAGCTTTGGTTGGTAATGGGGCAACACTGTGTATCTCTCTCTCGCACAGCCCGGCAGCCAAATTCGAAACGTCCAGCGATTGCTCCCAAACGAAAGCTGCCAGCACGGAAAGCTGTAGCTGGTTTTCACTGCCCCTTGGAACTGCATTCGCTGCCACACAGACATTCGCGTTCTGCAGAAGCTTTGGTTGGTAATGGGGCAACACTGTGTATCTCTCTCTCGCAGAGCCCGGCTGCCAAATTCCAAACGTCCAGCGATTGCGTACACACGAAAGCTGCCAACACTGAAAGCTGTAGCTGGTTTTCACTGCCCCTTGGAACTACGTTCACTGCCACACAGACATTCGCGTTCTGCAAAAGCTTTGGTTGGTAATGGGGCAACACTCTGTATCTCTCTCTCGCAGAGCCCGGCTGCCAAATTCGAAACGTCCAGCGATTTCTCCCAAACGAAAGCTGCCAGCACAGAAAGCTGTAGCTGGTTTTCACTGCCCCTTGGAACTGCATTCGCTGCCACACAGACATTCGCGTTCTGCAGAAGCTTTGGTTGGTAATGGGGCAACACTGTGTATCTCTCTCTCGCAGAGCCCGGCTGCCAAATTCCAAACGTCCAGCGATTGCTCCCACACGAAAGCTGCCAACACTGAAAGCTGTAGCTGATTTTCACTGCCCCTTGGAACTACGTTCACTGCCACACAGACATTCGCGTTCTGCAAAAGCTTTGGTTGGTAATGGGGCAACACTCTGTATCTCTCTCTCGCAGAGCCCGGCTGCCAAATTCGAAACGTCCAGCGATTGCTCCCAAACGAAAGCTGCCAGCACAGAAAGCTGTAGCTGGTTTTCACTGCCCCTTGGAACTGCATTCGCTGCCACACAGACATTCGCGTTCTGCAGAAGCTTTGGTTGGTAATGGGGCAACACTCTTTATCTCTCTCTCGCACAGCCCGGCAGCCAAATTCGACACGTCCAGCGATTGCTCCCAAACGAAAGCTGCCAGCATGGAAAGATATAGCTGGTTTTCACTGCCCCTTGGAACTGCATTCGCTGCCACACAGACATTCGCCTTCTACAAAAGCTTTGCTTGGTAATGGGGAAACACTCTGTATCTCTCTCTCGCAGAGCCCGGCTGCCAAATTCGAAACGTCCAGCGATTGCTCCCAAACGAAAGCTGCCAGCATGGAAAGATATAGCTGGTTTTCACTGCCCCTTGGAACTGCATGCGCTGCCACACAGACATTCGCGTTCTACAAAAGCTTTGCTTGGTAATGGGGAAACACTCTGTATCTCTCTCTCGCAGAGCCCGGCTGCCAAATTCCAAACGTCCAGCGATTGCTCCGACACGAAATCTGCCAGCACTGAAAGCAGCAGCTGGTTTTCACTGCCCCTTGGAACTGCGTTCGCTGCCACACAGACATTCGCGTTCTGCAAAAGCTTTGGTTGGTAATGGGGCAACACTTTGTATCTCTCTCTCGCACAGCCCGGCAGCCAAATTCGAAACGTCCAGCGATTGCTCCCAAACGAAAGCTGCCAGCACGGAAAGCTGTAGCTGGTTTTCACTGCCCCTTGGAACTGCATTCGCTGCCACACAGACATTCGCGTTCTGCAGAAGCTTTGGTTGGTAATGGGGCAACACTCTTTTTCTCTCTCTCTTGCAGAGCCCGGCAGCCAAATTCGACACGTCCAGCGATTGCTCCCAAACGAAAGCTGCCAGCATGGAAAGATATAGCTGGTTTTCACTGCCCCTTGGAACTGCATTCGCTGCCACACAGACATTCGCCTTCTACAAAAGCTTTGGTTGGTAATGGGGCAACACTCTGTATCTCTCTCTCGCAGAGCCCGGCTGCCAAATTCCAAACGTCCAGCGATTGCTCCGACACGAAAGATGCCAGCACTGAAAGCAGTAGCTGGTTTTCACTGCCCCTTGGAACTACGTTCGCTGCCACACAGACATTCGCGTTCTGCAAAAGCTTTGGTTGGTAATGGGGCAACACTGTGTATGTCTCTCTCGCACAGCCCGGCAGCCAAATTCGAAATGTCTAGCTATTGCTCCCACACAAAAGCTGCTAGCACGGAAAGACATAGCTGGTTTTCACTGCCCCTTGGAACTGCATTCGCTGCCACACAGACATTCGCGTTCTGCAAAAGCTTTGGTTGGTAATGGGGCAACACTGTGTATCTCTCTCTCGCAGAGCCCGGCTGCCAAATTCCAAACGTCCAGCGATTGCGTACACACGAAAGCTGCCAACACTGAAAGCTGTAGCTGGTTTTCACTGCCCCTTGGAACTCCATTCGCTGCCACACAGACATTCGCGTTCTGCAAAAGCTTTGGTTGGTAATGGGGCAACACTCTTTATCTCTCTCTCGCAGAGCCCGGCAGCCAAATTCGACACGTCCAGCGATTGCTCCCAAACGAAAGCTGCCAGCACTGAAAGCTGTAGCTGGTTTTCACTGCCCCTTGGAACTGCATTCGCTGCCACACAGACATTCGCCTTCTACAAAAGCTTTGCTTGTTAATGGGGAAACACTCTGTATCTCTCTCTCGCAGAGCCCGGCTGCCAAATTCCAAACGTCCAGCGATTGCTCCGACACGAAAGATGCCAGCACTGAAAGCAGCAGCTGGTTTTCACTGCCCCTTGGAACTACGTTCCCTGCCACACAGACATTCGCGTTCTGCAAAAGGTTTGGTTGGTAATGGGGCAACACTGTGTATGTCTCTCTCGCACAGCCCGGCAGCCAAATTCGAAATGTCTAGCTATTGCTCCCACACAAAAGCTGCCAGCATGTAAAGGTGTAGCTGGTTTTCACTGCCCCTTGGAACTGCATTCGCTGCCACACAGACATTCGCGTTCTGCAAAAGCTTTGGTTGGTAATGGGGCAACACTGTGTTTCTCTCTCTTGCAGAGCCCGGCAGCCAAATTCGAAACGTCCAGCGATTTCTCCCAAACGAAAGCTGCCAGCACAGAAAGCTGTAGCTGGTTTTCACTGCCCCTTGGAACTGCATTCGCTGCCACACAGACATTCGCGTTCTGCAGAAGCTTTGGTTGGTAATGGGGCAACACTGTGTATCTCTCTCTTGCAGAGCCCGGCAGCCAAATTCGAAATGTCCAGCGATTGCTCCCACACGAAAGCTGCCAGCACGGAAAGACATAGCTGGTTTTCACTGCCCCTTGGAACTGCATTCGCTGCCACACAGACATTCGCGTTCTGCAAAAGCTTTGGTTGGTAATGGGGCAACACTGTGTATCTCTCTCTCGCAGAGCCCTGCTGCCAAATTCCAAACGTCCAGCGATTGCGTACACACGAAAGCTGCCAACACTGAAAGCTGTAGCTGGTTTTCACTGCCCCTTGGAACTCCATTCGCTGCCACACAGACATTTGCGTTCTGCAAAAGCTGTGGTTGGTGATGGGGCAACACTGTTTATCTCTCTCTCGCACAGCCCGGCAGCCAAATTCGAAACGTCCAGCGATTGCTCCCAAACGGAAGCTGCCAGCACGGAAAGCTGTAGCTGGTTTTCACTGCCCCTTGGAACTGCATTCGCTGCCACACAGACATTCGCGTTCTGCAAAAGCTTTGGTTGGTAATGGGGCAACACTCTGTATCTCTCTCTCGCAGAGCCCGGCTGCCAAATTCCAAACGTCCAGCGATTGCTCCGACACGAAAGATGCCAGCACTGAAAGCAGCAGCTGGTTTTCACTGCCCCTTGGAACTACGTTCCCTGCCACACAGACATTCGCGTTCTGCAAAAGCTTTGGTTGGTAATGGGGCAACACTGTGTATGTCTCTCTCGCACAGCCCGGCAGCCAAATTCGAAATGTCTAGCTATTGCTCCCACACAAAAGCTGCCAGCATGTAAAGGTGTAGCTGGTTTTCACTGCCCCTTGGAACTGCATTCGCTGCCACACAGACATTCGCGTTCTGCAAAAGCTTTGGTTGGTAATGGGGCAACACTGTGTATCTCTCTCTCACAGAGCCCGGCAGCCAAATTCCAAACGTCCAGCGATTGCGTACACACGAAAGCTGCCAACACTGAAAGCTGTAGCTGGTTTTCACTGCCCCTTGGAACTACATTCCCTGCCACACAGACATTCGCGTTCTGCAAAAGCTGTGGTTGGTGATGGGGCAACACTGTTTATCTCTCTCTCGCACAGCCCGGCAGCCAAATTCGAAATGTCTAGCTATTGCTCACACACAGAAGCTGCCAGCATGTAAAGGTGTAGCTGGTTTTCACTGCCCCTTGGAACTGCATTCGCTGCCACACAGACATTCGCGTTCTGCAAAAGCTTTGGTTGGTAATGGGGCAACACTGTGTTTCTCTCTCTTGCAGAGCCCGGCAGCCAAATTCGAAACGTCCAGCGATTGCTCCCAAACGAAAGCTGCCAGCATGGAAAGATATAGCTGGTTTTCACTGCCCCTTGGAACTGCATGCGCTGCCACACAGACATTCGCCTTCTACAAAAGCTTTGCTTGGTAATGGGGAAACACTCTGTATCTCTCTCTCGCAGAGCCCGGCTGCCAAATTCCAAACGTCCAGCGATTGCTCCGACACGAAATCTGCCAGCACTGAAAGCAGCAGCTGGTTTTCACTGCCCCTTGGAACTGCGTTCGCTGCCACACAGACATTCGCGTTCTGCAAAAGCTTTGGTTGGTAATGGGGCAACACTCTGTATCTCTCTCTCGCACAGCCCGGCAGCCAAATTCGAAACGTCCAGCGATTGCTCCCAAACGAAAGCTGCCAGCACGGAAAGCTGTAGCTGGTTTTCACTGCCCCTTGGAACTGCATTCGCTGCCACACAGACATTCGCGTTCTGCAGAAGCTTTGGTTGGTAATGGGGCAACACTGTGTATCTCTCTCTTGCAGAGCCCAGCAGCCAAATTCGAAATGTCCAGCGATTGCTCCCACACGAAAGCTGCCAGCACGGAAAGACATAGCTGGTTTTCACTGCCCCTTGGAACTGCATTCGCTGCCACACAGACATTCGCGTTCTGCAAAAGCTTTGGTTGGTAATGGGGCAACACTGTCTATCTCTCTCTCGCAGAGCCCGGCAGCCAAATTCCAAACGTCCAGCGATTGCGTACACACGAAAGCTGCCAACACTGAAAGCTGTAGCTGGTTTTCACTGCCCCTTGGAACTACGTTCACTGCCACACAGACATTCGCGTTCTGCAAAAGCGTTGGTTGGTAATGGGGCAACACTCTGTATCTCTCTCTCGCAGAGCCCGGCTGCCAAATTCGAAACGTCCAGCGATTGCTCCCAAACGAAAGCTGCCAGCACAGAAAGCTGTAGCTGGTTTTCACTGCCCCTTGGAACTGCATTCGCTGCCACACAGACATTCGCGTTCTGCAGAAGCTTTGGTTGGTAATGGGGCAACACTCTTTATCTCTCTCTCGCACAGCCCGGCAGCCAAATTCGACACGTCCAGCGATTGCTCCCAAACGAAAGCTGCCAGCATGGAAAGATATAGCTGGTTTTCACTGCCCCTTGGAACTGCATTCGCTGCCACACAGACATTCGCCTTCTACAAAAGCTTTGCTTGGTAATGGGGCAACACTCTGTATCTCTCTCTCGCAGAGCCCGGCTGCCAAATTCCAAACGTCCAGCGATTGCTCCGACACGAAAGATGCCAGCACTGAAAGCAGTAGCTGGTTTTCACTGCCCCTTGGAACTACGTTCGCTGCCACACAGACATTCGCGTTCTGCAAAAGCTTTGGTTGGTAATGGGGCAACACTGTGTATGTCTCTCTCGCACAGCCCGGCAGCCAAATTCGAAATGTCTAGCTATTGCTCCCACACAAAAGCTGCCAGCTTGTAAAGGTGTAGCTGGTTTTCACTGCCCCTTGGAACTGCATTCGCTGCCACACAGACATTCGCGTTCTGCAAAAGCTTTGGTTGGTAATGGGGCAACACTGTTTATCTCTCTCTCGCAGAGCCCGGCAGCCAAATTCGAAATGTCCATCGATTGCTCCCAAACGGAAGCTGCCAGCACGGAAAGCTGTAGCTGGCTTTCACTGCCCCTTGGAACTGCATTCGCTGCCACACAGACATTCGCGTTCTGCAAAAGCTTTGGTTGGTAATGGGGCAACACTGTGTATCTCTCTCAAACAGAGCCCAGCAGCCAAATTCCAAACGTCCAGCGATCGCGTACACACGAAAGCTGCCAACACTGAAAGCTGTAGCTGGTTTTCACTGCCCCTTGGAACTCCATTCGCTGCCACACAGACATTCGCTTTCTGCAAAAGCTTTGGTTGGTAATGGGGCAACACTGTGTATCTCTCTCTCGCACAGCCCGGCAGCCAAATTCGAAACGTCCAGCGATTGCTCCCAAACGAAAGCTGCCAGCACGGAAAGCTGTAGCTGGTTTTCACTGCCCCTTGGAACTGCATTCGCTGCCACACAGACATTCGCGTTCTGCAGAAGCTTTGGTTGGTAATGGGGCAACACTGTGTATCTCTCTCTCGCAGAGCCCGGCTGCCAAATTCCAAACGTCCAGCGATTGCGTACACACGAAAGCTGCCAACACTGAAAGCTGTAGCTGGTTTTCACTGCCCCTTGGAACTACGTTCACTGCCACACAGACATTCGCGTTCTGCAAAAGCTTTGGTTGGTAATGGGGCAACACTCTGTATCTCTCTCTCGCAGAGCCCGGCTGCCAAATTCGAAACGTCCAGCGATTTCTCCCAAACGAAAGCTGCCAGCACAGAAAGCTGTAGCTGGTTTTCACTGCCCCTTGGAACTGCATTCGCTGCCACACAGACATTCGCGTTCTGCAGAAGCTTTGGTTGGTAATGGGGCAACACTGTGTATCTCTCTCTCGCAGAGCCCGGCTGCCAAATTCCAAACGTCCAGCGATTGCTCCCACACGAAAGCTGCCAACACTGAAAGCTGTAGCTGGTTTTCACTGCCCCTTGGAACTACGTTCACTGCCACACAGACATTCGCGTTCTGCAAAAGCTTTGGTTGGTAATGGGGCAACACTCTGTATCTCTCTCTCGCAGAGCCCGGCTGCCAAATTCGAAACGTCCAGCGATTGCTCCCAAACGAAAGCTGCCAGCACAGAAAGCTGTAGCTGGTTTTCACTGCCCCTTGGAACTGCATTCGCTGCCACACAGACATTCGCGTTCTGCAGAAGCTTTGGTTGGTAATGGGGCAACACTCTTTATCTCTCTCTCGCACAGCCCGGCAGCCAAATTCGACACGTCCAGCGATTGCTCCCAAACGAAAGCTGCCAGCATGGAAAGATATAGCTGGTTTTCACTGCCCCTTGGAACTGCATTCGCTGCCACACAGACATTCGCCTTCTACAAAAGCTTTGCTTGGTAATGGGGAAACACTCTGTATCTCTCTCTCGCAGAGCCCGGCTGCCAAATTTCAAACGTCCAGCGATTGCTCCGACACGAAAGATGCCAGCACTGAAAGCAGTAGCTGGTTTTCACTGCCCCTTGGAACTACGTTCGCTGCCACACAGACATTCGCGTTCTGCAAAAGCTTTGGTTGGTAATGGGGCAACACTGTGTATGTCTCTCTCGCACAGCCCGGCAGCCAAATTCGAAATGTCTAGCTATTGCTCCCACACAAAAGCTGCCAGCATGTAAAGCTGTAGCTGGTTTTCACTGCCCCTTGGAACTGCATTCGCTGCCACACAGACATTCGCGTTCTGCAAAAGCTTTGGTTGGTAATGGGGCAACACTGTGTATCTCTCTCTCACAAAACCCGGCAGCCAAATTCCAAACGTCCAGCGACTGCGTACACACGAAAGCTGCCAACACTGAAAGCTGTAGCTGGTTTTCACTGCCCCTTGGAACTCCATTCGCTGCCACACAGACATTCGCGTTCTGCAAAAGCTTTGGTTGGTAATGGGGCAACACTCTGTATCTCTCTCTCGCACAGCCCGGCAGCCAAATTCGAAACGTCCAGCGATTGCTCCCAAACGAAAGCTGCCAGCACGGAAAGCTGTAGCTGGTTTTCACTGCCCCTTGGAACTGCATTCGCTGCCACACAGACATTCGCGTTCTGCAGAAGCTTTGGTTGGTAATGGGGCAACACTGTGTATCTCTCTCTCGCAGAGCCCGGCAGCCAAATTCGAAACGTCCAGCGATTGCTCCCAAACGAAAGCTGCCAGCATGGAAAGATATAGCTGGTTTTCACTGCCCCTTGGAACTGCATGCGCTGCCACACAGACATTCGCGTTCTACAAAAGCTTTGCTTGGTAATGGGGAAACACTCTGTATCTCTCTCTCGCAGAGCCCGGCTGCCAAATTCCAAACGTCCAGCGATTGCTCCCACACGAAAGCTGCCAGCACTGAAAGCAGCAGCTGGTTTTCACTGCCCCTTGGAACTGCGTTCGCTGCCACACAGACATTCGCGTTCTGCAAAAGCTTTGGTTGGTAATGGGGCAACACTCTGTATCTCTCTCTCGCACAGCCCGGCAGCCAAATTCGAAACGTCCAGCGATTGCTCCCAAACGAAAGCTGCCAGCACGGAAAGCTGTAGCTGGTTTTCACTGCCCCTTGGAACTGCATTCGCTGCCACACAGACATTCGCGTTCTGCAGAAGCTTTGGTTGGTAATGGGGCAACACTCTTTTTCTCTCTCTCTTGCAGAGCCCGGCAGCCAAATTCGACACGTCCAGCGATTGCTCCCAAACGAAAGCTGCCAGCATGGAAAGATATAGCTGGTTTTCACTGCCCCTTGGAACTGCATTCGCTGCCACACAGACATTCGCCTTCTACAAAAGCTTTGGTTGGTAATGGGGCAACACTCTGTATCTCTCTCTCGCAGAGCCCGGCTGCCAAATTCCAAACGTCCAGCGATTGCTCTGACACGAAAGATGCCAGCACTGAAAGCAGTAGCTGGTTTTCACTGCCCCTTGGAACTACGTTCGCTGCCACACAGACATTCGCGTTCTGCAAAAGCTTTGGTTGGTAATGGGGCAACACTGTGTATGTCTCTCTCGCACAGCCCGGCAGCCAAATTCGAAATGTCTAGCTATTGCTCCCACACAAAAGCTGCCAGCACGGAAAGACATAGCTGGTTTTCACTGCCCCTTGGAACTGCATTCGCTGCCACACAGACATTCGCGTTCTGCAAAAGCTTTGGTTGGTAATGGGGCAACACTGTGTATCTCTCTCTCGCAGAGCCCGGCTGCCAAATTCCAAACGTCCAGCGATTGCGTACACACGAAAGCTGCCAACACTGAAAGCTGTAGCTGGTTTTCACTGCCCCTTGGAACTCCATTCGCTGCCACACAGACATTCGCGTTCTGCAAAAGCTTTGGTTGGTAATGGGGCAACACTCTTTATCTCTCTCTCGCAGAGCCCGGCAGCCAAATTCGACACGTCCAGCGATTGCTCCCAAACGAAAGCTGCCAGCACTGAAAGCTGTAGCTGGTTTTCACTGCCCCTTGGAACTGCATTCGCTGCCACACAGACATTCGCCTTCTACAAAAGCTTTGCTTGTTAATGGGGAAACACTCTGTATCTCTCTCTCGCAGAGCCCGGCTGCCAAATTCCAAACGTCCAGCGATTGCTCCGACACGAAAGATGCCAGCACTGAAAGCAGCAGCTGGTTTTCACTGCCCCTTGGAACTACGTTCCCTGCCACACAGACATTCGCGTTCTGCAAAAGCTTTGGTTGGTAATGGGGCAACACTCTGTATCTCTCTCTCGAAGAGCCCGGCTGCCAAATTCGAAACGTCCAGCGATTTCTCCCACACGAAAGCTGCCAGCACAGAAAGCTGTAGCTGGTTTTCACTGCCCCTTGGAACTGCATTCGCTGCCACACAGACATTCGCGTTCTGCAAAAGCGTTGGTTGGTAATGGGGCAACACTCTGTATATCTCTCTCGCAGAGCCCGGCTGCCAAATTCGAAACGTCCAGCGATTGCTCCCAAACGAAAGCTGCCAGCACAGAAAGCTGTAGCTGGTTTTCACTGCCCCTTGGAACTGCATTCGCTGCCACACAGACATTCGCGTTCTGCAAAAGCTTTGGTTGGTAATGGGGCAACACTGTGTATCTCTCTCAAACAGAGCCCAGCAGCCAAATTCCAAACGTCCAGCGATCGCGTACACACGAAAGCTGCCAACACTGAAAGCTGTAGCTGGTTTTCACTGCCCCTTGGAACTCCATTCGCTGCCACACAGACATTCGTTTTCTGCAAAAGCTTTGGTTGGTAATGGGGCAACACTGTGTATCTCTCTCTCGCACAGCCCGGCAGCCAAATTCGAAACGTCCAGCGATTGCTCCCAAACGAAAGCTGCCAGCACGGAAAGCTGTAGCTGGTTTTCACTGCCCCTTGGAACTGCATTCGCTGCCACACAGACATTCGCGTTCTGCAGAAGCTTTGGTTGGTAATGGGGCAACACTGTGTATCTCTCTCTCGCAGAGCCCGGCTGCCAAATTCCAAACGTCCAGCGATTGCGTACACACGAAAGCTGCCAACACTGAAAGCTGTAGCTGGTTTTCACTGCCCCTTGGAACTACGTTCACTGCCACACAGACATTCGCGTTCTGCAAAAGCTTTGGTTGGTAATGGGGCAACACTCTGTATCTCTCTCTCGCAGAGCCCGGCTGCCAAATTCGAAACGTCCAGCGATTTCTCCCAAACGAAAGCTGCCAGCACAGAAAGCTGTAGCTGGTTTTCACTGCCCCTTGGAACTGCATTCGCTGCCACACAGACATTCGCGTTCTGCAGAAGCTTTGGTTGGTAATGGGGCAACACTGTGTATCTCTCTCTCGCAGAGCCCGGCTGCCAAATTCCAAACGTCCAGCGATTGCTCCCACACGAAAGCTGCCAACACTGAAAGCTGTAGCTGGTTTTCACTGCCCCTTGGAACTACGTTCACTGCCACACAGACATTCGCGTTCTGCAAAAGCTTTGGTTGGTAATGGGGCAACACTCTGTATCTCTCTCTCGCAGAGCCCGGCTGCCAAATTCGAAACGTCCAGCGATTGCTCCCAAACGAAAGCTGCCAGCACAGAAAGCTGTAGCTGGTTTTCACTGCCCCTTGGAACTGCATTCGCTGCCACACAGACATTCGCGTTCTGCAGAAGCTTTGGTTGGTAATGGGGCAACACTCTTTATCTCTCTCTCGCACAGCCCGGCAGCCAAATTCGACACGTCCAGCGATTGCTCCCAAACGAAAGCTGCCAGCATGGAAAGATATAGCTGGTTTTCACTGCCCCTTGGAACTGCATTCGCTGCCACACAGACATTCGCCTTCTACAAAAGCTTTGCTTGGTAATGGGGAAACACTCTGTATCTCTCTCTCGCAGAGCCCGGCTGCCAAATTTCAAACGTCCAGCGATTGCTCCGACACGAAAGATGCCAGCACTGAAAGCAGTAGCTGGTTTTCACTGCCCCTTGGAACTACGTTCGCTGCCACACAGACATTCGCGTTCTGCAAAAGCTTTGGTTGGTAATGGGGCAACACTGTGTATGTCTCTCTCGCACAGCCCGGCAGCCAAATTCGAAATGTCTAGCTATTGCTCCCACACAAAAGCTGCCAGCATGTAAAGCTGTAGCTGGTTTTCACTGCCCCTTGGAACTGCATTCGCTGCCACACAGACATTCGCGTTCTGCAAAAGCTTTGGTTGGTAATGGGGCAACACTGTGTATCTCTCTCTCACAAAACCCGGCAGCCAAATTCCAAACGTCCAGCGACTGCGTACACACGAAAGCTGCCAACACTGAAAGCTGTAGCTGGTTTTCACTGCCCCTTGGAACTCCATTCGCTGCCACACAGACATTCGCGTTCTGCAAAAGCTTTGGTTGGTAATGGGGCAACACTCTGTATCTCTCTCTCGCACAGCCCGGCAGCCAAATTCGAAACGTCCAGCGATTGCTCCCAAACGAAAGCTGCCAGCACGGAAAGCTGTAGCTGGTTTTCACTGCCCCTTGGAACTGCATTCGCTGCCACACAGACATTCGCGTTCTGCAGAAGCTTTGGTTGGTAATGGGGCAACACTGTGTATCTCTCTCTCGCAGAGCCCGGCAGCCAAATTCGAAACGTCCAGCGATTGCTCCCAAACGAAAGCTGCCAGCATGGAAAGATATAGCTGGTTTTCACTGCCCCTTGGAACTGCATGCGCTGCCACACAGACATTCGCGTTCTACAAAAGCTTTGCTTGGTAATGGGGAAACACTCTGTATCTCTCTCTCGCAGAGCCCGGCTGCCAAATTCCAAACGTCCAGCGATTGCTCCGACACGAAATCTGCCAGCACTGAAAGCAGCAGCTGGTTTTCACTGCCCCTTGGAACTGCGTTCGCTGCCACACAGACATTCGCGTTCTGCAAAAGCTTTGGTTGGTAATGGGGCAACACTCTGTATCTCTCTCTCGCACAGCCCGGCAGCCAAATTCGAAACGTCCAGCGATTGCTCCCAAACGAAAGCTGCCAGCACGGAAAGCTGTAGCTGGTTTTCACTGCCCCTTGGAACTGCATTCGCTGCCACACAGACATTCGCGTTCTGCAGAAGCTTTGGTTGGTAATGGGGCAACACTCTTTTTCTCTCTCTCTTGCAGAGCCCGGCAGCCAAATTCGACACGTCCAGCGATTGCTCCCAAACGAAAGCTGCCAGCATGGAAAGATATAGCTGGTTTTCACTGCCCCTTGGAACTGCATTCGCTGCCACACAGACATTCGCCTTCTACAAAAGCTTTGGTTGGTAATGGGGCAACACTCTGTATCTCTCTCTCGCAGAGCCCGGCTGCCAAATTCCAAACGTCCAGCGATTGCTCTGACACGAAAGATGCCAGCACTGAAAGCAGTAGCTGGTTTTCACTGCCCCTTGGAACTACGTTCGCTGCCACACAGACATTCGCGTTCTGCAAAAGCTTTGGTTGGTAATGGGGCAACACTGTGTATGTCTCTCTCGCACAGCCCGGCAGCCAAATTCGAAATGTCTAGCTATTGCTCCCACACAAAAGCTGCCAGCACGGAAAGACATAGCTGGTTTTCACTGCCCCTTGGAACTGCATTCGCTGCCACACAGACATTCGCGTTCTGCAAAAGCTTTGGTTGGTAATGGGGCAACATTGTGTATCTCTCTCTCGCAGAGCCCGGCTGCCAAATTCCAAACGTCCAGCGATTGCGTACACACGAAAGCTGCCAACACTGAAAGCTGTAGCTGGTTTTCACTGCCCCTTGGAACTCCATTCGCTGCACACAGACATTCGCGTTCTGCAAAAGCTTTGGTTGGTAATGGGGCAACACTCTTTATCTCTCTCTCGCAGAGCCCGGCAGCCAAATTCGACACGTCCAGCGATTGCTCCCAAACGAAAGCTGTCAGCACTGAAAGCTGTAGCTGGTTTTCACTGCCCCTTGGAACTGCATTCGCTGCCACACAGACATTCGCCTTCTACAAAAGCTTTGCTTGTTAATGGGGAAACGCTCTGTATCTCTCTCTCGCAGAGCCCGGCTGCCAAATTCCAAACGTCCAGCGATTGCTCCGACACGAAAGATGCCAGCACTGAAAGCAGCAGCTGGTTTTCACTGCCCCTTGGAACTACGTTCCCTGCCACACAGACATTCGCGTTCTGCAAAAGGTTTGGTTGGTAATGGGGCAACACTGTGTATGTCTCTCTCGCACAGCCCGGCAGCCAAATTCGAAGTGTCTAGCTATTGCTCCCACACAAAAGCTGCCAGCATGTAAAGGTGTAGCTGGTTTTCACTGCCCCTTGGAACTGCATTCGCTGCCACACAGACATTCGCGTTCTGCAAAAGCTTTGGTTGGTAATGGGGCAACACTGTGTTTCTCTCTCTTGCAGAGCCCGGCAGCCAAATTCGAAACGTCCAGCGATTTCTCCCAAACGAAAGCTGCCAGCACAGAAAGCTGTAGCTGGTTTTCACTGCCCCTTGGAACTGCATTCGCTGCCACACAGACATTCGCGTTCTGCAGAAGCTTTGGTTGGTAATGGGGCAACACTGTGTATCTCTCTCTTGCAGAGCCCGGCAGCCAAATTCGAAATGTCCAGCGATTGCTCCCACACGAAAGCTGCCAGCACGGAAAGACATAGCTGGTTTTCACTGCCCCTTGGAACTGCATTCGCTGCCACACAGACATTCGCGTTCTGCAAAAGCTTTGGTTGGTAATGGGGCAACACTGTGTATCTCTCTCTCGCAGAGCCCTGCTGCCAAATTCCAAACGTCCAGCGATTGCGTACACACGAAAGCTGCCAACACTGAAAGCTGTAGCTGGTTTTCACTGCCCCTTGGAACTACGTTCACTGCCACACAGACATTCGCGTTCTGCAAAAGCTTTGGTTGGTAATGGGGCAACACTCTGTATCTCTCTCTCGAAGAGCCCGGCTGCCAAATTCGAAACGTCCAGCGATTTCTCCCAAACGAAAGCTGCCAGCACAGAAAGCTGTAGCTGGTTTTCACTGCCCCTTGGAACTGCATTCGCTGCCACACAGACATTCGCGTTCTGCAGAAGCTTTGGTTGGTAATGGGGCAACACTCTTTATCTCTCTCTCGCACAGCCCGGCAGCCAAATTCGACACGTCCAGCGATTGCTCCCAAACGAAAGCTGCCAGCATGGAAAGATATAGCTGGTTTTCACTGCCCCTTGGAACTGCATTCGCTGCCACACAGACATTCGCCTTCTACAAAAGCTTTGGTTGGTAATGGGGCAACAATCTGTATCTCTCTCTCGCAGAGCCCGGCTGCCAAATTCCAAACGTCCAGCGATTGCTCCGACACGAAAGATGCCAGCACTGAAAGCAGTAGCTGGTTTTCACTGCCCCTTGGAACTACGTTCGCTGCCACACAGACATTCGCGTTCTGCAAAAGCTTTGGTTGGTAATGGGGCAACACTGTGTATGTCTCTCTCGCACAGCCCGGCAGCCAAATTCGAAATGTCTAGCTATTGCTCCCACACAAAAGCTGCCAGCATGTAAAGGTGTAGCTGGTTTTCACTGCCCCTTGGAACTGCATTCGCTGCCACACAGACATTCGCGTTCTGCAAAAGCTTTGGTTGGTAATGGGGCAACACTGTGTATCTCTCTCTCACAGAGCCCGGCAGCCACATTCCAAACGTCCAGCGATTGCGTACACACGACAGCTGCCAACACTGAAAGCTATAGCTGGTTTTCACTGCCCCTTGGAACTCCATTCGCTGCCACACAGACATTCGCGTTCTGCAGAAGCTTTGGTTGGTAATGGGGCAACACTGTGTATCTCTCTCTTGCAGAGCCCGGCAGCCAAATTCGAAATGTCCAGCGATTGCTCCCACACGAAAGCTGCCAGCACGGAAAGATATAGCTGGTTTTCACTGCCCCTTGGAACTGCATTCGCTGCCACACAGACATTCGCGTTCTGCAAAAGCTTTGGTTGGTAATGGGGCAACACTGTGTATCTCTCTCTCACAGAGCCCGGCTGCCAAATTCCAAACGTCCAGCGATTGCGTACACACGAAAGCTGCCAACACTGAAAGCTGTAGCTGGTTTTCACTGCCCCTTGGAACTACGTTCACTGCCACACAGACATTCGCGTTCTGCAAAAGCTTTGGTTGGTAATGGGGCAACACTCTTTATCTCTCTCTCGCAGAGCCCGGCAGCCAAATTCGACACGTCCAGCGATTGCTCCCAAACGAAAGCTGCCAGCACTGAAAGCTGTAGCTGGTTTTCACTGCCCCTTGGAACTGCATTCGCTGCCACACAGACATTCGCCTTCTACAAAAGCTTTGCTTGGTAATGGGGAAACACTCTGTATCTCTCTCTCGCAGAGCCCGGCTGCCAAATTCCAAACGTCCAGCGATTGCTCCGACACGAAAGATGCCAGCACTGAAAGCAGCAGCTGGTTTTCACTGCCCCTTGGAACTACGTTCCCTGCCACACAGACATTCGCGTTCTGCAAAAGGTTTGGTTGGTAATGGGGCAACACTGTGTATGTCTCTCTCGCACAGCCCGGCAGCCAAATTCGAAATGTCTAGCTATTGCTCCCACACAAAAGCTGCCAGCATGTAAAGGTGTAGCTGGTTTTCACTGCCCCTTGGAACTGCATTCGCTGCCACACAGACATTCGCGTTCTGCAAAAGCTTTGGTTGGTAATGGGGCAACACTGTGTTTCTCTCTCTTGCAGAGCCCGGCAGCCAAATTCGAAACGTCCAGCGATTTCTCCCAAACGAAAGCTGCCAGCACAGAAAGCTGTAGCTGGTTTTCACTGCCCCTTGGAACTGCATTCGCTGCCACACAGACATTCGCGTTCTGCAGAAGCTTTGGTTGGTAATGGGGCAACACTCTTTATCTCTCTCTCGCACAGCCCGGCAGCCAAATTCGACACGTCCAGCGATTGCTCCCAAACGAAAGCTGCCAGCATGGAAAGATATAGCTGGTTTTCACTGCCCCTTGGAACTGCATTCGCTGCCACACAGACATTCGCCTTCTACAAAAGCTTTGCTTGGTAATGGGGCAACACTCTGTATCTCTCTCTCGCAGAGCCCGGCTGCCAAATTCCAAACGTCCAGCGATTGCTCCGACACGAAAGATGCCAGCACTGAAAGCAGTAGCTGGTTTTCACTGCCCCTTGGAACTACGTTCGCTGCCACACAGACATTCGCGTTCTGCAAAAGCTTTGGTTGGTAATGGGGCAACACTGTGTATGTCTCTCTCGCACAGCCCGGCAGCCAAATTCGAAATGTCTAGCTATTGCTCCCACACAAAAGCTGCCAGCATGTAAAGCTGTAGCTGGTTTTCACTGCCCCTTGGAACTGCATTCGCTGCCACACAGACATTCGCGTTCTGCAAAAGCTTTGGTTGGTAATGGGGCAACACTGTGTATCTCTCTCTCACAAAGCCCGGCAGCCAAATTCCAAACGTCCAGCGACTGCGTACACACGAAAGCTGCCAACACTGAAAGCTGTAGCTGGTTTTCACTGCCCCTTGGAACTCCATTCGCTGCCACACAGACATTCGCGTTCTGCAAAAGCTTTGGTTGGTAATGGGGCAACACTCTGTATCTCTCTCTCGCACAGCCCGGCAGCCAAATTCGAAACGTCCAGCGATTGCTCCCAAACGAAAGCTGCCAGCACGGAAAGCTGTAGCTGGTTTTCACTGCCCCTTGGAACTGCATTCGCTGCCACACAGACATTCGCGTTCTACAAAAGCTTTGCTTGGTAATGGGGCAACACTGTGTATCTCTCTCTCGCAGAGCCCGGCAGCCAAATTCCAAACGTCCAGCGATTGCTCCGACACGAAATCTGCCAGCACTGAAAGCAGCAGCTGGTTTTCACTGCCCCTTGGAACTGCGTTCGCTGCCACACAGACATTCGCGTTCTGCAAAAGCTTTGGTTGGTAATGGGGCAACACTCTGTATCTCTCTCTCGCACAGCCCGGCAGCCAAATTCGAAACGTCCAGCGATTGCTCCCAAACGAAAGCTGCCAGCACGGAAAGCTGTAGCTGGTTTTCACTGCCCCTTGGAACTGCATTCGCTGCCACACAGACATTCGCGTTCTGCAGAAGCTTTGGTTGGTAATGGGGCAACACTCTTTTTCTCTCTCTCGCACAGCCCGGCAGCCAAATTCGACACGTCCAGCGATTGCTCCCAAACGAAAGCTGCCAGCATGGAAAGATATAGCTGGTTTTCACTGCCCCTTGGAACTGCATTCGCTGCCACACAGACATTCGCGTTCTGCAAAAGCTTTGGTTGGTAATGGGGCAACACTGTGTATGTCTCTCTCGCACAGCCCGGCAGCCAAATTCGAAATGTCTAGCTATTGCTCCCACACAAAAGCTGCCAGCACGGAAAGACATAGCTGGTTTTCACTGCCCCTTGGAACTGCATTCGCTGCCACACAGACATTCGCGTTCTGCAAAAGCTTTGGTTGGTAATGGGGCAACACTGTGTATCTCTCTCTCGCAGAGCCCGGCTGCCAAATTCCAAACGTCCAGCGATTGCGTACACACGAAAGCTGCCAACACTGAAAGCTGTAGCTGGTTTTCACTGCCCCTTGGAACTCCATTCGCTGCCACACAGACATTCGCGTTCTGCAAAAGCTTTGGTTGGTAATGGGGCAACACTGTGTATCTCTCTCTCGCAGAGCCCGGCTGCCAAATTCCAAACGTCCAGCGATTGCGTACACACGAAAGCTGCCAACACTGAAAGCTGTAGCTGGTTTTCACTGCCCCTTGGAACTACGTTCACTGCCACACAGACATTCGCGTTCTGCAAAAGCTTTGGTTGGTAATGGGGCAACACTCTGTATCTCTCTCTCGAAGAGCCCGGCTGCCAAATTCGAAACGTCCAGCGATTTCTCCCAAACGAAAGCTGCCAGCACAGAAAGCTGTAGCTGGTTTTCACTGCCCCTTGGAACTGCATTCGCTGCCACACAGACATTCGCGTTCTGCAGAAGCTTTGGTTGGTAATGGGGCAACACTCTTTATCTCTCTCTCGCACAGCCCGGCAGCCAAATTCGACACGTCCAGCGATTGCTCCCAAACGAAAGCTGCCATCATGGAAAGATATAGCTGGTTTTCACTGCCCCTTGGAACTGCATTCGCTGCCACACAGACATTCGCCTTCTACAAAAGCTTTGGTTGGTAATGGGGCAACAATCTGTATCTCTCTCTCGCAGAGCCCGGCTGCCAAATTCCAAACGTCCAGCGATTGCTCCGACACGAAAGATGCCAGCACTGAAAGCAGTAGCTGGTTTTCACTGCCCCTTGGAACTACTTTCGCTGCCACACAGACATTCGCGTTCTGCAAAAGCTTTGGTTGGTAATGGGGCAACACTGTGTATGTCTCTCTCGCACAGCCCGGCAGCCAAATTCGAAATGTCTAGCTATTGCTCCCACACAAAAGCTGCCAGCATGTAAAGGTGTAGCTGGTTTTCACTGCCCCTTGGAACTGCATTCGCTGCCACACAGACATTCGCGTTCTGCAAAAGCTTTGGTTGGTAATGGGGCAACACTGTGTATCTCTCTCTCACAGAGCCCGGCAGCCACATTCCAAACGTCCAGCGATTGCGTACACACGACAGCTGCCAACACTGAAAGCTGTAGCTGGTTTTCACTGCCCCTTGGAACTCCATTCGCTGCCACACAGACATTCGCGTTCTGCAGAAGCTTTGGTTGGTAATGGGGCAACACTGTGTATCTCTCTCTTGCAGAGCCCGGCAGCCAAATTCGAAATGTCCAGCGATTGCTCCCACACGAAAGCTGCCAGCACGGAAAGATATAGCTGGTTTTCACTGCCCCTTGGAACTGCATTCGCTGCCACACAGACATTCGCGTTCTGCAAAAGCTTTGGTTGGTAATGGGGCAACACTCTGTATCTCTCTCTCACAGAGCCCGGCTGCCAAATTCCAAACGTCCAGCGATTGCGTACACACGAAAGCTGCCAACACTGAAAGCTGTAGCTGGTTTTCACTGCCCCTTGGAACTACGTTCACTGCCACACAGACATTCGCGTTCTGCAAAAGCTTTGGTTGGTAATGGGGCAACACTCTTTATCTCTCTCTCGCAGAGCCCGGCAGCCAAATTCGACACGTCCAGCGATTGCTCCCAAACGAAAGCTGCCAGCACTGAAAGCTGTAGCTGGTTTTCACTGCCCCTTGGAACTGCATTCGCTGCCACACAGACATTCGCCTTCTACAAAAGCTTTGCTTGGTAATGGGGAAACACTCTGTATCTCTCTCTCGCAGAGCCCGGCTGCCAAATTCCAAACGTCCAGCGATTGCTCCGACACGAAAGATGCCAGCACTGAAAGCAGCAGCTGGTTTTCACTGCCCCTTGGAACTACGTTCCCTGCCACACAGACATTCGCGTTCTGCAAAAGGTTTGGTTGGTAATGGGGCAACACTGTGTATGTCTCTCTCGCACAGCCCGGCAGCCAAATTCGAAATGTCTAGCTATTGCTCCCACACAAAAGCTGCCAGCATGTAAAGGTGTAGCTGGTTTTCACTGCCCCTTGGAACTGCATTCGCTGCCACACAGACATTCGCGTTCTGCAAAAGCTTTGGTTGGTAATGGGGCAACACTGTGTTTCTCTCTCTTGCAGAGCCCGGCAGCCAAATTCGAAACGTCCAGCGATTTCTCCCAAACGAAAGCTGCCAGCACAGAAAGCTGTAGCTGGTTTTCACTGCCCCTTGGAACTGCATTCGCTGCCACACAGACATTCGCGTTCTGCAGAAGCTTTGGTTGGTAATGGGGCAACACTCTTTATCTCTCTCTCGCACAGCCCGGCAGCCAAATTCGACACGTCCAGCGATTGCTCCCAAACGAAAGCTGCCAGCATGGAAAGATATAGCTGGTTTTCACTGCCCCTTGGAACTGCATTCGCTGCCACACAGACATTCGCCTTCTACAAAAGCTTTGCTTGGTAATGGGGCAACACTCTGTATCTCTCTCTCGCAGAGCCCGGCTGCCAAATTCCAAACGTCCAGCGATTGCTCCGACACGAAAGATGCCAGCACTGAAAGCAGTAGCTGGTTTTCACTGCCCCTTGGAACTACGTTCGCTGCCACACAGACATTCGCGTTCTGCAAAAGCTTTGGTTGGTAATGGGGCAACACTGTGTATGTCTCTCTCGCACAGCCCGGCAGCCAAATTCGAAATGTCTAGCTATTGCTCCCACACAAAAGCTGCCAGCATGTAAAGCTGTAGCTGGTTTTCACTGCCCCTTGGAACTGCATTCGCTGCCACACAGACATTCGCGTTCTGCAAAAGCTTTGGTTGGTAATGGGGCAACACTGTGTATCTCTCTCTCACAAAGCCCGGCAGCCAAATTCCAAACGTCCAGCGACTGCGTACACACGAAAGCTGCCAACACTGAAAGCTGTAGCTGGTTTTCACTGCCCCTTGGAACTCCATTCGCTGCCACACAGACATTCGCGTTCTGCAAAAGCTTTGGTTGGTAATGGGGCAACACTCTGTATCTCTCTCTCGCACAGCCCGGCAGCCAAATTCGAAACGTCCAGCGATTGCTCCCAAACGAAAGCTGCCAGCACGGAAAGCTGTAGCTGGTTTTCACTGCCCCTTGGAACTGCATTCGCTGCCACACAGACATTCGCGTTCTACAAAAGCTTTGCTTGGTAATGGGGCAACACTGTGTATCTCTCTCTCGCAGAGCCCGGCAGCCAAATTCCAAACGTCCAGCGATTGCTCCGACACGAAATCTGCCAGCACTGAAAGCAGCAGCTGGTTTTCACTGCCCCTTGGAACTGCGTTCGCTGCCACACAGACATTCGCGTTCTGCAAAAGCTTTGGTTGGTAATGGGGCAACACTCTGTATCTCTCTCTCGCACAGCCCGGCAGCCAAATTCGAAACGTCCAGCGATTGCTCCCAAACGAAAGCTGCCAGCACGGAAAGCTGTAGCTGGTTTTCACTGCCCCTTGGAACTGCATTCGCTGCCACACAGACATTCGCGTTCTGCAGAAGCTTTGGTTGGTAATGGGGCAACACTCTTTTTCTCTCTCTCGCACAGCCCGGCAGCCAAATTCGACACGTCCAGCGATTGCTCCCAAACGAAAGCTGCCAGCATGGAAAGATATAGCTGGTTTTCACTGCCCCTTGGAACTGCATTCGCTGCCACACAGACATTCGCGTTCTGCAAAAGCTTTGGTTGGTAATGGGGCAACACTGTGTATGTCTCTCTCGCACAGCCCGGCAGCCAAATTCGAAATGTCTAGCTATTGCTCCCACACAAAAGCTGCCAGCACGGAAAGACATAGCTGGTTTTCACTGCCCCTTGGAACTGCATTCGCTGCCACACAGACATTCGCGTTCTGCAAAAGCTTTGGTTGGTAATGGGGCAACACTGTGTATCTCTCTCTCGCAGAGCCCGGCTGCCAAATTCCAAACGTCCAGCGATTGCGTACACACGAAAGCTGCCAACACTGAAAGCTGTAGCTGGTTTTCACTGCCCCTTGGAACTCCATTCGCTGCCACACAGACATTCGCGTTCTGCAAAAGCTTTGGTTGGTAATGGGGCAACACTCTTTATCTCTCTCTCGCAGAGCCCGGCAGCCAAATTCGACACGTCCAGCGATTGCTCCCAAACGAAAGCTGCCAGCACTGAAAGCTGTAGCTGGTTTTCACTGCCCCTTGGAACTGCATTCGCTGCCACACAGACATTCGCCTTCTACAAAAGCTTTGCTTGTTAATGGGGAAACACTCTGTATCTCTCTCTCGCAGAGCCCGGCTGCCAAATTCCAAACGTCCAGCGATTGCTCCGACACGAAAGATGCCAGCACTGAAAGCAGCAGCTGGTTTTCACTGCCCCTTGGAACTACGTTCCCTGCCGCACAGACATTCGCGTTCTGCAAAAGGTTTGGTTGGTAATGGGGCAACACTGTGTATGTCTCTCTCGCACAGCCCGGCAGCCAAATTCGAAATGTCTAGCTATTGCTCCCACACAAAAGCTGCCAGCATGTAAAGGTGTAGCTGGTTTTCACTGCCCCTTGGAACTGCATTCGCTGCCACACAGACATTCGCGTTCTGCAAAAGCTTTGGTTGGTAATGGGGCAACACTGTGTTTCTCTCTCTTGCAGAGCCCGGCAGCCAAATTCGAAACGTCCAGCGATTTCTCCCAAACGAAAGCTGCCAGCACAGAAAGCTGTAGCTGGTTTTCACTGCCCCTTGGAACTGCATTCGCTGCCACACAGACATTCGCGTTCTGCAGAAGCTTTGGTTGGTAATGGGGCAACACTGTGTATCTCTCTCTTGCAGAGCCCGGCAGCCAAATTCGAAATGTCCAGCGATTGCTCCCACACGAAAGCTGCCAGCACGGAAAGACATAGCTGGTTTTCACTGCCCCTTGGAACTGCATTCGCTGCCACACAGACATTCGCGTTCTGCAAAAGCTTTGGTTGGTAATGGGGCAACACTGTGTATCTCTCTCTCGCAGAGCCCTGCTGCCAAATTCCAAACGTCCAGCGATTGCGTACACACGAAAGCTGCCAACACTGAAAGCTGTAGCTGGTTTTCACTGCCCCTTGGAACTACGTTCACTGCCACACAGACATTCGCGTTCTGCAAAAGCTTTGGTTGGTAATGGGGCAACACTCTGTATCTCTCTCTCGAAGAGCCCGGCTGCCAAATTCGAAACGTCCAGCGATTTCTCCCAAACGAAAGCTGCCAGCACAGAAAGCTGTAGCTGGTTTTCACTGCCCCTTGGAACTGCATTCGCTGCCACACAGACATTCGCGTTCTGCAGAAGCTTTGGTTGGTAATGGGGCAACACTCTTTATCTCTCTCTCGCACAGCCCGGCAGCCAAATTCGACACGTCCAGCGATTGCTCCCAAACGAAAGCTGCCAGCACTGAAAGCTGTAGCTGGTTTTCACTGCCCCTTGGAACTGCATTCGCTGCCACACAGACATTCGCCTTCTACAAAAGCTTTGCTTGGTAATGGGGAAACACTCTGTATCTCTCTCTCGCAGAGCCCGGCTGCCAAATTCCAAACGTCCAGCGATTGCTCCGACACGAAAGATGCCAGCACTGAAAGCAGTAGCTGGTTTTCACTGCCCCTTGGAACTACGTTCGCTGCCACACAGACATTCGCGTTCTGCAAAAGCTTTGGTTGGTAATGGGGCAACACTGTGTATGTCTCTCTCGCACAGCCCGGCAGCCAAATTCGAAATGTCTAGCTATTGCTCCCACACAAAAGCTGCCAGCATGTAAAGGTGTAGCTGGTTTTCACTGCCCCTTGGAACTGCATTCGCTGCCACACAGACATTCGCGTTCTGCAAAAGCTTTGGTTGGTAATGGGGCAACACTGTGTATCTCTCTCTCACAGAGCCCGGCAGCCACATTCCAAACGTCCAGCGATTGCGTACACACGACAGCTGCCAACACTGAAAGCTGTAGCTGGTTTTCACTGCCCCTTGGAACTCCATTCGCTGCCACACAGACATTCGCGTTCTGCAGAAGCTTTGGTTGGTAATGGGGCAACACTGTGTATCTCTCTCTTGCAGAGCCCGGCAGCCAAATTCGAAATGTCCAGCGATTGCTCCCACACGAAAGCTGCCAGCACGGAAAGATATAGCTGGTTTTCACTGCCCCTTGGAACTGCATTCGCTGCCACACAGACATTCGCGTTCTGCAAAAGCTTTGGTTGGTAATGGGGCAACACTGTGTATCTCTCTCTCACAGAGCCCGGCTGCCAAATTCCAAACGTCCAGCGATTGCGTACACACGAAAGCTGCCAACACTGAAAGCTGTAGCTGGTTTTCACTGCCCCTTGGAACTACGTTCACTGCCACACAGACATTCGCGTTCTGCAAAAGCTTTGGTTGGTAATGGGGCAACACTCTTTTTCTCTCTCTCGCACAGCCCGGCAGCCAAATTCGACACGTCCAGCGATTGCTCCCAAACGAAAGCTGCCAGCACTGAAAGCTGTAGCTGGTTTTCACTGCCCCTTGGAACTGCATTCGCTGCCACACAGACATTCGCCTTCTACAAAAGCTTTGCTTGGTAATGGGGAAACACTCTGTATCTCTCTCTCGCAGAGCCCGGCTGCCAAATTCCAAACGTCCAGCGATTGCTCCGACACGAAAGATGCCAGCACTGAAAGCAGCAGCTGGTTTTCACTGCCCCTTGGAACTACGTTCCCTGCCACACAGACATTCGCGTTCTGCAAAAGGTTTGGTTGGTAATGGGGCAACACTGTGTATGTCTCTCTCGCACAGCCCGGCAGCCAAATTCGAAATGTCTAGCTATTGCTCCCACACAAAAGCTGCCAGCATGTAAAGGTGTAGCTGGTTTTCACTGCCCCTTGGAACTGCATTCGCTGCCACACAGACATTCGCGTTCTGCAAAAGCTTTGGTTGGTAATGGGGCAACACTGTGTTTCTCTCTCTTGCAGAGCCCGGCAGCCAAATTCGAAACGTCCAGCGATTTCTCCCAAACGAAAGCTGCCAGCACAGAAAGCTGTAGCTGGTTTTCACTGCCCCTTGGAACTGCATTCGCTGCCACACAGACATTCGCGTTCTGCAGAAGCTTTGGTTGGTAATGGGGCAACACTCTTTATCTCTCTCTCGCACAGCCCGGCAGCCAAATTCGACACGTCCAGCGATTGCTCCCAAACGAAAGCTGCCAGCATGGAAAGATATAGCTGGTTTTCACTGCCCCTTGGAACTGCATTCGCTGCCACACAGACATTCGCCTTCTACAAAAGCTTTGCTTGGTAATGGGGCAACACTCTGTATCTCTCTCTCGCAGAGCCCGGCTGCCAAATTCCAAACGTCCAGCGATTGCTCCGACACGAAAGATGCCAGCACTGAAAGCAGTAGCTGGTTTTCACTGCCCCTTGGAACTACGTTCGCTGCCACACAGACATTCGCGTTCTGCAAAAGCTTTGGTTGGTAATGGGGCAACACTGTGTATGTCTCTCTCGCACAGCCCGCCAGCCAAATTCGAAATGTCTAGCTATTGCTCCCACACAAAAGCTGCCAGCATGTAAAGGTGTAGCTGGTTTTCACTGCCCCTTGGAACTGCATTCGCTGCCACACAGACATTCGCGTTCTGCAAAAGCTTTGGTTGGTAATGGGGCAACACTGTGTATCTCTCTCTCACAGAGCCCGGCAGCCAACTTCGAAACGTCCAGCGATTGCTCCCAAACGAAAGCTGCCAGCACGGAAAGCTGTAGCTGGTTTTCACTGCCCCTTGGAACTGCATTCGCTGCCACACAGACATTCGCGTTCTGCAAAAGCTTTGGTTGGTAATGGGGCAACACTCTGTATCTCTCTCTCGCACAGCCCGGCTGCCAAATTCCAAACGTCCAGCGATTGCGTACACACGAAAGCTGCCAACACTGAAAGCTGTAGCTGGTTTTCACTGCCCCTTGGAACTACATTCCCTGCCACACAGACATTCGCGTTCTGCAAAAGCTTTGGTTGGTAATGGGGCAACACTCTTTATCTCTCTCTCGCACAGCCCGGCAGCCAAATTCGACACGTCCAGCGATTGCTCCCAAACGAAAGCTGCCAGCATGGAAAGATATAGCTGGTTTTCACTGCCCCTTGGAACTGCATTCGCTGCCACACAGACATTCGCCTTCTACAAAAGCTTTGCTTGGTAATGGGGCAACACGCTGTATCTCTCTCTCGCAGAGCCCGGCTGCCAAATTCCAAACGTCCAGCGATTGCTCCGACACGAAAGATGCCAGCATGGAAAGATATAGCTGGTTTTCACTGCCCCTTGGAACTACGTTCGCTGCCACACAGACATTCGCGTTCTGCAAAAGCTTTGGTTGGTAATGGGGCAACACTGTGTATGTCTCTCTCGCACAGCCCGGCAGCCAAATTCGAAATGTATAGCTATTGCTCCCACACAAAAGCTGCCAGCATGTAAAGGTGTAGCTGGTTTTCACTGCCCCTTGGAACTGCATTCGCTGCCACACAGACATTCGCGTTCTGCAAAAGCTTTGGTTGGTAATGGGGCAACACTGTGTATCTCTCTCTCACAGAGCCCGGCAGCCAAATTCCAAACGTCCAGCGATTGCGTACACACGAAAGCTGCCAACACAGAAAGCTGTAGCTGGTTTTCACTGCCCCTTGGAACTCCATTCGCTGCCACACAGACATTCGCGTTCTGCAAAAGCTGTGGTTGGTGATGGGGCAACACTGTTTATCTCTCTCTCGCACAGCCCGGCAGCCAAATTCGAAATGTCTAGCTATTGCTCCCACACAGAAGCTGCCAGCATGTAAAGGTGTAGCTGGTTTTCACTGCCCCTTGGAACTGCATTCGCTGCCACACAGACATTCGCGTTCTGCAAAAGCTTTGGTTGGTAATGGGGCAACACTGTGTTTCTCTCTCTTGCAGAGCCCGGCAGCCAAATTCGAAACGTCCAGCGATTGCTCCCAAACGAAAGCTGCCAGCATGGAAAGTTATAGCTGGTTTTCACTGCCCCTTGGAACTGCATGCGCTGCCACACAGACATTCGCCTTCTACAAAAGCTTTGCTTGGTAATGGGGAAACACTCTGTATCTCTCTCTCGCAGAGCCCGGCTGCCAAATTCCAAACGTCCAGCGATTGCTCCGACACGAAATCTGCCAGCACTGAAAGCAGCAGCTGGTTTTCACTGCCCCTTGGAACTACGTTCCCTGCCACACAGACATTCGCGTTCTGCAGAAGCTTTGGTTGGTAATGGGGCAACACTCTTTATCTCTCTCTCGCACAGCCCGGCAGCCAAATTCGACACGTCCAGCGATTGCTCCCAAACGAAAGCTGCCAGCATGGAAAGATATAGCTGGTTTTCACTGCCCCTTGGAACTGCATTCGCTGCCACACAGACATTCGCCTTCTACAAAAGCTTTGCTTGGTAATGGGGCAACACTCTGTATCTCTCTCTCGCAGAGCCCGGCTGCCAAATTCCAAACGTCCAGCGATTGCTCCGACACGAAAGATGCCAGCACTGAAAGCAGTAGCTGGTTTTCACTGCCCCTTGGAACTACGTTCGCTGCCACACAGACATTCGCGTTCTGCAAAAGCTTTGGTTGGTAATGGGGCAACACTGTGTATGTCTCTCTCGCACAGCCCGGCAGCCAAATTCGAAATGTCTAGCTATTGCTCCCACACAAAAGCTGCCAGCATGTAAAGGTGTAGCTGGTTTTCACTGCCCCTTGGAACTGCATTCGCTGCCACACAGACATTCGCGTTCTGCAAAAGCTTTGGTTGGTAATGGGGCAACACTGTGTATCTCTCTCTCACAGAGCCCGGCAGCCAAATTCGAAACATCCAGCGATTGCTCCCAAACGAAAGCTGCCAGCACGGAAAGCTGTAGCTGGTTTTCACTGCCCCTTGGAACTGCATTCGCTGCCACACAGACATTCGCGTTCTGCAAAAGCTTTGGTTGGTAATGGGGCAACACTCTGTATCTCTCTCTCGCACAGCCCGGCTGCCAAATTCCAAACGTCCAGCGATTGCGTACACACGAAAGCTGCCAACACTGAAAGCTGTAGCTGGTTTTCACTGCCCCTTGGAACTACGTTCCCTGCCACACAGACATTCGCGTTCTGCAAAAGCTTTGGTTGGTAATGGGGCAACACTGTGTATGTCTCTCTCGCACAGCCCGGCAGCCAAATTCGAAATGTCTAGCTATTGCTCCCACACAAAAGCTGCCAGCATGTAAAGGTGTAGCTGGTTTTCACTGCCCCTTGGAACTGCATTCGCTGCCACACAGACATTCGCGTTCTGCAAAAGCTTTGGTTGGTAATGGGGCAACACTGTGTTTCTCTCTCTTGCAGAGCCCGGCAGCCAAATTCGAAACGTCCAGCGATTTCTCCCAAACGAAAGCTGCCAGCACAGAAAGCTGTAGCTGGTTTTCACTGCCCCTTGGAACTGCATTCGCTGCCACACAGACATTCGCGTTCTGCAGAAGCTTTGGTTGGTAATGGGGCAACACTCTTTATCTCTCTCTCGCACAGCCCGGCAGCCAAATTCGACACGTCCAGCGATTGCTCCCAAACGAAAGCTGCCAGCATGGAAAGATATAGCTGGTTTTCACTGCCCCTTGGAACTGCATTCGCTGCCACACAGACATTCGCCTTCTACAAAAGCTTTGCTTGGTAATGGGGCAACACGCTGTATCTCTCTCTCGCAGAGCCCGGCTGCCAAATTCCAAACGTCCAGCGATTGCTCCGACACGAAAGATGCCAGCACTGAAAGCAGTAGCTGGTTTTCACTGCCCCTTGGAACTACGTTCGCTGCCACACAGACATTCGCGTTCTGCAAAAGCTTTGGTTGGTAATGGGGCAACACTGTGTATGTCTCTCTCGCACAGCCCGGCAGCCAAATTCGAAATGTATAGCTATTGCTCCCACACAAAAGCTGCCAGCATGTAAAGGTGTAGCTGGTTTTCACTGCCCCTTGGAACTGCATTCGCTGCCACACAGACATTCGCGTTCTGCAAAAGCTTTGGTTGGTAATGGGGCAACACTGTGTATCTCTCTCTCACAGAGCCCGGCAGCCAAATTCCAAACGTCCAGCGATTGCGTACACACGAAAGCTGCCAACACTGAAAGCTGTAGCTGGTTTTCACTGCCCCTTGGAACTGCATTCGCTGCCACACAGACATTCGCGTTCTGCAAAAGCTGTGGTTGGTGATGGGGCAACACTGTTTATCTCTCTCTCGCACAGCCCGGCAGCCAAATTCGAAATGTCTAGCTATTGCTCCCACACAGAAGCTGCCAGCATGTAAAGGTGTAGCTGGTTTTCACTGCCCCTTGGAACTGCATTCGCTGCCACACAGACATTCGCGTTCTGCAAAAGCTTTGGTTGGTAATGGGGCAACACTGTGTATCTCTCTCTCACAGAGCCCGGCAGCCAAATTCCAAACGTCCAGCGATTGCGTACACACGAAAGCTGCCAACACTGAAAGCTGTAGCTGGTTTTCACTGCCCCTTGGAACTGCATTCGCTGCCACACAGACATTCGCGTTCTGCAAAAGCTGTGGTTGGTGATGGGGCAACACTGTTTATCTCTCTCTCGCACAGCCCGGCAGCCAAATTCGAAATGTCTAGCTATTGCTCCCACACAGAAGCTGCCAGCATGTAAAGGTGTAGCTGGTTTTCACTGCCCCTTGGAACTGCATTCGCTGCCACACAGACATTCGCGTTCTGCAAAAGCTTTGGTTGGTAATGGGGCAACACTGTGTTTCTCTCTCTTGCAGAGCCCGGCAGCCAAATTCGAAACGTCCAGCGATTGCTCCCAAACGAAAGCTGCCAGCATGGAAAGTTATAGCTGGTTTTCACTGCCCCTTGGAACTGCATGCGCTGCCACACAGACATTCGCCTTCTACAAAAGCTTTGCTTGGTAATGGGGAAACACTCTGTATCTCTCTCTCGCAGAGCCCGGCTGCCAAATTCCAAACGTCCAGCGATTGCTCCGACACGAAATCTGCCAGCACTGAAAGCAGCAGCTGGTTTTCACTGCCCCTTGGAACTACGTTCCCTGCCACACAGACATTCGCGTTCTGCAGAAGCTTTGGTTGGTAATGGGGCAACACTCTTTATCTCTCTCTCGCACAGCCCGGCAGCCAAATTCGACACGTCCAGCGATTGCTCCCAAACGAAAGCTGCCAGCATGGAAAGATATAGCTGGTTTTCACTGCCCCTTGGAACTGCATTCGCTGCCACACAGACATTCGCCTTCTACAAAAGCTTTGCTTGGTAATGGGGCAACACTCTGTATCTCTCTCTCGCAGAGCCCGGCTGCCAAATTCCAAACGTCCAGCGATTGCTCCGACACGAAAGATGCCAGCACTGAAAGCAGTAGCTGGTTTTCACTGCCCCTTGGAACTACGTTCGCTGCCACACAGACATTCGCGTTCTGCAAAAGCTTTGGTTGGTAATGGGGCAACACTGTGTATGTCTCTCTCGCACAGCCCGGCAGCCAAATTCGAAATGTCTAGCTATTGCTCCCACACAAAAGCTGCCAGCATGTAAAGGTGTAGCTGGTTTTCACTGCCCCTTGGAACTGCATTCGCTGCCACACAGACATTCGCGTTCTGCAAAAGCTTTGGTTGGTAATGGGGCAACACTGTGTATCTCTCTCTCACAGAGCCCGGCAGCCAAATTCGAAACGTCCAGCGATTGCTCCCAAACGAAAGCTGCCAGCACGGAAAGCTGTAGCTGGTTTTCACTGCCCCTTGGAACTGCATTCGCTGCCACACAGACATTCGCGTTCTGCAAAAGCTTTGGTTGGTAATGGGGCAACACTCTGTATCTCTCTCTCGCACAGCCCGGCTGCCAAATTCCAAACGTCCAGCGATTGCGTACACACGAAAGCTGCCAACACTGAAAGCTGTAGCTGGTTTTCACTGCCCCTTGGAACTACGTTCCCTGCCACACAGACATTCGCGTTCTGCAAAAGCTTTGGTTGGTAATGGGGCAACACTGTGTATGTCTCTCTCGCACAGCCCGGCAGCCAAATTCGAAATGTCTAGCTATTGCTCCCACACAAAAGCTGCCAGCATGTAAAGGTGTAGCTGGTTTTCACTGCCCCTTGGAACTGCATTCGCTGCCACACAGACATTCGCGTTCTGCAAAAGCTTTGGTTGGTAATGGGGCAACACTGTGTTTCTCTCTCTTGCAGAGCCCGGCAGCCAAATTCGAAACGTCCAGCGATTTCTCCCAAACGAAAGCTGCCAGCACAGAAAGCTGTAGCTGGTTTTCACTGCCCCTTGGAACTGCATTCGCTGCCACACAGACATTCGCGTTCTGCAGAAGCTTTGGTTGGTAATGGGGCAACACTCTTTATCTCTCTCTCGCACAGCCCGGCAGCCAAATTCGACACGTCCAGCGATTGCTCCCAAACGAAAGCTGCCAGCATGGAAAGATATAGCTGGTTTTCACTGCCCCTTGGAACTGCATTCGCTGCCACACAGACATTCGCCTTCTACAAAAGCTTTGCTTGGTAATGGGGCAACACGCTGTATCTCTCTCTCGCAGAGCCCGGCTGCCAAATTCCAAACGTCCAGCGATTGCTCCGACACGAAAGATGCCAGCACTGAAAGCAGTACCTGGTTTTCACTGCCCCTTGGAACTACGTTCGCTGCCACACAGACATTCGCGTTCTGCAAAAGCTTTGGTTGGTAATGGGGCAACACTGTGTATGTCTCTCTCGCACAGCCCGGCAGCCAAATTCGAAATGTATAGCTATTGCTCCCACACAAAAGCTGCCAGCATGTAAAGGTGTAGCTGGTTTTCACTGCCCCTTGGAACTGCATTCGCTGCCACACAGACATTCGCGTTCTGCAAAAGCTTTGGTTGGTAATGGGGCAACACTCTGTATCTCTCTCTCACAGAGCCCGGCAGCCAAATTCCAAACGTCCAGCGATTGCGTACACACGAAAGCTGCCAACACTGAAAGCTGTAGCTGGTTTTCACTGCCCCTTGGAACTGCATTCGCTGCCACACAGACATTCGCGTTCTGCAAAAGCTGTGGTTGGTGATGGGGCAACACTGTTTATCTCTCTCTCGCACAGCCCGGCAGCCAAATTCGAAATGTCTAGCTATTGCTCCCACACAGAAGCTGCCAGCATGTAAAGGTGTAGCTGGTTTTCACTGCCCCTTGGAACTGCATTCGCTGCCACACAGACATTCGCGTTCTGCAAAAGCTTTGGTTGGTAATGGGGCAACACTGTGTTTCTCTCTCTTGCAGAGCCCGGCAGCCAAATTCGAAACGTCCAGCGATTGCTCCCAAACGAAAGCTGCCAGCATGGAAAGATATAGCTGGTTTTCACTGCCCCTTGGAACTGCATGCGCTGCCACACAGACATTCGCCTTCTACAAAAGCTTTGCTTGGTAATGGGGAAACACTCTGTATCTCTCTCTCGCAGAGCCCGGCTGCCAAATTCCAAACGTCCAGCGATTGCTCCGACACGAAATCTGCCAGCACTGAAAGCAGCAGCTGCTTTTCACTGCCCCTTGGAACTGCGTTCGCTGCCACACAGACATTCGCGTTCTGCAAAAGCTTTGGTTGGTAATGGGGCAACACTCTGTATCTCTCTCTCGCACAGCCCGGCAGCCAAATTCGAAACGTCCAGCGATTGCTCCCAAACGAAAGCTGCCAGCACGGAAAGCTGTAGCTGGTTTTCACTGCCCCTTGGAACTGCATTCGCTGCCACACAGACATTCGCGTTCTGCAGAAGCTTTGGTTGGTAATGGGGCAACACTGTGTATCTCTCTCTTGCAGAGCCCAGCAGCCAAATTCGAAATGTCCAGCGATTGCTCCCACACGAAAGCTGCCAGCACGGAAAGACATAGCTGGTTTTCACTGCCCCTTGGAACTGCATTCGCTGCCACACAGACATTCGCGTTCTGCAAAAGCTTTGGTTGGTAATGGGGCAACACTGTCTATCTCTCTCTCGCAGAGCCCGGCTGCCAAATTCCAAACGTCCAGCGATTGCGTACACACGAAAGCTGCCAACACTGAAAGCTGTAGCTGGTTTTCACTGCCCCTTGGAACTACGTTCACTGCCACACAGACATTCGCGTTCTGCAAAAGCTTTGGTTGGTAATGGGGCAACACTCTGTATCTCTCTCTCGCAGAGCCCGGCTGCCAAATTCGAAACGTCCAGCGATTGCTCCCAAACGAAAGCTGCCAGCACAGAAAGCTGTAGCTGGTTTTCACTGCCCCTTGGAACTGCATTCGCTGCCACACAGACATTCGCGTTCTGCAGAAGCTTTGGTTGGTAATGGGGCAACACTCTTTATCTCTCTCTCGCACAGCCCGGCAGCCAAATTCGACACGTCCAGCGATTGCTCCCAAACGAAAGCTGCCAGCATGGAAAGATATAGCTGGTTTTCACTGCCCCTTGGAACTGCATTCGCTGCCACACAGACATTCGCCTTCTACAAAAGCTTTGCTTGGTAATGGGGAAACACTCTGTATCTCTCTCTCGCAGAGCCCGGCTGCCAAATTCCAAACGTCCAGCGATTGCTCCGACACGAAAGATGCCAGCACTGAAAGCAGTAGCTGGTTTTCACTGCCCCTTGGAACTACGTTCGCTGCCACACAGACATTCGCGTTCTGCAAAAGCTTTGGTTGGTAATGGGGCAACACTGTGTATGTCTCTCTCGCACAGCCCGGCAGCCAAATTCGAAATGTCTAGCTATTGCTCCCACACAAAAGCTGCCAGCTTGTAAAGGTGTAGCTGGTTTTCACTGCCCCTTGGAACTGCATTCGCTGCCACACAGACATTCGCGTTCTGCAAAAGCTTTGGTTGGTAATGGGGCAACACTGTTTATCTCTCTCTCGCAGAGCCCGGCAGCCAAATTCGAAATGTCCATCGATTGCTCCCAAACGGAAGCTGCCAGCACGGAAAGCTGTAGCTGGTTTTCACTGCCCCTTGGAACTGCATTCGCTGCCACACAGACATTCGCGTTCTGCAAAAGCTTTGGTTGGTAATGGGGCAACACTGTGTATCTCTCTCAAACAGAGCCCGGCAGCCAAATTCCAAACGTCCAGCGATCGCGTACACACGAAAGCTGCCAACACTGAAAGCTGTAGCTGGTTTTCACTGCCCCTTGGAACTGCATTCGCTGCCACACAGACATTCGCGTTCTGCAAAAGCTTTGGTTGGTAATGGGGCAACACTGTGTATCTCTCTCTCGCACAGCCCGGCAGCCAAATTCGAAACGTCCAGCGATTGCTCCCAAACGAAAGCTGCCAGCACGGAAAGCTGTAGCTGGTTTTCACTGCCCCTTGGAACTGCATTCGCTGCCACACAGACATTCGCGTTCTGCAGAAGCTTTGGTTGGTAATGGGGCAACACTGTGTATCTCTCTCTCGCAGAGCCCGGCTGCCAAATTCCAAACGTCCAGCGATTGCGTACACACGAAAGCTGCCAACACTGAAAGCTGTAGCTGGTTTTCACTGCCCCTTGGAACTACGTTCACTGCCACACAGACATTCGCGTTCTGCAAAAGCTTTGGTTGGTAATGGGGCAACACTGTGTATCTCTCTCTCGCAGAGCCCGGCTGCCAAATTCGAAACGTCCAGCGATTTCTCCCAAACGAAAGCTGCCAGCACAGAAAGCTGTAGCTGGTTTTCACTGCCCCTTGGAACTGCATTCGCTGCCACACAGACATTCGCGTTCTGCAGAAGCTTTGGTTGGTAATGGGGCAACACTGTGTATCTCTCTCTCGCAGAGCCCGGCAGCCAAATTCGAAACGTCCAGCGATTGCTCCCAAACGAAAGCTGCCAGCACGGAAAGCTGTAGCTGGTTTTCACTGCCCCTTGGAACTGCATTCGCTGCCACACAGACATTCGCGTTCTGCAAAAGCTTTGGTTGGTAATGGGGCAACACTCTGTATCTCTCTCTCGCAGAGCCCGGCTGCCAAATTCCAAACGTCCAGCGATTGCTCCCACACGAAAGCTGCCAACACTGAAAGCTGTAGCTGGTTTTCACTGCCCCTTGGAACTACGTTCACTGCCACACAGACATTCGTGTTCTGCAAAAGCTTTGGTTGGTAATGGGGCAACACTCTGTATCTCTCTCTCGCAGAGCCCGGCTGCCAAATTCGAAACGTCCAGCGATTGCTCCCAAACGAAAGCTGCCAGCACAGAAAGCTGTAGCTGGTTTTCACTGCCCCTTGGAACTGCATTCGCTGCCACACAGACATTCGCGTTCTGCAGAAGCTTTGGTTGGTAATGGGGCAACACTCTTTATCTCTCTCTCGCACAGCCCGGCAGCCAAATTCGACACGTCCAGCGATTGCTCCCAAACGAAAGCTGCCAGCATGGAAAGATATAGCTGGTTTTCACTGCCCCTTGGAACTGCATTCGCTGCCACACAGACATTCGCCTTCTACAAAAGCTTTGCTTGGTAATGGGGAAACACTCTGTATCTCTCTCTCGCAGAGCCCGGCTGCCAAATTTCAAACGTCCAGCGATTGCTCCGACACGAAAGATGCCAGCACTGAAAGCAGTAGCTGGTTTTCACTGCCCCTTGGAACTACGTTCGCTGCCACACAGACATTCGCGTTCTGCAAAAGCTTTGGTTGGTAATGGGGCAACACTGTGTATGTCTCTCTCGCACAGCCCGGCAGCCAAATTCGAAATGTCTAGCTATTGCTCCCACACAAAAGCTGCCAGCATGTAAAGGTGTAGCTGGTTTTCACTGCCCCTTGGAACTGCATTCGCTGCCACACAGACATTCGCGTTCTGCAAAAGCTTTGGTTGGTAATGGGGCAACACTGTGTATCTCTCTCTCACAAAGCCCGGCAGCCAAATTCCAAACGTCCAGCGATTGCGTACACACGAAAGCTGCCAACACTGAAAGCTGTAGCTGGTTTTCACTGCCCCTTGGAACTCCATTCGCTGCCACACAGACATTCGCGTTCTGCAAAAGCTTTGGTTGGTAATGGGGCAACACTCTGTATCTCTCTCTCGCACAGCCCGGCAGCCAAATTCGAAACGTCCAGCGATTGCTCCCAAACGAAAGCTGCCAGCACGGAAAGCTGTAGCTGGTTTTCACTGCCCCTTGGAACTGCATTCGCTGCCACACAGACATTCGCGTTCTGCAGAAGCTTTGGTTGGTAATGGGGCAACACTGTGTATCTCTCTCTCGCAGAGCCCGGCAGCCAAATTCGAAACGTCCAGCGATTGCTCCCAAACGAAAGCTGCCAGCATGGAAAGATATAGCTGGTTTTCACTGCCCCTTGGAACTGCATGCGCTGCCACACAGACATTCGCGTTCTACAAAAGCTTTGCTTGGTAATGGGGAAACACTCTGTATCTCTCTCTCGCAGAGCCCGGCTGCCAAATTCCAAACGTCCAGCGATTGCTCCGACACGAAATCTGCCAGCACTGAAAGCAGCAGCTGGTTTTCACTGCCCCTTGGAACTGCGTTCGCTGCCACACAGACATTCGCGTTCTGCAAAAGCATTGGTTGGTAATGGGGCAACACTGTGTATCTCTCTCTCACAGAGCCCGGCAGCCAAATTCCAAACGTCCAGCGATTGCGTACACACGAAAGCTGCCAACACTGAAAGCTGTAGCTGGTTTTCACTGCCCCTTGGAACTCCATTCGCTGCCACACAGACATTCGCGTTCTGCAAAAGCTTTGGTTGGTAATGGGGCAACACTCTGTATCTCTCTCTCGCACAGCCCCGCAGCCAAATTCGAAACGTCCAGCGATTGCTCCCAAACGAAAGCTGCCAGCACGGAAAGCTGTAGCTGGTTTTCACTGCCCCTTGGAACTGCATTCTCTGCCACACAGACATTCGCGTTCTGCAGAAGCTTTGGTTGGTAATGGGGCAACACTGTGTATCTCTCTCTTGCAGAGCCCGGCAGCCAAATTCGAAATGTCCAGCGATTGCTCCCACACGAAAGCTGCCAGCACGGAAAGACATAGCTGGTTTTCACTGCCCCTTGGAACTGCATTCGCTGCCACACAGACATTCGCGTTCTGCAAAAGCTTTGGTTGGTAATGGGGCAACACTGTGTATCTCTCTCTCGCAGAGCCCGGCTGCCAAATTCCAAACGTCCAGCGATTGCGTACACACGAAAGCTGCCAACACTGAAAGCTGTAGCTGGTTTTCACTGCCCCTTGGAACTACGTTCATTGCCACACAGACATTCGCGTTCTGCAAAAGCTTTGGTTGGTAATGGGGCAACACTCTGTATCTCTCTCTCGCAGAGCCCGGCTGCCAAATTCCAAACGTCCAGCGATTTCTCCCAAACGAAAGCTGCCAGCACAGAAAGCTGTAGCTGGTTTTCACTGCCCCTTGGAACTGCATTCGCTGCCACACAGACATTCGCGTTCTGCAGAAGCTTTGGTTGGTAATGGGGCAACACTCTTTATCTCTCTCTCGCACAGCCCGGCAGCCAAATTCGACACGTCCAGCGATTGCTCCCAAACGAAAGCTGCCAGCATGGAAAGATATAGCTGGTTTTCACTGCCCCTTGGAACTGCATTCGCTGCCACACAGACATTCGCCTTCTACAAAAGCTTTGCTTGGTAATGGGGCAACACTCTGTATCTCTCTCTCGCAGAGCCCGGCTGCCAAATTCCAAACGTCCAGCGATTGCTCCGACACGAAAGATGCCAGCACTGAAAGCAGTAGCTGGTTTTCACTGCCCCTTGGAACTACGTTCGCTGCCACACAGACATTCGCGTTCTGCAAAAGCTTTGGTTGGTAATGGGGCAACACTGTGTATGTCTCTCTCGCACAGCCCGGCAGCCAAATTCGAAATGTCTAGCTATTGTTCCCACACAAAAGCTGCCAGCTTGTAAAGGTGTAGCTGGTTTTCACTGCCCCTTGGAACTGCATTCGCTGCCACACAGACATTCGCGTTCTGCAAAAGCTTTGGTTGGTAATGGGGCAACACTGTGTATCTCTCTCTCACAGAGCCCGGCAGCCAAATTGCAAACGTCCAGCGATTGCGTACACACGAAAGCTGCCAACACTGAAAGCTGTAGCTGGTTTTCACTGCCCCTTGGAACTGCATTCGCTGCCACACAGACATTCGCGTTCTGCAGAAGCTTTGGTTGGTAATGGGGCAACACTCTGTATCTCTCTCTCGCACAGCCCGGCAGCCAAATTCGAAAGGTCCAGCGATTGCTCCCAAACGAAAGCTGCCAGCACGGAAAGCTGTAGCTGGTTTTCACTGCCCCTTGGAACTGCATTCGCTGCCACACAGACATTCGCGTTCTGCAAAAGCTTTGGTTGGTAATGGGGCAACACTCTGTATCTCTCTCTCGCACAGCCCGGCAGCCAAATTCGAAATGTCTAGCTATTGCTCCCACACAGAAGCTGCCAGCATGTAAAGGTGTAGCTGGTTTTCACTGCCCCTTGGAACTGCATTCGCTGCCACACAGACATTCGCGTTCTGCAAAAGCTTTGGTTGGTAATGGGGCAACACTGTGTTTCTCTCTCTTGCAGAGCCCGGCAGCCAAATTCGAAACGTCCAGCGATTGCTCCCAAACGAAAGCTGCCAGCATGGAAAGATATAGCTGGTTTTCACTGCCCCTTGGAACTGCATGCGCTGCCACACAGACATTCGCCTTCTACAAAAGCTTTGCTTGGTAATGGGGAAACACTCTGTATCTCTCTCTCGCAGAGCCCGGCTGCCAAATTCCAAACGTCCAGCGATTGCTCCGACACGAAATCTGCCAGCACTGAAAGCAGCAGCTGCTTTTCACTGCCCCTTGGAACTGCGTTCGCTGCCACACAGACATTCGCGTTCTGCAAAAGCTTTGGTTGGTAATGGGGCAACACTCTGTATCTCTCTCTCGCACAGCCCGGCAGCCAAATTCGAAACGTCCAGCGATTGCTCCCAAACGAAAGCTGCCAGCACGGAAAGCTGTAGCTGGTTTTCACTGCCCCTTGGAACTGCATTCGCTGCCACACAGACATTCGCGTTCTGCAGAAGCTTTGGTTGGTAATGGGGCAACACTGTGTATCTCTCTCTTGCAGAGCCCAGCAGCCAAATTCGAAATGTCCAGCGATTGCTCCCACACGAAAGCTGCCAGCACGGAAAGACATAGCTGGTTTTCACTGCCCCTTGGAACTGCATTCGCTGCCACACAGACATTCGCGTTCTGCAAAAGCTTTGGTTGGTAATGGGGCAACACTGTCTATCTCTCTCTCGCAGAGCCCGGCTGCCAAATTCCAAACGTCCAGCGATTGCGTACACACGAAAGCTGCCAACACTGAAAGCTGTAGCTGGTTTTCACTGCCCCTTGGAACTACGTTCACTGCCACACAGACATTCGCGTTCTGCAAAAGCTTTGGTTGGTAATGGGGCAACACTCTGTATCTCTCTCTCGCAGAGCCCGGCTGCCAAATTCGAAACGTCCAGCGATTGCTCCCAAACGAAAGCTGCCAGCACAGAAAGCTGTAGCTGGTTTTCACTGCCCCTTGGAACTGCATTCGCTGCCACACAGACATTCGCGTTCTGCAGAAGCTTTGGTTGGTAATGGGGCAACACTCTTTATCTCTCTCTCGCACAGCCCGGCAGCCAAATTCGACACGTCCAGCGATTGCTCCCAAACGAAAGCTGCCAGCATGGAAAGATATAGCTGGTTTTCACTGCCCCTTGGAACTGCATTCGCTGCCACACAGACATTCGCCTTCTACAAAAGCTTTGCTTGGTAATGGGGAAACACTCTGTATCTCTCTCTCGCAGAGCCCGGCTGCCAAATTCCAAACGTCCAGCGATTGCTCCGACACGAAAGATGCCAGCACTGAAAGCAGTAGCTGGTTTTCACTGCCCCTTGGAACTACGTTCGCTGCCACACAGACATTCGCGTTCTGCAAAAGCTTTGGTTGGTAATGGGGCAACACTGTGTATGTCTCTCTCGCACAGCCCGGCAGCCAAATTCGAAATGTCTAGCTATTGCTCCCACACAAAAGCTGCCAGCTTGTAAAGGTGTAGCTGGTTTTCACTGCCCCTTGGAACTGCATTCGCTGCCACACAGACATTCGCGTTCTGCAAAAGCTTTGGTTGGTAATGGGGCAACACTGTTTATCTCTCTCTCGCACAGCCCGGCAGCCAAATTCGAAATGTCCATCGATTGCTCCCAAACGGAAGCTGCCAGCACGGAAAGCTGTAGCTGGTTTTCACTGCCCCTTGGAACTGCATTCGCTGCCACACAGACATTCGCGTTCTGCAAAAGCTTTGGTTGGTAATGGGGCAACACTGTGTATCTCTCTCAAACAGAGCCCGGCAGCCAAATTCCAAACGTCCAGCGATCGCGTACACACGAAAGCTGCCAACACTGAAAGCTGTAGCTGGTTTTCACTGCCCCTTGGAACTGCATTCGCTGCCACACAGACATTCGCGTTCTGCAAAAGCTTTGGTTGGTAATGGGGCAACACTGTGTATCTCTCTCTCGCACAGCCCGGCAGCCAAATTCGAAACGTCCAGCGATTGCTCCCAAACGAAAGCTGCCAGCACGGAAAGCTGTAGCTGGTTTTCACTGCCCCTTGGAACTGCATTCGCTGCCACACAGACATTCGCGTTCTGCAGAAGCTTTGGTTGGTAATGGGGCAACACTGTGTATCTCTCTCTCGCAGAGCCCGGCTGCCAAATTCCAAACGTCCAGCGATTGCGTACACACGAAAGCTGCCAACACTGAAAGCTGTAGCTGGTTTTCACTGCCCCTTGGAACTACGTTCACTGCCACACAGACATTCGCGTTCTGCAAAAGCTTTGGTTGGTAATGGGGCAACACTGTGTATCTCTCTCTCGCAGAGCCCGGCTGCCAAATTCGAAACGTCCAGCGATTTCTCCCAAACGAAAGCTGCCAGCACAGAAAGCTGTAGCTGGTTTTCACTGCCCCTTGGAACTGCATTCGCTGCCACACAGACATTCGCGTTCTGCAGAAGCTTTGGTTGGTAATGGGGCAACACTGTGTATCTCTCTCTCGCAGAGCCCGGCAGCCAAATTCGAAACGTCCAGCGATTGCTCCCAAACGAAAGCTGCCAGCACGGAAAGCTGTAGCTGGTTTTCACTGCCCCTTGGAACTGCATTCGCTGCCACACAGACATTCGCGTTCTGCAAAAGCTTTGGTTGGTAATGGGGCAACACTCTGTATCTCTCTCTCGCAGAGCCCGGCTGCCAAATTCCAAACGTCCAGCGATTGCTCCCACACGAAAGCTGCCAACACTGAAAGCTGTAGCTGGTTTTCACTGCCCCTTGGAACTACGTTCACTGCCACACAGACATTCGTGTTCTGCAAAAGCTTTGGTTGGTAATGGGGCAACACTCTGTATCTCTCTCTCGCAGAGCCCGGCTGCCAAATTCGAAACGTCCAGCGATTGCTCCCAAACGAAAGCTGCCAGCACAGAAAGCTGTAGCTGGTTTTCACTGCCCCTTGGAACTGCATTCGCTGCCACACAGACATTCGCGTTCTGCAGAAGCTTTGGTTGGTAATGGGGCAACACTCTTTATCTCTCTCTCGCACAGCCCGGCAGCCAAATTCGACACGTCCAGCGATTGCTCCCAAACGAAAGCTGCCAGCATGGAAAGATATAGCTGGTTTTCACTGCCCCTTGGAACTGCATTCGCTGCCACACAGACATTCGCCTTCTACAAAAGCTTTGCTTGGTAATGGGGAAACACTCTGTATCTCTCTCTCGCAGAGCCCGGCTGCCAAATTTCAAACGTCCAGCGATTGCTCCGACACGAAAGATGCCAGCACTGAAAGCAGTAGCTGGTTTTCACTGCCCCTTGGAACTACGTTCGCTGCCACACAGACATTCGCGTTCTGCAAAAGCTTTGGTTGGTAATGGGGCAACACTGTGTATGTCTCTCTCGCACAGCCCGGCAGCCAAATTCGAAATGTCTAGCTATTGCTCCCACACAAAAGCTGCCAGCATGTAAAGGTGTAGCTGGTTTTCACTGCCCCTTGGAACTGCATTCGCTGCCACACAGACATTCGCGTTCTGCAAAAGCTTTGGTTGGTAATGGGGCAACACTGTGTATCTCTCTCTCACAAAGCCCGGCAGCCAAATTCCAAACGTCCAGCGATTGCGTACACACGAAAGCTGCCAACACTGAAAGCTGTAGCTGGTTTTCACTGCCCCTTGGAACTCCATTCGCTGCCACACAGACATTCGCGTTCTGCAAAAGCTTTGGTTGGTAATGGGGCAACACTCTGTATCTCTCTCTCGCACAGCCCGGCAGCCAAATTCGAAACGTCCAGCGATTGCTCCCAAACGAAAGCTGCCAGCACGGAAAGCTGTAGCTGGTTTTCACTGCCCCTTGGAACTGCATTCGCTGCCACACAGACATTCGCGTTCTGCAGAAGCTTTGGTTGGTAATGGGGCAACACTGTGTATCTCTCTCTCGCAGAGCCCGGCAGCCAAATTCGAAACGTCCAGCGATTGCTCCCAAACGAAAGCTGCCAGCATGGAAAGATATAGCTGGTTTTCACTGCCCCTTGGAACTGCATGCGCTGCCACACAGACATTCGCGTTCTACAAAAGCTTTGCTTGGTAATGGGGAAACACTCTGTATCTCTCTCTCGCAGAGCCCGGCTGCCAAATTCCAAACGTCCAGCGATTGCTCCGACACGAAATCTGCCAGCACTGAAAGCAGCAGCTGGTTTTCACTGCCCCTTGGAACTGCGTTCGCTGCCACACAGACATTCGCGTTCTGCAAAAGCATTGGTTGGTAATGGGGCAACACTGTGTATCTCTCTCTCACAGAGCCCGGCAGCCAAATTCCAAACGTCCAGCGATTGCGTACACACGAAAGCTGCCAACACTGAAAGCTGTAGCTGGTTTTCACTGCCCCTTGGAACTCCATTCGCTGCCACACAGACATTCGCGTTCTGCAAAAGCTTTGGTTGGTAATGGGGCAACACTCTGTATCTCTCTCTCGCACAGCCCCGCAGCCAAATTCGAAACGTCCAGCGATTGCTCCCAAACGAAAGCTGCCAGCACGGAAAGCTGTAGCTGGTTTTCACTGCCCCTTGGAACTGCATTCTCTGCCACACAGACATTCGCGTTCTGCAGAAGCTTTGGTTGGTAATGGGGCAACACTGTGTATCTCTCTCTTGCAGAGCCCGGCAGCCAAATTCGAAATGTCCAGCGATTGCTCCCACACGAAAGCTGCCAGCACGGAAAGACATAGCTGGTTTTCACTGCCCCTTGGAACTGCATTCGCTGCCACACAGACATTCGCGTTCTGCAAAAGCTTTGGTTGGTAATGGGGCAACACTGTGTATCTCTCTCTCGCAGAGCCCGGCTGCCAAATTCCAAACGTCCAGCGATTGCGTACACACGAAAGCTGCCAACACTGAAAGCTGTAGCTGGTTTTCACTGCCCCTTGGAACTACGTTCATTGCCACACAGACATTCGCGTTCTGCAAAAGCTTTGGTTGGTAATGGGGCAACACTCTGTATCTCTCTCTCGCAGAGCCCGGCTGCCAAATTCCAAACGTCCAGCGATTTCTCCCAAACGAAAGCTGCCAGCACAGAAAGCTGTAGCTGGTTTTCACTGCCCCTTGGAACTGCATTCGCTGCCACACAGACATTCGCGTTCTGCAGAAGCTTTGGTTGGTAATGGGGCAACACTCTTTATCTCTCTCTCGCACAGCCCGGCAGCCAAATTCGACACGTCCAGCGATTGCTCCCAAACGAAAGCTGCCAGCATGGAAAGATATAGCTGGTTTTCACTGCCCCTTGGAACTGCATTCGCTGCCACACAGACATTCGCCTTCTACAAAAGCTTTGCTTGGTAATGGGGCAACACTCTGTATCTCTCTCTCGCAGAGCCCGGCTGCCAAATTCCAAACGTCCAGCGATTGCTCCGACACGAAAGATGCCAGCACTGAAAGCAGTAGCTGGTTTTCACTGCCCCTTGGAACTACGTTCGCTGCCACACAGACATTCGCGTTCTGCAAAAGCTTTGGTTGGTAATGGGGCAACACTGTGTATGTCTCTCTCGCACAGCCCGGCAGCCAAATTCGAAATGTCTAGCTATTGTTCCCACACAAAAGCTGCCAGCTTGTAAAGGTGTAGCTGGTTTTCACTGCCCCTTGGAACTGCATTCGCTGCCACACAGACATTCGCGTTCTGCAAAAGCTTTGGTTGGTAATGGGGCAACACTGTGTATCTCTCTCTCACAGAGCCCGGCAGCCAAATTGCAAACGTCCAGCGATTGCGTACACACGAAAGCTGCCAACACTGAAAGCTGTAGCTGGTTTTCACTGCCCCTTGGAACTGCATTCGCTGCCACACAGACATTCGCGTTCTGCAGAAGCTTTGGTTGGTAATGGGGCAACACTCTGTATCTCTCTCTCGCACAGCCCGGCAGCCAAATTCGAAAGGTCCAGCGATTGCTCCCAAACGAAAGCTGCCAGCACGGAAAGCTGTAGCTGGTTTTCACTGCCCCTTGGAACTGCATTCGCTGCCACACAGACATTCGCGTTCTGCAAAAGCTTTGGTTGGTAATGGGGCAACACTCTGTATCTCTCTCTCGCACAGCCCGGCAGCCAAATTCGAAATGTCTAGCTATTGCTCCCACACAGAAGCTGCCAGCATGTAAAGGTGTAGCTGGTTTTCACTGCCCCTTGGAACTGCATTCGCTGCCACACAGACATTCGCGTTCTGCAAAAGCTTTGGTTGGTAATGGGGCAACACTGTGTTTCTCTCTCTTGCAGAGCCCGGCAGCCAAATTCGAAACGTCCAGCGATTGCTCCCAAACGAAAGCTGCCAGCATGGAAAGATATAGCTGGTTTTCACTGCCCCTTGGAACTGCATGCGCTGCCACACAGACATTCGCCTTCTACAAAAGCTTTGCTTGGTAATGGGGAAACACTCTGTATCTCTCTCTCGCAGAGCCCGGCTGCCAAATTCCAAACGTCCAGCGATTGCTCCGACACGAAATCTGCCAGCACTGAAAGCAGCAGCTGCTTTTCACTGCCCCTTGGAACTGCGTTCGCTGCCACACAGACATTCGCGTTCTGCAAAAGCTTTGGTTGGTAATGGGGCAACACTCTGTATCTCTCTCTCGCACAGCCCGGCAGCCAAATTCGAAACGTCCAGCGATTGCTCCCAAACGAAAGCTGCCAGCACGGAAAGCTGTAGCTGGTTTTCACTGCCCCTTGGAACTGCATTCGCTGCCACACAGACATTCGCGTTCTGCAGAAGCTTTGGTTGGTAATGGGGCAACACTGTGTATCTCTCTCTTGCAGAGCCCAGCAGCCAAATTCGAAATGTCCAGCGATTGCTCCCACACGAAAGCTGCCAGCACGGAAAGACATAGCTGGTTTTCACTGCCCCTTGGAACTGCATTCGCTGCCACACAGACATTCGCGTTCTGCAAAAGCTTTGGTTGGTAATGGGGCAACACTGTCTATCTCTCTCTCGCAGAGCCCGGCTGCCAAATTCCAAACGTCCAGCGATTGCTCCCACACGAAAGCTGCCAACACTGAAAGCTGTAGCTGGTTTTCACTGCCCCTTGGAACTACGTTCACTGCCACACAGACATTCGTGTTCTGCAAAAGCTTTGGTTGGTAATGGGGCAACACTCTGTATCTCTCTCTCGCAGAGCCCGGCTGCCAAATTCGAAACGTCCAGCGATTGCTCCCAAACGAAAGCTGCCAGCACAGAAAGCTGTAGCTGGTTTTCACTGCCCCTTGGAACTGCATTCGCTGCCACACAGACATTCGCGTTCTGCAGAAGCTTTGGTTGGTAATGGGGCAACACTCTTTATCTCTCTCTCGCACAGCCCGGCAGCCAAATTCGACACGTCCAGCGATTGCTCCCAAACGAAAGCTGCCAGCATGGAAAGATATAGCTGGTTTTCACTGCCCCTTGGAACTGCATTCGCTGCCACACAGACATTCGCCTTCTACAAAAGCTTTGCTTGGTAATGGGGAAACACTCTGTATCTCTCTCTCGCAGAGCCCGGCTGCCAAATTTCAAACGTCCAGCGATTGCTCCGACACGAAAGATGCCAGCACTGAAAGCAGTAGCTGGTTTTCACTGCCCCTTGGAACTACGTTCGCTGCCACACAGACATTCGCGTTCTGCAAAAGCTTTGGTTGGTAATGGGGCAACACTGTGTATGTCTCTCTCGCACAGCCCGGCAGCCAAATTCGAAATGTCTAGCTATTGCTCCCACACAAAAGCTGCCAGCTTGTAAAGGTGTAGCTGGTTTTCACTGCCCCTTGGAACTGCATTCGCTGCCACACAGACATTCGCGTTCTGCAAAAGCTTTGGTTGGTAATGGGGCAACACTGTTTATCTCTCTCTCGCAGAGCCCGGCAGCCAAATTCGAAATGTCCATCGATTGCTCCCAAACGGAAGCTGCCAGCACGGAAAGCTGTAGCTGGTTTTCACTGCCCCTTGGAACTGCATTCGCTGCCACACAGACATTCGCGTTCTGCAAAAGCTTTGGTTGGTAATGGGGCAACACTGTGTATCTCTCTCAAACAGAGCCCGGCTGCCAAATTCGAAACGTCCAGCGATTTCTCCCAAACGAAAGCTGCCAGCACAGAAAGCTGTAGCTGGTTTTCACTGCCCCTTGGAACTGCATTCGCTGCCACACAGACATTCGCGTTCTGCAGAAGCTTTGGTTGGTAATGGGGCAACACTGTGTATCTCTCTCTCGCAGAGCCCGGCAGCCAAATTCGAAACGTCCAGCGATTGCTCCCAAACGAAAGCTGCCAGCACGGAAAGCTGTAGCTGGTTTTCACTGCCCCTTGGAACTGCATTCGCTGCCACACAGACATTCGCGTTCTGCAAAAGCTTTGGTTGGTAATGGGGCAACACTCTGTATCTCTCTCTCGCAGAGCCCGGCTGCCAAATTCCAAACGTCCAGCGATTGCTCCCACACGAAAGCTGCCAACACTGAAAGCTGTAGCTGGTTTTCACTGCCCCTTGGAACTACGTTCACTGCCACACAGACATTCGTGTTCTGCAAAAGCTTTGGTTGGTAATGGGGCAACACTCTGTATCTCTCTCTCGCAGAGCCCGGCTGCCAAATTCCAAACGTCCAGCGATTGCTCCCACACGAAAGCTGCCAACACTGAAAGCTGTAGCTGGTTTTCACTGCCCCTTGGAACTGCATTCGCTGCCACACAGACATTCGCGTTCTGCAAAAGCTTTGGTTGGTAATGGGGCAACACTCTGTATCTCTCTCTCGCACAGCCCGGCAGCCAAATTCGAAACGTCCAGCGATTGCTCCCAAACGAAAGCTGCCAGCACGGAAAGCTGTAGCTGGTTTTCACTGCCCCTTGGAACTGCATTCGCTGCCACACAGACATTCGCGTTCTGCAGAAGCTTTGGTTGGTAATGGGGCAACACTGTGTATCTCTCTCTCGCAGAGCCCGGCAGCCAAATTCGAAACGTCCAGGGATTGCTCCCAAACGAAAGCTGCCAGCATGGAAAGATATAGCTGGTTTTCACTGCCCCTTGGAACTGCATGCGCTGCCACACAGACATTCGCGTTCTACAAAAGCTTTGCTTGGTAATGGGGAAACACTCTGTATCTCTCTCTCGCAGAGCCCGGCTGCCAAATTCCAAACGTCCAGCGATTGCTCCGACACGAAATCTGCCAGCACTGAAAGCAGCAGCTGGTTTTCACTGCCCCTTGGAACTGCGTTCGCTGCCACACAGACATTCGCGTTCTGCAAAAGCTTTGGTTGGTAATGGGGCAACACTGTGTATCTCTCTCTCACAGAGCCCGGCAGCCAAATTGCAAACGTCCAGCGATTGCGTACACACGAAAGCTGCCAACACTGAAAGCTGTAGCTGGTTTTCACTGCCCCTTGGAACTCCATTCGCTGCCACACAGACATTCGCGTTCTGCAAAAGCTTTGGTTGGTAATGGGGCAACACTCTGTATCTCTCTCTCGCACAGCCCCGCAGCCAAATTCCAAACGTCCAGCGATTGCTCCCAAACGAAAGCTGCCAGCACGGAAAGCTGTAGCTGGTTTTCACTGCCCCTTGGAACTGCATTCTCTGCCACACAGACATTCGCGTTCTGCAGAAGCTTTGGTTGGTAATGGGGCAACACTGTGTATCTCTCTCTTGCAGAGCCCGGCAGCCAAATTCGAAATGTCCAGCGATTGCTCCCACACGAAAGCTGCCAGCACGGAAAGACATAGCTGGTTTTCACTGCCCCTTGGAACTGCATTCGCTGCCACACAGACATTCGCGTTCTGCAAAAGCTTTGGTTGGTAATGGGGCAACACTGTGTATCTCTCTCTCGCAGAGCCCGGCTGCCAAATTCCAAACGTCCAGCGATTGCGTACACACGAAAGCTGCCAACACTGAAAGCTGTAGCTGGTTTTCACTGCCCCTTGGAACTACGTTCACTGCCACACAGACATTCGCGTTCTGCAAAAGCTTTGGTTGGTAATGGGGCAACACTCTGTATCTCTCTCTCGCAGAGCCCGGCTGCCAAATTCCAAACGTCCAGCGATTTCTCCCAAACGAAAGCTGCCAGCACAGAAAGCTGTAGCTGGTTTTCACTGCCCCTTGGAACTGCATTCGCTGCCACACAGACATTCGCGTTCTGCAGAAGCTTTGGTTGGTAATGGGGCAACACTCTTTATCTCTCTCTCGCACAGCCCGGCAGCCAAATTCGACACGTCCAGCGATTGCTCCCAAACGAAAGCTGCCAGCATGGAAAGATATAGCTGGTTTTCACTGCCCCTTGGAACTGCATTCGCTGCCACACAGACATTCGCCTTCTACAAAAGCTTTGCTTGGTAATGGGGCAACACTCTGTATCTCTCTCTCGCAGAGCCCGGCTGCCAAATTCCAAACGTCCAGCGATTGCTCCGACACGAAAGATGCCAGCACTGAAAGCAGTAGCTGGTTTTCACTGCCCCTTGGAACTACGTTCGCTGCCACACAGACATTCGCGTTCTGCAAAAGCTTTGGTTGGTAATGGGGCAACACTGTGTATGTCTCTCTCGCACAGCCCGGCAGCCAAATTCGAAATGTCTAGCTATTGTTCCCACACAAAAGCTGCCAGCTTGTAAAGGTGTAGCTGGTTTTCACTGCCCCTTGGAACTCCATTCGCTGCCACACAGACATTCGCGTTCTGCAAAAGCTTTGGTTGGTAATGGGGCAACACTCTGTATCTCTCTCTCGCACAGCCCGGCAGCCAAATTCGAAACGTCCAGCGATTGCTCCCAAACGAAAGCTGCCAGCACGGAAAGCTGTAGCTGGTTTTCACTGCCCCTTGGAACTGCATTCGCTGCCACACAGACATTCGCGTTCTGCAGAAGCTTTGGTTGGTAATGGGGCAACACTGTGTATCTCTCTCTCGCAGAGCCCGGCAGCCAAATTCGAAACGTCCAGCGATTGCTCCCAAACGAAAGCTGCCAGCATGGAAAGATATAGCTGGTTTTCACTGCCCCTTGGAACTGCATGCGCTGCCACACAGACATTCGCGTTCTACAAAAGCTTTGCTTGGTAATGGGGAAACACTCTGTATCTCTCTCTCGCAGAGCCCGGCTGCCAAATTCCAAACGTCCAGCGATTGCTCCGACACGAAATCTACCAGCACTGAAAGCAGCAGCTGGTTTTCACTGCCCCTTGGAACTGCGTTCGCTGCCACACAGACATTCGCGTTCTGCAAAAGCTTTGGTTGGTAATGGGGCAACACTGTGTATCTCTCTCTCACAGAGCCCGGCAGCCAAATTCCAAACGTCCAGCGATTGCGTACACACGAAAGCTGCCAACACTGAAAGCTGTAGCTGGTTTTCACTGCCCCTTGGAACTCCATTCGCTGCCACACAGACATTCGCGTTCTGCAAAAGCTTTGGTTGGTAATGGGGCAACACTCTGTATCTCTCTCTCGCACAGCCCCGCAGCCAAATTCGAAACGTCCAGCGATTGCTCCCAAACGAAAGCTGCCAGCACGGAAAGCTGTAGCTGGTTTTCACTGCCCCTTGGAACTGCATTCTCTGCCACACAGACATTCGCGTTCTGCAGAAGCTTTGGTTGGTAATGGGGCAACACTGTGTATCTCTCTCTTGCAGAGCCCGGCAGCCAAATTCGAAATGTCCAGCGATTGCTCCCACACGAAAGCTGCCAGCACGGAAAGACATAGCTGGTTTTCACTGCCCCTTGGAACTGCATTCGCTGCCACACAGACATTCGCGTTCTGCAAAAGCTTTGGTTGGTAATGGGGCAACACTGTGTATCTCTCTCTCGCAGAGCCCGGCTGCCAAATTCCAAACGTCCAGCGATTGCGTACACACGAAAGCTGCCAACACTGAAAGCTGTAGCTGGTTTTCACTGCCCCTTGGAACTACGTTCACTGCCACACAGACATTCGCGTTCTGCAAAAGCTTTGGTTGGTAATGGGGCAACACTCTGTATCTCTCTCTCGCAGAGCCCGGCTGCCAAATTCCAAACGTCCAGCGATTTCTCCCAAACGAAAGCTGCCAGCACAGAAAGCTGTAGCTGGTTTTCACTGCCCCTTGGAACTGCATTCGCTGCCACACAGACATTCGCGTTCTGCAGAAGCTTTGGTTGGTAATGGGGCAACACTCTTTATCTCTCTCTCGCACAGCCCGGCAGCCAAATTCGACACGTCCAGCGATTGCTCCCAAACGAAAGCTGCCAGCATGGAAAGATATAGCTGGTTTTCACTGCCCCTTGGAACTGCATTCGCTGCCACACAGACATTCGCCTTCTACAAAAGCTTTGCTTGGTAATGGGGCAACACTCTGTATCTCTCTCTCGCAGAGCCCGGCTGCCAAATTCCAAACGTCCAGCGATTGCTCCGACACGAAAGATGCCAGCACTGAAAGCAGTAGCTGGTTTTCACTGCCCCTTGGAACTACGTTCGCTGCCACACAGACATTCGCGTTCTGCAAAAGCTTTGGTTGGTAATGGGGCAACACTGTGTATGTCTCTCTCGCACAGCCCGGCAGCCAAATTCGAAATGTCTAGCTATTGTTCCCACACAAAAGCTGCCAGCTTATAAAGGTGTAGCTGGTTTTCACTGCCCCTTGGAACTGCATTCGCTGCCACACAGACATTCGCGTTCTGCAAAAGCTTTGGTTGGTAATGGGGCAACACTGTGTATCTCTCTCTCACAGAGCCCGGCAGCCAAATTGCAAACGTCCAGCGATTGCGTACACACGAAAGCTGCCAACACTGAAAGCTGTAGCTGGTTTTCACTGCCCCTTGGAACTCCATTCGCTGCCACACAGACATTCGCGTTCTGCAAAAGCTTTGGTTGGTAATGGGGCAACACTCTGTATCTCTCTCTCGCACAGCCCGGCAGCCAAATTCGAAAGGTCCAGCGATTGCTCCCAAACGAAAGCTGCCAGCACGGAAAGCTGTAGCTGGTTTTCACTGCCCCTTGGAACTGCATTCGCTGCCACACAGACATTCGCGTTCTGCAAAATCTTTGGTTGGTAATGGGGCAACACTCTGTATCTCTCTCTCGCACAGCCCGGCAGCCAAATTCGAAATGTCTAGCTATTGCTCCCACACAGAAGCTGCCAGCATGTAAAGGTGTAGCTGGTTTTCACTGCCCCTTGGAACTGCATTCGCTGCCACAGAGACATTCGCGTTCTGCAAAAGCTTTGGTTGGTAATGGGGCAACACTGTGTTTCTCTCTCTTGCAGAGCCCGGCAGCCAAATTCGAAACGTCCAGCGATTGCTCCCAAACGAAAGCTGCCAGCATGGAAAGATATAGCTGGTTTTCACTGCCCCTTGGAACTGCATGCGCTGCCACACAGACATTCGCCTTCTACAAAAGCTTTGCTTGGTAATGGGGAAACACTCTGTATCTCTCTCTCGCAGAGCCCGGCTGCCAAATTCCAAACGTCCAGCGATTGCTCCGACACGAAATCTGCCAGCACTGAAAGCAGCAGCTGCTTTTCACTGCCCCTTGGAACTGCGTTCGCTGCCACACAGACATTCGCGTTCTGCAAAAGCTTTGGTTGGTAATGGGGCAACACTCTGTATCTCTCTCTCGCACAGCCCGGCAGCCAAATTCGAAACGTCCAGCGATTGCTCCCAAACGAAAGCTGCCAGCACGGAAAGCTGTAGCTGGTTTTCACTGCCCCTTGGAACTGCATTCGCTGCCACACAGACATTCGCGTTCTGCAGAAGCTTTGGTTGGTAATGGGGCAACACTGTGTATCTCTCTCTTGCAGAGCCCAGCAGCCAAATTCGAAATGTCCAGCGATTGCTCCCACACGAAAGCTGCCAGCACGGAAAGACATAGCTGGTTTTCACTGCCCCTTGGAACTGCATTCGCTGCCACACAGACATTCGCGTTCTGCAAAAGCTTTGGTTGGTAATGGGGCAACACTGTCTATCTCTCTCTCGCAGAGCCCGGCTGCCAAATTCCAAACGTCCAGCGATTGCGTACACACGAAAGCTGCCAACACTGAAAGCTGTAGCTGGTTTTCACTGCCCCTTGGAACTACGTTCACTGCCACACAGACATTCGCGTTCTGCAAAAGCTTTGGTTGGTAATGGGGCAACACTCTGTATCTCTCTCTCGCAGAGCCCGGCTGCCAAATTCGAAACGTCCAGCGATTGCTCCCAAACGAAAGCTGCCAGCACAGAAAGCTGTAGCTGGTTTTCACTGCCCCTTGGAACTGCATTCGCTGCCACACAGACATTCGCGTTCTGCAGAAGCTTTGGTTGGTAATGGGGCAACACTCTTTATCTCTCTCTCGCACAGCCCGGCAGCCAAATTCGACACGTCCAGCGATTGCTCCCAAACGAAAGCTGCCAGCATGGAAAGATATAGCTGGTTTTCACTGCCCCTTGGAACTGCATTCGCTGCCACACAGACATTCGCGTTCTACAAAAGCTTTGCTTGGTAATGGGGAAACACTCTGTATCTCTCTCTCGCAGAGCCCGGCTGCCAAATTCCAAACGTCCAGCGATTGCTCCGACACGAAAGATGCCAGCACTGAAAGCAGTAGCTGGTTTTCACTGCCCCTTGGAACTACGTTCGCTGCCACACAGACATTCGCGTTCTGCAAAAGCTTTGGTTGGTAATGGGGCAACACTGTGTATGTCTCTCTCGCACAGCCCGGCAGCCAAATTCGAAATGTCTAGCTATTGCTCCCACACAAAAGCTGCCAGCTTGTAAAGGTGTAGCTGGTTTTCACTGCCCCTTGGAACTGCATTCGCTGCCACACAGACATTCGCGTTCTGCAAAAGCTTTGGTTGGTAATGGGGCAACACTGTGTATCTCTCTCTCACAGAGCCCGGCAGCCAAATTCGAAATGTCCATCGATTGCTCCCAAACGGAAGCTGCCAGCACGGAAAGCTGTAGCTGGTTTTCACTGCCCCTTGGAACTGCATTCGCTGCCACACAGACATTCGCGTTCTGCAAAAGCTTTGGTTGGTAATGGGGCAACACTGTGTATCTCTCTCAAACAGAGCCCGGCAGCCAAATTCCAAACGTCCAGCGATCGCGTATACACGAAAGCTGCCAACACTGAAAGCTGTAGCTGGTTTTCACTGCCCCTTGGAACTGCATTCGCTGCCACACAGACATTCGCGTTCTGCAAAAGCTTTGGTTGGTAATGGGTCAACACTGTGTATCTCTCTCTCGCACAGCCCGGCAGCCAAATTCGAAACGTCCAGCGATTGCTCCCAAACGAAAGCTGCCAGCACGGAAAGCTGTAGCTGGTTTTCACTGCCCCTTGGAACTGCATTCGCTGCCACACAGACATTCGCGTTCTGCAGAAGCTTTGGTTGGTAATGGGGCAACACTGTGTATCTCTCTCTCGCAGAGCCCGGCTGCCAAATTCCAAACGTCCAGTGATTGCGTACACACGAAAGCTGCCAACACTGAAAGCTGTAGCTGGTTTTCACTGCCCCTTGGAACTACGTTCACTGCCACACAGACATTCGCGTTCTGCAAAAGCTTTGGTTGGTAATGGGGCAACACTGTGTATCTCTCTCTCGCAGAGCCCGGCTGCCAAATTCGAAACGTCCAGCGATTTCTCCCAAACGAAAGCTGCCAGCACAGAAAGCTGTAGCTGGTTTTCACTGCCCCTTGGAACTGCATTCGCTGCCACACAGACATTCGCGTTCTGCAGAAGCTTTGGTTGGTAATGGGGCAACACTCTGTATCTCTCTCTCGCAGAGCCCGGCTGCCAAATTCCAAACGTCCAGCGATTGCTCCCACACGAAAGCTGTCAACACTGAAAGCTGTAGCTGGTTTTCACTGCCCCTTGGAACTACGTTCACTGCCACACAGACATTCGTGTTCTGCAAAAGCTTTGGTTGGTAATGGGGCAACACTCTGTATCTCTCTCTCGTAGAGCCCGGCTGCCAAATTCGAAACGTCCAGCGATTGCTCCCAAACGAAAGCTGCCAGCACAGAAAGCTGTAGCTGGTTTTCACTGCCCCTTGGAACTGCATTCGCTGCCACACAGACATTCGCGTTCTGCAGAAGCTTTGGTTGGTAATGGGGCAACACTCTTTATCTCTCTCTCGCACAGCCCGGCAGCCAAATTCGACACGTCCAGCGATTGCTCCCAAACGAAAGCTGCCAGCATGGAAAGATATAGCTGGTTTTCACTGCCCCTTGGAACTGCATTCGCTGCCACACAGACATTCGCCTTCTACAAAAGCTTTGCTTGGTAATGGGGAAACACTCTGTATCTCTCTCTCGCAGAGCCCGGCTGCCAAATTTCAAACGTCCAGCGATTGCTCCGACACGAAAGATGCCAGCACTGAAAGCAGTAGCTGGTTTTCACTGCCCCTTGGAACTACGTTCGCTGCCACACAGACATTCGCGTTCTGCAAAAGCTTTGGTTGGTAATGGGGCAACACTGTGTATGTCTCTCTCGCACAGCCCGGCAGCCAAATTCGAAATGTCTAGCTATTGCTCCCACACAAAAGCTGCCAGCATGTAAAGGTGTAGCTGGTTTTCACTGCCCCTTGGAACTGCATTCGCTGCCACACAGACATTCGCGTTCTGCAAAAGCTTTGGTTGGTAATGGGGCAACACTGTGTATCTCTCTCTCACAAAGCCCGGCAGCCAAATTCCAAACGTCCAGCGATTGCGTACACACGAAAGCTGCCAACACTGAAAGCTGTAGCTGGTTTTCACTGCCCCTTGGAACTCCATTCGCTGCCACACAGACATTCGCGTTCTGCAAAAGCTTTGGTTGGTAATGGGGCAACACTCTGTATCTCTCTCTCGCACAGCCCGGCAGCCAAATTCGAAACGTCCAGCGATTGCTCCCAAACGAAAGCTGCCAGCACGGAAAGCTGTAGCTGGTTTTCACTGCCCCTTGGAACTGCATTCGCTGCCACACAGACATTCGCGTTCTGCAGAAGCTTTGGTTGGTAATGGGGCAACACTGTGTATCTCTCTCTCGCAGAGCCCGGCAGCCAAATTCGAAACGTCCAGGGATTGCTCCCAAACGAAAGCTGCCAGCATGGAAAGATATAGCTGGTTTTCACTGCCCCTTGGAACTGCATGCGCTGCCACACAGACATTCGCGTTCTACAAAAGCTTTGCTTGGTAATGGGGAAACACTCTGTATCTCTCTCTCGCAGAGCCCGGCTGCCAAATTCCAAACGTCCAGCGATTGCTCCCAAACGAAAGCTGCCAGCACAGAAAGCTGTAGCTGGTTTTCACTGCCCCTTGGAACTGCATTCGCTGCCACACAGACATTCTCGTTCTGCAGAAGCTTTGGTTGGTAATGGGGCAACACTGTGTATCTCTCTCTTGCAGAGCCCGGCAGCCAAATTCGAAATGTCCAGCGATTGCTCCCACACGAAAGCTGCCAGCACGGAAAGATATAGCTGGTTTTCACTGCCCCTTGGAACTGCATTCGCTGCCACACAGACATTCGCGTTCTGCAAAAGCTTTGGTTGGTAATGGGCAACACTCTGTATCTCTCTCTCGCAGAGCCCGGCTGCCAAATTCCAAACGTCCAGCGATTGCGTACACACGAAAGCTGCCAACACTGAAAACTGTAGCTGGTTTTCACTGCCCCTTGGAACTACGTTCGCTGCCACACAGACATTCGCGTTCTGCAAAAGGTTTGGTTGGTAATGGGGCAACACTGTGTATGTCTCTCTCGCACAGCCCGGCAGCCAAATTCGAAATGTCTAGCTATTGCTCCCACACAAAAGCTGCCAGCATGTAAAGGTGTAGCTGGTTTTCACTGCCCCTTGGAACTGCATTCGCTGCCACACAGACATTCGCGTTCTGCAAAAGCTTTGCTTGGTAATGGGGCAACACTGTGTTTCTCTCTCTTGCAGAGCCCGGCAGCCAAATTCGAAACGTCCAGCGATTGCTCCCAAACGAAAGCTGCCAGCATGGAAAGATATAGCTGGTTTTCACTGCCCCTTGGAACTGCATTCGCTGCCACACAGACATTCGCCTTCTACAAATGCTTTGCTTGGTAATGGGGAAACACTCTGTATCTCTCTCTCGCAGAGCCCGGCTGCCAAATTCCAAACGTCCAGCGATTGCTCCCACACGAAAGCTGCCAACACTGAAAGCTGTAGCTGGTTTTCACTGCCCCTTGGAACTACGTTCACTGCCACACAGACATTCGCGTTCTGCAAAAGCTTTGGTTGGTAATGGGGCAACACTCTGTATCTCTCTCTCGCAGAGCCCGGCTGCCAAATTCGAAACGTCCAGTGATTGCTCCCAAACGAAAGCTGCCAGCACAGAAAGCTGTAGCTGGTTTTCACTGCCCCTTGGAACTGCATTCGCTGCCACACAGACATTCGCGTTCTGCAGAAGCTTTGGTTGGTAATGGGGCAACACTCTTTATCTCTCTCTCGCACAGCCCGGCAGCCAAATTCGACACGTCCAGCGATTGCTCCCAAACGAAAGCTGCCAGCATGGAAAGATATAGCTGGTTTTCACTGCCCCTTGGAACTGCATTCGCTGCCACACAGACATTCGCCTTCTACAAAAGCTTTGCTTGGTAATGGGGAAACACTCTGTATCTCTCTCTCGCAGAGCCCGGCTGCCAAATTTCAAACGTCCAGCGATTGCTCCGACACGAAAGATGCCAGCACTGAAAGCAGTAGCTGGTTTTCACTGCCCCTTGGAACTACGTTCGCTGCCACACAGACATTCGCGTTCTGCAAAAGCTTTGGTTGGTAATGGGGCAACACTGTGTATGTCTCTCTCGCACAGCCCGGCAGCCAAATTCGAAATGTCTAGCTATTGCTCCCACACAAAAGCTGCCAGCATGTAAAGCTGTAGCTGGTTTTCACTGCCCCTTGGAACTGCATTCGCTGCCACACAGACATTCGCGTTCTGCAAAAGCTTTGGTTGGTAATGGGGCAACACTGTGTATCTCTCTCTCACAAAGCCCGGCAGCCAAATTCCAAACGTCCAGCGATTGCGTACACACGAAAGCTGCCAACACTGAAAGCTGTAGCTGGTTTTCACTGCCCCTTGGAACTCCATTCGCTGCCACACAGACATTCGCGTTCTGCAAAAGCTTTGGTTGGTAATGGGGCAACACTCTGTATCTCTCTCTCGCACAGCCCGGCAGCCAAATTCGAAACGTCCAGCGATTGCTCCCAAACGAAAGCTGCCAGCACGGAAAGCTGTAGCTGGTTTTCACTGCCCCTTGGAACTGCATTCGCTGCCACACAGACATTCGCGTTCTGCAGAAGCTTTGGTTGGTAATGGGGCAACACTGTGTATCTCTCTCTCGCAGAGCCCGGCAGCCAAATTCGAAACGTCCAGCGATTGCTCCCAAACGAAAGCTGCCAGCATGGAAAGATATAGCTGGTTTTCACTGCCCCTTGGAACTGCATTCGCTGCCACACAGACATTCGCGTTCTACAAAAGCTTTGCTTGGTAATGGGGAAACACTCTGTATCTCTCTCTCGCAGAGCCCGGCTGCCAAATTCCAAACGTCCAGCGATTGCTCCGACACGAAATCTGCCAGCACTGAAAGCAGCAGCTGGTTTTCACACCCCTTGGAACTGCGTTCGCTGCCACACAGACATTCGCGTTCTGCAAAAGCTTTGGTTGGTAATGGGGCAACACTGTGTATCTCTCTCTCACAGAGCCCGGCAGCCAAATTCCAAACGTCCAGCGATTGCGTACACACGAAAGCTGCCAACACTGAAAGCTGTAGCTGGTTTTCACTGCCCCTTGGAACTCCATTCGCTGCCACACAGACATTCGCGTTCTGCAAAAGCTTTGGTTGGTAATGGGGCAACACTCTGTATCTCTCTCTCGCACAGCCCCGCAGCCAAATTCGAAACGTCCAGCGATTGCTCCCAAACGAAAGCTGCCAGCACGGAAAGCTGTAGCTGGTTTTCACTGCCCCTTGGAACTGCATTCGCTGCCACACAGACATTCGCGTTCTGCAGAAGCTTTGGTTGGTAATGGGGCAACACTGTGTATCTCTCTCTTGCAGAGCCCGGCAGCCAAATTCGAAATGTCCAGCGATTGCTCCCACACGAAAGCTGCCAGCACGGAAAGACATAGCTGGTTTTCACTGCCCCTTGGAACTGCATTCGCTGCCACACAGACATTCGCGTTCTGCAAAAGCTTTGGTTGGTAATGGGGCAACACTGTGTATCTCTCTCTCGCAGAGCCCGGCTGCCAAATTCCAAACGTCCAGCGATTGCGTACACACGAAAGCTGCCAACACTGAAAGCTGTAGCTGGTTTTCACTGCCCCTTGGAACTACGTTCACTGCCACACAGACATTCGCGTTCTGCAAAAGCTTTGGTTGGTAATGGGGGAACACTCTGTATCTCTCTCTCGCAGAGCCCGGCTGCCAAATTCGAAACGTCCAGCGATTTCTCCCAAACGAAAGCTGCCAGCACAGAAAGCTGTAGCTGGTTTTCACTGCCCCTTGGAACTGCATTCGCTGCCACACAGACATTCGCGTTCTGCAGAAGCTTTGGTTGGTAATGGGGCAACACTCTGTATCTCTCTCTCGCACAGCCCCGCAGCCAAATTCGAAACGTCCAGCGATTGCTCCCAAACGAAAGCTGCCAGCACGGAAAGCTGTAGCTGGTTTTCACTGCCCCTTGGAACTGCATTCGCTGCCACACAGACATTCGCGTTCTGCAGAAGCTTTGGTTGGTAATGGGGCAACACTGTGTATCTCTGTCTTGCAGAGCCCGGCAGCCAAATTCGAAATGTCCAGCGATTGCTCCCACACGAAAGCTGCCAGCACGGAAAGACATAGCTGGTTTTCACTGCCCCTTGGAACTGCATTCGCTGCCACACAGACATTCGCGTTCTGCAAAAGCTTTGGTTGGTAATGGGGCAACACTGTGTATCTCTCTCTCGCAGAGCCCGGCTGCCAAATTCCAAACGTCCAGCGATTGCGTACACACGAAAGCTGCCAACACTGAAAGCAGTAGCTGGTTTTCACTGCCCCTTGGAACTACGTTCGCTGCCACACAGACATTCGCGTTCTGCAAAAGCTTTGGTTGGTAATGGGGCAACACTGTGTATCTCTCTCTCACAGAGCCCGGCAGCCAAATTGCAAACGTCCAGCGATTGCGTACACACGAAAGCTGCCAACACTGAAAGCTGTAGCTGGTTTTCACTGCCCCTTGGAACTCCATTCGCTGCCACACAGACATTCGCGTTCTGCAAAAGCTTTGGTTGGTAATGGGGCAACACTCTGTATCTCTCTCTCGCACAGCCCGGCAGCCAAATTCGAAACGTCCAGCGATTGCTCCCAAACGAAAGCTGCCAGCACGGAAAGCTGTAGCTGGTTTTCACTGCCCCTTGGAACTGCATTCGCTGCCACACAGACATTCGCGTTCTGCAAAAGCTTTGGTTGGTAATGGGGCAACACTCTGTATCTCTCTCTCGCACAGCCCGGCTGCCAAATTCCAAACGTCCAGCGATTGCGTACACACGAAAGCTGCCAACACTGAAAGCTGTAGCTGGTTTTCACTGCCCCTTGGAACTACGTTCACTGCCACACAGACATTCGCGTTCTGCAAAAGCTTTGGTTGGTAATGGGGCAACACTCTGTATCTGTCTCTCGCAGAGCCCGGCTGCCAAATTCCAAACGTCCAGCGATTGCTCCCAAACGAAAGCTGCCAGCACGGAAAGCTGTAGCTGGTTTTCACTGCCCCTTGGAACTGCATTCGCTGCCACACAGACATTCGCGTTCTGCAGAAGCTTTGGTTGGTAATGGGGCAACACTGTGTATCTCTCTCTCGCAGAGCCCGGCAGCCAAATTCGAAACGTCCAGGGATTGCTCCCAAACGAAAGCTGCCAGCATGGAAAGATATAGCTGGTTTTCACTGCCCCTTGGAACTGCATGCGCTGCCACACAGACATTCGCGTTCTACAAAAGCTTTGCTTGGTAATGGGGAAACACTCTGTATCTCTCTCTCGCAGAGCCCGGCTGCCAAATTCCAAACGTCCAGCGATTGCTCCCAAACGAAAGCTGCCAGCACAGAAAGCTGTAGCTGGTTTTCACTGCCCCTTGGAACTGCATTCGCTGCCACACAGACATTCTCGTTCTGCAGAAGCTTTGGTTGGTAATGGGGCAACACTGTGTATCTCTCTCTTGCAGAGCCCGGCAGCCAAATTCGAAATGTCCAGCGATTGCTCCCACACGAAAGCTGCCAGCACGGAAAGATATAGCTGGTTTTCACTGCCCCTTGGAACTGCATTCGCTGCCACACAGACATTCGCGTTCTGCAAAAGCTTTGGTTGGTAATGGGCAACACTCTGTATCTCTCTCTCGCAGAGCCCGGCTGCCAAATTCCAAACGTCCAGCGATTGCGTACACACGAAAGCTGCCAACACTGAAAACTGTAGCTGGTTTTCACTGCCCCTTGGAACTACGTTCGCTGCCACACAGACATTCGCGTTCTGCAAAAGGTTTGGTTGGTAATGGGGCAACACTGTGTATGTCTCTCTCGCACAGCCCGGCAGCCAAATTCGAAATGTCTAGCTATTGCTCCCACACAAAAGCTGCCAGCATGTAAAGGTGTAGCTGGTTTTCACTGCCCCTTGGAACTGCATTCGCTGCCACACAGACATTCGCGTTCTGCAAAAGCTTTGCTTGGTAATGGGGCAACACTGTGTTTCTCTCTCTTGCAGAGCCCGGCAGCCAAATTCGAAACGTCCAGCGATTGCTCCCAAACGAAAGCTGCCAGCATGGAAAGATATAGCTGGTTTTCACTGCCCCTTGGAACTGCATTCGCTGCCACACAGACATTCGCCTTCTACAAATGCTTTGCTTGGTAATGGGGAAACACTCTGTATCTCTCTCTCGCAGAGCCCGGCTGCCAAATTCCAAACGTCCAGCGATTGCTCCCACACGAAAGCTGCCAACACTGAAAGCTGTAGCTGGTTTTCACTGCCCCTTGGAACTACGTTCACTGCCACACAGACATTCGCGTTCTGCAAAAGCTTTGGTTGGTAATGGGGCAACACTCTGTATCTCTCTCTCGCAGAGCCCGGCTGCCAAATTCGAAACGTCCAGTGATTGCTCCCAAACGAAAGCTGCCAGCACAGAAAGCTGTAGCTGGTTTTCACTGCCCCTTGGAACTGCATTCGCTGCCACACAGACATTCGCGTTCTGCAGAAGCTTTGGTTGGTAATGGGGCAACACTCTTTATCTCTCTCTCGCACAGCCCGGCAGCCAAATTCGACACGTCCAGCGATTGCTCCCAAACGAAAGCTGCCAGCATGGAAAGATATAGCTGGTTTTCACTGCCCCTTGGAACTGCATTCGCTGCCACACAGACATTCGCCTTCTACAAAAGCTTTGCTTGGTAATGGGGAAACACTCTGTATCTCTCTCTCGCAGAGCCCGGCTGCCAAATTTCAAACGTCCAGCGATTGCTCCGACACGAAAGATGCCAGCACTGAAAGCAGTAGCTGGTTTTCACTGCCCCTTGGAACTACGTTCGCTGCCACACAGACATTCGCGTTCTGCAAAAGCTTTGGTTGGTAATGGGGCAACACTGTGTATGTCTCTCTCGCACAGCCCGGCAGCCAAATTCGAAATGTCTAGCTATTGCTCCCACACAAAAGCTGCCAGCATGTAAAGCTGTAGCTGGTTTTCACTGCCCCTTGGAACTGCATTCGCTGCCACACAGACATTCGCGTTCTGCAAAAGCTTTGGTTGGTAATGGGGCAACACTGTGTATCTCTCTCTCACAAAGCCCGGCAGCCAAATTCCAAACGTCCAGCGATTGCGTACACACGAAAGCTGCCAACACTGAAAGCTGTAGCTGGTTTTCACTGCCCCTTGGAACTGCATTCGCTGCCACACAGACATTCGCGTTCTGCAGAAGCTTTGGTTGGTAATGGGGCAACACTGTGTATCTCTCTCTCGCAGAGCCCGGCAGCCAAATTCGAAACGTCCAGCGATTGCTCCCAAACGAAAGCTGCCAGCATGGAAAGATATAGCTGGTTTTCACTGCCCCTTGGAACTGCATTCGCTGCCACACAGACATTCGCGTTCTACAAAAGCTTTGCTTGGTAATGGGGAAACACTCTGTATCTCTCTCTCGCAGAGCCCGGCTGCCAAATTCCAAACGTCCAGCGATTGCTCCGACACGAAATCTGCCAGCACTGAAAGCAGCAGCTGGTTTTCACACCCCTTGGAACTGCGTTCGCTGCCACACAGACATTCGCGTTCTGCAAAAGCTTTGGTTGGTAATGGGGCAACACTGTGTATCTCTCTCTCACAGAGCCCGGCAGCCAAATTCCAAACGTCCAGCGATTGCGTACACACGAAAGCTGCCAACACTGAAAGCTGTAGCTGGTTTTCACTGCCCCTTGGAACTCCATTCGCTGCCACACAGACATTCGCGTTCTGCAAAAGCTTTGGTTGGTAATGGGGCAACACTCTGTATCTCTCTCTCGCACAGCCCCGCAGCCAAATTCGAAACGTCCAGCGATTGCTCCCAAACGAAAGCTGCCAGCACGGAAAGCTGTAGCTGGTTTTCACTGCCCCTTGGAACTGCATTCGCTGCCACACAGACATTCGCGTTCTGCAGAAGCTTTGGTTGGTAATGGGGCAACACTGTGTATCTCTCTCTTGCAGAGCCCGGCAGCCAAATTCGAAATGTCCAGCGATTGCTCCCACACGAAAGCTGCCAGCACGGAAAGACATAGCTGGTTTTCACTGCCCCTTGGAACTGCATTCGCTGCCACACAGACATTCGCGTTCTGCAAAAGCTTTGGTTGGTAATGGGGCAACACTGTGTATCTCTCTCTCGCAGAGCCCGGCTGCCAAATTCCAAACGTCCAGCGATTGCGTACACACGAAAGCTGCCAACACTGAAAGCTGTAGCTGGTTTTCACTGCCCCTTGGAACTACGTTCACTGCCACACAGACATTCGCGTTCTGCAAAAGCTTTGGTTGGTAATGGGGGAACACTCTGTATCTCTCTCTCGCAGAGCCCGGCTGCCAAATTCGAAACGTCCAGCGATTTCTCCCAAACGAAAGCTGCCAGCACAGAAAGCTGTAGCTGGTTTTCACTGCCCCTTGGAACTGCATTCGCTGCCACACAGACATTCGCGTTCTGCAGAAGCTTTGGTTGGTAATGGGGCAACACTCTGTATCTCTCTCTCGCACAGCCCCGCAGCCAAATTCGAAACGTCCAGCGATTGCTCCCAAACGAAAGCTGCCAGCACGGAAAGCTGTAGCTGGTTTTCACTGCCCCTTGGAACTGCATTCGCTGCCACACAGACATTCGCGTTCTGCAGAAGCTTTGGTTGGTAATGGGGCAACACTGTGTATCTCTGTCTTGCAGAGCCCGGCAGCCAAATTCGAAATGTCCAGCGATTGCTCCCACACGAAAGCTGCCAGCACGGAAAGACATAGCTGGTTTTCACTGCCCCTTGGAACTGCATTCGCTGCCACACAGACATTCGCGTTCTGCAAAAGCTTTGGTTGGTAATGGGGCAACACTGTGTATCTCTCTCTCGCAGAGCCCGGCTGCCAAATTCCAAACGTCCAGCGATTGCGTACACACGAAAGCTGCCAACACTGAAAGCAGTAGCTGGTTTTCACTGCCCCTTGGAACTACGTTCGCTGCCACACAGACATTCGCGTTCTGCAAAAGCTTTGGTTGGTAATGGGGCAACACTGTGTATCTCTCTCTCACAGAGCCCGGCAGCCAAATTGCAAACGTCCAGCGATTGCGTACACACGAAAGCTGCCAACACTGAAAGCTGTAGCTGGTTTTCACTGCCCCTTGGAACTCCATTCGCTGCCACACAGACATTCGCGTTCTGCAAAAGCTTTGGTTGGTAATGGGGCAACACTCTGTATCTCTCTCTCGCACAGCCCGGCAGCCAAATTCGAAACGTCCAGCGATTGCTCCCAAACGAAAGCTGCCAGCACGGAAAGCTGTAGCTGGTTTTCACTGCCCCTTGGAACTGCATTCGCTGCCACACAGACATTCGCGTTCTGCAAAAGCTTTGGTTGGTAATGGGGCAACACTCTGTATCTCTCTCTCGCACAGCCCGGCTGCCAAATTCCAAACGTCCAGCGATTGCGTACACACGAAAGCTGCCAACACTGAAAGCTGTAGCTGGTTTTCACTGCCCCTTGGAACTACGTTCACTGCCACACAGACATTCGCGTTCTGCAAAAGCTTTGGTTGGTAATGGGGCAACACTCTGTATCTGTCTCTCGCAGAGCCCGGCTGCCAAATTCCAAACGTCCAGCGATTGCTCCCAAACGAAAGCTGCCAGAACAGAAAGCTGTAGCTGGTTTTCACTGCCCCTTGGAACTGCATTCGCTGACACACAGACATTCGCGTTCTGCAGAAGCTTTGGTTGGTAATGGGGCAACACTGTGTATCTCTCTCTTGCAGAGCCCGGCAGCCAAATTCGAAATGTCTAGCGATTGCTCCCACACGAAAGCTGCCAGCACGGAAAGATATAGCTGGTTTTCACTGCCCCTTGGAACTGCATTCGCTGCCACACAGACATTCGCGTTCTGCAAAAGCTTTGGTTGGTAATGGGGCAACACTCTGTATCTCTCTCTCGCAGAGCCCGGCTGCCAAATTCGAAACGTCCAGCGATTTCTCCCAAACGAAAGCTGCCAGCACAGAAAGCTGTAGCTGGTTTTCACTGCCCCTTGGAACTGCATTCGCTGCCACACAGACATTCGCGTTCTGCAGAAGCTTTGGTTGGTAATGGGGCAACACTCTTTATCTCTCTCTCGCACAGCCCGGCAGCCAAATTCGACACGTCCAGCGATTGCTCCCAAACGAAAGCTGCCAGCATGGAAACATATAGCTGGTTTTCACTGCCCCTTGGAACTGCATTCGCTGCCACACAGACATTCGCCTTCTACAAAAGCTTTGCTTGGTAATGGGGCAACACTCTGTATCTCTCTCTCGCAGAGCCCGGCTGCCAAATTCCAAACGTCCAGCGATTGCTCCGACACGAAAGATGCCAGCACTGAAAGCAGTAGCTGGTTTTCACTGCCCCTTGGAACTACGTTCGCTGCCACACAGACATTCGCGTTCTGCAAAAGCTTTGGTTGGTAATGGGGCAACACTGTGTATGTCTCTCTCGCACAGCCCGGCAGCCAAATTCGAAATGTCTAGCTATTGCTCCCACACAAAAGCTGCCAGCTTGTAAAGGTGTAGCTGTTTTCACTGCCCCTTGGAACTGCATTCGCTGCCACACAGACATTCGCGTTCTGCAAAAGCTTTGGTTGGTAATGGGGCAACACTGTGTATCTCTCTCTCACAGAGCCCGGCAGCCAAATTGCAAACGTCCAGCGATTGCGTACACACGAAAGCTGCCAACACTGAAAGCTGTAGCTGGTTTTCACTGCCCCTTGGAACTCCATTCGCTGCCACACAGACATTCGCGTTCTGCAAAAGCTTTGGTTGGTAATGGGGCAACACTCTGTATCTCTCTCTCGCACAGCCCGGCAGCCAAATTCGAAACGTCCAGCGATTGCTCCCAAACGAAAGCTGCCAGCACGGAAAGCTGTAGCTGGTTTTCACTGCCCCTTGGAACTGCATTCGCTGCCACACAGACATTCGCGTTCTGCAAAAGCTTTGGTTGGTAATGGGGCAACACTCTGTATCTCTCTCTCGCACAGCCCGGCTGCCAAATTCCAAACGTCCAGCGATTGCGTATACACGAAAGCTGCCAACACTGAAAGCTGTAGCTGGTTTTCACTGCCCCTTGGAACTACGTTCACTGCCACACAGACATTCGCGTTCTGCAAAAGCTTTGGTTGGTAATGGGGCAACACTCTGTATCTGTCTCTCGCAGAGCCCGGCTGCCAAATTCCAAACGTCCAGCGATTGCTCCCAAACGAAAGCTGCCAGCACAGAAAGCTGTAGCTGGTTTTCACTGCCCCTTGGAACTGCATTCGCTGCCACACAGACATTCGCGTTCTGCAGAAGCTTTGGTTGGTAATGGGGCAACACTGTGTATCTCTCTCTTGCAGAGCCCGGCAGCCAAATTCGAAATGTCCAGCGATTGCTCCCACACGAAAGCTGCCAGCACGGAAAGATATAGCTGGTTTTCACTGCCCCTTGGAACTGCATTCGCTGCCACACAGACATTCGCGTTCTGCAAAAGCTTTGGTTGGTAATGGGCAACACTCTGTATCTCTCTCTCGCAGAGCCCGGCTGCCAAATTCCAAACGTCCAGCGATTGCTTACACACGAAAGCTGCCAACACTGAAAACTGTAGCTGGTTTTCACTGCCCCTTGGAACTACGTTCGCTGCCACACAGACAATCGCGTTCTGCAAAAGGTTTGGTTGGTAATGGGGCAACACTGTGTATGTCTCTCTCGCACAGCCCGGCAGCCAAATTCGAAATGTCTAGCTATTGCTCCCACACAAAAGCTGCCAGCATGTAAAGGTGTAGCTGGTTTTCACTGCCCCTTGGAACTGCATTCGCTGCCACACAGACATTCGCGTTCTGCAAAAGCTTTGGTTGGTAATGGGGCAACACTGTGTTTCTCTCTCTTGCAGAGCCCGGCAGCCAAATTCGAAACGTCCAGCGATTGCTCCCAAACGAAAGCTGCCAGCACGGAAAGATATAGCTGGTTTTCACTGCCCCTTGGAACTGCATTCGCTGCCACACAGACATTCGCCTTCTACAAATGCTTTGCTTGGTAATGGGGAAACACTCTGTATCTCTCTCTCGCACAGCCCGGCTGCCAAATTCCAAACGTCCAGCGATTGCTCCCACACGAAAGCTGCCAACACTGAAAGCTGTAGCTGGTTTTCACTGCCCCTTGGAACTACGTTCACTGCCACACAGACATTCGCGTTCTGCAAAAGCTTTGGTTGGTAATGGGGCAACACTCTGTATCTCTCTCTCACAGAGCCCGGCTGCCAAATTCGAAACGTCCAGCGATTGCTCCCAAACGAAAGCTGCCAGCACAGAAAGCTGTAGCTGGTTTTCACTGCCCCTTGGAACTGCATTCGCTGCCACACAGACATTCGCGTTCTGCAGAAGCTTTGGTTGGTAATGGGGCAACACTCTTTATCTCTCTCTCGCACAGCCCGGCTGCCAAATTCCAAACGTCCAGCGATTGCTCCCAAACGAAAGCTGCCAGCATGGAAAGATATAGCTGGTTTTCACTGCCCCTTGGAACTGCATTCGCTGCCACACAGACATTCGCCTTCTACAAAAGCTTTGCTTGGTAATGGGGAAACACTCTGTATCTCTCTCTCGCAGAGCCCGGCTGCCAAATTTCAAACGTCCAGCGATTGCTCCGACACGAAAGATGCCAGCACTGAAAGCAGTAGCTGGTTTTCACTGCCCCTTGGAACTACGTTCGCTGCCACACAGACATTCGCGTTCTGCAAAAGCTTTGGTTGGTAATGGGGCAACACTGTGTATGTCTCTCTCGCACAGCCCGGCAGCCAAATTCGAAATGTCTAGCTATTGCTCCCACACAAAAGCTGCCAGCATGTAAAGCTGTAGCTGGTTTTCACTGCCCCTTGGAACTGCATTCGCTGCCACACAGACATTCGCGTTCTGCAAAAGCTTTGGTTGGTAATGGGGCAACACTGTGTATCTCTCTCTCACAAAGCCCGGCAGCCAAATTCCAAACGTCCAGCGATTGCGTACACACGAAAGCTGCCAACACTGAAAGCTGTAGCTGGTTTTCACTGCCCCTTGGAACTCCATTCGCTGCCACACAGACATTCGCGTTCTGCAAAAGCTTTGGTTGGTAATGGGGCAACACTCTGTATCTCTCTCTCGCACAGCCCGGCAGCCAAATTCGAAACGTCCAGCGATTGCTCCCAAACGAAAGCTGCCAGCACGGAAAGCTGTAGCTGGTTTTCACTGCCCCTTGGAACTGCATTCGCTGCCACACAGACATTCGCGTTCTGCAGAAGCTTTGGTTGGTAATGGGCAACACTGTGTATCTCTCTCTCGCAGAGCCCGGCAGCCAAATTCGAAACGTCCAGCGATTGCTCCCAAACGAAAGCTGCCAGCATGGAAAGATATAGCTGGTTTTCACTGCCCCTTGGAACTGCATTCGCTGCCACACAGACATTCGCGTTCTACAAAAGCTTTGCTTGGTAATGGGGCAACACTCTGTATCTCTCTCTCGCAGAGCCCGGCTGCCAAATTCCAAACGTCCAGCGATTGCTCCGACACGAAATCTGCCAGCACTGAAAGCAGCAGCTGGTTTTCACTGCCCCTTGGAACTGCGTTCGCTGCCACACAGACATTCGCGTTCTGCAAAAGCTTTGGTTGGTAATGGGGCAACACTGTGTATCTCTCTCTCACAGAGCCCGGCAGCCAAATTCCAAACGTCCAGCGATTGCGTACACACGAAAGCTGCCAACACTGAAAGCTGTAGCTGGTTTTCACTGCCCCTTGGAACTCCATTCGCTGCCACACAGACATTCGCGTTCTGCAAAAGCTTTGGTTGGTAATGGGGCAACACTCTGTATCTCTCTCTCGCACAGCCCCGCAGCCAAATTCGAAACGTCCAGCGATTGCTCCCAAACGAAAGCTGCCAGCACGGAAAGCTGTAGCTGGTTTTCACTGCCCCTTGGAACTGCATTCGCTGCCACACAGACATTCGCGTTCTGCAGAAGCTTTGGTTGGTAATGGGGCAACACTGTGTATCTCTCTCTTGCAGAGCCCGGCAGCCAAATTCGAAATGTCCAGCGATTGCTCCCACACGAAAGCTGCCAGCACGGAAAGACATAGCTGGTTTTCACTGCCCCTTGGAACTGCATTCGCTTCCACACAGACATTCGCGTTCTGCAAAAGCTTTGGTTGGTAATGGGGCAACACTGTGTATCTCTCTCTCGCAGAGCCCGGCTGCCAAATTCCAAACGTCCAGCGATTGCGTACACACGAAAGCTGCCAACACTGAAAGCTGTAGCTGGTTTTCACTGCCCCTTGGAACTACGTTCACTGCCACACAGACATTCGCGTTCTGCAAAAGCTTTGGTTGGTAATGGGGCAACACTCTGTATCTCTCTCTCGCACAGCCCGGCAGCCAAATTCGACACGTCCAGCGATTGCTCCCAAACGAAAGCTGCCAGCATGGAAAGATATAGCTGGTTTTCACTGCCCCTTGGAACTGCATTCGCTGCCACACAGACATTCGCCTTCTACAAAAGCTTTGCTTGGTAATGGGGCAACACTCTGTATCTCTCTCTCGCAGAGCCCGGCTGCCAAATTCCAAACGTCCAGCGATTGCTCCGACACGAAAGATGCCAGCACTGAAAGCAGTAGTTGGTTTTCACTGCCCCTTGGAACTACGTTCGCTGCCACACAGACATTCGCGTTCTGCAAAAGCTTTGGTTGGTAATGGGGCAACACTGTGTATGTCTCTCTCGCACAGCCCGGCAGCCAAATTCGAAATGTCTAGCTATTGCTCCCACACAAAAGCTGCCAGCTTGTAAAGGTGTAGCTGGTTTTCACTGCCCCTTGGAACTGCATTCGCTGCCACACAGACATTCGCGTTCTGCAAAAGCTTTGGTTGGTAATGGGGCAACACTGTGTATCTCTCTCTCACAGAGCCCGGCAGCCAAATTGCAAACGTCCAGCGATTGCGTACACACGAAAGCTGCCAACACTGAAAGCTGTAGCTGGTTTTCACTGCCCCTTGGAACTCCATTCGCTGCCACACAGACATTCGCGTTCTGAAAAAACTTTGGTTGGTAATGGGGCAACACTCTGTATCTCTCTCTCGCACAGCCCGGCAGCCAAATTCGAAACGTCCAGCGATTGCTCCCAAACGAATGCTGCCAGCACGGAAAGCTGTAGCTGGTTTTCACTGCCCCTTGGAACTGCATTCGCTGCCACACAGACATTCGCGTTCTGCAAAAGCTTTGGTTGGTAATGGGGCAACACTCTGTATCTCTCTCTCGCACAGCCCGGCTGCCAAATTCCAAACGTCCAGCGATTGCGTACACACGAAAGCTGCCAACACTGAAAGCTGTAGCTGGTTTTCACTGCCCCTTGGAACTACGTTCACTGCCACACAGACATTCGCGTTCTGCAAAAGCTTTGGTTGGTAATGGGGCAACACTCTGTATCTCTCTCTCGCACAGCCCGGCTGCCAAATTCGAAACGTCCAGCGATTGCTCCCAAACGAAAGCTGCCAGCACAGAAAGCTGTAGCTGGTTTTCACTGCCCCTTGGAACTGCATTCGCTGCCACACAGACATTCGCGTTCTGCAAAAGCTTTGGTTGGTAATGGGGCAACACTGTTTATCTCTCTCTCGCACAGCCCGGCAGCCAAATTCGAAACGTCCAGCGATTGCTCCCACACGAAAGCTGCCAGCATGGAAAGATATAGCTGGTTTTCACTGCCCCTTGGAACTGCATTCGCTGCCACACAGACATTCGCGTTCTGCAGAAGCTTTGGTTGGTAATGGGGCAACACTGTGTATCTCTCTCTCGCAGAGCCCGGCTGCCAAATTCCAAACGTCCAGCGATTGCTCCGACACGAAAGATGCCAGCACTGAAAGCAGTAGCTGGTTTTCACTGCCCCTTGGAACTACGTTCGCTGCCACACAGACATTCGCGTTCTGCAAAAGCTTTGGTTGGTAATGGGGCAACACTGTGTATGTCTCTCTCGCACAGCCCGGCAGCCAAATTCGAAATGTCTAGCTATTGCTCCCACACAAAAGCTGCCAGCACGGAAAGCTGTAGCTGGTTTTCACTGCCCCTTGGAACTCCATTCGCTGCCACACAGACATTCGCGTTCTGCAAAAGCTTTGGTTGGTAATGGGGCAACACTGTTTATCTCTCTCTCGCAGAGCCCGGCAGCCAAATTCGAAATGTCCATCGATTGCTCCCAAACGGAAGCTGCCAGCACGGAAAGCTGTAGCTGGTTTTCACTGCCCCTTGGAACTGCATTCGCTGCCACACAGACATTCGCGTTCTGCAAAAGCTTTGGTTGGTAATGGGGCAACACTCTGTATCTCTCTCTCGCAGAGCCCGGCTGCCAAATTCCAAACGTCCAGCGATTGCGTACACACGAAAGCTGCCAACACTGAAAGCTGTAGCTGGTTTTCACTGCCCCTTGGAACTACGTTCACTGCCACACAGACATTCGCGTTCTGCAGAAGCTTTGGTTGGTAATGGGGCAACACTCTGTATCTCTCTCTCGCAGAGCCCGGCTGCCAAATTCGAAACGTCCAGCGATTGCTCCCAAACGAAAGCTGCCAGCACAGAAAGCTGTAGCTGGTTTTCACTGCCCCTTGGAACTGCATTCGCTGCCACACAGACATTCGCGTTCTGCAGAAGCTTTGGTTGGTAATGGGGCAACACTGTGTATCTCTCTCTTGCAGAGCCCGGCAGCCAAATTCGAAATATCCAGCGATTGCTCCCACACGAAAGCTGCCAGCACGGAAAGATATAGCTGGTTTTCACTGCCCCTTGGAACTGCATTCGCTGCCACACAGACATTCGCGTTCTGCAAAAGCTTTGGTTGGTAATGGGCAACACTCTGTATCTCTCTCTCGCAGAGCCCGGCTGCCAAATTCCAAACGTCCAGCGATTGCGTACACACGAAAGCTGCCAACACTGAAAGCTGTAGCTGGTTTTCACTGCCCCTTGGAACTACGTTCGCTGCCACACAGACATTCGCGTTCTGCAAAAGGTTTGGTTGGTAATGGGGCAACACTGTGTATGTCTCTCTCGCACAGCCCGGCAGCCAAATTCGAAATGTCTAGCTATTGCTCCCACACAAAAGCTGCCAGCATGTAAAGGTGTAGCTGGTTTTCACTGCCCCTTGGAACTGCATTCGCTGCCACAAAGACATTCGCGTTCTGCAAAAGCTTTGGTTGGTAATGGGGCAACACTGTGTTTCTCTCTCTTGCAGAGCCCGGCAGCCAAATTCGAAACGTCCAGCGATTGCTCCCAAACGAAAGTTGCAAGCATGGAAAGATATAGCTGGTTTTCACTGCCCCTTGGAACTGCATGCGCTGCCACACAGACATTCGCGTTCTACAAAAGCTTTGCTTGGTAATGGGGAAACACTCTGTATCTCTCTCTCGCAGAGCCCGGCTGCCAAATTCCAAACGTCCAGCGATTGCTCCGACACGAAAGATGCCAGCACTGAAAGCAGCAGCTGGTTTTCACTGCCCCTTGGAACTGCGTTCGCTGCCACACAGACATTCGCGTTCTGCAAAAGCTTTGGTTGGTAATGGGGCAACACTCTGTATCTCTCTCTCACAGAGCCCGGCAGGCAAATTCCAAACGTCCAGCGATTGCGTACACACGAAAGCTGCCAACACTGAAAGCTGTAGCTGGTTTTCACTGCCCCTTGGAACTCCATTCGCTGCCACACAGACATTCGCGTTCTGCAAAAGCTTTGGTTGGTAATGGGGCAACACTCTGTATCTCTCTCTCGCACAGCCCCGCAGCCAAATTCGAAACGTCCAGCGATTGCTCCCAAACGAAAGCTGCCAGCACGGAAAGCTGTAGCTGGTTTTCACTGCCCCTTGGAACTGCATTCGCTGCCACACAGACATTCGCGTTCTGCAGAAGCTTTGGTTGGTAATGGGGCAACACTGTGTATCTCTCTCTTGCAGAGCCCGGCAGCCAAATTCGAAATGTCCAGCGATTGCTCCCACACGAAAGCTGCCAGCACGGAAAGACATAGCTGGTTTTCACTGCCCCTTGGAACTGCATTCGCTGCCACACAGACATTCGCGTTCTGCAAAAGCTTTGGTTGGTAATGGGGCAACACTGTGTATCTCTCTCTCGCAGAGCCCGGCTGCCAAATTCCAAACGTCCAGCGATTGCGTACACACGAAAGCTGCCAACACTGAAAGCTGTAGCTGGTTTTCACTGCCCCTTGGAACTACGTTCACTGCCACACAGACATTCGCGTTCTGCAAAAGCTTTGGTTGGTAATGGGGCAACACTCTGTATCTCTCTCTCGCAGAGCCCGGCTGCCAAATTCGAAACGTCCAGCGATTTCTCCCAAACGAAAGCTGCCAGCACAGAAAGCTGTAGCTGGTTTTCACTGCCCCTTGGAACTGCATTCGCTGCCACACAGACATTCGCGTTCTGCAGAAGCTTTGGTTGGTAATGGGGCAACACTCTTTATCTCTCTCTTGCACAGCCCGGCAGCCAAATTCGACACGTCCAGCGATTGCTCCCAAACGAAAGCTGCCAGCATGGAAAGATATAGCTGGTTTTCACTGCCCCTTGGAACTGCATTCGCTGCCACACAGACATTCGCCTTCTACAAAAGCTTTGCTTGGTAATGGGGCAACACTCTGTATCTCTCTCTCGCAGAGCCCGGCTGCCAAATTCCAAACGTCCAGCGATTGCTCCGACACGAAAGATGCCAGCACTGAAAGCAGTAGCTGGTTTTCACTGCCCCTTGGAACTACGTTCGCTGCCACACAGACATTCGCGTTCTGCAAAAGCTTTGGTTGGTAATGGGGCAACACTGTGTATGTCTCTCTCGCACAGCCCGGCAGCCAAATTCGAAATGTCTAGCTATTGCTCCCACACAAAAGCTGCCAGCTTGTAAAGGTGTAGCTGGTTTTCACTGCCCCTTGGAACTGCATTCGCTGCCACACAGACATTCGCGTTCTGCAAAAGCTTTGGTTGGTAATGGGGCAACACTGTGTCTCTCTCTCTCACAGAGCCCGGCAGCCAAATTGCAAACGTCCAGCGATTGCGTACACACGAAAGCTGCCAACACTGAAAGCTGTAGCTGGTTTTCACTGCCCCTTGGAACTCCATTCGCTGCCACACAGACATTCGCGTTCTGCAAAAGCTTTGGTTGGTAATGGGGCAACACTCTGTATCTCTCTCTCGCACAGCCCGGCAGCCAAATTCGCAACGTCCAGCGATTGCTCCCAAACGAAAGCTGCCAGCACGGAAAGCTGTAGCTGGTTTTCACTGCCCCTTGGAACTGCATTCGCTGCCACACAGACATTCGCGTTCTGCAAAAGCTTTGGTTGGTAATGGGGCAACACTCTGTATCTCTCTCTCGCACAGCCCGGCTGCCAAATTCCAAACGTCCAGCGATTGCGTACACACGAAAGCTGCCAACACTGAAAGCTGTAGCTGGTTTTCACTGCCCCTTGGAACTACGTTCACTGCCACACAGACATTCGCGTTCTGCAAAAGCTTTGGTTGGTAATGGGGCAACACTCTGTATCTCTCTCTCGCAGAGCCCGGCTGCCAAATTCCAAACGTCCAGCGATTGCTCCCAAACGAAAGCTGCCAGCACAGAAAGCTGTAGCTGGTTTTCACTGCCCCTTGGAACTCCATTCGCTGCCACACAGACATTCGCGTTCTGCAGAAGCTTTGGTTGGTAATGGGGCAACACTGTGTATCTCTCTCTTGCAGAGCCCGGCAGCCAAATTCGAAATGTCCAGCGATTGCTCCCACACGAAAGCTGCCAGCACGGAAAGATATAGCTGGTTTTCACTGCCCCTTGGAACTGCATTCGCTGCCACACAGACATTCGCGTTCTGCAAAAGCTTTGGTTGGTAATGGGCAACACTCTGTATCTCTCTCTCGCAGAGCCCGGCTGCCAAATTCCAAACGTCCAGCGATTGCGTACACACGAAAGCTGCCAACACTGAAAACTGTAGCTGGTTTTCACTGCCCCTTGGAACTACGTTCGCTGCCACACAGACATTCGCGTTCTGCAAAAGGTTTGGTTGGTAATGGGGCAACACTGTGTATGTCTCTCTCGCACAGCCCGGCAGCCAAATTCGAAATGTCTAGCTATTGCTCCCACACAAAAGCTGCCAGCATGTAAAGGTGTAGCTGGTTTTCACTGCCCCTTGGAACTGCATTCGCTGCCACACAGACATTCGCGTTCTGCAAAAGCTTTGGTTGGTAATGGGGCAACACTGTGTTTCTCTCTCTTGCAGAGCCCGGCAGCCAAATTCGAAACGTCCAGCGATTGCTCCCAAACGAAAGCTGCCAGCATGGAAAGATATAGCTGGTTTTCACTGCCCCTTGGAACTGCATTCGCTGCCACACAGACATTCGCCTTCTACAAATGCTTTGCTTGGTAATGGGGAAACACTCTGTATCTCTCTCTCGCAGAGCCCGGCTGCCAAATTCCAAACGTCCAGCGATTGCTCCGACACGAAATCTGCCAGCACTGAAAGCAGCAGCTGGTTTTCACTGCCCCTTGGAACTGCGTTCGCTGCCACACAGACATTCGCGTTCTGAAAAAACTTTGGTTGGTAATGGGGCAACACTCTGTATCTCTCTCTCGCAGAGCCCGGCTGCCAAATTCGAAACGTCCAGCGATTGCTCCCAAACGAAAGCTGCCAGCACAGAAAGCTGTAGCTGGTTTTCACTGCCCCTTGGAACTGCATTCGCTGCCACACAGACATTCGCGTTCTGCAGAAGCTTTGGTTGGTAATGGGGCAACACTGTGTATCTCTCTCTCGCAGAGCCCTGCTGCCAAATTCCAAACGTCCAGCGATTGCTCCCAAACGAAAGCTGCCAGCATGGAAAGATATAGCTGGTTTTCACTGCCCCTTGGAACTGCATTCGCTGCCACACAGACATTCGCGTTCTGCAGAAGCTTTGGTTGGTAATGGGGCAACACTGTGTATCTCTCTCTCGCACAGCCCGGCAGCCAAATTCGAAATGTCTAGCTATTGCTCCCACACAAAAGCTGCCAGCATGTAAAGGTGTAGCTGGTTTTCACTGCCCCTTGGAACTGCATTCGCTGCCACACAGACATTCGCGTTCTGCAAAAGCTTTGGTTGGTAATGGGGCAACACTGTTTATCTCTCTCTCGCAGAGCCCGGCAGGCAAATTCGAAATGTCCATCGATTGCTCCCAAACGGAAGCTGCCAGCACGGAAAGCTGTAGCTGGTTTTCACTGCCCCTTGGAACTGCATTCGCTGCCACACAGACATTCGCGTTCTGCAAAAGCTTTGGTTGGTAATGGGGCAACACTCTGTATCTCTCTCTCGCAGAGCCCGGCTGCCAAATTCCAAACGTCCAGCGATTGCGTACACACGAAAGCTGCCAACACTGAAAGCTGTAGCTGGTTTTCACTGCCCCTTGGAACTACGTTCACTGCCACACAGACATTCGCGTTCTGCAAAAGCTTTGGTTGGTAATGGGGCAACACTCTGTATCTCTCTCTCGCAGAGCCCGGCTGCCAAATTCGAAACGTCCAGCGATTGCTCCCAAACGAAAGCTGCCAGCACAGAAAGCTGTAGCTGGTTTTCACTGCCCCTTGGAACTGCATTCGCTGCCACACAGACATTCGCGTTCTGCAGAAGCTTTGGTTGGTAATGGGGCAACACTGTGTATCTCTCTCTTGCAGAGCCCGGCAGCGAAATTCGAAATGTCCAGCGATTGCTCCCACACGAAAGCTGCCAGCACGGAAAGATATAGCTGGTTTTCACTGCCCCTTGGAACTGCATTCGCTGCCACACAGACATTCGCGTTCTGCAAAAGCTTTGGTTGGTAATGGGCAACACTCTGTATCTCTCTCTCGCAGAGCCCGGCTGCCAAATTCCAAAAGTCCAGCGATTGCGTACACACGAAAGCTGCCAACACTGAAAGCTGTAGCTGGTTTTCACTGCCCCTTGGAACTACGTTCGCTGCCACACAGACATTCGCGTTCTGCAAAAGGTTTGGTTGGTAATGGGGCAACACTGTGTATGTCTCTCTCGCACAGCCCGGCAGCCAAATTCGAAATGTCTAGCTATTGCTCCCACACAAAAGCTGCCAGCATGTAAAGGTGTAGCTGGTTTTCACTGCCCCTTGGAACTGCATTCGCTGCCACACAGACATTCGCGTTCTGCAAAAGCTTTGGTTGGTAATGGGGCAACACTGTGTATCTCTCTCTCACAGAGCCCGGCAGCCACATTCCAAACGTCCAGCGATTGCGTACACACGAAAGCTGCCAACACTGAAAGCTGTAGCTGGTTTTCACTGCCCCTTGGAACTCCATTCGCTGCCACACAGACATTCGCGTTCTGCAAAAGCTTTGGTTGGTAATGGGGCAACACTCTGTATCTCTCTCTCGCACAGCCCGGCAGCCAAATTCGAAACGTCCAGCGATTGCTCCCAAACGAAAGCTGCCAGCACGGAAAGCTGTAGCTGGTTTTCACTGCCCCTTGGAACTGCATTCGCTGCCACACAGACATTCGCGTTCTGCAGAAGCTTTGGTTGGTAATGGGGCAACACTGTGTATCTCTCTCTCGCAGAGCCCGGCAGCCAAATTCGAAATGTCCAGCGATTGCGTACACACGAAAGCTGCCAACACTGAAAGCTGTAGCTGGTTTTCACTGCCACTTGGAACTACGTTCACTGCCACACAGACATTCGCGTTCTGCAAAAGCTTTGGTTGGTAATGGGGCAACACTCTGTATCTCTCTCTCGCAGAGCCCGGCTGCCAAATTCGAAACGTCCAGCGATTGCGTACACACGAAAGCTGCCAACACTGAAAGCTGTAGCTGGTTTTCACTGCCCCTTGGAACTACGTTCACTGCCACACAGACATTCGCGTTCTGCAAAAGCTTTGGTTGGTAATGGGGCAACACTCTGTATCTCTCTCTCGCACAGCCCGGCAGCCAAATTCGAAACGTCCAGCGATTGCTCCCAAACGAAAGCTGCCAGCACGGAAAGCTGTAGCTGGTTTTCACTGCCCCTTGGAACTGCATTCGCTGCCACACAGACATTCGCGTTCTGCAGAAGCTTTGGTTGGTAATGGGGCAACACTGTGTATCTCTCTCTTGCAGAGCCCGGCAGCCAAATTCGAAACGTCCAGCGATTTCTCCCAAACGAAAGCTGCCAGCACAGAAAGCTGTAGCTGGTTTTCACTGCCCCTTGGAACTGCATTCGCTGCCACACAGACATTCGCGTTCTGCAGAAGCTTTGGTTGGTAATGGGGCAACACTCTTTATCTCTCTCTCGCACAGCCCGGCAGCCAAATTCGACACGTCCAGCGATTGCTCCCAAACGAAAGCTGCCAGCATGGAAAGATATAGCTGGTTTTCACTGCCCCTTGGAACTGCATTCGCTGCCACACAGACATTCGCCTTCTACAAAAGCTTTGCTTGGTAATGGGGCAACACTCTGTATCTCTCTCTCGCAGAGCCCGGCTGCCAAATTCCAAACGTCCAGCGATTGCTCCGACACGAAAGATGCCAGCACTGAAAGCAGTAGCTGGTTTTCACTGCCCCTTGGAACTACGTTCGCTGCCACACAGACATTCGCGTTCTGCAAAAGCTTTGGTTGGTAATGGGGCAACACTGTGTATGTCTCTCTCGCACAGCCCGGCAGCCAAATTCGAAATGTCTAGCTATTGCTCCCACACAAAAGCTGCCAGCATGTAAAGGTGTAGCTGGTTTTCACTGCCCCTTGGAACTGCATTCGCTGCCACACAGACATTCGCGTTCTGCAAAAGCTTTGGTTGGTAATGGGGCAACACTGTGTATCTCTCTCTCACAGAGCCCGGCAGCCAAATTCCAAACGTCCAGCGATTGCGTACACACGAAAGCTGCCAACACTGAAAGCTGTAGCTGGTTTTCACTGCCCCTTGGAACTCCATTCGCTGCCACACAGACATTCGCGTTCTGCAAAAGCTTTGGTTGGTAATGGGGCAACACTCTGTATCTCTCTCTCGCACAGCCCGGCAGCCAAATTCGAAACGTCCAGCGATTGCTCCCAAACGAAAGCTGCCAGCACGGAAAGCTGTAGCTGGTTTTCACTGCCCCTTGGAACTGCATTCGCTGCCACACAGACATTCGCGTTCTGCAAAAGCTTTGCTTGGTAATGGGGAAACACTCTGTATCTCTCTCTCGCAGAGCCCGGCTGCCAAATTCCAAACGTCCAGCGATTGCTCCGACACGAAATCTGCCAGCACTGAAAGCAGCAGCTGGTTTTCACTGCCCCTTGGAACTGCGTTCGCTGCCACACAGACATTCGCGTTCTGCAAAAGCTTTGGTTGGTAATGGGGCAACAGTCTGTATCTCTCTCTCGCAGAGCCCGGCTGCCAAATTCGAAACGTCCAGCGATTGCTCCCAAACGAAAGCTGCCAGCACAGAAAGCTGTAGCTGGTTTTCACTGCCCCTTGGAACTGCATTCGCTGCCACACAGACATTCGCGTTCTGCAGAAGCTTTGGTTGGTAATGGGGCAACACTGTTTATCTCTCTCTCGCACAGCCCGGCAGCCAAATTCGAAAGGTCCAGCGATTGCTCCCAAACGAAAGCTGCCAGCACGGAAAGCTGTAGCTGGTTTTCACTGCCCCTTGGAACTGCATTCGCTGCCACACAGACATTCGCGTTCTGCAGAAGCTTTGGTTGGTAATGGGGCAACACTGTGTATCTCTCTCTCACAGAGCCCGGCAGCCACATTCCAAACGTCCAGCGATATCGTACACACGAAAGCTGCCAACACTGAAAGCTGTAGCTGGTTTTCACTGCCCCTTGGAACTCCATTCGCTGCCACACAGACATTCGCGTTCTGCAAAAGCTTTGGTTGGTAATGGGGCAACACTCTGTATCTCTCTCTCGCACAGCCCGGCAGCCAAATTCGAAACGTCCAGCGATTGCTCCCAAACGAAAGCTGCCAGCACGGAAAGCTGTAGCTGGTTTTCACTGCCCCTTGGAACTGCATTCGCTGCCACACAGACATTCGCGTTCTGCAGAAGCTTTGGTTGGTAATGGGGCAACACTGTGTATCTCTCTCTCGCAGAGCCCGGCAGCCAAATTCGAAACGTCCAGCGATTGCTCCCAAACGAAAGCTGCCAGCACAGAAAGCTGTAGCTGGTTTTCACTGCCCCTTGGAACTGCATTCGCTGCCACACAGACATTCGTGTTCTGCAGAAGCTTTGGTTGGTAATGGGGCAACACTGTGTATCTCTCTCTTGCAGAGCCCGGCAGCCAAATTCGAAATGTCCAGCGATTGCGTACACACGAAAGCTGCCAACACTGAAAGCTGTAGCTGGTTTTCACTGCCACTTGGAACTACGTTCACTGCCACACAGACATTCGCGTTCTGCAAAAGCTTTGGTTGGTAATGGGGCAACACTCTGTATCTCTCTCTCGCAGAGCCCGGCTGCCAAATCCGAAACGTCCAGCGATTGCGTACACACGAAAGCTGCCAACACTGAAAGCTGTAGCTGGTTTTCACTGCCCCTTGGAACTACGTTCACTGCCACACAGACATTCGCGTTCTGCAAAAGCTTTGGTTGGTAATGGGGCAAGACTCTGTATCTCTCTCTCGCACAGCCCGGCAGCCAAATTCGAAACGTCCAGCGATTGCTCCCACACGAAAGCTGCCAGCACGGAAAGCTGTAGCTGGTTTTCACTGCCCCTTGGAACTGCATTCGCTGCCACACAGACATTCGCGTTCTGCAGAAGCTTTGGTTGGTAATGGGGCAACACTGTGTATCTCTCTCTTGCAGAGCCCGGCAGCCAAATTCGAAACGTCCAGCGATTTCTCCCAAACGAAAGCTGCCAGCACAGAAAGCTGTAGCTGGTTTTCACTGCCCCTTGGAACTGCATTCGCTGCCACACAGACATTCGCGTTCTGCAGAAGCTTTGGTTGGTAATGGGGCAACACTCTTTATCTCTCTCTCGCACAGCCCGGCAGCCAAATTCGACACGTCCAGCGATTGCTCCCAAACGAAAGCTGCCAGCATGGAAAGATATAGCTGGTTTTCACTGCCCCTTGGAACTGCATTCGCTGCCACACAGACATTCGCGTTCTGCAAAAGCTTTGCTTGGTAATGGGGCAACACTCTGTATCTCTCTGTCGCAGAGCCCGGCTGCCAAATTCCAAACGTCCAGCGATTGCTCCGACACGAAAGATGCCAGCACTGAAAGCAGTAGCTGGTTTTCACTGCCCCTTGGAACTACGTTCGCTGCCACACAGACATTCGCGTTCTGCAAAAGCTTTGGTTGGTAATGGGGCAACACTGTGTATGTCTCTCTCGCACAGCCCGGCAGCCAAATTCGAAATGTCTAGCTATTGCTCCCACACAAAAGCTGCCAGCATGTAAAGGTGTAGCTGGTTTTCACTGCCCCTTGGAACTGCATTCGCTGCCACACAGACATTCGCGTTCTGCAAAAGCTTTGGTTGGTAATGGGGCAACACTGTGTATCTCTCTCTCACAGAGCCCGGCAGCCAAATTCCAAACGTCCAGCGATTGCGTACACACGAAAGCTGCCAACACTGAAAGCTGTAGCTGGTTTTCACTGCCCCTTGGAACTCCATTCGCTGCCACACAGACATTCGCGTTCTGCAAAAGCTTTGGTTGGTAATGGGGCAACACTCTGTATCTCTCTCTCGCACAGCCCGGCAGCCAAATTCGAAACGTCCAGCGATTGCTCCCAAACGAAAGCTGCCAGCACGGAAAGCTGTAGCTGGTTTTCACTGCCCCTTGGAACTGCATTCGCTGCCACACAGACATTCGCGTTCTGCAAAAGCTTTGCTTGGTAATGGGGAAACACTCTGTATCTCTCTCTCGCAGAGCCCGGCTGCCAAATTCCAAACGTCCAGCGATTGCTCCGACACGAAATCTGCCAGCACTGAAAGCAGCAGCTGGTTTTCACTGCCCCTTGGAACTGCGTTCGCTGCCACACAGACATTCGCGTTCTGCAAAAGCTTTGGTTGGTAATGGGGCAACACTCTGTATCTCTCTCTCGCAGAGCCCGGCTGCCAAATTCGAAACGTCCAGCGATTGCTCCCAAACGAAAGCTGCCAGCACAGAAAGCTGTAGCTGGTTTTCACTGCCCCTTGGAACTGCATTCGCTGCCACACAGACATTCGCGTTCTGCAGAAGCTTTGGTTGGTAATGGGGCAACACTGTTTATCTCTCTCTCGCACAGCCCGGCAGCCAAATTCGAAACGTCCAGCGATTGCTCCCAAACGAAAGCTGCCAGCATGGAAAGATATAGCTGGTTTTCACTGCCCCTTGGAACTGCATTCGCTGCCACACAGACATTCGCGTTCTGCAGAAGCTTTGGTTGGTAATGGGGCAACACTGTGTATCTCTCTCTCGCAGAGCCCGGCTGCCAAATTCCAAACGTCCAGCGATTGCTCCGACACGAAAGATGCCAGCACTGAAAGCAGTAGCTGGTTTTCACTGCCCCTTGGAACTACGTTCGCTGCCACACAGACATTCGCGTTCTGCAAAAGCTTTGGTTGGTAATGGGGCAACACTGTGTATGTCTCTCTCGCACAGCCCGGCAGCCAAATTCGAAATGTCTAGCTATTGCTCCCACACAAAAGCTGCCAGCATGTAAAGGTGTAGCTGGTTTTCACTGCCCCTTGGAACTGCATTCGCTGCCACACAGACATTCGCGTTCTGCAAAAGCTTTGGTTGGTAATGGGGCAACACTGTTTATCTCTCTCTCGCAGAGCCCGGCAGCCAAATTCGAAATGTCCATCGATTGCTCCCAAACGGAAGCTGCCAGCACGGAAAGCTGTAGCTGGTTTTCACTGCCCCTTGGAACTGCATTCGCTGCCACACAGACATTCGCGTTCTGCAAAAGCTTTGGTTGGTAATGGGGCAACACTCTGTATCTCTCTCTCGCAGAGCCCGGCTGCCAAATTCCAAACGTCCAGCGATTGCGTACACACGAAAGCTGCCAACACTGAAAGCTGTAGCTGGTTTTCACTGCCCCTTGGAACTACGTTCACTGCCACACAGACATTCGCGTTCTGCAAAAGCTTTGGTTGGTAATGGGGCAACACTCTGTATCTCTCTCTCGCAGAGCCCGGCTGCCAAATTCGAAACGTCCAGCGATTGCTCCCAAACGAAAGCTGCCAGCACAGAAAGCTGTAGCTGGTTTTCACTGCCCCTTGGAACTGCATTCGCTGCCACACAGACATTCGCGTTCTGCAGAAGCTTTGGTTGGTAATGGGGCAACACTGTGTATCTCTCTCTTGCAGAGCCCGGCAGCCAAATTCGAAATGTCCAGCGATTGCTCCCACACGAAAGCTGCCAGCACGGAAAGATATAGCTGGTTTTCACTGCCCCTTGGAACTGCATTCGCTGCCACACAGACATTCGCGTTCTGCAAAAGCTTTGGTTGGTAATGGGCAACACTCTGTATCTCTCTCTCGCAGAGCCCGGCTGCCAAATTCCAAACTTCCAGCGATTGCGTACACACGAAAGCTGCCAACACTGAAAGCTGTAGCTGGTTTTCACTGCCCCTTGGAACTACGTTCGCTGCCACACAGACATTCGCGTTCTGCAAAAGGTTTGGTTGGTAATGGGGCAACACTGTGTATGTCTCTCTCGCACAGCCCGGCAGCCAAATTCGAAATGTCTAGCTATTGCTCCCACACAAAAGCTGCCAGCATGTAAAGGTGTAGCTGGTTTTCACTGCCCCTTGGAACTGCATTCGCTGCCACACAGACATTCGCGTTCTGCAGAAGCTTTGGTTGGTAATGGGGCAACACTGTGTTTCTCTCTCTTGCAGAGCCCGGCAGCCAAATTCGAAACGTCCAGCGATTGCTCCCAAACGAAAGTTGCAAGCATGGAAAGATATAGCTGGTTTTCACTGCCCCTTGGAACTGCATGCGTTGCCACACAGACATTCGCCTTCTACAAAAGCTTTGCTTGGTAATGGGGAAACACTCTGTATCTCTCTCTCGCAGAGCACGGCTGCCAAATTCCAACCGTCCAGCGATTGCTCCGACACGAAATCTGCCAGCACTGAAAGCAGCAGCTGGTTTTCACTGCCCCTTGGAACTGCGTTCGCTGCCACACAGACATTCGCGTTCTGCAGAAGCTTTGGTTGGTAATGGGGCAACACTGTGTATCTCTCTCTTGCAGAGCCCGGCAGCCAAATTCGAAATGTCCAGCGATTGCTCCCACACGAAAGCTGCCAGCACGGAAAGACATAGCTGGTTTTCACTGCCCCTTGGAACTGCATTCGCTGCCACACAGACATTCGCGTTCTGCAAAAGCTTTGGTTGGTAATGGGGCAACACTCTGTATCTCTCTCTCGCAGAGCCCGGCTGCCAAATTCCAAACGTCCAGCGATTGCTCCGACACGAAAGATGCCAGCACTGAAAGCAGTAGCTGGTTTTCACTGCCCCTTGGAACTACGTTCGCTGCCACACAGACATTCGCGTTCTGCAAAAGGTTTGGTTGGTAATGGGGCAACACTGTGTATGTCTCTCTCGCACAGCCCGGCAGCCAAATTCGAAATGTCTAGCTATTGCTCCCACACAAAAGCTGCCAGCATGTAAAGGTGTGGCTGGTTTTCACTGCCCCTTGGAACTGCATTCGCTGCCACACAGACATTCGCGTTCTGCAAAAGCTTTGGTTGGTAATGGGGCAACACTCTGTATCTCTCTCTCACAGAGCCCGGCAGCCACATTCCAAACGTCCAGCGATTGCGTACACACGAAAGCTGCCAACACTGAAAGCTGTAGCTGGTTTTCACTGCCCCTTGGAACTCCATTCGCTGCCACACAGACATTCGCGTTCTGCAAAAGCTTTGGTTGGTAATGGGGCAACACTCTGTATCTCTCTCTCGCACAGCCCGGCAGCCAAATTCGAAACGTCCAGCGATTGCTCCCAAACGAAAGCTGCCAGCACGGAAAGCTGTAGCTGGTTTTCACTGCCCCTTGGAACTGCATTCGCTGCCACACAGACTTTCGCGTTCTGCAGAAGCTTTGGTTGGTAATGGGGCAACACTCTGTATCTCTCTCTCGCAGAGCCCGGCTGCCAAATTCGAAACGTCCAGCGATTGCTCCCAAACGAAAGCTGCCAGCACGGAAAGCTGTAGCTGGTTTTCACTGCCCCTTGGAACTGCATTCGCTGCCACACAGACATTCGTGTTCTGCAGAAGCTTTGGTTGGTAATGGGGCAACACTGTGTATCTCTCTCTTGCAGAGCCCGGCAGCCAAATTCGAAATGTCCAGCGATTGCGTACACACGAAAGCTGCCAACACTGAAAGCTGTAGCTGGTTTTCACTGCCCCTTGGAACTACGTTCACTGCCACACAGACATTCGCGTTCTGCAAAAGCTTTGGTTGGTAATGGGGCAACACTCTGTATCTCTCTCTCGCAGAGCCCGGCTGCCAAATTCGAAACGTCCAGCGATTGCGTACACACGAAAGCTGCCAACACTGAAAGCTGTAGCTGGTTTTCACTGCCCCTTGGAACTACGTTCACTGCCACACAGACATTCGCGTTCTGCAAAAGCTTTGGTTGGTAATGGGGCAACACTCTGTATCTCTCTCTCGCAGAGCCCGGCAGCCAAATTCGAAACGTCCAGCGATTGCTCCCAAACGAAAGCTGCCAGCACAGAAAGCTGTAGCTGGTTTTCACTGCCCCTTGGAACTGCATTCGCTGCCACACAGACATTCGCGTTCTGCAGAAGCTTTGGTTGGTAATGGGGCAACACTGTGTATCTCTCTCTTGCAGAGCCCGGCAGCCAAATTCGAAACGTCCAGCGATTTCTCCCAAACGAAAGCTGCCAGCACAGAAAGCTGTAGCTGGTTTTCACTGCCCCTTGGAACTGCATTCGCTGCCACACAGACATTCGCGTTCTGCAGAAGCTTTGGTTGGTAATGGGGCAACACTCTTTATCTCTCTCTCGCACAGCCCGGCAGCCAAATTCGACACGTCCAGCGATTGCTCCCAAACGAAAGCTGCCAGCATGGAAAGATATAGCTGGTTCTCACTGCCCCTTGGAACTGCATTCGCTGCCACACAGACATTCGCCTTCTACAAAAGCTTTGCTTGGTAATGGGGCAACACTCTGTATCTCTCTCTCGCAGAGCCCGGCTGCCAAATTCCAAAAGTCCAGCGATTGCTCCGACACGAAAGATGCCAGCACTGAAAGCAGTAGCTGGTTTTCACTGCCCCTTGGAACTACGTTCGCTGCCACACAGACATTCGCGTTCTGCAAAAGCTTTGGTTGGTAATGGGGCAACACTGTGTATGTCTCTCTCGCACAGCCCGGCAGCCATATTCGAAATGTCTAGCTATTGCTCCCACACAAAAGCTGCCAGCATGTAAAGGTGTAGCTGGTTTTCACTGCCCCTTGGAACTGCATTCGCTGCCACACAGACATTTGCGTTCTGCAAAAGCTTTGGTTGGTAATGGGGCAACACTGTGTATCTCTCTCTCACAGAGCCCGGCAGCCAAATTCCAAACGTCCAGCGATTGCGTACACACGAAAGCTGCCAACACTGAAAGCTGTAGCTGGTTTTCACTGCCCCTTGGAACTCCATTCGCTGCCACACAGACATTCGCGTTCTGCAAAAGCTTTGGTTGGTAATGGGGCAACACTCTGTATCTCTCTCTCACACAGCCCGGCAGCCAAATTCGAAACGTCCAGCAATTGCTCCCAAACGAAAGCTGCCAGCACGGAAAGCTGTAGCTGGTTTTCACTGCCCCTTGGAACTGCATTCGCTGCCACACAGACATTCGCGTTCTGCAAAAGCTTTGGTTGGTAATGGGGCAACACTCTGTATCTCTCTCTCGCACAGCCCGGCTGCCAAATTCCAAACGTCCAGCGATTGCGTACACACGAAAGCTGCCAACACTGAAAGCTGTAGCTGGTTTTCACTGCCCCTTGGAACTACGTTCACTGCCACACAGACATTCGCGTTCTGCAAAAGCTTTGGTTGGTAATGGGGCAACACTCTGTATCTGTCTCTCGCAGAGCCCGGCTGCCAAATTCCAAACGTCCAGCGATTGCTCCCAAACGAAAGCTGCCAGCACAGAAAGCTGTAGCTGGTTTTCACTGCCCCTTGGAACTGCATTCGCTGCCACACAGACATTCGCGTTCTGCAGAAGCTTTGGTTGGTAATGGGGCAACACTGTGTATCTCTCTCTTGCAGAGCCCGGCAGCCAAATTCGAAATGTCCAGCGATTGCTCCCACACGAAAGCTGCCAGCACGGAAAGATATAGCTGGTTTTCACTGCCCCTTGGAACTGCATTCGCTGCCACACAGACATTCGCGTTCTGCAAAAGCTTTGGTTGGTAATGGGCAACACTCTGTATCTCTCTCTCGCAGAGCCCGGCTGCCAAATTCCAAACGTCCAGCGATTGCGTACACACGAAAGCTGCCAACACTGAAAACTGTAGCTGGTTTTCACTGCCCCTTGGAACTGCATTCGCTGCCACACAGACATTCGCGTTCTGCAAAAGCTTTGGTTGGTAATGGGGCAACACTGTGTTTCTGTCTCTTGCAGAGCCCGGCAGCCAAATTCGAAACGTCCAGCGATTGCTCCCAAACGAAAGCTGCCAGCATGGAAAGATATAGCTGGTTTTCACTGCCCCTTGGAACTGCATGCGCTGCCACACAGACATTCGCGTTCTGCAAAAGCTTTGCTTGGTAATGGGGAAACACTCTGTATCTCTCTCTCGCAGAGCCCGGCTGCCAAATTCCAAACGTCCAGCGATTGCTCCGACACGAAATCTGCCAGCACTGAAAGCAGCAGCTGGTTTTCACTGCCCCTTGGAACTGCGTTCGCTGCCACACAGACATTCGCGTTCTGCAAAAGCTTTGGTTGGTAATGGGGCAACACTCTGTATCTCTCTCTCGCAGAGCCCGGCTGCCAAATTCGAAACGTCCAGCGATTGCTCCCAAACGAAAGCTGCCAGCACAGAAAGCTGTAGCTGGTTTTCACTGCCCCTTGGAACTGCATTCGCTGCCACACAGACATTCGCGTTCTGCAGAAGCTTTGGTTGGTAATGTGGCAACACTGTTTATCTCTCTCTCGCACAGCCCGGCAGCCAAATTCTAAACGTCCAGCGATTGCTCCCAAACGAAAGCTGCCAGCATGGAAAGATATAGCTGGTTTTAACTGCCCCTTGGAACTGCATTCGATGCCACACAGACATTCGCGTTCTGCAGAAGCTTTGGTTGGTAATGGGGCAACACTGTGTATCTCTCTCTCGCAGAGCCCGGCTGCCAAATTCCAAACGTCCAGCGATTGCTCCGACACGAAAGATGCCAGCACTGAAAGCAGTAGCTGGTTTTCACTGCCCCTTGGAACTACGTTCGCTGCCACACAGACATTCGCGTTCTGCAAAAGCTTTGGTTGGTAATGGGGCAACACTCTGTATCTCTCTCTCGCAGAGCCCGGCTGCCAAATTCGAAACGTCCAGCGATTGCGTACACACGAAAGCTGCCAACACTGAAAGCTGTAGCTGGTTTTCACTGCCCCTTGGAACTCCATTCGCTGCCACACAGACATTCGCGTTCTGCAAAAGCTTTGGTTGGTAATGGGGCAACACTCTGTATCTCTCTCTCACACAGCCCGGCAGCCAAATTCGAAACGTCCAGCAATTGCTCCCAAACGAAAGCTGCCAGCACGGAAAGCTGTAGCTGGTTTTCACTGCCCCTTGGAACTGCATTCGCTGCCACACAGACATTCGCGTTCTGCAAAAGCTTTGGTTGGTAATGGGGCAACACTCTGTATCTCTCTCTCGCACAGCCCGGCTGCCAAATTCCAAACGTCCAGCGATTGCGTACACACGAAAGCTGCCAACACTGAAAGCTGTAGCTGGTTTTCACTGCCCCTTGGAACTACGTTCACTGCCACACAGACATTCGCGTTCTGCAAAAGCTTTGGTTGGTAATGGGGCAACACTCTGTATCTGTCTCTCGCAGAGCCCGGCTGCCAAATTCCAAACGTCCAGCGATTGCTCCCAAACGAAAGCTGCCAGCACAGAAAGCTGTAGCTGGTTTTCACTGCCCCTTGGAACTGCATTCGCTGCCACACAGACATTCGCGTTCTGCAGAAGCTTTGGTTGGTAATGGGGCAACACTGTGTATCTCTCTCTTGCAGAGCCCGGCAGCCAAATTCGAAATGTCCAGCGATTGCTCCCACACGAAAGCTGCCAGCACGGAAAGATATAGCTGGTTTTCACTGCCCCTTGGAACTGCATTCGCTGCCACACAGACATTCGCGTTCTGCAAAAGCTTTGGTTGGTAATGGGCAACACTCTGTATCTCTCTCTCGCAGAGCCCGGCTGCCAAATTCCAAACGTCCAGCGATTGCGTACACACGAAAGCTGCCAACACTGAAAACTGTAGCTGGTTTTCACTGCCCCTTGGAACTGCATTCGCTGCCACACAGACATTCGCGTTCTGCAAAAGCTTTGGTTGGTAATGGGGCAACACTGTGTTTCTGTCTCTTGCAGAGCCCGGCAGCCAAATTCGAAACGTCCAGCGATTGCTCCCAAACGAAAGCTGCCAGCATGGAAAGATATAGCTGGTTTTCACTGCCCCTTGGAACTGCATGCGCTGCCACACAGACATTCGCGTTCTGCAAAAGCTTTGCTTGGTAATGGGGAAACACTCTGTATCTCTCTCTCGCAGAGCCCGGCTGCCAAATTCCAAACGTCCAGCGATTGCTCCGACACGAAATCTGCCAGCACTGAAAGCAGCAGCTGGTTTTCACTGCCCCTTGGAACTGCGTTCGCTGCCACACAGACATTCGCGTTCTGCAAAAGCTTTGGTTGGTAATGGGGCAACACTCTGTATCTCTCTCTCGCAGAGCCCGGCTGCCAAATTCGAAACGTCCAGCGATTGCTCCCAAACGAAAGCTGCCAGCACAGAAAGCTGTAGCTGGTTTTCACTGCCCCTTGGAACTGCATTCGCTGCCACACAGACATTCGCGTTCTGCAGAAGCTTTGGTTGGTAATGTGGCAACACTGTTTATCTCTCTCTCGCACAGCCCGGCAGCCAAATTCGAAACGTCCAGCGATTGCTCCCAAACGAAAGCTGCCAGCATGGAAAGATATAGCTGGTTTTAACTGCCCCTTGGAACTGCATTCGATGCCACACAGACATTCGCGTTCTGCAGAAGCTTTGGTTGGTAATGGGGCAACACTGTGTATCTCTCTCTCGCAGAGCCCGGCTGCCAAATTCCAAACGTCCAGCGATTGCTCCGACACGAAAGATGCCAGCACTGAAAGCAGTAGCTGGTTTTCACTGCCCCTTGGAACTACGTTCGCTGCCACACAGACATTCGCGTTCTGCAAAAGCTTTGGTTGGTAATGGGGCAACACTCTGTATCTCTCTCTCGCAGAGCCCGGCTGCCAAATTCGAAACGTCCAGCGATTGCGTACACACGAAAGCTGCCAACACTGAAAGCTGTAGCTGGTTTTCACTGCCCCTTGGAACTACGTTCACTGCCACACAGACATTCGCGTTCTGCAAAAGCTTTGGTTGGTAATGGGGCAACACTCTGTATCTCTCTCTCGCAGAGCCCGGCTGCCAAATTCGAAACGTCCAGCGATTGCTCCCAAACGAAAGCTGCCAGCACGGAAAGATATAGCTGGTTTTCACTGCCCCTTGGAACTGCATTCGCTGCCACACAGACATTCGCGTTCTGCAAAAGCTTTGGTTGGTAATGGGCAACACTCTGTATCTCTCTCTCGCAGAGCCCGGCTGCCAAATTCCAAACGTCCAGCGATTGCGTACACACGAAAGCTGCCAACACTGAAAGCTGTAGCTGGTTTTCACTGCCCCTTGGAACTACGTTCGCTGCCACACAGACATTCGCGTTCTGCAAAAGGTTTGGTTGGTAATGGGGCAACACTGTGTATGTCTCTCTCGCACAGCCCGGCAGCCAAATTCGAAATGTCTAGCTATTGCTCCCACACAAAAGCTGCCAGCATGTAAAGGTGTAGCTGGTTTTCACTGCCCCTTGGAACTGCATTCGCTGCCACACAGACATTCGCGTTCTGCAAAAGCTTTGGTTGGTAATGGGGCAACACTGTGTTTCTCTCTCTTGCAGAGCCCGGCAGCCAAATTCGAAACGTCCAGCGATTGCTCCCAAACGAAAGTTGCAAGCATGGAAAGATATAGCTGGTTTTCACTGCCCCTTTGAACTGCATGCGCTGCCACACAGACATTCGCCTTCTACAAAAGCTTTGCTTGGTAAATGGGGAAACACTCTGTATCTCTCGCAGAGCACGGCTGCCAAATTCGAAACGTCCAGCGATTGCTCCGACACGAAATCTGCCAGCACTGAAAGCAGCAGCTGGTTTTCACTGCCCCTTGGAACTGCGTTCGCTGCCACACAGACATTCGCGTTCTGCAGAAGCTTTGGTTGGTAATGGGGCAACACTGTGTATCTCTCTCTTGCAGAGCCCGGCAGCCAAATTCGAAATGTCCAGCGATTGCTCCCACACGAAAGCTGCCAGCACGGAAAGACATAGCTGGTTTTCACTGCCCCTTGGAACTGCATTCGCTGCCACACAGACATTCGCGTTCTGCAAAAGCTTTGGTTGGTAATGGGGCAACACTCTGTATCTCTCTCTCGCAGAGCCCGGCTGCCAAATTCCAAACGTCCAGCGATTGCTCCGACACGAAAGATGCCAGCACTGAAAGCAGTAGCTGGTTTTCACTGCCCCTTGGAACTACGTTCGCTGCCACACAGACATTCGCGTTCTGCAAAAGGTTTGGTTGGTAATGGGGCAACACTTTGTATGTCTCTCTCGCACAGCCCGGCAGCCAAATTCGAAATGTCTAGCTATTGCTCCCACACAAAAGCTGCCAGCATGTAAAGGTGTAGCTGGTTTTCACTGCCCCTTGGAACTGCATTCGCTGCCACACAGACATTCGCGTTCTGCAAAAGCTTTGGTTGGTAATGGGGCAACACTGTGTATCTCTCTCTCACAGAGCCCGGCAGCCACATTCCAAACGTCCAGCGATTGCGTACACACGAAAGCTGCCAACACTGAAAGCTGTAGCTGGTTTTCACTGCCCCTTGGAACTCCATTCGCTGCCACACAGACATTCGCGTTCTGCAAAAGCTTTGGTTGGTAATGGGGCAACACTCTGTATCTCTCTCTCGCACAGCCCGGCAGCCAAATTCGAAACGTCCAGCGATTGCTCCCAAACGAAAGCTGCCAGCACGGAAAGCTGTAGCTGGTTTTCACTGCCCCTTGGAACTGCATTCGCTGCCACACAGACTTTCGCGTTCTGCAGAAGCTTTGGTTGGTAATGGGGCAACACTGTGTTTCTCTCTCTTGCAGAGCCCGGCAGCCAAATTCGAAACGTCCAGCGATTGCTCCCAAACGAAAGTTGCAAGCATGGAAAGATATAGCTGGTTTTCACTGCCCCTTGGAACTGCATGCGCTGCCACACAGACATTCGCCTTCTACAAAAGCTTTGCTTGGTAATGGGGAAACACTCTGTATCTCTCTCTCGCAGAGCACGGCTGCCAAATTCCAAACGTCCAGCGATTGCTCCGACACGAAATCTGCCAGCACTGAAAGCAGCAGCTGGTTTTCACTGCCCCTTGGAACTGCGTTCGCTGCCACACAGACATTCGCGTTCTGCAGAAGCTTTGGTTGGTAATGGGGCAACACTGTGTATCTCTCTCTTGCAGAGCCCGGCAGCCAAATTCGAAATGTCCAGCGATTGCTCCCACACGAAAGCTGCCAGCACGGAAAGACATAGCTGGTTTTCACTGCCCCTTGGAACTGCATTCGCTGCCACACAGACATTCGCGTTCTGCAAAAGCTTTGCTTGGTAATGGGGCAACACTCTGTATCTCTCTCTCGCAGAGCCCGGCTGCCAAATTCCAAACGTCCAGCGATTGCTCCGACACGAAAGATGCCAGCACTGAAAGCAGTAGCTGGTTTTCACTGCCCCTTGGAACTACGTTCGCTGCCACACAGACATTCGCGTTCTGCAAAAGGTTTGGTTGGTAATGGGGCAACACTGTGTATGTCTCTCTCGCACAGCCCGGCAGCCAAATTCGAAATGTCTAGCTATTGCTCCCACACAAAAGCTGCCAGCATGTAAAGGTGTAGCTGGTTTTCACTGCCCCTTGGAACTGCATTCGCTGCCACACAGACATTCGCGTTCTGCAAAAGCTTTGGTTGGTAATGGGGCAACACTGTGTATCTCTCTCTCACAGAGCCCGGCAGCCACATTCCAAACGTCCAGCGATTGCGTACACACGAAAGCTGCCAACACTGAAAGCTGTAGCTGGTTTTCACTGGCCCTTTGAACTGCATTCGCTGCCACACAGACATTCGCGTTCTGCAGAAGCTTTGGTTGGTAATGGGGCAACACTGTGTATCTCTCTCTTGCAGAGCCCGGCAGCCAAATTCGAAACGTCCAGCGATTTCTCCCAAACGAAAGCTGCCAGCACAGAAAGCTGTAGCTGGTTTTCACTGCCCCTTGGAACTGCATTCGCTGCCACACAGACATTCGCGTTCTGCAGAAGCTTTGGTTGGTAATGGGGCAACACTCTTTATCTCTCTCTCGCACAGCCCGGCAGCCAAATTCGACACGTCCAGCGATTGCTCCCAAACGAAAGCTGCCAGCATGGAAAGATATAGCTGGTTTTCACTGCCCCTTGGAACTGCATTCGCTGCCACACAGACATTCGCCTTCTACAAAAGCTTTGCTTGGTAATGGGGCAACACTCTGTATCTCTCTCTCGCAGAGCCCGGCTGCCAAATTCCAAACGTCCAGCGATTGCTCCGACACGAAAGATGCCAGCACTGAAAGCAGTAGCTGGTTTTCACTGCCCCTTTGAACTACGTTCGCTGCCACACAGACATTCGCGTTCTGCAAAAGCTTTGGTTGGTAATGGGGCAACACTGTGTATGTCTCTCTCGCACAGCCCGGCAGCCAAATTCGAAATGTCTAGCTATTGCTCCCACACAAAAGCTGCCAGCATGTAAAGGTGTAGCTGGTTTTCACTGCCCCTTGGAACTGCATTCGCTGCCACACAGACATTCGCGTTCTGCAAAAGCTTTGGTTGGTAATGGGGCAACACCGTGTATCTCTCTCTCACAGAGCCCGGCAGCCAAATTCCAAACGTCCAGCGATTGCGTACACACGAAAGCTGCCAACACTGAAAGCTGTAGCTGGTTTTCACTGCCCCTTGGAACTCCATTCGCTGCCACACAGACATTCGCGTTCTGCAAAAGCTTTGGTTGGTAATGGGGCAACACTCTGTATCTCTCTCTCGCACAGCCCGGCAGCCAAATTCGAAACGTCCAGCGATAGCTCCCAAACGAAAGCTGCCAGCACGGAAAGCTGTAGCTGGTTTTCACTGCCCCTTGGAACTGCATTCGCTGCCACACAGACATTCGCGTTCTGCAAAAGCTTTGGTTGGTAATGGGGCAACACTCTGTATCTCTCTCTCGCACAGCCCGGCTGCCAAATTCCAAACGTCCAGCGATTGCGTACACACGAAAGCTGCCAACACTGAAAGCTGTAGCTGGTTTTCACTGCCCCTTGGAACTACGTTCACTGCCACACAGACATTCGCGTTCTGCAAAAGCTTTGGTTGGTAATGGGGCAACACTCTGTATCTGTCTCTCGCAGAGCCCGGCTGCCAAATTCCAAACGTCCAGCGATTGCTCCCAAACGAAAGCTGCCAGGACAGAAAGCTGTAGCTGGTTTTCACTGCCCCTTGGAACTGCATTCGCTGCCACACAGACATTCGCGTTCTGCAGAAGCTTTGGTTGGTAATGGGGCAACACTGTGTATCTCTCTCTTGCAGAGCCCGGCAGCCAAATTCGAAATGTCCAGCGATTGCTCCCACACGAAAGCTGCCAGCACGGAAAGATATAGCTGGTTTTCACTGCCCCTTGGAACTGCATTCGCTGCCACACAGACATTCGCGTTCTGCAAAAGCTTTGGTTGGTAATGGGCAACACTCTGTATCTCTCTCTCGCAGAGCCCGGCTGCCAAATTCCAAACGTCCAGCGATTGCGTACACACGAAAGCTGCCAACACTGAAAACTGTAGCTGGTTTTCACTGCCCCTTGGAACTGCATTCGCTGCCACACAGACATTCGCGTTCTGCAAAAGCTTTGGTTGGTAATGGGGCAACACTGTGTTTCTGTCTCTTGCAGAGCCCGGCAGCCAAATTCGAAACGTCCAGCGATTGCTCCCAAACGAAAGCTGCCAGCATGGAAAGATATAGCTGGTTTTCACTGCCCCTTGGAACTGCATGCGCTGCCACACAGACATTCGCCTTCTACAAAAGCTTTGCTTGGTAATGGGGAAACACTCTGTATCTCTCTCTCGCAGAGCCCGGCTGCCAAATTCCAAACGTCCAGCGATTGCTCCGACACGAAATCTGCCAGCACTGAAAGCAGCAGCTGGTTTTCACTGCCCCTTGGAACTGCGTTCGCTGCCACACAGACATTCGCGTTCTGCAAAAGCTTTGGTTGGTAATGGGGCAACACTCTGTATCTCTCTCTCGCAGAGCCCGGCTGCCAAATTCGAAACGTCCAGCGATTGCTCCCAAACGAAAGCTGCCAGCACAGAAAGCTGTAGCTGGTTTTCACTGCCCCTTGGAACTGCATTCGCTGCCACACAGACATTCGCGTTCTGCAGAAGCTTTGGTTGGTAATGGGGCAACACTGTTTATCTCTCTCTCGCACAGCCCGGCAGCCAAATTCGAAACGTCCAGCGATTGCTCCCAAACGAAAGCTGCCAGCATGGAAAGATATAGCTGGTTTTCACTGCCCCTTGGAACTGCATTCGCTGCCACACAGACATTCGCGTTCTGCAGAAGCTTTGGTTGGTAATGGGGCAACACTGTGTATCTCTCTCTCGCACAGCCCGGCAGCCAAATTCGAAACGTCCAGCGATTGCTCCCAAACGAAAGCTGCCAGCACGGAAAGCTGTACCTGGTTTTCACTGCCCCTTGGAACTGCATGCGCTGCCACACAGACATTCGCCTTCTACAAAAGCTTTGCTTGGTAATGGGGAAACACTCTGTATCTCTCGCAGAGCACGGCTGCCAAATTCCAAACGTCCAGCGATTGCTCCGACACGAAATCTGCCAGCACTGAAAGCAGCAGCTGGTTTTCACTGCCCCTTGGAACTGCGTTCGCTGCCACACAGACATTCGCGTTCTGCAGAAGCTTTGGTTGGTAATGGGGCAACACTGTGTATCTCTCTCTTGCAGAGCCCGGCAGCCAAATTCGAAATGTCCAGTGATTGCTCCCACACGAAAGCTGCCAGCACGGAAAGACATAGCTGGTTTTCACTGCCCCTTGGAACTGCATTCGCTGCCACACAGACATTCGCGTTCTGCAAAAGCTTTGGTTGGTAATGGGGCAACACTGTGTATCTCTCTCTCGCAGAGCCCGGCTGCCAAATTCCAAACGTCCAGCGATTGCTCCGACACGAAAGATGCCAGCACTGAAAGCAGTAGCTGGTTTTCACTGCCCCTTGGAACTACGTTCGCTGCCACACAGACATTCGCGTTCTGCAAAAGGTTTGGTTGGTAATGGGGCAACACTGTGTATGTCTCTCTCGCACAGCCCGGCAGCCAAATTCGAAATGTCTAGCTATTGCTCCCACACAAAAGCTGCCAGCATGTAAAGGTGTAGCTGGTTTTCACTGCCCCTTGGAACTGCATTCGCTGCCACACAGACATTCGCGTTCTGCAAAAGCTTTGGTTGGTAATGGGGCAACACTGTGTATCTCTCTCTCGCACAGCCCGGCAGCCACATTCCAAACGTCCAGCGATTGCGTACACACGAAAGCTGCCAACACTGAAAGCTGTAGCTGGTTTTCACTGCCCCTTGGAACTGCATTCGCTGCCACACAGACTTTCGCGTTCTGCAAAAGCTTTGGTTGGTAATGGGGCAACACTCTGTATCTCTCTCTCGCACAGCCCGGCAGCCAAATTCGAAACGTCCAGCGATTGCTCCCAAAGGAAAGCTGCCAGCACGGAAAGCTGTAGCTGGTTTTCACTGCCCCTTGGAACTGCATTCGCTGCCACACAGACTTTCGCGTTCTGCAGAAGCTTTGGTTGGTAATGGGGCAACACTGTGTATCTCTCTCTCGCAGAGCCCGGCAGCCACATTCCAAACGTCCAGCGATTGCTCCCAAACGAAAGCTGCCAGCACGGAAAGCTGTAGCTGGTTTTCACTGCCCCTTGGAACTGCATTCGCTGCCACACAGACATTCGCGTTCTGCAGAAGCTTTGGTTGGTAATGGGGCAACAATGTGTATCTCTCTCTTGCAGAGCCCGGCAGCCAAATTCGAAATGTCCAGCGATTGCGTACACACGAAAGCTGCCAACACTGAAAGCTGTAGCTGGTTTTCACTGCCACTTGGAACTACGTTCACTGCCACACAGACATTCGCGTTCTGCAAAAGCTTTGGTTGGTAATGGGGCAACACTCTGTATCTCTCTCTCGCAGAGCCCGGCTGCCAAATTCGAAACGTCCAGCGATTGCGTACACACGAAAGCTGCCAGCACGGAAAGCTGTAGCTGGTTTTCACTGCCCCTTGGAACTACGTTCACTGCCACACAGACATTCGCGTTCTGCAAAAGCTTTGGTTGGTAATGGGGCAACACTCTGTATCTCTCTCTCGCAGAGCCCGGCAGCCAAATTCGAAACGTCCAGCGATTGCTCCCAAACGAAAGCTGCCAGCACAGAAAGCTGTAGCTGGTTTTCACTGCCCCTTGGAACTGCATTCGCTGCCACACAGACATTCGCGTTCTGCAGAAGCTTTGGTTGGTAATGGGGCAACACTGTGTATCTCTCTCTTGCAGAGCCCGGCAGCCAAATTCGAAATGTCCAGCGATTGCTCCCACACGAAAGCTGCCAGCACGGAAAGATATAGCTGGTTTTCACTGCCCCTTGGAACTGCATTCGCTGCCACACAGACATTCGCGTTCTGCAAAAGCTTTGGTTGGTAATGGGGCAACACTCTGTATCTCTCTCTCGCAGAGCCCGGCTGCCAAATTCCAAACGTCCAGCGATTGCGTACACACGAAAGCTGCCAACACTGAAAGCTGTAGCTGGTTTTCACTGCCACTTGGAACTACGTTCACTGCCACACAGACATTCGCGTTCTGCAAAAGCTTTGGTTGGTAATGGGGCAACACTCTTTATCTCTCTCTCGCAGAGCCCGGCAGCCAAATTCGACACGTCCAGCGATTGCTCCCAAACGAAAGCTGCTAGCATAGAAAGATATAGCTGGTTTTCACTGCCCCTTGGAACTGCATTCGCTGCCACACAGACATTCGCCTTCTACAAAAGCTTTGCTTGGTAATGGGGAAACACTCTGTATCTCTCTCTCGCAGAGCCCGGCTGCCAAATTCCAAACGTCCACCGATTGCTCCGACACGAAAGATGCCAGCACTGAAAGCAGCAGCTGGTTTTCACTGCCCCTTGGAACTACGTTCCCTGCCACACAGACATTCGCGTTCTGCAAAAGGTTTGGTTGGTAATGGGGCAACACTGTGTATGTCTCTCTCGCACAGCCCGGCAGCCAAATTCGAAATGTCTAGCTATTGCTCCCACACAAAAGCTGCCAGCATGTAAAGGTGTAGCTGGTTTTCACTGCCCCTTGGAACTGCATTCGCTGCCACACAGACATTCACGTTCTGCAAAAGCTTTGGTTGGTAATGGGGCAACACTTTGTTTCTCTCTCTCACAGAGCCCGGCAGCCAAATTCCAAACGTCCAGCGATTGCGTACACACGAAAGCTGCCAACACTGAAAGCTGTAGCTGGTTTTCACTGCCACTTGGAACTCCATTCGCTGCCACACAGACATTCGCGTTCTGCAAAAGCTTTGGTTGGTAATGGGGCAACACTCTGTATCTCTCTCTCGCACAGCCCGGCAGCCAAATTCGAAATGTCTAGCTATTGCTCCCACACAAAAGCTGCCAGCATGTAAAGGTGTAGCTGGTTTTCACTGCCCCTTGGAACTGCATTCGCTGCCACACAGACATTCGCGTTCTGCAAAAGCTTTGGTTGGTAATGGGGCAACACTGTTTATCTCTCTCTCGCAGAGCCCGGCAGCCAAATTCGAAATGTCCATCGATTGCTCCCAAACGGAAGCTGCCAGCACGGAAAGCTGTAGCTGGTTTTCACTGCCCCTTGGAACTGCATTCGCTGCCACACAGACATTCGCGTTCTGCAAAAGCTTTGGTTGGTAATGGGGCAACACTCTGTATCTCTCTCTCGCAGAGCCCGGCTGCCAAATTCCAAACGTCCAGCGATTGCGTACACACGAAAGCTGCCAACACTGAAAGCTGTAGCTGGTTTTCACTGCCCCTTGGAACTACGTTCACTGCCACACAGACATTCGCGTTCTGCAAAAGCTTTGGTTGGTAATGGGGCAACACTCTGTATCTCTCTCTCGCAGAGCCCGGCTGCCAAATTCGAAACGTCCAGCGATTGCTCCCAAACGAAAGCTGCCAGCACAGAAAGCTGTAGCTGGTTTTCACTGCCCCTTGGAACTGCATTCGCTGCCACACAGACATTCGCGTTCTGCAGAAGCTTTGGTTGGTAATGGGGCAACACTGTGTATCTCTCTCTTGCAGAGCCCGGCAGCCAAATTCGAAATGTCCAGCGATTGCTCCCACACGAAAGCTGCCAGCACGGAAAGATATAGCTGGTTTTCACTGCCCCTTGGAACTGCATTCGCTGCCACACAGACATTCGCGTTCTGCAAAAGCTTTGGTTGGTAATGGGCAACACTCTGTATCTCTCTCTCGCAGAGCCCGGCTGCCAAATTCCAAACTTCCAGCGATTGCGTACACACGAAAGCTGCCAACACTGAAAGCTGTAGCTGGTTTTCACTGCCCCTTGGAACTACGTTCGCTGCCACACAGACATTCGCGTTCTGCAAAAGGTTTGGTTGGTAATGGGGCAACACTGTGTATGTCTCTCTCGCACAGCCCGGCAGCCAAATTCGAAATGTCTAGCTATTGCTCCCACACAAAAGCTGCCAGCATGTAAAGGTGTAGCTGGTTTTCACTGCCCCTTGGAACTGCATTCGCTGCCACACAGACATTCGCGTTCTGCAGAAGCTTTGGTTGGTAATGGGGCAACACTGTGTTTCTCTCTCTTGCAGAGCCCGGCAGCCAAATTCGAAACGTCCAGCGATTGCTCCCAAACGAAAGTTGCAAGCATGGAAAGATATAGCTGGTTTTCACTGCCCCTTGGAACTGCATGCGTTGCCACACAGACATTCGCCTTCTACAAAAGCTTTGCTTGGTAATGGGGAAACACTCTGTATCTCTCTCTCGCAGAGCACGGCTGCCAAATTCCAACCGTCCAGCGATTGCTCCGACACGAAATCTGCCAGCACTGAAAGCAGCAGCTGGTTTTCACTGCCCCTTGGAACTGCGTTCGCTGCCACACAGACATTCGCGTTCTGCAGAAGCTTTGGTTGGTAATGGGGCAACACTGTGTATCTCTCTCTTGCAGAGCCCGGCAGCCAAATTCGAAATGTCCAGCGATTGCTCCCACACGAAAGCTGCCAGCACGGAAAGACATAGCTGGTTTTCACTGCCCCTTGGAACTGCATTCGCTGCCACACAGACATTCGCGTTCTGCAAAAGCTTTGGTTGGTAATGGGGCAACACTCTGTATCTCTCTCTCGCAGAGCCCGGCTGCCAAATTCCAAACGTCCAGCGATTGCTCCGACACGAAAGATGCCAGCACTGAAAGCAGTAGCTGGTTTTCACTGCCCCTTGGAACTACGTTCGCTGCCACACAGACATTCGCGTTCTGCAAAAGGTTTGGTTGGTAATGGGGCAACACTGTGTATGTCTCTCTCGCACAGCCCGGCAGCCAAATTCGAAATGTCTAGCTATTGCTCCCACACAAAAGCTGCCAGCATGTAAAGGTGTGGCTGGTTTTCACTGCCCCTTGGAACTGCATTCGCTGCCACACAGACATTCGCGTTCTGCAAAAGCTTTGGTTGGTAATGGGGCAACACTCTGTATCTCTCTCTCACAGAGCCCGGCAGCCACATTCCAAACGTCCAGCGATTGCGTACACACGAAAGCTGCCAACACTGAAAGCTGTAGCTGGTTTTCACTGCCCCTTGGAACTCCATTCGCTGCCACACAGACATTCGCGTTCTGCAAAAGCTTTGGTTGGTAATGGGGCAACACTCTGTATCTCTCTCTCGCACAGCCCGGCAGCCAAATTCGAAACGTCCAGCGATTGCTCCCAAACGAAAGCTGCCAGCACGGAAAGCTGTAGCTGGTTTTCACTGCCCCTTGGAACTGCATTCGCTGCCACACAGACTTTCGCGTTCTGCAGAAGCTTTGGTTGGTAATGGGGCAACACTCTGTATCTCTCTCTCGCAGAGCCCGGCTGCCAAATTCGAAACGTCCAGCGATTGCTCCCAAACGAAAGCTGCCAGCACGGAAAGCTGTAGCTGGTTTTCACTGCCCCTTGGAACTGCATTCGCTGCCACACAGACATTCGTGTTCTGCAGAAGCTTTGGTTGGTAATGGGGCAACACTGTGTATCTCTCTCTTGCAGAGCCCGGCAGCCAAATTCGAAATGTCCAGCGATTGCGTACACACGAAAGCTGCCAACACTGAAAGCTGTAGCTGGTTTTCACTGCCCCTTGGAACTACGTTCACTGCCACACAGACATTCGCGTTCTGCAAAAGCTTTGGTTGGTAATGGGGCAACACTCTGTATCTCTCTCTCGCAGAGCCCGGCTGCCAAATTCGAAACGTCCAGCGATTGCGTACACACGAAAGCTGCCAACACTGAAAGCTGTAGCTGGTTTTCACTGCCCCTTGGAACTACGTTCACTGCCACACAGACATTCGCGTTCTGCAAAAGCTTTGGTTGGTAATGGGGCAACACTCTGTATCTCTCTCTCGCAGAGCCCGGCAGCCAAATTCGAAACGTCCAGCGATTGCTCCCAAACGAAAGCTGCCAGCACAGAAAGCTGTAGCTGGTTTTCACTGCCCCTTGGAACTGCATTCGCTGCCACACAGACATTCGCGTTCTGCAGAAGCTTTGGTTGGTAATGGGGCAACACTGTGTATCTCTCTCTTGCAGAGCCCGGCAGCCAAATTCGAAACGTCCAGCGATTTCTCCCAAACGAAAGCTGCCAGCACAGAAAGCTGTAGCTGGTTTTCACTGCCCCTTGGAACTGCATTCGCTGCCACACAGACATTCGCGTTCTGCAGAAGCTTTGGTTGGTAATGGGGCAACACTCTTTATCTCTCTCTCGCACAGCCCGGCAGCCAAATTCGACACGTCCAGCGATTGCTCCCAAACGAAAGCTGCCAGCATGGAAAGATATAGCTGGTTCTCACTGCCCCTTGGAACTGCATTCGCTGCCACACAGACATTCGCCTTCTACAAAAGCTTTGCTTGGTAATGGGGCAACACTCTGTATCTCTCTCTCGCAGAGCCCGGCTGCCAAATTCCAAAAGTCCAGCGATTGCTCCGACACGAAAGATGCCAGCACTGAAAGCAGTAGCTGGTTTTCACTGCCCCTTGGAACTACGTTCGCTGCCACACAGACATTCGCGTTCTGCAAAAGCTTTGGTTGGTAATGGGGCAACACTGTGTATGTCTCTCTCGCACAGCCCGGCAGCCATATTCGAAATGTCTAGCTATTGCTCCCACACAAAAGCTGCCAGCATGTAAAGGTGTAGCTGGTTTTCACTGCCCCTTGGAACTGCATTCGCTGCCACACAGACATTTGCGTTCTGCAAAAGCTTTGGTTGGTAATGGGGCAACACTGTGTATCTCTCTCTCACAGAGCCCGGCAGCCAAATTCCAAACGTCCAGCGATTGCGTACACACGAAAGCTGCCAACACTGAAAGCTGTAGCTGGTTTTCACTGCCCCTTGGAACTCCATTCGCTGCCACACAGACATTCGCGTTCTGCAAAAGCTTTGGTTGGTAATGGGGCAACACTCTGTATCTCTCTCTCACACAGCCCGGCAGCCAAATTCGAAACGTCCAGCAATTGCTCCCAAACGAAAGCTGCCAGCACGGAAAGCTGTAGCTGGTTTTCACTGCCCCTTGGAACTGCATTCGCTGCCACACAGACATTCGCGTTCTGCAAAAGCTTTGGTTGGTAATGGGGCAACACTCTGTATCTCTCTCTCGCACAGCCCGGCTGCCAAATTCCAAACGTCCAGCGATTGCGTACACACGAAAGCTGCCAACACTGAAAGCTGTAGCTGGTTTTCACTGCCCCTTGGAACTACGTTCACTGCCACACAGACATTCGCGTTCTGCAAAAGCTTTGGTTGGTAATGGGGCAACACTCTGTATCTGTCTCTCGCAGAGCCCGGCTGCCAAATTCCAAACGTCCAGCGATTGCTCCCAAACGAAAGCTGCCAGCACAGAAAGCTGTAGCTGGTTTTCACTGCCCCTTGGAACTGCATTCGCTGCCACACAGACATTCGCGTTCTGCAGAAGCTTTGGTTGGTAATGGGGCAACACTGTGTATCTCTCTCTTGCAGAGCCCGGCAGCCAAATTCGAAATGTCCAGCGATTGCTCCCACACGAAAGCTGCCAGCACGGAAAGATATAGCTGGTTTTCACTGCCCCTTGGAACTGCATTCGCTGCCACACAGACATTCGCGTTCTGCAAAAGCTTTGGTTGGTAATGGGCAACACTCTGTATCTCTCTCTCGCAGAGCCCGGCTGCCAAATTCCAAACGTCCAGCGATTGCGTACACACGAAAGCTGCCAACACTGAAAACTGTAGCTGGTTTTCACTGCCCCTTGGAACTGCATTCGCTGCCACACAGACATTCGCGTTCTGCAAAAGCTTTGGTTGGTAATGGGGCAACACTGTGTTTCTGTCTCTTGCAGAGCCCGGCAGCCAAATTCGAAACGTCCAGCGATTGCTCCCAAACGAAAGCTGCCAGCATGGAAAGATATAGCTGGTTTTCACTGCCCCTTGGAACTGCATGCGCTGCCACACAGACATTCGCGTTCTGCAAAAGCTTTGCTTGGTAATGGGGAAACACTCTGTATCTCTCTCTCGCAGAGCCCGGCTGCCAAATTCCAAACGTCCAGCGATTGCTCCGACACGAAATCTGCCAGCACTGAAAGCAGCAGCTGGTTTTCACTGCCCCTTGGAACTGCGTTCGCTGCCACACAGACATTCGCGTTCTGCAAAAGCTTTGGTTGGTAATGGGGCAACACTCTGTATCTCTCTCTCGCAGAGCCCGGCTGCCAAATTCGAAACGTCCAGCGATTGCTCCCAAACGAAAGCTGCCAGCACAGAAAGCTGTAGCTGGTTTTCACTGCCCCTTGGAACTGCATTCGCTGCCACACAGACATTCGCGTTCTGCAGAAGCTTTGGTTGGTAATGTGGCAACACTGTTTATCTCTCTCTCGCACAGCCCGGCAGCCAAATTCTAAACGTCCAGCGATTGCTCCCAAACGAAAGCTGCCAGCATGGAAAGATATAGCTGGTTTTAACTGCCCCTTGGAACTGCATTCGATGCCACACAGACATTCGCGTTCTGCAGAAGCTTTGGTTGGTAATGGGGCAACACTGTGTATCTCTCTCTCGCAGAGCCCGGCTGCCAAATTCCAAACGTCCAGCGATTGCTCCGACACGAAAGATGCCAGCACTGAAAGCAGTAGCTGGTTTTCACTGCCCCTTGGAACTACGTTCGCTGCCACACAGACATTCGCGTTCTGCAAAAGCTTTGGTTGGTAATGGGGCAACACTCTGTATCTCTCTCTCGCAGAGCCCGGCTGCCAAATTCGAAACGTCCAGCGATTGCGTACACACGAAAGCTGCCAACACTGAAAGCTGTAGCTGGTTTTCACTGCCCCTTGGAACTCCATTCGCTGCCACACAGACATTCGCGTTCTGCAAAAGCTTTGGTTGGTAATGGGGCAACACTCTGTATCTCTCTCTCACACAGCCCGGCAGCCAAATTCGAAACGTCCAGCAATTGCTCCCAAACGAAAGCTGCCAGCACGGAAAGCTGTAGCTGGTTTTCACTGCCCCTTGGAACTGCATTCGCTGCCACACAGACATTCGCGTTCTGCAAAAGCTTTGGTTGGTAATGGGGCAACACTCTGTATCTCTCTCTCGCACAGCCCGGCTGCCAAATTCCAAACGTCCAGCGATTGCGTACACACGAAAGCTGCCAACACTGAAAGCTGTAGCTGGTTTTCACTGCCCCTTGGAACTACGTTCACTGCCACACAGACATTCGCGTTCTGCAAAAGCTTTGGTTGGTAATGGGGCAACACTCTGTATCTGTCTCTCGCAGAGCCCGGCTGCCAAATTCCAAACGTCCAGCGATTGCTCCCAAACGAAAGCTGCCAGCACAGAAAGCTGTAGCTGGTTTTCACTGCCCCTTGGAACTGCATTCGCTGCCACACAGACATTCGCGTTCTGCAGAAGCTTTGGTTGGTAATGGGGCAACACTGTGTATCTCTCTCTTGCAGAGCCCGGCAGCCAAATTCGAAATGTCCAGCGATTGCTCCCACACGAAAGCTGCCAGCACGGAAAGATATAGCTGGTTTTCACTGCCCCTTGGAACTGCATTCGCTGCCACACAGACATTCGCGTTCTGCAAAAGCTTTGGTTGGTAATGGGCAACACTCTGTATCTCTCTCTCGCAGAGCCCGGCTGCCAAATTCCAAACGTCCAGCGATTGCGTACACACGAAAGCTGCCAACACTGAAAACTGTAGCTGGTTTTCACTGCCCCTTGGAACTGCATTCGCTGCCACACAGACATTCGCGTTCTGCAAAAGCTTTGGTTGGTAATGGGGCAACACTGTGTTTCTGTCTCTTGCAGAGCCCGGCAGCCAAATTCGAAACGTCCAGCGATTGCTCCCAAACGAAAGCTGCCAGCATGGAAAGATATAGCTGGTTTTCACTGCCCCTTGGAACTGCATGCGCTGCCACACAGACATTCGCGTTCTGCAAAAGCTTTGCTTGGTAATGGGGAAACACTCTGTATCTCTCTCTCGCAGAGCCCGGCTGCCAAATTCCAAACGTCCAGCGATTGCTCCGACACGAAATCTGCCAGCACTGAAAGCAGCAGCTGGTTTTCACTGCCCCTTGGAACTGCGTTCGCTGCCACACAGACATTCGCGTTCTGCAAAAGCTTTGGTTGGTAATGGGGCAACACTCTGTATCTCTCTCTCGCAGAGCCCGGCTGCCAAATTCGAAACGTCCAGCGATTGCTCCCAAACGAAAGCTGCCAGCACAGAAAGCTGTAGCTGGTTTTCACTGCCCCTTGGAACTGCATTCGCTGCCACACAGACATTCGCGTTCTGCAGAAGCTTTGGTTGGTAATGTGGCAACACTGTTTATCTCTCTCTCGCACAGCCCGGCAGCCAAATTCGAAACGTCCAGCGATTGCTCCCAAACGAAAGCTGCCAGCATGGAAAGATATAGCTGGTTTTAACTGCCCCTTGGAACTGCATTCGATGCCACACAGACATTCGCGTTCTGCAGAAGCTTTGGTTGGTAATGGGGCAACACTGTGTATCTCTCTCTCGCAGAGCCCGGCTGCCAAATTCCAAACGTCCAGCGATTGCTCCGACACGAAAGATGCCAGCACTGAAAGCAGTAGCTGGTTTTCACTGCCCCTTGGAACTACGTTCGCTGCCACACAGACATTCGCGTTCTGCAAAAGCTTTGGTTGGTAATGGGGCAACACTCTGTATCTCTCTCTCGCAGAGCCCGGCTGCCAAATTCGAAACGTCCAGCGATTGCGTACACACGAAAGCTGCCAACACTGAAAGCTGTAGCTGGTTTTCACTGCCCCTTGGAACTACGTTCACTGCCACACAGACATTCGCGTTCTGCAAAAGCTTTGGTTGGTAATGGGGCAACACTCTGTATCTCTCTCTCGCAGAGCCCGGCTGCCAAATTCGAAACGTCCAGCGATTGCTCCCAAACGAAAGCTGCCAGCACGGAAAGATATAGCTGGTTTTCACTGCCCCTTGGAACTGCATTCGCTGCCACACAGACATTCGCGTTCTGCAAAAGCTTTGGTTGGTAATGGGCAACACTCTGTATCTCTCTCTCGCAGAGCCCGGCTGCCAAATTCCAAACGTCCAGCGATTGCGTACACACGAAAGCTGCCAACACTGAAAGCTGTAGCTGGTTTTCACTGCCCCTTGGAACTACGTTCGCTGCCACACAGACATTCGCGTTCTGCAAAAGGTTTGGTTGGTAATGGGGCAACACTGTGTATGTCTCTCTCGCACAGCCCGGCAGCCAAATTCGAAATGTCTAGCTATTGCTCCCACACAAAAGCTGCCAGCATGTAAAGGTGTAGCTGGTTTTCACTGCCCCTTGGAACTGCATTCGCTGCCACACAGACATTCGCGTTCTGCAAAAGCTTTGGTTGGTAATGGGGCAACACTGTGTTTCTCTCTCTTGCAGAGCCCGGCAGCCAAATTCGAAACGTCCAGCGATTGCTCCCAAACGAAAGTTGCAAGCATGGAAAGATATAGCTGGTTTTCACTGCCCCTTTGAACTGCATGCGCTGCCACACAGACATTCGCCTTCTACAAAAGCTTTGCTTGGTAAATGGGGAAACACTCTGTATCTCTCGCAGAGCACGGCTGCCAAATTCGAAACGTCCAGCGATTGCTCCGACACGAAATCTGCCAGCACTGAAAGCAGCAGCTGGTTTTCACTGCCCCTTGGAACTGCGTTCGCTGCCACACAGACATTCGCGTTCTGCAGAAGCTTTGGTTGGTAATGGGGCAACACTGTGTATCTCTCTCTTGCAGAGCCCGGCAGCCAAATTCGAAATGTCCAGCGATTGCTCCCACACGAAAGCTGCCAGCACGGAAAGACATAGCTGGTTTTCACTGCCCCTTGGAACTGCATTCGCTGCCACACAGACATTCGCGTTCTGCAAAAGCTTTGGTTGGTAATGGGGCAACACTCTGTATCTCTCTCTCGCAGAGCCCGGCTGCCAAATTCCAAACGTCCAGCGATTGCTCCGACACGAAAGATGCCAGCACTGAAAGCAGTAGCTGGTTTTCACTGCCCCTTGGAACTACGTTCGCTGCCACACAGACATTCGCGTTCTGCAAAAGGTTTGGTTGGTAATGGGGCAACACTTTGTATGTCTCTCTCGCACAGCCCGGCAGCCAAATTCGAAATGTCTAGCTATTGCTCCCACACAAAAGCTGCCAGCATGTAAAGGTGTAGCTGGTTTTCACTGCCCCTTGGAACTGCATTCGCTGCCACACAGACATTCGCGTTCTGCAAAAGCTTTGGTTGGTAATGGGGCAACACTGTGTATCTCTCTCTCACAGAGCCCGGCAGCCACATTCCAAACGTCCAGCGATTGCGTACACACGAAAGCTGCCAACACTGAAAGCTGTAGCTGGTTTTCACTGCCCCTTGGAACTCCATTCGCTGCCACACAGACATTCGCGTTCTGCAAAAGCTTTGGTTGGTAATGGGGCAACACTCTGTATCTCTCTCTCGCACAGCCCGGCAGCCAAATTCGAAACGTCCAGCGATTGCTCCCAAACGAAAGCTGCCAGCACGGAAAGCTGTAGCTGGTTTTCACTGCCCCTTGGAACTGCATTCGCTGCCACACAGACATTCGCGTTCTGCAGAAGCTTTGGTTGGTAATGGGGCAACACTGTGTATCTCTCTCTTGCAGAGCCCGGCAGCCAAATTCGAAATGTCCAGCGATTGCTCCCACACGAAAGCTGCCAGCACGGAAAGATATAGCTGGTTTTCACTGCCCCTTGGAACTGCATTCGCTGCCACACAGACATTCGCGTTCTGCAAAAGCTTTGGTTGGTAATGGGCAACACTCTGTATCTCTCTCTCGCAGAGCCCGGCTGCCAAATTCCAAACGTCCAGCGATTGCGTACACACGAAAGCTGCCAACACTGAAAACTGTAGCTGGTTTTCACTGCCCCTTGGAACTGCATTCGCTGCCACACAGACATTCGCGTTCTGCAAAAGCTTTGGTTGGTAATGGGGCAACACTGTGTTTCTGTCTCTTGCAGAGCCCGGCAGCCAAATTCGAAACGTCCAGCGATTGCTCCCAAACGAAAGCTGCCAGCATGGAAAGATATAGCTGGTTTTCACTGCCCCTTGGAACTGCATGCGCTGCCACACAGACATTCGCGTTCTGCAAAAGCTTTGCTTGGTAATGGGGAAACACTCTGTATCTCTCTCTCGCAGAGCCCGGCTGCCAAATTCCAAACGTCCAGCGATTGCTCCGACACGAAATCTGCCAGCACTGAAAGCAGCAGCTGGTTTTCACTGCCCCTTGGAACTGCGTTCGCTGCCACACAGACATTCGCGTTCTGCAAAAGCTTTGGTTGGTAATGGGGCAACACTCTGTATCTCTCTCTCGCAGAGCCCGGCTGCCAAATTCGAAACGTCCAGCGATTGCTCCCAAACGAAAGCTGCCAGCACAGAAAGCTGTAGCTGGTTTTCACTGCCCCTTGGAACTGCATTCGCTGCCACACAGACATTCGCGTTCTGCAGAAGCTTTGGTTGGTAATGTGGCAACACTGTTTATCTCTCTCTCGCACAGCCCGGCAGCCAAATTCGAAACGTCCAGCGATTGCTCCCAAACGAAAGCTGCCAGCATGGAAAGATATAGCTGGTTTTAACTGCCCCTTGGAACTGCATTCGATGCCACACAGACATTCGCGTTCTGCAGAAGCTTTGGTTGGTAATGGGGCAACACTGTGTATCTCTCTCTCGCAGAGCCCGGCTGCCAAATTCCAAACGTCCAGCGATTGCTCCGACACGAAAGATGCCAGCACTGAAAGCAGTAGCTGGTTTTCACTGCCCCTTGGAACTACGTTCGCTGCCACACAGACATTCGCGTTCTGCAAAAGCTTTGGTTGGTAATGGGGCAACACTCTGTATCTCTCTCTCGCAGAGCCCGGCTGCCAAATTCGAAACGTCCAGCGATTGCGTACACACGAAAGCTGCCAACACTGAAAGCTGTAGCTGGTTTTCACTGCCCCTTGGAACTACGTTCACTGCCACACAGACATTCGCGTTCTGCAAAAGCTTTGGTTGGTAATGGGGCAACACTCTGTATCTCTCTCTCGCAGAGCCCGGCTGCCAAATTCGAAACGTCCAGCGATTGCTCCCAAACGAAAGCTGCCAGCACGGAAAGATATAGCTGGTTTTCACTGCCCCTTGGAACTGCATTCGCTGCCACACAGACATTCGCGTTCTGCAAAAGCTTTGGTTGGTAATGGGCAACACTCTGTATCTCTCTCTCGCAGAGCCCGGCTGCCAAATTCCAAACGTCCAGCGATTGCGTACACACGAAAGCTGCCAACACTGAAAGCTGTAGCTGGTTTTCACTGCCCCTTGGAACTACGTTCGCTGCCACACAGACATTCGCGTTCTGCAAAAGGTTTGGTTGGTAATGGGGCAACACTGTGTATGTCTCTCTCGCACAGCCCGGCAGCCAAATTCGAAATGTCTAGCTATTGCTCCCACACAAAAGCTGCCAGCATGTAAAGGTGTAGCTGGTTTTCACTGCCCCTTGGAACTGCATTCGCTGCCACACAGACATTCGCGTTCTGCAAAAGCTTTGGTTGGTAATGGGGCAACACTGTGTTTCTCTCTCTTGCAGAGCCCGGCAGCCAAATTCGAAACGTCCAGCGATTGCTCCCAAACGAAAGTTGCAAGCATGGAAAGATATAGCTGGTTTTCACTGCCCCTTTGAACTGCATGCGCTGCCACACAGACATTCGCCTTCTACAAAAGCTTTGCTTGGTAAATGGGGAAACACTCTGTATCTCTCGCAGAGCACGGCTGCCAAATTCGAAACGTCCAGCGATTGCTCCGACACGAAATCTGCCAGCACTGAAAGCAGCAGCTGGTTTTCACTGCCCCTTGGAACTGCGTTCGCTGCCACACAGACATTCGCGTTCTGCAGAAGCTTTGGTTGGTAATGGGGCAACACTGTGTATCTCTCTCTTGCAGAGCCCGGCAGCCAAATTCGAAATGTCCAGCGATTGCTCCCACACGAAAGCTGCCAGCACGGAAAGACATAGCTGGTTTTCACTGCCCCTTGGAACTGCATTCGCTGCCACACAGACATTCGCGTTCTGCAAAAGCTTTGGTTGGTAATGGGGCAACACTCTGTATCTCTCTCTCGCAGAGCCCGGCTGCCAAATTCCAAACGTCCAGCGATTGCTCCGACACGAAAGATGCCAGCACTGAAAGCAGTAGCTGGTTTTCACTGCCCCTTGGAACTACGTTCGCTGCCACACAGACATTCGCGTTCTGCAAAAGGTTTGGTTGGTAATGGGGCAACACTTTGTATGTCTCTCTCGCACAGCCCGGCAGCCAAATTCGAAATGTCTAGCTATTGCTCCCACACAAAAGCTGCCAGCATGTAAAGGTGTAGCTGGTTTTCACTGCCCCTTGGAACTGCATTCGCTGCCACACAGACATTCGCGTTCTGCAAAAGCTTTGGTTGGTAATGGGGCAACACTGTGTATCTCTCTCTCACAGAGCCCGGCAGCCACATTCCAAACGTCCAGCGATTGCGTACACACGAAAGCTGCCAACACTGAAAGCTGTAGCTGGTTTTCACTGCCCCTTGGAACTCCATTCGCTGCCACACAGACATTCGCGTTCTGCAAAAGCTTTGGTTGGTAATGGGGCAACACTCTGTATCTCTCTCTCGCACAGCCCGGCAGCCAAATTCGAAACGTCCAGCGATTGCTCCCAAACGAAAGCTGCCAGCACGGAAAGCTGTAGCTGGTTTTCACTGCCCCTTGGAACTGCATTCGCTGCCACACAGACTTTCGCGTTCTGCAGAAGCTTTGGTTGGTAATGGGGCAACACTGTGTTTCTCTCTCTTGCAGAGCCCGGCAGCCAAATTCGAAACGTCCAGCGATTGCTCCCAAACGAAAGTTGCAAGCATGGAAAGATATAGCTGGTTTTCACTGCCCCTTGGAACTGCATGCGCTGCCACACAGACATTCGCCTTCTACAAAAGCTTTGCTTGGTAATGGGGAAACACTCTGTATCTCTCTCTCGCAGAGCACGGCTGCCAAATTCCAAACGTCCAGCGATTGCTCCGACACGAAATCTGCCAGCACTGAAAGCAGCAGCTGGTTTTCACTGCCCCTTGGAACTGCGTTCGCTGCCACACAGACATTCGCGTTCTGCAGAAGCTTTGGTTGGTAATGGGGCAACACTGTGTATCTCTCTCTTGCAGAGCCCGGCAGCCAAATTCGAAATGTCCAGCGATTGCTCCCACACGAAAGCTGCCAGCACGGAAAGACATAGCTGGTTTTCACTGCCCCTTGGAACTGCATTCGCTGCCACACAGACATTCGCGTTCTGCAAAAGCTTTGCTTGGTAATGGGGCAACACTCTGTATCTCTCTCTCGCAGAGCCCGGCTGCCAAATTCCAAACGTCCAGCGATTGCTCCGACACGAAAGATGCCAGCACTGAAAGCAGTAGCTGGTTTTCACTGCCCCTTGGAACTACGTTCGCTGCCACACAGACATTCGCGTTCTGCAAAAGGTTTGGTTGGTAATGGGGCAACACTGTGTATGTCTCTCTCGCACAGCCCGGCAGCCAAATTCGAAATGTCTAGCTATTGCTCCCACACAAAAGCTGCCAGCATGTAAAGGTGTAGCTGGTTTTCACTGCCCCTTGGAACTGCATTCGCTGCCACACAGACATTCGCGTTCTGCAAAAGCTTTGGTTGGTAATGGGGCAACACTGTGTATCTCTCTCTCACAGAGCCCGGCAGCCACATTCCAAACGTCCAGCGATTGCGTACACACGAAAGCTGCCAACACTGAAAGCTGTAGCTGGTTTTCACTGGCCCTTTGAACTGCATTCGCTGCCACACAGACATTCGCGTTCTGCAGAAGCTTTGGTTGGTAATGGGGCAACACTGTGTATCTCTCTCTTGCAGAGCCCGGCAGCCAAATTCGAAACGTCCAGCGATTTCTCCCAAACGAAAGCTGCCAGCACAGAAAGCTGTAGCTGGTTTTCACTGCCCCTTGGAACTGCATTCGCTGCCACACAGACATTCGCGTTCTGCAGAAGCTTTGGTTGGTAATGGGGCAACACTCTTTATCTCTCTCTCGCACAGCCCGGCAGCCAAATTCGACACGTCCAGCGATTGCTCCCAAACGAAAGCTGCCAGCATGGAAAGATATAGCTGGTTTTCACTGCCCCTTGGAACTGCATTCGCTGCCACACAGACATTCGCCTTCTACAAAAGCTTTGCTTGGTAATGGGGCAACACTCTGTATCTCTCTCTCGCAGAGCCCGGCTGCCAAATTCCAAACGTCCAGCGATTGCTCCGACACGAAAGATGCCAGCACTGAAAGCAGTAGCTGGTTTTCACTGCCCCTTTGAACTACGTTCGCTGCCACACAGACATTCGCGTTCTGCAAAAGCTTTGGTTGGTAATGGGGCAACACTGTGTATGTCTCTCTCGCACAGCCCGGCAGCCAAATTCGAAATGTCTAGCTATTGCTCCCACACAAAAGCTGCCAGCATGTAAAGGTGTAGCTGGTTTTCACTGCCCCTTGGAACTGCATTCGCTGCCACACAGACATTCGCGTTCTGCAAAAGCTTTGGTTGGTAATGGGGCAACACCGTGTATCTCTCTCTCACAGAGCCCGGCAGCCAAATTCCAAACGTCCAGCGATTGCGTACACACGAAAGCTGCCAACACTGAAAGCTGTAGCTGGTTTTCACTGCCCCTTGGAACTCCATTCGCTGCCACACAGACATTCGCGTTCTGCAAAAGCTTTGGTTGGTAATGGGGCAACACTCTGTATCTCTCTCTCGCACAGCCCGGCAGCCAAATTCGAAACGTCCAGCGATAGCTCCCAAACGAAAGCTGCCAGCACGGAAAGCTGTAGCTGGTTTTCACTGCCCCTTGGAACTGCATTCGCTGCCACACAGACATTCGCGTTCTGCAAAAGCTTTGGTTGGTAATGGGGCAACACTCTGTATCTCTCTCTCGCACAGCCCGGCTGCCAAATTCCAAACGTCCAGCGATTGCGTACACACGAAAGCTGCCAACACTGAAAGCTGTAGCTGGTTTTCACTGCCCCTTGGAACTACGTTCACTGCCACACAGACATTCGCGTTCTGCAAAAGCTTTGGTTGGTAATGGGGCAACACTCTGTATCTGTCTCTCGCAGAGCCCGGCTGCCAAATTCCAAACGTCCAGCGATTGCTCCCAAACGAAAGCTGCCAGGACAGAAAGCTGTAGCTGGTTTTCACTGCCCCTTGGAACTGCATTCGCTGCCACACAGACATTCGCGTTCTGCAGAAGCTTTGGTTGGTAATGGGGCAACACTGTGTATCTCTCTCTTGCAGAGCCCGGCAGCCAAATTCGAAATGTCCAGCGATTGCTCCCACACGAAAGCTGCCAGCACGGAAAGATATAGCTGGTTTTCACTGCCCCTTGGAACTGCATTCGCTGCCACACAGACATTCGCGTTCTGCAAAAGCTTTGGTTGGTAATGGGCAACACTCTGTATCTCTCTCTCGCAGAGCCCGGCTGCCAAATTCCAAACGTCCAGCGATTGCGTACACACGAAAGCTGCCAACACTGAAAACTGTAGCTGGTTTTCACTGCCCCTTGGAACTGCATTCGCTGCCACACAGACATTCGCGTTCTGCAAAAGCTTTGGTTGGTAATGGGGCAACACTGTGTTTCTGTCTCTTGCAGAGCCCGGCAGCCAAATTCGAAACGTCCAGCGATTGCTCCCAAACGAAAGCTGCCAGCATGGAAAGATATAGCTGGTTTTCACTGCCCCTTGGAACTGCATGCGCTGCCACACAGACATTCGCCTTCTACAAAAGCTTTGCTTGGTAATGGGGAAACACTCTGTATCTCTCTCTCGCAGAGCCCGGCTGCCAAATTCCAAACGTCCAGCGATTGCTCCGACACGAAATCTGCCAGCACTGAAAGCAGCAGCTGGTTTTCACTGCCCCTTGGAACTGCGTTCGCTGCCACACAGACATTCGCGTTCTGCAAAAGCTTTGGTTGGTAATGGGGCAACACTCTGTATCTCTCTCTCGCAGAGCCCGGCTGCCAAATTCGAAACGTCCAGCGATTGCTCCCAAACGAAAGCTGCCAGCACAGAAAGCTGTAGCTGGTTTTCACTGCCCCTTGGAACTGCATTCGCTGCCACACAGACATTCGCGTTCTGCAGAAGCTTTGGTTGGTAATGGGGCAACACTGTTTATCTCTCTCTCGCACAGCCCGGCAGCCAAATTCGAAACGTCCAGCGATTGCTCCCAAACGAAAGCTGCCAGCATGGAAAGATATAGCTGGTTTTCACTGCCCCTTGGAACTGCATTCGCTGCCACACAGACATTCGCGTTCTGCAGAAGCTTTGGTTGGTAATGGGGCAACACTGTGTATCTCTCTCTCGCACAGCCCGGCAGCCAAATTCGAAACGTCCAGCGATTGCTCCCAAACGAAAGCTGCCAGCACGGAAAGCTGTACCTGGTTTTCACTGCCCCTTGGAACTGCATGCGCTGCCACACAGACATTCGCCTTCTACAAAAGCTTTGCTTGGTAATGGGGAAACACTCTGTATCTCTCGCAGAGCACGGCTGCCAAATTCCAAACGTCCAGCGATTGCTCCGACACGAAATCTGCCAGCACTGAAAGCAGCAGCTGGTTTTCACTGCCCCTTGGAACTGCGTTCGCTGCCACACAGACATTCGCGTTCTGCAGAAGCTTTGGTTGGTAATGGGGCAACACTGTGTATCTCTCTCTTGCAGAGCCCGGCAGCCAAATTCGAAATGTCCAGTGATTGCTCCCACACGAAAGCTGCCAGCACGGAAAGACATAGCTGGTTTTCACTGCCCCTTGGAACTGCATTCGCTGCCACACAGACATTCGCGTTCTGCAAAAGCTTTGGTTGGTAATGGGGCAACACTGTGTATCTCTCTCTCGCAGAGCCCGGCTGCCAAATTCCAAACGTCCAGCGATTGCTCCGACACGAAAGATGCCAGCACTGAAAGCAGTAGCTGGTTTTCACTGCCCCTTGGAACTACGTTCGCTGCCACACAGACATTCGCGTTCTGCAAAAGGTTTGGTTGGTAATGGGGCAACACTGTGTATGTCTCTCTCGCACAGCCCGGCAGCCAAATTCGAAATGTCTAGCTATTGCTCCCACACAAAAGCTGCCAGCATGTAAAGGTGTAGCTGGTTTTCACTGCCCCTTGGAACTGCATTCGCTGCCACACAGACATTCGCGTTCTGCAAAAGCTTTGGTTGGTAATGGGGCAACACTGTGTATCTCTCTCTCGCACAGCCCGGCAGCCACATTCCAAACGTCCAGCGATTGCGTACACACGAAAGCTGCCAACACTGAAAGCTGTAGCTGGTTTTCACTGCCCCTTGGAACTGCATTCGCTGCCACACAGACTTTCGCGTTCTGCAAAAGCTTTGGTTGGTAATGGGGCAACACTCTGTATCTCTCTCTCGCACAGCCCGGCAGCCAAATTCGAAACGTCCAGCGATTGCTCCCAAAGGAAAGCTGCCAGCACGGAAAGCTGTAGCTGGTTTTCACTGCCCCTTGGAACTGCATTCGCTGCCACACAGACTTTCGCGTTCTGCAGAAGCTTTGGTTGGTAATGGGGCAACACTGTGTATCTCTCTCTCGCAGAGCCCGGCAGCCACATTCCAAACGTCCAGCGATTGCTCCCAAACGAAAGCTGCCAGCACGGAAAGCTGTAGCTGGTTTTCACTGCCCCTTGGAACTGCATTCGCTGCCACACAGACATTAGTGTTCTGCAGAAGCTTTGGTTGGTAATGGGGCAACACTCTGTATCTCTCTCTTGCAGAGCCCGGCAGCCAAATTCGAAATGTCCAGCGATTGCGTACACACGAAAGCTGCCAACACTGAAAGCTGTAGCTGGTTTTCACTGCCACTTGGAACTACGTTCACTGCCACACAGACATTCGCGTTCTGCAAAAGCTTTGGTTGGTAATGGGGCAACACTCTGTATCTCTCTCTCGCAGAGCCCGGCTGCCAAATTCGAAACGTCCAGCGATTGCGTACACACGAAAGCTGCCAGCACGGAAAGCTGTAGCTGGTTTTCACTGCCCCTTGGAACTACGTTCACTGCCACACAGACATTCGCGTTCTGCAAAAGCTTTGGTTGGTAATGGGGCAACACTCTGTATCTCTCTCTCGCAGAGCCCGGCAGCCAAATTCGAAACGTCCAGCGATTGCTCCCAAACGAAAGCTGCCAGCACAGAAAGCTGTAGCTGGTTTTCACTGCCCCTTGGAACTGCATTCGCTGCCACACAGACATTCGCGTTCTGCAGAAGCTTTGGTTGGTAATGGGGCAACACTGTGTATCTCTCTCTTGCAGAGCCCGGCAGCCAAATTCGAAATGTCCAGCGATTGCTCCCACACGAAAGCTGCCAGCACGGAAAGATATAGCTGGTTTTCACTGCCCCTTGGAACTGCATTCGCTGCCACACAGACATTCGCGTTCTGCAAAAGCTTTGGTTGGTAATGGGGCAACACTCTGTATCTCTCTCTCGCAGAGCCCGGCTGCCAAATTCCAAACGTCCAGCGATTGCGTACACACGAAAGCTGCCAACACTGAAAGCTGTAGCTGGTTTTCACTGCCACTTGGAACTACGTTCACTGCCACACAGACATTCGCGTTCTGCAAAAGCTTTGGTTGGTAATGGGGCAACACTCTTTATCTCTCTCTCGCAGAGCCCGGCAGCCAAATTCGACACGTCCAGCGATTGCTCCCAAACGAAAGCTGCTAGCATAGAAAGATATAGCTGGTTTTCACTGCCCCTTGGAACTGCATTCGCTGCCACACAGACATTCGCCTTCTACAAAAGCTTTGCTTGGTAATGGGGAAACACTCTGTATCTCTCTCTCGCAGAGCCCGGCTGCCAAATTCCAAACGTCCACCGATTGCTCCGACACGAAAGATGCCAGCACTGAAAGCAGCAGCTGGTTTTCACTGCCCCTTGGAACTACGTTCCCTGCCACACAGACATTCGCGTTCTGCAAAAGGTTTGGTTGGTAATGGGGCAACACTGTGTATGTCTCTCTCGCACAGCCCGGCAGCCAAATTCGAAATGTCTAGCTATTGCTCCCACACAAAAGCTGCCAGCATGTAAAGGTGTAGCTGGTTTTCACTGCCCCTTGGAACTGCATTCGCTGCCACACAGACATTCACGTTCTGCAAAAGCTTTGGTTGGTAATGGGGCAACACTTTGTTTCTCTCTCTCACAGAGCCCGGCAGCCAAATTCCAAACGTCCAGCGATTGCGTACACACGAAAGCTGCCAACACTGAAAGCTGTAGCTGGTTTTCACTGCCACTTGGAACTCCATTCGCTGCCACACAGACATTCGCGTTCTGCAAAAGCTTTGGTTGGTAATGGGGCAACACTCTGTATCTCTCTCTCGCACAGCCCGGCAGCCAAATTCGAAACGTCCAGCGATTGCTCCCAAACGAAAGCTGCCAGCACGGAAAGCTGTAGCTGGTTTTCACTGCCCCTTGGAACTGCATTCGCTGCCACACAGACATTCGCGTTCTGCAGAAGCTTTGGTTGGTAATGGGGCAACACTGTGTATCTCTCTCTCGCAGAGCCCGGCAGCCAAATTCGAAACGTCCAGCGATTGCTCCCAAACGAAAGCTGCCAGCACGGAAAGCTGTAGCTGGTTTTCACTGCCCCTTGGAACTGCATTCGCTGCCACACAGACATTCGCGTTCTGCAAAAGCTTTGGTTGGTAATGGGGCAACACTGTGTATCTCTCTCTCGCAGAGCCCGGCTGCCAAATTCCAAACGTCCAGCGATTGCTCCCACACGAAAGCTGCCAACACTGAAAGCTGTAGCTGGTTTTCACTGCCCCTTGGAACTGCATTCGCTGCCACACAGACATTCGCGTTCTGCAGAAGCTTTGGTTGGTAATGGGGCAACACTCTTTATCTCTCTCTCGCACAGCCCGGCAGCCAAATTCGACACGTCCAGCGATTGCTCCCAAACGAAAGCTGCCAGCATGGAAAGATATAGCTGGTTTTCACTGCCCCTTGGAACTGCATTCGCTGCCACACAGACATTCGCCTTCTACAAAAGCTTTGCTTGGTAATGGGGAAACACTCTGTATCTCTCTCTCGCAGAGCCCGGCTGCCAAATTTCAAACGTCCAGCGATTGCTCCGACACGAAAGATGCCAGCACTGAAAGCAGTAGCTGGTTTTCACTGCCCCTTGGAACTACGTTCGCTGCCACACAGACATTCGCGTTCTGCAAAAGCTTTGGTTGGTAATGGGGCAACACTGTGTATGTCTCTCTCGCACAGCCCGGCAGCCAAATTCGAAATGTCTAGCTATTGCTCCCACACAAAAGCTGCCAGCATGTAAAGCTGTAGCTGGTTTTCACTGCCCCTTGGAACTGCATTCGCTGCCACACAGACATTCGCGTTCTGCAAAAGCTTTGGTTGGTAATGGGGCAACACTGTGTATCTCTCTCTCACAAAGCCCGGCAGCCAAATTCCAAACGTCCAGCGATTGCGTACACACGAAAGCTGCCAACACTGAAAGCTGTAGCTGGTTTTCACTGCCCCTTGGAACTCCATTCGCTGCCACACAGACATTCGCGTTCTGCAAAAGCTTTGGTTGGTAATGGGGCAACACTCTGTATCTCTCTCTCGCACAGCCCGGCAGCCAAATTCGAAACGTCCAGCGATTGCTCCCAAACGAAAGCTGCCAGCACGGAAAGCTGTAGCTGGTTTTCACTGCCCCTTGGAACTGCATTCGCTGCCACACAGACATTCGCGTTCTGCAGAAGCTTTGGTTGGTAATGGGGCAACACTGTGTATCTCTCTCTCGCAGAGCCCGGCAGCCAAATTCGAAACGTCCAGCGATTGCTCCCAAACGAAAGCTGCCAGCACGGAAAGCTGTAGCTGGTTTTCACTGCCCCTTGGAACTGCATTCGCTGCCACACAGACATTCGTGTTCTGCAGAAGCTTTGGTTGGTAATGGGGCAACACTCTGTATCTCTCTCTCGCAGAGCCCGGCTGCCAAATTCCAAACGTCCAGCGATTGCGTACACACGAAAGCTGCCAACACTGAAAGCTGTAGCTGGTTTTCACTGCCCCTTGGAACTACGTTCACTGCCACACAGACATTCGCGTTCTGCAAAAGCTTTGCTTGGTAATGGGGCAACACTCTGTATCTCTCTCTCGCAGAGCCCGGCTGCCAAATTCCAAACGTCCAGCGATTGCTCCGACACGAAAGATGCCAGCACTGAAAGCAGTAGCTGGTTTTCACTGCCCCTTGGAACTACGTTCGCTGCCACACAGACATTCGCGTTCTGCAAAAGGTTTGGTTGGTAATGGGGCAACACTGTGTATGTCTCTCTCGCACAGCCCGGCAGCCAAATTCGAAATGTCTAGCTATTGCTCCCACACAAAACCTGCCAGCATGTAAAGGTGTAGCTGGTTTTCACTGCCCCTTGGAACTGCATTCGCTGCCACACAGACATTCGCGTTCTGCAAAAGCTTTGTTTGGTAATGGGGCAACACTGTGTTTCTCTCTCTTGCAGAGCCCGGCAGCCAAATTCGAAACGTCCAGCGATTGCTCCCAAACGAAAGCTGCCAGCATGGAAAGCTATAGCTGGTTTTCACTGCCCCTTGGAACTGCATGCGCTGCCACACAGACATTCGCGTTCTACAAAAGCTTTGCTTGGTAATGGGGAAACACTCTGTATCTCTCTCTCGCAGAGCCCGGCTGCCAAATTCCAAACGTCCAGCGATTGCTCCGACACGAAATCTGCCAGCACTGAAAGCAGCAGCTGGTTTTCACTGCCCCTTGGAACTGCGTTCGCTGCCACACAGACATTCGCGTTCTGCAAAAGCTTTGGTTGGTAATGGGGCAACACTCTGTATCTCTCTCTCGCACAGCCCGGCAGCCAAATTCGAAACGTCCAGCGATTGCTCCCAAACGAAAGCTGCCAGCACGGAAAGCTGTAGCTGGTTTTCACTGCCCCTTGGAACTGCATTCGCTGCCACACAGACATTCGCGTTCTGCAAAAGCTTTGGTTGGTAATGGGGCAACACTGTGTATCTCTCTCTCACAGAGCCCGGCAGCCAAATTCCAAACGTCCAGCGATTGCGTACACACGAAAGCTGCCAACACTGAAAGCTGTAGCTGGTTTTCACTGCCCCTTGGAACTCCATTCGCTGCCACACAGACATTCGCGTTCTGCAAAAGCTTTGGTTGGTAATGGGGCAACACTCTGTATCTCTCTCTCGCACAGCCCGGCAGCCAAATTCGAAACGTCCAGCGATTGCTCCCAAACGAAAGCTGCCAGCACGGAAAGCTGTAGCTGGTTTTCACTGCCCCTTGGAACTCCATTCGCTGCCACACAGACATTCGCGTTCTGCAGAAGCTTTGGTTGGTAATGGGGCAACACTGTGTATCTCTCTCTCGCAGAGCCCGGCTGCCAAATTCCAAACGTCCAGCGATTGCTCCCAAACGAAAGCTGCCAGCACGGAAAGCTGTAGCTGGTTTTCACTGCCCCTTGGAACTGCATTCGCTGCCACACAGACATTCGCGTTCTGCAGAAGCTTTGGTTGGTAATGGGGCAACAATGTGTATCTCTCTCTTGCAGAGCCCGGCAGCCAAATTCGAAATGTCCAGCGATTGCTCCCAAACGGAAGCTGCCAGCACGGAAAGGTGTAGCTGGTTTTCACTGCCCCTTGGAACTGCATTCGCTGCCACACAGACATTCGCGTTCTGCAAAAGCTTTGCTTGGTAATGGGGCAACACTCTGTATCTCTCTCTCGCAGAGCCCGGCTGCCAAATTCCAAACGTCCAGCGATTGCGTACACACGAAAGCTGCCAACACTGAAAGCTGTAGCTGGTTTTCACTGCCCCTTGGAACTACGTTCACTGCCACACAGACATTCGCGTTCTGCAAAAGCTTTGGTTGGTAATGGGGCAACACTCTGTATCTCTCTCTCGCAGAGCCCGGCTGCCAAATTCGAAACGTCCAGCGATTGCTCCCAAACGAAAGCTGCCAGCACAGAAAGCTGTAGCTGGTTTTCACTGCCCCTTGGAACTGCATTCGCTGCCACACAGACATTCGCGTTCTGCAGAAGCTTTGGTTGGTAATGGGGCAACACTCTTTTTCTCTCTCTCGCACAGCCCGGCAGCCAAATTCGACACGTCCAGCGATTGCTCCCAAACGAAAGCTGCCAGCATGGAAAGATATAGCTGGTTTTCACTGCCCCTTGGAACTGCATTCGCTGCCACACAGACATTCGCGTTCTACAAAAGCTTTGCTTGGTAATGGGGAAACACTCTGTATCTCTCTCTCGCAGAGCCCGGCTGCCAAATTCCAAACGTCCAGCGATTGCTCCGACACGAAAGATGCCAGCACTGAAAGCAGTAGCTGGTTTTCACTGCCCCTTGGAACTACGTTCGCTGCCACACAGACATTCGCGTTCTGCAAAAGCTTTGGTTGGTAATGGGGCAACACTGTGTATGTCTCTCTCGCACAGCCCGGCAGCCAAATTCGAAATGTCTAGCTATTGCTCCCACACAAAAGCTGCCAGCATGTAAAGGTGTAGCTGGTTTTCACTGCCCCTTGGAACTGCATTCGCTGCCACACAGACATTCGCGTTCTGCAAAAGCTTTGGTTGGTAATGGGGCAACACTGTGTATCTCTCACTCGCACAGCCCCGCAGCCAAATTCGAAACGTCCAGCGATTGCTCCCAAACGAAAGCTGCCAGCACGGAAAGCTGTAGCTGGTTTTCACTGCCCCTTGGAACTGCATTCGCTGCCACACAGACATTCGCGTTCTGCAGAAGCTTTGGTTGGTAATGGGGCAACACTGTGTATCTCTCTCTCGCAGAGCCCGGCAGCCAAATTCGAAACGTCCAGCGATTGCTCCCAAACGAAAGCTGCCAACACTGAAAGCTGTAGCTGGTTTTCACTGCCCCTTGGAACTGCATTCGCTGCCACACAGACATTCGTGTTCTGCAGAAGCTTTGGTTGGTAATGGGGCAACACTGTGTATCTCTCTCTTGCAGAGCCCGGCAGCCAAATTCGAAATGTCCAGCGATTGCGTACACACGAAAGCCGCCAACACTGAAAGCTGTAGCTGGTTTTCACTGCCCCTTGGAACTACGTTCACTGCCACACAGACATTCGCGTTCTGCAAAAGCTTTGGTTGGTAATGGGGCAACACTGTGTATCTCTCTCTCGCAGAGCCCGGCTGCCAAATTCGAAACGTCCAGCGATTGCTCCCAAACGAAACCTGCCAGCACGGAAAGCTGTAGCTGGTTTTCACTGCCCCTTGGAACTGCATTCGCTGCCACACAGACTTTCGCGTTCTGCAGAAGCTTTGGTTGGTAATGGGGCAACACTGTTTATCTCTCTCTCGCAGAGCCCGGCTGCCAAATTCGAAATGTCCAGCGATTGCTCCCAAACGGAAGCTGCCAGCACGGAAAGCTGTAGCTGGTTTTCACTGCCCCTTGGAACTGCATTCGCTGCCACACAGACATTCGCGTTCTGCAAAAGCTTTGGTTGGTAATGGGGCAACACTGTGTATCTCTCTCTCACAGAGCCCGGCAGCCACATTCCAAACGTCCAGCGATTGCGTACACACGAAAGCTGCCAACACTGAAAGCTGTAGCTGGTTTTCACTGCCCCTTGGAACTCCATTCGCTGCCACACAGACATTCGCGTTCTGCAAAAGCTTTGGTTGGTAATGGGGCAACACTCTGTATCTCTCTCTCGCACAGCCCGGCAGGCAAATTCGAAACGTCCAGCGATTGCTCCGACACGAAAGCTGCCAGCACGGAAAGCTGTAGCTGGTTTTCACTGCCCCTTGGAACTGCATTCGCTGCCACACAGACATTCGCGTTCTGCAGAAGCTTTGGTTGGTAATGGGGCAACACTGTGTATCTCTCTCTCGCAGAGCCCGGCAGCCAAATTCGAAACGTCCAGCGATTGCTCCCAAACGAAAGCTGCCAGCACGGAAAGCTGTAGCTGGTTTTCACTGCCCCTTGGAACTGCATTCGCTGCCACACAGACATTCGCGTTCTGCAAAAGCTTTGGTTGGTAATGGGGCAACACTGTGTATCTCTCTCTCGCAAAGCCCGGCTGCCAAATTCCAAACGTCCAGCGATTGCTCCCACACGAAAGCTGCCAACACTGAAAGCTGTAGCTGGTTTTCACTGCCCCTTGGAACTACGTTCACTGCCACACAGACATTCGCGTTCTGCAAAAGCTTTGGTTGGTAATGGGGCAACACTCTGTATCTCTCTCTCGCAGAGCCCGGCTGCCAAATTCGAAACGTCCAGCGATTGCTCCCAAACGAAAGCTGCCAGCACAGAAAGCTGTAGCTGGTTTTCACTGCCCCTTGGAACTGCATTCGCTGCCACACAGACATTCGCGTTCTGCAGAAGCTTTGGTTGGTAATGGGGCAACACTCTGTATCTCTCTCTCGCACAGCCCGGCAGCCAAATTCGACACGTCCAGCGATTGCTCCCAAACGAAAGCTGCCAGCATGGAAAGATATAGCTGGTTTTCACTGCCCCTTGGAACTGCATTCTCTGCCACACAGACATTCGCGTTCTACAAAAGCTTTGCTTGGTAATGGGGAAACACTCTGTATCTCTCTCTCGCAGAGCCCGGCTGCCAAATTTCAAACGTCCAGCGATTGCTCCGACACGAAAGATGCCACCACTGAAAGCAGTAGCTGGTTTTCACTGCCCCTTGGAACTGCATTCGCTGCCACACAGACATTCGCGTTCTGCAGAAGCTTTGGTTGGTAATGGGGCAACACTGTTTATCTCTCTCTCGCAGAGCCCGGCTGCCAAATTCGAAATGTCCAGCGATTGCTCCCAAACGGAAGCTGCCAGCACAGAAAGCTGTAGCTGGTTTTCACTGCCCCTTGGAACTGCATTCGCTGCCACACAGACATTCGCGTTCTGCAAAAGCTTTGGTTGGTAATGGGGCAACACTGTGTATCTCTCTCTCACAGAGCCCGGCAGCCACATTCCAAACGTCCAGCGATTGCGTACACACGAAAGCTGCCAACACTGAAAGCTGTAGCTGGTTTTCACTGCCCCTTGGAACTCCATTCGCTGCCACACAGACATTCGCGTTCTGCAAAAGCTTTGGTTGGTAATGGGGCAACACTCTGTATCTCTCTCTCGCACAGCCCGGCAGCCAAATTCGAAACGTCCAGCGATTGCTCCGACACGAAAGCTGCCAGCACGGAAAGCTGTAGCTGGTTTTCACTGCCCCTTGGAACTGCATTCGCTGCCACACAGACATTCGCGTTCTGCAGAAGCTTTGGTTGGTAATGGGGCAACACTGTGTATCTCTCTCTCGCAGAGCCCGGCAGCCAAATTCGAAACGTCCAGCGATTGCTCCCAAACGAAAGCTGCCAGCACGGAAAGCTGTAGCTGGTTTTCACTGCCCCTTGGAACTGCATTCGCTGCCACACAGACATTCGCGTTCTGCAAAAGCTTTGGTTGGTAATGGGGCAACACTGTGTATCTCTCTCTCGCAGAGCCCGGCTGCCAAATTCCAAACGTCCAGCGATTGCTCCCACACGAAAGCTGCCAACACTGAAAGCTGTAGCTGGTTTTCACTGCCCCTTGGAACTACGTTCGCTGCCACACAGACATTCGCGTTCTGCAAAAGCTTTGGTTGGTAATGGGGCAACACTGTGTATGTCTCTCTCGCACAGCCCGGCAGCCAAATTCGAAATGTCTAGCTATTGCTCCCACACAAAAGCTGCCAGCATGTAAAGCTGTAGCTGGTTTTCACTGCCCCTTGGAACTGCATTCGCTGCCACACAGACATTCGCGTTCTGCAAAAGCTTTGGTTGGTAATGGGGCAACACTCTGTATCTCTCTCTCACAAAGCCCGGCAGCCAAATTCCAAACGTCCAGCGATTGCGTACACACGAAAGCTGCCAACACTGAAAGCTGTAGCTGGTTTTCACTGCCCCTTGGAACTCCATTCGCTGCCACACAGACATTCGCGTTCTGCAAAAGCTTTGGTTGGTAATGGGGCAACACTCTGTATCTCTCTCTCGCACAGCCCGGCAGCCAAATTCGAAACGTCCAGCGATTGCTCCCAAACGAAAGCTGCCAGCACGGAAAGCTGTAGCTGGTTTTCACTGCCCCTTGGAACTGCATTCGCTGCCACACAGACATTCGCGTTCTGCAGAAGCTTTGGTTGGTAATGGGGCAACACTCTGTATCTCTCTCTCGCAGAGCCCGGCAGCCAAATTCGAAACGTCCAGCGATTGCTCCCAAACGAAAGCTGCCAGCACGGAAAGCTGTAGCTGGTTTTCACTGCCCCTTGGAACTGCATTCGCTGCCACACAGACATTCGTGTTCTGCAGAAGCTTTGGTTGGTAATGGGGCAACACTCTGTATCTCTCTCTCGCAGAGCCCGGCTGCCAAATTCCAAACGTCCAGCGATTGCGTACACACGAAAGCTGCCAACACTGAAAGCTGTAGCTGGTTTTCACTGCCCCTTCGAACTACGTTCACTGCCACACAGACATTCGCGTTCTGCAAAAGCTTTGGTTGGTAATGGGGAAACACTCTGTATCTCTCTCTCGCAGAGCCCGGCAGCCAAATTCGAAACGTCCAGCGATTGCTCCCAAACGAAAGCTGCCAGCACTGAAAGCTGTAGCTGGTTTTCACTGCCCCTTGGAACTGCATGCGCTGCCACACAGACATTCGCGTTCTACAAAAGCTTTGCTTGGTAATGGGGAAACACTCTGTATCTCTCTCTCGCAGAGCCCGGCTGCCAAATTCCAAACGTCCAGCGATTGCTCCGACACGAAATCTGCCAGCACTGAAAGCAGCAGCTGGTTTTCACTGCCCCTTGGAACTGCGTTCGCTGCCACACAGACATTCGCGTTCTGCAAAAGCTTTGGTTGGTAATGGGGCAACACTCTGTATCTCTCTCTCGCACAGCCCGGCAGCCAAATTCGAAACGTCCAGCGATTGCTCCCAAACGAAAGCTGCCAGCACGGAAAGCTGTAGCTGGTTTTCACTGCCCCTTGGAACTGCATTCGCTGCCACACAGACATTCGCGTTCTGCAAAAGCTTTGGTTGGTAATGGGGCAACACTGTGTATCTCTCTCTCACAGAGCCCGGCAGCCAAATTCCAAACGTCCAGCGATTGCGTACACACGAAAGCTGCCAGCACGGAAAGCTATAGCTGGTTTTCACTGCCCCTTGGAACTGCATTCGCTGCCACACAGACATTCGCGTTCTGCAGAAGCTTTGGTTGGTAATGGGGCAACACTCTTTATCTCTCTCTCGCAGAGCCCGGCAGCCAAATTCGACACGTCCAGCGATTGCTCCCAAACGAAAGCTGCCAGCATGGAAAGATATAGCTGGTTTTCACTGCCCCTTGGAACTGCATTCGCTGCCACACAGACATTCGCCTTCTACAAAAGCTTTGCTTGGTAATGGGGAAACACTCTGTATCTCTCTCTCGCAGAGCCCGGCTGCCAAATTCCAAACGTCCAGCGATTGCTCCGACACGAAAGATGCCAGCACTGAAAGCAGTAGCTGGTTTTCACTGCCCCTTGGAACTACATTCGCTGCCACACAGACATTCGCGTTCTGCAAAAGCTTTGGTTGGTAATGGGGCAACACTCTGTATCTCTCTCTCGCAGAGCCCGGCTGCCAAATTCCAAACGTCCAGCGATTGCTCCGACACGAAAGATGCCAGCACTGAAAGCAGTAGCTGGTTTTCACTGCCCCTTGGAACTACGTTCGCTGCCACACAGACATTCGCGTTCTGCAAAAGCTTTGGTTGGTAATGGGGCAACACTGTGTATCTCTCTCTCGCAGAGCCCGGCTGCCAAATTCGAAACGTCCAGCGATTGCTCCCAAACGAAACCTGCCAGCACGGAAAGCTGTAGCTGGTTTTCACTGCCCCTTGGAACTGCATTCGCTGCCACACAGACTTTCGCGTTCTGCAGAAGCTTTGGTTGGTAATGGGGCAACACTGTTTATCTCTCTCTCGCAGAGCCCGGCTGCCAAATTCGAAATGTCCAGCGATTGCTCCCAAACGGAAGCTGCCAGCACGGAAAGCTGTAGCTGGTTTTCACTGCCCCTTGGAACTGCATTCGCTGCCACACAGACATTCGCGTTCTGCAAAAGCTTTGGTTGGTAATGGGGCAACACTGTGTATCTCTCTCTCACAGAGCCCGGCAGCCACATTCCAAACGTCCAGCGATTGCGTACACACGAAAGCTGCCAACACTGAAAGCTGTAGCTGGTTTTCACTGCCCCTTGGAACTCCATTCGCTGCCACACAGACATTCGCGTTCTGCAAAAGCTTTGGTTGGTAATGGGGCAACACTCTGTATCTCTCTCTCGCACAGCCCGGCAGGCAAATTCGAAACGTCCAGCGATTGCTCCGACACGAAAGCTGCCAGCACGGAAAGCTGTAGCTGGTTTTCACTGCCCCTTGGAACTGCATTCGCTGCCACACAGACATTCGCGTTCTGCAGAAGCTTTGGTTGGTAATGGGGCAACACTGTGTATCTCTCTCTCGCAGAGCCCGGCAGCCAAATTCGAAACGTCCAGCGATTGCTCCCAAACGAAAGCTGCCAGCACGGAAAGCTGTAGCTGGTTTTCACTGCCCCTTGGAACTGCATTCGCTGCCACACAGACATTCGCGTTCTGCAAAAGCTTTGGTTGGTAATGGGGCAACACTGTGTATCTCTCTCTCGCAAAGCCCGGCTGCCAAATTCCAAACGTCCAGCGATTGCTCCCACACGAAAGCTGCCAACACTGAAAGCTGTAGCTGGTTTTCACTGCCCCTTGGAACTACGTTCACTGCCACACAGACATTCGCGTTCTGCAAAAGCTTTGGTTGGTAATGGGGCAACACTCTGTATCTCTCTCTCGCAGAGCCCGGCTGCCAAATTCGAAACGTCCAGCGATTGCTCCCAAACGAAAGCTGCCAGCACAGAAAGCTGTAGCTGGTTTTCACTGCCCCTTGGAACTGCATTCGCTGCCACACAGACATTCGCGTTCTGCAGAAGCTTTGGTTGGTAATGGGGCAACACTCTGTATCTCTCTCTCGCACAGCCCGGCAGCCAAATTCGACACGTCCAGCGATTGCTCCCAAACGAAAGCTGCCAGCATGGAAAGATATAGCTGGTTTTCACTGCCCCTTGGAACTGCATTCTCTGCCACACAGACATTCGCGTTCTACAAAAGCTTTGCTTGGTAATGGGGAAACACTCTGTATCTCTCTCTCGCAGAGCCCGGCTGCCAAATTTCAAACGTCCAGCGATTGCTCCGACACGAAAGATGCCACCACTGAAAGCAGTAGCTGGTTTTCACTGCCCCTTGGAACTGCATTCGCTGCCACACAGACATTCGCGTTCTGCAGAAGCTTTGGTTGGTAATGGGGCAACACTGTTTATCTCTCTCTCGCAGAGCCCGGCTGCCAAATTCGAAATGTCCAGCGATTGCTCCCAAACGGAAGCTGCCAGCACAGAAAGCTGTAGCTGGTTTTCACTGCCCCTTGGAACTGCATTCGCTGCCACACAGACATTCGCGTTCTGCAAAAGCTTTGGTTGGTAATGGGGCAACACTGTGTATCTCTCTCTCACAGAGCCCGGCAGCCACATTCCAAACGTCCAGCGATTGCGTACACACGAAAGCTGCCAACACTGAAAGCTGTAGCTGGTTTTCACTGCCCCTTGGAACTCCATTCGCTGCCACACAGACATTCGCGTTCTGCAAAAGCTTTGGTTGGTAATGGGGCAACACTCTGTATCTCTCTCTCGCACAGCCCGGCAGCCAAATTCGAAACGTCCAGCGATTGCTCCGACACGAAAGCTGCCAGCACGGAAAGCTGTAGCTGGTTTTCACTGCCCCTTGGAACTGCATTCGCTGCCACACAGACATTCGCGTTCTGCAGAAGCTTTGGTTGGTAATGGGGCAACACTGTGTATCTCTCTCTCGCAGAGCCCGGCAGCCAAATTCGAAACGTCCAGCGATTGCTCCCAAACGAAAGCTGCCAGCACGGAAAGCTGTAGCTGGTTTTCACTGCCCCTTGGAACTGCATTCGCTGCCACACAGACATTCGCGTTCTGCAAAAGCTTTGGTTGGTAATGGGGCAACACTGTGTATCTCTCTCTCGCAGAGCCCGGCTGCCAAATTCCAAACGTCCAGCGATTGCTCCCACACGAAAGCTGCCAACACTGAAAGCTGTAGCTGGTTTTCACTGCCCCTTGGAACTACGTTCGCTGCCACACAGACATTCGCGTTCTGCAAAAGCTTTGGTTGGTAATGGGGCAACACTGTGTATGTCTCTCTCGCACAGCCCGGCAGCCAAATTCGAAATGTCTAGCTATTGCTCCCACACAAAAGCTGCCAGCATGTAAAGCTGTAGCTGGTTTTCACTGCCCCTTGGAACTGCATTCGCTGCCACACAGACATTCGCGTTCTGCAAAAGCTTTGGTTGGTAATGGGGCAACACTCTGTATCTCTCTCTCAGAAAGCCCGGCAGCCAACTTCCAAACGTCCAGCGATTGCGTACACACGAAAGCTGCCAACACTGAAAGCTGTAGCTGGTTTTCACTGCCCCTTGGAACTCCATTCGCTGCCACACAGACATTCGCGTTCTGCAAAAGCTTTGGTTGGTAATGGGGCAACACTCTGTATCTCTCTCTCGCACAGCCCGGCAGCCAAATTCGAAACGTCCAGCGATTGCTCCCAAACGAAAGCTGCCAGCACGGAAAGCTGTAGCTGGTTTTCACTGCCCCTTGGAACTGCATTCGCTGCCACACAGACATTCGCGTTCTGCAGAAGCTTTGGTTGGTAATGGGGCAACACTCTGTATCTCTCTCTCGCAGAGCCCGGCTGCCAAATTCGAAACGTCCAGCGATTGCTCCCAAACGAAAGCTGCCAGCACGGAAAGCTGTAGCTGGTTTTCACTGCCCCTTGGAACTGCATTCGCTGCCACACAGACATTCGTGTTCTGCAGAAGCTTTGGTTGGTAATGGGGCAACACTCTGTATCTCTCTCTCGCAGAGCCCGGCTGCCAAATTCCAAACGTCCAGCGATTGCGTACACACGAAAGCTGCCAACACTGAAAGCTGTAGCTGGTTTTCACTGCCCCTTCGAACTACGTTCACTGCCACACAGACATTCGCGTTCTGCAAAAGCTTTGGTTGGTAATGGGGAAACACTCTGTATCTCTCTCTCGCAGAGCCCGGCAGCCAAATTCGAAACGTCCAGCGATTGCTCCCAAACGAAAGCTGCCAGCACTGAAAGCTGTAGCTGGTTTTCACTGCCCCTTGGAACTGCATGCGCTGCCACACAGACATTCGCGTTCTACAAAAGCTTTGCTTGGTAATGGGGAAACACTCTGTATCTCTCTCTCGCAGAGCCCGGCTGCCAAATTCCAAACGTCCAGCGATTGCTCCGACACGAAATCTGCCAGCACTGAAAGCAGCAGCTGGTTTTCACTGCCCCTTGGAACTGCGTTCGCTGCCACACAGACATTCGCGTTCTGCAAAAGCTTTGGTTGGTAATGGGGCAACACTCTGTATCTCTCTCTCGCACAGCCCGGCAGCCAAATTCGAAACGTCCAGCGATTGCTCCCAAACGAAAGCTGCCAGCACGGAAAGCTGTAGCTGGTTTTCACTGCCCCTTGGAACTGCATTCGCTGCCACACAGACATTCGCGTTCTGCAAAAGCTTTGGTTGGTAATGGGGCAACACTGTGTATCTCTCTCTCACAGAGCCCGGCAGCCAAATTCCAAACGTCCAGCGATTGCGTACACACGAAAGCTGCCAGCACGGAAAGCTATAGGTGGTTTTCACTGCCCCTTGGAACTGCATTCGCTGCCACACAGACATTCGCCTTCTACAAAAGCTTTGCTTGGTAATGGGGAAACACTCTGTATCTCTCTCTCGCAGAGCCCGGCTGCCAAATTCCAAACGTCCAGCGATTGCTCCGACACGAAAGATGCCAGCACTGAAAGCAGTAGCTGGTTTTCACTGCCCCTTGGAACTACATTCGCTGCCACACAAACATTCGCGTTCTGCAAAAGGTTTGGTTGGTAATGGGGCAACACTGTGTATCTCTCTCTCACAGAGCCCGGCAGCCAAATTCCAAACGTCCAGCGATTGCGTACACACGAAAGCTGCCAACACTGAAAGCTGTAGCTGGTTTTCACTGCCCCTTGGAACTCCATTCGCTGCCACACAGACATTCGCGTTCTGCAAAAGCTTTGGTTGGTAATGGGGCAACACTCTGTATCTCTCTCTCGCAGAGCCCGGCTGCCAAATTCGAAACGTCCAGCGATTGCTCCCAAACGAAAGCTGCCAGCACAGAAAGCTGTAGCTGGTTTTCAAGCCCCTTGGAACTGCATTCGCTGCCACACAGACATTCGCGTTCTGCAGAAGCTTTGGTTGGTAATGGGGCAACACTCTTTATCTCTCTCTCGCACAGCCCGGCAGCCAAATTCGACACGTCCAGCGATTGCTCCCAAACGAAAGCTGCCAGCATGGAAAGATATAGCTGGTTTTCACTGCCCCTTGGAACTGCATTCGCTGCCACACAGACATTCGCCTTCTACAAAAGCTTTGCTTGGTAATGGGGAAACACTCTGTATCTCTCTCTCGCAGAGCCCGGCTGCCAAATTTCAAACGTCCAGCGATTGCTCTGACACGAAAGATGCCAGCACTGAAAGCAGTAGCTGGTTTTCACTGCCCCTTGGAACTACGTTCGCTGCCACACAGACATTCGCGTTCTGCAAAAGCTTTGGTTGGTAATGGGGCAACACTGTGTATGTCTCTCTCGCACAGCTCGGCAGCCAAATTCGAAATATCTAGCTATTGCTCCCACACAAAAGCTGCCAGCATGTAAAGCTGTAGCTGGTTTTCACTGCCCCTTGGAACTGCATTCGCTGCCACACAGACATTCGCGTTCTGCAAAAGCTTTGGTTGGTAATGGGGCAACACTGTGTATCTCTCTCTCACAAAGCCCGGCAGCCAAATTCCAAACGTCCAGCGATTGCGTACACACGAAAGCTGCCAACACTGAAAGCTGTAGCTGGTTTTCACTGCCCCTTGGAACTCCATTCGCTGCCACACAGACATTCGCGTTCTGCAAAAGCTTTGGTTGGTAATGGGGCAACACTCTGTATCTCTCTCTCGCACAGCCCGGCAGCCAAATTCGAAACGTCCAGCGATTGCTCCCAAACGAAAGCTGCCAGCACGGAAAGCTGTAGCTGGTTTTCACTGCCCCTTGGAACTGCATTCGCTGCCACACAGACATTCGCGTTCTGCAGAAGCTTTGGTTGGTAATGGGGCAACACTCTGTATCTCTCTCTCGCAGAGCCCGGCTGCCAAATTCGAAACGTCCAGCGATTGCTCCCAAACGAAAGCTGCCAGCACGGAAAGCTGTAGCTGGTTTTCACTGCCCCTTGGAACTGCATTCGCTGCCACACAGACATTCGTGTTCTGCAGAAGCTTTGGTTGGTAATGGGGCAACACTCTGTATCTCTCTCTCGCAGAGCCCGGCTGCCAAATTCCAAACGTCCAGCGATTGCGTACACACGAAAGCTGCCAACACTGAAAGCTGTAGCTGGTTTTCACTGCCCCTTCGAACTACGTTCACTGCCACACAGACATTCGCGTTCTGCAAAAGCTTTGGTTGGTAATGGGGCAACACTCTGTATCTCTCTCTCGCAGAGCCCGGCTGCCAAATTCCAAACGTCCAGCGATTGCTCCGACACGAAAGATGCCAGCACTGAAAGCAGTAGCTGGTTTTCACTGCCCCTTGGAACTACGTTCGCTGCCACACAGACATTCGCGTTCTGCAAAAGGTTTGGTTGGTAATGGGGCAACACTGTGTATGTCTCTCTCGCACAGCCCGGCAGCCAAATTCGAAATGTCTAGCTATTGCTCCCACACAAAAGCTGCCAGCATGTAAAGGTGTAGCTGGTTTTCACTGCCCCTTGGAACTGCATTCGCTGCCACACAGACATTCGCGTTCTGCAAAAGCTTTGGTTGGTAATGGGGCAACACTGTGTTTCTCTCTCTTGCAGAGCCCGGCAGCCAAATTCGAAACGTCCAGCGATTGCTCCCAAACGAAAGCTGCCAGCATGGAAAGATATAGCTGGTTTTCACTGCCCCTTGGAACTGCATGCGCTGCCACACAGACATTCGCGTTCTACAAAAGCTTTGCTTGGTAATGGGGAAACACTCTGTATCTCTCTCTCGCAGAGCCCGGCTGCCAAATTCCAAACGTCCAGCGATTGCTCCGACACGAAATCTGCCAGCACTGAAAGCAGCAGCTGGTTTTCACTGCCCCTTGGAACTGCGTTCGCTGCCACACAGACATTCGCGTTCTGCAAAAGCTTTGGTTGGTAATGGGGCAACACTCTGTATCTCTCTCTCGCACAGCCCGGCAGCCAAATTCGAAACGTCCAGCGATTGCTCCCAAACGAAAGCTGCCAGCACGGAAAGCTGTAGCTGGTTTTCACTGCCCCTTGGAACTGCATTCGCTGCCACACAGACATTCGCGTTCTGCAAAAGCTTTGGTTGGTAATGGGGCAACACTGTGTATCTCTCTCTCACAGAGCCCGGCAGCCAAATTCCAAACGTCCAGCGATTGCGTACACACGAAAGCTGCCAGCACGGAAAGCTGTAGCTGGTTTTCACTGCCCCTTGGAACTGCATTCGCTGCCACACAGACATTCGCGTTCTGCAGAAGCTTTGGTTGGTAATGGGGCAACACTCTTTATCTCTCTCTCGCAGAGCCCGGCAGCCAAATTCGACACGTCCAGCGATTGCTCCCAAACGAAAGCTGCCAGCATGGAAAGATATAGCTGGTTTTCACTGCCCCTTGGAACTGCATTCGCTGCCACACAGACATTCGCCTTCTACAAAAGCTTTGCTTGGTAATGGGGAAACACTCTGTATCTCTCTCTCGCAGAGCCCGGCTGCCAAATTCCAAACGTCCAGCGATTGCTCCGACACGAAAGATGCCAGCACTGAAAGCAGTAGCTGGTTTTCACTGCCCCTTGGAACTACATTCGCTGCCACACAGACATTCGCGTTCTGCAAAAGCTTTGGTTGGTAATGGGGCAACACTCTGTATCTCTCTCTCGCAGAGCCCGGCTGCCAAATTCCAAACGTCCAGCGATTGCTCCGACACGAAAGATGCCAGCACTGAAAGCAGTAGCTGGTTTTCACTGCCCCTTGGAACTACGTTCGCTGCCACACAGACATTCGCGTTCTGCAAAAGGTTTGGTTGGTAATGGGGCAACACTGTGTATGTCTCTCTCGCACAGCCCGGCAGCCAAATTCGAAATGTCTAGCTATTGCTCCCACACAAAAGCTGCCAGCATGTAAAGGTGTAGCTGGTTTTCACTGCCCCTTGGAACTGCATTCGCTGCCACACAGACATTCGCGTTCTGCAAAAGCTTTGGTTGGTAATGGGGCAACACTGTGTTTCTCTCTCTCACAGAGCCCGGCAGCCAAATTCGAAACGTCCAGCGATTGCTCCCAAACGAAAGCTGCCAGCATGGAAAGATATAGCTGGTTTTCACTGCCCCTTGGAACTGCATGCGCTGCCACACAGACATTCGCGTTCTACAAAAGCTTTGCTTGGTAATGGGGAAACACTCTGTATCTCTCTCTCGCAGAGCCCGGCTGCCAAATTCCAAACGTCCAGCGATTGCTCCGACACGAAATCTGCCAGCACTGAAAGCAGCAGCTGGTTTTCACTGCCCCTTGGAACTGCGTTCGCTGCCACACAGACATTCGCGTTCTGCAAAAGCTTTGGTTGGTAATGGGGCAACACTCTGTATCTCTCTCTCGCACAGCCCGGCAGCCAAATTCGAAACGTCCAGCGATTGCTCCCAAACGAAAGCTGCCAGCACGGAAAGCTGTAGCTGGTTTTCACTGCCCCTTGGAACTGCATTCGCTGCCACACAGACATTCGCGTTCTGCAAAAGCTTTGGTTGGTAATGGGGCAACACTGTGTATCTCTCTCTCACAGAGCCCGGCAGCCAAATTCCAAACGTCCAGCGATTGCGTACACACGAAAGCTGCCAGCACGGAAAGCTGTAGCTGGTTTTCACTGCCCCTTGGAACTGCATTCGCTGCCACACAGACATTCGCGTTCTGCAGAAGCTTTGGTTGGTAATGGGGCAACACTCTTTATCTCTTTCTCGCAGAGCCCGGCAGCCAAATTCGACACGTCCAGCGATTGCTCCCAAACGAAAGCTGCCAGCATGGAAAGATATAGCTGGTTTTCACTGCCCCTTGGAACTGCATTCGCTGCCACACAGACATTCGCCTTCTACAAAAGCTTTGCTTGGTAATGGGGAAACACTCTGTATCTCTCTCTCGCAGAGCCCGGCTGCCAAATTCCAAACGTCCAGCGATTGCTCCGACACGAAAGATGCCAGCACTGAAAGCAGTAGCTGGTTTTCACTGCCCCTTGGAACTACATTCGCTGCCACACAGACATTCGCGTTCTGCAAAAGGTTTGGTTGGTAATGGGGCAACACTGTGTATCTCTCTCTCACAGAGCCCGGCAGCCAAATTCCAAACGTCCAGCGATTGCGTACACACGAAAGCTGCCAACACTGAAAGCTGTAGCTGGTTTTCACTGCCCCTTGGAACTCCATTCGCTGCCACACAGACATTCGCGTTCTGCAAAAGCTTTGGTTGGTAATGGGGCAACACTCTGTATCTCTCTCTCGCACAGCCCGGCAGCCAAATTCGAAACGTCCAGCGATTGCTCCCAAACGAAAGCTGCCAGCACGGAAAGCTGTAGCTGGTTTTCACTGCCCCTTGGAACTGCATTCGCTGCCACACAGACATTCGCGTTCTGCAGAAGCTTTGGTTGGTAATGGGGCAACACTGTGTATCTCTCTCTCGCAGAGCCCGGCAGCCAAATTCGAAACGTCCAGCGATTGCTCCCAAACGAAAGCTGCCAGCACGGAAAGCTGTAGCTGGTTTTCACTGCCCCTTGGAACTGCATTCGCTGCCACACAGACATTCGCGTTCTGCAGAAGCTTTGGTTGGTAATGGGGCAACAATGTGTATCTCTCTCTTGCAGAGCCCGGCAGCCAAATTCGAAATGTCCAGCGATTGCTCCCAAACGGAAGCTGCCAGCACGGAAAGGTGTAGCTGGTTTTCACTGCCCCTTGGAACTGCATTCGCTGCCACACAGACATTCGCGTTCTGCAGAAGCTTTGCTTGGTAATGGGGAAACACTCTGTATCTCTCTCTCGCAGAGCCCGGCTGCCAAATTCCAAACGTCCAGCGATTGCGTACACACGAAAGCTGCCAACACTGAAAGCTGTAGCTGGTTTTCACTGCCCCTTGGAACTACGTTCACTGCCACACAGACATTCGCGTTCTGCAAAAGCTTTGGTTGGTAATGGGGCAACACTCTGTATCTCTCTCTCGCAGAGCCCGGCTGCCAAATTCGAAACGTCCAGCGATTGCTCCCAAACGAAAGCTGCCAGCACAGAAAGCTGTAGCTGGTTTTCACTGCCCCTTGGAACTGCATTCGCTGCCACACAGACATTCGCGTTCTGCAGAAGCTTTGGTTGGTAATGGGGCAACACTCTTTTTCTCTCTCTCGCACAGCCCGGCAGCCAAATTCGACACGTCCAGCGATTGCTCCCAAACGAAAGCTGCCAGCATGGAAAGATATAGCTGGTTTTCACTGCCCCTTGGAACTGCATTCGCTGCCACACAGACATTCGCCTTCTACAAAAGCTTTGCTTGGTAATGGGGAAACACTCTGTATCTCTCTCTCGCAGAGCCCGGCTGCCAAATTCCAAACGTCCAGCGATTGCTCCGACACGAAAGATGCCAGCACTGAAAGCAGTAGCTGGTTTTCACTGCCCCTTGGAACTACGTTCGCTGCCACACAGACATTCGCGTTCTGCAAAAGCTTTGGTTGGTAATGGGGCAACACTGTGTATGTCTCTCTCGCACAGCCCGGCAGCCAAATTCGAAATGTCTAGCTATTGCTCCCACACAAAAGCTGCCAGCATGTAAAGGTGTAGCTGGTTTTCACTGCCCCTTGGAACTGCATTCGCTGCCACACAGACATTCGCGTTCTGCAAAAGCTTTGGTTGGTAATGGGGCAACACTGTGTATCTCTCACTCGCACAGCCCCGCAGCCAAATTCGAAACGTCCAGCGATTGCTCCCAAACGAAAGCTGCCAGCACGGAAAGCTGTAGCTGGTTTTCACTGCCCCTTGGAACTGCATTCGATGCCACACAGACATTCGCGTTCTGCAGAAGCTTTGGTTGGTAATGGGGCAACACTGTGTATCTCTCTCTCGCAGAGCCCGGCAGCCAAATTCGAAACGTCCAGCGATTGCTCCCAAACGAAAGCTGCCAACACTGAAAGCTGTAGCTGGTTTTCACTGCCCCTTGGAACTGCATTCGCTGCCACACAGACATTCGTGTTCTGCAGAAGCTTTGGTTGGTAATGGGGCAACACTGTGTATCTCTCTCTTGCAGAGCCCGGCAGCCAAATTCGAAATGTCCAGCGATTGCGTACACACGAAAGCCGCCAACACTGAAAGCTGTAGCTGGTTTTCACTGCCCATTGGAACTACGTTCACTGCCACACAGACATTCGCGTTCTGCAAAAGCTTTGGTTGGTAATGGGGCAACACTGTGTATCTCTCTCTCGCAGAGCCCGGCTGCCAAATTCGAAACGTCCAGCGATTGCTCCCAAACGAAAGCTGCCAGCACGGAAAGCTGTAGCTGGTTTTCACTGCCCCTTGGAACTGCATTCGCTGCCACACAGACTTTCGCGTTCTGCAGAAGCTTTGGTTGGTAATGGGGCAACACTGTTTATCTCTCTCTCGCAGAGCCCGGCTGCCAAATTCGAAATGTCCAGCGATTGCTCCCAAACGGAAGCTGCCAGCACGGAAAGCTGTAGCTGGTTTTCACTGCCCCTTGGAACTGCATTCGCTGCCACACAGACATTCGCGTTCTGCAAAAGCTTTGGTTGGTAATGGGGCAACACTGTGTATCTCTCTCTCACAGAGCCCGGCAGCCACATTCCAAACGTCCAGCGATTGCGTACACACGAAAGCTGCCAACACTGAAAGCTGTAGCTGGTTTTCACTGCCCCTTGGAACTCCATTCGCTGCCACACAGACATTCGCGTTCTGCAAAAGCTTTGGTTGGTAATGGGGCAACACTCTGTATCTCTCTCTCGCACAGCCCGGCAGCCAAATTCGATACGTCCAGCGATTGCTCCCAAACGAAAGCTGCCAGCACGGAAAGCTGTAGCTGGTTTTCACTGCCCCTTGGAACTGCATTCGCTGCCACACAGACATTCGCGTTCTGCAGAAGCTTTGGTTGGTAATGGGGCAACACTGTGTATCTCTCTCTCGCAGAGCCCGGCAGCCAAATTCGAAACGTCCAGCGATTGCTCCCAAACGAAAGCTGCCAGCACGGAAAGCTGTAGCTGGTTTTCACTGCCCCTTGGAACTGCATTCGCTGCCACACAGACATTCGCGTTCTGCAAAAGCTTTGGTTGGTAATGGGGCAACACTGTGTATCTCTCTCTCGCAGAGCCCGGCTGCCAAATTCCAAACGTCCAGCGATTGCTCCCACACGAAAGCTGCCAACACTGAAAGCTGTAGCTGGTTTTCACTGCCCCTTGGAACTACGTTCACTGCCACACAGACATTCGCGTTCTGCAAAAGCTTTGGTTGGTAATGGGGCAACACTCTGTATCTCTCTCTCGCAGAGCCCGGCTGCCAAATTCGAAACGTCCAGCGATTGCTCCCAAACGAAAGCTGCCAGCACAGAAAGCTGTAGCTGGTTTTCACTGCCCCTTGGAACTGCATTCGCTGCCACACAGACATTCGCGTTCTGCAGAAGCTTTGGTTGGTAATGGGGCAACACTCTTTATCTCTCTCTCGCACAGCCCGGCAGCCAAATTCGACACGTCCAGCGATTGCTCCCAAACGAAAGCTGCCAGCATGGAAAGATATAGCTGGTTTTCACTGCCCCTTGGAACTGCATTCGCTGCCACACAGACATTCGCCTTCTACAAAAGCTTTGCTTGGTAATGGGGAAACACTCTGTATCTCTCTCTCGCAGAGCCCGGCTGCCAAATTTCAAACGTCCAGCGATTGCTCCGACACGAAAGATGCCAGCACTGAAAGCAGTAGCTGGTTTTCACTGCCCCTTGGAACTACGTTCGCTGCCACACAGACATTCGCGTTCTGCAAAAGCTTTGGTTGGTAATGGGGCAACACTGTGTATGTCTCTCTCGCACAGCCCGGCAGCCAAATTCGAAATGTCTAGCTATTGCTCCCACACAAAAGCTGCCAGCATGTAAAGCTGTAGCTGGTTTTCACTGCCCCTTGGAACTGCATTCGCTGCCACACAGACATTCGCGTTCTGCAAAAGCTTTGGTTGGTAATGGGGCAACACTGTGTATCTCTCTCTCACAAAGCCCGGCAGCCAAATTCCAAACGTCCAGCGATTGCGTACACACGAAAGCTGCCAACACTGAAAGCTGTAGCTGGTTTTCACTGCCCCTTGGAACTCCTTTCGCTGCCACACAGACATTCGCGTTCTGCAAAAGCTTTGGTTGGTAATGTGGCAACACTCTGTATCTCTCTCTCGCACAGCCCGGCAGCCAAATTCGAAACGTCCAGCGATTGCTCCCAAACGAAAGCTGCCAGCACGGAAAGCTGTAGCTGGTTTTCACTGCCCCTTGGAACTGCATTCGCTGCCACACAGACATTCGCGTTCTGCAGAAGCTTTGGTTGGTAATGGGGCAACACTGTGTATCTCTCTCTCGCAGAGCCCGGCAGCCAAATTCGAAACGTCCAGCGATTGCTCCCAAACGAAAGCTGCCAGCACGGAAAGCTGTAGCTGGTTTTCACTGCCCCTTGGAACTGCATTCGCTGCCACACAGACATTCGCGTTCTGCAGAAGCTTTGGTTGGTAATGGGGCAACAATGTGTATCTCTCTCTTGCAGAGCCCGGCAGCCAAATTCGAAATGTCCAGCGATTGCTCCCAAACGAAAGCTGCCAGCACTGAAAGGTGTAGCTGGTTTTCACTGCCCCTTGGAACTGCATTCGCTGCCACACAGACATTCGCGTTCTGCAAAAGCTTTGCTTGGTAATGGGGAAACACTCTGTATCTCTCTCTCGCAGAGCCCGGCTGCCAAATTCCAAACGTCCAGCGATTGCGTACACACGAAAGCTGCCAACACTGAAAGCTGTAGCTGGTTTTCACTGCCCCTTGGAACTACGTTCACTGCCACACAGACATTCGCGTTCTGCAAAAGCTTTGGTTGGTAATGGGGCAACACTCTGTATCTCTCTCTCGCAGAGCCCGGCTTCCAAATTCGAAACGTCCAGCGATTGCTCCCAAACGAAAGCTGCCAGCACAGAAAGCTGTAGCTGGTTTTCACTGCCCCTTGGAACTGCATTCGCTGCCACACAGACATTCGCGTTCTGCAGAAGCTTTGGTTGGTAATGGGGCAACACTGTGTATCTCTCTCTCGCAGAGCCCGGCAGCCAAATTCGACACGTCCAGCGATTGCTCCCAAACGAAAGCTGCCAGCATGGAAAGATATAGCTGGTTTTCACTGCCCCTTGGAACTGCATTCGCTGCCACACAGACATTCGCGTTCTACAAAAGCTTTGCTTGGTAATGGGGAAACACTCTGTATCTCTCTCTCGCAGAGCCCGGCTGCCAAATTCCAAACGTCCAGCGATTGCTCCGACACGAAAGATGCCAGCACTGAAAGCAGTAGCTGGTTTTCACTGCCCCTTGGAACTACGTTCGCTGCCACACAGACATTCGCGTTCTGCAAAAGCTTTGGTTGGTAATGGGGCAACACTGTGTATGTCTCTCTCGCACAGCCCGGCAGCCAAATTCGAAATGTCTAGCTATTGCTCCCACACAAAAGCTGCCAGCATGTAAAGGTGTAGCTGGTTTTCACTGCCCCTTGGAACTGCATTCGCTGCCACACAGACATTCGCGTTCTGCAAAAGCTTTGGTTGGTAATGGGGCAACACTGTGTATCTCTCACTCGCACAGCCCCGCAGCCAAATTCGAAACGTCCAGCGATTGCTCCCAAACGAAAGCTGCCAGCACGGAAAGCTGTAGCTGGTTTTCACTGCCCCTTGGAACTGCATTCGCTGCCACACAGACATTCGCGTTCTGCAGAAGCTTTGGTTGGTAATGGGGCAACACTGTGTATCTCTCTCTCGCAGAGCCCGGCAGCCAAATTCGAAACGTCCAGCGATTGCTCCCAAACGAAAGCTGCCAACACTGAAAGCTGTAGCTGGTTTTCACTGCCCCTTGGAACTGCATTCGCTGCCACACAGACATTCGTGTTCTGCAGAAGCTTTGGTTGGTAATGGGGCAACACTGTGTATCTCTCTCTTGCAGAGCCTGGCAGCCAAATTCGAAATGTCCAGCGATTGCGTACACACGAAAGCCGCCAACACTGAAAGCTGTAGCTGGTTTTCACTGCCCCTTGGAACTACGTTCACTGCCACACAGACATTCGCGTTCTGCAGAAGCTTTGGTTGGTAATGGGGCAACACTGTGTATCTCTCTCTCGCAGAGCCCGGCTGCCAAATTCGAAACGTCCAGCGATTGCTCCCAAACGAAAGCTGCCAGCACGGAAAGCTGTAGCTGGTTTTCACTGCCCCTTGGAACTGCATTCGCTGCCACACAGACTTTCGCGTTCTGCAGAAGCTTTGGTTGGTAATGGGGCAACACTGTTTATCTCTCTCTCGCAGAGCCCGGCTGCCAAATTCGAAATGTCCAGCGATTGCTCCCAAACGGAAGCTGCCAGCACGGAAAGCTGTAGCTGGTTTTCACTGCCCCTTGGAACTGCATTCGCTGCCACACAGACATTCGCGTTCTGCAAAAGCTTTGGTTGGTAATGGGGCAACACTGTGTATCTCTCTCTCACAGAGCCCGGCAGCCACATTCCAAACGTCCAGCGATTGCGTACACACGAAAGCTGCCAACACTGAAAGCTGTAGCTGGTTTTCACTGCCCCTTGGAACTCCATTCGCTGCCACACAGACATTCGCGTTCTGCAAAAGCTTTGGTTGGTAATGGGGCAACACTCTGTATCTCTCTCTCGCACAGCCCGGCAGCCAAATTCGATACGTCCAGCGATTGCTCCCAAACGAAAGCTGCCAGCACGGAAAGCTGTAGCTGGTTTTCACTGCCCCTTGGAACTGCATTCGCTGCCACACAGACATTCGCGTTCTGCAGAAGCTTTGGTTGGTAATGGGGCAACACTGTGTATCTCTCTCTCGCAGAGCCCGGCAGCCAAATTCGAAACGTCCAGCGATTGCTCCCAAACGAAAGCTGCCAGCACGGAAAGCTGTAGCTGGTTTTCACTGCCCCTTGGAACTGCATTCGCTGCCACACAGACATTCGCGTTCTGCAAAAGCTTTGGTTGGTAATGGGGCAACACTGTGTATCTCTCTCTCGCAGAGCCCGGCTGCCAAATTCCAAACGTCCAGCGATTGCTCCCACACGAAAGCTGCCAACACTGAAAGCTGTAGCTGGTTTTCACTGCCCCTTGGAACTACGTTCACTGCCACACAGACATTCGCGTTCTGCAAAAGCTTTGGTTGGTAATGGGGCAACACTCTGTATCTCTCTCTCGCAGAGCCCGGCTGCCAAATTCGAAACGTCCAGCGATTGCTCCCAAACGAAAGCTGCCAGCACAGAAAGCTGTAGCTGGTTTTCACTGCCCCTTGGAACTGCATTCGCTGCCACACAGACATTCGCGTTCTGCAGAAGCTTTGGTTGGTAATGGGGCAACACTCTTTATCTCTCTCTCGCACAGCCCGGCAGCCAAATTCGACACGTCCAGCGATTGCTCCCAAACGAAAGCTGCCAGCATGGAAAGATATAGCTGGTTTTCACTGCCCCTTGGAACTGCATTCGCTGCCACACAGACATTCGCGTTCTACAAAAGCTTTGCTTGGTAATGGGGAAACACTCTGTATCTCTCTCTCGCAGAGCCCGGCTGCCAAATTTCAAACGTCCAGCGATTGCTCCGACACGAAAGATGCCAGCACTGAAAGCAGTAGCTGGTTTTCACTGCCCCTTGGAACTACGTTCGCTGCCACACAGACATTCGCGTTCTGCAAAAGCTTTGGTTGGTAATGGGGCAACACTGTGTATGTCTCTCTCGCACAGCCCGGCAGCCAAATTCGAAATGTCTAGCTATTGCTCCCACACAAAAGCTGCCAGCATGTAAAGCTGTAGCTGGTTTTCACTGCCCCTTGGAACTGCATTCGCTGCCACACAGACATTCGCGTTCTGCAAAAGCTTTGGTTGGTAATGGGGCAACACTGTGTATCTCTCTCTCACAAAGCCCGGCAGCCAAATTCCAAACGTCCAGCGATTGCGTACACACGAAAGCTGCCAACACTGAAAGCTGTAGCTGGTTTTCACTGCCCCTTGGAACTCCATTCGCTGCCACACAGACATTCGCGTTCTGCAAAAGCTTTGGTTGGTAATGGGGCAACACTCTGTATCTCTCTCTCGCACAGCCCGGCAGCCAAATTCGAAACGTCCAGCGATTGCTCCCAAACGAAAGCTGCCAGCACGGAAAGCTGTAGCTGGTTTTCACTGCCCCTTGGAACTGCATTCGCTGCCACACAGACATTCGCGTTCTGCAGAAGCTTTGGTTGGTAATGGGGCAACACTGTGTATCTCTCTCTCGCAGAGCCCGGCAGCCAAATTCGAAACGTCCAGCGATTGCTCCCAAACGAAAGCTGCCAGCACGGAAAGCTGTAGCTGGTTTTCACTGCCCCTTGGAACTGCATTCGCTGCCACACAGACATTCGTGTTCTGCAGAAGCTTTGGTTGGTAATGGGGCAACACTCTGTATCTCTCTCTCGCAGAGCCCGGCTGCCAAATTCCAAACGTCCAGCGATTGCGTACACACGAAAGCTGCGAACACTGAAAGCTGTAGGTGGTTTTCACTGCCCCTTGGAACTACGTTCACTGCCACACAGACATTCGCGTTCTGCAAAAGCTTTGGTTGGTAATGGGGCAACACTCTGTATCTCTCTCTCGCAGATCCCGGCTGCCAAATTCCAAACGTCCAGCGATTGCTCCGACACGAAAGATGCCAGCACTGAAAGCAGTAGCTGGTTTTCACTGCCCCTTGGAACTACGTTCGCTGCCACACAGACATTCGCGTTCTGCAAAAGCTTTGGTTGGTAATGGGGCAACACTGTGTATGTCTCTCTCGCACAGCCCGGCAGCCAAATTCGAAATGTCTAGCTATTGCTCCCACACAAAAGCTGCCAGCATGTAAAGGTGTAGCTGGTTTTCACTGCCCCTTGGAACTGCATTCGCTGCCACACAGACATTCGCGTTCTGCAAAAGCTTTGGTTGGTAATGGGGCAACACTGTGTTTCTCTCTCTTGCAGAGCCCGGCAGCCAAATTCGAAACGTCCAGCGATTGCTCCCAAACGAAAGCTGCCAGCATGGAAAGATATAGCTGGTTTTCACTGCCCCTTGGAACTGCATGCGCTGCCACACAGACATTCGCGTTCTACAAAAGCTTTGCTTGGTAATGGGGAAACACTCTGTATCTCTCTCTCGCAGAGCCCGGCTGCCAAATTCCAAACGTCCAGCGATTGCTCCGACACGAAATCTGCCAGCACTGAAAGCAGCAGCTGGTTTTCACTGCCCCTTGGAACTGCGTTCGCTGCCACACAGACATTCGCGTTCTGCAAAAGCTTTGGTTGGTAATGGGGCAACACTGTGTATCTCTCTCTCGCACAGCCCGGCAGCCAAATTCGAAACGTCCAGCGATTGCTCCCACACGAAAGCTGCCAACACTGAAAGCTGTAGCTGGTTTTCACTGCCCCTTGGAACTACGTTCACTGCCACACAGACATTCGCGTTCTGCAAAAGCTTTGGTTGGTAATGGGGCAACACTCTGTATCTCTCTCTCGCAGAGCCCGGCTGCCAAATTCGAAACGTCCAGCGATTGCTCCCAAACGAAAGCTGCCAGCACAGAAAGCTGTAGCTGGTTTTCACTGCCCCTTGGAACTGCATTCGCTGCCACACAGACATTCGCGTTCTGCAGAAGCTTTGGTTGGTAATGGGGCAACACTCTTTATCTCTCTCTCGCACAGCCCGGCAGCCAAATTCGACACGTCCAGCGATTGCTCCCAAACGAAAGCTGCCAGCATGGAAAGATATAGCTGGTTTTCACTGCCCCTTGGAACTGCATTCGCTGCCACACAGACATTCGCGTTCTACAAAAGCTTTGCTTGGTAATGGGGAAACACTCTGTATCTCTCTCTCGCAGAGCCCGGCTGCCAAATTTCAAACGTCCAGCGATTGCTCCGACACGAAAGATGCCAGCACTGAAAGCAGTAGCTGGTTTTCACTGCCCCTTGGAACTACGTTCGCTGCCACACAGACATTCGCGTTCTGCAAAAGCTTTGGTTGGTAATGGGGCAACACTGTGTATGTCTCTCTCGCACAGCCCGGCAGCCAAATTCGAAATGTCTAGCTATTGCTCCCACACAAAAGCTGCCAGCATGTAAAGCTGTAGCTGGTTTTCACTGCCCCTTGGAACTGCATTCGCTGCCACACAGACATTCGCGTTCTGCAAAAGCTTTGGTTGGTAATGGGGCAACACTGTGTATCTCTCTCTCACAAAGCCCGGCAGCCAAATTCCAAACGTCCAGCGATTGCGTACACACGAAAGCTGCCAACACTGAAAGCTGTAGCTGGTTTTCACTGCCCCTTGGAACTCCATTCGCTGCCACACAGACATTCGCGTTCTGCAAAAGCTTTGGTTGGTAATGGAGCAACACTCTGTATCTCTCTCTCGCACAGCCCGGCAGCCAAATTCGAAACGTCCAGCGATTGCTCCCAAACGAAAGCTGCCAGCACGGAAAGCTGTAGCTGGTTTTCACTGCCCCTTGGAACTGCATTCGCTGCCACACAGACATTCGCGTTCTGCAGAAGCTTTGGTTGGTAATGGGGCAACACTGTGTATCTCTCTCTCGCAGAGCCCGGCAGCCAAATTCGAAACGTCCAGCGATTGCTCCCAAACGAAAGCTGCCAGCACGGAAAGCTGTAGCTGGTTTTCACTGCCCCTTGGAACTGCATTCGCTGCCACACAGACATTCGTGTTCTGCAGAAGCTTTGGTTGGTAATGGGGCAACACTCTGTATCTCTCTCTCGCAGAGCCCGGCTGCCAAATTCCAAACGTCCAGCGATTGCGTACACACGAAAGCTGCCAACACTGAAAGCTGTAGGTGGTTTTCACTGCCCCTTGGAACTACGTTCACTGCCACACAGACATTCGCGTTCTGCAAAAGGTTTGGTTGGTAATGGGGCAACACTGTGTATGTCTCTCTCGCACAGCCCGGCAGCCAAATTCGAAATGTCTAGCTATTGCTCCCACACAAAAGCTGCCAGCATGTAAAGGTGTAGCTGGTTTTCACTGCCCCTTGGAACTGCATTCGCTGCCACACAGACATTCGCGTTCTGCAAAAGCTTTGGTTGGTAATGGGGCAACACTGTGTTTCTCTCTCTTGCAGAGCCCGGCAGCCAAATTCGAAACGTCCAGCGATTGCTCCCAAACGAAAGCTGCCAGCATGGAAAGATATAGCTGGTTTTCACTGCCCCTTGGAACTGCATGCGCTGCCACACAGACATTCGCGTTCTACAAAAGCTTTGCTTGGTAATGGGGAAACACTCTGTATCTCTCTCTCGCAGAGCCCGGCTGCCAAATTCCAAACGTCCAGCGATTGCTCCGACACGAAATCTGCCAGCACTGAAAGCAGCAGCTGGTTTTCACTGCCCCTTGGAACTGCGTTCGCTGCCACACAGACATTCGCGTTCTGCAAAAGCTTTGGTTGGTAATGGGGCAACACTCTGTATCTCTCTCTCGCACAGCCCGGCAGCCAAATTCGAAACGTCCAGCGATTGCTCCCAAACGAAAGCTGCCAGCACGGAAAGCTCTAGCTGGTTTTCACTGCCCCTTGGAACTGCATTCGCTGCCACACAGACATTCGCGTTCTGCAAAAGCTTTGGTTGGTAATGGGGCAACACTGTGTATCTCTCTCTCACAGAGCCCGGCAGCCAAATTCCAAACATCCAGCGATTGCGTACACACGAAAGCTGCCAGCACGGAAAGCTGTAGCTGGTTTTCACTGCCCCTTGGAACTGCATTCGCTGCCACACAGACATTCGCGTTCTGCAGAAGCTTTGGTTGGTAATGGGGCAACACTCTTTATCTCTCTCTCGCAGAGCCCGGCAGCCAAATTCGACACGTCCAGCGATTGCTCCCAAACGAAAGCTGCCAGCATGGAAAGATATAGCTGGTTTTCACTGCCCCTTGGAACTGCATTCGCTGCCACACAGACATTCGCCTTCTACAAAAGCTTTGCTTGGTAATGGGGAAACACTCTGTATCTCTCTCTCGCAGAGCCCGGCTGCCAAATTCCAAACGTCCAGCGATTGCTCCGACACGAAAGATGCCAGCACTGAAAGCAGTAGCTGGTTTTCAGTGCCCCTTGGAACTACATTCGCTGCCACACAGACATTCGCGTTCTGCAAAAGCTTTGGTTGGTAATGGGGCAACACTGTGTATGTCTCTCTCGCACAGCCCGGCAGCCAAATTCGAAATGTCTAGCTATTGCTCCCACACAAAAGCTGCCAGCATGTAAAGCTGTAGCTGGTTTTCACTGCCCCTTGGAACTGCATTCGCTGCCACACAGACATTCGCGTTCTGCAAAAGCTTTGGTTGGTAATGGGGCAACACTGTGTTCTCTCTTGCAGAGCCCGGCAGCCAAATTCGAAACGTCCAGCGATTGCTCCCAAACGAAAGCTGCCAGCAGGGAAAGATATAGCTGGTTTTCACTGCCCCTTGGATCTACGTTCACTGCCGCACAGACATTCGCGTTCTGCAAAAGCTTTGGGTGGTAATGGGGCAACACTGTGTATGTCTCTCTCGCACAGCCCGGCTGCCAAATTCGAAACGTCCAGCGATTGCTCCCAAACGAAAGCGCCAGCACGGAAAGCTGTAGCTGGTTTTCACTGCCCCTTGGAACTGCATTCGCTGCCACACAGACTTTCGCGTTCTGCAGAAGCTTTGGTTGGTAATGGGGCAACACTGTTTATCTCTCTCTCGCAGAGCCCGGCTGCCAAATTCGAAATGTCCAGCGATTGCTCCCAAACGAAAGCTGCCAGCACGGAAAGCTGTAGCTGGTTTTCACTGCCCCTTGGAACTGCATTCGGTGCCACACAGACATTCGCGTTCTGCAGAAGCTTTGGTTGGTAATGGGGCAACACTGTGTATCTCTCTCTCGCAGAGCCCGGCAGCCAAATTCGAAACGTCCAGCGATTGCTCCCAAACGAAAGCTGCCAGCACGGAAAGCTGTAGCTGGTTTTCACTGCCCCTTGGAACTGCATTCGCTGCCACACAGACATTCGCGTTCTGCAGAAGCTTTGGTTGGTAATGGGGCAACACTGTGTATCTCTCTCTTGCAGAGCCCGGCAGCCAAATTCGAAATGTCCAGCGATTGCTCCCACACGAAAGCTGCCAGCACGGAAAGACATAGCTGGTTTTCACTGCCCCTTGGAACTGCATTCGCTGCCACACAGACATTCGCATTCTGCAAAAGCTTTGGTTGGTAATGGGGCAACACTGTGTATCTCTCTCTCGCAGAGCCCGGCTGCCAAATTCCAAACGTCCAGCGATTGCGTACACACGAAAGCTGCCAACACTGAAAGCTGTAGCTGGTTTTCACTGCCCCTTGGAACTACGTTCACTGCCACACAGACATTCGCGTTCTGCAAAAGCTTTGGTTGGTAATGGGGCAACACTCTGTATCTCTCTCTCGCAGAGCCCGGCTGCCAAATTCGAAACGTCCAGCGATTGCTCCCAAACGAAAGCTGCCAGCACGGAAAGCTGTAGCTGGTTTTCACTGCCCCTTGGAACTGCATTCGCTGCCACACAGACATTCGCGTTCTGCAGAAGCTTTGGTTGGTAATGGGGCAACACTCTTTTTCTCTCTCTCGCACAGCCCGGCAGCCAAATTCGACACGTCCAGCGATTGCTCCCAAACGAAAGCTGCCAGCATGGAAAGATATAGCTGGTTTTCACTGCCCCTTGGAACTGCATTCGCTGCCACACAGACATTCGCCTTCTACAAAAGCTTTGCTTGGTAATGGGGAAACACTCTGTATCTCTCTCTCGCAGAGCCCGGCTGCCAAATTCCAAACGTCCAGCGATTGCTCCGACACGAAAGATGCCAGCACTGAAAGCAGTAGCTGGTTTTCACTGCCCCTTGGAACTACGTTCGCTGCCACACAGACATTCGCGTTCTGCAAAAGCTTTGGTTGGTAATGGGGCAACACTGTGTATGTCTCTCTCGCACAGCCCGGCAGCCAAATTCGAAATGTCTAGCTATTGCTCCCACACAAAAGCTGCCAGCATGTAAAGCTGTAGCTGGTTTTCACTGCCCCTTGGAACTGCATTCGCTGCCACACAGACATTCGCGTTCTGCAAAAGCTTTGGTTGGTAATGGGGCAACACTGTGTATCTCTCTCTCGCACAGCCCGGCAGCCAAATTCGACACGTCCAGCGATTGCTCCCAAACGAAAGCTGCCAGCATGGAAAGATATAGCTGTTTTTCACTGCCCCTTGGAACTGCATTCGCTGCCACACAGACATTCGCCTTCTACAAAAGCTTTGCTTGGTAATGGGGAAACACTCTGTATCTCTCTCTCGCAGAGCCCGGCTGCCAAATTTCAAACGTCCAGCGATTGCTCCGACACGAAAGATGCCAGCACTGAAAGCTGTAGCTGGTTTTCACTGCCCCTTGGAACTGCATTCGCTGCCACACAGACATTCGCGTTCTGCAAAAGCTTTGGTTGGTAATGGGGCAACACTGTGTATCTCTCTCTCACAAAGCCCGGCAGCCAAATTCCAAACGTCCAGCGATTGCGTACACACGAAAGCTGCCAACACTGAAAGCTGTAGCTGGTTTTCACTGCCCCTTGGAACTCCATTCGCTGCCACACAGACATTCGCGTTCTGCAAAAGCTTTGGTTGGTAATGGGGCAACACTGTGTATCTCTCTCTCACAGAGCCCGGCAGCCAAATTCCAAACGTCCAGCGATTGCGTACACACGAAAGCTGCCAACACTGAAAGCTGTAGCTGGTTTTCACTGCCCCTTGGAACTGCATTCGCTGCCACACAGACATTCGCGTTCTGCAAAAGCTTTGGTTGGTAATGGGGCAACACTCTGTATCTCTCTCTCGCACAGCCCGGCAGCCAAATTCGAAACGTCCAGCGATTGCTCCCAAACGAAAGCTGCCAGCACGGAAAGCTGTAGCTGGTTTTCACTGCCCCTTGGAACTGCATTCGCTGCCACACAGACATTCGCGTTCTGCAGAAGCTTTGGTTGGTAATGGGGCAACACTCTTTATCTCTCTCTCGCACAGCCCGGCAGCCAAATTCGACACGTCCAGCGATTGCTCCCAAACGAAAGCTGCCAGCATGGAAAGATATAGCTGGTTTTCACTGCCCCTTGGAACTGCATTCGCTGCCACACAGACATTCGCCTTCTACAAAAGCTTTGCTTGGTAATGGGGAAACACTCTGTATCTCTCTCTCGCAGAGCCCGGCTGCCAAATTCCAAACGTCCAGCGATTGCTCCGACACGAAAGATGCCAGCACTGAAAGCAGTAGCTGGTTTTCACTGCACCTTGGAACTACATTCGCTGCCACACAGACATTCGCGTTCTGCAAAAGCTTTGGGTGGTAATGGGGCAACACTGTGTATGTCTCTCTCGCACAGCCCGGCAGCCAAATTCGAAATGTCTAGCTATTGCTCCCACACAAAAGCTGCCAGCACGGAAAGCTGTAGCTGGTTTTCACTGCCCCTTGGAACTGCATTCGCTGCCACACAGACATTCGCGTTCTGCAAAAGCTTTGGTTGGTAATGGGGCAACACTGTGTATCTCTCTCTCACAGAGCCCGGCAGCCACATTCCAAACGTCCAGCGATTGCGTACACACGAAAGCTGCCAACACTGAAAGCTGTAGCTGGTTTTCACTGCCCCTTGGAACTCCATTCGCTGCCACACAGACATTCGCGTTCTGCAAAAGCTTTGGTTGGTAATGGGGCAACACTCTGTATCTCTCTCTCGCACAGCCCGGCAGCCAAATTCGAAACGTCCAGCGATTGCACCCAAACGAAAGCTGCCAGCACGGAAAGCTGTAGCTGGTTTTCACTGCCCCTTGGAACTGCATTCGCTGCCACACAGACATTCGCGTTCTGCAGAAGCTTTGGTTGGTAATGGGGCAACACTGTGTATCTCTCTCTCGCAGAGCCCGGCTGCCAAATTCGAAACGTCCAGCGATTGCTCCCAAACGAAAGCTGCCAGCACGGAAAGCTGTAGCTGGTTTTCACTGCCCCTTGGAACTGCATTCGCTGCCACACAGACATTCGCGTTCTGCAGAAGCTTTGGTTGGTAATGGGGCAACACTGTGTATCTCGCTCTTGCAGAGCCCGGCAGCCAAATTCGAAATGTCCAGCGATTGCTCCCACACGAAAGCTGCCAGCACGGAAAGACATAGCTGGTTTTCACTGCCCCTTGGAACTGCATTCGCTGCCACACAGACATTCGCGTTCTGCAAAAGCTTTGGTTGGTAATGGGGCAACACTGTGTATCTCTCTCTCGCACAGCCCGGCTGCCAAATTCCAAACGTCCAGCGATTGCTCCCACACGAAAGCTGCCAACACTGAAAGCTGTAGCTGGTTTTCACTGCCCCTTGGAACTACGTTCACTGCCACACAGACATTCGCGTTCTGCAAAAGCTTTGGTTGGTAATGGGGCAACACTCTGTATCTCTCTCTCGCACAGCCCGGCTGCCAAATTCCAAACGTCCAGCGATTGCTCCCAAACGAAAGCTGCCAGCACGGAAAGCTGTAGCTGGTTTTCACTGCCCCTTGGAACTGCATTCGCTGCCACACAGACATTCGCGTTCTGCAGAAGCTTTGGTTTGTAATGGGGCAACACTGTGTATCTCTCTCTCGCAGAGCCCGGCAGCCAAATTCGAAACGTCCAGCGATTGCTCCCACACGAAAGCTGCCAGCACGGAAAGATATAGCTGGTTTTCACTGCCCCTTGGAACTGCATTCGCTGCCACACAGACATTCGCGTTCTGCAAAAGCTTTGGTTGGTAATGGGCAACACTCTGTATCTCTCTCTCGCAGAGCCCGGCTGCCAAATTCCAAACGTCCAGCGATTGCGTACACACGAAAGCTGCCAACACTGAAAGCAGTAGCTGGTTTTCACTGCCCCTTGGAACTACGTTCGCTGCCACACAGACATTCGCGTTCTGCAAAAGGTTTGGTTGGTAATGGGGCAACACTGTGTATGTCTCTCGCGCAGCCCGGCAGCCAAATTCGAAATGTCTAGCTATTGCTCCCACACAAAAGCTGCCAGCATGTAAAGGTGTAGCTGGTTTTCACTGCCCCTTGGAACTGCATTCGCTGCCACACAGACATTCGCGTTCTGCAAAAGCTTTGGTTGGTAATGGGGCAACACTGTGTTTCTCTCTTTTGCAGAGCCCGGCAGCCAAATTCGAAACGTCCAGCGATTGCTCCCAAACGAAAGTTGCAAGCATGGAAAGATATAGCTGGTTTTCACTGCCCCTTGGAACTGCATGCGTTGCCACACAGACATTCGCCTTCTACAAAAGCTTTGCTTGGTAATGCGGAAACACTCTGTATCTCTCTCTCGCAGAGCACGGCTGCCAAATTCCAAACGTCCAGCGATTGCTCCGACACGAAATCTGACAGCACTGAAAGCAGCAGCTGGTTTTCACTGCCCCTTGGAACTGCGTTCGCTGCCACACAGACATTCGCGTTCTGCAGAAGCTTTGGTTGGTAATGGGGCAACACTGTGTATCTCTCTCTTGCAGAGCCCGGCAGCCAAATTCGAAATGTCCAGTGATTGCTCCCACACGAAAGCTGCCAGCACGGAAAGACATAGCTGGTTTTCACTGCCCCTTGGAACTGCATTCGCTGCCACACAGACATTCGCGTTCTGCAAAAGCTTTGGTTGGTAATGGGGCAACACTGTGTATCTCTCTCTCGCAGAGCCCGGCTGCCAAATTCCAAACGTCCAGCGATTGCTCCGACACGAAAGATGCCAGCACTGAAAGCAGTAGCTGGTTTTCACTGCCCCTTGGAACTACGTTCGCTGCCACACAGACATTCGCGTTCTGCAAAAGGTTTGGTTGGTAATGGGGCAACACTGTGTATGTCTCTCTCGCACAGCCCGGCAGCCAAATTCGAAATGTCTAGCTATTGCTCCCACACAAAAGCTGCCAGCATGTAAAGGTGTAGCTGGTTTTCACTGCCCCTTGGAACTGCATTCGCTGCCACACAGACATTCGCGTTCTGCAAAAGCTTTGGTTGGTAATGGGGCAACACTGTGTATCTCTCTCTCACAGAGCCCGGCAGCCACATTCCAAACGTCCAGCGATTGCGTACACACGAAAGCTGCCAACACTGAAAGCTGTAGCTGGTTTTCACTGCCCCTTGGAACTCCATTCGCTGCCACACAGACATTCGCGTTCTGCAAAAGCTTTGGTTGGTAATGGGGCAACACTCTGTATCTCTCTCTCGCACAGCCCGGCAGCCAAATTCGAAACGTCCAGCGATTGCTCCCAAACGAAAGCTGCCAGCACGGAAAGCTGTAGCTGGTTTTCACTGCCCCTTGGAACTGCATTCGCTGCCACACAGACTTTCGCGTTCTGCAGAAGCTTTGGTTGGTAATGGGGCAACACTGTGTATCTCTCTCTCGCAGAGCCCGGCAGCCAAATTCGAAACGTCCAGCGATTGCTCCCAAACGAAAGCTGCCAGCACGGAAAGCTGTAGCTGGTTTTCACTGCCCCTTGGAACTGCATTCGCTGCCACACAGACATTCGTGTTCTGCAGAAGCTTTGGTTGGTAATGGGGCAACACTGTGTATCTCTCTCTTGCAGAGCCCGGCAGCCAAATTCGAAATGTCCAGAGATTGCGTACACACGAAAGCTGCCAACACTGAAAGCTGTAGCTGGTTTTCACTGCCACTTGGAACTACGTTCACTGCCACACAGACATTCGCGTTCTGCAAAAGCTTTGGTTGGTAATGGGGCAACACTCTGTATCTCTCTCTCGCAGAGCCCGGCTGCCAAATTCGAAACGTCCAGTCATTGCGTACACACGAAAGCTGCCAACACTGAAAGCTGTAGCTGGTTTTCACTGCCCTTTGGAACTACGTTCACTGCCACACAGACATTCACGTTCTGCAAAAGCTTTGGTTGGTAATGGGGCAACACTCTGTATCTCTCTCTCGCAGAGCCCGGCTGCCAAATTCCAAACGTCCAGCGATTGCGTACACACGAAAGCTGCCAACACTGAAAGCTGTAGCTGGTTTTCACTGCCCCTTGGAACTACGTTCACTGCCACACAGACATTCGCGTTCTGCAAAAGCTTTGGTTGGTAATGGGGCAACACTCTGTATCTCTCTCTCGCAGAGCCCGGCAGCCAAATTCGAAACGTCCAGCGATTGCTCCCAAACGAAAGCTGCCAGCACAGAAAGCTGTAGCTGGTTTTCACTGCCCCTTGGAACTGCATTCGCTGCCACACAGACATTCGCGTTCTGCAGAAGCTTTGGTTGGTAATGGGGCAACACTGTGTATCTCTCTCTTGCAGAGCCCGGCAGCCAAATTCGAAACGTCCAGCGATTTCTCCCAAACGAAAGCTGCCAGCACAGAAAGCTGTAGCTGGTTTTCACTGCCCCTTGGAACTGCATTCGCTGCCACACAGACATTCGCGTTCTGCAGAAGCTTTGGTTGGTAATGGGGCAATACTCTTTATCTCTCTCTCGCACAGCCCGGCAGCCAAATTCGACACGTCCAGCGATTGCTCCCAAACGAAAGCTGCCAGCATGGAAAGATATAGCTGGTTTTCACTGCCCCTTGGAACTGCATTCGCTGCCACACAGACATTCGCCTTCTACAAAAGCTTTGCTTGGTAATGGGGCAACACTCTGTATCTCTCTCTCGCAGAGCCCGGCTGCCAAATTCCAAACGTCCAGCGATTGCTCCGACAAGAAAGATGCCAGCACTGAAAGCTGTAGCTGGTTTTCACTGCCCCTTGGAACTACGTTCGCTGCCACACAGACATTCGCGTTCTGCAAAAGCTTTGGTTGGTAATGGGGCAACACTGTGTATGTCTCTCTCGCACAGCCCGGCAGCCAAATTCGAAATGTCTAGCTATTGCTCCCACACAAAAGCTGCCAGCATGTAAAGGTGTAGCTGGTTTTCACTGCCCCTTGGAACTGCATTCGCTGCCACACAGACATTCGCGTTCTGCAAAAGCTTTGGTTGGTAATGGGGCAACACTGTGTATCTCTCTCTCACAGAGCCCGGCAGCCAAATTCCAAACGTCCAGCGATTGCGTACACACGAAAGCTGCCAACACTGAAAGCTGTAGCTGGTTTTCACTGCCCCTTGGAACTCCATTCGCTGCCACACAGACATTCGCGTTCTGCAAAAGGTTTGGTTGGTAATGGGGCAACACTCTGTATCTCTCTCTCGCACAGCCCGGCAGCCAAATTCGAAACGTCCAGCGATTGCTCCCAAACGAAAGCTGCCAGCACGGAAAGCTGTAGCTGGTTTTCACTGCCCCTTGGAACTGCATTCGCTGCCACACAGACATTCGCGTTCTGCAAAAGCTTTGGTTGGTAATGGGGCAACACTCTGTATCTCTCTCTCGCACAGCCCGGCTGCCAAATTCCAAACGTCCAGCGATTGCGTACACACGAAAGCTGCCAACACTGAAAGCTGTAGCTGGTTTTCACTGCCCCTTGGAACTACGTTCACTGCCACACAGACATTCGCGTTCTGCAAAAGCTTTGGTTGGTAATGGGGCAACACTCTGTATCTGTCTCTCGCAGAGCCCGGCTGCCAAATTCCAAACGTCCAGCGATTGCTCCCAAACGAAAGCTGCCAGCACAGAAAGCTGTAGCTGGTTTTCACTGCCCCTTGGAACTGCATTCGCTGCCACACAGACATTCGCGTTCTGCAGAAGCTTTGGTTGGTAATGGGGCAACACTGTGTATCTCTCTCTTGCAGAGCCCGGCAGCCAAATTCGAAATGTCCAGCGATTGCTCCCACACGAAAGCTGCCAGCACGGAAAGATATAGCTGGTTTTCACTGCCCCTTGGAACTGCATGCGCTGCCACACAGACATTCGCCTTCTACAAAAGCTTTGCTTGGTAATGGGGAAACACTCTGTATCTCTCTCTCGCAGAGCCCGGCTGCCAAATTCCAAACGTCCAGCGATTGCTCCGACACGAAATCTGCCAGCACTGAAAGCAGCAGCTGGTTTTCACTGCCCCTTGGAACTGCGTTCGCTGCCACACAGACATTCGCGTTCTGCAAAAGGTTTGGTTGGTAATGGGGCAACACTCTGTATCTCTCTCTCGCAGAGCCCGGCTGCCAAATTCGAAACGTCCAGCGATTGCTCCCAAACGAAAGCTGCCAGCACAGAAAGCTGTAGCTGGTTTTCACTGCCCCTTGGAACTGCATTCGCTGCCACACAGACATTCGCGTTCTGCAGAAGCTTTGGTTGGTAATGGGGCAACACTGTTTATCTCTCTCTCGCACAGCCCGGCAGCCAAATTCGAAACGTCCAGCGATTGCTCCCAAACGAAAGCTGCCAGCATGGAAAGATATAGCTGGTTTTCACTGCCCCTTGGAACTGCATTCGCTGCCACACAGACATTCGCGTTCTGCAGAAGCTTTGGTTGGTAATGGGGCAACACTGTGTATCTCTCTCTCGCAGAGCCCGGCTGCCAAATTCCAAACGTCCAGCGATTGCTCCGTCACGAAAGATGCCAGCACTGAAAGCAGTAGCTGGTTTTCACTGCCCCTTGGAACTACGTTCGCTGCCACACAGACATTCGCGTTCTGCAAAAGCTTTGGTTGGTAATGGGGCAACACTGTGTATGTCTCTCTCGCACAGCCCGGCAGCCAAATTCGAAATGTCTAGCTATTGCTCCCAAACGAAAGCTGCCAGCACGGAAAGCTGTAGCTGGTTTTCACTGCCCCTTGGAACTGCATTCGCTGCCACACAGACATTCGCGTTCTGCAAAAGCTTTGGTTGGTAATGGGGCAACACTCTGTATCTCTCTCTCGCAGAGCCCGGCTGCCAAATTCCAAACGTCCAGCGATTGCGTACACACGAAAGCTGCCAACACTGAAAGCTGTAGCTGGTTTTCACTGCCCCTTGGAACTACGTTCGCTGCCACACAGACATTCGCGTTCTGCAAAAGGTTTGGTTGGTAATGGGGCAACACTGTGTATGTCTCTCTCGCACAGCCCGGCAGCCAAATTCGAAATGTCTAGCTATTGCTCCCACACAAAAGCTGCCAGCATGTAAAGGTGTAGCTGGTTTTCACTGCCCCTTGGAACTGCATTCGCTGCCACACAGACATTCGCGTTCTGCAAAAGCTTTGGTTGGTAATGGGGCAACACTGTGTTTCTCTCTCTTGCAGAGCCCGGCAGCCAAATTCGAAACGTCCAGCGATTGCTCCCAAACGAAAGTTGCAAGCATGGAAAGATATAGCTGGTTTTCACTGCCCCTTGGAACTGCATGCGCTGCCACACAGACATTCGCCTTCTACAAAAGCTTTGCTTGGTAATGGGGAAACACTCTGTATCTCTCTCTCGCACAGCCCGGCAGCCAAATTCCAAACGTCCAGCGATTGCTCCGACACGAAATCTGCCAGCACTGAAAGCAGCAGCTGGTTTTCACTGCCCCTTGGAACTGCATTCGCTGCCACACAGACATTCGCGTTCTGCAGAAGCTTTGGTTGGTAATGGGGCAACACTGTGTATCTCTCTCTCGCAGAGCCCGGCTGCCAAATTCGAAACGTCCAGCGATTGCTCCCAAACGAAAGCTGCCAGCACGGAAAGCTGTAGCTGGTTTTCACTGCCCCTTGGAACTGCATTCGCTGCCACACAGACATTCGCGTTCTGCAGAAGCTTTGGTTGGTAATGGGGCAACACTGTGTATCTCGCTCTTGCAGAGCCCGGCAGCCAAATTCGAAATGTCCAGCGATTGCTCCCACACGAAAGCTGCCAGCACGGAAAGACATAGCTGGTTTTCACTGCCCCTTGGAACTGCATTCGCTGCCACACAGACATTCGCGTTCTGCAAAAGCTTTGGTTGGTAATGGGGCAACACTGTGTATCTCTCTCTCGCACAGCCCGGCTGCCAAATTCCAAACGTCCAGCGATTGCTCCCACACGAAAGCTGCCAACACTGAAAGCTGTAGCTGGTTTTCACTGCCCCTTGGAACTACGTTCACTGCCACACAGACATTCGCGTTCTGCAAAAGCTTTGGTTGGTAATGGGGCAACACTCTGTATCTCTCTCTCGCACAGCCCGGCTGCCAAATTCCAAACGTCCAGCGATTGCTCCCAAACGAAAGCTGCCAGCACGGAAAGCTGTAGCTGGTTTTCACTGCCCCTTGGAACTGCATTCGCTGCCACACAGACATTCGCGTTCTGCAGAAGCTTTGGTTTGTAATGGGGCAACACTGTGTATCTCTCTCTCGCAGAGCCCGGCAGCCAAATTCGAAACGTCCAGCGATTGCTCCCACACGAAAGCTGCCAGCACGGAAAGATATAGCTGGTTTTCACTGCCCCTTGGAACTGCATTCGCTGCCACACAGACATTCGCGTTCTGCAAAAGCTTTGGTTGGTAATGGGCAACACTCTGTATCTCTCTCTCGCAGAGCCCGGCTGCCAAATTCCAAACGTCCAGCGATTGCGTACACACGAAAGCTGCCAACACTGAAAGCAGTAGCTGGTTTTCACTGCCCCTTGGAACTACGTTCGCTGCCACACAGACATTCGCGTTCTGCAAAAGGTTTGGTTGGTAATGGGGCAACACTGTGTATGTCTCTCTCGCACAGCCCGGCAGCCAAATTCGAAATGTCTAGCTATTGCTCCCACACAAAAGCTGCCAGCATGTAAAGGTGTAGCTGGTTTTCACTGCCCCTTGGAACTGCATTCGCTGCCACACAGACATTCGCGTTCTGCAAAAGCTTTGGTTGGTAATGGGGCAACACTGTGTTTCTCTCTTTTGCAGAGCCCGGCAGCCAAATTCGAAACGTCCAGCGATTGCTCCCAAACGAAAGTTGCAAGCATGGAAAGATATAGCTGGTTTTCACTGCCCCTTGGAACTGCATGCGTTGCCACACAGACATTCGCCTTCTACAAAAGCTTTGCTTGGTAATGGGGAAACACTCTGTATCTCTCTCTCGCAGAGCACGGCTGCCAAATTCCAAACGTCCAGCGATTGCTCCGACACGAAATCTGACAGCACTGAAAGCAGCAGCTGGTTTTCACTGCCCCTTGGAACTGCGTTCGCTGCCACACAGACATTCGCGTTCTGCAGAAGCTTTGGTTGGTAATGGGGCAACACTGTGTATCTCTCTCTTGCAGAGCCCGGCAGCCAAATTCGAAATGTCCAGTGATTGCTCCCACACGAAAGCTGCCAGCACGGAAAGACATAGCTGGTTTTCACTGCCCCTTGGAACTGCATTCGCTGCCACACAGACATTCGCGTTCTGCAAAAGCTTTGGTTGGTAATGGGGCAACACTGTGTATCTCTCTCTCGCAGAGCCCGGCTGCCAAATTCCAAACGTCCAGCGATTGCTCCGACACGAAAGATGCCAGCACTGAAAGCAGTAGCTGGTTTTCACTGCCCCTTGGAACTACGTTCGCTGCCACACAGACATTCGCGTTCTGCAAAAGGTTTGGTTGGTAATGGGGCAACACTGTGTATGTCTCTCTCGCACAGCCCGGCAGCCAAATTCGAAATGTCTAGCTATTGCTCCCACACAAAAGCTGCCAGCATGTAAAGGTGTAGCTGGTTTTCACTGCCCCTTGGAACTGCATTCGCTGCCACACAGACATTCGCGTTCTGCAAAAGCTTTGGTTGGTAATGGGGCAACACTGTGTATCTCTCTCTCACAGAGCCCGGCAGCCACATTCCAAACGTCCAGCGATTGCGTACACACGAAAGCTGCCAACACTGAAAGCTGTAGCTGGTTTTCACTGCCCCTTGGAACTCCATTCGCTGCCACACAGACATTCGCGTTCTGCAAAAGCTTTGGTTGGTAATGGGGCAACACTCTGTATCTCTCTCTCGCACAGCCCGGCAGCCAAATTCGAAACGTCCAGCGATTGCTCCCAAACGAAAGCTGCCAGCACGGAAAGCTGTAGCTGGTTTTCACTGCCCCTTGGAACTGCATTCGCTGCCACACAGACTTTCGCGTTCTGCAGAAGCTTTGGTTGGTAATGGGGCAACACTGTGTATCTCTCTCTCGCAGAGCCCGGCAGCCAAATTCGAAACGTCCAGCGATTGCTCCCAAACGAAAGCTGCCAGCACGGAAAGCTGTAGCTGGTTTTCACTGCCCCTTGGAACTGCATTCGCTGCCACACAGACATTCGTGTTCTGCAGAAGCTTTGGTTGGTAATGGGGCAACACTGTGTATCTCTCTCTTGCAGAGCCCGGCAGCCAAATTCGAAATGTCCAGAGATTGCGTACACACGAAAGCTGCCAACACTGAAAGCTGTAGCTGGTTTTCACTGCCACTTGGAACTACGTTCACTGCCACACAGACATTCGCGTTCTGCAAAAGCTTTGGTTGGTAATGGGGCAACACTCTGTATCTCTCTCTCGCAGAGCCCGGCTGCCAAATTCGAAACGTCCAGTCATTGCGTACACACGAAAGCTGCCAACACTGAAAGCTGTAGCTGGTTTTCACTGCCCCTTGGAACTACGTTCACTGCCACACAGACATTCACGTTCTGCAAAAGCTTTGGTTGGTAATGGGGCAACACTCTGTATCTCTCTCTCGCAGAGCCCGGCTGCCAAATTCCAAACGTCCAGCGATTGCGTACACACGAAAGCTGCCAACACTGAAAGCTGTAGCTGGTTTTCACTGCCCCTTGGAACTACGTTCACTGCCACACAGACATTCGCGTTCTGCAAAAGCTTTGGTTGGTAATGGGGCAACACTCTGTATCTCTCTCTCGCAGAGCCCGGCAGCCAAATTCGAAACGTCCAGCGATTGCTCCCAAACGAAAGCTGCCAGCACAGAAAGCTGTAGCTGGTTTTCACTGCCCCTTGGAACTGCATTCGCTGCCACACAGACATTCGCGTTCTGCAGAAGCTTTGGTTGGTAATGGGGCAACACTGTGTATCTCTCTCTTGCAGAGCCCGGCAGCCAAATTCGAAACGTCCAGCGATTTCTCCCAAACGAAAGCTGCCAGCACAGAAAGCTGTAGCTGGTTTTCACTGCCCCTTGGAACTGCATTCGCTGCCACACAGACATTCGCGTTCTGCAGAAGCTTTGGTTGGTAATGGGGCAATACTCTTTATCTCTCTCTCGCACAGCCCGGCAGCCAAATTCGACACGTCCAGCGATTGCTCCCAAACGAAAGCTGCCAGCATGGAAAGATATAGCTGGTTTTCACTGCCCCTTGGAACTGCATTCGCTGCCACACAGACATTCGCCTTCTACAAAAGCTTTGCTTGGTAATGGGGCAACACTCTGTATCTCTCTCTCGCAGAGCCCGGCTGCCAAATTCCAAACGTCCAGCGATTGCTCCGACAAGAAAGATGCCAGCACTGAAAGCAGTAGCTGGTTTTCACTGCCCCTTGGAACTACGTTCGCTGCCACACAGACATTCGCGTTCTGCAAAAGCTTTGGTTGGTAATGGGGCAACACTGTGTATGTCTCTCTCGCACAGCCCGGCAGCCAAATTCGAAATGTCTAGCTATTGCTCCCACACAAAAGCTGCCAGCATGTAAAGGTGTAGCTGGTTTTCACTGCCCCTTGGAACTGCATTCGCTGCCACACAGACATTCGCGTTCTGCAAAAGCTTTGGTTGGTAATGGGGCAACACTGTGTATCTCTCTCTCACAGAGCCCGGCAGCCAAATTCCAAACGTCCAGCGATTGCGTACACACGAAAGCTGCCAACACTGAAAGCTGTAGCTGGTTTTCACTGCCCCTTGGAACTCCATTCGCTGCCACACAGACATTCGCGTTCTGCAAAAGGTTTGGTTGGTAATGGGGCAACACTCTGTATCTCTCTCTCGCACAGCCCGGCAGCCAAATTCGAAACGTCCAGCGATTGCTCCCAAACGAAAGCTGCCAGCACGGAAAGCTGTAGCTGGTTTTCACTGCCCCTTGGAACTGCATTCGCTGCCACACAGACATTCGCGTTCTGCAAAAGCTTTGGTTGGTAATGGGGCAACACTCTGTATCTCTCTCTCGCACAGCCCGGCTGCCAAATTCCAAACGTCCAGCGATTGCGTACACACGAAAGCTGCCAACACTGAAAGCTGTAGCTGGTTTTCACTGCCCCTTGGAACTACGTTCACTGCCACACAGACATTCGCGTTCTGCAAAAGCTTTGGTTGGTAATGGGGCAACACTCTGTATCTGTCTCTCGCAGAGCCCGGCTGCCAAATTCCAAACGTCCAGCGATTGCTCCCAAACGAAAGCTGCCAGCACAGAAAGCTGTAGCTGGTTTTCACTGCCCCTTGGAACTGCATTCGCTGCCACACAGACATTCGCGTTCTGCAGAAGCTTTGGTTGGTAATGGGGCAACACTGTGTATCTCTCTCTTGCAGAGCCCGGCAGCCAAATTCGAAATGTCCAGCGATTGCTCCCACACGAAAGCTGCCAGCACGGAAAGATATAGCTGGTTTTCACTGCCCCTTGGAACTGCATGCGCTGCCACACAGACATTCGCCTTCTACAAAAGCTTTGCTTGGTAATGGGGAAACACTCTGTATCTCTCTCTCGCAGAGCCCGGCTGCCAAATTCCAAACGTCCAGCGATTGCTCCGACACGAAATCTGCCAGCACTGAAAGCAGCAGCTGGTTTTCACTGCCCCTTGGAACTGCGTTCGCTGCCACACAGACATTCGCGTTCTGCAAAAGGTTTGGTTGGTAATGGGGCAACACTCTGTATCTCTCTCTCGCAGAGCCCGGCTGCCAAATTCGAAACGTCCAGCGATTGCTCCCAAACGAAAGCTGCCAGCACAGAAAGCTGTAGCTGGTTTTCACTGCCCCTTGGAACTGCATTCGCTGCCACACAGACATTCGCGTTCTGCAGAAGCTTTGGTTGGTAATGGGGCAACACTGTTTATCTCTCTCTCGCACAGCCCGGCAGCCAAATTCGAAACGTCCAGCGATTGCTCCCAAACGAAAGCTGCCAGCATGGAAAGATATAGCTGGTTTTCACTGCCCCTTGGAACTGCATTCGCTGCCACACAGACATTCGCGTTCTGCAGAAGCTTTGGTTGGTAATGGGGCAACACTGTGTATCTCTCTCTCGCAGAGCCCGGCTGCCAAATTCCAAACGTCCAGCGATTGCTCCGTCACGAAAGATGCCAGCACTGAAAGCAGTAGCTGGTTTTCACTGCCCCTTGGAACTACGTTCGCTGCCACACAGACATTCGCGTTCTGCAAAAGCTTTGGTTGGTAATGGGGCAACACTGTGTATGTCTCTCTCGCACAGCCCGGCAGCCAAATTCGAAATGTCTAGCTATTGCTCCCAAACGAAAGCTGCCAGCACGGAAAGCTGTAGCTGGTTTTCACTGCCCCTTGGAACTGCATTCGCTGCCACACAGACATTCGCGTTCTGCAAAAGCTTTGGTTGGTAATGGGGCAACACTCTGTATCTCTCTCTCGCAGAGCCCGGCTGCCAAATTCCAAACGTCCAGCGATTGCGTACACACGAAAGCTGCCAACACTGAAAGCTGTAGCTGGTTTTCACTGCCCCTTGGAACTACGTTCGCTGCCACACAGACATTCGCGTTCTGCAAAAGGTTTGGTTGGTAATGGGGCAACACTGTGTATGTCTCTCTCGCACAGCCCGGCAGCCAAATTCGAAATGTCTAGCTATTGCTCCCACACAAAAGCTGCCAGCATGTAAAGGTGTAGCTGGTTTTCACTGCCCCTTGGAACTGCATTCGCTGCCACACAGACATTCGCGTTCTGCAAAAGCTTTGGTTGGTAATGGGGCAACACTGTGTTTCTCTCTCTTGCAGAGCCCGGCAGCCAAATTCGAAACGTCCAGCGATTGCTCCCAAACGAAAGTTGCAAGCATGGAAAGATATAGCTGGTTTTCACTGCCCCTTGGAACTGCATGCGCTGCCACACAGACATTCGCCTTCTACAAAAGCTTTGCTTGGTAATGGGGAAACACTCTGTATCTCTCTCTCGCACAGCCCGGCAGCCAAATTCCAAACGTCCAGCGATTGCTCCGACACGAAATCTGCCAGCACTGAAAGCAGCAGCTGGTTTTCACTGCCCCTTGGAACTGCGTTCGCTGCCACACAGACATTCGCGTTCTGCAGAAGCTTTGGTTGGTAATGGGGCAACACTGTGTATCTCTCTCTTGCAGAGCCCGGCAGCCAAATTCGAAATGTCCAGCGATTGCTCCCACACGAAAGCTGCCAGCACGGAAAGACATAGCTGGTTTTCACTGCCCCTTGGAACTGCATACGCTGCCACACAGACATTCGCGTTCTGCAAAAGCTTTGGTGGTAATGGGGCAACACTCTGTATCTCTCTCTCGCAGAGCCCGGCTGCCAAATTCCAAACGTCCAGCGATTGCTCCGACACGAAAGATGCCAGCACTGAAAGCAGTAGCTGGTTTTCACTGCCCCTTGGAACTACGTTCGCTGCCACACAGACATTCGCGTTCTGCAAAAGGTTTGGTTGGTAATGGGGCAACACTGTGTATGTCTCTCTCGCACAGCCCGGCAGCCAAATTCGAAATGTCTAGCTATTGCTCCCACACAAAAGCTGCCAGCATGTAAAGCTGTAGCTGGTTTTCACTGCCCCTTGGAACTGCATTCGCTGCCACACAGACATTCGCGTTCTGCAAAAGCTTTGATTGGTAATGGGGCAACACTGTGTATCTCTCTCTCACAGAGCCCGGCAGCCACATTCCAAACGTCCAGCGATTGCGTACACACGAAAGCTGCCAACACTGAAAGCTGTAGCTGGTTTTCACTGCCCCTTGGAACTCCATTCGCTGCCACACAGACATTCGCGTTCTGCAAAAGCTTTGGTTGGTAATGGGGCAACACTCTGTATCTCTCTCTCGCACAGCCCGGCAGCCAAATTCGAAACGTCCAGCGATTGCTCCCAAACGAAAGCTGCCAGCACTGAAAGCTGTAGCTGGTTTTCACTGCCCCTTGGAACTGCATTCGCTGCCACACAGACATTCGCGTTCTGCAGAAGCTTTGGTTGGTAATGGGGCAACACTGTGTATCTCTCTCTCGCAGAGCCCGGCAGCCAAATTCGAAACGTCCAGCGATTGCTCCCAAACGAAAGCTGCCAGCACGGAAAGCTGTAGCTGGTTTTCACTGCCCCTTGGAACTGCATTCGCTGCCACACAGACATTCGTGTTCTGCAGAAGCTTTGGTTGGTAATGGGGCAACACTGTGTATCTCTCTCTTGCAGAGCCCGGCAGCCAAATTCGAAATGTCCAGCGATTGCGTACACACGAAAGCTGCCAACACTGAAAGCTGTAGCTGGTTTTCACTGCCACTTGGAACTACGTTCACTGCCACACAGACATTCGCGTTCTGCAAAAGCTTTGGTTGGTAATGGGGCAACACTCTGTATCTCTCTCTCGCAGAGCCCGGCTGCCAAATTCGAAACGTCCAGCGATTGCGTACACACGAAAGCTGCCAACACTGAAAGCTGTAGCTGGTTTTCACTGCCCCTTGGAACTACGTTCACTGCCACACAGACATTCGCGTTCTGCAAAAGCTTTGGTTGGTAATGGGGCAACACTCTGTATCTCTCTCTCGCACAGCCCGGCAGCCAAATTCGAAACGTCCAGCGATTGCTCCCAAACGAAAGCTGCCAGCACGGAAAGCTGTAGCTGGTTTTCACTGCCCCTTGGAACTGCATTCGCTGCCACACAGACATTCGCGTTCTGCAGAAGCTTTGGTTGGTAATGGGGCAACACTGTGTTTCTCTCTCTCGCACAGCCCGGCAGCCAAATTCGACACGTCCAGCGATTGCTCCCAAACGAAAGCTGCCAGCATGGAAAGATATAGCTGGTTTTCACTGCCCCTTGGAACTGCATTCGCTGCCACACAGACATTCGCCTTCTACAAAAGCTTTGCTTGGTAATGGGGCAACACTCTGTATCTCTCTCTCGCAGAGCCCGGCTGCCAAATTCCAAACGTCCAGCGATTGCTCCGACACGAAAGATGCCAGCACTGAAAGCAGTAGCTGGTTTTCACTGCCCCTTGGAACTACGTTCGCTGCCACACAGACATTCGCGTTCTGCAAAAGCTTTGGTTGGTAATGGGGCAACACTGTGTATGTCTCTCTCGCACAGCCCGGCAGCCAAATTCGAAATGTCTAGCTATTGCTCCCACACAAAAGCTGCCAGCATGTAAAGGTGTAGCTGGTTTTCACTGCCCCTTGGAACTGCATTCGCTGCCACACAGACATTCGCGTTCTGCAAAAGCTTTGGTTGGTAATGGGGCAACACTGTGTATCTCTCTCTCACAGAGACCGGCAGCCAAATTCCAAACGTCCAGCTATTGCGTACACACGAAAGCTGCCAACACTGAAAGCTGTAGCTGGTTTTCACTGCCCCTTGGAACTCCATTCGCTGCCACACAGACATTCGCGTTCTGCAAAAGCTTTGGTTGGTAATGGGGCAACACTCTGTATCTCTCTCTCGCACAGCCCGGCAGCCAAATTCGAAACGTCCAGCGATTGCTCCCAAACGAAAGCTGCCAGCACGGAAAGCTGTAGCTGGTTTTCACTGCCCCTTGGAACTGCATTCGCTGCCACACAGACTTTCGCGTTCTGCAGAAGCTTTGGTTGGTAATGGGGCAACACTGTGTATCTCTCTCTCGCAGAGCCCGGCAGCCAAATTCGAAACGTCCAGCGATTGCTCCCAAACGAAAGCTGCCAGCACGGAAAGCTGTAGCTGGTTTTCACTGCCCCTTGGAACTGCATTCGCTGCCACACAGACATTCGTGTTCTGCAGAAGTTTTGGTTGGTAATGGGGCAACACTGTGTATCTCTCTCTTGCAGAGCCCGGCAGCCAAATTCGAAATGTCCAGCGATTGCTCCCACACGAAAGCTGCCAACACTGAAAGCTGTAGCTGGTTTTCACTGCCACTTGGAACTACGTTCACTGCCACACAGACATTCGCGTTCTGCAAAAGCTTTGGTTGGTAATGGGGCAACACTCTGTATCTCTCTCTCGCAGAGCCCGGCTGCCAAATTCGAAACGTCCAGTCATTGCGTACACACGAAAGCTGCCAACACTGAAAGCTGTAGCTGGTTTTCACTGCCCCTTGGAACTACGTTCACTGCCACACAGACATTCGCGTTCTGCAAAAGCTTTGGTTGGTAATGGGGCAACACTCTGTATCTCTCTCTCGCAGAGCCCGGCTGCCAAATTCCAAACGTCCAGCGATTGCGTACACACGAAAGCTGCCAACACTGAAAGCTGTAGCTGGTTTTCACTGCCCCTTGGAACTACGTTCACTGCCACACAGACATTCGCGTTCTGCAAAAGCTTTGGTTGGTAATGGGGCAACACTCTGTATCTCTCTCTCGCAGAGCCCGGCAGCCAAATTCGAAATGTCCAGCGATTGCTCCCAAACGAAAGCTGCCAGCACAGAAAGCTGTAGCTGGTTTTCACTGCCCCTTGGAACTGCATTCGCTGCCACACAGACATTCGCGTTCTGCAGAAGCTTTGGTTGGTAATGGGGCAACACTGTGTATCTCTCTCTTGCAGAGCCCGGCAGCCAAATTCGAAATGTCCAGCGATTTCTCCCAAACGAAAGCTGCCAGCACAGAAAGCTGTAGCTGGTTTTCACTGCCCCTTGGAACTGCATTCGCTGCCACACAGACATTCGCGTTCTGCAGAAGCTTTGGTTGGTAATGGGGCAACACTCTTTATCTCTCTCTCGCACAGCCCGGCAGCCAAATTCGACACGTCCAGCGATTGCTCCCAAACGAAAGCTGCCAGCATGGAAAGATATAGCTGGTTTTCACTGCCCCTTGGAACTGCATTCGCTGCCACACAGACATTCGCCTTCTACAAAAGCTTTTCTTGGTAATGGGGCAACACTCTGTATCTCTCTCTCGCAGAGCCCGGCTGCCAAATTCCAAACGTCCAGCGATTGCTCCGACACGAAAGATGCCAGCACTGAAAGCAGTAGCTGGTTTTCACTGCCCCTTGGAACTACGTTCGCTGCCACACAGACATTCGCGTTCTGCAAAAGCTTTGGTTGGTAATGGGGCAACACTGTGTATGTCTCTCTCGCACAGCCCGGCAGCCAAATTCGAAATGTCTAGCTATTGCTCCCACACAAAAGCTGCCAGCATGTAAAGGTGTAGCTGGTTTTCACTGCCCCTTGGAACTGCATTCGCTGCCACACAGACATTCGCGTTCTGCAAAAGCTTTGGTTGGTAATGGGGCAACACTGTGTATCTCTCTCTCACAGAGCCCGGCAGCCAAATTCCAAACGTCCAGCGATTGCGTACACACGAAAGCTGCCAACACTGAAAGCTGTAGCTGGTTTTCACTGCCCCTTGGAACTGCATTCGCTGCCACACAGACATTCGCGTTCTGCAGAAGCTTTGGTTGGTAATGGGGCAACACTCTGTATCTCTCTCTCGCACAGCCCGGCAGCCAAATTCGAAACGTCCAGCGATTGCTCCCAAACGAAAGCTGCCAGCACGGAAAGCTGTAGCTGGTTTTCACTGCCCCTTGGAACTGCATGCGCTGCCACACAGACATTCGCGTTCTGCAAAAGCTTTGGTTGGTAATGGGGCAACACTCTGTATCTCTCTCTCGCACAGCCCGGCTGCCAAATTCCAAACGTCCAGCGATTGCGTACACACGAAAGCTGCCAACACTGAAAGCTGTAGCTGGTTTTCACTGCCCCTTGGAACTACGTTCACTGCCACACAGACATTCGCGTTCTGCAAAAGCTTTGGTTGGTAATGGGGCAACACTCTGTATCTGTCTCTCGCAGAGCCCGGCTGCCAAATTCCAAACGTCCAGCGATTGCTCCCAAACGAAAGCTGCCAGCACAGAAAGCTGTAGCTGGTTTTCACTGCCCCTTGGAACTGCATTCGCTGCCACACAGACATTCGCGTTCTGCAGAAGCTTTGGTTGGTAATGGGGCAACACTGTGTATCTCTCTCTTGCAGAGCCCGGCAGCCAAATTCGAAATGTCCAGCGATTGCTCCCACACGAAAGCTGCCAGCACGGAAAGATATAGCTGGTTTTCACTGCCCCTTGGAACTGCATTCGCTGCCACACAGACATTCGCGTTCTGCAAAAGCTTTGGTTGGTAATGGGCAACACTCTGTATCTCTCTCTCGCAGAGCCCGGATGCCAAATTCCAAACGTCCAGCGATTGCGTACACACGAAAGCTGCCAACACTGAAAACTGTAGCTGGTTTTCACTGCCCCTTGGAACTGCATTCGCTGCCACACAGACATTCGCGTTCTGCAAAAGCTTTGGTTGGTAATGGGGCAACACTGTGTTTCTGTCTCTTGCAGAGCCCGGCAGCCAAATTCGAAACGTCCAGCGATTGCTCCCAAACGAAAGCTGCCAGCATGGAAAGATATAGCTGGTTTTCACTGCCCCTTGGAACTGCATGCGCTGCCACACAGACATTCGCCTTCTACAAAAGCTTTGCTTGCTAATGGGAAAACACTCTGTATCTCTCTCTCGCAGAGCCCGGCTGCCAAATTCCAAACGTCCAGCGATTGCTCCGACACGAAATCTGCCAGCACTGAAAGCAGCAGCTGGTTTTCACTGCCCCTTGGAACTGCGTTCGCTGCCACACAGACATTCGCGTTCTGCAAAAGCTTTGGTTGGTAATGGGGCAACACTCTGTATCTCTCTCTCGCAGAGCCCGGCTGCCAAATTCCAAACGTCCAGCGATTGCGTACACACGAAAGCTGCCAACACTGAAAGCTGTAGCTGGTTTTCACTGCCCCTTGGAACTACGTTCACTGCCACACAGACATTCGCGTTCTGCAAAAGCTTTGGTTGGTAATGGGGCAACACTCTGTATCTCTCTCTCGCAGAGCCCGGCTGCCAAATTCGAAACGTCCAGCGATTGCTCCCAAACGAAAGCTGCCAGCACGGAAAGCTGTAGCTGGTTTTCACTGCCCCTTGGAACTGCATTCGCTGCCACACAGACATTCGCGTTCTGCAGAAGCTTTGGTTGGTAATGGGGCAACACTGTGTATCTCTCTCTTGCAGAGCCCGGCAGCCAAATTCGAAATGTCCAGCGATTGCTCCCACACGAAAGCTGCCAGCACGGAAAGATATAGCTGGTTTTCACTGCCCCTTGGAACTGCATTCGCTGCCACACAGACATTCGCGTTCTGCAAAAGCTTTGGTTGGTAATGGGCAACACTCTGTATCTCTCTCTCGCAGAGCCCGGCTGCCAAATTCCAAACGTCCAGCGATTGCGTACACACGAAAGCTGCCAACACTGAAAGCTGTAGCTGGTTTTCACTGCCCCTTGGAACTACGTTCGCTGCCACACAGACATTCGCGTTCTGCAAAAGGTTTGGTTGGTAATGGGGCAACACTGTGTATGTCTCTCTCGCACAGCCCGGCAGCCAAATTCGAAATGTCTAGCTATTGCTCCCACACAAAAGCTGCCAGCATGTAAAGGTGTAGCTGGTTTTCACTGCCCCTTGGAACTGCATTCGCTGCCACACAGACATTCGCGTTCTGCAAAAGCTTTGGTTGGTAATGGGGCAACACTGTGTTTCTCTCTCTTGCAGAGCCCGGCAGCCAAATTCGAAACGTCCAGCGATTGCTCCCAAACGAAAGTTGCAAGCATGGAAAGATATAGCTGGTTTTCACTGCCCCTTGGAACTGCATGCGCTGCCACACAGACATTCGCCTTCTACAAAAGCTTTGCTTGGTAATGGGGAAACACTCTGTATCTCTCTCTCGCAGAGCACGGCTGCCAAATTCCAAACGTCCAGCGATTGCTCCGACACGAAATCTGCCAGCACTGAAAGCAGCAGCTGGTTTTCACTGCCCCTTGGAACTGCGTTCGCTGCCACACAGACATTCGCGTTCTGCAGAAGCTTTGGTTGGTAATGGGGCAACACTGTGTATCTCTCTCTTGCAGAGCCCGGCAGCCAAATTCGAAATGTCCAGCGATTGCTCCCACACGAAAGCTGCCAGCACGGAAAGACATAGCTGGTTTTCACTGCCCCTTGGAACTGCATTCGCTGCCACACAGACATTCGCGTTCTGCAAAAGCTTTGGTTGGTAATGGGGCAACACTCTGTATCTCTCTCTCGCAGAGCCCGGCTGCCAAATTCCAAACGTCCAGCGATTGCTCCGACACGAAAGATGCCAGCACTGAAAGCAGTAGCTGGTTTTCACTGCCCCTTGAAACTACGTTCGCTGCCACACAGACATTCGCGTTCTGCAAAAGCTTTGGTTGGAAATGGGGCAACACTGTGTATGTCTCTCTCGCACAGCCCGGCAGCCAAATTCGAAATGTCTAGCTATTGCTCCCACACAAAAGCTGCCAGCATGTAAAGGTGTAGCTGGTTTTCACTGCCCCTTGGAACTGCATTCGCTGCCACACAGACATTCGCGTTCTGCAAAAGCTTTGGTTGGTAATGGGGCAACACTGTGTATCTCTCTCTCACAGAGCCCGGCAGCCACATTCCAAACGTCCAGCGATTGCGTACACACGAAAGCTGCCAACACTGAAAGCTGTAGCTGGTTTTCACTGCCCCTTGGAACTCCATTCGCTGCCACACAGACATTCGCGTTCTGCAAAAGCTTTGGTTGGTAATGGGGCAACACTCTGTATCTCTCTCTCGCACAGCCCGGCAGCCAAATTCGAAACGTCCAGCGATTGCTCCCAAACGAAAGCTGCCAGCACGGAAAGCTGTAGCTGGTTTTCACTGCCCCTTGGAACTGCATTCGCTGCCACACAGACATTCGCGTTCTGCAGAAGCTTTGGTTGGTAATGGGGCAACACTGTGTATCTCTCTCTCGCAGAGCCCGGCAGCCAAATTCGAAACGTCCATCGATTGCTCCCAAACGAAAGCTGCCAGCACGGAAAGCTGTAGCTGGTTTTCACTGCCCCTTGGAACTGCATTCGCTGCCACACAGACATTCGTGTTCTGCAGAAGCTTTGGTTGGTAATGGGGCAACACTGTGTATCTCTCTCTTGCAGAGCCCGGCAGCCAAATTCGAAATGTCCAGCGATTGCGTACACACGAAAGCTGCCAACACTGAAAGCTGTAGCTGGTTTTCACTGCCACTTGGAACTACGTTCACTGCCACACAGACATTCGCGTTCTGCAAAAGCTTTGGTTGGTAATGGGGCAACACTCTGTATCTCTCTCTCGCAGAGCCCGGCTGCCAAATTCGAAACGTCCAGCGATTGCGTACACACGAAAGCTGCCAACACTGAAAGCTGTAGCTGGTTTTCACTGCCCCTTGGAACTACGTTCACTGCCACACAGACATTCGCGTTCTGCAAAAGCTTTGGTTGGTAATGGGGCAACACTCTGTATCTCTCTCTCGCACAGCCCGGCAGCCAAATTCGAAACGTCCAGCGATTGCTCCCAAACGAAAGCTGCCAGCACGGAAAGCTGTAGCTGGTTTTCACTGCCCCTTGGAACTGCATTCGCTGCCACACAGACATTCGCGTTCTGCAGAAGCTTTGGTTGGTAATGGGGCAACACTGTGTATCTCTCTCTTGCAGAGCCCGGCAGCCAAATTCGACACGTCCAGCGATTGCTCCCAAACGAAAGCTGCCAGCATGGAAAGATATAGCTGGTTTTCACTGCCCCTTGGAACTGCATTCGCTGCCACACAGACATTCGCCTTCTACAAAAGCTTTGCTTGGTAATGGGGCAACACTCTGTATCTCTCTCTCGCAGAGCCCGGCTGCCAAATTCCAAACGTCCAGCGATTGCTCCGACACGAAAGCTGCCAACACTGAAAGCTGTAGCTGGTTTTCACTGCCACTTGGAACTACGTTCACTGCCACACAGACATTCGCGTTCTGCAAAAGCTTTGGTTGGTAATGGGGCAACACTCTGTATCTCTCTCTCGCAGAGCCCGGCTGCCAAATTCGAAACGTCCAGCGATTGCGTACACACGAAAGCTGCCAACACTGAAAGCTGTAGCTGGTTTTCACTGCCCCTTGGAACTACGTTCACTGCCACACAGACATTCGCGTTCTGCAAAAGCTTTGGTTGGTAATGGGGCAACACTCTGTATCTCTCTCTCGCACAGCCCGGCAGCCAAATTCGAAACGTCCAGCGATTGCTCCCAAACGAAAGCTGCCAGCACGGAAAGCTGTAGCTGGTTTTCACTGCCCCTTGGAACTGCATTCGCTGCCACACAGACATTCGCGTTCTGCAGAAGCTTTGGTTGGTAATGGGGCAACACTGTGTATCTCTCTCTTGCAGAGCCCGGCAGCCAAATTCGAAACGTCCAGCGATTTCTCCCAAACGAAAGCTGCCAGCACAGAAAGCTGTAGCTGGTTTTCACTGCCCCTTGGAACTGCATTCGCTGCCACACAGACATTCGCGTTCTGCAGAAGCTTTGGTTGGTAATGGGGCAACACTGTGTATCTCTCTCTTGCAGAGCCCGGCAGCCAAATTCGACACGTCCAGCGATTGCTCCCAAACGAAAGCTGCCAGCATGGAAAGATATAGCTGGTTTTCACTGCCCCTTGGAACTGCATTCGCTGCCACACAGACATTCGCCTTCTACAAAAGCTTTGCTTGGTAATGGGGCAACACTCTGTATCTCTCTCTCGCAGAGCCCGGCTGCCAAATTCCAAACGTCCAGCGATTGCTCCGACACGAAAGATGCCAGCACTGAAAGCAGTAGCTGGTTTTCACTGCCCCTTGGAACTACGTTCGCTGCCACACAGACATTCGCGTTCTGCAAAAGCTTTGGTTGGTAATGGGGCAACACTGTGTATGTCTCTCTCGCACAGCCCGGCAGCCAAATTCGAAATGTCTAGCTATTGCTCCCACACAAAAGCTGCCAGCATGTAAAGGTGTAGCTGGTTTTCACTGCCCCTTGGAACTGCATTCGCTGCCACACAGACATTCGCGTTCTGCAAAAGCTTTGGTTGGTAATGGGGCAACACTCTGTATCTCTCTCTCACAGAGCCCGGCAGCCAAATTCCAAACGTCCAGCGATTGCGTACACACGAAAGCTGCCAACACTGAAAGCTGTAGCTGGTTTTCACTGCCCCTTGGAACTCCATTCTCTGCCACACAGACATTCGCGTTCTGCAAAAGCTTTGGTTGGTAATGGGGCAACACTCTGTATCTCTCTCTCGCACAGCCCGGCAGCCAAATTCGAAACGTCCAGCGATTGCTCCCAAACGAAAGCTGCCAGCACGGAAAGCTGTAGCTGGTTTTCACTGCCCCTTGGAACTGCATTCGCTGCCACACAGACATTCGCGTTCTGCAAAAGCTTTGCTTGGTAATGGGGAAACACTCTGTATCTCTCTCTCGCAGAGCCCGGCTGCCAAATTCCAAACGTCCAGCGATTGCTCCGACACGAAATCTGCCAGCACTGAAAGCAGCAGCTGGTTTTCACTGCCCCTTGGAACTGCGTTCGCTGCCACACAGACATTCGCGTTCTGCAAAAGCTTTGGTTGGTAATGGGGCAACACTCTGTATCTCTCTCTCGCAGAGCCCGGCTGCCAAATTCGAAACGTCCAGCGATTGCTCCCAAACGAAAGCTGCCAGCACAGAAAGCTGTAGCTGGTTTTCACTGCCCCTTGGAACTGCATTCGCTGCCACACAGACATTCGCGTTCTGCAGAAGCTTTGGTTGGTAATGGGGCAACACTGTTTATCTCTCTCTCGCACAGCCCGGCAGCCAAATTCGAAACGTCCAGCGATTGCTCCCAAACGAAAGCTGCCAGCATGGAAAGATATAGCTGGTTTTCACTGCCCCTTGGAACTGCATTCGCTGCCACACAGACATTCGCGTTCTGCAGAAGCTTTGGTTGGTAATGGGGCAACACTGTGTATCTCTCTCTCGCAGAGCCCGGCTGCCAAATTCCAAACGTCCAGCGATTGCTCCGACACGAAAGATGCCAGCACTGAAAGCAGTAGCTGGTTTTCACTGCCCCTTGGAACTACGTTCGCTGCCACACAGACATTCGCGTTCTGCAAAAGCTTTGGTTGGTAATGGGGCAACACTGTGTATGTCTCTCTCGCACAGCCCGGCAGCCAAATTCGAAATGTCTAGCTATTGCTCCCACACAAAAGCTGCCAGCATGTAAAGGTGTAGCTGGTTTTCACTGCCCCTTGGAACTGCATTCGCTGCCACACAGACATTCGCGTTCTGCAAAAGCTTTGGTTGGTAATGGGGCAACACTGTTTATCTCTCTCTCGCAGAGCCCGGCAGCCAAATTCGAAATGTCCATCGATTGCTCCCAAACGGAAGCTGCCAGCACGGAAAGCTGTAGCTGGTTTTCACTGCCCCTTGGAACTGCATTCGCTGCCACACAGACATTCGCGTTCTGCAAAAGCTTTGGTTGGTAATGGGGCAACACTGTGTATCTCTCTCTCGCAGAGCCCGGCTGCCAAATTCCAAACGTCCAGCGATTGCGTACACACGAAAGCTGCCAACACTGAAAGCTGTAGCTGGTTTTCACTGCCCCTTGGAACTACGTTCACTGCCACACAGACATTCGCGTTCTGCAAAAGCTTTGGTTGGTAATGGGGCAACACTCTGTATCTCTCTCTCGCAGAGCCCGGCTGCCAAATTCGAAACGTCCAGCGATTGCTCCCAAACGAAAGCTGCCAGCACAGAAAGCTGTAGCTGGTTTTCACTGCCCCTTGGAACTGCATTCGCTGCCACACAGACATTCGCGTTCTGCAGAAGCTTTGGTTGGTAATGGGGCAACACTGTGTATCTCTCTCTTGCAGAGCCCGGCAGCCAAATTCGAAACGTCCAGCGATTGCTCCCAAACGAAAGTTGCAAGCATGGAAAGATATAGCTGGTTTTCACTGCCCCTTGGAACTGCATGCGTTGCCACACAGACATTCGCCTTCTACAAAAGCTTTGCTTGGTAATGGGGAAACACTCTGTATCTCTCTCTCGCAGAGCACGGCTGCCAAATTCCAAACGTCCAGCGATTGCTCCGACACGAAATCTGCCAGCACTGAAAGCAGCAGCTGGTTTTCACTGCCCCTTGGAACTGCGTTCGCTGCCACACAGACATTCGCGTTCTGCAGAAGCTTTGGTTGGTAATGGGGCAACACTGTGTATCTCTCTCTTGCAGAGCCCGGCAGCCAAATTCGAAATATCCAGCGATTGCTCCCACACGAAAGCTGCCAGCACGGAAAGACATAGCTGGTTTTCACTGCCCCTTGGAACTGCATTCGCTGCCACACAGACATTCGCGTTCTGCAAAAGCTTTGGTTGGTAATGGGGCAACACTCTGTATCTCTCTCTCGCAGAGCCCGGCTGCCAAATTCCAAACGTCCAGCGATTGCTCCCAAACGAAAGATGCCAGCACTGAAAGCAGTAGCTGGTTTTCACTGCCCCTTGGAACTACGTTCGCTGCCACACAGACATTCGCGTTCTGCAAAAGGTTTGGTTGGTAATGGGGCAACACTGTGTATGTCTCTCTCGCACAGCCCGGCAGCCAAATTCGAAATGTCTAGCTATTGCTCCCACACAAAAGCTGCCAGCATGTAAAGGTGTAGCTGGTTTTCACTGCCCCTTGGAACTGCATTCGCTGCCACACAGACATTCGCGTTCTGCAAAAGCTTTGGTTGGTAATGGGGCAACACTGTGTATCTCTCTCTCACAGAGCCCGGCAGCCACATTCCAAACGTCCAGCGATTGCGTACACACGAAAGCTGACAACACTGAAAGCTGTAGCTGGTTTTCACTGCCCCTTGGAACTCCATTCGCTGCCACACAGACATTCGCGTTCTGCAAAAGCTTTGGTTGGTAATGGGGCAACACTCTGTATCTCTCTCTCGCAGAGCCCGGCAGCCAAATTCGAAACGTCCAGCGATTGCTCCCAAACGAAAGCTGCCAGCACGGAAAGCTGTAGCTGGTTTTCACTGCCCCTTGGAACTGCATTCGCTGCCACACAGACTTTCGCGTTCTGCAGAAGCTTTGGTTGGTAATGGGGCAACACTGTGTATCTCTCTCTTGCAGAGCCCGGCAGCCAAATTCGAAATGTCCAGCGATTGCGTACACACGAAAGCTGCCAACACTGAAAGCTGTAGCTGGTTTTCACTGCCACTTGGAACTACGTTCACTGCCACACAGACATTCGCGTTCTGCAAAAGCTTTGGTTGGTAATGGGGCAACACTCTGTATCTCTCTCTCGCAGAGCCCGGCTGCCAAATTCCAAACGTCCAGCGATTGCTCCGACACGAAAGATGCCAGCACTGAAAGCAGTAGCTGGTTTTCACTGCCCCTTGGAACTACGTTCGCTGCCACACAGACATTCGCGTTCTGCAAAAGGTTTGGTTGGTAATGGGGCAACACTGTGTATGTCTCTCTCGCACAGCCCGGCAGCCAAATTCGAAATGTCTAGCTATTGCTCCCACACAAAAGCTGCCAGCATGTAAAGGTGTAGCTGGTTTTCACTGCCCCTTGGAACTGCATTCGCTGCCACACAGACATTCGCGTTCTGCAAAAGCTTTGGTTGGTAATGGGGCAACACTGTGTATCTCTCTCTCACAGAGCCCGGCAGCCACATTCCAAACGTCCAGCGATTGCGTACACACGAAAGCTGCCAACACTGAAAGCTGTAGCTGGTTTTCACTGCCCCTTGGAACTCCATTCGCTGCCACACAGACATTCGCGTTCTGCAAAAGCTTTGGTTGGTAATGGGGCAACACTCTGTATCTCTCTCTCGCACAGCCCGGCAGCCAAATTCGAAACGTCCAGCGATTGCTCCCAAACGAAAGCTGCCAGCACGGAAAGCTGTAGCTGGTTTTCACTGCCCCTTGGAACTGCATTCGCTGCCACACAGACATTCGCGTTCTGCAGAAGCTTTGGTTGGTAATGGGGCAACACTGTGTATCTCTCTCTCGCAGAGCCCGGCAGTCAAATTCGAAACGTCCAGCGATTGCTCCCAAACGAAAGCTGCCAGCACGGAAAGCTGTAGCTGGTTTTCACTGCCCCTTGGAACTGCATTCGCTGCCACACAGACATTCGCGTTCTGCAGAAGCTTTGGTTGGTAATGGGGCAACACTGTTTATCTCTCTCTCGCACAGCCCGGCAGCCAAATTCGAAACGTCCAGCGATTGCTCCCAAACGAAAGCTGCCAGCATGGAAAGATATAGCTGGTTTTCACTGCCCCTTGGAACTGCATTCGCTGCCACACAGACATTCGCGTTCTGCAAAAGCTTTGGTTGGTAATGGGGCAACACTCTGTATCTCTCTCTCGCAGAGCCCGGCAGCCAAATTCCAAACGTCCAGCGATTGCTCCGACACGAAAGATGCCAGCACTGAAAGCAGTAGCTGGTTTTCACTGCCCCTTGGAACTACGTTCGCTGCCACACAGACATTCGCGTTCTGCAAAAGGTTTGGTTGGTAATGGGGCAACACTGTGTATGTCTCTCTCGCACAGCCCGGCAGCCAAATTCGAAATGTCTAGCTATTGCTCCCACACAAAAGCTGCCAGCATGTAAAGGTGTAGCTGGTTTTCACTGCCCCTTGGAACTGCATTCGCTGCCACACAGACATTCGCGTTCTGCAAAAGCTTTGGTTGGTAATGGGGCAACACTGTGTATCTCTCTCTCACAGAGCCCGGCAGCCACATTCCAAACGTCCAGCGATTGCGTACACACGAAAGCTGCCAACACTGAAAGCTGTAGCTGGTTTTCACTGCCCCTTGGAACTCCATTCGCTGCCACACAGACATTCGCGTTCTGCAAAAGCTTTGGTTGGTAATGGGGCAACACTCTGTATCTCTCTCTCGCACAGCCCGGCAGCCAAATTCGAAACGTCCAGCGATTGCTCCCAAACGAAAGCTGCCAGCACGGAAAGCTGTAGCTGGTTTTCACTGCCCCTTGGAACTGCATTCGCTGCCACACAGACATTCGCGTTCTGCAGAAGCTTTGGTTGGTAATGGGGCAACACTGTGTATCTCTCTCTCGCAGAGCCCGGCAGTCAAATTCGAAACGTCCAGCGATTGCTCCCAAACGAAAGCTGCCAGCACGGAAAGCTGTAGCTGGTTTTCACTGCCCCTTGGAACTGCATTCGCTGCCACACAGACATTCGCGTTCTGCAGAAGCTTTGGTTGGTAATGGGGCAACACTCTTTATCTCTCTCTCGCACAGCCCGGCAGCCAAATTCGACACGTCCAGCGATTGCTCCCAAACGAAAGCTGCCAGCATGGAGAGATATAGCTGGTTTTCACTGCCCCTTGGAACTGCATTCGCTGCCACACAGACATTCGCCTTCTACAAAAGCTTTGCTTGGTAATGGGGCAACACTCTGTATCTCTCTCTCGCAGAGCCCGGCTGCCAAATTCCAAACGTCCAGCGATTGCTCCGACACGAAAGATGCCAGCACTGAAAGCAGTAGCTGGTTTTCACTGCCCCTTGGAACTACGTTCGCTGCCACACAGACATTCGCGTTCTGCAAAAGCTTTGGTTGGTAATGGGGCAACAATGTGTATGTCTCTCTCGCACAGCCCGGCAGCCAAATTCGAAATGTCTAGCTATTGCTCCCACACAAAAGCTGCCAGCATGTAAAGGTGTAGCTGGTTTTCACTGCCCCTTGGAACTGCATTCGCTGCCACACAGACATTCGCGTTCTGCAAAAGCTTTGGTTGGTAATGGGGCAACACTGTGTATCTCTCTCTTGCAGAGCCCGGCAGCCACATTCCAAACGTCCAGCGATTGCGTACACACGAAAGCTGCCAACACTGAAAGCTGTAGCTGGTTTTCACTGCCCCTTGGAACTCCATTCGCTGCCACACAGACTTTCGCGTTCTGCAAAAGCTTTGGTTGGTAATGGGGCAACACTCTGTATCTCTCTCTCGCACAGCCCGGCAGCCAAATTCGAAACGTCCAGCGATTGCTCCCAAACGAAAGCTGCCAGCACGGAAAGCTGTAGCTGGTTTTCACTGCCCCTTGGAACTGCATTCGCTGCCACACAGACATTCGCGTTCTGCAAAAGCTTTGCTTGGTAATGGGGAAACACTCTGTATCTCTCTCTCGCAGAGCCCGGCTGCCAAATTCCAAACGTCCAGCGATTGCTCCGACACGAAATCTGCCAGCACTGAAAGCAGCAGCTGGTTTTCACTGCCCCTTGGAACTGCGTTCGCTGCCACACAGACATTCGCGTTCTGCAAAAGCTTTGGTTGGTAATGGGGCAACACTCTGTATCTCTCTCTCGCAGAGCCCGGCTGCCAAATTCGAAACGTCCAGCGATTGCTCCCAAACGAAAGCTGCCAGCACAGAAAGCTGTAGCTGGTTTTCACTGCCCCTTGGAACTGCATTCGCTGCCACACAGACATTCGCGTTCTGCAGAAGCTTTGGTTGGTAATGGGGCAACACTGTTTATCTCTCTCTCGCACAGCCCGGCAGCCAAATTCGAAACGTCCAGCGATTGCTCCCAAACGAAAGCTGCCAGCATGGAAAGATATAGCTGGTTTTCACTGCCCCTTGGAACTGCATTCGCTGCCACACAGACATTCGCGTTCTGCAAAAGCTTTGGTTGGTAATGGGGCAACACTCTGTATCTCTCTCTCGCAGAGCCCGGCTGCCAAATTCCAAACGTCCAGCGATTGCTCCGACACGAAAGATGCCAGCACTGAAAGCAGTAGCTGGTTTTCACTGCCCCTTGGAACTACGTTCGCTGCCACACAGACATTCGCGTTCTGCAAAAGGTTTGGTTGGTAATGGGGCAACACTGTGTATGTCTCTCTCGCACAGCCCGGCAGCCAAATTCGAAATGTCTAGCTATTGCTCCCACACAAAAGCTGCCAGCATGTAAAGGTGTAGCTGGTTTTCACTGCCCCTTGGAACTGCATTCGCTGCCACACAGACATTCGCGTTCTGCAAAAGCTTTGGTTGGTAATGGGGCAACACTGTGTATCTCTCTCTCACAGAGCCCGGCAGCCACATTCCAAACGTCCAGCGATTGCGTACACACGAAAGCTGCCAACACTGAAAGCTGTAGCTGGTTTTCACTGCCCCTTGGAACTCCATTCGCTGCCACACAGACATTCGCGTTCTGCAAAAGCTTTGGTTGGTAATGGGGCAACACTCTGTATCTCTCTCTCGCACAGCCCGGCAGCCAAATTCGAAACGTCCAGCGATTGCTCCCAAACGAAAGCTGCCAGCACGGAAAGCTGTAGCTGGTTTTCACTGCCCCTTGGAACTGCATTCGCTGCCACACAGACATTCGCGTTCTGCAGAAGCTTTGGTTGGTAATGGGGCAACACTGTGTATCTCTCTCTCGCAGAGCCCGGCAGTCAAATTCGAAACGTCCAGCGATTGCTCCCAAACGAAAGCTGCCAGCACGGAAAGCTGTAGCTGGTTTTCACTGCCCCTTGGAACTGCATTCGCTGCCACACAGACATTCGTGTTCTGCAGAAGCTTTGGTTGGTAATGGGGCAACACTCTGTATCTCTCTCTCGCACAGCCCGGCAGCCAAATTCGAAACGTCCAGCGATTGCTCCCAAACGAAAGCTGCCAGCACGGAAAGCTGTAGCTGGTTTTCACTGCCCCTTGGAACTGCATTCGCTGCCACACAGACATTCGCGTTCTGCAGAAGCTTTGGTTGGTAATGGGGCAACACTGTGTATCTCTCTCTCGCAGAGCCCGGCAGTCAAATTCGAAACGTCCAGCGATTGCTCCCAAACGAAAGCTGCCAGCACGGAAAGCTGTAGCTGGTTTTCACTGCCCCTTGGAACTGCATTCGCTGCCACACAGACATTCGCGTTCTGCAGAAGCTTTGGTTGGTAATGGGGCAACACTGTTTATCTCTCTCTCGCACAGCCCGGCAGCCAAATTCGAAACGTCCAGCGATTGCTCCCAAACGAAAGCTGCCAGCATGGAAAGATATAGCTGGTTTTCACTGCCCCTTGGAACTGCATTCGCTGCCACACAGACATTCGCGTTCTGCAAAAGCTTTGGTTGGTAATGGGGCAACACTCTGTATCTCTCTCTCGCAGAGCCCGGCTGCCAAATTCCAAACGTCCAGCGATTGCTCCGACACGAAAGATGCCAGCACTGAAAGCAGTAGCTGGTTTTCACTGCCCCTTGGAACTACGTTCGCTGCCACACAGACATTCGCGTTCTGCAAAAGGTTTGGTTGGTAATGGGGCAACACTGTGTATGTCTCTCTCGCACAGCCCGGCAGCCAAATTCGAAATGTCTAGCTATTGCTCCCACACAAAAGCTGCCAGCATGTAAAGGTGTAGCTGGTTTTCACTGCCCCTTGGAACTGCATTCGCTGCCACACAGACATTCGCGTTCTGCAAAAGCTTTGGTTGGTAATGGGGCAACACTGTGTATCTCTCTCTCACAGAGCCCGGCAGCCACATTCCAAACGTCCAGCGATTGCGTACACACGAAAGCTGCCAACACTGAAAGCTGTAGCTGGTTTTCACTGCCCCTTGGAACTCCATTCGCTGCCACACAGACATTCGCGTTCTGCAAAAGCTTTGGTTGGTAATGGGGCAACACTCTGTATCTCTCTCTCGCACAGCCCGGCAGCCAAATTCGAAACGTCCAGCGATTGCTCCCAAACGAAAGCTGCCAGCACGGAAAGCTGTAGCTGGTTTTCACTGCCCCTTGGAACTGCATTCGCTGCCACACAGACATTCGCGTTCTGCAGAAGCTTTGGTTGGTAATGGGGCAACACTGTGTATCTCTCTCTCGCAGAGCCCGGCAGTCAAATTCGAAACGTCCAGCGATTGCTCCCAAACGAAAGCTGCCAGCACGGAAAGCTGTAGCTGGTTTTCACTGCCCCTTGGAACTGCATTCGCTGCCACACAGACATTCGCGTTCTGCAGAAGCTTTGGTTGGTAATGGGGCAACACTCTTTATCTCTCTCTCGCACAGCCCGGCAGCCAAATTCGACACGTCCAGCGATTGCTCCCAAACGAAAGCTGCCAGCATGGAGAGATATAGCTGGTTTTCACTGCCCCTTGGAACTGCATTCGCTGCCACACAGACATTCGCCTTCTACAAAAGCTTTGCTTGGTAATGGGGCAACACTCTGTATCTCTCTCTCGCAGAGCCCGGCTGCCAAATTCCAAACGTCCAGCGATTGCTCCGACACGAAAGATGCCAGCACTGAAAGCAGTAGCTGGTTTTCACTGCCCCTTGGAACTACGTTCGCTGCCACACAGACATTCGCGTTCTGCAAAAGCTTTGGTTGGTAATGGGGCAACAATGTGTATGTCTCTCTCGCACAGCCCGGCAGCCAAATTCGAAATGTCTAGCTATTGCTCCCACACAAAAGCTGCCAGCATGTAAAGGTGTAGCTGGTTTTCACTGCCCCTTGGAACTGCATTCGCTGCCACACAGACATTCGCGTTCTGCAAAAGCTTTGGTTGGTAATGGGGCAACACTGTGTATCTCTCTCTTGCAGAGCCCGGCAGCCAAATTCCAAACGTCCAGCGATTGCGTACACACGAAAGCTGCCAACACTGAAAGCTGTAGCTGGTTTTCACTGCCCCTTGGAACTCCATTCGCTGCCACACAGACTTTCGCGTTCTGCAAAAGCTTTGGTTGGTAATGGGGCAACACTCTGTATCTCTCTCTCGCAGAGCCCGGCAGCCAAATTCGAAACGTCCAGCGATTGCTCCCAAACGAAAGCTGCCAGCACGGAAAGCTGTAGCTGGTTTTCACTGCCCCTTGGAACTGCATTCGCTGCCACACAGACATTCGCGTTCTGCAAAAGCTTTGCTTGGTAATGGGGAAACACTCTGTATCTCTCTCTCGCAGAGCCCGGCTGCCAAATTCCAAACGTCCAGCGATTGCTCCGACACGAAATCTGCCAGCACTGAAAGCAGCAGCTGGTTTTCACTGCCCCTTGGAACTGCGTTCGCTGCCACACAGACATTCGCGTTCTGCAAAAGCTTTGGTTGGTAATGGGGCAACACTCTGTATCTCTCTCTCGCAGAGCCCGGCTGCCAAATTCGAAACGTCCAGCGATTGCTCCCAAACGAAAGCTGCCAGCACAGAAAGCTGTAGCTGGTTTTCACTGCCCCTTGGAACTGCATTCGCTGCCACACAGACATTCGCGTTCTGCAGAAGCTTTGGTTGGTAATGGGGCAACACTGTTTATCTCTCTCTCGCACAGCCCGGCAGCCAAATTCGAAACGTCCAGCGATTGCTCCCAAACGAAAGCTGCCAGCATGGAAAGATATAGCTGGTTTTCACTGCCCCTTGGAACTGCATTCGCTGCCACACAGACATTCGCGTTCTGCAAAAGCTTTGGTTGGTAATGGGGCAACACTCTGTATCTCTCTCTCGCAGAGCCCGGCTGCCAAATTCCAAACGTCCAGCGATTGCTCCGACACGAAAGATGCCAGCACTGAAAGCAGTAGCTGGTTTTCACTGCCCCTTGGAACTACGTTCGCTGCCACACAGACATTCGCGTTCTGCAAAAGGTTTGGTTGGTAATGGGGCAACACTGTGTATGTCTCTCTCGCACAGCCCGGCAGCCAAATTCGAAATGTCTAGCTATTGCTCCCACACAAAAGCTGCCAGCATGTAAAGGTGTAGCTGGTTTTCACTGCCCCTTGGAACTGCATTCGCTGCCACACAGACATTCGCGTTCTGCAAAAGCTTTGGTTGGTAATGGGGCAACACTGTGTATCTCTCTCTCACAGAGCCCGGCAGCCACATTCCAAACGTCCAGCGATTGCGTACACACGAAAGCTGCCAACACTGAAAGCTGTAGCTGGTTTTCACTGCCCCTTGGAACTCCATTCGCTGCCACACAGACATTCGCGTTCTGCAAAAGCTTTGGTTGGTAATGGGGCAACACTCTGTATCTCTCTCTCGCACAGCCCGGCAGCCAAATTCGAAACGTCCAGCGATTGCTCCCAAACGAAAGCTGCCAGCACGGAAAGCTGTAGCTGGTTTTCACTGCCCCTTGGAACTGCATTCGCTGCCACACAGACATTCGCGTTCTGCAGAAGCTTTGGTTGGTAATGGGGCAACACTGTGTATCTCTCTCTCGCAGAGCCCGGCAGTCAAATTCGAAACGTCCAGCGATTGCTCCCAAACGAAAGCTGCCAGCACGGAAAGCTGTAGCTGGTTTTCACTGCCCCTTGGAACTGCATTCGCTGCCACACAGACATTCGTGTTCTGCAGAAGCTTTGGTTGGTAATGGGGCAACACTCTGTATCTCTCTCTCGCACAGCCCGGCAGCCAAATTCGAAACGTCCAGCGATTGCTCCCAAACGAAAGCTGCCAGCACGGAAAGCTGTAGCTGGTTTTCACTGCCCCTTGGAACTGCATTCGCTGCCACACAGACATTCGCGTTCTGCAGAAGCTTTGGTTGGTAATGGGGCAACACTGTGTATCTCTCTCTCGCAGAGCCCGGCAGTCAAATTCGAAACGTCCAGCGATTGCTCCCAAACGAAAGCTGCCAGCACGGAAAGCTGTAGCTGGTTTTCACTGCCCCTTGGAACTGCATTCGCTGCCACACAGACATTCGTGTTCTGCAGAAGCTTTGGTTGGTAATGGGGCAACACTGTGTATCTCTCTCTCGCAGAGCCCGGCAGTCAAATTCGAAACGTCCAGCGATTGCTCCCAAACGAAAGCTGCCAGCACGGAAAGCTGTAGCTGGTTTTCACTGCCCCTTGGAACTGCATTCGCTGCCACACAGACATTCGTGTTCTGCAGAAGCTTTGGTTGGTAATGGGGCAACACTGTGTATCTCTCTCTTGCAGAGCCCGGCAGCCAAATTCGAAATGTCCAGCGATTGCGTACACACGAAAGCTGCCAACACTGAAAGCTGTAGCTGGTTTTCACTGCCACTTGGAACTACGTTCACTGCCACACAGACATTCGCGTTCTGCAAAAGCTTTGGTTGGTAATGGGGCAACACTCTGTATCTCTCTCTCGCAGAGCCCGGCTGCCAAATTCGAAACGTCCAGCGATTGCGTACACACGAAAGCTGCCAACACTGAAAGCTGTAGCTGGTTTTCACTGCCCCTTGGAACTACGTTCACTGCCACACAGACATTCGCGTTCTGCAAAAGCTTTGGTTGGTAATGGGGCAACACTCTGTATCTCTCTCTCGCACAGCCCGGCAGCCAAATTCGAAACGTCCAGCGATTGCTCCCAAACGAAAGCTGCCAGCACGGAAAGCTGTAGCTGGTTTTCACTGCCCCTTGGAACTGCATTCGCTGCCACACAGACATTCGCGTTCTGCAGAAGCTTTGGTTGGTAATGGGGCAACACTGTGTATCTCTCTCTTGCAGAGCCCGGCAGCCAAATTCGAAACGTCCAGCGATTTCTCCCAAACGAAAGCTGCCAGCACAGAACGCTGTAGCTGGTTTTCACTGCCCCTTGGAACTGCATTCGCTGCCACACAGACATTCGCGTTCTGCAGAAGCTTTGGTTGGTAATGGGGCAACACTCTTTATCTCTCTCTCGCACAGCCCGGCAGCCAAATTCGACACGTCCAGCGATTGCTCCCAAACGAAAGCTGCCAGCATGGAGAGATATAGCTGGTTTTCACTGCCCCTTGGAACTGCATTCGCTGCCACACAGACATTCGCCTTCTACAAAAGCTTTGCTTGGTAATGGGGCAACACTCTGTATCTCTCTCTCGCAGAGCCCGGCTGCCAAATTCCAAACGTCCAGCGATTGCTCCGACACGAAAGATGCCAGCACTGAAAGCAGTAGCTGGTTTTCACTGCCCCTTGGAACTACGTTCGCTGCCACACAGACATTCGCGTTCTGCAAAAGCTTTGGTTGGTAATGGGGCAACAATGTGTATGTCTCTCTCGCACAGCCCGGCAGCCAAATTCGAAATGTCTAGCTATTGCTCCCACACAAAAGCTGCCAGCATGTAAAGGTGTAGCTGGTTTTCACTGCCCCTTGGAACTGCATTCGCTGCCACACAGACATTCGCGTTCTGCAAAAGCTTTGGTTGGTAATGGGGCAACACTGTGTATCTCTCTCTTGCAGAGCCCGGCAGCCAAATTCCAAACGTCCAGCGATTGCGTACACACGAAAGCTGCCAACACTGAAAGCTGTAGCTGGTTTTCACTGCCCCTTGGAACTCCATTCGCTGCCACACAGACTTTCGCGTTCTGCAAAAGCTTTGGTTGGTAATGGGGCAACACTCTGTATCTCTCTCTCGCACAGCCCGGCAGCCAAATTCGAAACGTCCAGCGATTGCTCCCAAACGAAAGCTGCCAGCACGGAAAGCTGTAGCTGGTTTTCACTGCCCCTTGGAACTGCATTCGCTGCCACACAGACATTCGCGTTCTGCAAAAGCTTTTCTTGGTAATGGGGAAACACTCTGTATCTCTCTCTCGCAGAGCCCGGCTGCCAAATTCCAAACGTCCAGCGATTGCTCCGACACGAAATCTGCCAGCACTGAAAGCAGCAGCTGGTTTTCACTGCCCCTTGGAACTGCGTTCGCTGCCACACAGACATTCGCGTTCTGCAAAAGCTTTGGTTGGTAATGGGGCAACACTCTGTATCTCTCTCTCGCAGAGCCCGGCTGCCAAATTCGAAACGTCCAGCGATTGCTCCCAAACGAAAGCTGCCAGCACAGAAAGCTGTAGCTGGTTTTCACTGCCCCTTGGAACTGCATTCGCTGCCACACAGACATTCGCGTTCTGCAGAAGCTTTGGTTGGTAATGGGGCAACACTGTTTATCTCTCTCTCGCACAGCCCGGCAGCCAAATTCGAAACGTCCAGCGATTGCTCCCAAACGAAAGCTGCCAGCATGGAAAGATATAGCTGGTTTTCACTGCCCCTTGGAACTGCATTCGCTGCCACACAGACATTCGCGTTCTGCAGAAGCTTTGGTTGGTAATGGGGCAACACTGTGTATCTCTCTCTCGCAGAGCCCGGCTGCCAAATTCCAAACGTCCAGCGATTGCTCCGACAAGAAAGATGCCAGCACTGAAAGCAGTAGCTGGTTTTCACTGCCCCTTGGAACTACGTTCGCTGCCACACAGACATTCGCGTTCTGCAAAAGCTTTGGTTGGTAATGGGGCAACACTGTGTATGTCTCTCTCGCACAGCCCGGCAGCCAAATTCGAAATGTCTAGCTATTGCTCCCACACAAAAGCTGCCAGCATGTAAAGGTGTAGCTGGTTTTCACTGCCCCTTGGAACTGCATTCGCTGCCACACAGACATTCGCGTTCTGCAAAAGCTTTGGTTGGTAATGGGGCAACACTGTTTATCTCTCTCTCGCAGAGCCCGGCAGCCAAATTCGAAATGTCCATCGATTGCTCCCAAACGGAAGCTGCCAGCACGGAAAGCTGTAGCTGGTTTTCACTGCCCCTTGGAACTGCATTCGCTGCCACACAGACATTCGCGTTCTGCAAAAGCTTTGGTTGGTAATGGGGCAACACTCTGTATCTCTCTCTCGCAGAGCACGGCTGCCAAATTCCAAACGTCCAGCGATTGCGTACACACGAAAGCTGCCAACACTGAAAGCTGTAGCTGGTTTTCACTGCCCCTTGGAACTACGTTCACTGCCACACAGACATTCGCGTTCTGCAAAAGCTTTGGTTGGTAATGGGGCAACACTCTGTATCTCTCTCTCGCAGAGCCCGGCTGCCAAATTCGAAACGTCCAGCGATTGCTCCCAAACGAAAGCTGCCAGCACAGAAAGCTGTAGCTGGTTTTCACTGCCCCTTGGATCTGCATTCGCTGCCACACAGACATTCGCGTTCTGCAGAAGCTTTGGTTGGTAATGGGGCAACACTGTGTATCTCTCTCTTGCAGAGCCCGGCAGCCAAATTCGAAATGTCCAGCGATTGCTCCCACACGAAAGCTGCCAGCACGGAAAGATATAGCTGGTTTTCACTGCCCCTTGGAACTGCATTCGCTGCCACACAGACATTCGCGTTCTGCAAAAGCTTTGGTTGGTAATGGGCAACACTCTGTATCTCTCTCTCGCAGAGCCCGGCTGCCAAATTCCAAACGTCCAGCGATTGCGTACACACGAAAGCTGCCAACACTGAAAGCTGTAGCTGGTTTTCACTGCCCCTTGGAACTACGTTCGCTGCCACACAGACATTCGCGTTCTGCAAAAGCTTTGGTTGGTAATGGGGCAACACTGTGTATGTCTCTCTCGCACAGCCCGGCAGCCAAATTCGAAATGTCTAGCTATTGCTCCCACACAAAAGCTGCCAGCATGTAAAGCTGTAGCTGGTTTTCACTGCCCCTTGGAACTGCATTCGCTGCCACACAGACATTCGCGTTCTGCAAAAGCTTTGGTTGGTAATGGGGCAACACTGTGTATCTCTCTCTTGCAGAGCCCGGCAGCCAAATTCCAAACGTCCAGCGATTGCGTACACACGAAAGCTGCCAACACTGAAAGCTGTAGCTGGTTTTCACTGCCCCTTGGAACTCCATTCGCTGCCACACAGACATTCGCGTTCTGCAAAAGCTTTGGTTGGTAATGGGGCAACACTCTGTATCTCTCTCTCGCACAGCCCGGCAGCCAAATTCGAAACGTCCAGCGATTGCTCCCAAACGAAAGCTGCCAGCACGGAAAGCTGTAGCTGGTTTTCACTGCCCCTTGGAACTGCATTCGCTGCCACACAGACATTCGCGTTCTGCAAAAGCTTTGCTTGGTAATGGGGAAACACTCTGTATCTCTCTCTCGCAGAGCCCGGCTGCCAAATTCCAAACGTCCAGCGATTGCTCCGACACGAAATCTGCCAGCACTGAAAGCAGCAGCTGGTTTTCACTGCCCCTTGGAACTGCGTTCGCTGCCACACAGACATTCGCGTTCTGCAAAAGCTTTGGTTGGTAATGGGGCAACACTGTGTATGTCTCTCTCTCGCAGAGCCCGGCTGCCAAATTCGAAACGTCCAGCGATTGCTCCCAAACGAAAGCTGCTAGCACAGAAAGCTGTAGCTGGTTTTCACTGCCCCTTGGAACTGCATTCGCTGCCACACAGACATTCGCGTTCTGCAGAAGCTTTGGTTGGTAATGGGGCAACACTGTTTATCTCTCTCTCGCACAGCCCGGCAGCCAAATTCGAAACGTCCAGCGATTGCTCCCAAACGAAAGCTGCCAGCATGGAAAGATATAGCTGGTTTTCACTGCCCCTTGGAACTGCATTCGCTGCCACACAGACATTCGCGTTCTGCAGAAGCTTTGGTTGGTAATGGGGCAACACTGTGTATCTCTCTCTCGCAGAGCCCGGCTGCCAAATTCCAAACGTCCAGCGATTGCTCCGACACGAAAGATGCCAGCACTGAAAGCAGTAGCTGGTTTTCACTGCCCCTTGGAACTACGTTCGCTGCCACACAGACATTCGCGTTCTGCAAAAGCTTTGGTTGGTAATGGGGCAACACTGTGTATGTCTCTCTCGCACAGCCCGGCAGCCAAATTCGAAATGTCTAGCTATTGCTCCCACACAAAAGCTGCCAGCATGTAAAGGTGTAGCTGGTTTTCACTGCCCCTTGGAACTGCATTCGCTGCCACACAGACATTCGCGTTCTGCAAAAGCTTTGGTTGGTAATGGGGCAACACTCTGTATCTCTCTCTCGCAGAGCCCGGCTGCCAAATTCCAAACGTCCAGCGATTGCGTACACACGAAAGCTGCCAACACTGAAAGCTGTAGCTGGTTTTCACTGCCCCTTGGAACTACGTTCACTGCCACACAGACATTCGCGTTCTGCAAAAGCTTTGGTTGGTAATGGGGCAACACTCTGTATCTCTCTCTCGCAGAGCCCGGCTGCCAAATTCGAAACGTCCAGCGATTGCTCCCAAACGAAAGCTGCCAGCACAGAAAGCTGTAGCTGGTTTTCACTGCCCCTTGGAACTGCATTCGCTGCCACACAGACATTCGCGTTCTGCAGAAGCTTTGGTTGGTAATGGGGCAACACTGTGTATCTCTCTCTTGCAGAGCCCGGCAGCCAAATTCGAAATGTCCAGCGATTGCTCCCACACGAAAGCTGCCAGCACGGAAAGATATAGCTGGTTTTCACTGCCCCTTGGAACTGCATTCGCTGCCACACAGACATTCGCGTTCTGCAAAAGCTTTGGTTGGTAATGGGCAACACTCTGTATCTCTCTCTCGCAGAGCCCGGCTGCCAAATTCCAAACGTCCAGCGATTGCGTACACACGAAAGCTGCCAACACTGAAAGCTGTAGCTGGTTTTCACTGCCCCTTGGAACTACGTTCGCTGCCACACAGACATTCGCGTTCTGCAAAAGGTTTGGTTGGTAATGGGGCAACACTGTGTATGTCTCTCTCGCACAGCCCGGCAGCCAAATTCGAAATGTCTAGCTATTGCTCCCACACAAAAGCTGCCAGCATGTAAAGGTGTAGCTGGTTTTCACTGCCCCTTGGAACTGCGTTCGCTGCCACACAGACATTCGCGTTCTGCAGAAGCTTTGGTTGGTAATGGGGCAACACTGTGTATCTCTCTCTTGCAGAGCCCAGCAGCCAAATTCGAAATGTCCAGCGATTGCTCCCACACGAAAGCTGCCAGCACGGAAAGACATAGCTGGTTTTCACTGCCCCTTGGAACTGCATTCGCTGCCACACAGACATTCGCGTTCTGCAAAAGCTTTGGTTGGTAATGGGGCAACACTGTCTATCTCTCTCTCGCAGAGCCCGGCTGCCAAATTCCAAACGTCCAGCGATTGCGTACACACGAAAGCTGCCAACACTGAAAGCTGTAGCTGGTTTTCACTGCCCCTTGGAACTACGTTCACTGCCACACAGACATTCGCGTTCTGCAAAAGCTTTGGTTGGTAATGGGGCAACACTCTGTATCTCTCTCTCGCAGAGCCCGGCTGCCAAATTCGAAACGTCCAGCGATTGCTCCCAAACGAAAGCTGCCAGCACAGAAAGCTGTAGCTGGTTTTCACTGCCCCTTGGAACTGCATTCGCTGCCACACAGACATTCGCGTTCTGCAGAAGCTTTGGTTGGTAATGGGGCAACACTCTTTATCTCTCTCTCGCACAGCCCGGCAGCCAAATTCGACACGTCCAGCGATTGCTCCCAAACGAAAGCTGCCAGCATGGAAAGATATAGCTGGTTTTCACTGCCCCTTGGAACTGCATTCGCTGCCACACAGACATTCGCCTTCTACAAAAGCTTTGGTTGGTAATGGGGCAACACTCTGTATCTCTCTCTCGCAGAGCCCGGCTGCCAAATTCCAAACGTCCAGCGATTGCTCCGACACGAAAGATGCCAGCACTGAAAGCAGTAGCTGGTTTTCACTGCCCCTTGGAACTACGTTCGCTGCCACACAGACATTCGCGTTCTGCAAAAGCTTTGGTTGGTAATGGGGCAACACTGTGTATGTCTCTCTCGCACAGCCCGGCAGCCAAATTCGAAATGTCTAGCTATTGCTCCCACACAAAAGCTGCCAGCTTGTAAAGGTGTAGCTGGTTTTCACTGCCCCTTGGAACTGCATTCGCTGCCACACAGACATTCGCGTTCTGCAAAAGCTTTGGTTGGTAATGGGGCAACACTGTTTATCTCTCTCTCGCAGAGCCCGGCAGCCAAATTCGAAATGTCCATCGATTGCTCCCAAACGGAAGCTGCCAGCACGGAAAGCTGTAGCTGGCTTTCACTGCCCCTTGGAACTGCATTCGCTGCCACACAGACATTCGCGTTCTGCAAAAGCTTTGGTTGGTAATGGGGCAACACTGTGTATCTCTCTCAAACAGAGCCCGGCAGCCAAATTCCAAACGTCCAGCGATCGCGTACACACGAAAGCTGCCAACACTGAAAGCTGTAGCTGGTTTTCACTGCCCCTTGGAACTCCATTCGCTGCCACACAGACATTCGCGTTCTGCAAAAGCTTTGGTTGGTAATGGGGCAACACTCTGTATCTCTCTCTCGCACAGCCCGGCAGCCAAATTCGAAACGTCCAGCGATTGCTCCCAAACGAAAGCTGCCAGCACGGAAAGCTGTAGCTGGTTTTCACTGCCCCTTGGAACTGCATTCGCTGCCACACAGACATTCGCGTTCTGCAGAAGCTTTGGTTGGTAATGGGGCAACACTGTGTATCTCTCTCTCGCAGAGCCCGGCTGCCAAATTCCAAACGTCCAGCGATTGCGTACACACGAAAGCTGCCAACACTGAAAGCTGTAGCTGGTTTTCACTGCCCCTTGGAACTACGTTCACTGCCACACAGACATTCGCGTTCTGCAAAAGCTTTGGTTGGTAATGGGGCAACACTCTGTATCTCTCTCTCGCAGAGCCCGGCTGCCAAATTCGAAACGTCCAGCGATTTCTCCCAAACGAAAGCTGCCAGCACAGAAAGCTGTAGCTGGTTTTCACTGCCCCTTGGAACTGCATTCGCTGCCACACAGACATTCGCGTTCTGCAAAAGCTTTGGTTGGTAATGGGGCAACACTGTGTATCTCTCTCTCGCAGAGCCCGGCTGCCAAATTCCAAACGTCCAGCGATTGCTCCCACACGAAAGCTGCCAACACTGAAAGCTGTAGCTGGTTTTCACTGCCCCTTGGAACTACGTTCACTGCCACACAGACATTCGCGTTCTGCAAAAGCTTTGGTTGGTAATGGGGCAACACTCTGTATCTCTCTCTCGCAGAGCCCGGCTGCCAAATTCGAAACGTCCAGCGATTGCTCCCAAACGAAAGCTGCCAGCACAGAAAGCTGTAGCTGGTTTTCACTGCCCCTTGGAACTGCATTCGCTGCCACACAGACATTCGCGTTCTGCAGAAGCTTTGGTTGGTAATGGGGCAACACTCTTTATCTCTCTCTCGCACAGCCCGGCAGCCAAATTCGACACGTCCAGCGATTGCTCCCAAACGAAAGCTGCCAGCATGGAAAGATATAGCTGTTTTTCACTGCCCCTTGGAACTGCATTCGCTGCCACACAGACATTCGCCTTCTACAAAAGCTTTGCTTGGTAATGGGGAAACACTCTGTATCTCTCTCTCGCAGAGCCCGGCTGCCAAATTTCAAACGTCCAGCGATTGCTCCGACACGAAAGATGCCAGCACTGAAAGCAGTAGCTGGTTTTCACTGCCCCTTGGAACTACGTTCGCTGCCACACAGACATTCGCGTTCTGCAAAAGCTTTGGTTGGTAATGGGGCAACACTGTGTATGTCTCTCTCGCACAGCCCGGCAGCCAAATTCGAAATGTCTAGCTATTGCTCCCACACAAAAGCTGCCAGCATGTAAAGCTGTAGCTGGTTTTCACTGCCCCTTGGAACTCCATTCGCTGCCACACAGACATTCGCGTTCTGCAAAAGCTTTGGTTGGTAATGGGGCAACACTCTGTATCTCTCTCTCGCACAGCCCGGCAGCCAAATTCGAAACGTCCAGCGATTGCTCCCAAACGAAAGCTGCCAGCACGGAAAGCTGTAGCTGGTTTTCACTGCCCCTTGGAACTGCATTCGCTGCCACACAGACATTCGCGTTCTGCAGAAGCTTTGGTTGGTAATGGGGCAACACTGTGTATCTCTCTCTCGCAGAGCCCGGCAGCCAAATTCGAAACGTCCAGCGATTGCTCCCAAACGAAAGCTGCCAGCATGGAAAGATATAGCTGGTTTTCACTGCCCCTTGGAACTGCATGCGCTGCCACACAGACATTCGCGTTCTACAAAAGCTTTGCTTGGTAATGGGGAAACACTCTGTATCTCTCTCTCGCAGAGCCCGGCTGCCAAATTCCAAACGTCCAGCGATTGCTCCGACACGAAATCTGCCAGCACTGAAAGCAGCAGCTGGTTTTCACTGCCCCTTGGAACTGCGTTCGCTGCCACACAGACATTCGCGTTCTGCAAAAGCTTTGGTTGGTAATGGGGCAACACTCTGTATCTCTCTCTCGCACAGCCCGGCAGCCAAATTCGAAACGTCCAGCGATTGCTCCCAAACGAAAGCTGCCAGCACGGAAAGCTGTAGCTGGTTTTCACTGCCCCTTGGAACTGCATTCGCTGCCACACAGACATTCGCGTTCTGCAGAAGCTTTGGTTGGTAATGGGGCAACACTCTTTTTCTCTCTCTCTTGCAGAGCCCGGCAGCCAAATTCGACACGTCCAGCGATTGCTCCCAAACGAAAGCTGCCAGCATGGAAAGATATAGCTGGTTTTCACTGCCCCTTGGAACTGCATTCGCTGCCACACAGACATTCGCCTTCTACAAAAGCTTTGGTTGGTAATGGGGCAACACTCTGTATCTCTCTCTCGCAGAGCCCGGCTGCCAAATTCCAAACGTCCAGCGATTGCTCCGACAAGAAAGATGCCAGCACTGAAAGCAGTAGCTGGTTTTCACTGCCCCTTGGAACTACGTTCGCTGCCACACAGACATTCGCGTTCTGCAAAAGCTTTGGTTGGTAATGGGGCAACACTGTGTATGTCTCTCTCGCACAGCCCGGCAGCCAAATTCGAAATGTCTAGCTATTGCTCCCACACAAAAGCTGCCAGCACGGAAAGACATAGCTGGTTTTCACTGCCCCTTGGAACTGCATTCGCTGCCACACAGACATTCGCGTTCTGCAAAAGCTTTGGTTGGTAATGGGGCAACACTGTGTATCTCTCTCTCGCAGAGCCCGGCTGCCAAATTCCAAACGTCCAGCGATTGCGTACACACGAAAGCTGCCAACACTGAAAGCTGTAGCTGGTTTTCACTGCCCCTTGGAACTCCATTCGCTGCCACACAGACATTCGCGTTCTGCAGAAGCTTTGGTTGGTAATGGGGCAACACTCTTTATCTCTCTCTCGCAGAGCCCGGCAGCCAAATTCGACACGTCCAGCGATTGCTCCCAAACGAAAGCTGCCAGCACTGAAAGCTGTAGCTGGTTTTCACTGCCCCTTGGAACTGCATTCGCTGCCACACAGACATTCGCCTTCTACAAAAGCTTTGCTTGTTAATGGGGAAACACTCTGTATCTCTCTCTCGCAGAGCCCGGCTGCCAAATTCCAAACGTCCAGCGATTGCTCCGACACGAAAGATGCCAGCACTGAAAGCAGCAGCTGGTTTTCACTGCCCCTTGGAACTACGTTCCCTGCCACACAGACATTCGCGTTCTGCAAAAGGTTTGGTTGGTAATGGGGCAACACTGTGTATGTCTCTCTCGCACAGCCCGGCAGCCAAATTCGAAATGTCTAGCTATTGCTCCCACACAAAAGCTGCCAGCATGTAAAGGTGTAGCTGGTTTTCACTGCCCCTTGGAACTGCATTCGCTGCCACACAGACATTCGCGTTCTGCAAAAGCTTTGGTTGGTAATGGGGCAACACTGTGTTTCTCTCTCTTGCAGAGCCCGGCAGCCAAATTCGAAACGTCCAGCGATTTCTCCCAAACGAAAGCTGCCAGCACAGAAAGCTGTAGCTGGTTTTCACTGCCCCTTGGAACTGCATTCGCTGCCACACAGACATTCGCGTTCTGCAGAAGCTTTGGTTGGTAATGGGGCAACACTGTGTATCTCTCTCTTGCAGAGCCCGGCAGCCAAATTCGAAATGTCCAGCGATTGCTCCCACACGAAAGCTGCCAGCACGGAAAGACATAGCTGGTTTTCACTGCCCCTTGGAACTACGTTCGCTGCCACACAGACATTCGCGTTCTGCAAAAGCTTTGGTTGGTAATGGGGCAACACTGTGTATGTCTCTCTCGCACAGCCCGGAAGCCAAATTCGAAATGTATAGCTATTGCTCCCACACAAAAGCTGCCAGCATGTAAAGGTGTAGCTGGTTTTCACTGCCCCTTGGAACTGCATTCGCTGCCACACAGACATTCGCGTTCTGCAAAAGCTTTGGTTGGTAATGGGGCAACACTGTGTTTCTCTCTCTTGCAGAGCCCGGCAGCCAAATTCGAAACGTCCAGCGATTTCTCCCAAACGAAAGCTGCCAGCACAGAAAGCTGTAGCTGGTTTTCACTGCCCCTTGGAACTGCATTCGCTGCCACACAGACATTCGCGTTCTGCAGAAGCTTTGGTTGGTAATGGGGCAACACTCTTTATCTCTCTCTCGCACAGCCCGGCAGCCAAATTCGACACGTCCAGCGATTGCTCCCAAACGAAAGCTGCCAGCATGGAAAGATATAGCTGGTTTTCACTGCCCCTTGGAACTGCATTCGCTGCCACACAGACATTCGCCTTCTACAAAAGCTTTGCTTGGTAATGGGGCAACACTCTGTATCTCTCTCTCGCAGAGCCCGGCTGCCAAATTCCAAACGTCCAGCGATTGCTCCGACACGAAAGATGCCAGCACTGAAAGCAGTAGCTGGTTTTCACTGCCCCTTGGAACTACGTTCGCTGCCACACAGACATTCGCGTTCTGCAAAAGATTTGGTTGGTAATGGGGCAACACTGTGTATGTCTCTCTCGCACAGCCCGGCAGCCAAATTCGAAATGTCTAGCTATTGCTCCCACACAAAAGCTGCCAGCATGTAAAGGTGTAGCTGGTTTTCACTGCCCCTTGGAACTGCATTCGCTGCCACACAGACATTCGCGTTCTGCAAAAGCTTTGGTTGGTAATGGGGCAACACTGTGTATCTCTCTCTCGCAGAGCCCGGCAGCCAAATTCGAAACGTCCAGCGATTGCTCCCAAACGAAACCTGCCAGCACGGAAAGCTGTAGCTGGTTTTCACTGCCCCTTGGAACTGCATTCGCTGCCACACAGACATTCGCGTTCTGCAAAAGCTTTGGTTGGTAATGGGGCAACACTCTGTATCTCTCTCTCGCACAGCCCGGCTGCCAAATTCCAAACGTCCAGCGATTGCGTACACACGAAAGCTGCCAACACTGAAAGCTGTAGCTGGTTTTCACTGCCCCTTGGAACTACGTTCCCTGCCACACAGACATTCGCGTTCTGCAAAAGCTTTGGTTGGTAATGGGGCAACACTGTGTATGTCTCTCTCGCACAGCCCGGCAGCCAAATTCGAAATGTCTAGCTATTGCTCCCACACAAAAGCTGCCAGCATGTAAAGGTGTAGCTGGTTTTCACTGCCCCTTGGAACTGCATTCGCTGCCACACAGACATTCGCGTTCTGCAAAAGCTTTGGTTGGTAATGGGGCAACACTGTGTTTCTCTCTCTTGCAGAGCCCGGCAGCCAAATTCGAAACGTCCAGCGATTTCTCCCAAACGAAAGCTGCCAGCACAGAAAGCTGTAGCTGGTTTTCACTGCCCCTTGGAACTGCATTCGCTGCCACACAGACATTCGCGTTCTGCAGAAGCTTTGGTTGGTAATGGGGCAACACTCTTTATCTCTCTCTCGCACAGCCCGGCAGCCAAATTCGACACGTCCAGCGATTGCTCCCAAACGAAAGCTGCCAGCATGGAAAGATATAGCTGGTTTTCACTGCCCCTTGGAACTGCATTCGCTGCCACACAGACATTCGCCTTCTACAAAAGCTTTGCTTGGTAATGGGGCAACACGCTGTATCTCTCTCTCGCAGAGCCCGGCTGCCAAATTCCAAACGTCCAGCGATTGCTCCGACACGAAAGATGCCAGCACTGAAAGCAGTAGCTGGTTTTCACTGCCCCTTGGAACTACGTTCGCTGCCACACAGACATTCGCGTTCTGCAAAAGCTTTGGTTGGTAATGGGGCAACACTGTGTATGTCTCTCTCGCACAGCCCGGCAGCCAAATTCGAAATGTATAGCTATTGCTCCCACACAAAAGCTGCCAGCATGTAAAGGTGTAGCTGGTTTTCACTGCCCCTTGGAACTGCATTCGCTGCCACACAGACATTCGCGTTCTGCAAAAGCTTTGGTTGGTAATGGGGCAACACTGTGTATCTCTCTCTCACAGAGCCCGGCAGCCAAATTCCAAACGTCCAGCGATTGCGTACACACGAAAGCTGCCAACACTGAAAGCTGTAGCTGGTTTTCACTGCCCCTTGGAACTCCATTCGCTGCCACACAGACATTCGCGTTCTGCAAAAGCTGTGGTTGGTGATGGGGCAACACTGTTTATCTCTCTCTCGCACAGCCCGGCAGCCAAATTCGAAATGTCTAGCTATTGCTCCCACACAGAAGCTGCCAGCATGTAAAGGTGTAGCTGGTTTTCACTGCCCCTTGGAACTCCATTCGCTGCCACACAGACATTCGCGTTCTGCAAAAGCTTTGGTTGGTAATGGGGCAACACTGTGTTTCTCTCTCTTGCAGAGCACGGCAGCCAAATTCGAAACGTCCAGCGATTGCTCCCAAACGAAAGCTGCCAGCATGGAAAGATATAGCTGGTTTTCACTGCCCCTTGGAACTGCATGCGCTGCCACACAGACATTCGCCTTCTACAAAAGCTTTGCTTGGTAATGGGGAAACACTCTGTATCTCTCTCTCGCAGAGCCCGGCTGCCAAATTCCAAACGTCCAGCGATTGCTCCGACACGAAATCTGCCAGCACTGAAAGCAGCAGCTGCTTTTCACTGCCCCTTGGAACTGCGTTCGCTGCCACACAGACATTCGCGTTCTGCAAAAGCTTTGGTTGGTAATGGGGCAACACTCTGTATCTCTCTCTCGCACAGCCCGGCAGCCAAATTCCAAACGTCCAGCGATTGCTCCCAAACGAAAGCTGCCAGCACGGAAAGCTGTAGCTGGTTTTCACTGCCCCTTGGAACTGCATTCGCTGCCACACAGACATTCGCGTTCTGCAGAAGCTTTGGTTGGTAATGGGGCAACACTGTGTATCTCTCTCTTGCAGAGCCCAGCAGCCAAATTCGAAATGTCCAGCGATTGCTCCCACACGAAAGCTGCCAGCACGGAAAGATATAGCTGGTTTTCACTGCCCCTTGGAACTGCATTCGCTGCCACACAGACATTCGCGTTCTGCAGAAGCTTTGGTTGGTAATGGGGCAACACTCTTTATCTCTCTCTCGCACAGCCCGGCAGCCAAATTCGACACGTCCAGCGATTGCTCCCAAACGAAAGCTGCCAGCATGGAAAGATATAGCTGGTTTTCACTGCCCCTTGGAACTGCATTCGCTGCCACACAGACATTCGCCTTCTACAAAAGCTTTGCTTGGTAATGGGGCAACACGCTGTATCTCTCTCTCGCAGAGCCCGGCTGCCAAATTCCAAACGTCCAGCGATTGCTCCGACACGAAAGATGCCAGCACTGAAAGCAGTAGCTGGTTTTCACTGCCCCTTGGAACTACGTTCGCTGCCACACAGACATTCGCGTTCTGCAAAAGCTTTGGTTGGTAATGGGGCAACACTGTGTATGTCTCTCTCGCACAGCCCGGCAGCCAAATTCGAAATGTATAGCTATTGCTCCCACACAAAAGCTGCCAGCATGTAAAGGTGTAGCTGGTTTTCACTGCCCCTTGGAACTGCATTCGCTGCCACACAGACATTCGCGTTCTGCAAAAGCTTTGGTTGGTAATGGGGCAACACTGTGTATCTCTCTCTCACAGAGCCCGGCAGCCAAATTCCAAACGTCCAGCGATTGCGTACACACGAAAGCTGCCAACACTGAAAGCTGTAGCTGGTTTTCACTGCCCCTTGGAACTCCATTCGCTGCCACACAGACATTCGCGTTCTGCAAAAGCTGTGGTTGGTGATGGGGCAACACTGTTTATCTCTCTCTCGCACAGCCCGGCAGCCAAATTCGAAATGTCTAGCTATTGCTCCCACACAGAAGCTGCCAGCATGTAAAGGTGTAGCTGGTTTTCACTGCCCCTTGGAACTGCATTCGCTGCCACACAGACATTCGCGTTCTGCAAAAGCTTTGGTTGGTAATGGGGCAACACTGTGTTTCTCTCTCTTGCAGAGCCCGGCAGCCAAATTCGAAACGTCCAGCGATTGCTCCCAAACGAAAGCTGCCAGCATGGAAAGATATAGCTGGTTTTCACTGCCCCTTGGAACTGCATGCGCTGCCACACAGACATTCGCCTTCTACAAAAGCTTTGCTTGGTAATGGGGAAACACTCTGTATCTCTCTCTCGCAGAGCCCGGCTGCCAAATTCCAAACGTCCAGCGATTGCTCCGACACGAAATCTGCCAGCACTGAAAGCAGCAGCTGCTTTTCACTGCCCCTTGGAACTGCGTTCGCTGCCACACAGACATTCGCGTTCTGCAAAAGCTTTGGTTGGTAATGGGGCAACACTCTGTATCTCTCTCTCGCACAGCCCGGCAGCCAAATTCCAAACGTCCAGCGATTGCTCCCAAACGAAAGCTGCCAGCACGGAAAGCTGTAGCTGGTTTTCACTGCCCCTTGGAACTGCATTCGCTGCCACACAGACATTCGCGTTCTGCAGAAGCTTTGGTTGGTAATGGGGCAACACTGTGTATCTCTCTCTTGCAGAGCCCAGCAGCCAAATTCGAAATGTCCAGCGATTGCTCCCACACGAAAGCTGCCAGCACGGAAAGACATAGCTGGTTTTCACTGCCCCTTGGAACTGCATTCGCTGCCACACAGACATTCGCGTTCTGCAAAAGCTTTGGTTGGTAATGGGGCAACACTGTCTATCTCTCTCTCGCAGAGCCCGGCTGCCAAATTCCAAACGTCCAGCGATTGCGTACACACGAAAGCTGCCAACACTGAAAGCTGTAGCTGGTTTTCACTGCCCCTTGGAACTACGTTCACTGCCACACAGACATTCGCGTTCTGCAAAAGCTTTGGTTGGTAATGGGGCAACACTCTGTATCTCTCTCTCGCAGAGCCCGGCTGCCAAATTCGAAACGTCCAGCGATTGCTCCCAAACGAAAGCTGCCAGCACAGAAAGCTGTAGCTGGTTTTCACTGCCCCTTGGAACTGCATTCGCTGCCACACAGACATTCGCGTTCTGCAGAAGCTTTGGTTGGTAATGGGGCAACACTCTTTATCTCTCTCTCGCACAGCCCGGCATCCAAATTCGACACGTCCAGCGATTGCTCCCAAACGAAAGCTGCCAGCATGGAAAGATATAGCTGGTTTTCACTGCCCCTTGGAACTGCATTCGCTGCCACACAGACATTCGCCTTCTACAAAAGCTTTGCTTGGTAATGGGGAAACACTCTGTATCTCTCTCTCGCAGAGCCCGGCTGCCAAATTCCAAACGTCCAGCGATTGCTCCGACACGAAAGATGCCAGCACTGAAAGCAGTAGCTGGTTTTCACTGCCCCTTGGAACTACGTTCGCTGCCACACAGACATTCGCGTTCTGCAAAAGCTTTGGTTGGTAATGGGGCAACACTGTGTATGTCTCTCTCGCACAGCCCGGCAGCCAAATTCGAAATGTCTAGCTATTGCTCCCACACAAAAGCTGCCAGCTTGTAAAGGTGTAGCTGGTTTTCACTGCCCCTTGGAACTGCATTCGCTGCCACACAGACATTCGCGTTCTGCAAAAGCTTTGGTTGGTAATGGGGCAACACTGTTTATCTCTCTCTCGCAGAGCCCGGCAGCCAAATTCGAAATGTCCATCGATTGCTCCCAAACGGAAGCTGCCAGCACGGAAAGCTGTAGCTGGTTTTCACTGCCCCTTGGAACTGCATTCGCTGCCACACAGACATTCGCGTTCTGCAAAAGCTTTGGTTGGTAATGGGGCAACACTGTGTATCTCTCTCAAACAGAGCCCGGCAGCCAAATTCCAAACGTCCAGCGATCGCGTACACACGAAAGCTGCCAACACTGAAAGCTGTAGCTGGTTTTCACTGCCCCTTGGAACTGCATTCGCTGCCACACAGACATTCGCGTTCTGCAAAAGCTTTGGTTGGTAATGGGGCAACACTGTGTATCTCTCTCTCGCACAGCCCGGCAGCCAAATTCGAAACGTCCAGCGATTGCTCCCAAACGAAAGCTGCCAGCACGGAAAGCTGTAGCTGGTTTTCACTGCCCCTTGGAACTGCATTCGCTGCCACACAGACATTCGCGTTCTGCAGAAGCTTTGGTTGGTAATGGGGCAACACTGTGTATCTCTCTCTCGCAGAGCCCGGCTGCCAAATTCCAAACGTCCAGCGATTGCGTACACACGAAAGCTGCCAACACTGAAAGCTGTAGCTGGTTTTCACTGCCCCTTGGAACTACGTTCACTGCCACACAGACATTCGCGTTCTGCAAAAGCTTTGGTTGGTAATGGGGCAACACTGTGTATCTCTCTCTCGCAGAGCCCGGCTGCCAAATTCGAAACGTCCAGCGATTTCTCCCAAACGAAAGCTGCCAGCACAGAAAGCTGTAGCTGGTTTTCACTGCCCCTTGGAACTGCATTCGCTGCCACACAGACATTCGCGTTCTGCAGAAGCTTTGGTTGGTAATGGGGCAACACTGTGTATCTCTCTCTCGCAGAGCCCGGCAGCCAAATTCGAAACGTCCAGCGATTGCTCCCAAACGAAAGCTGCCAGCACGGAAAGCTGTAGCTGGTTTTCACTGCCCCTTGGAACTGCATTCGCTGCCACACAGACATTCGCGTTCTGCAAAAGCTTTGGTTGGTAATGGGGCAACACTCTGTATCTCTCTCTCGCAGAGCCCGGCTGCCAAATTCCAAACGTCCAGCGATTGCTCCCACACGAAAGCTGCCAACACTGAAAGCTGTAGCTGGTTTTCACTGCCCCTTGGAACTACGTTCACTGCCACACAGACATTCGTGTTCTGCAAAAGCTTTGGTTGGTAATGGGGCAACACTCTGTATCTCTCTCTCGCAGAGCCCGGCTGCCAAATTCGAAACGTCCAGCGATTGCTCCCAAACGAAAGCTGCCAGCACAGAAAGCTGTAGCTGGTTTTCACTGCCCCTTGGAACTGCATTCGCTGCCACACAGACATTCGCGTTCTGCAGAAGCTTTGGTTGGTAATGGGGCAACACTCTTTATCTCTCTCTCGCACAGCCCGGCATCCAAATTCGACACGTCCAGCGATTGCTCCCAAACGAAAGCTGCCAGCATGGAAAGATATAGCTGGTTTTCACTGCCCCTTGGAACTGCATTCGCTGCCACACAGACATTCGCCTTCTACAAAAGCTTTGCTTGGTAATGGGGAAACACTCTGTATCTCTCTCTCGCAGAGCCCGGCTGCCAAATTTCAAACGTCCAGCGATTGCTCCGACACGAAAGATGCCAGCACTGAAAGCAGTAGCTGGTTTTCACTGCCCCTTGGAACTACGTTCGCTGCCACACAGACATTCGCGTTCTGCAAAAGCTTTGGTTGGTAATGGGGCAACACTGTGTATGTCTCTCTCGCACAGCCCGGCAGCCAAATTCGAAATGTCTAGCTATTGCTCCCACACAAAAGCTGCCAGCATGTAAAGGTGTAGCTGGTTTTCACTGCCCCTTGGAACTGCATTCGCTGCCACACAGACATTCGCGTTCTGCAAAAGCTTTGGTTGGTAATGGGGCAACACTGTGTATCTCTCTCTCACAGAGCCCGGCAGCCAAATTGCAAACGTCCAGCGATTGCGTACACACGAAAGCTGCCAACACTGAAAGCTGTAGCTGGTTTTCACTGCCCCTTGGAACTGCATTCGCTGCCACACAGACATTCGCGTTCTGCAAAAGCTTTGGTTGGTAATGGGGCAACACTCTGTATCTCTCTCTCGCACAGCCCGGCAGCCAAATTCGAAACGTCCAGCGATTGCTCCCAAACGAAAGCTGCCAGCACGGAAAGCTGTAGCTGGTTTTCACTGCCCCTTGGAACTGCATTCGCTGCCACACAGACATTCGCGTTCTGCAAAAGCTTTGGTTGGTAATGGGGCAACACTCTGTATCTCTCTCTCGCACAGCCCGGCTGCCAAATTCCAAACGTCCAGCGATTGCGTACACACGAAAGCTGCCAACACTGAAAGCTGTAGCTGGTTTTCACTGCCCCTTGGAACTACGTTCACTGCCACACAGACATTCGCGTTCTGCAAAAGCTTTGGTTGGTAATGGGGCAACACTCTGTATCTGTCTCTCGCAGAGCCCGGCTGCCAAATTCCAAACGTCCAGCGATTGCTCCCAAACGAAAGCTGCCAGCACAGAAAGCTGTAGCTGGTTTTCACTGCCCCTTGGAACTGCATTCGCTGCCACACAGACATTCTCGTTCTGCAGAAGCTTTGGTTGGTAATGGGGCAACACTGTGTATCTCTGTCTTGCAGAGCCCGGCAGCCAAATTCGAAATGTCCAGCGATTGCTCCCACACGAAAGCTGCCAGCACGGAAAGATATAGCTGGTTTTCACTGCCCCTTGGAACTGCATTCGCTGCCACACAGACATTCGCGTTCTGCAAAAGCTTTGGTTGGTAATGGGCAACACTCTGTATCTCTCTCTCGCAGAGCCCGGCTGCCAAATTCCAAACGTCCAGCGATTGCGTACACACGAAAGCTGCCAACACTGAAAACTGTAGCTGGTTTTCACTGCCCCTTGGAACTACGTTCGCTGCCACACAGACATTCGCGTTCTGCAAAAGGTTTGGTTGGTAATGGGGCAACACTGTGTATGTCTCTCTCGCACAGCCCGGCAGCCAAATTCGAAATGTCTAGCTATTGCTCCCACACAAAAGCTGCCAGCATGTAAAGGTGTAGCTGGTTTTCACTGCCCCTTGGAACTGCATTCGCTGCCACACAGACATTCGCGTTCTGCAAAAGCTTTGGTTGGTAATGGGGCAACACTGTGTTTCTCTCTCTTGCAGAGCCCGGCAGCCAAATTCGAAACGTCCAGCGATTGCTCCCAAACGAAAGCTGCCAGCATGGAAAGATATAGCTGGTTTTCACTGCCCCTTGGAACTGCATTCGCTGCCACACAGACATTCGCGTTCTGCAAAAGCTTTGGTTGGTAATGGGGCAACACTGTCTATCTCTCTCTCGCAGAGCCCGGCTGCCAAATTCCAAACGTCCAGCGATTGCGTACACACGAAAGCTGCCAACACTGAAAGCTGTAGCTGGTTTTCACTGCCCCTTGGAACTACGTTCACTGCCACACAGACATTCGCGTTCTGCAAAAGCTTTGGTTGGTAATGGGGCAACACTCTGTATCTCTCTCTCGCAGAGCCCGGCTGCCAAATTCGAAACGTCCAGCGATTGCTCCCAAACGAAAGCTGCCAGCACAGAAAGCTGTAGCTGGTTTTCACTGCCCCTTGGAACTGCATTCGCTGCCACACAGACATTCGCGTTCTGCAGAAGCTTTGGTTGGTAATGGGGCAACACTCTTTATCTCTCTCTCGCACAGCCCGGCATCCAAATTCGACACGTCCAGCGATTGCTCCCAAACGAAAGCTGCCAGCATGGAAAGATATAGCTGGTTTTCACTGCCCCTTGGAACTGCATTCGCTGCCACACAGACATTCGCCTTCTACAAAAGCTTTGCTTGGTAATGGGGAAACACTCTGTATCTCTCTCTCGCAGAGCCCGGCTGCCAAATTCCAAACGTCCAGCGATTGCTCCGACACGAAAGATGCCAGCACTGAAAGCAGTAGCTGGTTTTCACTGCCCCTTGGAACTACGTTCGCTGCCACACAGACATTCGCGTTCTGCAAAAGCTTTGGTTGGTAATGGGGCAACACTGTGTATGTCTCTCTCGCACAGCCCGGCAGCCAAATTCGAAATGTCTAGCTATTGCTCCCACACAAAAGCTGCCAGCTTGTAAAGGTGTAGCTGGTTTTCACTGCCCCTTGGAACTGCATTCGCTGCCACACAGACATTCGCGTTCTGCAAAAGCTTTGGTTGGTAATGGGGCAACACTGTTTATCTCTCTCTCGCAGAGCCCGGCAGCCAAATTCGAAATGTCCATCGATTGCTCCCAAACGGAAGCTGCCAGCACGGAAAGCTGTAGCTGGTTTTCACTGCCCCTTGGAACTGCATTCGCTGCCACACAGACATTCGCGTTCTGCAAAAGCTTTGGTTGGTAATGGGGCAACACTGTGTATCTCTCTCAAACAGAGCCCGGCAGCCAAATTCCAAACGTCCAGCGATCGCGTACACACGAAAGCTGCCAACACTGAAAGCTGTAGCTGGTTTTCACTGCCCCTTGGAACTGCATTCGCTGCCACACAGACATTCGCGTTCTGCAAAAGCTTTGGTTGGTAATGGGGCAACACTGTGTATCTCTCTCTCGCACAGCCCGGCAGCCAAATTCGAAACGTCCAGCGATTGCTCCCAAACGAAAGCTGCCAGCACGGAAAGCTGTAGCTGGTTTTCACTGCCCCTTGGAACTGCATTCGCTGCCACACAGACATTCGCGTTCTGCAGAAGCTTTGGTTGGTAATGGGGCAACACTGTGTATCTCTCTCTCGCAGAGCCCGGCTGCCAAATTCCAAACGTCCAGCGATTGCGTACACACGAAAGCTGCCAACACTGAAAGCTGTAGCTGGTTTTCACTGCCCCTTGGAACTACGTTCACTGCCACACAGACATTCGCGTTCTGCAAAAGCTTTGGTTGGTAATGGGGCAACACTGTGTATCTCTCTCTCGCAGAGCCCGGCTGCCAAATTCGAAACGTCCAGCGATTTCTCCCAAACGAAAGCTGCCAGCACAGAAAGCTGTAGCTGGTTTTCACTGCCCCTTGGAACTGCATTCGCTGCCACACAGACATTCGCGTTCTGCAGAAGCTTTGGTTGGTAATGGGGCAACACTGTGTATCTCTCTCTCGCAGAGCCCGGCAGCCAAATTCGAAACGTCCAGCGATTGCTCCCAAACGAAAGCTGCCAGCACGGAAAGCTGTAGCTGGTTTTCACTGCCCCTTGGAACTGCATTCGCTGCCACACAGACATTCGCGTTCTGCAAAAGCTTTGGTTGGTAATGGGGCAACACTCTGTATCTCTCTCTCGCAGAGCCCGGCTGCCAAATTCCAAACGTCCAGCGATTGCTCCCACACGAAAGCTGCCAACACTGAAAGCTGTAGCTGGTTTTCACTGCCCCTTGGAACTACGTTCACTGCCACACAGACATTCGTGTTCTGCAAAAGTTTTGGTTGGTAATGGGGCAACACTCTGTATCTCTCTCTCGCAGAGCCCGGCTGCCAAATTCGAAACGTCCAGCGATTGCTCCCAAACGAAAGCTGCCAGCACAGAAAGCTGTAGCTGGTTTTCACTGCCCCTTGGAACTGCATTCGCTGCCACACAGACATTCGCGTTCTGCAGAAGCTTTGGTTGGTAATGGGGCAACACTCTTTATCTCTCTCTCGCACAGCCCGGCAGCCAAATTCGACACGTCCAGCGATTGCTCCCAAACGAAAGCTGCCAGCATGGAAAGATATAGCTGGTTTTCACTGCCCCTTGGAACTGCATTCGCTGCCACACAGACATTCGCCTTCTACAAAAGCTTTGCTTGGTAATGGGGAAACACTCTGTATCTCTCTCTCGCAGAGCCCGGCTGCCAAATTTCAAACGTCCAGCGATTGCTCCGACACGAAAGATGCCAGCACTGAAAGCAGTAGCTGGTTTTCACTGCCCCTTGGAACTACGTTCGCTGCCACACAGACATTCGCGTTCTGCAAAAGCTTTGGTTGGTAATGGGGCAACACTGTGTATGTCTCTCTCGCACAGCCCGGCAGCCAAATTCGAAATGTCTAGCTATTGCTCCCACACAAAAGCTGCCAGCATGTAAAGGTGTAGCTGGTTTTCACTGCCCCTTGGAACTGCATTCGCTGCCACACAGACATTCGCGTTCTGCAAAAGCTTTGGTTGGTAATGGGGCAACACTGTGTATCTCTCTCTCACAGAGCCCGGCAGCCAAATTGCAAACGTCCAGCGATTGCGTACACACGAAAGCTGCCAACACTGAAAGCTGTAGCTGGTTTTCACTGCCCCTTGGAACTGCATTCGCTGCCACACAGACATTCGCGTTCTGCAAAAGCTTTGGTTGGTAATGGGGCAACACTCTGTATCTCTCTCTCGCACAGCCCGGCAGCCAAATTCGAAACGTCCAGCGATTGCTCCCAAACGAAAGCTGCCAGCACGGAAAGCTGTAGCTGGTTTTCACTGCCCCTTGGAACTGCATTCGCTGCCACACAGACATTCGCGTTCTGCAAAAGCTTTGGTTGGTAATGGGGCAACACTCTGTATCTCTCTCTCGCACAGCCCGGCTGCCAAATTCCAAACGTCCAGCGATTGCGTACACACGAAAGCTGCCAACACTGAAAGCTGTAGCTGGTTTTCACTGCCCCTTGGAACTACGTTCACTGCCACACAGACATTCGCGTTCTGCAAAAGCTTTGGTTGGTAATGGGGCAACACTCTGTATCTGTCTCTCGCAGAGCCCGGCTGCCAAATTCCAAACGTCCAGCGATTGCTCCCAAACGAAAGCTGCCAGCACAGAAAGCTGTAGCTGGTTTTCACTGCCCCTTGGAACTGCATTCGCTGCCACACAGACATTCTCGTTCTGCAGAAGCTTTGGTTGGTAATGGGGCAACACTGTGTATCTCTCTCTTGCAGAGCCCGGCAGCCAAATTCGAAATGTCCAGCGATTGCTCCCACACGAAAGCTGCCAGCACGGAAAGATATAGCTGGTTTTCACTGCCCCTTGGAACTGCATTCGCTGCCACACAGACATTCGCGTTCTGCAAAAGCTTTGGTTGGTAATGGGCAACACTCTGTATCTCTCTCTCGCAGAGCCCGGCTGCCAAATTCCAAACGTCCAGCGATTGCGTACACACGAAAGCTGCCAACACTGAAAACTGTAGCTGGTTTTCACTGCCCCTTGGAACTACGTTCGCTGCCACACAGACATTCGCGTTCTGCAAAAGGTTTGGTTGGTAATGGGGCAACACTGTGTATGTCTCTCTCGCACAGCCCGGCAGCCAAATTCGAAATGTCTAGCTATTGCTCCCACACAAAAGCTGCCAGCATGTAAAGGTGTAGCTGGTTTTCACTGCCCCTTGGAACTGCATTCGCTGCCACACAGACATTCGCGTTCTGCAAAAGCTTTGGTTGGTAATGGGGCAACACTGTGTTTCTCTCTCTTGCAGAGCCCGGCAGCCAAATTCGAAACGTCCAGCGATTGCTCCCAAACGAAAGCTGCCAGCATGGAAAGATATAGCTGGTTTTCACTGCCCCTTGGAACTGCATTCGCTGCCACACAGACATTCGCCTTCTACAAATGCTTTGCTTGGTAATGGGGAAACACTCTGTATCTCTCTCTCGCAGAGCCCGGCTGCCAAATTCCAAACGTCCAGCGATTGCTCCCACACGAAAGCTGCCAACACTGAAAGCTGTAGCTGGTTTTCACTGCCCCTTGGAACTACGTTCACTGCCACACAGACATTCGCGTTCTGCAAAAGCTTTGGTTGGTAATGGGGCAACACTCTGTATCTCTCTCTCACAGAGCCCGGCTGCCAAATTCGAAACGTCCAGCGATTGCTCCCAAACGAAAGCTGCCAGCACAGAAAGCTGTAGCTGGTTTTCACTGCCCCTTGGAACTGCATTCGCTGCCACACAGACATTCGCGTTCTGCAGAAGCTTTGGTTGGTAATGGGGCAACACTCTTTATCTCTCTCTCGCACAGCCCGGCTGCCAAATTCCAAACGTCCAGCGATTGCTCCCAAACGAAAGCTGCCAGCATGGAAAGATATAGCTGGTTTTCACTGCCCCTTGGAACTGCATTCGCTGCCACACAGACATTCGCCTTCTACAAAAGCTTTGCTTGGTAATGGGGAAACACTCTGTATCTCTCTCTCGCAGAGCCCGGCTGCCAAATTTCAAACGTCCAGCGATTGCTCCGACACGAAAGATGCCAGCACTGACAGCAGTAGCTGGTTTTCACTGCCCCTTGGAACTACGTTCGCTGCCACACAGACATTCGCGTTCTGCAAAAGCTTTGGTTGGTAATGGGGCAACACTGTGTATGTCTCTCTCGCACAGCCCGGCAGCCAAATTCGAAATGTCTAGCTATTGCTCCCACACAAAAGCTGCCAGCATGTAAAGCTGTAGCTGGTTTTCACTGCCCCTTGGAACTGCATTCGCTGCCACACAGACATTCGCGTTCTGCAAAAGCTTTGGTTGGTAATGGGGCAACACTGTGTATCTCTCTCTCACAAAGCCCGGCAGCCAAATTCCAAACGTCCAGCGATTGCGTACACACGAAAGCTGCCAACACTGAAAGCTGTAGCTGGTTTTCACTGCCCCTTGGAACTCCATTCGCTGCCACACAGACATTCGCGTTCTGCAAAAGCTTTGGTTGGTAATGGGGCAACACTCTGTATCTCTCTCTCGCACAGCCCGGCAGCCAAATTCGAAACGTCCAGCGATTGCTCCCAAACGAAAGCTGCCAGCACGGAAAGCTGTAGCTGGTTTTCACTGCCCCTTGGAACTGCATTCGCTGCCACACAGACATTCGCGTTCTGCAGAAGCTTTGGTTGGTAATGGGGCAACACTGTGTATCTCTCTCTCGCAGAGCCCGGCAGCCAAATTCGAAACGTCCAGCGATTGCTCCCAAACGAAAGCTGCCAGCATGGAAAGATATAGCTGGTTTTCACTGCCCCTTGGAACTGCATTCGCTGCCACACAGACATTCGCGTTCTACAAAAGCTTTGGTTGGTAATGGGGCAACACTCTGTATCTCTCTCTCGCAGAGCCCGGCTGCCAAATTCCAAACGTCCAGCGATTGCTCCCAAACGAAAGCTGCCAGCACTGAAAGCAGCAGCTGGTTTTCACTGCCCCTTGGAACTGCGTTCGCTGCCACACAGACATTCGCGTTCTGCAAAAGCTTTGGTTGGTAATGGGGCAACACTGTGTATCTCTCTCTCACAGAGCCCGGCAGCCAAATTCCAAACGTCCAGCGATTGCGTACACACGAAAGCTGCCAACACTGAAAGCTGTAGCTGGTTTTCACTGCCCCTTGGAACTCCATTCGCTGCCACACAGACATTCGCGTTCTGCAAAAGCTTTGGTTGGTAATGGGGCAACACTCTGTATCTCTCTCTCGCACAGCCCCGCAGCCAAATTCGAAACGTCCAGCGATTGCTCCCAAACGAAAGCTGCCAGCACGGAAAGCTGTAGCTGGTTTTCACTGCCCCTTGGAACTGCATTCGCTGCCACACAGACATTCGCGTTCTGCAGAAGCTTTGGTTGGTAATGGGGCAACACTGTGTATCTCTCTCTTGCAGAGCCCGGCAGCCAAATTCGAAATGTCCAGCGATTGCTCCCACACGAAAGCTGCCAGCACGGAAAGACATAGCTGGTTTTCACTGCCCCTTGGAACTGCATTCGCTTCCACACAGACATTCGCGTTCTGCAAAAGCTTTGGTTGGTAATGGGGCAACACTGTGTATCTCTCTCTCGCAGAGCCCGGCTGCCAAATTCCAAACGTCCAGCGATTGCGTACACACGAAAGCTGCCAACACTGAAAGCTGTAGCTGGTTTTCACTGCCCCTTGGAACTACGTTCACTGCCACACAGACATTCGCGTTCTGCAAAAGCTTTGGTTGGTAATGGGGCAACACTCTGTATCTCTCTCTCGCAGAGCCCGGCTGCCAAATTCGAAACGTCCAGCGATTTCTCCCAAACGAAAGCTGCCAGCACAGAAAGCTGTAGCTGGTTTTCACTGCCCCTTGGAACTGCATTCGCTGCCACACAGACATTCGCGTTCTGCAGAAGCTTTGGTTGGTAATGGGGCAACACTCTTTATCTCTCTCTCGCACAGCCCGGCAGCCAAATTCGACACGTCCAGCGATTGCTCCCAAACGAAAGCTGCCAGCATGGAAAGATATAGCTGGTTTTCACTGCCCCTTGGAACTGCATTCGCTGCCACACAGACATTCGCCTTCTACAAAAGCTTTGCTTGGTAATGGGGCAACACTCTGTATCTCTCTCTCGCAGAGCCCGGCTGCCAAATTCCAAACGTCCAGCGATTGCTCCGACACGAAAGATGCCAGCACTGAAAGCAGTAGCTGGTTTTCACTGCCCCTTGGAACTACGTTCGCTGCCACACAGACATTCGCGTTCTGCAAAAGGTTTGGTTGGTAATGGGGCAACACTGTGTATGTCTCTCTCGCACAGCCCGGCAGCCAAATTCGAAATGTCTAGCTATTGCTCCCACACAAAAGCTGCCAGCATGTAAAGGTGTAGCTGGTTTTCACTGCCCCTTGGAACTGCATTCGCTGCCACACAGACATTCGCGTTCTGCAAAAGCTTTGGTTGGTAATGGGGCAACACTGTGTATCTCTCTCTCACAGAGCCCGGCAGCCAAATTGCAAACGTCCAGCGATTGCGTACACACGAAAGCTGCCAACACTGAAAGCTGTAGCTGGTTTTCACTGCCCCTTGGAACTCCATTCGCTGCCACACAGACATTCGCGTTCTGCAAAAGCTTTGGTTGGTAATGGGGCAACACTCTGTATCTCTCTCTCGCACAGCCCGGCAGCCAAATTCGAAACGTCCAGCGATTGCTCCCAAACGAAAGCTGCCAGCACGGAAAGCTGTAGCTGGTTTTCACTGCCCCTTGGAACTGCATTCGCTGCCACACAGACATTCGCGTTCTGCAAAAGCTTTGGTTGGTAATGGGGCAACACTCTGTATCTCTCTCTCGCACAGCCCGGCTGCCAAATTCCAAACGTCCAGCGATTGCGTACACACGAAAGCTGCCAACACTGAAAGCTGTAGCTGGTTTTCACTGCCCCTTGGAACTACGTTCACTGCCACACAGACATTCGCGTTCTGCAAAAGCTTTGGTTGGTAATGGGGCAACACTCTGTATCTGTCTCTCGCAGAGCCCGGCTGCCAAATTCGAAACGTCCAGCGATTGCTCCCAAACGAAAGCTGCCAGCACAGAAAGCTGTAGCTGGTTTTCACTGCCCCTTGGAACTGCATTCGCTGCCACACAGACATTCGCGTTCTGCAGAAGCTTTGGTTGGTAATGGGGCAACACTGTTTATCTCTCTCTCGCACAGCCCGGCAGCCAAATTCGAAACGTCCAGCGATTGCTCCCACACGAAAGCTGCCAGCATGGAAAGATATAGCTGGTTTTCACTGCCCCTTGGAACTGCATTCGCTGCCACACAGACATTCGCGTTCTGCAGAAGCTTTGGTTGGTAATGGGGCAACACTGTGTATCTCTCTCTCGCAGAGCCCGGCTGCCAAATTCCAAACGTCCAGCGATTGCTCCGACACGAAAGATGCCAGCACTGAAAGCAGTAGCTGGTTTTCACTGCCCCTTGGAACTACGTTCGCTGCCACACAGACATTCGCGTTCTGCAAAAGCTTTGGTTGGTAATGGGGCAACACTGTGTATGTCTCTCTCGCACAGCCCGGCAGCCAAATTCGAAATGTCTAGCTATTGCTCCCACACAAAAGCTGCCAGCATGTAAAGGTGTAGCTGGTTTTCACTGCCCCTTGGAACTGCATTCGCTGCCACACAGACATTCGCGTTCTGCAAAAGCTTTGGTTGGTAATGGGGCAACACTGTTTATCTCTCTCTCGCAGAGCCCGGCAGCCAAATTCGAAATGTCCATCGATTGCTCCCAAACGGAAGCTGCCAGCACGGAAAGCTGTAGCTGGTTTTCACTGCCCCTTGGAACTGCATTCGCTGCCACACAGACATTCGCGTTCTGCAAAAGCTTTGGTTGGTAATGGGGCAACACTCTGTATCTCTCTCTCGCAGAGCCCGGCTGCCAAATTCCAAACGTCCAGCGATTGCGTACACACGAAAGCTGCCAACACTGAAAGTTGTAGCTGGTTTTCACTGCCCCTTGGAACTACGTTCACTGCCACACAGACATTCGCGTTCTGCAGAAGCTTTGGTTGGTAATGGGGCAACACTCTGTATCTCTCTCTCGCAGAGCCCGGCTGCCAAATTCGAAACGTCCAGCGATTGCTCCCAAACGAAAGCTGCCAGCACAGAAAGCTGTAGCTGGTTTTCACTGCCCCTTGGAACTGCATTCGCTGCCACACAGACATTCGCGTTCTGCAGAAGCTTTGGTTGGTAATGGGGCAACACTGTGTATCTCTCTCTTGCAGAGCCCGGCAGCCAAATTCGAAATGTCCAGCGATTGCTCCCACACGAAAGCTGCCAGCACGGAAAGATATAGCTGGTTTTCACTGCCCCTTGGAACTGCATTCGCTGCCACACAGACATTCGCGTTCTGCAAAAGCTTTGGTTGGTAATGGGCAACACTCTGTATCTCTCTCTCGCAGAGCCCGGCTGCCAAATTCCAAACGTCCAGCGATTGCGTACACACGAAAGCTGCCAACACTGAAAGCTGTAGCTGGTTTTCACTGCCCCTTGGAACTACGTTCGCTGCCACACAGACATTCGCGTTCTGCAAAAGGTTTGGTTGGTAATGGGGCAACACTGTGTTTCTCTCTCTTGCACAGCCCGGCAGCCAAATTCGAAACGTCCAGCGATTGCTCCCAAACGAAAGTTGCAAGCATGGAAAGATATAGCTGGTTTTCACTGCCCCTTGGAACTGCATGCGCTGCCACACAGACATTCGCGTTCTACAAAAGCTTTGCTTGGTAATGGGGAAACACTCTGTATCTCTCTCTCGCAGAGCCCGGCTGCCAAATTCCAAACGTCCAGCGATTGCTCCGACACGAAAGATGCCAGCACTGAAAGCAGCAGCTGGTTTTCACTGCCCCTTGGAACTGCGTTCGCTGCCACACAGACATTCGCGTTCTGCAAAAGCTTTGGTTGGTAATGGGGCAACACTCTGTATCTCTCTCTCACAGAGCCCGGCAGGCAAATTCCAAACGTCCAGCGATTGCGTACACACGAAAGCTGCCAACACTGAAAGCTGTAGCTGGTTTTCACTGCCCCTTGGAACTCCATTCGCTGCCACACAGACATTCGCGTTCTGCAAAAGCTTTGGTTGGTAATGGGGCAACACTCTGTATCTCTCTCTCGCACAGCCCCGCAGCCAAATTCGAAACGTCCAGCGATTGCTCCCAAACGAAAGCTGCCAGCACGGAAAGCTGTAGCTGGTTTTCACTGCCCCTTGGAACTGCATTCGCTGCCACACAGACATTCGCGTTCTGCAGAAGCTTTGGTTGGTAATGGGGCAACACTGAGTATCTCTCTCTTGCAGAGCCCGGCAGCCAAATTCGAAATGTCCAGCGATTGCTCCCACACGAAAGCTGCCAGCACGGAAAGACATAGCTGGTTTTCACTGCCCCTTGGAACTGCATTCGCTGCCACACAGACATTCGCGTTCTGCAAAAGCTTTGGTTGGTAATGGGGCATCACTGTGTATCTCTCTCTCGCAGAGCCCGGCTGCCAAATTCCAAACGTCCAGCGATTGCGAATACACGAAAGCTGCCAACACTGAAAGCTGTAGCTGGTTTTCACTGCCCCTTGGAACTACGTTCACTGCCACACAGACATTCGCGTTCTGCAAAAGCTTTGGTTGGTAATGGGGCAACACTCTGTATCTCTCTCTCGCAGAGCCCGGCTGCCAAATTCGAAACGTCCAGCGATTTCTCCCAAACGAAAGCTGCCAGCACAGAAAGCTGTAGCTGGTTTTCACTGCCCCTTGGAACTGCATTCGCTGCCACACAGACATTCGCGTTCTGCAGAAGCTTTGGTTGGTAATGGGGCAACACTCTTTATCTCTCTCTCGCACAGCCCGGCAGCCAAATTCGACACGTCCAGCGATTGCTCCCAAACGAAAGCTGCCAGCATGGAAAGATATAGCTGGTTTTCACTGCCCCTTGGAACTGCATTCGCTGCCACACAGACATTCGCCTTCTACAAAAGCTTTGCTTGGTAATGGGGCAACACTCTGTATCTCTCTCTCGCAGAGCCCGGCTGCCAAATTCCAAACGTCCAGCGATTGCTCCGACACGAAAGATGCCAGCACTGAAAGCAGTAGCTGGTTTTCACTGCCCCTTGGAACTACGTTCGCTGCCACACAGACATTCGCGTTCTACAAAAGCTTTGGTTGGTAATGGGGCAACACTGTGTATGTCTCTCTCGCACAGCCCGGCAGCCAAATTCGAAATGTCTAGCTATTGCTCCCACACAAAAGCTGCCAGCTTGTAAAGGTGTAGCTGGTTTTCACTGCCCCTTGGAACTGCATTCGCTGCCACACAGACATTCGCGTTCTGCAAAAGCTTTGGTTGGTAATGGGGCAACACTGTGTCTCTCTCTCTCACAGAGCCCGGCAGCCAAATTGCAAACGTCCAGCGATTTCGTACACACGAAAGCTGCCAACACTGAAAGCTGTAGCTGGTTTTCACTGCCCCTTGGAACTCCATTCGCTGCCACACAGACATTCACGTTCTGCAAAAGCTTTGGTTGGTAATGGGGCAACACTCTGTATCTCTCTCTCGCACAGCCCGGCAGCCAAATTCGAAACGTCCAGCGATTGCTCCCAAACGAAAGCTGCCAGCACGGAAAGCTGTAGCTGGTTTTCACTGCCCCTTGGAACTGCATTCGCTGCCACACAGACATTCGCGTTCTGCAAAAGCTTTGGTTGGTAATGGGGCAACACTCTGTATCTCTCTCTCGCACAGCCCGGCTGCCAAATTCCAAACGTCCAGCGATTGCGTACACACGAAAGCTGCCAACACTGAAAGCTGTAGCTGGTTTTCACTGCCCCTTGGAACTACGTTCACTGCCACACAGACATTCGCGTTCTGCAAAAGCTTTGGTTGGTAATGGGGCAACACTCTGTATCTCTCTCTCGCAGAGCCCGGCTGCCAAATTCCAAACGTCCAGCGATTGCTCCCAAACGAAAGCTGCCAGCACAGAAAGCTGTAGCTGGTTTTCACTGCCCCTTGGAACTGCATTCGCTGCCACACAGACATTCGCGTTCTGCAGAAGCTTTGGTTGGTAATGGGGCAACACTGTGTATCTCTCTCTTGCAGAGCCCGGCAGCCAAATTCGAAATGTCCAGCGATTGCTCCCACACGAAAGCTGCCAGCACGGAAAGATATAGCTGGTTTTCACTGCCCCTTGGAACTGCATTCGCTGCCACACAGACATTCGCGTTCTGCAAAAGCTTTGGTTGGTAATGGGCAACACTCTGTATCTCTCTCTCGCAGAGCCCGGCTGCCAAATTCCAAACGTCCAGCGATTGCGTACACACGAAAGCTGCCAACACTGAAAACTGTAGCTGGTTTTCACTGCCCCTTGGAACTACGTTCGCTGCCACACAGACATTCGCGTTCTGCAAAAGGTTTGGTTGGTAATGGGGCAACACTCTGTATCTCTCTCTCGCACAGCCCGGCAGCCAAATTCGAAATGTCTAGCTATTGCTCCCACACAAAAGCTGCCAGCATGTAAAGGTGTAGCTGGTTTTCACTGCCCCTTGGAACTGCATTCGCTGCCACACAGACATTCGCGTTCTGCAAAAGCTTTGGTTGGTAATGGGGCAACACTGTGTTTCTCTCTCTTGCAGAGCCCGGCAGCCAAATTCGAAACGTCCAGCGATTGCTCCCAAACGAAAGCTGCCAGCATGGAAAGATATAGCTGGTTTTCACTGCCCCTTGGAACTGCATTCGCTGCCACACAGACATTCGCCTTCTACAAATGCTTTGCTTGGTAATGGGGAAACACTCTGTATCTCTCTCTCGCAGAGCCCGGCTGCCAAATTCCAAACGTCCAGCGATTGCTCCGACACGAAATCTGCCAGCACTGAAAGCAGCAGCTGGTTTTCACTGCCCCTTGGAACTGCGTTCGCTGCCACACAGACATTCGCGTTCTGCAAAAGCTTTGGTTGGTAATGGGGCAACACTGTATCTCTCTCTCGCAGAGCCCGGCTGCCAAATTCGAAACGTCCAGCGATTGCTCCCAAACGAAAGCTGCCAGCACAGAAAGCTGTAGCTGGTTTTCACTGCCCCTTGGAACTGCATTCGCTGCCACACAGACATTCGCGTTCTGCAGAAGCTTTGGTTGGTAATGGGGCAACACTGTGTATCTCTCTCTCGCAGAGCCCGGCTGCCAAATTCCAAACGTCCAGCGATTGCTCCCAAACGAAAGCTGCCAGCATGGAAAGATATAGCTGGTTTTCACTGCCCCTTGGAACTGCATTCGCTGCCACACAGACATTCGCGTTCTGCAGAAGCTTTGGTTGGTAATGGGGCAACACTGTGTATCTCTCGCACAGCCCGGCAGCCAAATTCGAAATGTCTAGCTATTGCTCCCACACAAAAGCTGCCAGCATGTAAAGGTGTAGCTGGTTTTCACTGCCCCTTGGAACTGCATTCGCTGCCACACAGACATTCGCGTTCTGCAAAAGCTTTGGTTGGTAATGGGGCAACACTGTTTATCTCTCTCTCGCAGAGCCCGGCAGGCAAATTCGAAATGTCCATCGATTGCTCCCAAACGGAAGCTGCCAGCACGGAAAGCTGTAGCTGGTTTTCACTGCCCCTTGGAACTGCATTCGCTGCCACACAGACATTCGCGTTCTGCAAAAGCTTTGGTTGGTAATGGGGCAACACTCTGTATCTCTCTCTCGCAGAGCCCGGCTGCCAAATTCCAAACGTCCAGCGATTGCGTACACACGAAAGCTGCCAACACTGAAAGCTGTAGCTGGTTTTCACTGCCCCTTGGAACTACGTTCAGTGCCACACAGACATTCGCGTTCTGCAAAAGCTTTGGTTGGTAATGGGGCAACACTCTGTATCTCTCTCTCGCACAGCCCGGCTGCCAAATTCGAAACGTCCAGCGATTGCTCCCAAACGAAAGCTGCCAGCACAGAAAGCTGTAGCTGGTTTTCACTGCCCCTTGGAACTGCATTCGCTGCCACACAGACATTCGCGTTCTGCAGAAGCTTTGGTTGGTAATGGGGCAACACTGTGTATCTCTCTCTTGCAGAGCCCGGCAGCCAAATTCGAAATGTCCAGCGATTGCTCCCACACGAAAGCTGCCAGCACGGAAAGATATAGCTGGTTTTCACTGCCCCTTGGAACTGCATTCGCTGCCACACAGACATTCGCGTTCTGCAAAAGCTTTGGTTGGTAATGGGCAACACTCTGTATCTCTCTCTCGCAGAGCCCGGCTGCCAAATTCCAAACGTCCAGCGATTGCGTACACACGAAAGCTGCCAACACTGAAAGCTGTAGCTGGTTTTCACTGCCCCTTGGAACTACGTTCGCTGCCACACAGACATTCGCGTTCTGCAAAAGGTTTGGTTGGTAATGGGGCAACACTGTGTATGTCTCTCTCGCACAGCCCGGCAGCCAAATTCGAAATGTCTAGCTATTGCTCCCACACAAAAGCTGCCAGCATGTAAAGGTGTAGCTGGTTTTCACTGCCCCTTGGAACTGCATTCGCTGCCACACAGACATTCGCGTTCTGCAAAAGCTTTGGTTGGTAATGGGGCAACACTGTGTTTCTCTCTCTTGCAGAGCCCGGCAGCCAAATTCGAAACGTCCAGCGATTGCTCCCAAACGAAAGTTGCAAGCATGGAAAGATATAGCTGGTTTTCACTGCCCCTTGGAACTGCATGCGCTGCCACACAGACATTCGCCTTCTACAAAAGCTTTGCTTGGTAATGGGGAAACACTCTGTATCTCTCTCTCGCAGAGCACGGCTGCCAAATTCCAAACGTCCAGCGATTGCTCCGACACGAAATCTGCCAGCACTGAAAGCAGCAGCTGGTTTTCACTGCCCCTTGGAACTGCGTTCGCTGCCACACAGACATTCGCGTTCTGCAGAAGCTTTGGTTGGTAATGGGGCAACACTGTGTATCTCTCTCTTGCAGAGCCCGGCAGCCAAATTCGAAATGTCCAGCGATTGCTCCCACACGAAAGCTGCCAGCACGGAAAGACATAGCTGGTTTTCACTGCCCCTTGGAACTGCATTCGCTGCCACACAGACATTCGCGTTCTGCAAAAGCTTTGGTTGGTAATGGGGCAACACTCTGTATCTCTCTCTCGCAGAGCCCGGCTGCCAAATTCCAAACGTCCAGCGATTGCTCCGACACGAAAGATGCCAGCACTGAAAGCAGTAGCTGGTTTTCACTGCCCCTTGGAACTACGTTCGCTGCCACACAGACATTCGCGTTCTGCAAAAGGTTTGGTTGGTAATGGGGCAACACTGTGTATGTCTCTCTCGCACAGCCCGGCAGCCAAATTCGAAATGTCTAGCTATTGCTCCCACACAAAAGCTGCCAGCATGTAAAGGTGTAGCTGGTTTTCACTGCCCCTTGGAACTGCATTCGCTGCCACACAGACATTCGCGTTCTGCAAAAGCTTTGGTTGGTAATGGGGCAACACTGTGTATCTCTCTCTCACAGAGCCCGGCAGCCACATTCCAAACGTCCAGCGATTGCGTACACACGAAAGCTGCCAACACTGAAAGCTGTAGCTGGTTTTCACTGCCCCTTGGAACTCCATTCGCTGCCACACAGACATTCGCGTTCTGCAAAAGCTTTGGTTGGTAATGGGGCAACACTCTGTATCTCTCTCTCGCACAGCCCGGCAGCCAAATTCGAAACGTCCAGCGATTGCTCCCAAACGAAAGCTGCCAGCACGGAAAGCTGTAGCTGGTTTTCACTGCCCCTTGGAACTGCATTCGCTGCCACACAGACATTCGCGTTCTGCAGAAGCTTTGGTTGGTAATGGGGCAACACTGTGTATCTCTCTCTCGCAGAGCCCGGCAGCCAAATTCGAAACGTCCAGCGATTGCTCCCAAACGAAAGCTGCCAGCACAGAAAGCTGTAGCTGGTTTTCACTGCCCCTTGGAACTGCATTCGCTGCCACACAGACATTCGTGTTCTGCAAAAGCTTTGGTTGGTAATGGGGCAACACTGTGTATCTCTCTCTTGCAGAGCCCGGCAGCCAAATTCGAAATGTCCAGCGATTGCGTACACACGAAAGCTGCCAACACTGAAAGCTGTAGCTGGTTTTCACTGCCACTTGGAACTACGTTCACTGCCACACAGACATTCGCGTTCTGCAAAAGCTTTGGTTGGTAATGGGGCAACACTCTGTATCTCTCTCTCGCAGAGCCCGGCTGCCAAATTCGAAACGTCCAGCGATTGCGTACACACGAAAGCTGCCAACACTGAAAGCTGTAGCTGGTTTTCACTGCCCCTTGGAACTACGTTCACTGCCACACAGACATTCGCGTTCTGCAAAAGCTTTGGTTGGTAATGGGGCAACACTCTGTATCTCTCTCTCGCACAGCCCGGCAGCCAAATTCGAAACGTCCAGCGATTGCTCCCAAACGAAAGCTGCCAGCACGGAAAGCTGTAGCTGGTTTTCACTGCCCCTTGGAACTGCATTCGCTGCCACACAGACATTCGCGTTCTGCAGAAGCTTTGGTTGGTAATGGGGCAACACTCTTTATCTCTCTCTCGCACAGCCCGGCAGCCAAATTCGACACGTCCAGCGATTGCTCCCAAACGAAAGCTGCCAGCATGGAAAGATATAGCTGGTTTTCACTGCCCCTTGGAACTGCATTCGCTGCCACACAGACATTCGCCTTCTACAAAAGCTTTGCTTGGTAATGGGGCAACACTCTGTATCTCTCTCTCGCAGAGCCCGGCTGCCAAATTCCAAACGTCCAGCGATTGCTCCGACACGAAAGATGCCAGCACTGAAAGCAGTAGCTGGTTTTCACTGCCCCTTGGAACTACGTTCGCTGCCACACAGACATTCGCGTTCTGCAAAAGCTTTGGTTGGTAATGGGGCAACACTGTGTATGTCTCTCTCGCACAGCCCGGCAGCCAAATTCGAAATGTCTAGCTATTGCTCCCACACAAAAGCTGCCAGCATGTAAAGGTGTAGCTGGTTTTCACTGCCCCTTGGAACTGCATTCGCTGCCACACAGACATTCGCGTTCTGCAAAAGCTTTGGTTGGTAATGGGGCAACACTGTGTATCTCTCTCTCACAGAGCCCGGCAGCCAAATTCCAAACGTCCAGCGATTGCGTACACACGAAAGCTGCCAACACTGAAAGCTGTAGCTGGTTTTCACTGCCCCTTGGAACTCCATTCGCTGCCACACAGACATTCGCGTTCTGCAAAAGCTTTGGTTGGTAATGGGGCAACACTCTGTATCTCTCTCTCGCACAGCCCGGCAGCCAAATTCGAAACGTCCAGCGATTGCTCCCAAACGAAAGCTGCCAGCACGGAAAGCTGTAGCTGGTTTTCACTGCCCCTTGGAACTGCATTCGCTGCCACACAGACATTCGCGTTCTGCAAAAGCTTTGGTTGGTAATGGGGAAACACTCTGTATCTCTCTCTCGCAGAGCCCGGCTGCCAAATTCCAAACGTCCAGCGATTGCTCCGACACGAAATCTGCCAGCACTGAAAGCAGCAGCTGGTTTTCACTGCCCCTTGGAACTGCGTTCGCTGCCACACAGACATTCGCGTTCTGCAAAAGCTTTGGTTGGTAATGGGGCAACACTCTGTATCTCTCTCTCGCAGAGCCCGGCTGCCAAATTCGAAACGTCCAGCGATTGCTCCCAAACGAAAGCTGCCAGCACAGAAAGCTGTAGCTGGTTTTCACTGCCCCTTGGAACTGCATTCGCTGCCACACAGACATTCGCGTTCTGCAGAAGCTTTGGTTGGTAATGGGGCAACACTGTTTATCTCTCTCTCGCACAGCCCGGCAGCCAAATTCGAAAGGTCCAGCGATTGCTCCCAAACGAAAGCTGCCAGCACGGAAAGCTGTAGCTGGTTTTCACTGCCCCTTGGAACTGCATTCGCTGCCACACAGACATTCGCGTTCTGCAGAAGCTTTGGTTGGTAATGGGGCAACACTGTGTATCTCTCTCTCACAGAGCCCGGCAGCCACATTCCAAACGTCCAGCGATTGCGTACACACGAAAGCTGCCAACACTGAAAGCTGTAGCTGGTTTTCACTGCCCCTTGGAACTCCATTCGCTGCCACACAGACATTCGCGTTCTGCAAAAGCTTTGGTTGGTAATGGGGCAACACTCTGTATCTCTCTCTCGCACAGCCCGGCAGCCAAATTCGAAACGTCCAGCGATTGCTCCCAAACGAAAGCTGCCAGCACGGAAAGCTGTAGCTGGTTTTCACTGCCCCTTGGAACTGCATTCGCTGCCACACAGACATTCGCGTTCTGCAGAAGCTTTGGTTGGTAATGGGGCAACACTGTGTATCTCTCTCTCGCAGAGCCCGGCAGCCAAATTCGAAACGTCCAGCGATTGCTCCCAAACGAAAGCTGCCAGCACAGAAAGCTGTAGCTGGTTTTCACTGCCCCTTGGAACTGCATTCGCTGCCACACAGACATTCGTGTTCTGCAGAAGCTTTGGTTGGTAATGGGGCAACACTGTGTATCTCTCTCTTGCAGAGCCCGGCAGCCAAATTCGAAATGTCCAGCGATTGCGTACACACGAAAGCTGCCAACACTGAAAGCTGTAGCTGGTTTTCACTGCCACTTGGAACTACGTTCACTGCCACACAGACATTCGCGTTCTGCAAAAGCTTTGGTTGGTAATGGGGCAACACTCTGTATCTCTCTCTCGCAGAGCCCGGCTGCCAAATTCGAAACGTCCAGCGATTGCGTACACACGAAAGCTGCCAACACTGAAAGCTGTAGCTGGTTTTCACTGCCCCTTGGAACTACGTTCACTGCCACACAGACATTCGCGTTCTGCAAAAGCTTTGGTTGGTAATGGGGCAAGACTCTGTATCTCTCTCTCGCACAGCCCGGCAGCCAAATTCGAAACGTCCAGCGATTGCTCCCAAACGAAAGCTGCCAGCACGGAAAGCTGTAGCTGGTTTTCACTGCCCCTTGGAACTGCATTCGCTGCCACACAGACATTCGCGTTCTGCAGAAGCTTTGGTTGGTAATGGGGCAACACTGTGTATCTCTCTCTTGCAGAGCCCGGCAGCCAAATTCGAAACGTCCAGCGATTTCTCCCAAACGAAAGCTGCCAGCACAGAAAGCTGTAGCTGGTTTTCACTGCCCCTTGGAACTGCATTCGCTGCCACACAGACATTCGCGTTCTGCAGAAGCTTTGGTTGGTAATGGGGCAACACTCTTTATCTCTCTCTCGCACAGCCCGGCAGCCAAATTCGACACGTCCAGCGATTGCTCCCAAACGAAAGCTGCCAGCATGGAAAGATATAGCTGGTTTTCACTGCCCCTTGGAACTGCATTCGCTGCCACACAGACATTCGCGTTCTGCAAAAGCTTTGCTTGGTAATGGGGCAACACTCTGTATCTCTCTGTCGCAGAGCCCGGCTGCCAAATTCCAAACGTCCAGCGATTGCTCCGACACGAAAGATGCCAGCACTGAAAGCAGTAGCTGGTTTTCACTGCCCCTTGGAACTACGTTCGCTGCCACACAGACATTCGCGTTCTGCAAAAGCTTTGGTTGGTAATGGGGCAACACTGTGTATGTCTCTCTCGCACAGCCCGGCAGCCAAATTCGAAATGTCTAGCTATTGCTCCCACACAAAAGCTGCCAGCATGTAAAGGTGTAGCTGGTTTTCACTGCCCCTTGGAACTGCATTCGCTGCCACACAGACATTCGCGTTCTGCAAAAGCTTTGGTTGGTAATGGGGCAACACTGTGTATCTCTCTCTCACAGAGCCCGGCAGCCAAATTCCAAACGTCCAGCGATTGCGTACACACGAAAGCTGCCAACACTGAAAGCTGTAGCTGGTTTTCACTGCCCCTTGGAACTCCATTCGCTGCCACACAGACATTCGCGTTCTGCAAAAGCTTTGGTTGGTAATGGGGCAACACTCTGTATCTCTCTCTCGCACAGCCCGGCAGCCAAATTCGAAACGTCCAGCGATTGCTCCCAAACGAAAGCTGCCAGCACGGAAAGCTGTAGCTGGTTTTCACTGCCCCTTGGAACTGCATTCGCTGCCACACAGACATTCGCGTTCTGCAAAAGCTTTGCTTGGTAATGGGGAAACACTCTGTATCTCTCTCTCGCAGAGCCCGGCTGCCAAATTCCAAACGTCCAGCGATTGCTCCGACACGAAATCTGCCAGCACTGAAAGCAGCAGCTGGTTTTCACTGCCCCTTGGAACTGCGTTCGCTGCCACACAGACATTCGCGTTCTGCAAAAGCTTTGGTTGGTAATGGGGCAACACTCTGTATCTCTCTCTCGCAGAGCCCGGCTGCCAAATTCGAAACGTCCAGCGATTGCTCCCAAACGAAAGCTGCCAGCACAGAAAGCTGTAGCTGGTTTTCACTGCCCCTTGGAACTGCATTCGCTGCCACACAGACATTCGCGTTCTGCAGAAGCTTTGGTTGGTAATGGGGCAACACTGTTTATCTCTCTCTCGCACAGCCCGGCAGCCAAATTCGAAAGGTCCAGCGATTGCTCCCAAACGAAAGCTGCCAGCACGGAAAGCTGTAGCTGGTTTTCACTGCCCCTTGGAACTGCATTCGCTGCCACACAGACATTCGCGTTCTGCAGAAGCTTTGGTTGGTAATGGGGCAACACTGTGTATCTCTCTCTCACAGAGCCCGGCAGCCACATTCCAAACGTCCAGCGATTGCGTACACACGAAAGCTGCCAACACTGAAAGCTGTAGCTGGTTTTCACTGCCCCTTGGAACTCCATTCGCTGCCACACAGACATTCGCGTTCTGCAAAAGCTTTGGTTGGTAATGGGGCAAGACTCTGTATCTCTCTCTCGCACAGCCCGGCAGCCAAATGCGAAAAGTCCAGCGATTGCTCCCAAACGAAAGCTGCCAGCACGGAAAGCTGTAGCTGGTTTTCACTGCCCCTTGGAACTGCATTCGCTGCCACACAGACATTCGCGTTCTGCAGAAGCTTTGGTTGGTAATGGGGCAACACTGTGTATCTCTCTCTTGCAGAGCCCGGCAGCCAAATTCGAAACGTCCAGCGATTTCTCCCAAACGAAAGCTGCCAGCACAGAAAGCTGTAGCTGGTTTTCACTGCCCCTTGGAACTGCATTCGCTGCCACACAGACATTCGCGTTCTGCAGAAGCTTTGGTTGGTAATGGGGCAACACTCTTTATCTCTCTCTCGCACAGCCCGGCAGCCAAATTCGACACGTCCAGCGATTGCTCCCAAACGAAAGCTGCCAGCATGGAAAGATATAGCTGGTTTTCACTGCCCCTTGGAACTGCATTCGCTGCCACACAGACATTCGCGTTCTGCAAAAGCTTTGCTTGGTAATGGGGCAACACTCTGTATCTCTCTGTCGCAGAGCCCGGCTGCCAAATTCCAAACGTCCAGCGATTGCTCCGACACGAAAGATGCCAGCACTGAAAGCAGTAGCTGGTTTTCACTGCCCCTTGGAACTACGTTCGCTGCCACACAGACATTCGCGTTCTGCAAAAGCTTTGGTTGGTAATGGGGCAACACTGTGTATGTCTCTCTCGCACAGCCCGGCAGCCAAATTCGAAATGTCTAGCTATTGCTCCCACACAAAAGCTGCCAGCATGTAAAGGTGTAGCTGGTTTTCACTGCCCCTTGGAACTGCATTCGCTGCCACACAGACATTCGCGTTCTGCAAAAGCTTTGGTTGGTAATGGGGCAACACTGTGTATCTCTCTCTCACAGAGCCCGGCAGCCAAATTCCAAACGTCCAGCGATTGCGTACACACGAAAGCTGCCAACACTGAAAGCTGTAGCTGGTTTTCACTGCCCCTTGGAACTCCATTCGCTGCCACACAGACATTCGCGTTCTGCAAAAGCTTTGGTTGGTAATGGGGCAACACTCTGTATCTCTCTCTCGCACAGCCCGGCAGCCAAATTCGAAACGTCCAGCGATTGCTCCCAAACGAAAGCTGCCAGCACGGAAAGCTGTAGCTGGTTTTCACTGCCCCTTGGAACTGCATTCGCTGCCACACAGACATTCGCGTTCTGCAAAAGCTTTGCTTGGTAATGGGGAAACACTCTGTATCTCTCTCTCGCAGAGCCCGGCTGCCAAATTCCAAACGTCCAGCGATTGCTCCGACACGAAAGCTGCCAGCACTGAAAGCAGCAGCTGGTTTTCACTGCCCCTTGGAACTGCGTTCGCTGCCACACAGACATTCGCGTTCTGCAGAAGCTTTGGTTGGTAATGGGGCAACACTGTTTATCTCTCTCTCGCACAGCCCGGCAGCCAAATTCGAAACGTCCAGCGATTGCTCCCAAACGAAAGCTGCCAGCATGGAAAGATATAGCTGGTTTTCACTGCCCCTTGGAACTGCATTCGCTGCCACACAGACATTCGCGTTCTGCAGAAGCTTTGGTTGGTAATGGGGCAACACTGTGTATCTCTCTCTCGCAGAGCCCGGCTGCCAAATTCCAAACGTCCAGCGATTGCTCCGACACGAAAGATGCCAGCACTGAAAGCAGTAGCTGGTTTTCACTGCCCCTTGGAACTGCATTCGCTGCCACACAGACATTCGCGTTCTGCAAAAGCTTTGGTTGGTAATGGGGCAACACTGTGTATGTCTCTCTCGCACAGCCCGGCAGCCAAATTCGAAATGTCTAGCTATTGCTCCCACACAAAAGCTGCCAGAATGTAAAGGTGTAGCTGGTTTTCACTGCCCCTTGGAACTGCATTCGCTGCCACACAGACATTCGCGTTCTGCAAAAGCTTTGGTTGGTAATGGGGCAACACTGTTTATCTCTCTCTCGCAGAGCCCGGCAGCCAAATTCGAAATGTCCATCGATTGCTCCCAAACGGAAGCTGCCAGCACGGAAAGCTGTAGCTGGTTTTCACTGCCCCTTGGAACTGCATTCGCTGCCACACAGACATTCGCGTTCTGCAAAAGCTTTGGTTGGTAATGGGGCAACACTCTGTATCTCTCTCTCGCAGAGCCCGGCTGCCAAATTCCAAACGTCCAGCGATTGCGTACACACGAAAGCTGCCAACACTGAAAGCTGTAGCTGGTTTTCACTGCCCCTTGGAACTACGTTCACTGCCACACAGACATTCGCGTTCTGCAAAAGCTTTGGTTGGTAATGGGGCAACACTCTGTATCTCTCTCTCGCAGAGCCCGGCTGCCAAATTCGAAACGTCCAGCGATTGCTCCCAAACGAAAGCTGCCAGCACAGAAAGCTGTAGCTGGTTTTCACTGCCCCTTGGAACTGCATTCGCTGCCACACAGACATTCGCGTTCTGCAGAAGCTTTGGTTGGTAATGGGGCAACACTGTGTATCTCTCTCTTGCAGAGCCCGGCAGCCAAATTCGAAATGTCCAGCGATTGCTCCCACACGAAAGCTGCCAGCACGGAAAGATATAGCTGGTTTTCACTGCCCCTTGGAACTGCATTCGCTGCCACACAGACATTCGCGTTCTGCAAAAGCTTTGGTTGGTAATGGGCAACACTCTGTATCTCTCTCTCGCAGAGCCCGGCTGCCAAATTCCAAACGTCCAGCGATTGCGTACACACGAAAGCTGCCAACACTGAAAGCTGTAGCTGGTTTTCACTGCCCCTTGGAACTACGTTCGCTGCCACACAGACATTCGCGTTCTGCAAAAGGTTTGGTTGGTAATGGGGCAACACTGTGTATGTCTCTCTCGCACAGCCCGGCAGCCAAATTCGAAATGTCTAGCTATTGCTCCCACACAAAAGCTGCCAGCATGTAAAGGTGTGGCTGGTTTTCACTGCCCCTTGGAACTGCATTCGCTGCCACACAGACATTCGCGTTCTGCAAAAGCTTTGCTTGGTAATGGGGCAACACTGTGTATCTCTCTCTCACAGAGCCCGGCAGCCACATTCCAAACGTCCAGCGATTGCGTACACACGAAAGCTGCCAACACTGAAAGCTGTAGCTGGTTTTCACTGCCCCTTGGAACTCCATTCGCTGCCACACAGACATTCGCGTTCTGCAAAAGCTTTGGTTGGTAATGGGGCAACACTCTGTATCTCTCTCTCGCACAGCCCGGCAGCCAAATTCGAAACGTCCAGCGATTGCTCCCAAACGAAAGCTGCCAGCACGGAAAGCTGTAGCTGGTTTTCACTGCCCCTTGGAACTGCATTCGCTGCCACACAGACATTCGCGTTCTGCAGAAGCTTTGGTTGGTAATGGGGCAACACTGTGTATCTCTCTCTCGCAGAGCCCGGCAGCCAAATTCGAAACGTCCAGCGATTGCTCCCAAACGAAAGCTGCCAGCACGGAAAGCTGTAGCTGGTTTTCACTGCCCCTTGGAACTGCATTCGCTGCCACACAGACATTCGTGTTCTGCAGAAGCTTTGGTTGGTAATGGGGCAACACTGTGTATCTCTCTCTTGCAGAGCCCGGCAGCCAAATTCGAAATGTCCAGCGATTGCGTACACACGAAAGCTGCCAACACTGAAAGCTGTAGCTGGTTTTCACTGCCCCTTGGAACTACGTTCACTGCCACACAGACATTCGCGTTCTGCAGAAGCTTTGGTTGGTAATGGGGCAACACTCTGTATCTCTCTCTCGCAGAGCCCGGCTGCCAAATTCGAAACGTCCAGCGATTGCGTACACACGAAAGCTGCCAACACTGAAAGCTGTAGCTGGTTTTCACTGCCCCTTGGAACTACGTTCACTGCCACACAGACATTCGCGTTCTGCAAAAGCTTTGGTTGGTAATGGGGCAACACTCTGTATCTCTCTCTCGCAGAGCCCGGCTGCCAAATTCGAAACGTCCAGCGATTGCGTACACACGAAAGCTGCCAGCACAGAAAGCTGTAGCTGGTTTTCACTGCCCCTTGGAACTGCATTCGCTGCCACACAGACATTCGCGTTCTGCAGAAGCTTTGGTTGGTAATGGGGCAACACTGTTTATCTCTCTCTCGCACAGCCCGGCAGCCAAATTCGAAACGTCCAGCGATTGCTCCCAAACGAAAGCTGCCAGCATGGAAAGATATAGCTGGTTTTCACTGCCCCTTGGAACTGCATTCGCTGCCACACAGACATTCGCGTTCTGCAGAAGCTTTGGTTGGTAATGGGGCAACACTGTGTATCTCTCTCTCGCAGAGCCCGGCTGCCAAATTCCAAACGTCCAGCGATTGCTCCGACACGAAAGATGCCAGCACTGAAAGCAGTAGCTGGTTTTCACTGCCCCTTGGAACTACGTTCGCTGCCACACAGACATTCGCGTTCTGCAAAAGCTTTGGTTGGTAATGGGGCAACACTGTGTATGTCTCTCTCGCACAGCCCGGCAGCCAAATTCGAAATGTCTAGCTATTGCTCCCACCCAAAAGCTGCCAGCATGTAAAGGTGTAGCTGGTTTTCACTGCCCCTTGGAACTGCATTCGCTGCCACACAGACATTCGCGTTCTGCAAAAGCTTTGGTTGGTAATGGGGCAACACTGTTTATCTCTCTCTCGCAGAGCCCGGCAGCCAAATTCGAAATGTCCATCGATTGCTCCCAAACGGAAGCTGCCAGCACGGAAAGCTGTAGCTGGTTTTCACTGCCCCTTGGAACTGCATTCGCTGCCACACAGACATTCGCGTTCTGCAAAAGCTTTGGTTGGTAATGGGGCAACACTCTGTATCTCTCTCTCGCAGAGCCCGGCTGCCAAATTCCAAACGTCCAGCGATTGCGTACACACGAAAGCTGCCAACACTGAAAACTGTAGCTGGTTTTCACTGCCCCTTGGAACTACGTTCACTGCCACACAGACATTCGCGTTCTGCAAAAGCTTTGGTTGGTAATGGGGCAACACTCTGTATCTCTCTCTCGCAGAGCCCGGCTGCCAAATTCGAAACGTCCAGCGATTGCTCCCAAACGAAAGCTGCCAGCACAGAAAGCTGTAGCTGGTTTTCACTGCCCCTTGGAACTGCATTCGCTGCCACACAGACATTCGCGTTCTGCAGAAGCTTTGGTTGGTAATGGGGCAACACTGTGTATCTCTCTCTTGCAGAGCCCGGCAGCCAAATTCGAAATGTCCAGCGATTGCTCCCACACGAAAGCTGCCAGCACGGAAAGATATAGCTGGTTTTCACTGCCCCTTGGAACTGCATTCGCTGCCACACAGACATTCGCGTTCTGCAAAAGCTTTGGTTGGTAATGGGCAACACTCTGTATCTCTCTCTCGCAGAGCCCGGCTGCCAAATTCCAAACGTCCAGCGATTGCGTACACACGAAAGCTGCCAACACTGAAAGCTGTAGCTGGTTTTCACTGCCCCTTGGAACTACGTTCGCTGCCACACAGACATTCGCGTTCTGCAAAAGGTTTGGTTGGTAATGGGGCAACACTGTGTATGTCTCTCTCGCACAGCCCGGCAGCCAAATTCGAAATGTCTAGCTATTGCTCCCACACAAAAGCTGCCAGCATGTAAAGGTGTAGCTGGTTTTCACTGCCCCTTGGAACTGCATTCGCTGCCACACAGACATTCGCGTTCTGCAAAAGCTTTGGTTGGTAATGGGGCAACACTGTGTTTCTCTCTCTTGCAGAGCCCGGCAGCCAAATTCGAAACGTCCAGCGATTGCTCCCAAACGAAAGTTGCAAGCATGGAAAGATATAGCTGGTTTTCACTGCCCCTTGGAACTGCATGCGTTGCCACACAGACATTCGCCTTCTACAAAAGCTTTGCTTGGTAATGGGGAAACACTCTGTATCTCTCTCTCGCAGAGCACGGCTGCCAAATTCCAACCGTCCAGCGATTGCTCCGACACGAAATCTGCCAGCACTGAAAGCAGCAGCTGGTTTTCACTGCCCCTTGGAACTGCGTTCGCTGCCACACAGACATTCGCGTTCTGCAGAAGCTTTGGTTGGTAATGGGGCAACACTGTGTATCTCTCTCTTGCAGAGCCCGGCAGCCAAATTCGAAATGTCCAGCGATTGCTCCCACACGAAAGCTGCCAGCACGGAAAGACATAGCTGGTTTTCACTGCCCCTTGGAACTGCATTCGCTGCCACACAGACATTCGCGTTCTGCAAAAGCTTTGGTTGGTAATGGGGCAACACTCTGTATCTCTCTCTCGCAGAGCCCGGCTGCCAAATTCCAAACGTCCAGCGATTGCTCCGACACGAAAGATGCCAGCACTGAAAGCAGTAGCTGGTTTTCACTGCCCCTTGGAACTACGTTCGCTGCCACACAGACATTCGCGTTCTGCAAAAGGTTTGGTTGGTAATGGGGCAACACTGTGTATGTCTCTCTCGCACAGCCCGGCAGCCAAATTCGAAATGTCTAGCTATTGCTCCCACACAAAAGCTGCCAGCATGTAAAGGTGTGGCTGGTTTTCACTGCCCCTTGGAACTGCATTCGCTGCCACACAGACATTCGCGTTCTGCAAAAGCTTTGGTTGGTAATGGGGCAACACTGTGTATCTCTCTCTCACAGAGCCCGGCAGCCACATTCCAAACGTCCAGCGATTGCGTACACACGAAAGCTGCCAACACTGAAAGCTGTAGCTGGTTTTCACTGCCCCTTGGAACTCCATTCGCTGCCACACAGACATTCGCGTTCTGCAAAAGCTTTGGTTGGTAATGGGGCAACACTCTGTATCTCTCTCTCGCACAGCCCGGCAGCCAAATTCGAAACGTCCAGCGATTGCTCCCAAACGAAAGCTGCCAGCACGGAAAGCTGTAGCTGGTTTTCACTGCCCCTTGGAACTGCATTCGCTGCCACACAGACTTTCGCGTTCTGCAGAAGCTTTGGTTGGTAATGGGGCAACACTGTGTATCTCTCTCTCGCAGAGCCCGGCAGCCAAATTCGAAACGTCCAGCGATTGCTCCCAAACGAAAGCTGCCAGCACGGAAAGCTGTAGCTGGTTTTCACTGCCCCTTGGAACTGCATTCGCTGCCACACAGACATTCGTGTTCTGCAGAAGCTTTGGTTGGTAATGGGGCAACACTGTTTATCTCTCTCTCGCAGAGCCCGGCAGCCAAATTCGAAATGTCCATCGATTGCTCCCAAACGGAAGCTGCCAGCACGGAAAGCTGTAGCTGGTTTTCACTGCCCCTTGGAACTGCATTCGCTGCCACACAGACATTCGCGTTCTGCAAAAGCTTTGGTTGGTAATGGGGCAACACTCTGTATCTCTCTCTCGCAGAGCCCGGCTGCCAAATTCCAAACGTCCAGCGATTGCGTACACACGAAAGCTGCCAACACTGAAAACTGTAGCTGGTTTTCACTGCCCCTTGGAACTACGTTCACTGCCACACAGACATTCGCGTTCTGCAAAAGCTTTGGTTGGTAATGGGGCAACACTCTGTATCTCTCTCTCGCAGAGCCCGGCTGCCAAATTCGAAACGTCCAGCGATTGCTCCCAAACGAAAGCTGCCAGCACAGAAAGCTGTAGCTGGTTTTCACTGCCCCTTGGAACTGCATTCGCTGCCACACAGACATTCGCGTTCTGCAGAAGCTTTGGTTGGTAATGGGGCAACACTGTGTATCTCTCTCTTGCAGAGCCCGGCAGCCAAATTCGAAATGTCCAGCGATTGCTCCCACACGAAAGCTGCCAGCACGGAAAGATATAGCTGGTTTTCACTGCCCCTTGGAACTGCATTCGCTGCCACACAGACATTCGCGTTCTGCAAAAGCTTTGGTTGGTAATGGGCAACACTCTGTATCTCTCTCTCGCAGAGCCCGGCTGCCAAATTCCAAACGTCCAGCGATTGCGTACACACGAAAGCTGCCAACACTGAAAGCTGTAGCTGGTTTTCACTGCCCCTTGGAACTACGTTCGCTGCCACACAGACATTCGCGTTCTGCAAAAGGTTTGGTTGGTAATGGGGCAACACTGTGTATGTCTCTCTCGCACAGCCCGGCAGCCAAATTCGAAATGTCTAGCTATTGCTCCCACACAAAAGCTGCCAGCATGTAAAGGTGTAGCTGGTTTTCACTGCCCCTTGGAACTGCATTCGCTGCCACACAGACATTCGCGTTCTGCAAAAGCTTTGGTTGGTAATGGGGCAACACTGTGTTTCTCTCTCTTGCAGAGCCCGGCAGCCAAATTCGAAACGTCCAGCGATTGCTCCCAAACGAAAGTTGCAAGCATGGAAAGATATAGCTGGTTTTCACTGCCCCTTGGAACTGCATGCGTTGCCACACAGACATTCGCCTTCTACAAAAGCTTTGCTTGGTAATGGGGAAACACTCTGTATCTCTCTCTCGCAGAGCACGGCTGCCAAATTCCAACCGTCCAGCGATTGCTCCGACACGAAATCTGCCAGCACTGAAAGCAGCAGCTGGTTTTCACTGCCCCTTGGAACTGCGTTCGCTGCCACACAGACATTCGCGTTCTGCAGAAGCTTTGGTTGGTAATGGGGCAACACTGTGTATCTCTCTCTTGCAGAGCCCGGCAGCCAAATTCGAAATGTCCAGCGATTGCTCCCACACGAAAGCTGCCAGCACGGAAAGACATAGCTGGTTTTCACTGCCCCTTGGAACTGCATTCGCTGCCACACAGACATTCGCGTTCTGCAAAAGCTTTGGTTGGTAATGGGGCAACACTCTGTATCTCTCTCTCGCAGAGCCCGGCTGCCAAATTCCAAACGTCCAGCGATTGCTCCGACACGAAAGATGCCAGCACTGAAAGCAGTAGCTGGTTTTCACTGCCCCTTGGAACTACGTTCGCTGCCACACAGACATTCGCGTTCTGCAAAAGGTTTGGTTGGTAATGGGGCAACACTGTGTATGTCTCTCTCGCACAGCCCGGCAGCCAAATTCGAAATGTCTAGCTATTGCTCCCACACAAAAGCTGCCAGCATGTAAAGGTGTGGCTGGTTTTCACTGCCCCTTGGAACTGCATTCGCTGCCACACAGACATTCGCGTTCTGCAAAAGCTTTGGTTGGTAATGGGGCAACACTGTGTATCTCTCTCTCACAGAGCCCGGCAGCCACATTCCAAACGTCCAGCGATTGCGTACACACGAAAGCTGCCAACACTGAAAGCTGTAGCTGGTTTTCACTGCCCCTTGGAACTCCATTCGCTGCCACACAGACATTCGCGTTCTGCAAAAGCTTTGGTTGGTAATGGGGCAACACTCTGTATCTCTCTCTCGCACAGCCCGGCAGCCAAATTCGAAACGTCCAGCGATTGCTCCCAAACGAAAGCTGCCAGCACGGAAAGCTGTAGCTGGTTTTCACTGCCCCTTGGAACTGCATTCGCTGCCACACAGACTTTCGCGTTCTGCAGAAGCTTTGGTTGGTAATGGGGCAACACTGTGTATCTCTCTCTCGCAGAGCCCGGCAGCCAAATTCGAAACGTCCAGCGATTGCTCCCAAACGAAAGCTGCCAGCACGGAAAGCTGTAGCTGGTTTTCACTGCCCCTTGGAACTGCATTCGCTGCCACACAGACATTCGTGTTCTGCAGAAGCTTTGGTTGGTAATGGGGCAACACTGTGTATCTCTCTCTTGCAGAGCCCGGCAGCCAAATTCGAAATGTCCAGCGATTGCGTACACACGAAAGCTGCCAACACTGAAAGCTGTAGCTGGTTTTCACTGCCACTTGGAACTACGTTCACTGCCACACAGACATTCGCGTTCTGCAAAAGCTTTGGTTGGTAATGGGGCAACACTCTGTATCTCTCTCTCGCAGAGCCCGGCTGCCAAATTCGAAACGTCCAGCGATTGCGTACACACGAAAGCTGCCAACACTGAAAGCTGTAGCTGGTTTTCACTGCCCCTTGGAACTACGTTCACTGCCACACAGACATTCGCGTTCTGCAAAAGCTTTGGTTGGTAATGGGGCAACACTCTGTATCTCTCTCTCGCAGAGCCCGGCTGCCAAATTCGAAACGTCCAGCGATTGCGTACACACGAAAGCTGCCAACACTGAAAGCTGTAGCTGGTTTTCACTGCCCCTTGGAACTACGTTCACTGCCACACAGACATTCGCGTTCTGCAAAAGCTTTGGTTGGTAATGGGGCAACACTCTGTATCTCTCTCTCGCAGAGCCCGGCAGCCAAATTCGAAACGTCCAGCGATTGCTCCCAAACGAAAGCTGCCAGCACAGAAAGCTGTAGCTGGTTTTCACTGCCCCTTGGAACTGCATTCGCTGCCACACAGACATTCGCGTTCTGCAGAAGCTTTGGTTGGTAATGGGGCAACACTGTGTATCTCTCTCTTGCAGAGCCCGGCAGCCAAATTCGAAACGTCCAGCGATTTCTCCCAAACGAAAGCTGCCAGCACAGAAAGCTGTAGCTGGTTTTCACTGCCCCTTGGAACTGCATTCGCTGCGACACAGACATTCGCGTTCTGCAGAAGCTTTGGTTGGTAATGGGGCAACACTCTTTATCTCTCTCTCGCACAGCCCGGCAGCCAAATTCGACACGTCCAGCGATTGCTCCCAAACGAAAGCTGCCAGCACGGAAAGCTGTAGCTGGTTTTCACTGCCCCTTGGAACTGCATTCGCTGCCACACAGACATTCGCCTTCTACAAAAGCTTTGCTTGGTAATGGGGAAACACTCTGTATCTCTCTCTCGCAGAGCACGGCTGCCAAATTCCAAACGTCCAGCGATTGCTCCGACACGAAATCTGCCAGCACTGAAAGCAGCAGCTGGTTTTCACTGCCCCTTGGAACTGCGTTCGCTGCCACACAGACATTCGCGTTCTGCAGAAGCTTTGGTTGGTAATGGGGCAACACTGTGTATCTCTCTCTTGCAGAGCCCGGCAGCCAAATTCGAAATGTCCAGCGATTGCTCCCACACGAAAGCTGCCAGCACGGAAAGACATAGCTGGTTTTCACTGCCCCTTGGAACTGCATTCGCTGCCACACAGACATTCGCGTTCTGCAAAAGCTTTGGTTGGTAATGGGGCAACACTCTGTATCTCTCTCTCGCAGAGCCCGGCTGCCAAATTCCAAACGTCCAGCGATTGCTCCCAAACGAAAGATGCCAGCACTGAAAGCTGTAGCTGGTTTTCACTGCCCCTTGGAACTGCATTCGGTGCCACACAGACATTCGTGTTCTGCAGAAGCTTTGGTTGGTAATGGGGCAACACTGTGTATCTCTCTCTTGCAGAGCCCGGCAGCCAAATTCGAAATGTCCAGCGATTGCGTACACACGAAAGCTGCCAACACTGAAAGCTGTAGCTGGTTTTCACTGCCACTTGGAACTACGTTCACTGCCACACAGACATTCGCGTTCTGCAAAAGCTTTGGTTGGTAATGGGGCAACACTCTGTATCTCTCTCTCGCAGAGCCCGGCTGCCAAATTCGAAACGTCCAGCGATTGCGTACACACGAAAGCTGCCAACACTGAAAGCTGTAGCTGGTTTTCACTGCCCCTTGGAACTACGTTCACTGCCACACAGACATTCGCGTTCTGCAAAAGCTTTGGTTGGTAATGGGGCAACACTCTGTATCTCTCTCTCGCAGAGCCCGGCTGCCAAATTCGAAACGTCCAGCGATTGCGTACACACGAAAGCTGCCAACACTGAAAGCTGTAGCTGGTTTTCACTGCCCCTTGGAACTACGTTCACTGCCACACAGACATTCGCGTTCTGCAAAAGCTTTGGTTGGTAATGGGGCAACACTCTGTATCTCTCTCTCGCAGAGCCCGGCAGCCAAATTCGAAACGTCCAGCGATTGCTCCCAAACGAAAGCTGCCAGCACAGAAAGCTGTAGCTGGTTTTCACTGCCCCTTGGAACTGCATTCGCTGCCACACAGACATTCGCGTTCTGCAGAAGCTTTGGTTGGTAATGGGGCAACACTGTGTATCTCTCTCTTGCAGAGCCCGGCAGCCAAATTCGAAACGTCCAGCGATTTCTCCCAAACGAAAGCTGCCAGCACAGAAAGCTGTAGCTGGTTTTCACTGCCCCTTGGAACTGCATTCGCTGCCACACAGACATTCGCGTTCTGCAGAAGCTTTGGTTGGTAATGGGGCAACACTCTTTATCTCTCTCTCGCACAGCCCGGCAGCCAAATTCGACACGTCCAGCGATTGCTCCCAAACGAAAGCTGCCAGCACGGAAAGCTGTAGCTGGTTTTCACTGCCCCTTGGAACTGCATTCGCTGCCACACAGACATTCGCCTTCTACAAAAGCTTTGCTTGGTAATGGGGAAACACTCTGTATCTCTCTCTCGCAGAGCACGGCTGCCAAATTCCAAACGTCCAGCGATTGCTCCGACACGAAATCTGCCAGCACTGAAAGCAGCAGCTGGTTTTCACTGCCCCTTGGAACTGCGTTCGCTGCCACACAGACATTCGCGTTCTGCAGAAGCTTTGGTTGGTAATGGGGCAACACTGTGTATCTCTCTCTTGCAGAGCCCGGCAGCCAAATTCGAAATGTCCAGCGATTGCTCCCACACGAAAGCTGCCAGCACGGAAAGACATAGCTGGTTTTCACTGCCCCTTGGAACTGCATTCGCTGCCACACAGACATTCGCGTTCTGCAAAAGCTTTGGTTGGTAATGGGGCAACACTCTGTATCTCTCTCTCGCAGAGCCCGGCTGCCAAATTCCAAACGTCCAGCGATTGCTCCGACACGAAAGATGCCAGCACTGAAAGCAGTAGCTGGTTTTCACTGCCCCTTGGAACTACGTTCGCTGCCACACAGACATTCGCGTTCTGCAAAAGGTTTGGTTGGTAATGGGGCAACACTGTGTATGTCTCTGTCGCAGAGCCCGGCAGCCAAATTCGAAATGTCTAGCTATTGCTCCCACACAAAAGCTGCCAGCATGTAAAGGTGTAGCTGGTTTTCACTGCCCCTTGGAACTGCATTCGCTGCCACACAGACATTCGCGTTCTGCAAAAGCTTTGGTTGGTAATGGGGCAACACTGTGTATCTCTCTCTCACAGAGCCCGGCAGCCACATTCCAAACGTCCAGCGATTGCGTACACACGAAAGCTGCCAACACTGAAAGCTGTAGCTGGTTTTCACTGCCCCTTGGAACTCCATTCGCTGCCACACAGACATTCGCGTTCTGCAAAAGCTTTGGTTGGTAATGGGGCAACACTCTGTATCTCTCTCTCGCAGAGCCCGGCTGCCAAATTCGAAACGTCCAGCGATTGCTCCCAAACGAAAGCTGCCAGCACAGAAAGCTGTAGCTGGTTTTCACTGCCCCTTGGAACTGCATTCGCTGCCACACAGACATTCGCGTTCTGCAGAAGCTTTGGTTGGTAATGGGGCAACACTGTGTATCTCTCTCTTGCAGAGCCCGGCAGCCAAATTCGAAATGTCCAGCGATTGCTCCCACACGAAAGCTGCCAGCACGGAAAGATATAGCTGGTTTTCACTGCCCCTTGGAACTGCATTCGCTGCCACACAGACATTCGCGTTCTGCAAAAGCTTTGGTTGGTAATGGGCAACACTCTGTATCTCTCTCTCGCAGAGCCCGGCTGCCAAATTCCAAACGTCCAGCGATTGCGTACACACGAAAGCTGCCAACACTGAAAGCTGTAGCTGGTTTTCACTGCCCCTTGGAACTACGTTCGCTGCCACACAGACATTCGCGTTCTGCAAAAGGTTTGGTTGGTAATGGGGCAACACTGTGTATGTCTCTCTCGCACAGCCCGGCAGCCAAATTCGAAATGTCTAGCTATTGCTCCCACACAAAAGCTGCCAGCATGTAAAGGTGTAGCTGGTTTTCACTGCCCCTTGGAACTGCATTCGCTGCCACACAGACATTCGCGTTCTGCAGAAGCTTTGGTTGGTAATGGGGCAACACTGTGTTTCTCTCTCTTGCAGAGCCCGGCAGCCAAATTCGAAACGTCCAGCGATTGCTCCCAAACGAAAGTTGCAAGCATGGAAAGATATAGCTGGTTTTCACTGCCCCTTGGAACTGCATGCGTTGCCACACAGACATTCGCCTTCTACAAAAGCTTTGCTTGGTAATGGGGAAACACTCTGTATCTCTCTCTCGCAGAGCACGGCTGCCAAATTCCAACCGTCCAGCGATTGCTCCGACACGAAATCTGCCAGCACTGAAAGCAGCAGCTGGTTTTCACTGCCCCTTGGAACTGCGTTCGCTGCCACACAGACATTCGCGTTCTGCAGAAGCTTTGGTTGGTAATGGGGCAACACTGTGTATCTCTCTCTTGCAGAGCCCGGCAGCCAAATTCGAAACGTCCAGCGATTGCTCCCACACGAAAGCTGCCAGCACGGAAAGACATAGCTGGTTTTCACTGCCCCTTGGAACTGCATTCGCTGCCACACAGACATTCGCGTTCTGCAAAAGCTTTGGTTGGTAATGGGGCAACACTGTGTATCTCTCTCTCGCAGAGCCCGGCTGCCAAATTCCAAACGTCCAGCGATTGCTCCGACACGAAAGATGCCAGCACTGAAAGCAGTAGCTGGTTTTCACTGCCCCTTGGAACTACGTTCGCTGCCACACAGACATTCGCGTTCTGCAAAAGGTTTGGTTGGTAATGGGGCAACACTGTGTATGTCTCTCTCGCAGAGCCCGGCAGCCAAATTCGAAATGTCTAGCTATTGCTCCCACACAAAAGCTGCCAGCATGTAAAGGTGTGGCTGGTTTTCACTGCCCCTTGGAACTGCATTCGCTGCCACACAGACATTCGCGTTCTGCAAAAGCTTTGGTTGGTAATGGGGCAACACTGTGTATCTCTCTCTCACAGAGCCCGGCAGCCACATTCCAAACGTCCAGCGATTGCGTACACACGAAAGCTGCCAACACTGAAAGCTGTAGCTGGTTTTCACTGCCCCTTGGAACTCCATTCGCTGCCACACAGACATTCGCGTTCTGCAAAAGCTTTGGTTGGTAATGGGGCAACACTCTGTATCTCTCTCTCGCACAGCCCGGCAGCCAAATTCGAAACGTCCAGCGATTGCTCCCAAACGAAAGCTGCCAGCACGGAAAGCTGTAGCTGGTTTTCACTGCCCCTTGGAACTGCATTCGCTGCCACACAGACTTTCGCGTTCTGCAGAAGCTTTGGTTGGTAATGGGGCAACACTGTGTATCTCTCTCTCGCAGAGCCCGGCAGCCAAATTCGAAACGTCCAGCGATTGCTCCCAAACGAAAGCTGCCAGCACGGAAAGCTGTAGCTGGTTTTCACTGCCCCTTGGAACTGCATTCGCTGCCACACAGACATTCGTGTTCTGCAGAAGCTTTGGTTGGTAATGGGGCAACACTGTGTATCTCTCTCTTGCAGAGCCCGGCAGCCAAATTCGAAATGTCCAGCGATTGCGTACACACGAAAGCTGCCAACACTGAAAGCTGTAGCTGGTTTTCACTGCCCCTTGGAACTACGTTCACTGCCACACAGACATTCGCGTTCTGCAAAAGCTTTGGTTGGTAATGGGGCAACACTCTGTATCTCTCTCTCGCAGAGCCCGGCTGCCAAATTCGAAACGTCCAGCGATTGCGTACACACGAAAGCTGCCAACACTGAAAGCTGTAGCTGGTTTTCACTGCCCCTTGGAACTACGTTCACTGCCACACAGACATTCGCGTTCTGCAGAAGCTTTGGTTGGTAATGGGGCAACACTGTGTTTCTCTCTCTTGCAGAGCCCGGCAGCCAAATTCGAAACGTCCAGCGATTGCTCCCAAACGAAAGTTGCAAGCATGGAAAGATATAGCTGGTTTTCACTGCCCCTTGGAACTGCATGCGTTGCCACACAGACATTCGCCTTCTACAAAAGCTTTGCTTGGTAATGGGGAAACACTCTGTATCTCTCTCTCGCAGAGCACGGCTGCCAAATTCCAACCGTCCAGCGATTGCTCCGACACGAAATCTGCCAGCACTGAAAGCAGCAGCTGGTTTTCACTGCCCCTTGGAACTGCGTTCGCTGCCACACAGACATTCGCGTTCTGCAGAAGCTTTGGTTGGTAATGGGGCAACACTGTGTATCTCTCTCTTGCAGAGCCCGGCAGCCAAATTCGAAATGTCCAGCGATTGCTCCCACACGAAAGCTGCCAGCACGGAAAGACATAGCTGGTTTTCACTGCCCCTTGGAACTGCATTCGCTGCCACACAGACATTCGCGTTCTGCAAAAGCTTTGGTTGGTAATGGGGCAACACTGTGTATCTCTCTCTCGCAGAGCCCGGCTGCCAAATTCCAAACGTCCAGCGATTGCTCCGACACGAAAGATGCCAGCACTGAAAGCAGTAGCTGGTTTTCACTGCCCCTTGGAACTACGTTCGCTGCCACACAGACATTCGCGTTCTGCAAAAGGTTTGGTTGGTAATGGGGCAACACTGTGTATGTCTCTCTCGCAGAGCCCGGCAGCCAAATTCGAAATGTCTAGCTATTGCTCCCACACAAAAGCTGCCAGCATGTAAAGGTGTGGCTGGTTTTCACTGCCCCTTGGAACTGCATTCGCTGCCACACAGACATTCGCGTTCTGCAAAAGCTTTGGTTGGTAATGGGGCAACACTGTGTATCTCTCTCTCACAGAGCCCGGCAGCCACATTCCAAACGTCCAGCGATTGCGTACACACGAAAGCTGCCAACACTGAAAGCTGTAGCTGGTTTTCACTGCCCCTTGGAACTCCATTCGCTGCCACACAGACATTCGCGTTCTGCAAAAGCTTTGGTTGGTAATGGGGCAACACTCTGTATCTCTCTCTCGCACAGCCCGGCAGCCAAATTCGAAACGTCCAGCGATTGCTCCCAAACGAAAGCTGCCAGCACGGAAAGCTGTAGCTGGTTTTCACTGCCCCTTGGAACTGCATTCGCTGCCACACAGACTTTCGCGTTCTGCAGAAGCTTTGGTTGGTAATGGGGCAACACTGTGTATCTCTCTCTCGCAGAGCCCGGCAGCCAAATTCGAAACGTCCAGCGATTGCTCCCAAACGAAAGCTGCCAGCACGGAAAGCTGTAGCTGGTTTTCACTGCCCCTTGGAACTGCATTCGCTGCCACACAGACATTCGTGTTCTGCAGAAGCTTTGGTTGGTAATGGGGCAACACTGTGTATCTCTCTCTTGCAGAGCCCGGCAGCCAAATTCGAAATGTCCAGCGATTGCGTACACACGAAAGCTGCCAACACTGAAAGCTGTAGCTGGTTTTCACTGCCCCTTGGAACTACGTTCACTGCCACACAGACATTCGCGTTCTGCAAAAGCTTTGGTTGGTAATGGGGCAACACTCTGTATCTCTCTCTCGCAGAGCCCGGCTGCCAAATTCGAAACGTCCAGCGATTGCGTACACACGAAAGCTGCCAACACTGAAAGCTGTAGCTGGTTTTCACTGCCCCTTGGAACTACGTTCACTGCCACACAGACATTCGCGTTCTGCAAAAGCTTTGGTTGGTAATGGGGCAACACTCTGTATCTCTCTCTCGCAGAGCCCGGCTGCCAAATTCGAAACGTCCAGCGATTGCGTACACACGAAAGCTGCCAGCACAGAAAGCTGTAGCTGGTTTTCACTGCCCCTTGGAACTGCATTCGCTGCCACACAGACATTCGCGTTCTGCAGAAGCTTTGGTTGGTAATGGGGCAACACTGTTTATCTCTCTCTCGCACAGCCCGGCAGCCAAATTCGAAACGTCCAGCGATTGCTCCCAATCGAAAGCTGCCAGCATGGAAAGATATAGCTGGTTTTCACTGCCCCTTGGAACTGCATTCGCTGCCACACAGACATTCGCGTTCTGCAGAAGCTTTGGTTGGTAATGGGGCAACACTGTGTATCTCTCTCTCGCAGAGCCCGGCTGCCAAATTCCAAACGTCCAGCGATTGCTCCGACACGAAAGATGCCAGCACTGAAAGCAGTAGCTGGTTTTCACTGCCCCTTGGAACTACGTTCGCTGCCACACAGACATTCGCGTTCTGCAAAAGCTTTGGTTGGTAATGGGGCAACACTGTGTATGTCTCTCTCGCACAGCCCGGCAGCCAAATTCGAAATGTCTAGCTATTGCTCCCACACAAAAGCTGCCAGCATGTAAAGGTGTAGCTGGTTTTCACTGCCCCTTGGAACTGCATTCGCTGCCACACAGACATTCGCGTTCTGCAAAAGCTTTGGTTGGTAATGGGGCAACACTGTTTATCTCTCTCTCGCAGAGCCCGGCAGCCAAATTCGAAATGTCCATCGATTGCTCCCAAACGGAAGCTGCCAGCACGGAAAGCTGTAGCTGGTTTTCACTGCCCCTTGGAACTGCATTCGCTGCCACACAGACATTCGCGTTCTGCAAAAGCTTTGGTTGGTAATGGGGCAACACTCTGTATCTCTCTCTCGCAGAGCCCGGCTGCCAAATTCCAAACGTCCAGCGATTGCGTACACACGAAAGCTGCCAACACTGAAAGCTGTAGCTGGTTTTCACTGCCCCTTGGAACTACGTTCACTGCCACACAGACATTCGCGTTCTGCAAAAGCTTTGGTTGGTAATGGGGCAACACTCTGTATCTCTCTCTCGCAGAGCCCGGCTGCCAAATTCGAAACGTCCAGCGATTGCTCCCAAACGAAAGCTGCCAGCACAGAAAGCTGTAGCTGGTTTTCACTGCCCCTTGGAACTGCATTCGCTGCCACACAGACATTCGCGTTCTGCAGAAGCTTTGGTTGGTAATGGGGCAACACTGTGTATCTCTCTCTTGCAGAGCCCGGCAGCCAAATTCGAAATGTCCAGCGATTGCTGCCACACGAAAGCTGCCAGCACGGAAAGATATAGCTGGTTTTCACTGCCCCTTGGAACTGCATTCGCTGCCACACAGACATTCGCGTTCTGCAAAAGCTTTGGTTGGTAATGGGCAACACTCTGTATCTCTCTCTCGCAGAGCCCGGCTGCCAAATTCCAAACGTCCAGCGATTGCGTACACACGAAAGCTGCCAACACTGAAAGCTGTAGCTGGTTTTCACTGCCCCTTGGAACTACGTTCGCTGCCACACAGACATTCGCGTTCTGCAAAAGGTTTGGTTGGTAATGGGGCAACACTGTGTATGTCTCTCTCGCACAGCCCGGCAGCCAAATTCGAAACGTCTAGCTATTGCTCCCACACAAAAGCTGCCAGCATGTAAAGGTGTAGCTGGTTTTCACTGCCCCTTGGAACTGCATTCGCTGCCACACAGACATTCGCGTTCTGCAGAAGCTTTGGTTGGTAATGGGGCAACACTGTGTTTCTCTCTCTTGCAGAGCCCGGCAGCCAAATTCGAAACGTCCAGCGATTGCTCCCAAACGAAAGTTGCAAGCATGGAAAGATATAGCTGGTTTTCACTGCCCCTTGGAACTGCATGCGTTGCCACACAGACATTCGCCTTCTACAAAAGCTTTGCTTGGTAATGGGGAAACACTCTGTATCTCTCTCTCGCAGAGCACGGCTGCCAAATTCCAACCGTCCAGCGATTGCTCCGACACGAAATCTGCCAGCACTGAAAGCAGCAGCTGGTTTTCACTGCCCCTTGGAACTGCGTTCGCTGCCACACAGACATTCGCGTTCTGCAGAAGCTTTGGTTGGTAATGGGGCAACACTGTGTATCTCTCTCTTGCAGAGCCCGGCAGCCAAATTCGAAATGTCCAGCGATTGCTCCCACACGAAAGCTGCCAGCACGGAAAGACATAGCTGGTTTTCACTGCCCCTTGGAACTGCATTCGCTGCCACACAGACATTCGCGTTCTGCAAAAGCTTTGGTTGGTAATGGGGCAACACTCTGTATCTCTCTCTCGCAGAGCCCGGCTGCCAAATTCCAAACGTCCAGCGATTGCTCCGACACGAAAGATGCCAGCACTGAAAGCAGTAGCTGGTTTTCACTGCCCCTTGGAACTACGTTCGCTGCCACACAGACATTCGCGTTCTGCAAAAGGTTTGGTTGGTAATGGGGCAACACTGTGTATGTCTCTCTCGCACAGCCCGGCAGCCAAATTCGAAATGTCTAGCTATTGCTCCCACACAAAAGCTGCCAGCATGTAAAGGTGTGGCTGGTTTTCACTGCCCCTTGGAACTGCATTCGCTGCCACACAGACATTCGCGTTCTGCAAAAGCTTTGGTTGGTAATGGGGCAACACTGTGTATCTCTCTCTCACAGAGCCCGGCAGCCACATTCCAAACGTCCAGCGATTGCGTACACACGAAAGCTGCCAACACTGAAAGCTGTAGCTGGTTTTCACTGCCCCTTGGAACTCCATTCGCTGCCACACAGACATTCGCGTTCTGCAAAAGCTTTGGTTGGTAATGGGGCAACACTCTGTATCTCTCTCTCGCACAGCCCGGCAGCCAAATTCGAAACGTCCAGCGATTGCTCCCAAACGAAAGCTGCCAGCACGGAAAGCTGTAGCTGGTTTTCACTGCCCCTTGGAACTGCATTCGCTGCCACACAGACTTTCGCGTTCTGCAGAAGCTTTGGTTGGTAATGGGGCAACACTGTGTATCTCTCTCTCGCAGAGCCCGGCAGCCAAATTCGAAACGTCCAGCGATTGCTCCCAAACGAAAGCTGCCAGCACGGAAAGCTGTAGCTGGTTTTCACTGCCCCTTGGAACTGCATTCGCTGCCACACAGACATTCGCGTTCTGCAGAAGCTTTGGTTGGTAATGGGGCAACAATGTGTATCTCTCTCTTGCAGAGCCCGGCAGCCAAATTCGAAATGTCCAGCGATTGCTCCCAAACGGAAGCTGCCAGCACGGAAAGGTGTAGCTGGTTTTCACTGCCCCTTGGAACTGCATTCGCTGCCACACAGACATTCGCGTTCTGCAAAAGCTTTGCTTGGTAATGGGGAAACACTCTGTATCTCTCTCTCGCAGAGCCCGGCTGCCAAATTCCAAACGTCCAGCGATTGCGTACACACGAAAGCTGCCAACACTGAAAGCTGTAGCTGGTTTTCACTGCCCCTTGGAACTACGTTCACTGCCACACAGACATTCGCGTTCTGCAAAAGCTTTGGTTGGTAATGGGGCAACACTCTGTATCTCTCTCTCCCAGAGCCCGGCTGCCAAATTCGAAACGTCCAGCGATTGCTCCCAAACGAAAGCTGCCAGCACAGAAAGCTGTAGCTGGTTTTCACTGCCCCTTGGAACTGCATTCGCTGCCACACAGACATTCGCGTTCTGCAGAAGCTTTGGTTGGTAATGGGGCAACACTCTTTTTCTCTCTCTCGCACAGCCCGGCAGCCAAATTCGACACGTCCAGCGATTGCTCCCAAACGAAAGCTGCCAGCATGGAAAGATATAGCTGGTTTTCACTGCCCCTTGGAACTGCATTCGCTGCCACACAGACATTCGCCTTCTACAAAAGCTTTGCTTGGTAATGGGGAAACACTCTGTATCTCTCTCTCGCAGAGCCCGGCTGCCAAATTCCAAACGTCCAGCGATTGCTCCGACACGAAAGATGCCAGCACTGAAAGCAGTAGCTGGTTTTCACTGCCCCTTGGAACTACGTTCGCTGCCACACAGACATTCGCGTTCTGCAAAAGCTTTGGTTGGTAATGGGGCAACACTGTGTATGTCTCTCTCGCACAGCCCGGCAGCCAAATTCGAAATGTCTAGCTATTGCTCCCACACAAAAGCTGCCAGCATGTAAAGGTGTAGCTGGTTTTCACTGCCCCTTGGAACTGCATTCGCTGCCACACAGACATTCGCGTTCTGCAAAAGCTTTGGTTGGTAATGGGGCAACACTGTGTATCTCTCACTCGCACAGCCCCGCAGCCAAATTCGAAACGTCCAGCGATTGCTCCCAAACGAAAGCTGCCAGCACGGAAAGCTGTAGCTGGTTTTCACTGCCCCTTGGAACTGCATTCGCTGCCACACAGACATTCGCGTTCTGCAGAAGCTTTGGTTGGTAATGGGGCAACACTGTGTATCTCTCTCTCGCAGAGCCCGGCAGCCAAATTCGAAACGTCCAGCGATTGCTCCCAAACGAAAGCTGCCAACACTGAAAGCTGTAGCTGGTTTTCACTGCCCCTTGGAACTGCATTCGCTGCCACACAGACATTCGTGTTCTGCAGAAGCTTTGGTTGGTAATGGGGCAACACTGTGTATCTCTCTCTTGCAGAGCCCGGCAGCCAAATTCGAAATGTCCAGCGATTGCGTACACACGAAAGCCGCCAACACTGAAAGCTGTAGCTGGTTTTCACTGCCCCTTGGAACTACGTTCACTGCCACACAGACATTCGCGTTCTGCAAAAGGTTTGGTTGGTAATGGGGCAACACTGTGTATCTCTCTCTCGCAGAGCCCGGCTGCCAAATTCGAAACGTCCAGCGATTGCTCCCAAACGAAAGCTGCCAGCACGGAAAGCTGTAGCTGGTTTTCACTGCCCCTTGGAACTGCATTCGCTGCCACACAGACTTTCGCGTTCTGCAGAAGCTTTGGTTGGTAATGGGGCAACACTGTTTATCTCTCTCTCGCAGAGCCCGGCTGCCAAATTCGAAATGTCCAGCGATTGCTCCCAAACGGAAGCTGCCAGCACGGAAAGCTGTAGCTGGTTTTCACTGCCCCTTGGAACTGCATTCGCTGCCACACAGACATTCGCGTTCTGCAAAAGCTTTGGTTGGTAATGGGGCAACACTGTGTATCTCTCTCTCACAGAGCCCGGCAGCCACATTCCAAACGTCCAGCGATTGCGTACACACGAAAGCTGCCAACACTGAAAGCTGTAGCTGGTTTTCACTGCCCCTTGGAACTCCATTCGCTGCCACACAGACATTCGCGTTCTGCAAAAGCTTTGGTTGGTAATGGGGCAACACTCTGTATCTCTCTCTCGCACAGCCCGGCAGCCAAATTCGATACGTCCAGCGATTGCTCCCAAACGAAAGCTGCCAGCACGGAAAGCTGTAGCTGGTTTTCACTGCCCCTTGGAACTGCATTCGCTGCCACACAGACATTCGCGTTCTGCAGAAGCTTTGGTTGGTAATGGGGCAACACTGTGTATCTCTCTCTCGCAGAGCCCGGCAGCCAAATTCGAAACGTCCAGCGATTGCTCCCAAACGAAAGCTGCCAGCACGGAAAGCTGTAGCTGGTTTTCACTGCCCCTTGGAACTGCATTCGCTGCCACACAGACATTCGCGTTCTGCAGAAGCTTTGGTTGGTAATGGGGCAACAATGTGTATCTCTCTCTTGCAGAGCCCGGCAGCCAAATTCGAAATGTCCAGCGATTGCTCCCAAACGGAAGCTGCCAGCACGGAAAGGTGTAGCTGGTTTTCACTGCCCCTTGGAACTGCATTCGCTGCCACACAGACATTCGCGTTCTGCAAAAGCTTTGCTTGGTAATGGGGCAACACTGTGTATATCTCTCTCGCAGAGCCCGGCTGCCAAATTCCAAACGTCCAGCGATTGCGTACACACGAAAGCTGCCAACACTGAAAGCTGTAGCTGGTTTTCACTGCCCCTTGGAACTACGTTCACTGCCACACAGACATTCGCGTTCTGCAAAAGCTTTGGTTGGTAATGGGGCAACACTCTGTATCTCTCTCTCGCAGAGCCCGGCTGCCAAATTCGAAACGTCCAGCGATTGCTCCCAAACGAAAGCTGCCAGCACAGAAAGCTGTAGCTGGTTTTCACTGCCCCTTGGAACTGCATTCGCTGCCACACAGACATTCGCGTTCTGCAGAAGCTTTGGTTGGTAATGGGGCAACACTGTGTATCTCTCTCTCGCAGAGCCCGGCAGCCAAATTCGACACGTCCAGCGATTGCTCCCAAACGAAAGCTGCCAGCATGGAAAGATATAGCTGGTTTTCACTGCCCCTTGGAACTGCATTCGCTGCCACACAGACATTCGCGTTCTACAAAAGCTTTGCTTGGTAATGGGGAAACACTCTGTATCTCTCTCTCGCAGAGCCCGGCTGCCAAATTCCAAACGTCCAGCGATTGCTCCGACACGAAAGATGCCAGCACTGAAAGCAGTAGCTGGTTTTCACTGCCCCTTGGAACTACGTTCGCTGCCACACAGACATTCGCGTTCTGCAAAAGCTTTGGTTGGTAATGGGGCAACACTGTGTATGTCTCTCTCGCACAGCCCGGCAGCCAAATTCGAAATGTCTAGCTATTGCTCCCACACAAAAGCTGCCAGCATGTAAAGGTGTAGCTGGTTTTCACTGCCCCTTGGAACTGCATTCGCTGCCACACAGACATTCGCGTTCTGCAAAAGCTTTGGTTGGTAATGGGGCAACACTGTGTATCTCTCACTCGCACAGCCCCGCAGCCAAATTCGAAACGTCCAGCGATTGCTCCCAAACGAAAGCTGCCAGCACGGAAAGCTGTAGCTGGTTTTCACTGCCCCTTGGAACTGCATTCGCTGCCACACAGACATTCGCGTTCTGTAGAAGCTTTGGTTGGTAATGGGGCAACACTGTGTATCTCTCTCTCGCAGAGCCCGGAAGCCAAATTCGAAACGTCCAGCGATTGCTCCCAAACGAAAGCTGCCAACACTGACAGCTGTAGCTGGTTTTCACTGCCCCTTGGAACTGCATTCGCTGCCACACAGACATTCGTGTTCTGCAGAAGCTTTGGTTGGTAATGGGGCAACACTGTGTATCTCTCTCTTGCAGAGCCCGGCAGCCAAATTCGAAATGTCCAGCGATTGCGTACACACGAAAGCCGCCAACACTGAAAGCTGTAGCTGGTTTTCACTGCCCCTTGGAACTACGTTCACTGCCACACAGACATTCGCGTTCTGCAAAAGCTTTGGTTGGTAATGGGGCAACACTGTGTATCTCTCTCTCGCAGAGCCCGGCTGCCAAATTCGAAACGTCCAGCGATTGCTCCCAAACGAAAGCTGCCAGCACGGAAAGCTGTAGCTGGTTTTCACTGCCCCTTGGAACTGCATTCGCTGCCACACAGACTTTCGCGTTCTGCAGAAGCTTTGGTTGGTAATGGGGCAACACTGTTTATCTCTCTCTCGCAGAGCCCGGCTGCCAAATTCGAAATGTCCAGCGATTGCTCCCAAACGGAAGCTGCCAGCACGGAAAGCTGTAGCTGGTTTTCACTGCCCCTTGGAACTGCATTCGCTGCCACACAGACATTCGCGTTCTGCAAAAGCTTTGGTTGGTAATGGGGCAACACTGTGTATCTCTCTCTCACAGAGCCCGGCAGCCACATTCCAAACGTCCAGCGATTGCGTACACACGAAAGCTGCCAACACTGAAAGCTGTAGCTGGTTTTCACTGCCCCTTGGAACTCCATTCGCTGCCACACAGACATTCGCGTTCTGCAAAAGCTTTGGTTGGTAATGGGGCAACACTCTGTATCTCTCTCTCGCACAGCCCGGCAGCCAAATTCGATACGTCCAGCGATTGCTCCCAAACGAAAGCTGCCAGCACGGAAAGCTGTAGCTGGTTTTCACTGCCCCTTGGAACTGCATTCGCTGCCACACAGACATTTGCGTTCTGCAGAAGCTTTGGTTGGTAATGGGGCAACACTGTGTATCTCTCTCTCGCAGAGCCCGGCAGCCAAATTCGAAACGTCCAGCGATTGCTCCCAAACGAAAGCTGCCAGCACGGAAAGCTGTAGCTGGTTTTCACTGCCCCTTGGAACTGCATTCGCTGCCACACAGACATTCGTGTTCTGCAGAAGCTTTGGTTGGTAATGGGGCAACACTCTGTATCTCTCTCTCGCAGAGCCCGGCTGCCAAATTCGAAACGTCCAGCGATTGCGTACACACGAAAGCTGCCAACACTGAAAGCTGTAGGTGGTTTTCACTGCCCCTTGGAACTACGTTCACTGCCACACAGACATTCGCGTTCTGCAAAAGCTTTGGTTGGTAATGGGGCAACACTCTGTATCTCTCTCTCGCAGATCCCGGCTGCCAAATTCCAAACGTCCAGCGATTGCTCCGACACGAAAGATGCCAGCACTGAAAGCAGTAGCTGGTTTTCACTGCCCCTTGGAACTACGTTCGCTGCCACACAGACATTCGCGTTCTGCAAAAGCTTTGGTTGGTAATGGGGCAACACTGTGTATGTCTCTCTCGCACAGCCCGGCAGCCAAATTCGAAATGTCTAGCTATTGCTCCCACACAAAAGCTGCCAGCATGTAAAGCTGTAGCTGGTTTTCACTGCCCCTTGGAACTGCATTCGCTGCCACACAGACATTCGCGTTCTGCAAAAGCTTTGGTTGGTAATGGGGCAACACTGTGTTTCTCTCTCTTGCAGAGCCCGGCAGCCAAATTCGAAACGTCCAGCGATTGCTCCCAAACGAAAGCTGCCAGCATGGAAAGATATAGCTGGTTTTCACTGCCCCTTGGAACTGCATGCGCTGCCACACAGACATTCGCGTTCTACAAAAGCTTTGCTTGGTAATGGGGAAACACTCTGTATCTCTCTCTCGCAGAGCCCGGCTGCCAAATTCCAAACGTCCAGCGATTGCTCCTACACGAAATCTGCCAGCACTGAAAGCAGCAGCTGGTTTTCACTGCCCCTTGGAACTGCGTTCGCTGCCACACAGACATTCGCGTTCTGCAAAAGCTTTGGTTGGTAATGGGGCAACACTGTGTATCTCTCTCTCGCACAGCCCGGCAGCCAAATTCGAAACGTCCAGCGATTGCTCCCACACGACAGCTGCCAACACTGAAAGCTGTAGCTGGTTTTCACTGCCCCTTGGAACTACGTTCACTGCCACACAGACATTCGCGTTCTGCAAAAGCTTTGGTTGGTAATGGGGCAACACTCTGTATCTCTCTCTCGCAGAGCCCGGCTGCCAAATTCGAAACGTCCAGCGATTGCTCCCAAACGAAAGCTGCCAGCACAGAAAGCTGTAGCTGGTTTTCACTGCCCCTTGGAACTGCATTCGCTGCCACACAGACATTCGCGTTCTGCAGAAGCTTTGGTTGGTAATGGGGCAACACTCTTTATCTCTCTCTCGCACAGCCCGGCAGCCAAATTCGACACGTCCAGCGATTGCTCCCAAACGAAAGCTGCCAGCATGGAAAGATATAGCTGGTTTTCACTGCCCCTTGGAACTGCATTCGCTGCCACACAGACATTCGCGTTCTACAAAAGCTTTGCTTGGTAATGGGGAAACACTCTGTATCTCTCTCTCGCAGAGCCCGGCTGCCAAATTTCAAACGTCCAGCGATTGCTCCGACACGAAAGATGCCAGCACTGAAAGCAGTAGCTGGTTTTCACTGCCCCTTGGAACTACGTTCGCTGCCACACAGACATTCGCGTTCTGCAAAAGCTTTGGTTGGTAATGGGGCAACACTGTGTATGTCTCTCTCGCACAGCCCGGCAGCCAAATTCGAAATGTCTAGCTATTGCTCCCACACAAAAGCTGCCAGCATGTAAAGCTGTAGCTGGTTTTCACTGCCCCTTGGAACTGCATTCGCTGCCACACAGACATTCGCGTTCTGCAAAAGCTTTGGTTGGTAATGGGGCAACACTGTGTATCTCTCTCTCACAAAGCCCGGCAGCCAAATTCCAAACGTCCAGCGATTGCGTACACACGAAAGCTGCCAACACTGAAAGCTGTAGCTGGTTTTCACTGCCCCTTGGAACTCCATTCGCTGCCACACAGACATTCGCGTTCTGCAAAAGCTTTGGTTGGTAATGGGGCAACACTCTGTATCTCTCTCTCGCACAGCCCGGCAGCCAAATTCGAAACGTCCAGCGATTGCTCCCAAACGAAAGCTGCCAGCACGGAAAGCTGTAGCTGGTTTTCACTGCCCCTTGGAACTGCATTCGCTGCCACACAGACATTCGCGTTCTGCAGAAGCTTTGGTTGGTAATGGGGCAACACTGTGTATCTCTCTCTCGCAGAGCCCGGCAGCCAAATTCGAAACGTCCAGCGATTGCTCCCAAACGAAAGCTGCCAGCACGGAAAGCTGTAGCTGGTTTTCACTGCCCCTTGGAACTGCATTCGCTGCCACACAGACATTCGTGTTCTGCAGAAGCTTTGGTTGGTAATGGGGCAACACTCTGTATCTCTCTCTCGCAGAGCCCGGCTGCCAAATTCCAAACGTCCAGCGATTGCGTACACACGAAAGCTGCCAACACTGAAAGCTGTAGGTGGTTTTCACTGCCCCTTGGAACTACGTTCACTGCCACACAGACATTCGCGTTCTGCAAAAGCTTTGGTTGGTAATGGGGCAACACTCTGTATCTCTCTCTCGCAGAGCCCGGCTGCCAAATTCCAAACGTCCAGCGATTGCTCCGACACGAAAGATGCCAGCACTGAAAGCAGTAGCTGGTTTTCACTGCCCCTTGGAACTCCATTCGCTGCCACACAGACATTCGCGTTCTGCAAAAGGTTTGGTTGGTAATGGGGCAACACTGTGTATGTCTCTCTCGCACAGCCCGGCAGCCAAATTCGAAATGTCTAGCTATTGCTCCCACACAAAAGCTGCCAGCATGTAAAGGTGTAGCTGGTTTTCACTGCCCCTTGGAACTCCATTCGCTGCCACACAGACATTCGCATTCTGCAAAAGCTTTGGTTGGTAATGGGGCAACACTGTGTTTCTCTCTCTTGCAGAGCCCGGCAGCCAAATTCGAAACGTCCAGCGATTGCTCCCAAACGAAAGCTGCCAGCATGGAAAGATATAGCTGGTTTTCACTGCCCCTTGGAACTGCATGCGCTGCCACACAGACATTCGCGTTCTACAAAAGCTTTGCTTGGTAATGGGGAAACACTCTGTATCTCTCTCTCGCAGAGCCCGGCTGCCAAATTCCAAACGTCCAGCGATTGCTCCGACACGAAATCTGCCAGCACTGAAAGCAGCAGCTGGTTTTCACTGCCCCTTGGAACTGCGTTCGCTGCCACACAGACATTCGCGTTCTGCAAAAGCTTTGGTTGGTAATGGGGCAACACTCTGTATCTCTCTCTCGCACAGCCCGGCAGCCAAATTCGAAACGTCCAGCGATTGCTCCCAAACGAAAGCTGCCAGCACAGAAAGCTGTAGCTGGTTTTCACTGCCCCTTGGAACTGCATTCGCTGCCACACAGACATTCGCGTTCTGCAAAAGCTTTGGTTGGTAATGGGGCAACACTGTGTATCTCTCTCTCACAGAGCCCGGCAGCCAAATTCCAAACGTCCAGCGATTGCGTACACACGAAAGCTGCCAGCACGGAAAGCTGTAGCTGGTTTTCACTGCCCCTTGGAACTGCATTCGCTGCCACACAGACATTCGCGTTCTGCAGAAGCTTTGGTTGGTAATGGGGCAACACTCTTTATCTCTCTCTCGCAGAGCCCGGCAGCCAAATTCGACACGTCCAGCGATTGCTCCCAAACGAAAGCTGCCAGCATGGAAAGATATAGCTGGTTTTCACTGCCCCTTGGAACTGCATTCGCTGCCACACAGACATTCGCCTTCTACAAAAGCTTTGCTTGGTAATGGGGAAACACTCTGTATCTCTCTCTCGCAGAGCCCGGCTGCCAAATTCCAAACGTCCAGCGATTGCTCCGACACGAAAGATGCCAGCACTGAAAGCAGTAGCTGGTTTTCACTGCCCCTTGGAACTACATTCGCTGCCACACAGACATTCGCGTTCTGCAAAAGCTTTGGTTGGTAATGGGGCAACACTGTGTATGTCTCTCTCGCACAGCCCGGCAGCCAAATTCGAAATATCTAGCTATTGCTCCCACACAAAAGCTGCCAGCATGTAAAGCTGTAGCTGGTTTTCACTGCCCCTTGGAACTGCATTCGCTGCCACACAGACATTCGCGTTCTGCAAAAGCTTTGGTTGGTAATGGGGCAACACTGTGTTCTCTCTTGCAGAGCCCGGCAGCCAAATTCGAAACGTCCAGCGATTGCTCCCAAACGAAAGCTGCCAGCAGGGAAAGATATAGCTGGTTTTCACTGCCCCTTGGATCTACGTTCACTGCCGCACAGACATTCGCGTTCTGCAAAAGCTTTGGGTGGTAATGGGGCAACACTGTGTATGTCTCTCTCGCACAGCCCGGCTGCCAAATTCGAAACGTCCAGCGATTGCTCCCAAACGAAAGCGCCAGCACGGAAAGCTGTAGCTGGTTTTCACTGCCCCTTGGAACTGCATTCGCTGCCACACAGACTTTCGCGTTCTGCAGAAGCTTTGGTTGGTAATGGGGCAACACTGTTTATCTCTCTCTCGCAGAGCCCGGCTGCCAAATTCGAAATGTCCAGCGATTGCTCCCAAACGAAAGCTGCCAGCACGGAAAGCTGTAGCTGGTTTTCACTGCCCCTTGGAACTGCATTCGCTGCCACACAGACATTCGCGTTCTGCAGAAGCTTTGGTTGGTAATGGGGCAACACTGTGTATCTCTCTCTCGCAGAGCCCGGCAGCCAAATTCGAAACGTCCAGCGATTGCTCCCAAACGAAAGCTGCCAGCACGGAAAGCTGTAGCTGGTTTTCACTGCCCCTTGGAACTGCATTCGCTGCCACACAGACATTCGCGTTCTGCAGAAGCTTTGGTTGGTAATGGGGCAACACTGTGTATCTCTCTCTTGCAGAGCCCGGCAGCCAAATTCGAAATGTCCAGCGATTGCTCCCACACGAAAGCTGCCAGCACGGAAAGACATAGCTGGTTTTCACTGCCCCTTGGAACTGCATTCGCTGCCACACAGACATTCGCATTCTGCAAAAGCTTTGGTTGGTAATGGGGCAACACTGTGTATCTCTCTCTCGCAGAGCCCGGCTGCCAAATTCCAAACGTCCAGCGATTGCGTACACACGAAAGCTGCCAACACTGAAAGCTGTAGCTGGTTTTCACTGCCCCTTGGAACTACGTTCACTGCCACACAGACATTCGCGTTCTGCAAAAGCTTTGGTTGGTAATGGGGCAACACTCTGTATCTCTCTCTCGCAGAGCCCGGCTGCCAAATTCGAAACGTCCAGCGATTGCTCCCAAACGAAAGCTGCCAGCACAGAAAGCTGTAGCTGGTTTTCACTGCCCCTTGGAACTGCATTCGCTGCCACACAGACATTCGCGTTCTGCAGAAGCTTTGGTTGGTAATGGGGCAACACTCTTTTTCTCTCTCTCGCACAGCCCGGCAGCCAAATTCGACACGTCCAGCGATTGCTCCCAAACGAAAGCTGCCAGCATGGAAAGATATAGCTGGTTTTCACTGCCCCTTGGAACTGCATTCGCTGCCACACAGACATTCGCCTTCTACAAAAGCTTTGCTTGGTAATGGGGAAACACTCTGTATCTCTCTCTCGCAGAGCCCGGCTGCCAAATTCCAAACGTCCAGCGATTGCTCCGACACGAAAGATGCCAGCACTGAAAGCGGTAGCTGGTTTTCACTGCCCCTTGGAACTACGTTCGCTGCCACACAGACATTCGCGTTCTGCAAAAGCTTTGGTTGGTAATGGGGCAACACTGTGTATGTCTCTCTCGCACAGCCCGGCAGCCAAATTCGAAATGTCTAGCTATTGCTCCCACACAAAAGCTGCCAGCATGTAAAGCTGTAGCTGGTTTTCACTGCCCCTTGGAACTGCATTCGCTGCCACACAGACATTCGCGTTCTGCAAAAGCTTTGGTTGGTAATGGGGCAACACTATGTATCTCTCTCTCGCACAGCCCGGCAGCCAAATTCGAAACGTCCAGCGATTGCTCCCAAACGAAAGCTGCCAGCACGGAAAGCTGTAGCTGGTTTTCACTGCCCCTTGGAACTGCATTCGCTGCCACACAGACATTCGCGTTCTGCAGAAGCTTTGGTTGGTAATGGGGCAACACTGTGTATCTCTCTCTCGCACAGCCCGGCAGCCAAATTCGAAACGTCCAGCGATTGCTCCCAAACGAAAGCTGCCAACACTGAAAGCTGTAGCTGGTTTTCACTGCCCCTTGGAACTGCATTCGCTGCCACACAGACATTCGTGTTCTGCAGAAGCTTTGGTTGGTAATGGGGCAACACTGTGTATCTCTCTCTTGCAGAGCCCGGCAGCCAAATTCGAAATGTCCAGCGATTGCGTACACACGAAAGCCGCCAACACTGAAAGCTGTAGCTGGTTTTCACTGCCCCTTGGAACTACGTTCACTGCCACACAGACATTCGCGTTCTGCAAAAGCTTTGGTTGGTAATGGGGCAACACTGTGTATCTCTCTCTCGCAGAGCCCGGCTGCCAAATTCGAAATGTCCAGCGATTGCTCCCAAACGAAAGCTGCCAGCACGGAAAGCTGTAGCTGGTTTTCACTGCCCCTTGGAACTGCATTCGCTGCCACACAGACTTTCGCGTTCTGCAGAAGCTTTGGTTGGTAATGGGGCAACACTGTTTATCTCTCTCTCGCAGAGCCCGGCTGCCAAATTCGAAATGTCCAGCGATTGCTCCCAAACGGAAGCTGCCAGCACGGAAAGCTGTAGCTGGTTTTCACTGCCCCTTGGAACTGCATTCGCTGCCACACAGACATTCGCGTTCTGCAAAAGCTTTGGTTAGTAATGGGGCAACACTGTGTATCTCTCTCTCACAGAGCCCGGCAGCCACATTCCAAACGTCCAGCTATTGCGTACACACGAAAGCTGCCAACACTGAAAGCTGTAGCTGGTTTTCACTGCCCCTTGGAACTCCATTCGCTGCCACACAGACATTCGCGTTCTGCAGAAGCTTTGGTTGGTAATGGGGCAACACTCTTTATCTCTCTCTCGCAGAGCCCGGCAGCCAAATTCGACACGTCCAGCGATTGCTCCCAAACGAAAGCTGCCAGCATGGAAAGATATAGCTGGTTTTCACTGCCCCTTGGAACTGCATTCGCTGCCACACAGACATTCGCCTTCTACAAAAGCTTTGCTTGGTAATGGGGAAACACTCTGTATCTCTCTCTCGCAGAGCCCGGCTGCCAAATTCCAAACGTCCAGCGATTGCTCCGACACGAAAGATGCCAGCACTGAAAGCAGTAGCTGGTTTTCACTGCACCTTGGAACTACATTCGCTGCCACACAGACATTCGCGTTCTGCAAAAGCTTTGGGTGGTAATGGGGCAACACTGTGTATGTCTCTCTCGCACAGCCCGGCAGCCAAATTCGAAATGTCTAGCTATTGCTCCCACACAAAAGCTGCCAGCACGGAAAGCTGTAGCTGGTTTTCACTGCCCCTTGGAACTGCATTCGCTGCCACACAGACATTCGCGTTCTGCAGAAGCTTTGGTTGGTAATGGGGCAACACTGTGTATCTCTCTCTCACAGAGCCCGGCAGCCACATTCCAAACGTCCAGCGATTGCGTACACACGAAAGCTGCCAACACTGAAAGCTGTAGCTGGTTTTCACTGCCCCTTGGAACTCCATTCGCTGCCACACAGACATTCGCGTTCTGCAAAAGCTTTGGTTGGTAATGGGGCAACACTCTGTATCTCTCTCTCGCACAGCCCGGCAGCCAAATTCGAAACGTCCAGCGATTGCACTCAAACGAAAGCTGCCAGCACGGAAAGCTGTAGCTGGTTTTCACTGCCCCTTGGAACTGCATTCGCTGCCACACAGACATTCGCGTTCTGCAGAAGCTTTGGTTGGTAATGGGGCAACACTGTGTATCTCTCTCTCGCAGAGCCCGGCTGCCAAATTCGAAACGTCCAGCGATTGCTCCCAAACGAAAGCTGCCAGCACGGAAAGCTGTAGCTGGTTTTCACTGCCCCTTGGAACTGCATTCGCTGCCACACAGACATTCGCGTTCTGCAGAAGCTTTGGTTGGTAATGGGGCAACACTGTGTATCTCGCTCTTGCAGAGCCCGGCAGCCAAATTCGAAATGTCCAGCGATTGCTCCCACACGAAAGCTGCCAGCACGGAAAGACATAGCTGGTTTTCACTGCCCCTTGGAACTGCATTCGCTGCCACACAGACATTCGCGTTCTGCAAAAGCTTTGGTTGGTAATGGGGCAACACTGTGTATCTCTCTCTCGCACAGCCCGGCTGCCAAATTCCAAACGTCCAGCGATTGCTCCCACACGAAAGCTGCCAACACTGAAAGCTGTAGCTGGTTTTCACTGCCCCTTGGAACTACGTTCACTGCCACACAGACATTCGCGTTCTGCAAAAGCTTTGGTTGGTAATGGGGCAACACTCTGTATCTCTCTCTCGCAGAGCCCGGCTGCCAAATTCGAAACGTCCAGCGATTGCTCCCAAACGAAAGCTGCCAGCACAGAAAGCTGTAGCTGGTTTTCACTGCCCCTTGGAACTGCATTCGCTGCCACACAGACATTCGCGTTCTGCAGAAGCTTTGGTTGGTAATGGGGCAACACTCTTTTTCTCTCTCTCGCACAGCCCGGCAGCCAAATTCGACACGTCCAGCGATTGCTCCCAAACGAAAGCTGCCAGCACGGAAAGCTGTAGCTGGTTTTCACTGCCCCTTGGAACTGCATTCGCTGCCACACAGACATTCGCCTTCTACAAAAGCTTTGCTTGGTAATGGGGAAACACTCTGTATCTCTCTCTCGCAGAGCCCGGCTGCCAAATTCCAAACGTCCAGCGATTGCTCCGACACGAAAGATGCCAGCACTGAAAGCAGTAGCTGGATTTCACTGCCCCTTGGAACTACGTTCGCTGCCACACAGACATTCGCGTTCTGCAAAAGCTTTGGTTGGTAATGGGGCAACACTGTGTATGTCTCTCTCGCACAGCCCGGCAGCCAAATTCGAAATGTCTAGCTATTGCTCCCACACAAAAGCTGCCAGCATGTAAAGGTGTAGCTGGTTTTCACTGCCCCTTGGAACTGCATTCGCTGCCACACAGACATTCGCGTTCTGCAAAAGCTTTGGTTGGTAATGGGGCAACACTGTGTATCTCTCTCTCACAGAGCCCGGCAGCCAAATTCCAAACGTCCAGCGATTGCGTACACACGAAAGCTGCCAACACTGAAAGCTGTAGCTGGTTTTCACTGCCCCTTGGAACTCCATTCGCTGCCACACAGACATTCGCGTTCTGCAAAAGCTTTGGTTGGTAATGGGGCAACACTCTGTATCTCTCTCTCGCACAGCCCGGCTGCCAAATTCCAAACGTCCAGCGATTGCTCCCAAACGAAAGCTGCCAGCACGGAAAGCTGTAGCTGGTTTTCACTGCCCCTTGGAACTGCACTCGCTGCCACACAGACATTCGCGTTCTGCAGAAGCTTTGGTTTGTAATGGGGCAACACTGTGTATCTCTCTCTCGCAGAGCCCGGCAGCCAAATTCGAAACGTCCAGCGATTGCTCCCACACGAAAGCTGCCAGCACGGAAAGATATAGCTGGTTTTCACTGCCCCTTGGAACTGCATTCGCTGCCACACAGACATTCGCGTTCTGCAAAAGCTTTGGTTGGTAATGGGCAACACTCTGTATCTCTCTCTCGCAGAGCCCGGCTGCCAAATTCCAAACGTCCAGCGATTGCGTACACACGAAAGCTGCCAACACTGAAAGCTGTAGCTGGTTTTCACTGCCCCTTGGAACTACGTTCGCTGCCACACAGACATTCGCGTTCTGCAAAAGGTTTGGTTGGTAATGGGGCAACACTGTGTATGTCTCTCTCGCACAGCCCGGCAGCCAAATTCGAAATGTCTAGCTATTGCTCCCACACAAAAGCTGCCAGCATGTAAAGGTGTAGCTGGTTTTCACTGCCCCTTGGAACTGCATTCGCTGCCACACAGACATTCGCGTTCTGCAAAAGCTTTGGTTGGTAATGGGGCAACACTGTGTTTCTCTCTCTTGCAGAGCCCGGCAGCCAAATTCGAAACGTCCAGCGATTGCTCCCAAACGAAAGTTGCAAGCATGGAAAGATATAGCTGGTTTTCACTGCCCCTTGGAACTGCATGCGTTGCCACACAGACATTCGCCTTCTACAAAAGCTTTGCTTGGTAATGGGGAAACACTCTGTATCTCTCTCTCGCAGAGCACGGCTGCCAAATTCCAAACGTCCAGCGATTGCTCCGACACGAAATCTGCCAGCACTGAAAGCAGCAGCTGGTTTTCACTGCCCCTTGGAACTGCGTTCGCTGCCACACAGACATTCGCGTTCTGCAGAAGCTTTGGTTGGTAATGGGGCAACACTGTGTATCTCTCTCTTGCAGAGCCCGGCAGCCAAATTCGAAATGTCCAGCGATTGCTCCCACACAAAAGCTGCCAGCACGGAAAGACATAGCTGGTTTTCACTGCCCCTTGGAACTGCATTCGCTGCCACACAGACATTCGCGTTCTGCAAAAGCTTTGGTTGGTAATGGGGCAACACTCTGTATCTCTCTCTCGCAGAGCCCGGCAGCCAAATTCGAAACGTCCAGCGATTGCTCCCAAACGAAAGCTGCCAACACTGAAAGCTGTAGCTGGTTTTCACTGCCCCTTGGAACTGCATTCGCTGCCACACAGACATTCGTGTTCTGCAGAAGCTTTGGTTGGTAATGGGGCAACACTGTGTATCTCTCTCTTGCAGAGCCCGGCAGCCAAATTCGAAATGTCCAGCGATTGCGTACACACGAAAGCCGCCAACACTGAAAGCTGTAGCTGGTTTTCACTGCCCCTTGGAACTACGTTCACTGCCACACAGACATTCGCGTTCTGCAAAAGCTTTGGTTGGTAATGGGGCAACACTGTGTATCTCTCTCTCGCAGAGCCCGGCTGCCAAATTCGAAATGTCCAGCGATTGCTCCCAAACGAAAGCTGCCAGCACGGAAAGCTGTAGCTGGTTTTCACTGCCCCTTGGAACTGCATTCGCTGCCACACAGACTTTCGCGTTCTGCAGAAGCTTTGGTTGGTAATGGGGCAACACTGTTTATCTCTCTCTCGCAGAGCCCGGCTGCCAAATTCGAAATGTCCAGCGATTGCTCCCAAACGGAAGCTGCCAGCACGGAAAGCTGTAGCTGGTTTTCACTGCCCCTTGGAACTGCATTCGCTGCCACACAGACATTCGCGTTCTGCAAAAGCTTTGGTTGGTAATGGGGCAACACTGTGTATCTCTCTCTCACAGAGCCCGGCAGCCACATTCCAAACGTCCAGCTATTGCGTACACACGAAAGCTGCCAACACTGAAAGCTGTAGCTGGTTTTCACTGCCCCTTGGAACTCCATTCGCTGCCACACAGACATTCGCGTTCTGCAGAAGCTTTGGTTGGTAATGGGGCAACACTCTTTATCTCTCTCTCGCACAGCCCGGCAGCCAAATTCGACACGTCCAGCGATTGCTCCCAAACGAAAGCTGCCAGCATGGAAAGATATAGCTGTTTTTCACTGCCCCTTGGAACTGCATTCGCTGCCACACAGACATTCGCCTTCTACAAAAGCTTTGCTTGGTAATGGGGAAACACTCTGTATCTCTCTCTCGCACAGCCCGGCTGCCAAATTTCAAACGTCCAGCGATTGCTCCGACACGAAAGATGCCAGCACTGAAAGCTGTAGCTGGTTTTCACTGCCCCTTGGAACTGCATTCGCTGCCACACAGACATTCGCGTTCTGCAAAAGCTTTGGTTGGTAATGGGGCAACACTGTGTATCTCTCTCTCACAAAGCCCGGCAGCCAAATTCCAAACGTCCAGCGATTGCGTACACACGAAAGCTGCCAACACTGAAAGCTGTAGCTGGTTTTCACTGCCCCTTGGAACTCCATTCGCTGCCACACAGACATTCGCGTTCTGCAAAAGCTTTGGTTGGTAATGGGGCAACACTGTGTATCTCTCTCTCACAGAGCCCGGCAGCCAAATTCCAAACGTCCAGCGATTGCGTACACACGAAAGCTGCCAACACTGAAAGCTGTAGCTGGTTTTCACTGCCCCTTGGAACTGCATTCGCTGCCACACAGACATTCGCGTTCTGCAAAAGCTTTGGTTGGTAATGGGGCAACACTCTGTATCTCTCTCTCGCACAGCCCGGCAGCCAAATTCGAAACGTCCAGCGATTGCTCCCAAACGAAAGCTGCCAGCACGGAAAGCTGTAGCTGGTTTTCACTGCCCCTTGGAACTGCATTCGCTGCCACACAGACATTCGCGTTCTGCAGAAGCTTTGGTTGGTAATGGGGCAACACTCTTTATCTCTCTCTCGCAGAGCCCGGCAGCCAAATTCGACACGTCCAGCGATTGCTCCCAAACGAAAGCTGCCAGCATGGAAAGATATAGCTGGTTTTCACTGCCCCTTGGAACTGCATTCGCTGCCACACAGACATTCGCCTTCTACAAAAGCTTTGCTTGGTAATGGGGAAACACTCTGTATCTCTCTCTCGCAGAGCCCGGCTGCCAAATTCCAAACGTCCAGCGATTGCTCCGACACGAAAGATGCCAGCACTGAAAGCAGTAGCTGGTTTTCACTGCACCTTGGAACTACATTCGCTGCCACACAGACATTCGCGTTCTGCAAAAGCTTTGGGTGGTAATGGGGCAACACTGTGTATGTCTCTCTCGCACAGCCCGGCAGCCAAATTCGAAATGTCTAGCTATTGCTCCCACACAAAAGCTGCCAGCACGGAAAGCTGTAGCTGGTTTTCACTGCCCCTTGGAACTGCATTCGCTGCCACACAGACATTCGCGTTCTGCAAAAGCTTTGGTTGGTAATGGGGCAACACTGTGTATCTCTCTCTCACAGAGCCCGGCAGCCACATTCCAAACGTCCAGCGATTGCGTACACACGAAAGCTGCCAACACTGAAAGCTGTAGCTGGTTTTCACTGCCCCTTGGAACTCCATTCGCTGCCACACAGACATTCGCGTTCTGCAAAAGCTTTGGTTGGTAATGGGGCAACACTCTGTATCTCTCTCTCGCACAGCCCGGCAGCCAAATTCGAAACGTCCAGCGATTGCACCCAAACGAAAGCTGCCAGCACGGAAAGCTGTAGCTGGTTTTCACTGCCCCTTGGAACTGCATTCGCTGCCACACAGACATTCGCGTTCTGCAGAAGCTTTGGTTGGTAATGGGGCAACACTGTGTATCTCTCTCTCGCAGAGCCCGGCTGCCAAATTCGAAACGTCCAGCGATTGCTCCCAAACGAAAGCTGCCAGCACGGAAAGCTGTAGCTGGTTTTCACTGCCCCTTGGAACTGCATTCGCTGCCACACAGACATTCGCGTTCTGCAGAAGCTTTGGTTGGTAATGGGGCAACACTGTGTATCTCGCTCTTGCAGAGCCCGGCAGCCAAATTCGAAATGTCCAGCGATTGCTCCCACACGAAAGCTGCCAGCACGGAAAGACATAGCTGGTTTTCACTGCCCCTTGGAACTGCATTCGCTGCCACACAGACATTCGCGTTCTGCAAAAGCTTTGGTTGGTAATGGGGCAACACTGTGTATCTCTCTCTCGCACAGCCCGGCTGCCAAATTCCAAACGTCCAGCGATTGCTCCCACACGAAAGCTGCCAACACTGAAAGCTGTAGCTGGTTTTCACTGCCCCTTGGAACTACGTTCACTGCCACACAGACATTCGCGTTCTGCAAAAGCTTTGGTTGGTAATGGGGCAACACTCTGTATCTCTCTCTCGCAGAGCCCGGCTGCCAAATTCGAAACGTCCAGCGATTGCTCCCAAACGAAAGCTGCCAGCACAGAAAGCTGTAGCTGGTTTTCACTGCCCCTTGGAACTGCATTCGCTGCCACACAGACATTCGCGTTCTGCAGAAGCTTTGGTTGGTAATGGGGCAACACTCTTTTTCTCTCTCTCGCACAGCCCGGCAGCCAAATTCGACACGTCCAGCGATTGCTCCCAAACGAAAGCTGCCAGCACGGAAAGCTGTAGCTGGTTTTCACTGCCCCTTGGAACTCCATTCGCTGCCACACAGACATTCGCCTTCTACAAAAGCTTTGCTTGGTAATGGGGAAACACTCTGTATCTCTCTCTCGCAGAGCCCGGCTGCCAAATTCCAAACGTCCAGCGATTGCTCCGACACGAAAGATGCCAGCACTGAAAGCAGTAGCTGGTTTTCACTGCCCCTTGGAACTACGTTCGCTGCCACACAGACATTCGCGTTCTGCAAAAGGTTTGGTTGGTAATGGGGCAACACTGTGTATGTCTCTCTCGCACAGCCCGGCAGCCAAATTCGAAATGTCTAGCTATTGCTCCCACACAAAAGCTGCCAGCATGTAAAGGTGTAGCTGGTTTTCACTGCCCCTTGGAACTGCATTCGCTGCCACACAGACATTCGCGTTCTGCAAAAGCTTTGGTTGGTAATGGGGCAACACTGTGTATCTCTCTCTCACAGAGCCCGGCAGCCAAATTCCAAACGTCCAGCGATTGCGTACACACGAAAGCTGCCAACACTGAAAGCTGTAGCTGGTTTTCACTGCCCCTTGGAACTCCATTCGCTGCCACACAGACATTCGCGTTCTGCAAAAGCTTTGGTTGGTAATGGGGCAACACTCTGTATCTCTCTCTCGCACAGCCCGGCTGCCAAATTCCAAACGTCCAGCGATTGCTCCCAAACGAAAGCTGCCAGCACGGAAAGCTGTAGCTGGTTTTCACTGCCCCTTGGAACTGCATTCGCTGCCACACAGACTTTCGCGTTCTGCAGAAGCTTTGGTTGGTAATGGGGCAACACTGTGTATCTCTCTCTCGCAGAGCCCGGCAGCCAAATTCGAAACGTCCAGCGATTGCTCCCAAACGAAAGCTGCCAGCACGGAAAGCTGTAGCTGGTTTTCACTGCCCCTTGGAACTGCATTCGCTGCCACACAGACATTCGTGTTCTGCAGAAGCTTTGGTTGGTAATGGGGCAACACTGTGTATCTCTCTCTTGCAGAGCCCGGCAGCCAAATTCGAAATGTCCAGCGATTGCGTACACACGAAAGCTGCCAACACTGAAAGCTGTAGCTGGTTTTCACTGCCACTTGGAACTACGTTCACTGCCACACAGACATTCGCGTTCTGCAAAAGCTTTGGTTGGTAATGGGGCAACACTCTGTATCTCTCTCTCGCAGAGCCCGGCTGCCAAATTCGAAACGTCCAGCGATTGCTCCCAAACGAAAGCTGCCAACACTGAAAGCTGTAGCTGGTTTTCACTGCCCCTTGGAACTGCATTCGCTGCCACACAGACATTCGTGTTCTGCAGAAGCTTTGGTTGGTAATGGGGCAACACTGTGTATCTCTCTCTTGCAGAGCCCGGCAGCCAAATTCGAAATGTCCAGCGATTGCGTACACACGAAAGCCGCCAACACTGAAAGCTGTAGCTGGTTTTCACTGCCCCTTGGAACTACGTTCACTGCCACACAGACATTCGCGTTCTGCAAAAGCTTTGGTTGGTAATGGGGCAACACTGTGTATCTCTCTCTCGCAGAGCCCGGCTGCCAAATTCGAAATGTCCAGCGATTGCTCCCAAACGAAAGCTGCCAGCACGGAAAGCAGTAGCTGGTTTTCACTGCCCCTTGGAACTGCATTCGCTGCCACACAGACTTTCGCGTTCTGCAGAAGCTTTGGTTGGTAATGGGGCAACACTGTTTATCTCTCTCTCGCAGAGCCCGGCTGCCAAATTCGAAATGTCCAGCGATTGCTCCCAAACGGAAGCTGCCAGCACGGAAAGCTGTAGCTGGTTTTCACTGCCCCTTGGAACTGCATTCGCTGCCACACAGACATTCGCGTTCTGCAAAAGCTTTGGTTGGTAATGGGGCAACACTGTGTATCTCTCTCTCACAGAGCCCGGCAGCCACATTCCAAACGTCCAGCTATTGCGTACACACGAAAGCTGCCAACACTGAAAGCTGTAGCTGGTTTTCACTGCCCCTTGGAACTCCATTCGCTGCCACACAGACATTCGCGTTCTGCAGAAGCTTTGGTTGGTAATGGGGCAACACTCTTTATCTCTCTCTCGCACAGCCCGGCAGCCAAATTCGACACGTCCAGCGATTGCTCCCAAACGAAAGCTGCCAGCATGGAAAGATATAGCTGTTTTTCACTGCCCCTTGGAACTGCATTCGCTGCCACACAGACATTCGCCTTCTACAAAAGCTTTGCTTGGTAATGGGGAAACACTCTGTATCTCTCTCTCGCACAGCCCGGCTGCCAAATTTCAAACGTCCAGCGATTGCTCCGACACGAAAGATGCCAGCACTGAAAGCTGTAGCTGGTTTTCACTGCCCCTTGGAACTGCATTCGCTGCCACACAGACATTCGCGTTCTGCAAAAGCTTTGGTTGGTAATGGGGCAACACTGTGTATCTCTCTCTCACAAAGCCCGGCAGCCAAATTCCAAACGTCCAGCGATTGCGTACACACGAAAGCTGCCAACACTGAAAGCTGTAGCTGGTTTTCACTGCCCCTTGGAACTCCATTCGCTGCCACACAGACATTCGCGTTCTGCAAAAGCTTTGGTTGGTAATGGGGCAACACTGTGTATCTCTCTCTCACAGAGCCCGGCAGCCAAATTCCAAACGTCCAGCGATTGCGTACACACGAAAGCTGCCAACACTGAAAGCTGTAGCTGGTTTTCACTGCCCCTTGGAACTGCATTCGCTGCCACACAGACATTCGCGTTCTGCAAAAGCTTTGGTTGGTAATGGGGCAACACTCTGTATCTCTCTCTCGCACAGCCCGGCAGCCAAATTCGAAACGTCCAGCGATTGCTCCCAAACGAAAGCTGCCAGCACGGAAAGCTGTAGCTGGTTTTCACTGCCCCTTGGAACTGCATTCGCTGCCACACAGACATTCGCGTTCTGCAGAAGCTTTGGTTGGTAATGGGGCAACACTCTTTATCTCTCTCTCGCAGAGCCCGGCAGCCAAATTCGACACGTCCAGCGATTGCTCCCAAACGAAAGCTGCCAGCATGGAAAGATATAGCTGGTTTTCACTGCCCCTTGGAACTGCATTCGCTGCCACACAGACATTCGCCTTCTACAAAAGCTTTGCTTGGTAATGGGGAAACACTCTGTATCTCTCTCTCGCAGAGCCCGGCTGCCAAATTCCAAACGTCCAGCGATTGCTCCGACACGAAAGATGCCAGCACTGAAAGCAGTAGCTGGTTTTCACTGCACCTTGGAACTACATTCGCTGCCACACAGACATTCGCGTTCTGCAAAAGCTTTGGGTGGTAATGGGGCAACACTGTGTATGTCTCTCTCGCACAGCCCGGCAGCCAAATTCGAAATGTCTAGCTATTGCTCCCACACAAAAGCTGCCAGCACGGAAAGCTGTAGCTGGTTTTCACTGCCCCTTGGAACTGCATTCGCTGCCACACAGACATTCGCGTTCTGCAAAAGCTTTGGTTGGTAATGGGGCAACACTGTGTATCTCTCTCTCACAGAGCCCGGCAGCCACATTCCAAACGTCCAGCGATTGCGTACACACGAAAGCTGCCAACACTGAAAGCTGTAGCTGGTTTTCACTGCCCCTTGGAACTCCATTCGCTGCCACACAGACATTCGCGTTCTGCAAAAGCTTTGGTTGGTAATGGGGCAACACTCTGTATCTCTCTCTCGCACAGCCCGGCAGCCAAATTCGAAACGTCCAGCGATTGCACCCAAACGAAAGCTGCCAGCACGGAAAGCTGTAGCTGGTTTTCACTGCCCCTTGGAACTGCATTCGCTGCCACACAGACATTCGCGTTCTGCAGAAGCTTTGGTTGGTAATGGGGCAACACTGTGTATCTCTCTCTCGCAGAGCCCGGCTGCCAAATTCGAAACGTCCAGCGATTGCTCCCAAACGAAAGCTGCCAGCACGGAAAGCTGTAGCTGGTTTTCACTGCCCCTTGGAACTGCATTCGCTGCCACACAGACATTCGCGTTCTGCAGAAGCTTTGGTTGGTAATGGGGCAACACTGTGTATCTCGCTCTTGCAGAGCCCGGCAGCCAAATTCGAAATGTCCAGCGATTGCTCCCACACGAAAGCTGCCAGCACGGAAAGACATAGCTGGTTTTCACTGCCCCTTGGAACTGCATTCGCTGCCACACAGACATTCGCGTTCTGCAAAAGCTTTGGTTGGTAATGGGGCAACACTGTGTATCTCTCTCTCGCACAGCCCGGCTGCCAAATTCCAAACGTCCAGCGATTGCTCCCACACGAAAGCTGCCAACACTGAAAGCTGTAGCTGGTTTTCACTGCCCCTTGGAACTACGTTCACTGCCACACAGACATTCGCGTTCTGCAAAAGCTTTGGTTGGTAATGGGGCAACACTCTGTATCTCTCTCTCGCAGAGCCCGGCTGCCAAATTCGAAACGTCCAGCGATTGCTCCCAAACGAAAGCTGCCAGCACAGAAAGCTGTAGCTGGTTTTCACTGCCCCTTGGAACTGCATTCGCTGCCACACAGACATTCGCGTTCTGCAGAAGCTTTGGTTGGTAATGGGGCAACACTCTTTTTCTCTCTCTCGCACAGCCCGGCAGCCAAATTCGACACGTCCAGCGATTGCTCCCAAACGAAAGCTGCCAGCACGGAAAGCTGTAGCTGGTTTTCACTGCCCCTTGGAACTCCATTCGCTGCCACACAGACATTCGCCTTCTACAAAAGCTTTGCTTGGTAATGGGGAAACACTCTGTATCTCTCTCTCGCAGAGCCCGGCTGCCAAATTCCAAACGTCCAGCGATTGCTCCGACACGAAAGATGCCAGCACTGAAAGCAGTAGCTGGTTTTCACTGCCCCTTGGAACTACGTTCGCTGCCACACAGACATTCGCGTTCTGCAAAAGGTTTGGTTGGTAATGGGGCAACACTGTGTATGTCTCTCTCGCACAGCCCGGCAGCCAAATTCGAAATGTCTAGCTATTGCTCCCACACAAAAGCTGCCAGCATGTAAAGGTGTAGCTGGTTTTCACTGCCCCTTGGAACTGCATTCGCTGCCACACAGACATTCGCGTTCTGCAAAAGCTTTGGTTGGTAATGGGGCAACACTGTGTATCTCTCTCTCACAGAGCCCGGCAGCCAAATTCCAAACGTCCAGCGATTGCGTACACACGAAAGCTGCCAACACTGAAAGCTGTAGCTGGTTTTCACTGCCCCTTGGAACTCCATTCGCTGCCACACAGACATTCGCGTTCTGCAAAAGCTTTGGTTGGTAATGGGGCAACACTCTGTATCTCTCTCTCGCACAGCCCGGCTGCCAAATTCCAAACGTCCAGCGATTGCTCCCAAACGAAAGCTGCCAGCACGGAAAGCTGTAGCTGGTTTTCACTGCCCCTTGGAACTGCATTCGCTGCCACACAGACTTTCGCGTTCTGCAGAAGCTTTGGTTGGTAATGGGGCAACACTGTGTATCTCTCTCTCGCAGAGCCCGGCAGCCAAATTCGAAACGTCCAGCGATTGCTCCCAAACGAAAGCTGCCAGCACGGAAAGCTGTAGCTGGTTTTCACTGCCCCTTGGAACTGCATTCGCTGCCACACAGACATTCGTGTTCTGCAGAAGCTTTGGTTGGTAATGGGGCAACACTGTGTATCTCTCTCTTGCAGAGCCCGGCAGCCAAATTCGAAATGTCCAGCGATTGCGTACACACGAAAGCTGCCAACACTGAAAGCTGTAGCTGGTTTTCACTGCCACTTGGAACTACGTTCACTGCCACACAGACATTCGCGTTCTGCAAAAGCTTTGGTTGGTAATGGGGCAACACTCTGTATCTCTCTCTCGCAGAGCCCGGCTGCCAAATTCGAAACGTCCAGTCATTGCGTACACACGAAAGCTGCCAACACTGAAAGCTGTAGCTGGTTTTCACTGCCCCTTGGAACTACGTTCACTGCCACACAGACATTCACGTTCTGCAAAAGCTTTGGTTGGTAATGGGGCAACACTCTGTATCTCTCTCTCGCAGAGCCCGGCTGCCAAATTCCAAACGTCCAGCGATTGCGTACACACGAAAGCTGCCAACACTGAAAGCTGTAGCTGGTTTTCACTGCCCCTTGGAACTACGTTCACTGCCACACAGACATTCGCGTTCTGCAAAAGCTTTGGTTGGTAATGGGGCAACACTCTGTATCTCTCTCTCGCAGAGCCCGGCAGCCAAATTCGAAACGTCCAGCGATTGCTCCCAAACGAAAGCTGCCAGCACAGAAAGCTGTAGCTGGTTTTCACTGCCCCTTGGAACTGCATTCGCTGCCACACAGACATTCGCGTTCTGCAGAAGCTTTGGTTGGTAATGGGGCAACACTGTGTATCTCTCTCTCGCAGAGCCCGGCAGCCAAATTCGAAACGTCCAGCGATTGCTCCCAAACGAAAGCTGCCAGCACGGAAAGCTGTAGCTGGTTTTCACTGCCCCTTGGAACTGCATTCGCTGCCACACAGACATTCGCGTTCTGCAGAAGCTTTGGTTGGTAATGGGGCAACACTGTGTATCTCTCTCTTGCAGAGCCCGGCAGCCAAATTCGAAATGTCCAGCGATTGCTCCCACACGAAAGCTGCCAGCACGGAAAGACATAGCTGGTTTTCACTGCGCCTTGGAACTGCATTCGCTGCCACACAGACATTCGCATTCTGCAAAAGCTTTGGTTGGTAATGGGGCAACACTGTGTATCTCTCTCTCGCAGAGCCCGGCTGCCAAATTCCAAACGTCCAGCGATTGCGTACACACGAAAGCTGCCAACACTGAAAGCTGTAGCTGGTTTTCACTGCCCCTTGGAACTACGTTCACTGCCACACAGACATTCGCGTTCTGCAAAAGCTTTGGTTGGTAATGGGGCAACACTCTGTATCTCTCTCTCGCAGAGCCCGGCTGCCAAATTCGAAACGTCCAGCGATTGCTCCCAAACGAAAGCTGCCAGCACAGAAAGCTGTAGCTGGTTTTCACTGCCCCTTGGAACTGCATTCGCTGCCACACAGACATTCGCGTTCTGCAGAAGCTTTGGTTGGTAATGGGGCAACACTCTTTTTCTCTCTCTCGCACAGCCCGGCAGCGAAATTCGACACGTCCAGCGATTGCTCCCAAACGAAAGCTGCCAGCATGGAAAGATATAGCTGGTTTTCACTGCCCCTTGGAACTGCATTCGCTGCCACACAGACATTCGCCTTCTACAAAAGCTTTGCTTGGTAATGGGGAAACACTCTGTATCTCTCTCTCGCAGAGCCCGGCTGCCAAATTCCAAACGTCCAGCGATTGCTCCGACACGAAAGATGCCAGCACTGAAAGCAGTAGCTGGTTTTCACTGCCCCTTGGAACTACGTTCGCTGCCACACAGACATTCGCGTTCTGCAAAAGCTTTGGTTGGTAATGGGGCAACACTGTGTATGTCTCTCTCGCACAGCCCGGCAGCCAAATTCGAAATGTCTAGCTATTGCTCCCACACAAAAGCTGCCAGCATGTAAAGCTGTAGCTGGTTTTCACTGCCCCTTGGAACTGCATTCGCTGCCACACAGACATTCGCGTTCTGCAAAAGCTTTGGTTGGTAATGGGGCAACACTCTGTATCTCTCTCTCGCACAGCCCCGCAGCCAAATTCGAAACGTCCAGCGATTGCTCCCAAACGAAAGCTGCCAGCACGGAAAGCTGTAGCTGGTTTTCACTGCCCCTTGGAACTGCATTCGCTGCCACACAGACATTCGCGTTCTGCAGAAGCTTTGGTTGGTAATGGGGCAACACTGTGTATCTCTCTCTCGCAGAGCCCGGCAGCCAAATTCGAAACGTCCAGCGATTGCTCCCAAACGAAAGCTGCCAACACTGAAAGCTGTAGCTGGTTTTCACTGCCCCTTGGAACTGCATTCGCTGCCACACAGACATTCGTGTTCTGCAGAAGCTTTGGTTGGTAATGGGGCAACACTGTGTATCTCTCTCTTGCAGAGCCCGGCAGCCAAATTCGAAATGTCCAGCGATTGCGTACACACGAAAGCCGCCAACACTGAAAGCTGTAGCTGGTTTTCACTGCCCCTTGGAACTACGTTCACTGCCACACAGACATTCGCGTTCTGCAAAAGCTTTGGTTGGTAATGGGGCAACACTGTGTATCTCTCTCTCGCAGAGCCCGGCTGCCAAATTCGAAATGTCCAGCGATTGCTCCCAAACGAAAGCTGCCAGCACGGAAAGCTGTAGCTGGTTTTCACTGCCCCTTGGAACTGCATTCGCTGCCACACAGACTTTCGCGTTCTGCAGAAGCTTTGGTTGGTAATGGGGCAACACTGTTTATCTCTCTCTCGCAGAGCCCGGCTGCCAAATTCGAAATGTCCAGCGATTGCTCCCAAACGGAAGCTGCCAGCACGGAAAGCTGTAGCTGGTTTTCACTGCCCCTTGGAACTGCATTCGCTGCCACACAGACATTCGCGTTCTGCAAAAGCTTTGGTTGGTAATGGGGCAACACTGTGTATCTCTCTCTCACAGAGCCCGGCAGCCACATTCCAAACGTCCAGCTATTGCGTACACACGAAAGCTGCCAACACTGAAAGCTGTAGCTGGTTTTCACTGCCCCTTGGAACTCCATTCGCTGCCACACAGACATTCGCGTTCTGCAGAAGCTTTGGTTGGTAATGGGGCAACACTCTTTATCTCTCTCTCGCACAGCCCGGCAGCCAAATTCGACACGTCCAGCGATTGCTCCCAAACGAAAGCTGCCAGCATGGAAAGATATAGCTGTTTTTCACTGCCCCTTGGAACTGCATTCGCTGCCACACAGACATTCGCCTTCTACAAAAGCTTTGCTTGGTAATGGGGAAACACTCTGTATCTCTCTCTCGCAGAGCCCGGCTGCCAAATTTCAAACGTCCAGCGATTGCTCCGACACGAAAGATGCCAGCACTGAAAGCTGTAGCTGGTTTTCACTGCCCCTTGGAACTGCATTCGCTGCCACACAGACATTCGCGTTCTGCAAAAGCTTTGGTTGGTAATGGGGCAACACTGTGTATCTCTCTCTCACAAAGCCCGGCAGCCAAATTCCAAACGTCCAGCGATTGCGTACACACGAAAGCTGCCAACACTGAAAGCTGTAGCTGGTTTTCACTGCCCCTTGGAACTCCATTCGCTGCCACACAGACATTCGCGTTCTGCAAAAGCTTTGGTTGGTAATGGGGCAACACTGTGTATCTCTCTCTCACAGAGCCCGGCAGCCAAATTCCAAACGTCCAGCGATTGCGTACACACGAAAGCTGCCAACACTGAAAGCTGTAGCTGGTTTTCACTGCCCCTTGGAACTGCATTCGCTGCCACACAGACATTCGCGTTCTGCAAAAGCTTTGGTTGGTAATGGGGCAACACTCTGTATCTCTCTCTCGCACAGCCCGGCAGCCAAATTCGAAACGTCCAGCGATTGCTCCCAAACGAAAGCTGCCAGCACGGAAAGCTGTAGCTGGTTTTCACTGCCCCTTGGAACTGCATTCGCTGCCACACAGACATTCGCGTTCTGCAGAAGCTTTGGTTGGTAATGGGGCAACACTCTTTATCTCTCTCTCGCAGAGCCCGGCAGCCAAATTCGACACGTCCAGCGATTGCTCCCAAACGAAAGCTGCCAGCATGGAAAGATATAGCTGGTTTTCACTGCCCCTTGGAACTGCATTCGCTGCCACACAGACATTCGCCTTCTACAAAAGCTTTGCTTGGTAATGGGGAAACACTCTGTATCTCTCTCTCGCAGAGCCCGGCTGCCAAATTCCAAACGTCCAGCGATTGCTCCGACACGAAAGATGCCAGCACTGAAAGCAGTAGCTGGTTTTCACTGCACCTTGGAACTACATTCGCTGCCACACAGACATTCGCGTTCTGCAAAAGCTTTGGGTGGTAATGGGGCAACACTGTGTATGTCTCTCTCGCACAGCCCGGCAGCCAAATTCGAAATGTCTAGCTATTGCTCCCACACAAAAGCTGCCAGCACGGAAAGCTGTAGCTGGTTTTCACTGCCCCTTGGAACTGCATTCGCTGCCACACAGACATTCGCGTTCTGCAAAAGCTTTGGTTGGTAATGGGGCAACACTGTGTATCTCTCTCTCACAGAGCCCGGCAGCCACATTCCAAACGTCCAGCGATTGCGTACACACGAAAGCTGCCAACACTGAAAGCTGTAGCTGGTTTTCACTGCCCCTTGGAACTCCATTCGCTGCCACACAGACATTCGCGTTCTGCAAAAGCTTTGGTTGGTAATGGGGCAACACTCTGTATCTCTCTCTCGCACAGCCCGGCAGCCAAATTCGAAACGTCCAGCGATTGCACCCAAACGAAAGCTGCCAGCACGGAAAGCTGTAGCTGGTTTTCACTGCCCCTTGGAACTGCATTCGCTGCCACACAGACATTCGCGTTCTGCAGAAGCTTTGGTTGGTAATGGGGCAACACTGTGTATCTCTCTCTCGCAGAGCCCGGCTGCCAAATTCGAAACGTCCAGCGATTGCTCCCAAACGAAAGCTGCCAGCACGGAAAGCTGTAGCTGGTTTTCACTGCCCCTTGGAACTGCATTCGCTGCCACACAGACATTCGCGTTCTGCAGAAGCTTTGGTTGGTAATGGGGCAACACTGTGTATCTCGCTCTTGCAGAGCCCGGCAGCCAAATTCGAAATGTCCAGCGATTGCTCCCACACGAAAGCTGCCAGCACGGAAAGACATAGCTGGTTTTCACTGCCCCTTGGAACTGCATTCGCTGCCACACAGACATTCGCGTTCTGCAAAAGCTTTGGTTGGTAATGGGGCAACACTCTGTATCTCTCTCTCGCACAGCCCGGCTGCCAAATTCCAAACGTCCAGCGATTGCTCCCACACGAAAGCTGCCAACACTGAAAGCTGTAGCTGGTTTTCACTGCCCCTTGGAACTACGTTCACTGCCACACAGACATTCGCGTTCTGCAAAAGCTTTGGTTGGTAATGGGGCAACACTCTGTATCTCTCTCTCGCAGAGCCCGGCTGCCAAATTCGAAACGTCCAGCGATTGCTCCCAAACGAAAGCTGCCAGCACAGAAAGCTGTAGCTGGTTTTCACTGCCCCTTGGAACTGCATTCGCTGCCACACAGACATTCGCGTTCTGCAGAAGCTTTGGTTGGTAATGGGGCAACACTCTTTTTCTCTCTCTCGCACAGCCCGGCAGCCAAATTCGACACGTCCAGCGATTGCTCCCAAACGAAAGCTGCCAGCATGGAAAGATATAGCTGGTTTTCACTGCCCCTTGGAACTGCATTCGCTGCCACACAGACATTCGCCTTCTACAAAAGCTTTGCTTGGTAATGGGGAAACACTCTGTATCTCTCTCTCGCAGAGCCCGGCTGCCAAATTCCAAACGTCCAGCGATTGCTCCGACACGAAAGATGCCAGCACTGAAAGCAGTAGCTGGTTTTCACTGCCCCTTGGAACTACGTTCGCTGCCACACAGACATTCGCGTTCTGCAAAAGCTTTGGTTGGTAATGGGGCAACACTGTGTATGTCTCTCTCGCACAGCCCGGCAGCCAAATTCGAAATGTCTAGCTATTGCTCCCACACAAAAGCTGCCAGCATGTAAAGCTGTAGCTGGTTTTCACTGCCCCTTGGAACTGCATTCGCTGCCACACAGACATTCGCGTTCTGCAAAAGCTTTGGTTGGTAATGGGGCAACACTATGTATCTCTCTCTCGCACAGCCCCGCAGCCAAATTCGAAACGTCCAGCGATTGCTCCCAAACGAAAGCTGCCAGCACGGAAAGCTGTAGCTGGTTTTCACTGCCCCTTGGAACTGCATTCGCTGCCACACAGACATTCGCGTTCTGCAGAAGCTTTGGTTGGTAATGGGGCAACACTGTGTATCTCTCTCTCGCAGAGCCCGGCAGCCAAATTCGAAACGTCCAGCGATTGCTCCCAAACGAAAGCTGCCAACACTGAAAGCTGTAGCTGGTTTTCACTGCCCCTTGGAACTGCATTCGCTGCCACACAGACATTCGTGTTCTGCAGAAGCTTTGGTTGGTAATGGGGCAACACTGTGTATCTCTCTCTTGCAGAGCCCGGCAGCCAAATTCGAAATGTCCAGCGATTGCGTACACACGAAAGCCGCCAACACTGAAAGCTGTAGCTGGTTTTCACTGCCCCTTGGAACTACGTTCACTGCCACACAGACATTCGCGTTCTGCAAAAGCTTTGGTTGGTAATGGGGCAACACTGTGTATCTCTCTCTCGCAGAGCCCGGCTGCCAAATTCGAAGTGTCCAGCGATTGCTCCCAAACGAAAGCTGCCAGCACGGAAAGCTGTAGCTGGTTTTCACTGCCCCTTGGAACTGCATTCGCTGCCACACAGACTTTCGCGTTCTGCAGAAGCTTTGGTTGGTAATGGGGCAACACTGTTTATCTCTCTCTCGCAGAGCCCGGCTGCCAAATTCGAAATGTCCAGCGATTGCTCCCAAACGGAAGCTGCCAGCACGGAAAGCTGTAGCTGGTTTTCACTGCCCCTTGGAACTGCATTCGCTGCCACACAGACATTCGCGTTCTGCAAAAGCTTTGGTTGGTAATGGGGCAACACTGTGTATCTCTCTCTCACAGAGCCCGGCAGCCACATTCCAAACGTCCAGCTATTGCGTACACACGAAAGCTGCCAACACTGAAAGCTGTAGCTGGTTTTCACTGCCCCTTGGAACTCCATTCGCTGCCACACAGACATTCGCGTTCTGCAGAAGCTTTGGTTGGTAATGGGGCAACACTCTTTATCTCTCTCTCGCACAGCCCGGCAGCCAAATTCGACACGTCCAGCGATTGCTCCCAAACGAAAGCTGCCAGCATGGAAAGATATAGCTGTTTTTCACTGCCCCTTGGAACTGCATTCGCTGCCACACAGACATTCGCCTTCTACAAAAGCTTTGCTTGGTAATGGGGAAACACTCTGTATCTCTCTCTCGCAGAGCCCGGCTGCCAAATTTCAAACGTCCAGCGATTGCTCCGACACGAAAGATGCCAGCACTGAAAGCTGTAGCTGGTTTTCACTGCCCCTTGGAACTGCATTCGCTGCCACACAGACATTCGCGTTCTGCAAAAGCTTTGGTTGGTAATGGGGCAACACTGTGTATCTCTCTCTCACAAAGCCCGGCAGCCAAATTCCAAACGTCCAGCGATTGCGTACACACGAAAGCTGCCAACACTGAAAGCTGTAGCTGGTTTTCACTGCCCCTTGGAACTCCATTCGCTGCCACACAGACATTCGCGTTCTGCAAAAGCTTTGGTTGGTAATGGGGCAACACTGTGTATCTCTCTCTCACAGAGCCCGGCAGCCAAATTCCAAACGTCCAGCGATTGCGTACACACGAAAGCTGCCAACACTGAAAGCTGTAGCTGGTTTTCACTGCCCCTTGGAACTGCATTCGCTGCCACACAGACATTCGCGTTCTGCAAAAGCTTTGGTTGGTAATGGGGCAACACTCTGTATCTCTCTCTCGCACAGCCCGGCAGCCAAATTCGAAACGTCCAGCGATTGCTCCCAAACGAAAGCTGCCAGCACGGAAAGCTGTAGCTGGTTTTCACTGCCCCTTGGAACTGCATTCGCTGCCACACAGACATTCGCGTTCTGCAGAAGCTTTGGTTGGTAATGGGGCAACACTCTTTATCTCTCTCTCGCAGAGCCCGGCAGCCAAATTCGACACGTCCAGCGATTGCTCCCAAACGAAAGCTGCCAGCATGGAAAGATATAGCTGGTTTTCACTGCCCCTTGGAACTGCATTCGCTGCCACACAGACATTCGCCTTCTACAAAAGCTTTGCTTGGTAATGGGGCAACACTCTGTATCTCTCTCTCGCAGAGCCCGGCTGCCAAATTCCAAACGTCCAGCGATTGCTCCGACACGAAAGATGCCAGCACTGAAAGCAGTAGCTGGTTTTCACTGCACCTTGGAACTACATTCGCTGCCACACAGACATTCGCGTTCTGCAAAAGCTTTGGGTGGTAATGGGGCAACACTGTGTATGTCTCTCTCGCACAGCCCGGCAGCCAAATTCGAAATGTCTAGCTATTGCTCCCACACAAAAGCTGCCAGCACGGAAAGCTGTAGCTGGTTTTCACTGCCCCTTGGAACTGCATTCGCTGCCACACAGACATTCGCGTTCTGCAAAAGCTTTGGTTGGTAATGGGGCAACACTGTGTATCTCTCTCTCACAGAGCCCGGCAGCCACATTCCAAACGTCCAGCGATTGCGTACACACGAAAGCTGCCAACACTGAAAGCTGTAGCTGGTTTTCACTGCCCCTTGGAACTCCATTCGCTGCCACACAGACATTCGCGTTCTGCAAAAGCTTTGGTTGGTAATGGGGCAACACTCTGTATCTCTCTCTCGCACAGCCCGGCAGCCAAATTCGAAACGTCCAGCGATTGCACCCAAACGAAAGCTGCCAGCACGGAAAGCTGTAGCTGGTTTTCACTGCCCCTTGGAACTGCATTCGCTGCCACACAGACATTCGCGTTCTGCAGAAGCTTTGGTTGGTAATGGGGCAACACTGTGTATCTCTCTCTCGCAGAGCCCGGCTGCCAAATTCGAAACGTCCAGCGATTGCTCCCAAACGAAAGCTGCCAGCACGGAAAGCTGTAGCTGGTTTTCACTGCCCCTTGGAACTGCATTCGCTGCCACACAGACATTCGCGTTCTGCAGAAGCTTTGGTTGGTAATGGGGCAACACTGTGTATCTCGCTCTTGCAGAGCCCGGCAGCCAAATTCGAAATGTCCAGCGATTGCTCCCACACGAAAGCTGCCAGCACGGAAAGACATAGCTGGTTTTCACTGCCCCTTGGAACTGCATTCGCTGCCACACAGACATTCGCGTTCTGCAAAAGCTTTGGTTGGTAATGGGGCAACACTGTGTATCTCTCTCTCGCACAGCCCGGCTGCCAAATTCCAAACGTCCAGCGATTGCTCCCACACGAAAGCTGCCAACACTGAAAGCTGTAGCTGGTTTTCACTGCCCCTTGGAACTACGTTCACTGCCACACAGACATTCGCGTTCTGCAAAAGCTTTGGTTGGTAATGGGGCAACACTCTGTATCTCTCTCTCGCAGAGCCCGGCTGCCAAATTCGAAACGTCCAGCGATTGCTCCCAAACGAAAGCTGCCAGCACAGAAAGCTGTAGCTGGTTTTCACTGCCCCTTGGAACTGCATTCGCTGCCACACAGACATTCGCGTTCTGCAGAAGCTTTGGTTGGTAATGGGGCAACACTCTTTTTCTCTCTCTCGCACAGCCCGGCAGCCAAATTCGACACGTCCAGCGATTGCTCCCAAACGAAAGCTGCCAGCACGGAAAGCTGTAGCTGGTTTTCACTGCCCCTTGGAACTGCATTCGCTGCCACACAGACATTCGCCTTCTACAAAAGCTTTGCTTGGTAATGGGGAAACACTCTGTATCTCTCTCTCGCAGAGCCCGGCTGCCAAATTCCAAACGTCCAGCGATTGCTCCGACACGAAAGATGCCAGCACTGAAAGCAGTAGCTGGTTTTCACTGCCCCTTGGAACTACGTTCGCTGCCACACAGACATTCGCGTTCTGCAAAAGCTTTGGTTGGTAATGGGGCAACACTGTGTATGTCTCTCTCGCACAGCCCGGCAGCCAAATTCGAAATGTCTAGCTATTGCTCCCACACAAAAGCTGCCAGCATGTAAAGGTGTAGCTGGTTTTCACTGCCCCTTGGAACTGCATTCGCTGCCACACAGACATTCGCGTTCTGCAAAAGCTTTGGTTGGTAATGGGGCAACACTATGTATCTCTCTCTCGCACAGCCCCGCAGCCAAATTCGAAACGTCCAGCGATTGCTCCCAAACGAAAGCTGCCAGCACGGAAAGCTGTAGCTGGTTTTCACTGCCCCTTGGAACTGCATTCGCTGCCACACAGACATTCGCGTTCTGCAGAAGCTTTGGTTGGTAATGGGGCAACACTGTGTATCTCTCTCTCGCAGAGCCCGGCAGCCAAATTCGAAACGTCCAGCGATTGCTCCCAAACGAAAGCTGCCAACACTGAAAGCTGTAGCTGGTTTTCACTGCCCCTTGGAACTGCATTCGCTGCCACACAGACATTCGTGTTCTGCAGAAGCTTTGGTTGGTAATGGGGCAACACTGTGTATCTCTCTCTTGCAGAGCCCGGCAGCCAAATTCGAAATGTCCAGCGATTGCGTACACACGAAAGCCGCCAACACTGAAAGCTGTAGCTGGTTTTCACTGCCCCTTGGAACTACGTTCACTGCCACACAGACATTCGCGTTCTGCAAAAGCTTTGGTTGGTAATGGGGCAACACTGTGTATCTCTCTCTCGCAGAGCCCGGCTGCCAAATTCGAAATGTCCAGCGATTGCTCCCAAACGAAAGCTGCCAGCACGGAAAGCTGTAGCTGGTTTTCACTGCCCCTTGGAACTGCATTCGCTGCCACACAGACTTTCGCGTTCTGCAGAAGCTTTGGTTGGTAATGGGGCAACACTGTTTATCTCTCTCTCGCAGAGCCCGGCTGCCAAATTCGAAATGTCCAGCGATTGCTCCCAAACGGAAGCTGCCAGCACGGAAAGCTGTAGCTGGTTTTCACTGCCCCTTGGAACTGCATTCGCTGCCACACAGACATTCGCGTTCTGCAAAAGCTTTGGTTGGTAATGGGGCAACACTGTGTATCTCTCTCTCACAGAGCCCGGCAGCCACATTCCAAACGTCCAGCTATTGCGTACACACGAAAGCTGCCAACACTGAAAGCTGTAGCTGGTTTTCACTGCCCCTTGGAACTCCATTCGCTGCCACACAGACATTCGCGTTCTGCAGAAGCTTTGGTTGGTAATGGGGCAACACTCTTTATCTCTCTCTCGCACAGCCCGGCAGCCAAATTCGACACGTCCAGCGATTGCTCCCAAACGAAAGCTGCCAGCATGGAAAGATATAGCTGTTTTTCACTGCCCCTTGGAACTGCATTCGCTGCCACACAGACATTCGCCTTCTACAAAAGCTTTGCTTGGTAATGGGGAAACACTCTGTATCTCTCTCTCGCAGAGCCCGGCTGCCAAATTTCAAACGTCCAGCGATTGCTCCGACACGAAAGATGCCAGCACTGAAAGCTGTAGCTGGTTTTCACTGCCCCTTGGAACTGCATTCGCTGCCACACAGACATTCGCGTTCTGCAAAAGCTTTGGTTGGTAATGGGGCAACACTGTGTATCTCTCTCTCACAAAGCCCGGCAGCCAAATTCCAAACGTCCAGCGATTGCGTACACACGAAAGCTGCCAACACTGAAAGCTGTAGCTGGTTTTCACTGCCCCTTGGAACTCCATTCGCTGCCACACAGACATTCGCGTTCTGCAAAAGCTTTGGTTGGTAATGGGGCAACACTGTGTATCTCTCTCTCACAGAGCCCGGCAGCCAAATTCCAAACGTCCAGCGATTGCGTACACACGAAAGCTGCCAACACTGAAAGCTGTAGCTGGTTTTCACTGCCCCTTGGAACTGCATTCGCTGCCACACAGACATTCGCGTTCTGCAAAAGCTTTGGTTGGTAATGGGGCAACACTCTGTATCTCTCTCTCGCACAGCCCGGCAGCCAAATTCGAAACGTCCAGCGATTGCTCCCAAACGAAAGCTGCCAGCACGGAAAGCTGTAGCTGGTTTTCACTGCCCCTTGGAACTGCATTCGCTGCCACACAGACATTCGCGTTCTGCAGAAGCTTTGGTTGGTAATGGGGCAACACTCTTTATCTCTCTCTCGCAGAGCTCGGCAGCCAAATTCGACACGTCCAGCGATTGCTCCCAAACGAAAGCTGCCAGCATGGAAAGATATAGCTGGTTTTCACTGCCCCTTGGAACTGCATTCGCTGCCACACAGACATTCGCCTTCTACAAAAGCTTTGCTTGGTAATGGGGAAACACTCTGTATCTCTCTCTCGCAGAGCCCGGCTGCCAAATTCCAAACGTCCAGCGATTGCTCCGACACGAAAGATGCCAGCACTGAAAGCAGTAGCTGGTTTTCACTGCACCTTGGAACTACATTCGCTGCCACACAGACATTCGCGTTCTGCAAAAGCTTTGGGTGGTAATGGGGCAACACTGTGTATGTCTCTCTCGCACAGCCCGGCAGCCAAATTCGAAATGTCTAGCTATTGCTCCCACACAAAAGCTGCCAGCACGGAAAGCTGTAGCTGGTTTTCACTGCCCCTTGGAACTGCATTCGCTGCCACACAGACATTCGCGTTCTGCAAAAGCTTTGGTTGGTAATGGGGCAACACTGTGTATCTCTCTCTCACAGAGCCCGGCAGCCACATTCCAAACGTCCAGCGATTGCGTACACACGAAAGCTGCCAACACTGAAAGCTGTAGCTGGTTTTCACTGCCCCTTGGAACTCCATTCGCTGCCACACAGACATTCGCGTTCTGCAAAAGCTTTGGTTGGTAATGGGGCAACACTCTGTATCTCTCTCTCGCACAGCCCGGCAGCCAAATTCGAAACGTCCAGCGATTGCACCCAAACGAAAGCTGCCAGCACGGAAAGCTGTAGCTGGTTTTCACTGCCCCTTGGAACTGCATTCGCTGCCACACAGACATTCGCGTTCTGCAGAAGCTTTGGTTGGTAATGGGGCAACACTGTGTATCTCTCTCTCGCAGAGCCCGGCTGCCAAATTCGAAACGTCCAGCGATTGCTCCCAAACGAAAGCTGCCAGCACGGAAAGCTGTAGCTGGTTTTCACTGCCCCTTGGAACTGCATTCGCTGCCACACAGACATTCGCGTTCTGCAGAAGCTTTGGTTGGTAATGGGGCAACACTGTGTATCTCGCTCTTGCAGAGCCCGGCAGCCAAATTCGAAATGTCCAGCGATTGCTCCCACACGAAAGCTGCCAGCACGGAAAGACATAGCTGGTTTTCACTGCCCCTTGGAACTGCATTCGCTGCCACACAGACATTCGCGTTCTGCAAAAGCTTTGGTTGGTAATGGGGCAACACTGTGTATCTCTCTCTCGCACAGCCCGGCTGCCAAATTCCAAACGTCCAGCGATTGCTCCCACACGAAAGCTGCCAACACTGAAAGCTGTAGCTGGTTTTCACTGCCCCTTGGAACTACGTTCACTGCCACACAGACATTCGCGTTCTGCAAAAGCTTTGGTTGGTAATGGGGCAACACTCTGTATCTCTCTCTCGCAGAGCCCGGCTGCCAAATTCGAAACGTCCAGCGATTGCTCCCAAACGAAAGCTGCCAGCACAGAAAGCTGTAGCTGGTTTTCACTGCCCCTTGGAACTGCATTCGCTGCCACACAGACATTCGCGTTCTGCAGAAGCTTTGGTTGGTAATGGGGCAACACTCTTTTTCTCTCTCTCGCACAGCCCGGCAGCCAAATTCGACACGTCCAGCGATTGCTCCCAAACGAAAGCTGCCAGCACGGAAAGCTGTAGCTGGTTTTCACTGCCCCTTGGAACTGCATTCGCTGCCACACAGACATTCGCCTTCTACAAAAGCTTTGCTTGGTAATGGGGAAACACTCTGTATCTCTCTCTCGCAGAGCCCGGCTGCCAAATTCCAAACGTCCAGCGATTGCTCCGACACGAAAGATGCCAGCACTGAAAGCAGTAGCTGGTTTTCACTGCCCCTTGGAACTACGTTCGCTGCCACACAGACATTCGCGTTCTGCAAAAGCTTTGGTTGGTAATGGGGCAACACTGTGTATGTCTCTCTCGCACAGCCCGGCAGCCAAATTCGAAATGTCTAGCTATTGCTCCCACACAAAAGCTGCCAGCATGTAAAGGTGTAGCTGGTTTTCACTGCCCCTTGGAACTGCATTCGCTGCCACACAGACATTCGCGTTCTGCAAAAGCTTTGGTTGGTAATGGGGCAACACTGTGTATCTCTCTCTCACAGAGCCCGGCAGCCAAATTCCAAACGTCCAGCGATTGCGTACACACGAAAGCTGCCAACACTGAAAGCTGTAGCTGGTTTTCACTGCCCCTTGGAACTCCATTCGCTGCCACACAGACATTCGCGTTCTGCAAAAGCTTTGGTTGGTAATGGGGCAACACTCTGTATCTCTCTCTCGCACAGCCCGGCTGCCAAATTCCAAACGTCCAGCGATTGCTCCCAAACGAAAGCTGCCAGCACGGAAAGCTGTAGCTGGTTTTCACTGCCCCTTGGAACTGCATTCGCTGCCACACAGACATTCGCGTTCTGCAGAAGCTTTGGTTTGTAATGGGGCAACACTGTGTATCTCTCTCTCGCAGAGCCCGGCAGCCAAATTCGAAACGTCCAGCGATTGCTCCCACACGAAAGCTGCCAGCACGGAAAGATATAGCTGGTTTTCACTGCCCCTTGGAACTGCATTCGCTGCCACACAGACATTCGCGTTCTGCAAAAGCTTTGGTTGGTAATGGGCAACACTCTGTATCTCTCTCTCGCAGAGCCCGGCTGCCAAATTCCAAACGTCCAGCGATTGCGTACACACGAAAGCTGCCAACACTGAAAGCTGTAGCTGGTTTTCACTGCCCCTTGGAACTACGTTCGCTGCCACACAGACATTCGCGTTCTGCAAAAGGTTTGGTTGGTAATGGGGCAACACTGTGTATGTCTCTCTCGCACAGCCCGGCAGCCAAATTCGAAATGTCTAGCTATTGCTCCCACACAAAAGCTGCCAGCATGTAAAGGTGTAGCTGGTTTTCACTGCCCCTTGGAACTGCATTCGCTGCCACACAGACATTCGCGTTCTGCAAAAGCTTTGGTTGGTAATGGGGCAACACTGTGTTTCTCTCTCTTGCAGAGCCCGGCAGCCAAATTCGAAACGTCCAGCGATTGCTCCCAAACGAAAGTTGCAAGCATGGAAAGATATAGCTGGTTTTCACTGCCCCTTGGAACTGCATGCGTTGCCACACAGACATTCGCCTTCTACAAAAGCTTTGCTTGGTAATGGGGAAACACTCTGTATCTCTCTCTCGCAGAGCACGGCTGCCAAATTCCAAACGTCCAGCGATTGCTCCGACACGAAATCTGCCAGCACTGAAAGCAGCAGCTGGTTTTCACTGCCCCTTGGAACTGCGTTCGCTGCCACACAGACATTCGCGTTCTGCAGAAGCTTTGGTTGGTAATGGGGCAACACTGTGTATCTCTCTCTTGCAGAGCCCGGCAGCCAAATTCGAAATGTCCAGCGATTGCTCCCACACAAAAGCTTCCAGCACGGAAAGACATAGCTGGTTTTCACTGCCCCTTGGAACTGCATTCGCTGCCACACAGACATTCGCGTTCTGCAAAAGCTTTGGTTGGTAATGGGGCAACACTCTGTATCTCTCTCTCGCAGAGCCCGGCTGCCAAATTCCAAACGTCCAGCGATTGCTCCGACACGAAAGATGCCAGCACTGAAAGCAGTAGCTGGTTTTCACTGCCCCTTGGAACTACGTTCGCTGCCACACAGACATTCGCGTTCTGCAAAAGCTTTGGTTGGTAATGGGGCAACACTGTGTATGTCTCTCTCGCACAGCCCGGCAGCCAAATTCGAAATGTCTAGCTATTGCTCCCACACAAAAGCTGCCAGCATGTAAAGGTGTAGCTGGTTTTCACTGCCCCTTGGAACTGCATTCGCTGCCACACAGACATTCGCGTTCTGCAAAAGCTTTGGTTGGTAATGGGGCAACACTGTGTATCTCTCTCTCACAGAGCCCGGCAGCCACATTCCAAACGTCCAGCGATTGCGTACACACGAAAGCTGCCAACACTGAAAGCTGTAGCTGGTTTTCACTGCCCCTTGGAACTCCATTCGCTGCCACACAGACATTCGCGTTCTGCAAAAGCTTTGGTTGGTAATGGGGGAACACTCTGTATCTCTCTCTCGCACAGCCCGGCAGCCAAATTCGAAACGTCCAGCGATTGCTCCCAAACGAAAGCTGCCAGCACGGAAAGCTGTAGCTGGTTTTCACTGCCCCTTGGAACTGCATTCGCTGCCACACAGACTTTCGCGTTCTGCAGAAGCTTTGGTTGGTAATGGGGCAACACTGTGTATCTCTCTCTCGCAGAGCCCGGCAGCCAAATTCGAAACGTCCAGCGATTGCTCCCAAACGAAAGCTGCCAGCACGGAAAGCTGTAGCTGGTTTTCACTGCCCCTTGGAACTGCATTCGCTGCCACACAGACATTCGTGTTCTGCAGAAGCTTTGGTTGGTAATGGGGCAACACTGTGTATCTCTCTCTTGCAGAGCCCGGCAGCCAAATTCGAAATGTCCAGCGATTGCGTACACACGAAAGCTGCCAACACTGAAAGCTGTAGCTGGTTTTCACTGCCACTTGGAACTACGTTCACTGCCACACAGACATTCGCGTTCTGCAAAAGCTTTGGTTGGTAATGGGGCAACACTCTGTATCTCTCTCTCGCAGAGCCCGGCTGCCAAATTCGAAACGTCCAGTCATTGCGTACACACGAAAGCTGCCAACACTGAAAGCTGTAGCTGGTTTTCACTGCCCCTTGGAACTACGTTCACTGCCACACAGACATTCACGTTCTGCAAAAGCTTTGGTTGGTAATGGGGCAACACTCTGTATCTCTCTCTCGCAGAGCCCGGCTGCCAAATTCCAAACGTCCAGCGATTGCGTACACACGAAAGCTGCCAACACTGAAAGCTGTAGCTGGTTTTCACTGCCCCTTGGAACTACGTTCACTGCCACACAGACATTCGCGTTCTGCAAAAGCTTTGGTTGGTAATGGGGCAACACTCTGTATCTCTCTCTCGCAGAGCCCGGCAGCCAAATTCGAAACGTCCAGCGATTGCTCCCAAACGAAAGCTGCCAGCACAGAAAGCTGTAGCTGGTTTTCACTGCCCCTTGGAACTGCATTCGCTGCCACACAGACATTCGCGTTCTGCAGAAGCTTTGGTTGGTAATGGGGCAACACTGTGTATCTCTCTCTTGCAGAGCCCGGCAGCCAAATTCGAAACGTCCAGCGATTTCTCCCAAACGAAAGCTGCCAGCACAGAAAGCTGTAGCTGGTTTTCACTGCCCCTTGGAACTGCATTCGCTGCCACACAGACATTCGCGTTCTGCAGAAGCTTTGGTTGGTAATGGGGCAATACTCTTTATCTCTCTCTCGCACAGCCCGGCAGCCAAATTCGACACGTCCAGCGATTGCTCCCAAACGAAAGCTGCCAGCATGGAAAGATATAGCTGGTTTTCACTGCCCTTGGAACTGCATTCGCTGCCACACAGACATTCGCCTTCTACAAAAGCTTTGCTTGGTAATGGGGCAACACTCTGTATCTCTCTCTCGCAGAGCCCGGCTGCCAAATTCCAAACGTCCAGCGATTGCTCCGACACGAAAGATGCCAGCACTGAAAGCAGTAGCTGGTTTTCACTGCCCCTTGGAACTACGTTCGCTGCCACACAGACATTCGCGTTCTGCAAAAGCTTTGGTTGGTAATGGGGCAACACTCTGTATCTCTCTCTCGCACAGCCCGGCAGCCAAATTCGAAACGTCCAGCGATTGCTCCCAAACGAAAGCTGCCAGCACGGAAAGCTGTAGCTGGTTTTCACTGCCCCTTGGAACTGCATTCGCTGCCACACAGACATTCGCGTTCTGCAAAAGCTTTGGTTGGTAATGGGGCAACACTCTGTATCTCTCTCTCGCACAGCCCGGCTGCCAAATTCCAAACGTCCAGCGATTGCGTACACACGAAAGCTGCCAACACTGAAAGCTGTAGCTGGTTTTCACTGCCCCTTGGAACTACGTTCACTGCCACACAGACATTCGCGTTCTGCAAAAGCTTTGGTTGGTAATGGGGCAACACTCTGTATCTGTCTCTCGCAGAGCCCGGCTGCCAAATTCCAAACGTCCAGCGATTGCTCCCAAACGAAAGCTGCCAGCACAGAAAGCTGTAGCTGGTTTTCACTGCCCCTTGGAACTGCATTCGCTGCCACACAGACATTCGCGTTCTGCAGAAGCTTTGGTTGGTAATGGGGCAACACTGTGTATCTCTCTCTTGCAGAGCCCGGCAGCCAAATTCGAAATGTCCAGCGATTGCTCCCACACGAAAGCTGCCAGCACGGAAAGATATAGCTGGTTTTCACTGCCCCTTGGAACTGCATTCGCTGCCACACAGACATTCGCGTTCTGCAAAAGCTTTGGTTGGTAATGGGCAACACTCTGTATCTCTCTCTCGCAGAGCCCGGCTGCCAAATTCCAAACGTCCAGCGATTGCGTACACACGAAAGCTGCCAACACTGAAAACTGTAGCTGGTTTTCACTGCCCCTTGGAACTGCATTCGCTGCCACACAGACATTCGCGTTCTGCAAAAGCTTTGGTTGGTAATGGGGCAACACTGTGTTTCTGTCTCTTGCAGAGCCCGGCAGCCAAATTCGAAACGTCCAGCGATTGCTCCCAAACGAAAGCTGCCAGCATGGAAAGATATAGCTGGTTTTCACTGCCCCTTGGAACTGCATGCGCTGCCACACAGACATTCGCCTTCTACAAAAGCTTTGCTTGGTAATGGGGAAACACTCTGTATCTCTCTCTCGCACAGCCCGGCTGCCAAATTCCAAACGTCCAGCGATTGCTCCGACACGAAATCTGCCAGCACTGAAAGCAGCAGCTGGTTTTCACTGCCCCTTGGAACTGCGTTCGCTGCCACACAGACATTCGCGTTCTGCAAAAGCTTTGGTTGGTAATGGGGCAACACTCTGTATCTCTCTCTCGCAGAGCCCGGCTGCCAAATTCGAAACGTCCAGCGATTGCTCCCAAACGAAAGCTGCCAGCACAGAAAGCTGTAGCTGGTTTTCACTGCCCCTTGGAACTGCATTCGCTGCCACACAGACATTCGCGTTCTGCAGAAGCTTTGGTTGGTAATGGGGCAACACTGTGTATCTCTCTCTCGCACACCCCGGCAGCCAAATTCGAAACGTCCAGCGATTGCTCCCAAACGAAAGCTGCCAGCATGGAAAGATATAGCTGGTTTTCACTGCCCCTTGGAACTGCATTCGCTGCCACACAGACATTCGCGTTCTGCAGAAGCTTTGGTTGGTAATGGGGCAACACTGTGTATCTCTCTCTCGCAGAGCCCGGCTGCCAAATTCCAAACGTCCAGCGATTGCTCCGTCACGAAAGATGCCAGCACTGAAAGCAGTAGCTGGTTTTCACTGCCCCTTGGAACTACGTTCGCTGCCACACAGACATTCGCGTTCTGCAAAAGCTTTGGTTGGTAATGGGGCAACACTGTGTATGTCTCTCTCGCACAGCCCGGCAGCCAAATTCGAAATGTCTAGCTATTGCTCCCAAACGAAAGCTGCCAGCACGGAAAGCTGTAGCTGGTTTTCACTGCCCCTTGGAACTGCATTCGCTGCCACACAGACATTCGCGTTCTGCAAAAGCTTTGGTTGGTAATGGGGCAACACTGTGTATCTCTCTCTCGCAGAGCCCGGCTGCCAAATTCCAAACGTCCAGCGATTGCGTACACACGAAAGCTGCCAACACTGAAAGCTGTAGCTGGTTTTCACTGCCCCTTGGAACTACGTTCACTGCCACACAGACATTCGCGTTCTGCAAAAGCTTTGGTTGGTAATGGGGCAACACTCTGTATCTCTCTCTCGCAGAGCCCGGCTGCCAAATTCGAAACGTCCAGCGATTGCTCCCAAACGAAAGCTGCCAGCACGGAAAGCTGTAGCTGGTTTTCACTGCCCCTTGGAACTGCATTCGCTGCCACACAGACATTCGCGTTCTGCAGAAGCTTTGGTTGGTAATGGGGCAACACTGTGTATCTCTCTCTTGCAGAGCCCGGCAGCCAAATTCGAAATGTCCAGCGATTGCTCCCACACGAAAGCTGCCAGCACGGAAAGATATAGCTGGTTTTCACTGCCCCTTGGAACTGCATTCGCTGCCACACAGACATTCGCGTTCTGCAAAAGCTTTGGTTGGTAATGGACAACACTCTGTATCTCTCTCTCGCAGAGCCCGGCTGCCAAATTCCAAACGTCCAGCGATTGCGTACACACGAAAGCTGCCAACACTGAAAGCTGTAGCTGGTTTTCACTGCCCCTTGGAACTACGTTCGCTGCCACACAGACATTCGCGTTCTGCAAAAGGTTTGGTTGGTAATGGGGCAACACTGTGTATGTCTCTCTCGCACAGCCCGGCAGCCAAATTCGAAATGTCTAGCTATTGCTCCCACACAAAAGCTGCCAGCATGTAAAGGTGTAGCTGGTTTTCACTGCCCCTTGGAACTGCATTCGCTGCCACACAGACATTCGCGTTCTGCAAAAGCTTTGGTTGGTAATGGGGCAACACTGTGTTTCTCTCTCTTGCAGAGCCCGGCAGCCAAATTCGAAACGTCCAGCGATTGCTCCCAAACGAAAGTTGCAAGCATGGAAAGATATAGCTGGTTTTCACTGCCCCTTGGAACTGCATGCGCTGCCACACAGACATTCGCCTTCTACAAAAGCTTTGCTTGGTAATGGGGAAACACTCTGTATCTCTCTCTCGCACAGCCCGGCAGCCAAATTCCAAACGTCCAGCGATTGCTCCGACACGAAATCTGCCAGCACTGAAAGCAGCAGCTGGTTTTCACTGCCCCTTGGAACTGCGTTCGCTGCCACACAGACATTCGCGTTCTGCAGAAGCTTTGGTTGGTAATGGGGCAACACTGTGTATCTCTCTCTTGCAGAGCCCGGCAGCCAAATTCGAAATGTCCAGCGATTGCTCCCACACGAAAGCTGCCAGCACGGAAAGACATAGCTGGTTTTCACTGCCCCTTGGAACTGCATACGCTGCCACACAGACATTCGCGTTCTGCAAAAGCTTTGGTTGGTAATGGGGCAACACTCTGTATCTCTCTCTCGCAGAGCCCGGCTGCCAAATTCCAAACGTCCAGCGATTGCTCCGACACGAAAGATGCCAGCACTGAAAGCAGTAGCTGGTTTTCACTGCCCCTTGGAACTACGTTCGCTGCCACACAGACATTCGCGTTCTGCAAAAGGTTTGGTTGGTAATGGGGCAACACTGTGTATGTCTCTCTCGCACAGCCCGGCAGCCAAATTCGAAATGTCTAGCTATTGCTCCCACACAAAAGCTGCCAGCATGTAAAGGTGTAGCTGGTTTTCACTGCCCCTTGGAACTGCATTCGCTGCCACACAGACATTCGCGTTCTGCAAAAGCTTTGATTGGTAATGGGGCAACACTGTGTATCTCTCTCTCACAGAGCCCGGCAGCCACATTCCAAACGTCCAGCGATTGCGTACACACGAAAGCTGCCAACACTGAAAGCTGTAGCTGGTTTTCACTGCCCCTTGGAACTCCATTCGCTGCCACACAGACATTCGCGTTCTGCAAAAGCTTTGGTTGGTAATGGGGCAACACTCTGTATCTCTCTCTCGCACAGCCCGGCAGCCAAATTCGAAACGTCCAGCGATTGCTCCCAAACGAAAGCTGCCAGCACTGAAAGCTGTAGCTGGTTTTCACTGCCCCTTGGAACTGCATTCGCTGCCACACAGACATTCGCGTTCTGCAGAAGCTTTGGTTGGTAATGGGGCAACACTGTGTATCTCTCTCTCGCAGAGCCCGGCAGCCAAATTCGAAACGTCCAGCGATTGCTCCCAAACGAAAGCTGCCAGCACGGAAAGCTGTAGCTGGTTTTCACTGCCCCTTGGAACTGCATTCGCTGCCACACAGACATTCGTGTTCTGCAGAAGCTTTGGTTGGTAATGGGGCAACACTGTGTATCTCTCTCTTGCAGAGCCCGGCAGCCAAATTCGAAATGTCCAGCGATTGCGTACACACGAAAGCTGCCAACACTGAAAGCTGTAGCTGGTTTTCACTGCCACTTGGAACTACGTTCACTGCCACACAGACATTCGCGTTCTGCAAAAGCTTTGGTTGGTAATGGGGCAACACTCTGTATCTCTCTCTCGCAGAGCCCGGCTGCCAAATTCGAAACGTCCAGCGATTGCGTACACACGAAAGCTGCCAACACTGAAAGCTGTAGCTGGTTTTCACTGCCCCTTGGAACTACGTTCACTGCCACACAGACATTCGCGTTCTGCAAAAGCTTTGGTTGGTAATGGGGCAACACTCTGTATCTCTCTCTCGCACAGCCCGGCAGCCAAATTCGAAACGTCCAGCGATTGCTCCCAAACGAAAGCTGCCAGCACGGAAAGCTGTAGCTGGTTTTCACTGCCCCTTGGAACTGCATTCGCTGCCACACAGACATTCGCGTTCTGCAGAAGCTTTGGTTGGTAATGGGGCAACACTGTGTATCTCTCTCTTGCAGAGCCCGGCAGCCAAATTCGAAACGTCCAGCGATTTCTCCCAAACGAAAGCTGCCAGCACAGAAAGCTGTAGCTGGTTTTCACTGCCCCTTGGAACTGCATTCGCTGCCACACAGACATTCGCGTTCTGCAGAAGCTTTGGTTGGTAATGGGGCAACACTGTGTATCTCTCTCTCGCACAGCCCGGCAGCCAAATTCGACACGTCCAGCGATTGCTCCCAAACGAAAGCTGCCAGCATGGAAAGATATAGCTGGTTTTCACTGCCTCTTGGAACTGCATTCGCTGCCACACAGACATTCGCCTTCTACAAAAGCTTTGCTTGGTAATGGGGCAACACTCTGTATCTCTCTCTCGCAGAGCCCGGCTGCCAAATTCCAAACGTCCAGCGATTGCTCCGACACGAAAGATGCCAGCACTGAAAGCAGTAGCTGGTTTTCACTGCCCCTTGGAACTACGTTCGCTGCCACACAGACATTCGCGTTCTGCAAAAGCTTTGGTTGGTAATGGGGCAACACTGTGTATGTCTCTCTCGCACAGCCCGGCAGCCAAATTCGAAATGTCTAGCTATTGCTCCCACACAAAAGCTGCCAGCATGTAAAGGTGTAGCTGGTTTTCACTGCCCCTTGGAACTGCATTCGCTGCCACACAGACATTCGCGTTCTGCAAAAGCTTTGGTTGGTAATGGGGCAACACTGTGTATCTCTCTCTCACAGAGCCCGGCAGCCAAATTCCAAACGTCCAGCGATTGCGTACACACGAAAGCTGCCAACACTGAAAGCTGTAGCTGGTTTTCACTGCCCCTTGGAACTCCATTCGCTGCCACACAGACATTCGCGTTCTGCAAAAGCTTTGGTTGGTAATGGGGCAACACTCTGTATCTCTCTCTCGCACAGCCCGGCAGCCAAATTCGAAACGTCCAGCGATTGCTCCCAAACGAAAGCTGCCAGCACGGAAAGCTGTAGCTGGTTTTCACTGCCCCTTGGAACTGCATTCGCTGCCACACAGACATTCGCGTTCTGCAAAAGCTTTGCTTGGTAATGGGGCAACACTCTGTATCTCTCTCTCGCACAGCCCGGCTGCCAAATTCCAAACGTCCAGCGATTGCGTACACACGAAAGCTGCCAACACTGAAAGCTGTAGCTGGTTTTCACTGCCCCTTGGAACTACGTTCACTGCCACACAGACATTCGCGTTCTGCAAAAGCTTTGGTTGGTAATGGGGCAACACTGTGTATCTCTCTCTTGCAGAGCCCGGCAGCCAAATTCGAAATGTCCAGCGATTGCTCCCACACAAAAGCTGCCAGCACGGAAAGACATAGCTGGTTTTCACTGCCCCTTGGAACTGCATTCGCTGCCACACAGACATTCGCGTTCTGCAAAAGCTTTGGTTGGTAATGGGGCAACACTCTGTATCTCTCTCTCGCAGAGCCCGGCTGCCAAATTCCAAACGTCCAGCGATTGCTCCGACACGAAAGATGCCAGCACTGAAAGCAGTAGCTGGTTTTCACTGCCCCTTGGAACTACGTTCGCTGCCACACAGACATTCGCGTTCTGCAAAAGGTTTGGTTGGTAATGGGGCAACACTGTGTATGTCTCTCTCGCACAGCCCGGCAGCCAAATTCGAAATGTCTAGCTATTGCTCCCACACAAAAGCTGCCAGCATGTAAAGGTGTAGCTGGTTTTCACTGCCCCTTGGAACTGCATTCGCTGCCACACAGACATTCGCGTTCTGCAAAAGCTTTGGTTGGTAATGGGGCAACACTGTGTATCTCTCTCTCACAGAGCCCGGCAGCCACATTCCAAACGTCCAGCGATTGCGTACACACGAAAGCTGCCAACACTGAAAGCTGTAGCTGGTTTTCACTGCCCCTTGGAACTCCATTCGCTGCCACACAGACATTCGCGTTCTGCAAAAGCTTTGGTTGGTAATGGGGCAACACTCTGTATCTCTCTCTCGCACAGCCCGGCAGCCAAATTCGAAACGTCCAGCGATTGCTCCCAAACGAAAGCTGCCAGCACGGAAAGCTGTAGCTGGTTTTCACTGCCCCTTGGAACTGCATTCGCTGCCACACAGACTTTCGCGTTCTGCAGAAGCTTTGGTTGGTAATGGGGCAACACTGTGTATCTCTCTCTCGCAGAGCCCGGCAGCCAAATTCGAAACGTCCAGCGATTGCTCCCAAACGAAAGCTGCCAGCACGGAAAGCTGTAGCTGGTTTTCACTGCCCCTTGGAACTGCATTCGCTGCCACACAGACATTCGTGTTCTGCAGAAGTTTTGGTTGGTAATGGGGCAACACTGTGTATCTCTCTCTTGCAGAGCCCGGCAGCCAAATTCGAAATGTCCAGCGATTGCTCCCACACGAAAGCTGCCAACACTGAAAGCTGTAGCTGGTTTTCACTGCCACTTGGAACTACGTTCACTGCCACACAGACATTCGCGTTCTGCAAAAGCTTTGGTTGGTAATGGGGCAACACTCTGTATCTCTCTCTCGCAGAGCCCGGCTGCCAAATTCGAAACGTCCAGTCATTGCGTACACACGAAAGCTGCCAACACTGAAAGCTGTAGCTGGTTTTCACTGCCCCTTGGAACTACGTTCACTGCCACACAGACATTCGCGTTCTGCAAAAGCTTTGGTTGGTAATGGGGCAACACTCTGTATCTCTCTCTCGCAGAGCCCGGCTGCCAAATTCCAAACGTCCAGCGATTGCGTACACACGAAAGCTGCCAACACTGAAAGCTGTAGCTGGTTTTCACTGCCCCTTGGAACTACGTTCACTGCCACACAGACATTCGCGTTCTGCAAAAGCTTTGGTTGGTAATGGGGCAACACTCTGTATCTCTCTCTCGCAGAGCCCGGCAGCCAAATTCGAAATGTCCAGCGATTGCTCCCAAACGAAAGCTGCCAGCACAGAAAGCTGTAGCTGGTTTTCACTGCCCCTTGGAACTGCATTCGCTGCCACACAGACATTCGCGTTCTGCAGAAGCTTTGGTTGGTAATGGGGCAACACTGTGTATCTCTCTCTTGCAGAGCCCGGCAGCCAAATTCGAAACGTCCAGCGATTTCTCCCAAACGAAAGCTGCCAGCACAGAAAGCTGTAGCTGGTTTTCACTGCCCCTTGGAACTGCATTCGCTGCCACACAGACATTCGCGTTCTGCAGAAGCTTTGGTTGGTAATGGGGCAACACTGTGTATCTCTCTCTCGCACAGCCCGGCAGCCAAATTCGACACGTCCAGCGATTGCTCCCAAACGAAAGCTGCCAGCATGGAAAGATATAGCTGGTTTTCACTGCCTCTTGGAACTGCATTCGCTGCCACACAGACATTCGCCTTCTACAAAAGCTTTGCTTGGTAATGGGGCAACACTCTGTATCTCTCTCTCGCAGAGCCCGGCTGCCAAATTCCAAACGTCCAGCGATTGCTCCGACACGAAAGATGCCAGCACTGAAAGCAGTAGCTGGTTTTCACTGCCCCTTGGAACTACGTTCGCTGCCACACAGACATTCGCGTTCTGCAAAAGCTTTGGTTGGTAATGGGGCAACACTGTGTATGTCTCTCTCGCACAGCCCGGCAGCCAAATTCGAAATGTCTAGCTATTGCTCCCACACAAAAGCTGCCAGCATGTAAAGGTGTAGCTGGTTTTCACTGCCCCTTGGAACTGCATTCGCTGCCACACAGACATTCGCGTTCTGCAAAAGCTTTGGTTGGTAATGGGGCAACACTGTGTATCTCTCTCTCACAGAGCCCGGCAGCCAAATTCCAAACGTCCAGCGATTGCGTACACACGAAAGCTGCCAACACTGAAAGCTGTAGCTGGTTTTCACTGCCCCTTGGAACTCCATTCGCTGCCACACAGACATTCGCGTTCTGCAAAAGCTTTGGTTGGTAATGGGGCAACACTCTGTATCTCTCTCTCGCACAGCCCGGCAGCCAAATTCGAAACGTCCAGCGATTGCTCCCAAACGAAAGCTGCCAGCACGGAAAGCTGTAGCTGGTTTTCACTGCCCCTTGGAACTGCATTCGCTGCCACACAGACATTCGCGTTCTGCAAAAGCTTTGCTTGGTAATGGGGCAACACTCTGTATCTCTCTCTCGCACAGCCCGGCTGCCAAATTCCAAACGTCCAGCGATTGCGTACACACGAAAGCTGCCAACACTGAAAGCTGTAGCTGGTTTTCACTGCCCCTTGGAACTACGTTCACTGCCACACAGACATTCGCGTTCTGCAAAAGCTTTGGTTGGTAATGGGGCAACACTGTGTATCTCTCTCTTGCAGAGCCCGGCAGCCAAATTCGAAATGTCCAGCGATTGCTCCCACACAAAAGCTGCCAGCACGGAAAGACATAGCTGGTTTTCACTGCCCCTTGGAACTGCATTCGCTGCCACACAGACATTCGCGTTCTGCAAAAGCTTTGGTTGGTAATGGGGCAACACTCTGTATCTCTCTCTCGCAGAGCCCGGCTGCCAAATTCCAAACGTCCAGCGATTGCTCCGACACGAAAGATGCCAGCACTGAAAGCAGTAGCTGGTTTTCACTGCCCCTTGGAACTACGTTCGCTGCCACACAGACATTCGCGTTCTGCAAAAGGTTTGGTTGGTAATGGGGCAACACTGTGTATGTCTCTCTCGCACAGCCCGGCAGCCAAATTCGAAATGTCTAGCTATTGCTCCCACACAAAAGCTGCCAGCATGTAAAGGTGTAGCTGGTTTTCACTGCCCCTTGGAACTGCATTCGCTGCCACACAGACATTCGCGTTCTGCAAAAGCTTTGGTTGGTAATGGGGCAACACTGTGTATCTCTCTCTCACAGAGCCCGGCAGCCACATTCCAAACGTCCAGCGATTGCGTACACACGAAAGCTGCCAACACTGAAAGCTGTAGCTGGTTTTCACTGCCCCTTGGAACTCCATTCGCTGCCACACAGACATTCGCGTTCTGCAAAAGCTTTGGTTGGTAATGGGGCAACACTCTGTATCTCTCTCTCGCACAGCCCGGCAGCCAAATTCGAAACGTCCAGCGATTGCTCCCAAACGAAAGCTGCCAGCACGGAAAGCTGTAGCTGGTTTTCACTGCCCCTTGGAACTGCATTCGCTGCCACACAGACTTTCGCGTTCTGCAGAAGCTTTGGTTGGTAATGGGGCAACACTGTGTATCTCTCTCTCGCAGAGCCCGGCAGCCAAATTCGAAACGTCCAGCGATTGCTCCCAAACGAAAGCTGCCAGCACGGAAAGCTGTAGCTGGTTTTCACTGCCCCTTGGAACTGCATTCGCTGCCACACAGACATTCGTGTTCTGCAGAAGTTTTGGTTGGTAATGGGGCAACACTGTGTATCTCTCTCTTGCAGAGCCCGGCAGCCAAATTCGAAATGTCCAGCGATTGCTCCCACACGAAAGCTGCCAACACTGAAAGCTGTAGCTGGTTTTCACTGCCACTTGGAACTACGTTCACTGCCACACAGACATTCGCGTTCTGCAAAAGCTTTGGTTGGTAATGGGGCAACACTCTGTATCTCTCTCTCGCAGAGCCCGGCTGCCAAATTCGAAACGTCCAGTCATTGCGTACACACGAAAGCTGCCAACACTGAAAGCTGTAGCTGGTTTTCACTGCCCCTTGGAACTACGTTCACTGCCACACAGACATTCGCGTTCTGCAAAAGCTTTGGTTGGTAATGGGGCAACACTCTGTATCTCTCTCTCGCAGAGCCCGGCTGCCAAATTCCAAACGTCCAGCGATTGCGTACACACGAAAGCTGCCAACACTGAAAGCTGTAGCTGGTTTTCACTGCCCCTTGGAACTACGTTCACTGCCACACAGACATTCGCGTTCTGCAAAAGCTTTGGTTGGTAATGGGGCAACACTCTGTATCTCTCTCTCGCAGAGCCCGGCAGCCAAATTCGAAATGTCCAGCGATTGCTCCCAAACGAAAGCTGCCAGCACAGAAAGCTGTAGCTGGTTTTCACTGCCCCTTGGAACTGCATTCGCTGCCACACAGACATTCGCGTTCTGCAGAAGCTTTGGTTGGTAATGGGGCAACACTGTGTATCTCTCTCTTGCAGAGCCCGGCAGCCAAATTCGAAACGTCCAGCGATTTCTCCCAAACGAAAGCTGCCAGCACAGAAAGCTGTAGCTGGTTTTCACTGCCCCTTGGAACTGCATTCGCTGCCACACAGACATTCGCGTTCTGCAGAAGCTTTGGTTGGTAATGGGGCAACACTCTTTATCTCTCTCTCGCACAGCCCGGCAGCCAAATTCGACACGTCCAGCGATTGCTCCCAAACGAAAGCTGCCAGCATGGAAAGATATAGCTGGTTTTCACTGCCCCTTGGAACTGCATTCGCTGCCACACAGACATTCGCCTTCTACAAAAGCTTTTCTTGGTAATGGGGCAACACTCTGTATCTCTCTCTCGCAGAGCCCGGCTGCCAAATTCCAAACGTCCAGCGATTGCTCCGACACGAAAGATGCCAGCACTGAAAGCAGTAGCTGGTTTTCACTGCCCCTTGGAACTACGTTCGCTGCCACACAGACATTCGCGTTCTGCAAAAGCTTTGGTTGGTAATGGGGCAACACTCTGTATCTCTCTCTCGCACAGCCCGGCAGCCAAATTCGAAATGTCTAGCTATTGCTCCCACACAAAAGCTGCCAGCATGTAAAGGTGTAGCTGGTTTTCACTGCCCCTTGGAACTGCATTCGCTGCCACACAGACATTCGCGTTCTGCAAAAGCTTTGGTTGGTAATGGGGCAACACTGTGTATCTCTCTCTCACAGAGCCCGGCAGCCAAATTCCAAACGTCCAGCGATTGCGTACACACGAAAGCTGCCAACACTGAAAGCTGTAGCTGGTTTTCACTGCCCCTTGGAACTGCATTCGCTGCCACACAGACATTCGCGTTCTGCAGAAGCTTTGGTTGGTAATGGGGCAACACTCTGTATCTCTCTCTCGCACAGCCCGGCAGCCAAATTCGAAACGTCCAGCGATTGCTCCCAAACGAAAGCTGCCAGCACGGAAAGCTGTAGCTGGTTTTCACTGCCCCTTGGAACTGCATTCGCTGCCACACAGACATTCGCGTTCTGCAAAAGCTTTGGTTGGTAATGGGGCAACACTCTGTATCTCTCTCTCGCACAGCCCGGCTGCCAAATTCCAAACGTCCAGCGATTGCGTACACACGAAAGCTGCCAACACTGAAAGCTGTAGCTGGTTTTCACTGCCCCTTGGAACTACGTTCACTGCCACACAGACATTCGCGTTCTGCAAAAGCTTTGGTTGGTAATGGGGCAACACTCTGTATCTGTCTCTCGCAGAGCCCGGCTGCCAAATTCCAAACGTCCAGCGATTGCTCCCAAACGAAAGCTGCCAGCACAGAAAGCTGTAGCTGGTTTTCACTGCCCCTTGGAACTGCATTCGCTGCCACACAGACATTCGCGTTCTGCAGAAGCTTTGGTTGGTAATGGGGCAACACTGTGTATCTCTCTCTTGCAGAGCCCGGCAGCCAAATTCGAAATGTCCAGCGATTGCTCCCACACGAAAGCTGCCAGCACGGAAAGATATAGCTGGTTTTCACTGCCCCTTGGAACTGCATTCGCTGCCACACAGACATTCGCGTTCTGCAAAAGCTTTGGTTGGTAATGGGCAACACTCTGTATCTCTCTCTCGCAGAGCCCGGCTGCCAAATTCCAAACGTCCAGCGATTGCGTACACACGAAAGCTGCCAACACTGAAAACTGTAGCTGGTTTTCACTGCCCCTTGGAACTGCATTCGCTGCCACACAGACATTCGCGTTCTGCAAAAGCTTTGGTTGGTAATGGGGCAACACTGTGTTTCTGTCTCTTGCAGAGCCCGGCAGCCAAATTCGAAACGTCCAGCGATTGCTCCCAAACGAAAGCTGCCAGCACGGAAAGCTGTAGCTGGTTTTCACTGCCCCTTGGAACTGCATTCGCTGCCACACAGACATTCGCGTTCTGCAGAAGCTTTGGTTGGTAATGGGGCAACACTGTGTATCTCTCTCTTGCAGAGCCCGGCAGCCAAATTCGAAATGTCCAGTGATTGCGTACACACGAAAGCTGCCAACACTGAAAGCTGTAGCTGGTTTTCACTGCCACTTGGAACTACGTTCACTGCCACACAGACATTCGCGTTCTGCAAAAGCTTTGGTTGGTAATGGGGCAACACTCTGTATCTCTCTCTCGCAGAGCCCGGCTGCCAAATTCGAAACGTCCAGCGATTGCGTACACACGAAAGCTGCCAACACTGAAAGCTGTAGCTGGTTTTCACTGCCCCTTGGAACTACGTTCACTGCCACACAGACATTCGCGTTCTGCAAAAGCTTTGGTTGGTAATGGGGCAACACTCTGTATCTCTCTCTCGCACAGCCCGGCAGCCAAATTCGAAACGTCCAGCGATTGCTCCCAAACGAAAGCTGCCAGCACGGAAAGCTGTAGCTGGTTTTCACTGCCCCTTGGAACTGCATTCGCTGCCACACAGACATTCGCGTTCTGCAGAAGCTTTGGTTGGTAATGGGGCAACACTGTGTATCTCTCTCTTGCAGAGCCCGGCAGCCAAATTCGAAACGTCCAGCGATTTCTCCCAAACGAAAGCTGCCAGCACAGAAAGCTGTAGCTGGTTTTCACTGCCCCTTGGAACTGCATTCGCTGCCACACAGACATTCGCGTTCTGCAGAAGCTTTGGTTGGTAATGGGGCAACACTGTGTATCTCTCTCTTGCAGAGCCCGGCAGCCAAATTCGACACGTCCAGCGATTGCTCCCAAACGAAAGCTGCCAGCATGGAAAGATATAGCTGGTTTTCACTGCCCCTTGGAACTGCATTCGCTGCCACACAGACATTCGCCTTCTACAAAAGCTTTGCTTGGTAATGGGCAACACTCTGTATCTCTCTCTCGCAGAGCCCGGCTGCCAAATTCCAAACGTCCAGCGATTGCGTACACACGAAAGCTGCCAACACTGAAAACTGTAGCTGGTTTTCACTGCCCCTTGGAACTGCATTCGCTGCCACACAGACATTCGCGTTCTGCAAAAGCTTTGGTTGGTAATGGGGCAACACTGTGTTTCTGTCTCTTGCAGAGCCCGGCAGCCAAATTCGAAACGTCCAGCGATTGCTCCCAAACGAAAGCTGCCAGCATGGAAAGATATAGCTGGTTTTCACTGCCCCTTGGAACTGCATGCGCTGCCACACAGACATTCGCCTTCTACAAAAGCTTTGCTTGGTAATGGGGAAACACTCTGTATCTCTCTCTCGCAGAGCCCGGCTGCCAAATTCCAAACGTCCAGCGATTGCTCCGACACGAAATCTGCCAGCACTGAAAGCAGCAGCTGGTTTTCACTGCCCCTTGGAACTGCGTTCGCTGCCACACAGACATTCGCGTTCTGCAAAAGCTTTGGTTGGTAATGGGGCAACACTCTGTATCTCTCTCTCGCAGAGCCCGGCTGCCAAATTCCAAACGTCCAGCGATTGCGTACACACGAAAGCTGCCAACACTGAAAGCTGTAGCTGGTTTTCACTGCCCCTTGGAACTACGTTCACTGCCACACAGACATTCGCGTTCTGCAAAAGCTTTGGTTGGTAATGGGGCAACACTCTGTATCTCTCTCTCGCAGAGCCCGGCTGCCAAATTCGAAACGTCCAGCGATTGCTCCCAAACGAAAGCTGCCAGCACGGAAAGCTGTAGCTGGTTTTCACTGCCCCTTGGAACTGCATTCGCTGCCACACAGACATTCGCGTTCTGCAGAAGCTTTGGTTGGTAATGGGGCAACACTGTGTATCTCTCTCTTGCAGAGCCCGGCAGCCAAATTCGAAATGTCCAGCGATTGCTCCCACACGAAAGCTGCCAGCACGGAAAGATATAGCTGGTTTTCACTGCCCCTTGGAACTGCATTCGCTGCCACACAGACATTCGCGTTCTGCAAAAGCTTTGGTTGGTAATGGGCAACACTCTGTATCTCTCTCTCGCAGAGCCCGGCTGCCAAATTCCAAACGTTCAGCGATTGCGTACACACGAAAGCTGCCAACACTGAAAGCTGTAGCTGGTTTTCACTGCCCCTTGGAACTACGTTCGCTGCCACACAGACATTCGCGTTCTGCAAAAGCTTTGGTTGGTAATGGGGCAACACTGTGTATGTCTCTCTCGCACAGCCCGGCAGCCAAATTCGAAATGTCTAGCTATTGCTCCCACACAAAAGCTGCCAGCATGTAAAGGTGTAGCTGGTTTTCACTGCCCCTTGGAACTGCATTCGCTGCCACACAGACATTCGCGTTCTGCAAAAGCTTTGGTTGGTAATGGGGCAACACTGTGTTTCTCTCTCTTGCAGAGCCCGGCAGCCAAATTCGAAACGTCCAGCGATTGCTCCCAAACGAAAGTTGCAAGCATGGAAAGATATAGCTGGTTTTCACTGCCCCTTGGAACTGCATGCGCTGCCACACAGACATTCGCCTTCTACAAAAGCTTTGCTTGGTAATGGGGAAACACTCTGTATCTCTCTCTCGCAGAGCACGGCTGCCAAATTCCAAACGTCCAGCGATTGCTCCGACACGAAATCTGCCAGCACTGAAAGCAGCAGCTGGTTTTCACTGCCCCTTGGAACTGCGTTCGCTGCCACACAGACATTCGCGTTCTGCAGAAGCTTTGGTTGGTAATGGGGCAACACTGTGTATCTCTCTCTTGCAGAGCCCGGCAGCCAAATTCGAAATGTCCAGCGATTGCTCCCACACGAAAGCTGCCAGCACGGAAAGACATAGCTGGTTTTCACTGCCCCTTGGAACTGCATTCGCTGCCACACAGACATTCGCGTTCTGCAAAAGCTTTGGTTGGTAATGGGGCAACACTCTGTATCTCTCTCTCGCAGAGCCCGGCTGCCAAATTCCAAACGTCCAGCGATTGCTCCGACACGAAAGATGCCAGCACTGAAAGCAGTAGCTGGTTTTCACTGCCCCTTGGAACTACGTTCGCTGCCACACAGACATTCGCGTTCTGCAAAAGGTTTGGTTGGAAATGGGGCAACACTGTGTATGTCTCTCTCGCACAGCCCGGCAGCCAAATTCGAAATGTCTAGCTATTGCTCCCACACAAAAGCTGCCAGCATGTAAAGGTGTAGCTGGTTTTCACTGCCCCTTGGAACTGCATTCGCTGCCACACAGACATTCGCGTTCTGCAAAAGCTTTGTTTGGTAATGGGGCAACACTGTGTATCTCTCTCTCACAGAGCCCGGCAGCCACATTCCAAACGTCCAGCGATTGCGTACACACGAAAGCTGCCAACACTGAAAGCTGTAGCTGGTTTTCACTGCCCCTTGGAACTCCATTCGCTGCCACACAGACATTCGCGTTCTGCAAAAGCTTTGGTTGGTAATGGGGCAACACTCTGTATCTCTCTCTCGCAGAGCCCGGCTGCCAAATTCGAAACGTCCAGCGATTGCTCCCAAACGAAAGCTGCCAGCACGGAAAGCTGTAGCTGGTTTTCACTGCCCCTTGGAACTGCATTCGCTGCCACACAGACATTCGCGTTCTGCAGAAGCTTTGGTTGGTAATGGGGCAACACTCTGTATCTCTCTCTTGCAGAGCCCGGCAGCCAAATTCGAAATGTCCAGCGATTGCTCCCACACGAAAGCTGCCAGCACGGAAAGATATAGCTGGTTTTCACTGCCCCTTGGAACTGCATTCGCTGCCACACAGACATTCGCGTTCTGCAAAAGCTTTGGTTGGTAATGGGCAACACTCTGTATCTCTCTCTCGCAGAGCCCGGCTGCCAAATTCCAAACGTCCAGCGATTGCGTACACACGAAAGCTGCCAACACTGAAAGCTGTAGCTGGTTTTCACTGCCCCTTGGAACTACGTTCGCTGCCACACAGACATTCGCTTTCTGCAAAAGGTTTGGTTGGTAATGGGGCAACACTGTGTATGTCTCTCTCGCACAGCCCGGCAGCCAAATTCGAAATGTCTAGCTATTGCTCCCACACAAAAGCTGCCAGCATGTAAAGGTGTAGCTGGTTTTCACTGCCCCTTGGAACTGCATTCGCTGCCACACAGACATTCGCGTTCTGCAAAAGCTTTGGTTGGTAATGGGGCAACACTGTGTTTCTCTCTCTTGCAGAGCCCGGCAGCCAAATTCGAAACGTCCAGCGATTGCTCCCAAACGAAAGTTGCAAGCATGGAAAGATATAGCTGGTTTTCACTGCCCCTTGGAACTGCATGCGCTGCCACACAGACATTCGCCTTCTACAAAAGCTTTGCTTGGTAATGGGGAAACACTCTGTATCTCTCTCTCGCAGAGCACGGCTGCCAAATTCCAAACGTCCAGCGATTGCTCCGACACGAAATCTGCCAGCACTGAAAGCAGCAGCTGGTTTTCACTGCCCCTTGGAACTGCGTTCGCTGCCACACAGACATTCGCGTTCTGCAGAAGCTTTGGTTGGTAATGGGGCAACACTGTGTATCTCTCTCTTGCAGAGCCCGACAGCCAAATTCGAAATGTCCAGCGATTGCTCCCACACGAAAGCTGCCAGCACGGAAAGACATAGCTGGTTTTCACTGCCCCTTGGAACTGCATTCGCTGCCACACAGACATTCGCGTTCTGCAAAAGCTTTGGTTGGTAATGGGGCAACACTCTGTATCTCTCTCTCGCAGAGCCCGGCTGCCAAATTCCAAACGTCCAGCGATTGCTCCGACACGAAAGATGCCAGCACTGAAAGCAGTAGCTGGTTTTCACTGCCCCTTGGAACTACGTTCGCTGCCACACAGACATTCGCGTTCTGCAAAAGGTTTGGTTGGAAATGGGGCAACACTGTGTATGTCTCTCTCGCACAGCCCGGCAGCCAAATTCGAAATGTCTAGCTATTGCTCCCACACAAAAGCTGCCAGCATGTAAAGGTGTAGCTGGTTTTCACTGCCCCTTGGAACTGCATTCGCTGCCACACAGACATTCGCGTTCTGCAAAAGCTTTGGTTGGTAATGGGGCAACACTGTGTATCTCTCTCTCACAGAGCCCGGCAGCCACATTCCAAACGTCCAGCGATTGCGTACACACGAAAGCTGCCAACACTGAAAGCTGTAGCTGGTTTTCACTGCCCCTTGGAACTCCATTCGCTGCCACACAGACATTCGCGTTCTGCAAAAGCTTTGGTTGGTAATGGGGCAACACTCTGTATCTCTCTCTCGCAGAGCCCGGCTGCCAAATTCGAAACGTCCAGCGATTGCTCCCAAACGAAAGCTGCCAGCACGGAAAGCTGTAGCTGGTTTTCACTGCCCCTTGGAACTGCATTCGCTGCCACACAGACATTCGCGTTCTGCAGAAGCTTTGGTTGGTAATGGGGCAACACTCTGTATCTCTCTCTTGCAGAGCCCGGCAGCCAAATTCGAAATGTCCAGCGATTGCTCCCACACGAAAGCTGCCAGCACGGAAAGATATAGCTGGTTTTCACTGCCCCTTGGAACTGCATTCGCTGCCACACAGACATTCGCGTTCTGCAAAAGCTTTGGTTGGTAATGGGCAACACTCTGTATCTCTCTCTCGCAGAGCCCGGCTGCCAAATTCCAAACGTCCAGCGATTGCGTACACACGAAAGCTGCCAACACTGAAAGCTGTAGCTGGTTTTCACTGCCCCTTGGAACTACGTTCGCTGCCACACAGACATTCGCTTTCTGCAAAAGGTTTGGTTGGTAATGGGGCAACACTGTGTATGTCTCTCTCGCACAGCCCGGCAGCCAAATTCGAAATGTCTAGCTATTGCTCCCACACAAAAGCTGCCAGCATGTAAAGGTGTAGCTGGTTTTCACTGCCCCTTGGAACTGCATTCGCTGCCACACAGACATTCGCGTTCTGCAAAAGCTTTGGTTGGTAATGGGGCAACACTGTGTTTCTCTCTCTTGCAGAGCCCGGCAGCCAAATTCGAAACGTCCAGCGATTGCTCCCAAACGAAAGTTGCAAGCATGGAAAGATATAGCTGGTTTTCACTGCCCCTTGGAACTGCATGCGCTGCCACACAGACATTCGCCTTCTACAAAAGCTTTGCTTGGTAATGGGGAAACACTCTGTATCTCTCTCTCGCAGAGCACGGCTGCCAAATTCCAAACGTCCAGCGATTGCTCCGACACGAAATCTGCCAGCACTGAAAGCAGCAGCTGGTTTTCACTGCCCCTTGGAACTGCGTTCGCTGCCACACAGACATTCGCGTTCTGCAGAAGCTTTGGTTGGTAATGGGGCAACACTGTGTATCTCTCTCTTGCAGAGCCCGACAGCCAAATTCGAAATGTCCAGCGATTGCTCCCACACGAAAGCTGCCAGCACGGAAAGACATAGCTGGTTTTCACTGCCCCTTGGAACTGCATTCGCTGCCACACAGACATTCGCGTTCTGCAAAAGCTTTGGTTGGTAATGGGGCAACACTCTGTATCTCTCTCTCGCAGAGCCCGGCTGCCAAATTCCAAACGTCCAGCGATTGCTCCGACACGAAAGATGCCAGCACTGAAAGCAGTAGCTGGTTTTCACTGCCCCTTGGAACTACGTTCGCTGCCACACAGACATTCGCGTTCTGCAAAAGGTTTGGTTGGAAATGGGGCAACACTGTGTATGTCTCTCTCGCACAGCCCGGCAGCCAAATTCGAAATGTCTAGCTATTGCTCCCACACAAAAGCTGCCAGCATGTAAAGGTGTAGCTGGTTTTCACTGCCCCTTGGAACTGCATTCGCTGCCACACAGACATTCGCGTTCTGCAAAAGCTTTGGTTGGTAATGGGGCAACACTGTGTATCTCTCTCTCACAGAGCCCGGCAGCCACATTCCAAACGTCCAGCGATTGCGTACACACGAAAGCTGCCAACACTGAAAGCTGTAGCTGGTTTTCACTGCCCCTTGGAACTCCATTCGCTGCCACACAGACATTCGCGTTCTGCAAAAGCTTTGGTTGGTAATGGGGCAACACTCTGTATCTCTCTCTCGCACAGCCCGGCAGCCAAATTCGAAACGTCCAGCGATTGCTCCCAAACGAAAGCTGCCAGCACGGAAAGCTGTAGCTGGTTTTCACTGCCCCTTGGAACTGCATTCGCTGCCACACAGACATTCGCGTTCTGCAGAAGCTTTGGTTGGTAATGGGGCAACACTGTGTATCTCTCTCTCGCAGAGCCCGGCAGCCAAATTCGAAACGTCCATCGATTGCTCCCAAACGAAAGCTGCCAGCACGGAAAGCTGTAGCTGGTTTTCACTGCCCCTTGGAACTGCATTCGCTGCCACACAGACATTCGTGTTCTGCAGAAGCTTTGGTTGGTAATGGGGCAACACTGTGTATCTCTCTCTTGCAGAGCCCGGCAGCCAAATTCGAAATGTCCAGTGATTGCGTACACACGAAAGCTGCCAACACTGAAAGCTGTAGCTGGTTTTCACTGCCACTTGGAACTACGTTCACTGCCACACAGACATTCGCGTTCTGCAAAAGCTTTGGTTGGTAATGGGGCAACACTCTGTATCTCTCTCTCGCAGAGCCCGGCTGCCAAATTCGAAACGTCCAGCGATTGCGTACACACGAAAGCTGCCAACACTGAAAGCTGTAGCTGGTTTTCACTGCCCCTTGGAACTACGTTCACTGCCACACAGACATTCGCGTTCTGCAAAAGCTTTGGTTGGTAATGGGGCAACACTCTGTATCTCTCTCTCGCACAGCCCGGCAGCCAAATTCGAAACGTCCAGCGATTGCTCCCAAACGAAAGCTGCCAGCACGGAAAGCTGTAGCTGGTTTTCACTGCCCCTTGGAACTGCATTCGCTGCCACACAGACATTCGCGTTCTGCAGAAGCTTTGGTTGGTAATGGGGCAACACTGTGTATCTCTCTCTTGCAGAGCCCGGCAGCCAAATTCGAAACGTCCAGCGATTTCTCCCAAACGAAAGCTGCCAGCACAGAAAGCTGTAGCTGGTTTTCACTGCCCCTTGGAACTGCATTCGCTGCCACACAGACATTCGCGTTCTGCAGAAGCTTTGGTTGGTAATGGGGCAACACTGTGTATCTCTCTCTTGCAGAGCCCGGCAGCCAAATTCGACACGTCCAGCGATTGCTCCCAAACGAAAGCTGCCAGCATGGAAAGATATAGCTGGTTTTCACTGCCCCTTGGAACTGCATTCGCTGCCACACAGACATTCGCCTTCTACAAAAGCTTTGCTTGGTAATGGGGCAACACTCTGTATCTCTCTCTCGCAGAGCCCGGCTGCCAAATTCCAAACGTCCAGCGATTGCTCCGACACGAAAGATGCCAGCACTGAAAGCAGTAGCTGGTTTTCACTGCCCCTTGGAACTACGTTCGCTGCCACACAGACATTCGCGTTCTGCAAAAGCTTTGGTTGGTAATGGGGCAACACTGTGTATGTCTCTCTCGCACAGCCCGGCAGCCAAATTCGAAATGTCTAGCTATTGCTCCCACACAAAAGCTGCCAGCATGTAAAGGTGTAGCTGGTTTTCACTGCCCCTTGGAACTGCATTCGCTGCCACACAGACATTCGCGTTCTGCAAAAGCTTTGGTTGGTAATGGGGCAACACTGTGTATCTCTCTCTCACAGAGCCCGGCAGCCAAATTCCAAACGTCCAGCGATTGCGTACACACGAAAGCTGCCAACACTGAAAGCTGTAGCTGGTTTTCACTGCCCCTTGGAACTCCATTCTCTGCCACACAGACATTCGCGTTCTGCAAAAGCTTTGGTTGGTAATGGGGCAACACTCTGTATCTCTCTCTCGCACAGCCCGGCAGCCAAATTCGAAACGTCCAGCGATTGCTCCCAAACGAAAGCTGCCAGCACGGAAAGCTGTAGCTGGTTTTCACTGCCCCTTGGAACTGCATTCGCTGCCACACAGACATTCGCGTTCTGCAAAAGCTTTGCTTGGTAATGGGGAAACACTCTGTATCTCTCTCTCGCAGAGCCCGGCTGCCAAATTCCAAACGTCCAGCGATTGCTCCGACACGAAATCTGCCAGCACTGAAAGCAGCAGCTGGTTTTCACTGCCCCTTGGAACTGCGTTCGCTGCCACACAGACATTCGCGTTCTGCAAAAGCTTTGGTTGGTAATGGGGCAACACTCTGTATCTCTCTCTCGCAGAGCCCGGCTGCCAAATTCGAAACGTCCAGCGATTGCTCCCAAACGAAAGCTGCCAGCACAGAAAGCTGTAGCTGGTTTTCACTGCCCCTTGGAACTGCATTCGCTGCCACACAGACATTCGCGTTCTGCAGAAGCTTTGGTTGGTAATGGGGCAACACTGTTTATCTCTCTCTCGCACAGCCCGGCAGCCAAATTCGAAACGTCCAGCGATTGCTCCCAAACGAAAGCTGCCAGCATGGAAAGATATAGCTGGTTTTCACTGCCCCTTGGAACTGCATTCGCTGCCACACAGACATTCGCGTTCTGCAGAAGCTTTGGTTGGTAATGGGGCAACACTGTGTATCTCTCTCTCGCAGAGCCCGGCTGCCAAATTCCAAACGTCCAGCGATTGCTCCGACACGAAAGATGCCAGCACTGAAAGCAGTAGCTGGTTTTCACTGCCCCTTGGAACTACGTTCGCTGCCACACAGACATTCGCGTTCTGCAAAAGCTTTGGTTGGTAATGGGGCAACACTGTGTATGTCTCTCTCGCACAGCCCGGCAGCCAAATTCGAAATGTCTAGCTATTGCTCCCACACAAAAGCTGCCAGCATGTAAAGGTGTAGCTGGTTTTCACTGCCCCTTGGAACTGCATTCGCTGCCACACAGACATTCGCGTTCTGCAAAAGCTTTGGTTGGTAATGGGGCAACACTGTTTATCTCTCTCTCGCAGAGCCCGGCAGCCAAATTCGAAATGTCCATCGATTGCTCCCAAACGGAAGCTGCCAGCACGGAAAGCTGTAGCTGGTTTTCACTGCCCCTTGGAACTGCATTCGCTGCCACACAGACATTCGCGTTCTGCAAAAGCTTTGGTTGGTAATGGGGCAACACTCTGTATCTCTCTCTCGCAGAGCCCGGCTGCCAAATTCCAAACGTCCAGCGATTGCGTACACACGAAAGCTGCCAACACTGAAAGCTGTAGCTGGTTTTCACTGCCCCTTGGAACTACGTTCACTGCCACACAGACATTCGCGTTCTGCAAAAGCTTTGGTTGGTAATGGGGCAACACTCTGTATCTCTCTCTCGCAGAGCCCGGCTGCCAAATTCGAAACGTCCAGCGATTGCTCCCAAACGAAAGCTGCCAGCACAGAAAGCTGTAGCTGGTTTTCACTGCCCCTTGGAACTGCATTCGCTGCCACACAGACATTCGCGTTCTGCAGAAGCTTTGGTTGGTAATGGGGCAACACTGTGTATCTCTCTCTCGCAGAGCCCGGCAGCCAAATTCGAAACGTCCATCGATTGCTCCCAAACGAAAGCTGCCAGCACGGAAAGCTGTAGCTGGTTTTCACTGCCCCTTGGAACTGCATTCGCTGCCACACAGACATTCGTGTTCTGCAGAAGCTTTGGTTGGTAATGGGGCAACACTGTGTATCTCTCTCTTGCAGAGCCCGGCAGCCAAATTCGAAATGTCCAGCGATTGCGTACACACGAAAGCTGCCAACACTGAAAGCTGTAGCTGGTTTTCACTGCCACTTGGAACTCCATTCGCTGCCACACAGACATTCGCGTTCTGCAAAAGCTTTGGTTGGTAATGGGGCAACACTCTGTATCTCTCTCTCGCAGAGCCCGGCTGCCAAATTCGAAACGTCCAGCGATTGCGTACACACGAAAGCTGCCAACACTGAAAGCTGTAGCTGGTTTTCACTGCCCCTTGGAACTACGTTCACTGCCACACAGACATTCGCGTTCTGCAAAAGCTTTGGTTGGTAATGGGGCAACACTCTGTATCTCTCTCTCGCACAGCCCGGCAGCCAAATTCGAAACGTCCAGCGATTGCTCCCAAACGAAAGCTGCCAGCACGGAAAGCTGTAGCTGGTTTTCACTGCCCCTTGGAACTGCATTCGCTGCCACACAGACATTCGCGTTCTGCAGAAGCTTTGGTTGGTAATGGGGCAACACTGTGTATCTCTCTCTTGCAGAGCCCGGCAGCCAAATTCGAAACGTCCAGCGATTTGTCCCAAACGAAAGCTGCCAGCACAGAAAGCTGTAGCTGGTTTTCACTGCCCCTTGGAACTGCATTCGCTGCCACACAGACATTCGCGTTCTGCAGAAGCTTTGGTTGGTAATGGGGCAACACTGTGTATCTCTCTCTTGCAGAGCCCGGCAGCCAAATTCGACACGTCCAGCGATTGCTCCCAAACGAAAGCTGCCAGCATGGAAAGATATAGCTGGTTTTCACTGCCCCTTGGAACTGCATTCGCTGCCACACAGACATTCGCGTTCTGCAAAAGCTTTGCTTGGTAATGGGGCAACACTCTGTATCTCTCTCTCGCAGAGCCCGGCTGCCAAATTCCAAACGTCCAGCGATTGCTCCGACACGAAAGATGCCAGCACTGAAAGCAGTAGCTGGTTTTCACTGCCCCTTGGAACTACGTTCGCTGCCACACAGACATTCGCGTTCTGCAAAAGCTTTGGTTGGTAATGGGGCAACACTGTGTATGTCTCTCTCGCACAGCCCGGCAGCCAAATTCGAAATGTCTAGCTATTGCTCCCACACAAAAGCTGCCAGCATGTAAAGGTGTAGCTGGTTTTCACTGCCCCTTGGAACTGCATTCGCTGCCACACAGACATTCGCGTTCTGCAAAAGCTTTGGTTGGTAATGGGGCAACACTGTGTATCTCTCTCTCACAGAGCCCGGCAGCCAAATTCCAAACGTCCAGCGATTGCGTACACACGAAAGCTGCCAACACTGAAAGCTGTAGCTGGTTTTCACTGCCCCTTGGAACTCCATTCTCTGCCACACAGACATTCGCGTTCTGCAAAAGCTTTGGTTGGTAATGGGGCAACACTCTGTATCTCTCTCTCGCACAGCCCGGCAGCCAAATTCGAAACGTCCAGCGATTGCTCCCAAACGAAAGCTGCCAGCACGGAAAGCTGTAGCTGGTTTTCACTGCCCCTTGGAACTGCATTCGCTGCCACACAGACATTCGCGTTCTGCAAAAGCTTTGCTTGGTAATGGGGAAACACTCTGTATCTCTCTCTCGCAGAGCCCGGCTGCCAAATTCCAAACGTCCAGCGATTGCTCCGACACGAAATCTGCCAGCACTGAAAGCAGCAGCTGGTTTTCACTGCCCCTTGGAACTGCGTTCGCTGCCACACAGACATTCGCGTTCTGCAAAAGCTTTGGTTGGTAATGGGGCAACACTCTGTATCTCTCTCTCGCAGAGCCCGGCTGCCAAATTCCAAACGTCCAGCGATTGCGTACACACGAAAGCTGCCAACACTGAAAGCTGTAGCTGGTTTTCACTGCCCCTTGGAACTACGTTCGCTGCCACACAGACATTCGCGTTCTGCAAAAGGTTTGGTTGGTAATGGGGCAACACTGTGTATGTCTCTCTCGCACAGCCCGGCAGCCAAATTCGAAATGTCTAGCTATTGCTCCCACACAAAAGCTGCCAGCATGTAAAGGTGTAGCTGGTTTTCACTGCCCCTTGGAACTGCATTCGCTGCCACACAGACATTCGCGTTCTGCAAAAGCTTTGGTTGGTAATGGGGCAACACTGTGTTTCTCTCTCTTGCAGAGCCCGGCAGCCAAATTCGAAACGTCCAGCGATTGCTCCCAAACGAAAGTTTCAAGCATGGAAAGATATAGCTGGTTTTCACTGCCCCTTGGAACTGCATGCGCTGCCACACAGACATTCGCCTTCTACAAAAGCTTTGCTTGGTAATGGGGAAACACTCTGTATCTCTCTCTCGCAGAGCACGGCTGCCAAATTCCAAACGTCCAGCGATTGCTCCGACACGAAATCTGCCAGCACTGAAAGCAGCAGCTGGTTTTCACTGCCCCTTGGAACTGCGTTCGCTGCCACACAGACATTCGCGTTCTGCAGAAGCTTTGGTTGGTAATGGGGCAACACTGTGTATCTCTCTCTTGCAGAGCCCGGCAGCCAAATTCGAAATGTCCAGCGATTGCTCCCACACGAAAGCTGCCAGCACGGAAAGACATAGCTGGTTTTCACTGCCCCTTGGAACTGCATTCGCTGCCACACAGACATTCGCGTTCTGCAAAAGCTTTGGTTGGTAATGGGGCAACACTCTGTATCTCTCTCTCGCAGAGCCCGGCTGCCAAATTCCAAACGTCCAGCGATTGCTCCGACACGAAAGATGCCAGCACTGAAAGCAGTAGCTGGTTTTCACTGCCCCTTGGAACTACGTTCGCTGCCACACAGACATTCGCGTTCTGCAAAAGCTTTGGTTGGTAATGGGGCAACACTCTGTATCTCTCTCTCGCAGAGCCCGGCTGCCAAATTCGAAACGTCCAGCGATTGCTCCCAAACGAAAGCTGCCAGCACAGAAAGCTGTAGCTGGTTTTCACTGCCCCTTGGAACTGCATTCGCTGCCACACAGACATTCGCGTTCTGCAGAAGCTTTGGTTGGTAATGGGGCAACACTGTTTATCTCTCTCTCGCACAGCCCGGCAGCCAAATTCGAAACGTCCAGCGATTGCTCCCAAACGAAAGCTGCCAGCATGGAAAGATATAGCTGGTTTTCACTGCCCCTTGGAACTGCATTCGCTGCCACACAGACATTCGCGTTCTGCAGAAGCTTTGGTTGGTAATGGGGCAACACTGTGTATCTCTCTCTCGCAGAGCCCGGCTGCCAAATTCCAAACGTCCAGCGATTGCTCCGACACGAAAGATGCCAGCACTGAAAGCAGTAGCTGGTTTTCACTGCCCCTTGGAACTACGTTCGCTGCCACACAGACATTCGCGTTCTGCAAAAGCTTTGGTTGGTAATGGGGCAACACTGTGTATGTCTCTCTCGCACAGCCCGGCAGCCAAATTCGAAATGTCTAGCTATTGCTCCCACACAAAAGCTGCCAGCATGTAAAGGTGTAGCTGGTTTTCACTGCCCCTTGGAACTGCATTCGCTGCCACACAGACATTCGCGTTCTGCAAAAGCTTTGGTTGGTAATGGGGCAACACTGTGTTTCTCTCTCTTGCAGAGCCCGGCAGCCAAATTCGAAACGTCCAGCGATTGCTCCCAAACGAAAGTTGCAAGCATGGAAAGATATAGCTGGTTTTCACTGCCCCTTGGAACTGCATGCGCTGCCACACAGACATTCGCCTTCTACAAAAGCTTTGCTTGGTAATGGGGAAACACTCTGTATCTCTCTCTCGCAGAGCACGGCTGCCAAATTCCAAACGTCCAGCGATTGCTCCGACACGAAATCTGCCAGCACTGAAAGCAGCAGCTGGTTTTCACTGCCCCTTGGAACTGCGTTCGCTGCCACACAGACATTCGCGTTCTGCAGAAGCTTTGGTTGGTAATGGGGCAACACTGTGTATCTCTCTCTTGCAGAGCCCGGCAGCCAAATTCGAAATGTCCAGCGATTGCTCCCACACGAAAGCTGCCAGCACGGAAAGACATAGCTGGTTTTCACTGCCCCTTGGAACTGCATTCGCTGCCACACAGACATTCGCGTTCTGCAAAAGCTTTGGTTGGTAATGGGGCAACACTCTGTATCTCTCTCTCGCAGAGCCCGGCTGCCAAATTCCAAACGTCCAGCGATTGCTCCGACACGAAAGATGCCAGCACTGAAAGCAGTAGCTGGTTTTCACTGCCCCTTGGAACTACGTTCGCTGCCACACAGACATTCGCGTTCTGCAAAAGGTTTGGTTGGAAATGGGGCAACACTGTGTATGTCTCTCTCGCACAGCCCGGCAGCCAAATTCGAAATGTCTAGCTATTGCTCCCACACAAAAGCTGCCAGCATGTAAAGGTGTAGCTGGTTTTCACTGCCCCTTGGAACTGCATTCGCTGCCACACAGACATTCGCGTTCTGCAAAAGCTTTGTTTGGTAATGGGGCAACACTGTGTATCTCTCTCTCACAGAGCCCGGCAGCCACATTCCAAACGTCCAGCGATTGCGTACACACGAAAGCTGCCAACACTGAAAGCTGTAGCTGGTTTTCACTGCCCCTTGGAACTCCATTCGCTGCCACACAGACATTCGCGTTCTGCAAAAGCTTTGGTTGGTAATGGGGCAACACTCTGTATCTCTCTCTCGCAGAGCCCGGCTGCCAAATTCGAAACGTCCAGCGATTGCTCCCAAACGAAAGCTGCCAGCACGGAAAGCTGTAGCTGGTTTTCACTGCCCCTTGGAACTGCATTCGCTGCCACACAGACATTCGCGTTCTGCAGAAGCTTTGGTTGGTAATGGGGCAACACTCTGTATCTCTCTCTTGCAGAGCCCGGCAGCCAAATTCGAAATGTCCAGCGATTGCTCCCACACGAAAGCTGCCAGCACGGAAAGATATAGCTGGTTTTCACTGCCCCTTGGAACTGCATTCGCTGCCACACAGACATTCGCGTTCTGCAAAAGCTTTGGTTGGTAATGGGCAACACTCTGTATCTCTCTCTCGCAGAGCCCGGCTGCCAAATTCCAAACGTCCAGCGATTGCGTACACACGAAAGCTGCCAACACTGAAAGCTGTAGCTGGTTTTCACTGCCCCTTGGAACTACGTTCGCTGCCACACAGACATTCGCTTTCTGCAAAAGGTTTGGTTGGTAATGGGGCAACACTGTGTATGTCTCTCTCGCACAGCCCGGCAGCCAAATTCGAAATGTCTAGCTATTGCTCCCACACAAAAGCTGCCAGCATGTAAAGGTGTAGCTGGTTTTCACTGCCCCTTGGAACTGCATTCGCTGCCACACAGACATTCGCGTTCTGCAAAAGCTTTGGTTGGTAATGGGGCAACACTGTGTTTCTCTCTCTTGCAGAGCCCGGCAGCCAAATTCGAAACGTCCAGCGATTGCTCCCAAACGAAAGTTGCAAGCATGGAAAGATATAGCTGGTTTTCACTGCCCCTTGGAACTGCATGCGCTGCCACACAGACATTCGCCTTCTACAAAAGCTTTGCTTGGTAATGGGGAAACACTCTGTATCTCTCTCTCGCAGAGCACGGCTGCCAAATTCCAAACGTCCAGCGATTGCTCCGACACGAAATCTGCCAGCACTGAAAGCAGCAGCTGGTTTTCACTGCCCCTTGGAACTGCGTTCGCTGCCACACAGACATTCGCGTTCTGCAGAAGCTTTGGTTGGTAATGGGGCAACACTGTGTATCTCTCTCTTGCAGAGCCCGACAGCCAAATTCGAAATGTCCAGCGATTGCTCCCACACGAAAGCTGCCAGCACGGAAAGACATAGCTGGTTTTCACTGCCCCTTGGAACTGCATTCGCTGCCACACAGACATTCGCGTTCTGCAAAAGCTTTGGTTGGTAATGGGGCAACACTCTGTATCTCTCTCTCGCAGAGCCCGGCTGCCAAATTCCAAACGTCCAGCGATTGCTCCGACACGAAAGATGCCAGCACTGAAAGCAGTAGCTGGTTTTCACTGCCCCTTGGAACTACGTTCGCTGCCACACAGACATTCGCGTTCTGCAAAAGGTTTGGTTGGAAATGGGGCAACACTGTGTATGTCTCTCTCGCACAGCCCGGCAGCCAAATTCGAAATGTCTAGCTATTGCTCCCACACAAAAGCTGCCAGCATGTAAAGGTGTAGCTGGTTTTCACTGCCCCTTGGAACTGCATTCGCTGCCACACAGACATTCGCGTTCTGCAAAAGCTTTGGTTGGTAATGGGGCAACACTGTGTATCTCTCTCTCACAGAGCCCGGCAGCCACATTCCAAACGTCCAGCGATTGCGTACACACGAAAGCTGCCAACACTGAAAGCTGTAGCTGGTTTTCACTGCCCCTTGGAACTCCATTCGCTGCCACACAGACATTCGCGTTCTGCAAAAGCTTTGGTTGGTAATGGGGCAACACTCTGTATCTCTCTCTCGCACAGCCCGGCAGCCAAATTCGAAACGTCCAGCGATTGCTCCCAAACGAAAGCTGCCAGCACGGAAAGCTGTAGCTGGTTTTCACTGCCCCTTGGAACTGCATTCGCTGCCACACAGACATTCGCGTTCTGCAGAAGCTTTGGTTGGTAATGGGGCAACACTGTGTATCTCTCTCTCGCAGAGCCCGGCAGCCAAATTCGAAACGTCCATCGATTGCTCCCAAACGAAAGCTGCCAGCACGGAAAGCTGTAGCTGGTTTTCACTGCCCCTTGGAACTGCATTCGCTGCCACACAGACATTCGTGTTCTGCAGAAGCTTTGGTTGGTAATGGGGCAACACTGTGTATCTCTCTCTTGCAGAGCCCGGCAGCCAAATTCGAAATGTCCAGTGATTGCGTACACACGAAAGCTGCCAACACTGAAAGCTGTAGCTGGTTTTCACTGCCACTTGGAACTACGTTCACTGCCACACAGACATTCGCGTTCTGCAAAAGCTTTGGTTGGTAATGGGGCAACACTCTGTATCTCTCTCTCGCAGAGCCCGGCTGCCAAATTCGAAACGTCCAGCGATTGCGTACACACGAAAGCTGCCAACACTGAAAGCTGTAGCTGGTTTTCACTGCCCCTTGGAACTACGTTCACTGCCACACAGACATTCGCGTTCTGCAAAAGCTTTGGTTGGTAATGGGGCAACACTCTGTATCTCTCTCTCGCACAGCCCGGCAGCCAAATTCGAAACGTCCAGCGATTGCTCCCAAACGAAAGCTGCCAGCACGGAAAGCTGTAGCTGGTTTTCACTGCCCCTTGGAACTGCATTCGCTGCCACACAGACATTCGCGTTCTGCAGAAGCTTTGGTTGGTAATGGGGCAACACTGTGTATCTCTCTCTTGCAGAGCCCGGCAGCCAAATTCGAAACGTCCAGCGATTTCTCCCAAACGAAAGCTGCCAGCACAGAAAGCTGTAGCTGGTTTTCACTGCCCCTTGGAACTGCATTCGCTGCCACACAGACATTCGCGTTCTGCAGAAGCTTTGGTTGGTAATGGGGCAACACTGTGTATCTCTCTCTTGCAGAGCCCGGCAGCCAAATTCGACACGTCCAGCGATTGCTCCCAAACGAAAGCTGCCAGCATGGAAAGATATAGCTGGTTTTCACTGCCCCTTGGAACTGCATTCGCTGCCACACAGACATTCGCCTTCTACAAAAGCTTTGCTTGGTAATGGGGCAACACTCTGTATCTCTCTCTCGCAGAGCCCGGCTGCCAAATTCCAAACGTCCAGCGATTGCTCCGACACGAAAGATGCCAGCACTGAAAGCAGTAGCTGGTTTTCACTGCCCCTTGGAACTACGTTCGCTGCCACACAGACATTCGCGTTCTGCAAAAGCTTTGGTTGGTAATGGGGCAACACTGTGTATGTCTCTCTCGCACAGCCCGGCAGCCAAATTCGAAATGTCTAGCTATTGCTCCCACACAAAAGCTGCCAGCATGTAAAGGTGTAGCTGGTTTTCACTGCCCCTTGGAACTGCATTCGCTGCCACACAGACATTCGCGTTCTGCAAAAGCTTTGGTTGGTAATGGGGCAACACTGTGTATCTCTCTCTCACAGAGCCCGGCAGCCAAATTCCAAACGTCCAGCGATTGCGTACACACGAAAGCTGCCAACACTGAAAGCTGTAGCTGGTTTTCACTGCCCCTTGGAACTCCATTCTCTGCCACACAGACATTCGCGTTCTGCAAAAGCTTTGGTTGGTAATGGGGCAACACTCTGTATCTCTCTCTCGCACAGCCCGGCAGCCAAATTCGAAACGTCCAGCGATTGCTCCCAAACGAAAGCTGCCAGCACGGAAAGCTGTAGCTGGTTTTCACTGCCCCTTGGAACTGCATTCGCTGCCACACAGACATTCGCGTTCTGCAAAAGCTTTGCTTGGTAATGGGGAAACACTCTGTATCTCTCTCTCGCAGAGCCCGGCTGCCAAATTCCAAACGTCCAGCGATTGCTCCGACACGAAATCTGCCAGCACTGAAAGCAGCAGCTGGTTTTCACTGCCCCTTGGAACTGCGTTCGCTGCCACACAGACATTCGCGTTCTGCAAAAGCTTTGGTTGGTAATGGGGCAACACTCTGTATCTCTCTCTCGCAGAGCCCGGCTGCCAAATTCGAAACGTCCAGCGATTGCTCCCAAACGAAAGCTGCCAGCACAGAAAGCTGTAGCTGGTTTTCACTGCCCCTTGGAACTGCATTCGCTGCCACACAGACATTCGCGTTCTGCAGAAGCTTTGGTTGGTAATGGGGCAACACTGTTTATCTCTCTCTCGCACAGCCCGGCAGCCAAATTCGAAACGTCCAGCGATTGCTCCCAAACGAAAGCTGCCAGCATGGAAAGATATAGCTGGTTTTCACTGCCCCTTGGAACTGCATTCGCTGCCACACAGACATTCGCGTTCTGCAGAAGCTTTGGTTGGTAATGGGGCAACACTGTGTATCTCTCTCTCGCAGAGCCCGGCTGCCAAATTCCAAACGTCCAGCGATTGCTCCGACACGAAAGATGCCAGCACTGAAAGCAGTAGCTGGTTTTCACTGCCCCTTGGAACTACGTTCGCTGCCACACAGACATTCGCGTTCTGCAAAAGCTTTGGTTGGTAATGGGGCAACACTGTGTATGTCTCTCTCGCACAGCCCGGCAGCCAAATTCGAAATGTCTAGCTATTGCTCCCACACAAAAGCTGCCAGCATGTAAAGGTGTAGCTGGTTTTCACTGCCCCTTGGAACTGCATTCGCTGCCACACAGACATTCGCGTTCTGCAAAAGCTTTGGTTGGTAATGGGGCAACACTGTTTATCTCTCTCTCGCAGAGCCCGGCAGCCAAATTCGAAATGTCCATCGATTGCTCCCAAACGGAAGCTGCCAGCACGGAAAGCTGTAGCTGGTTTTCACTGCCCCTTGGAACTGCATTCGCTGCCACACAGACATTCGCGTTCTGCAAAAGCTTTGGTTGGTAATGGGGCAACACTCTGTATCTCTCTCTCGCAGAGCCCGGCTGCCAAATTCCAAACGTCCAGCGATTGCGTACACACGAAAGCTGCCAACACTGAAAGCTGTAGCTGGTTTTCACTGCCCCTTGGAACTACGTTCACTGCCACACAGACATTCGCGTTCTGCAAAAGCTTTGGTTGGTAATGGGGCAACACTCTGTATCTCTCTCTCGCAGAGCCCGGCTGCCAAATTCGAAACGTCCAGCGATTGCTCCCAAACGAAAGCTGCCAGCACAGAAAGCTGTAGCTGGTTTTCACTGCCCCTTGGAACTGCATTCGCTGCCACACAGACATTCGCGTTCTGCAGAAGCTTTGGTTGGTAATGGGGCAACACTGTGTATCTCTCTCTCGCAGAGCCCGGCAGCCAAATTCGAAACGTCCATCGATTGCTCCCAAACGAAAGCTGCCAGCACGGAAAGCTGTAGCTGGTTTTCACTGCCCCTTGGAACTGCATTCGCTGCCACACAGACATTCGTGTTCTGCAGAAGCTTTGGTTGGTAATGGGGCAACACTGTGTATCTCTCTCTTGCAGAGCCCGGCAGCCAAATTCGAAATGTCCAGCGATTGCGTACACACGAAAGCTGCCAACACTGAAAGCTGTAGCTGGTTTTCACTGCCACTTGGAACTCCATTCGCTGCCACACAGACATTCGCGTTCTGCAAAAGCTTTGGTTGGTAATGGGGCAACACTCTGTATCTCTCTCTCGCAGAGCCCGGCTGCCAAATTCGAAACGTCCAGCGATTGCGTACACACGAAAGCTGCCAACACTGAAAGCTGTAGCTGGTTTTCACTGCCCCTTGGAACTACGTTCACTGCCACACAGACATTCGCGTTCTGCAAAAGCTTTGGTTGGTAATGGGGCAACACTCTGTATCTCTCTCTCGCACAGCCCGGCAGCCAAATTCGAAACGTCCAGCGATTGCTCCCAAACGAAAGCTGCCAGCACGGAAAGCTGTAGCTGGTTTTCACTGCCCCTTGGAACTGCATTCGCTGCCACACAGACATTCGCGTTCTGCAGAAGCTTTGGTTGGTAATGGGGCAACACTGTGTATCTCTCTCTTGCAGAGCCCGGCAGCCAAATTCGAAACGTCCAGCGATTTGTCCCAAACGAAAGCTGCCAGCACAGAAAGCTGTAGCTGGTTTTCACTGCCCCTTGGAACTGCATTCGCTGCCACACAGACATTCGCGTTCTGCAGAAGCTTTGGTTGGTAATGGGGCAACACTGTGTATCTCTCTCTTGCAGAGCCCGGCAGCCAAATTCGACACGTCCAGCGATTGCTCCCAAACGAAAGCTGCCAGCATGGAAAGATATAGCTGGTTTTCACTGCCCCTTGGAACTGCATTCGCTGCCACACAGACATTCGCGTTCTGCAAAAGCTTTGCTTGGTAATGGGGCAACACTCTGTATCTCTCTCTCGCAGAGCCCGGCTGCCAAATTCCAAACGTCCAGCGATTGCTCCGACACGAAAGATGCCAGCACTGAAAGCAGTAGCTGGTTTTCACTGCCCCTTGGAACTACGTTCGCTGCCACACAGACATTCGCGTTCTGCAAAAGCTTTGCTTGGTAATGGGGAAACACTGTGTATGTCTCTCTCGCACAGCCCGGCAGCCAAATTCGAAATGTCTAGCTATTGCTCCCACACAAAAGCTGCCAGCATGTAAAGGTGTAGCTGGTTTTCACTGCCCCTTGGAACTGCATTCGCTGCCACACAGACATTCGCGTTCTGCAAAAGCTTTGGTTGGTAATGGGGCAACACTGTGTATCTCTCTCTCACAGAGCCCGGCAGCCAAATTCCAAACGTCCAGCGATTGCGTACACACGAAAGCTGCCAACACTGAAAGCTGTAGCTGGTTTTCACTGCCCCTTGGAACTCCATTCTCTGCCACACAGACATTCGCGTTCTGCAAAAGCTTTGGTTGGTAATGGGGCAACACTCTGTATCTCTCTCTCGCACAGCCCGGCAGCCAAATTCGAAACGTCCAGCGATTGCTCCCAAACGAAAGCTGCCAGCACGGAAAGCTGTAGCTGGTTTTCACTGCCCCTTGGAACTGCATTCGCTGCCACACAGACATTCGCGTTCTGCAAAAGCTTTGCTTGGTAATGGGGAAACACTCTGTATCTCTCTCTCGCAGAGCCCGGCTGCCAAATTCCAAACGTCCAGCGATTGCTCCGACACGAAATCTGCCAGCACTGAAAGCAGCAGCTGGTTTTCACTGCCCCTTGGAACTGCGTTCGCTGCCACACAGACATTCGCGTTCTGCAAAAGCTTTGGTTGGTAATGGGGCAACACTCTGTATCTCTCTCTCGCAGAGCCCGGCTGCCAAATTCCAAACGTCCAGCGATTGCGTACACACGAAAGCTGCCAACACTGAAAGCTGTAGCTGGTTTTCACTGCCCCTTGGAACTACGTTCGCTGCCACACAGACATTCGCGTTCTGCAAAAGGTTTGGTTGGTAATGGGGCAACACTGTGTATGTCTCTCTCGCACAGCCCGGCAGCCAAATTCGAAATGTCTAGCTATTGCTCCCACACAAAAGCTGCCAGCATGTAAAGGTGTAGCTGGTTTTCACTGCCCCTTGGAACTGCATTCGCTGCCACACAGACATTCGCGTTCTGCAAAAGCTTTGGTTGGTAATGGGGCAACACTGTGTTTCTCTCTCTTGCAGAGCCCGGCAGCCAAATTCGAAACGTCCAGCGATTGCTCCCAAACGAAAGTATCAAGCATGGAAAGATATAGCTGGTTTTCACTGCCCCTTGGAACTGCATGCGCTGCCACACAGACATTCGCCTTCTACAAAAGCTTTGCTTGGTAATGGGGAAACACTCTGTATCTCTCTCTCGCAGAGCACGGCTGCCAAATTCCAAACGTCCAGCGATTGCTCCGACACGAAATCTGCCAGCACTGAAAGCAGCAGCTGGTTTTCACTGCCCCTTGGAACTGCGTTCGCTGCCACACAGACATTCGCGTTCTGCAGAAGCTTTGGTTGGTAATGGGGCAACACTGTGTATCTCTCTCTTGCAGAGCCCGGCAGCCAAATTCGAAATGTCCAGCGATTGCTCCCACACGAAAGCTGCCAGCACGGAAAGACATAGCTGGTTTTCACTGCCCCTTGGAACTGCATTCGCTGCCACACAGACATTCGCGTTCTGCAAAAGCTTTGGTTGGTAATGGGGCAACACTCTGTATCTCTCTCTCGCAGAGCCCGGCTGCCAAATTCCAAACGTCCAGCGATTGCTCCGACACGAAAGATGCCAGCACTGAAAGCAGTAGCTGGTTTTCACTGCCCCTTGGAACTACGTTCGCTGCCACACAGACATTCGCGTTCTGCAAAAGCTTTGGTTGGTAATGGGGCAACACTCTGTATCTCTCTCTCGCAGAGCCCGGCTGCCAAATTCGAAACGTCCAGCGATTGCTCCCAAACGAAAGCTGCCAGCACAGAAAGCTGTAGCTGGTTTTCACTGCCCCTTGGAACTGCATTCGCTGCCACACAGACATTCGCGTTCTGCAGAAGCTTTGGTTGGTAATGGGGCAACACTGTTTATCTCTCTCTCGCACAGCCCGGCAGCCAAATTCGAAACGTCCAGCGATTGCTCCCAAACGAAAGCTGCCAGCATGGAAAGATATAGCTGGTTTTCACTGCCCCTTGGAACTGCATTCGCTGCCACACAGACATTCGCGTTCTGCAGAAGCTTTGGTTGGTAATGGGGCAACACTGTGTATCTCTCTCTCGCAGAGCCCGGCTGCCAAATTCCAAACGTCCAGCGATTGCTCCGACACGAAAGATGCCAGCACTGAAAGCAGTAGCTGGTTTTCACTGCCCCTTGGAACTACGTTCGCTGCCACACAGACATTCGCGTTCTGCAAAAGCTTTGGTTGGTAATGGGGCAACACTGTGTATGTCTCTCTCGCACAGCCCGGCAGCCAAATTCGAAATGTCTAGCTATTGCTCCCACACAAAAGCTGCCAGCATGTAAAGGTGTAGCTGGTTTTCACTGCCCCTTGGAACTGCATTCGCTGCCACACAGACATTCGCGTTCTGCAAAAGCTTTGGTTGGTAATGGGGCAACACTGTGTTTCTCTCTCTTGCAGAGCCCGGCAGCCAAATTCGAAACGTCCAGCGATTGCTCCCAAACGAAAGTTGCAAGCATGGAAAGATATAGCTGGTTTTCACTGCCCCTTGGAACTGCATGCGCTGCCACACAGACATTCGCCTTCTACAAAAGCTTTGCTTGGTAATGGGGAAACACTCTGTATCTCTCTCTCGCAGAGCACGGCTGCCAAATTCCAAACGTCCAGCGATTGCTCCGACACGAAATCTGCCAGCACTGAAAGCAGCAGCTGGTTTTCACTGCCCCTTGGAACTGCGTTCGCTGCCACACAGACATTCGCGTTCTGCAGAAGCTTTGGTTGGTAATGGGGCAACACTGTGTATCTCTCTCTTGCAGAGCCCGGCAGCCAAATTCGAAATGTCCAGCGATTGCTCCCACACGAAAGCTGCCAGCACGGAAAGACATAGCTGGTTTTCACTGCCCCTTGGAACTGCATTCGCTGCCACACAGACATTCGCGTTCTGCAAAAGCTTTGGTTGGTAATGGGGCAACACTCTGTATCTCTCTCTCGCAGAGCCCGGCTGCCAAATTCCAAACGTCCAGCGATTGCTCCGACACGAAAGATGCCAGCACTGAAAGCAGTAGCTGGTTTTCACTGCCCCTTGGAACTACGTTCGCTGCCACACAGACATTCGCGTTCTGCAAAAGGTTTGGTTGGAAATGGGGCAACACTGTGTATGTCTCTCTCGCACAGCCCGGCAGCCAAATTCGAAATGTCTAGCTATTGCTCCCACACAAAAGCTGCCAGCATGTAAAGGTGTAGCTGGTTTTCACTGCCCCTTGGAACTGCATTCGCTGCCACACAGACATTCGCGTTCTGCAAAAGCTTTGTTTGGTAATGGGGCAACACTGTGTATCTCTCTCTCACAGAGCCCGGCAGCCACATTCCAAACGTCCAGCGATTGCGTACACACGAAAGCTGCCAACACTGAAAGCTGTAGCTGGTTTTCACTGCCCCTTGGAACTCCATTCGCTGCCACACAGACATTCGCGTTCTGCAAAAGCTTTGGTTGGTAATGGGGCAACACTCTGTATCTCTCTCTCGCAGAGCCCGGCTGCCAAATTCGAAACGTCCAGCGATTGCTCCCAAACGAAAGCTGCCAGCACGGAAAGCTGTAGCTGGTTTTCACTGCCCCTTGGAACTGCATTCGCTGCCACACAGACATTCGCGTTCTGCAGAAGCTTTGGTTGGTAATGGGGCAACACTCTGTATCTCTCTCTTGCAGAGCCCGGCAGCCAAATTCGAAATGTCCAGCGATTGCTCCCACACGAAAGCTGCCAGCACGGAAAGATATAGCTGGTTTTCACTGCCCCTTGGAACTGCATTCGCTGCCACACAGACATTCGCGTTCTGCAAAAGCTTTGGTTGGTAATGGGCAACACTCTGTATCTCTCTCTCGCAGAGCCCGGCTGCCAAATTCCAAACGTCCAGCGATTGCGTACACACGAAAGCTGCCAACACTGAAAGCTGTAGCTGGTTTTCACTGCCCCTTGGAACTACGTTCGCTGCCACACAGACATTCGCTTTCTGCAAAAGGTTTGGTTGGTAATGGGGCAACACTGTGTATGTCTCTCTCGCACAGCCCGGCAGCCAAATTCGAAATGTCTAGCTATTGCTCCCACACAAAAGCTGCCAGCATGTAAAGGTGTAGCTGGTTTTCACTGCCCCTTGGAACTGCATTCGCTGCCACACAGACATTCGCGTTCTGCAAAAGCTTTGGTTGGTAATGGGGCAACACTGTGTTTCTCTCTCTTGCAGAGCCCGGCAGCCAAATTCGAAACGTCCAGCGATTGCTCCCAAACGAAAGTTGCAAGCATGGAAAGATATAGCTGGTTTTCACTGCCCCTTGGAACTGCATGCGCTGCCACACAGACATTCGCCTTCTACAAAAGCTTTGCTTGGTAATGGGGAAACACTCTGTATCTCTCTCTCGCAGAGCACGGCTGCCAAATTCCAAACGTCCAGCGATTGCTCCGACACGAAATCTGCCAGCACTGAAAGCAGCAGCTGGTTTTCACTGCCCCTTGGAACTGCGTTCGCTGCCACACAGACATTCGCGTTCTGCAGAAGCTTTGGTTGGTAATGGGGCAACACTGTGTATCTCTCTCTTGCAGAGCCCGACAGCCAAATTCGAAATGTCCAGCGATTGCTCCCACACGAAAGCTGCCAGCACGGAAAGACATAGCTGGTTTTCACTGCCCCTTGGAACTGCATTCGCTGCCACACAGACATTCGCGTTCTGCAAAAGCTTTGGTTGGTAATGGGGCAACACTCTGTATCTCTCTCTCGCAGAGCCCGGCTGCCAAATTCCAAACGTCCAGCGATTGCTCCGACACGAAAGATGCCAGCACTGAAAGCAGTAGCTGGTTTTCACTGCCCCTTGGAACTACGTTCGCTGCCACACAGACATTCGCGTTCTGCAAAAGGTTTGGTTGGAAATGGGGCAACACTGTGTATGTCTCTCTCGCACAGCCCGGCAGCCAAATTCGAAATGTCTAGCTATTGCTCCCACACAAAAGCTGCCAGCATGTAAAGGTGTAGCTGGTTTTCACTGCCCCTTGGAACTGCATTCGCTGCCACACAGACATTCGCGTTCTGCAAAAGCTTTGGTTGGTAATGGGGCAACACTGTGTATCTCTCTCTCACAGAGCCCGGCAGCCACATTCCAAACGTCCAGCGATTGCGTACACACGAAAGCTGCCAACACTGAAAGCTGTAGCTGGTTTTCACTGCCCCTTGGAACTCCATTCGCTGCCACACAGACATTCGCGTTCTGCAAAAGCTTTGGTTGGTAATGGGGCAACACTCTGTATCTCTCTCTCGCACAGCCCGGCAGCCAAATTCGAAACGTCCAGCGATTGCTCCCAAACGAAAGCTGCCAGCACGGAAAGCTGTAGCTGGTTTTCACTGCCCCTTGGAACTGCATTCGCTGCCACACAGACATTCGCGTTCTGCAGAAGCTTTGGTTGGTAATGGGGCAACACTGTGTATCTCTCTCTCGCAGAGCCCGGCAGCCAAATTCGAAACGTCCATCGATTGCTCCCAAACGAAAGCTGCCAGCACGGAAAGCTGTAGCTGGTTTTCACTGCCCCTTGGAACTGCATTCGCTGCCACACAGACATTCGTGTTCTGCAGAAGCTTTGGTTGGTAATGGGGCAACACTGTGTATCTCTCTCTTGCAGAGCCCGGCAGCCAAATTCGAAATGTCCAGTGATTGCGTACACACGAAAGCTGCCAACACTGAAAGCTGTAGCTGGTTTTCACTGCCACTTGGAACTACGTTCACTGCCACACAGACATTCGCGTTCTGCAAAAGCTTTGGTTGGTAATGGGGCAACACTCTGTATCTCTCTCTCGCAGAGCCCGGCTGCCAAATTCGAAACGTCCAGCGATTGCGTACACACGAAAGCTGCCAACACTGAAAGCTGTAGCTGGTTTTCACTGCCCCTTGGAACTACGTTCACTGCCACACAGACATTCGCGTTCTGCAAAAGCTTTGGTTGGTAATGGGGCAACACTCTGTATCTCTCTCTCGCACAGCCCGGCAGCCAAATTCGAAACGTCCAGCGATTGCTCCCAAACGAAAGCTGCCAGCACGGAAAGCTGTAGCTGGTTTTCACTGCCCCTTGGAACTGCATTCGCTGCCACACAGACATTCGCGTTCTGCAGAAGCTTTGGTTGGTAATGGGGCAACACTGTGTATCTCTCTCTTGCAGAGCCCGGCAGCCAAATTCGAAACGTCCAGCGATTTCTCCCAAACGAAAGCTGCCAGCACAGAAAGCTGTAGCTGGTTTTCACTGCCCCTTGGAACTGCATTCGCTGCCACACAGACATTCGCGTTCTGCAGAAGCTTTGGTTGGTAATGGGGCAACACTGTGTATCTCTCTCTTGCAGAGCCCGGCAGCCAAATTCGACACGTCCAGCGATTGCTCCCAAACGAAAGCTGCCAGCATGGAAAGATATAGCTGGTTTTCACTGCCCCTTGGAACTGCATTCGCTGCCACACAGACATTCGCCTTCTACAAAAGCTTTGCTTGGTAATGGGGCAACACTCTGTATCTCTCTCTCGCAGAGCCCGGCTGCCAAATTCCAAACGTCCAGCGATTGCTCCGACACGAAAGATGCCAGCACTGAAAGCAGTAGCTGGTTTTCACTGCCCCTTGGAACTACGTTCGCTGCCACACAGACATTCGCGTTCTGCAAAAGCTTTGGTTGGTAATGGGGCAACACTGTGTATGTCTCTGTCGCACAGCCCGGCAGCCAAATTCGAAATGTCTAGCTATTGCTCCCACACAAAAGCTGCCAGCATGTAAAGGTGTAGCTGGTTTTCACTGCCCCTTGGAACTGCATTCGCTGCCACACAGACATTCGCGTTCTGCAAAAGCTTTGGTTGGTAATGGGGCAACACTGTGTATCTCTCTCTCACAGAGCCCGGCAGCCAAATTCCAAACGTCCAGCGATTGCGTACACACGAAAGCTGCCAACACTGAAAGCTGTAGCTGGTTTTCACTGCCCCTTGGAACTCCATTCTCTGCCACACAGACATTCGCGTTCTGCAAAAGCTTTGGTTGGTAATGGGGCAACACTCTGTATCTCTCTCTCGCACAGCCCGGCAGCCAAATTCGAAACGTCCAGCGATTGCTCCCAAACGAAAGCTGCCAGCACGGAAAGCTGTAGCTGGTTTTCACTGCCCCTTGGAACTGCATTCGCTGCCACACAGACATTCGCGTTCTGCAAAAGCTTTGCTTGGTAATGGGGAAACACTCTGTATCTCTCTCTCGCAGAGCCCGGCTGCCAAATTCCAAACGTCCAGCGATTGCTCCGACACGAAATCTGCCAGCACTGAAAGCAGCAGCTGGTTTTCACTGCCCCTTGGAACTGCGTTCGCTGCCACACAGACATTCGCGTTCTGCAAAAGCTTTGGTTGGTAATGGGGCAACACTCTGTATCTCTCTCTCGCAGAGCCCGGCTGCCAAATTCGAAACGTCCAGCGATTGCTCCCAAACGAAAGCTGCCAGCACAGAAAGCTGTAGCTGGTTTTCACTGCCCCTTGGAACTGCATTCGCTGCCACACAGACATTCGCGTTCTGCAGAAGCTTTGGTTGGTAATGGGGCAACACTGTTTATCTCTCTCTCGCACAGCCCGGCAGCCAAATTCGAAACGTCCAGCGATTGCTCCCAAACGAAAGCTGCCAGCATGGAAAGATATAGCTGGTTTTCACTGCCCCTTGGAACTGCATTCGCTGCCACACAGACATTCGCGTTCTGCAGAAGCTTTGGTTGGTAATGGGGCAACACTGTGTATCTCTCTCTCGCAGAGCCCGGCTGCCAAATTCCAAACGTCCAGCGATTGCTCCGACACGAAAGATGCCAGCACTGAAAGCAGTAGCTGGTTTTCACTGCCCCTTGGAACTACGTTCGCTGCCACACAGACATTCGCGTTCTGCAAAAGCTTTGGTTGGTAATGGGGCAACACTGTGTATGTCTCTCTCGCACAGCCCGGCAGCCAAATTCGAAATGTCTAGCTATTGCTCCCACACAAAAGCTGCCAGCATGTAAAGGTGTAGCTGGTTTTCACTGCCCCTTGGAACTGCATTCGCTGCCACACAGACATTCGCGTTCTGCAAAAGCTTTGGTTGGTAATGGGGCAACACTGTTTATCTCTCTCTCGCAGAGCCCGGCAGCCAAATTCGAAATGTCCATCGATTGCTCCCAAACGGAAGCTGCCAGCACGGAAAGCTGTAGCTGGTTTTCACTGCCCCTTGGAACTGCATTCGCTGCCACACAGACATTCGCGTTCTGCAAAAGCTTTGGTTGGTAATGGGGCAACACTCTGTATCTCTCTCTCGCAGAGCCCGGCTGCCAAATTCCAAACGTCCAGCGATTGCGTACACACGAAAGCTGCCAACACTGAAAGCTGTAGCTGGTTTTCACTGCCCCTTGGAACTACGTTCACTGCCACACAGACATTCGCGTTCTGCAAAAGCTTTGGTTGGTAATGGGGCAACACTCTGTATCTCTCTCTCGCAGAGCCCGGCTGCCAAATTCGAAACGTCCAGCGATTGCTCCCAAACGAAAGCTGCCAGCACAGAAAGCTGTAGCTGGTTTTCACTGCCCCTTGGAACTGCATTCGCTGCCACACAGACATTCGCGTTCTGCAGAAGCTTTGGTTGGTAATGGGGCAACACTGTGTATCTCTCTCTCGCAGAGCCCGGCAGCCAAATTCGAAACGTCCATCGATTGCTCCCAAACGAAAGCTGCCAGCACGGAAAGCTGTAGCTGGTTTTCACTGCCCCTTGGAACTGCATTCGCTGCCACACAGACATTCGTGTTCTGCAGAAGCTTTGGTTGGTAATGGGGCAACACTGTGTATCTCTCTCTTGCAGAGCCCGGCAGCCAAATTCGAAATGTCCAGCGATTGCGTACACACGAAAGCTGCCAACACTGAAAGCTGTAGCTGGTTTTCACTGCCACTTGGAACTCCATTCGCTGCCACACAGACATTCGCGTTCTGCAAAAGCTTTGGTTGGTAATGGGGCAACACTCTGTATCTCTCTCTCGCAGAGCCCGGCTGCCAAATTCGAAACGTCCAGCGATTGCGTACACACGAAAGCTGCCAACACTGAAAGCTGTAGCTGGTTTTCACTGCCCCTTGGAACTACGTTCACTGCCACACAGACATTCGCGTTCTGCAAAAGCTTTGGTTGGTAATGGGGCAACACTCTGTATCTCTCTCTCGCACAGCCCGGCAGCCAAATTCGAAACGTCCAGCGATTGCTCCCAAACGAAAGCTGCCAGCACGGAAAGCTGTAGCTGGTTTTCACTGCCCCTTGGAACTGCATTCGCTGCCACACAGACATTCGCGTTCTGCAGAAGCTTTGGTTGGTAATGGGGCAACACTGTGTATCTCTCTCTTGCAGAGCCCGGCAGCCAAATTCGAAACGTCCAGCGATTTGTCCCAAACGAAAGCTGCCAGCACAGAAAGCTGTAGCTGGTTTTCACTGCCCCTTGGAACTGCATTCGCTGCCACACAGACATTCGCGTTCTGCAGAAGCTTTGGTTGGTAATGGGGCAACACTGTGTATCTCTCTCTTGCAGAGCCCGGCAGCCAAATTCGACACGTCCAGCGATTGCTCCCAAACGAAAGCTGCCAGCATGGAAAGATATAGCTGGTTTTCACTGCCCCTTGGAACTGCATTCGCTGCCACACAGACATTCGCGTTCTGCAAAAGCTTTGCTTGGTAATGGGGCAACACTCTGTATCTCTCTCTCGCAGAGCCCGGCTGCCAAATTCCAAACGTCCAGCGATTGCTCCGACACGAAAGATGCCAGCACTGAAAGCAGTAGCTGGTTTTCACTGCCCCTTGGAACTACGTTCGCTGCCACACAGACATTCGCGTTCTGCAAAAGCTTTGGTTGGTAATGGGGCAACACTGTGTATGTCTCTCTCGCACAGCCCGGCAGCCAAATTCGAAATGTCTAGCTATTGCTCCCACACAAAAGCTGCCAGCATGTAAAGGTGTAGCTGGTTTTCACTGCCCCTTGGAACTGCATTCGCTGCCACACAGACATTCGCGTTCTGCAAAAGCTTTGGTTGGTAATGGGGCAACACTGTGTATCTCTCTCTCACAGAGCCCGGCAGCCAAATTCCAAACGTCCAGCGATTGCGTACACACGAAAGCTGCCAACACTGAAAGCTGTAGCTGGTTTTCACTGCCCCTTGGAACTCCATTCTCTGCCACACAGACATTCGCGTTCTGCAAAAGCTTTGGTTGGTAATGGGGCAACACTCTGTATCTCTCTCTCGCACAGCCCGGCAGCCAAATTCGAAACGTCCAGCGATTGCTCCCAAACGAAAGCTGCCAGCACGGAAAGCTGTAGCTGGTTTTCACTGCCCCTTGGAACTGCATTCGCTGCCACACAGACATTCGCGTTCTGCAAAAGCTTTGCTTGGTAATGGGGAAACACTCTGTATCTCTCTCTCGCAGAGCCCGGCTGCCAAATTCCAAACGTCCAGCGATTGCTCCGACACGAAATCTGCCAGCACTGAAAGCAGCAGCTGGTTTTCACTGCCCCTTGGAACTGCGTTCGCTGCCACACAGACATTCGCGTTCTGCAAAAGCTTTGGTTGGTAATGGGGCAACACTCTGTATCTCTCTCTCGCAGAGCCCGGCTGCCAAATTCCAAACGTCCAGCGATTGCGTACACACGAAAGCTGCCAACACTGAAAGCTGTAGCTGGTTTTCACTGCCCCTTGGAACTACGTTCGCTGCCACACAGACATTCGCGTTCTGCAAAAGGTTTGGTTGGTAATGGGGCAACACTGTGTATGTCTCTCTCGCACAGCCCGGCAGCCAAATTCGAAATGTCTAGCTATTGCTCCCACACAAAAGCTGCCAGCATGTAAAGGTGTAGCTGGTTTTCACTGCCCCTTGGAACTGCATTCGCTGCCACACAGACATTCGCGTTCTGCAAAAGCTTTGGTTGGTAATGGGGCAACACTGTGTTTCTCTCTCTTGCAGAGCCCGGCAGCCAAATTCGAAACGTCCAGCGATTGCTCCCAAACGAAAGTTTCAAGCATGGAAAGATATAGCTGGTTTTCACTGCCCCTTGGAACTGCATGCGCTGCCACACAGACATTCGCCTTCTACAAAAGCTTTGCTTGGTAATGGGGAAACACTCTGTATCTCTCTCTCGCAGAGCACGGCTGCCAAATTCCAAACGTCCAGCGATTGCTCCGACACGAAATCTGCCAGCACTGAAAGCAGCAGCTGGTTTTCACTGCCCCTTGGAACTGCGTTCGCTGCCACACAGACATTCGCGTTCTGCAGAAGCTTTGGTTGGTAATGGGGCAACACTGTGTATCTCTCTCTTGCAGAGCCCGGCAGCCAAATTCGAAATGTCCAGCGATTGCTCCCACACGAAAGCTGCCAGCACGGAAAGACATAGCTGGTTTTCACTGCCCCTTGGAACTGCATTCGCTGCCACACAGACATTCGCGTTCTGCAAAAGCTTTGGTTGGTAATGGGGCAACACTCTGTATCTCTCTCTCGCAGAGCCCGGCTGCCAAATTCCAAACGTCCAGCGATTGCTCCGACACGAAAGATGCCAGCACTGAAAGCAGTAGCTGGTTTTCACTGCCCCTTGGAACTACGTTCGCTGCCACACAGACATTCGCGTTCTGCAAAAGCTTTGGTTGGTAATGGGGCAACACTCTGTATCTCTCTCTCGCAGAGCCCGGCTGCCAAATTCGAAACGTCCAGCGATTGCTCCCAAACGAAAGCTGCCAGCACAGAAAGCTGTAGCTGGTTTTCACTGCCCCTTGGAACTGCATTCGCTGCCACACAGACATTCGCGTTCTGCAGAAGCTTTGGTTGGTAATGGGGCAACACTGTTTATCTCTCTCTCGCACAGCCCGGCAGCCAAATTCGAAACGTCCAGCGATTGCTCCCAAACGAAAGCTGCCAGCATGGAAAGATATAGCTGGTTTTCACTGCCCCTTGGAACTGCATTCGCTGCCACACAGACATTCGCGTTCTGCAGAAGCTTTGGTTGGTAATGGGGCAACACTGTGTATCTCTCTCTCGCAGAGCCCGGCTGCCAAATTCCAAACGTCCAGCGATTGCTCCGACACGAAAGATGCCAGCACTGAAAGCAGTAGCTGGTTTTCACTGCCCCTTGGAACTACGTTCGCTGCCACACAGACATTCGCGTTCTGCAAAAGCTTTGGTTGGTAATGGGGCAACACTGTGTATGTCTCTCTCGCACAGCCCGGCAGCCAAATTCGAAATGTCTAGCTATTGCTCCCACACAAAAGCTGCCAGCATGTAAAGGTGTAGCTGGTTTTCACTGCCCCTTGGAACTGCATTCGCTGCCACACAGACATTCGCGTTCTGCAAAAGCTTTGGTTGGTAATGGGGCAACACTGTGTTTCTCTCTCTTGCAGAGCCCGGCAGCCAAATTCGAAACGTCCAGCGATTGCTCCCAAACGAAAGTTGCAAGCATGGAAAGATATAGCTGGTTTTCACTGCCCCTTGGAACTGCATGCGCTGCCACACAGACATTCGCCTTCTACAAAAGCTTTGCTTGGTAATGGGGAAACACTCTGTATCTCTCTCTCGTAGAGCACGGCTGCCAAATTCCAAACGTCCAGCGATTGCTCCGACACGAAATCTGCCAGCACGGAAAGCTGTAGCTGGTTTTCACTGCCCCTTGGAACTGCATTCGCTGCCACACAGACATTCGCGTTCTGCAAAAGCTTTGTTTGGTAATGGGGCAACACTGTGTATCTCTCTCTCACAGAGCCCGGCAGCCACATTCCAAACGTCCAGCGATTGCGTACACACGAAAGCTGCCAACACTGAAAGCTGTAGCTGGTTTTCACTGCCCCTTGGAACTACGTTCGCTGCCACACAGACATTCGCTTTCTGCAAAAGGTTTGGTTGGTAATGGGGCAACACTGTGTATGTCTCTCTCGCACAGCCCGGCAGCCAAATTCGAAATGTCTAGCTATTGCTCCCACACAAAAGCTGCCAGCATGTAAAGGTGTAGCTGGTTTTCACTGCCCCTTGGAACTGCATTCGCTGCCACACAGACATTCGCGTTCTGCAAAAGCTTTGGTTGGTAATGGGGCAACACTGTGTTTCTCTCTCTTGCAGAGCCCGGCAGCCAAATTCGAAACGTCCAGCGATTGCTCCCAAACGAAAGTTGCAAGCATGGAAAGATATAGCTGGTTTTCACTGCCCCTTGGAACTGCATGCGCTGCCACACAGACATTCGCCTTCTACAAAAGCTTTGCTTGGTAATGGGGAAACACTCTGTATCTCTCTCTCGCAGAGCACGGCTGCCAAATTCCAAACGTCCAGCGATTGCTCCGACACGAAAGCTGCCAGCACTGAAAGCAGCAGCTGGTTTTCACTGCCCCTTGGAACTGCGTTCGCTGCCACACAGACATTCGCGTTCTGCAGAAGCTTTGGTTGGTAATGGGGCAACACTGTGTATCTCTCTCTTGCAGAGCCCGACAGCCAAATTCGAAATGTCCAGCGATTGCTCCCACACGAAAGCTGCCAGCACGGAAAGACATAGCTGGTTTTCACTGCCCCTTGGAACTGCATTCGCTGCCACACAGACATTCGCGTTCTGCAAAAGCTTTGGTTGGTAATGGGGCAACACTCTGTATCTCTCTCTCGCAGAGCCCGGCTGCCAAATTCCAAACGTCCAGCGATTGCTCCGACACGAAAGATGCCAGCACTGAAAGCAGTAGCTGGTTTTCACTGCCCCTTGGAACTACGTTCGCTGCCACACAGACATTCGCGTTCTGCAAAAGGTTTGGTTGGAAATGGGGCAACACTGTGTATGTCTCTCTCGCACAGCCCGGCAGCCAAATTCGAAATGTCTAGCTATTGCTCCCACACAAAAGCTGCCAGCATGTAAAGGTGTAGCTGGTTTTCACTGCCCCTTGGAACTGCATTCGCTGCCACACAGACATTCGCGTTCTGCAAAAGCTTTGGTTGGTAATGGGGCAACACTGTGTATCTCTCTCTCACAGAGCCCGGCAGCCACATTCCAAACGTCCAGCGATTGCGTACACACGAAAGCTGCCAACACTGAAAGCTGTAGCTGGTTTTCACTGCCCCTTGGAACTCCATTCGCTGCCACACAGACATTCGCGTTCTGCAAAAGCTTTGGTTGGTAATGGGGCAACACTCTGTATCTCTCTCTCGCACAGCCCGGCAGCCAAATTCGAAACGTCCAGCGATTGCTCCCAAACGAAAGCTGCCAGCACGGAAAGCTGTAGCTGGTTTTCACTGCCCCTTGGAACTGCATTCGCTGCCACACAGACATTCGCGTTCTGCAGAAGCTTTGGTTGGTAATGGGGCAACACTGTGTATCTCTCTCTCGCAGAGCCCGGCAGCCAAATTCGAAACGTCCATCGATTGCTCCCAAACGAAAGCTGCCAGCACGGAAAGCTGTAGCTGGTTTTCACTGCCCCTTGGAACTGCATTCGCTGCCACACAGACATTCGTGTTCTGCAGAAGCTTTGGTTGGTAATGGGGCAACACTGTGTATCTCTCTCTTGCAGAGCCCGGCAGCCAAATTCGAAATGTCCAGTGATTGCGTACACACGAAAGCTGCCAACACTGAAAGCTGTAGCTGGTTTTCACTGCCACTTGGAACTACGTTCACTGCCACACAGACATTCGCGTTCTGCAAAAGCTTTGGTTGGTAATGGGGCAACACTCTGTATCTCTCTCTCGCAGAGCCCGGCTGCCAAATTCGAAACGTCCAGCGATTGCGTACACACGAAAGCTGCCAACACTGAAAGCTGTAGCTGGTTTTCACTGCCCCTTGGAACTACGTTCACTGCCACACAGACATTCGCGTTCTGCAAAAGCTTTGGTTGGTAATGGGGCAACACTCTGTATCTCTCTCTCGCACAGCCCGGCAGCCAAATTCGAAACGTCCAGCGATTGCTCCCAAACGAAAGCTGCCAGCACGGAAAGCTGTAGCTGGTTTTCACTGCCCCTTGGAACTGCATTCGCTGCCACACAGACATTCGCGTTCTGCAGAAGCTTTGGTTGGTAATGGGGCAACACTGTGTATCTCTCTCTTGCAGAGCCCGGCAGCCAAATTCGAAACGTCCAGCGATTTCTCCCAAACGAAAGCTGCCAGCACAGAAAGCTGTAGCTGGTTTTCACTGCCCCTTGGAACTGCATTCGCTGCCACACAGACATTCGCGTTCTGCAGAAGCTTTGGTTGGTAATGGGGCAACACTGTGTATCTCTCTCTTGCAGAGCCCGGCAGCCAAATTCGACACGTCCAGCGATTGCTCCCAAACGAAAGCTGCCAGCATGGAAAGATATAGCTGGTTTTCACTGCCCCTTGGAACTGCATTCGCTGCCACACAGACATTCGCCTTCTACAAAAGCTTTGCTTGGTAATGGGGCAACACTCTGTATCTCTCTCTCGCAGAGCCCGGTTGCCAAATTCCAAACGTCCAGCGATTGCTCCGACACGAAAGATGCCAGCACTGAAAGCAGTAGCTGGTTTTCACTGCCCCTTGGAACTACGTTCGCTGCCACACAGACATTCGCGTTCTGCAAAAGCTTTGGTTGGTAATGGGGCAACACTGTGTATGTCTCTCTCGCACAGCCCGGCAGCCAAATTCGAAATGTCTAGCTATTGCTCCCACACAAAAGCTGCCAGCATGTAAAGGTGTAGCTGGTTTTCACTGCCCCTTGGAACTGCATTCGCTGCCACACAGACATTCGCGTTCTGCAAAAGCTTTGGTTGGTAATGGGGCAACACTGTGTATCTCTCTCTCACAGAGCCCGGCAGCCAAATTCCAAACGTCCAGCGATTGCGTACACACGAAAGCTGCCAACACTGAAAGCTGTAGCTGGTTTTCACTGCCCCTTGGAACTCCATTCTCTGCCACACAGACATTCGCGTTCTGCAAAAGCTTTGGTTGGTAATGGGGCAACACTCTGTATCTCTCTCTCGCACAGCCCGGCAGCCAAATTCGAAACGTCCAGCGATTGCTCCCAAACGAAAGCTGCCAGCACGGAAAGCTGTAGCTGGTTTTCACTGCCCCTTGGAACTGCATTCGCTGCCACACAGACATTCGCGTTCTGCAAAAGCTTTGCTTGGTAATGGGGAAACACTCTGTATCTCTCTCTCGCAGAGCCCGGCTGCCAAATTCCAAACGTCCAGCGATTGCTCCGACACGAAATCTGCCAGCACTGAAAGCAGCAGCTGGTTTTCACTGCCCCTTGGAACTGCGTTCGCTGCCACACAGACATTCGCGTTCTGCAAAAGCTTTGGTTGGTAATGGGGCAACACTCTGTATCTCTCTCTCGCAGAGCCCGGCTGCCAAATTCGAAACGTCCAGCGATTGCTCCCAAACGAAAGCTGCCAGCACAGAAAGCTGTAGCTGGTTTTCACTGCCCCTTGGAACTGCATTCGCTGCCACACAGACATTCGCGTTCTGCAGAAGCTTTGGTTGGTAATGGGGCAACACTGTTTATCTCTCTCTCGCACAGCCCGGCAGCCAAATTCGAAACGTCCAGCGATTGCTCCCAAACGAAAGCTGCCAGCATGGAAAGATATAGCTGGTTTTCACTGCCCCTTGGAACTGCATTCGCTGCCACACAGACATTCGCGTTCTGCAGAAGCTTTGGTTGGTAATGGGGCAACACTGTGTATCTCTCTCTCGCAGAGCCCGGCTGCCAAATTCCAAACGTCCAGCGATTGCTCCGACACGAAAGATGCCAGCACTGAAAGCAGTAGCTGGTTTTCACTGCCCCTTGGAACTACGTTCGCTGCCACACAGACATTCGCGTTCTGCAAAAGCTTTGGTTGGTAATGGGGCAACACTGTGTATGTCTCTCTCGCACAGCCCGGCAGCCAAATTCGAAATGTCTAGCTATTGCTCCCACACAAAAGCTGCCAGCATGTAAAGGTGTAGCTGGTTTTCACTGCCCCTTGGAACTGCATTCGCTGCCACACAGACATTCGCGTTCTGCAAAAGCTTTGGTTGGTAATGGGGCAACACTGTTTATCTCTCTCTCGCAGAGCCCGGCAGCCAAATTCGAAATGTCCATCGATTGCTCCCAAACGGAAGCTGCCAGCACGGAAAGCTGTAGCTGGTTTTCACTGCCCCTTGGAACTGCATTCGCTGCCACACAGACATTCGCGTTCTGCAAAAGCTTTGGTTGGTAATGGGGCAACACTCTGTATCTCTCTCTCGCAGAGCCCGGCTGCCAAATTCCAAACGTCCAGCGATTGCGTACACACGAAAGCTGCCAACACTGAAAGCTGTAGCTGGTTTTCACTGCCCCTTGGAACTACGTTCACTGCCACACAGACATTCGCGTTCTGCAAAAGCTTTGGTTGGTAATGGGGCAACACTCTGTATCTCTCTCTCGCAGAGCCCGGCTGCCAAATTCGAAACGTCCAGCGATTGCTCCCAAACGAAAGCTGCCAGCACAGAAAGCTGTAGCTGGTTTTCACTGCCCCTTGGAACTGCATTCGCTGCCACACAGACATTCGCGTTCTGCAGAAGCTTTGGTTGGTAATGGGGCAACACTGTGTATCTCTCTCTCGCAGAGCCCGGCAGCCAAATTCGAAACGTCCATCGATTGCTCCCAAACGAAAGCTGCCAGCACGGAAAGCTGTAGCTGGTTTTCACTGCCCCTTGGAACTGCATTCGCTGCCACACAGACATTCGTGTTCTGCAGAAGCTTTGGTTGGTAATGGGGCAACACTGTGTATCTCTCTCTTGCAGAGCCCGGCAGCCAAATTCGAAATGTCCAGCGATTGCGTACACACGAAAGCTGCCAACACTGAAAGCTGTAGCTGGTTTTCACTGCCACTTGGAACTCCATTCGCTGCCACACAGACATTCGCGTTCTGCAAAAGCTTTGGTTGGTAATGGGGCAACACTCTGTATCTCTCTCTCGCAGAGCCCGGCTGCCAAATTCGAAACGTCCAGCGATTGCGTACACACGAAAGCTGCCAACACTGAAAGCTGTAGCTGGTTTTCACTGCCCCTTGGAACTACGTTCACTGCCACACAGACATTCGCGTTCTGCAAAAGCTTTGGTTGGTAATGGGGCAACACTCTGTATCTCTCTCTCGCACAGCCCGGCAGCCAAATTCGAAACGTCCAGCGATTGCTCCCAAACGAAAGCTGCCAGCACGGAAAGCTGTAGCTGGTTTTCACTGCCCCTTGGAACTGCATTCGCTGCCACACAGACATTCGCGTTCTGCAGAAGCTTTGGTTGGTAATGGGGCAACACTGTGTATCTCTCTCTTGCAGAGCCCGGCAGCCAAATTCGAAACGTCCAGCGATTTGTCCCAAACGAAAGCTGCCAGCACAGAAAGCTGTAGCTGGTTTTCACTGCCCCTTGGAACTGCATTCGCTGCCACACAGACATTCGCGTTCTGCAGAAGCTTTGGTTGGTAATGGGGCAACACTGTGTATCTCTCTCTTGCAGAGCCCGGCAGCCAAATTCGACACGTCCAGCGATTGCTCCCAAACGAAAGCTGCCAGCATGGAAAGATATAGCTGGTTTTCACTGCCCCTTGGAACTGCATTCGCTGCCACACAGACATTCGCGTTCTGCAAAAGCTTTGCTTGGTAATGGGGCAACACTCTGTATCTCTCTCTCGCAGAGCCCGGCTGCCAAATTCCAAACGTCCAGCGATTGCTCCGACACGAAAGATGCCAGCACTGAAAGCAGTAGCTGGTTTTCACTGCCCCTTGGAACTACGTTCGCTGCCACACAGACATTCGCGTTCTGCAAAAGCTTTGGTTGGTAATGGGGCAACACTGTGTATGTCTCTCTCGCACAGCCCGGCAGCCAAATTCGAAATGTCTAGCTATTGCTCCCACACAAAAGCTGCCAGCATGTAAAGGTGTAGCTGGTTTTCACTGCCCCTTGGAACTGCATTCGCTGCCACACAGACATTCGCGTTCTGCAAAAGCTTTGGTTGGTAATGGGGCAACACTGTGTATCTCTCTCTCACAGAGCCCGGCAGCCAAATTCCAAACGTCCAGCGATTGCGTACACACGAAAGCTGCCAACACTGAAAGCTGTAGCTGGTTTTCACTGCCCCTTGGAACTCCATTCTCTGCCACACAGACATTCGCGTTCTGCAAAAGCTTTGGTTGGTAATGGGGCAACACTCTGTATCTCTCTCTCGCACAGCCCGGCAGCCAAATTCGAAACGTCCAGCGATTGCTCCCAAACGAAAGCTGCCAGCACGGAAAGCTGTAGCTGGTTTTCACTGCCCCTTGGAACTGCATTCGCTGCCACACAGACATTCGCGTTCTGCAAAAGCTTTGCTTGGTAATGGGGAAACACTCTGTATCTCTCTCTCGCAGAGCCCGGCTGCCAAATTCCAAACGTCCAGCGATTGCTCCGACACGAAATCTGCCAGCACTGAAAGCAGCAGCTGGTTTTCACTGCCCCTTGGAACTGCGTTCGCTGCCACACAGACATTCGCGTTCTGCAAAAGCTTTGGTTGGTAATGGGGCAACACTCTGTATCTCTCTCTCGCAGAGCCCGGCTGCCAAATTCCAAACGTCCAGCGATTGCGTACACACGAAAGCTGCCAACACTGAAAGCTGTAGCTGGTTTTCACTGCCCCTTGGAACTACGTTCGCTGCCACACAGACATTCGCGTTCTGCAAAAGGTTTGGTTGGTAATGGGGCAACACTGTGTATGTCTCTCTCGCACAGCCCGGCAGCCAAATTCGAAATGTCTAGCTATTGCTCCCACACAAAAGCTGCCAGCATGTAAAGGTGTAGCTGGTTTTCACTGCCCCTTGGAACTGCATTCGCTGCCACACAGACATTCGCGTTCTGCAAAAGCTTTGGTTGGTAATGGGGCAACACTGTGTTTCTCTCTCTTGCAGAGCCCGGCAGCCAAATTCGAAACGTCCAGCGATTGCTCCCAAACGAAAGTTTCAAGCATGGAAAGATATAGCTGGTTTTCACTGCCCCTTGGAACTGCATGCGCTGCCACACAGACATTCGCCTTCTACAAAAGCTTTGCTTGGTAATGGGGAAACACTCTGTATCTCTCTCTCGCAGAGCACGGCTGCCAAATTCCAAACGTCCAGCGATTGCTCCGACACGAAATCTGCCAGCACTGAAAGCAGCAGCTGGTTTTCACTGCCCCTTGGAACTGCGTTCGCTGCCACACAGACATTCGCGTTCTGCAGAAGCTTTGGTTGGTAATGGGGCAACACTGTGTATCTCTCTCTTGCAGAGCCCGGCAGCCAAATTCGAAATGTCCAGCGATTGCTCCCACACGAAAGCTGCCAGCACGGAAAGACATAGCTGGTTTTCACTGCCCCTTGGAACTGCATTCGCTGCCACACAGACATTCGCGTTCTGCAAAAGCTTTGGTTGGTAATGGGGCAACACTCTGTATCTCTCTCTCGCAGAGCCCGGCTGCCAAATTCCAAACGTCCAGCGATTGCTCCGACACGAAAGATGCCAGCACTGAAAGCAGTAGCTGGTTTTCACTGCCCCTTGGAACTACGTTCGCTGCCACACAGACATTCGCGTTCTGCAAAAGCTTTGGTTGGTAATGGGGCAACACTCTGTATCTCTCTCTCGCAGAGCCCGGCTGCCAAATTCGAAACGTCCAGCGATTGCTCCCAAACGAAAGCTGCCAGCACAGAAAGCTGTAGCTGGTTTTCACTGCCCCTTGGAACTGCATTCGCTGCCACACAGACATTCGCGTTCTGCAGAAGCTTTGGTTGGTAATGGGGCAACACTGTTTATCTCTCTCTCGCACAGCCCGGCAGCCAAATTCGAAACGTCCAGCGATTGCTCCCAAACGAAAGCTGCCAGCATGGAAAGATATAGCTGGTTTTCACTGCCCCTTGGAACTGCATTCGCTGCCACACAGACATTCGCGTTCTGCAGAAGCTTTGGTTGGTAATGGGGCAACACTGTGTATCTCTCTCTCGCAGAGCCCGGCTGCCAAATTCCAAACGTCCAGCGATTGCTCCGACACGAAAGATGCCAGCACTGAAAGCAGTAGCTGGTTTTCACTGCCCCTTGGAACTACGTTCGCTGCCACACAGACATTCGCGTTCTGCAAAAGCTTTGGTTGGTAATGGGGCAACACTGTGTATGTCTCTCTCGCACAGCCCGGCAGCCAAATTCGAAATGTCTAGCTATTGCTCCCACACAAAAGCTGCCAGCATGTAAAGGTGTAGCTGGTTTTCACTGCCCCTTGGAACTGCATTCGCTGCCACACAGACATTCGCGTTCTGCAAAAGCTTTGGTTGGTAATGGGGCAACACTGTGTTTCTCTCTCTTGCAGAGCCCGGCAGCCAAATTCGAAACGTCCAGCGATTGCTCCCAAACGAAAGTTGCAAGCATGGAAAGATATAGCTGGTTTTCACTGCCCCTTGGAACTGCATGCGCTGCCACACAGACATTCGCCTTCTACAAAAGCTTTGCTTGGTAATGGGGAAACACTCTGTATCTCTCTCTCGCAGAGCACGGCTGCCAAATTCCAAACGTCCAGCGATTGCTCCGACACGAAATCTGCCAGCACTGAAAGCAGCAGCTGGTTTTCACTGCCCCTTGGAACTGCGTTCGCTGCCACACAGACATTCGCGTTCTGCAGAAGCTTTGGTTGGTAATGGGGCAACACTGTGTATCTCTCTCTTGCAGAGCCCGGCAGCCAAATTCGAAATGTCCAGCGATTGCTCCCACACGAAAGCTGCCAGCACGGAAAGACATAGCTGGTTTTCACTGCCCCTTGGAACTGCATTCGCTGCCACACAGACATTCGCGTTCTGCAAAAGCTTTGGTTGGTAATGGGGCAACACTCTGTATCTCTCTCTCGCAGAGCCCGGCTGCCAAATTCCAAACGTCCAGCGATTGCTCCGACACGAAAGATGCCAGCACTGAAAGCAGTAGCTGGTTTTCACTGCCCCTTGGAACTACGTTCGCTGCCACACAGACATTCGCGTTCTGCAAAAGGTTTGGTTGGAAATGGGGCAACACTGTGTATGTCTCTCTCGCACAGCCCGGCAGCCAAATTCGAAATGTCTAGCTATTGCTCCCACACAAAAGCTGCCAGCATGTAAAGGTGTAGCTGGTTTTCACTGCCCCTTGGAACTGCATTCGCTGCCACACAGACATTCGCGTTCTGCAAAAGCTTTGTTTGGTAATGGGGCAACACTGTGTATCTCTCTCTCACAGAGCCCGGCAGCCACATTCCAAACGTCCAGCGATTGCGTACACACGAAAGCTGCCAACACTGAAAGCTGTAGCTGGTTTTCACTGCCCCTTGGAACTCCATTCGCTGCCACACAGACATTCGCGTTCTGCAAAAGCTTTGGTTGGTAATGGGGCAACACTCTGTATCTCTCTCTCGCAGAGCCCGGCTGCCAAATTCGAAACGTCCAGCGATTGCTCCCAAACGAAAGCTGCCAGCACGGAAAGCTGTAGCTGGTTTTCACTGCCCCTTGGAACTGCATTCGCTGCCACACAGACATTCGCGTTCTGCAGAAGCTTTGGTTGGTAATGGGGCAACACTCTGTATCTCTCTCTTGCAGAGCCCGGCAGCCAAATTCGAAATGTCCAGCGATTGCTCCCACACGAAAGCTGCCAGCACGGAAAGATATAGCTGGTTTTCACTGCCCCTTGGAACTGCATTCGCTGCCACACAGACATTCGCGTTCTGCAAAAGCTTTGGTTGGTAATGGGCAACACTCTGTATCTCTCTCTCGCAGAGCCCGGCTGCCAAATTCCAAACGTCCAGCGATTGCGTACACACGAAAGCTGCCAACACTGAAAGCTGTAGCTGGTTTTCACTGCCCCTTGGAACTACGTTCGCTGCCACACAGACATTCGCTTTCTGCAAAAGGTTTGGTTGGTAATGGGGCAACACTGTGTATGTCTCTCTCGCACAGCCCGGCAGCCAAATTCGAAATGTCTAGCTATTGCTCCCACACAAAAGCTGCCAGCATGTAAAGGTGTAGCTGGTTTTCACTGCCCCTTGGAACTGCATTCGCTGCCACACAGACATTCGCGTTCTGCAAAAGCTTTGGTTGGTAATGGGGCAACACTGTGTTTCTCTCTCTTGCAGAGCCCGGCAGCCAAATTCGAAACGTCCAGCGATTGCTCCCAAACGAAAGTTGCAAGCATGGAAAGATATAGCTGGTTTTCACTGCCCCTTGGAACTGCATGCGCTGCCACACAGACATTCGCCTTCTACAAAAGCTTTGCTTGGTAATGGGGAAACACTCTGTATCTCTCTCTCGCAGAGCACGGCTGCCAAATTCCAAACGTCCAGCGATTGCTCCGACACGAAATCTGCCAGCACTGAAAGCAGCAGCTGGTTTTCACTGCCCCTTGGAACTGCGTTCGCTGCCACACAGACATTCGCGTTCTGCAGAAGCTTTGGTTGGTAATGGGGCAACACTGTGTATCTCTCTCTTGCAGAGCCCGACAGCCAAATTCGAAATGTCCAGCGATTGCTCCCACACGAAAGCTGCCAGCACGGAAAGACATAGCTGGTTTTCACTGCCCCTTGGAACTGCATTCGCTGCCACACAGACATTCGCGTTCTGCAAAAGCTTTGGTTGGTAATGGGGCAACACTCTGTATCTCTCTCTCGCAGAGCCCGGCTGCCAAATTCCAAACGTCCAGCGATTGCTCCGACACGAAAGATGCCAGCACTGAAAGCAGTAGCTGGTTTTCACTGCCCCTTGGAACTACGTTCGCTGCCACACAGACATTCGCGTTCTGCAAAAGGTTTGGTTGGAAATGGGGCAACACTGTGTATGTCTCTCTCGCACAGCCCGGCAGCCAAATTCGAAATGTCTAGCTATTGCTCCCACACAAAAGCTGCCAGCATGTAAAGGTGTAGCTGGTTTTCACTGCCCCTTGGAACTGCATTCGCTGCCACACAGACATTCGCGTTCTGCAAAAGCTTTGGTTGGTAATGGGGCAACACTGTGTATCTCTCTCTCACAGAGCCCGGCAGCCACATTCCAAACGTCCAGCGATTGCGTACACACGAAAGCTGCCAACACTGAAAGCTGTAGCTGGTTTTCACTGCCCCTTGGAACTCCATTCGCTGCCACACAGACATTCGCGTTCTGCAAAAGCTTTGGTTGGTAATGGGGCAACACTCTGTATCTCTCTCTCGCACAGCCCGGCAGCCAAATTCGAAACGTCCAGCGATTGCTCCCAAACGAAAGCTGCCAGCACGGAAAGCTGTAGCTGGTTTTCACTGCCCCTTGGAACTGCATTCGCTGCCACACAGACATTCGCGTTCTGCAGAAGCTTTGGTTGGTAATGGGGCAACACTGTGTATCTCTCTCTCGCAGAGCCCGGCAGCCAAATTCGAAACGTCCATCGATTGCTCCCAAACGAAAGCTGCCAGCACGGAAAGCTGTAGCTGGTTTTCACTGCCCCTTGGAACTGCATTCGCTGCCACACAGACATTCGTGTTCTGCAGAAGCTTTGGTTGGTAATGGGGCAACACTGTGTATCTCTCTCTTGCAGAGCCCGGCAGCCAAATTCGAAATGTCCAGTGATTGCGTACACACGAAAGCTGCCAACACTGAAAGCTGTAGCTGGTTTTCACTGCCACTTGGAACTACGTTCACTGCCACACAGACATTCGCGTTCTGCAAAAGCTTTGGTTGGTAATGGGGCAACACTCTGTATCTCTCTCTCGCAGAGCCCGGCTGCCAAATTCGAAACGTCCAGCGATTGCGTACACACGAAAGCTGCCAACACTGAAAGCTGTAGCTGGTTTTCACTGCCCCTTGGAACTACGTTCACTGCCACACAGACATTCGCGTTCTGCAAAAGCTTTGGTTGGTAATGGGGCAACACTCTGTATCTCTCTCTCGCACAGCCCGGCAGCCAAATTCGAAACGTCCAGCGATTGCTCCCAAACGAAAGCTGCCAGCACGGAAAGCTGTAGCTGGTTTTCACTGCCCCTTGGAACTGCATTCGCTGCCACACAGACATTCGCGTTCTGCAGAAGCTTTGGTTGGTAATGGGGCAACACTGTGTATCTCTCTCTTGCAGAGCCCGGCAGCCAAATTCGAAACGTCCAGCGATTTCTCCCAAACGAAAGCTGCCAGCACAGAAAGCTGTAGCTGGTTTTCACTGCCCCTTGGAACTGCATTCGCTGCCACACAGACATTCGCGTTCTGCAGAAGCTTTGGTTGGTAATGGGGCAACACTGTGTATCTCTCTCTTGCAGAGCCCGGCAGCCAAATTCGACACGTCCAGCGATTGCTCCCAAACGAAAGCTGCCAGCATGGAAAGATATAGCTGGTTTTCACTGCCCCTTGGAACTGCATTCGCTGCCACACAGACATTCGCCTTCTACAAAAGCTTTGCTTGGTAATGGGGCAACACTCTGTATCTCTCTCTCGCAGAGCCCGGCTGCCAAATTCCAAACGTCCAGCGATTGCTCCGACACGAAAGATGCCAGCACTGAAAGCAGTAGCTGGTTTTCACTGCCCCTTGGAACTACGTTCGCTGCCACACAGACATTCGCGTTCTGCAAAAGCTTTGGTTGGTAATGGGGCAACACTGTGTATGTCTCTCTCGCACAGCCCGGCAGCCAAATTCGAAATGTCTAGCTATTGCTCCCACACAAAAGCTGCCAGCATGTAAAGGTGTAGCTGGTTTTCACTGCCCCTTGGAACTGCATTCGCTGCCACACAGACATTCGCGTTCTGCAAAAGCTTTGGTTGGTAATGGGGCAACACTGTGTATCTCTCTCTCACAGAGCCCGGCAGCCAAATTCCAAACGTCCAGCGATTGCGTACACACGAAAGCTGCCAACACTGAAAGCTGTAGCTGGTTTTCACTGCCCCTTGGAACTCCATTCTCTGCCACACAGACATTCGCGTTCTGCAAAAGCTTTGGTTGGTAATGGGGCAACACTCTGTATCTCTCTCTCGCACAGCCCGGCAGCCAAATTCGAAACGTCCAGCGATTGCTCCCAAACGAAAGCTGCCAGCACGGAAAGCTGTAGCTGGTTTTCACTGCCCCTTGGAACTGCATTCGCTGCCACACAGACATTCGCGTTCTGCAAAAGCTTTGCTTGGTAATGGGGAAACACTCTGTATCTCTCTCTCGCAGAGCCCGGCTGCCAAATTCCAAACGTCCAGCGATTGCTCCGACACGAAATCTGCCAGCACTGAAAGCAGCAGCTGGTTTTCACTGCCCCTTGGAACTGCGTTCGCTGCCACACAGACATTCGCGTTCTGCAAAAGCTTTGGTTGGTAATGGGGCAACACTCTGTATCTCTCTCTCGCAGAGCCCGGCTGCCAAATTCGAAACGTCCAGCGATTGCTCCCAAACGAAAGCTGCCAGCACAGAAAGCTGTAGCTGGTTTTCACTGCCCCTTGGAACTGCATTCGCTGCCACACAGACATTCGCGTTCTGCAGAAGCTTTGGTTGGTAATGGGGCAACACTGTTTATCTCTCTCTCGCACAGCCCGGCAGCCAAATTCGAAACGTCCAGCGATTGCTCCCAAACGAAAGCTGCCAGCATGGAAAGATATAGCTGGTTTTCACTGCCCCTTGGAACTGCATTCGCTGCCACACAGACATTCGCGTTCTGCAGAAGCTTTGGTTGGTAATGGGGCAACACTGTGTATCTCTCTCTCGCAGAGCCCGGCTGCCAAATTCCAAACGTCCAGCGATTGCTCCGACACGAAAGATGCCAGCACTGAAAGCAGTAGCTGGTTTTCACTGCCCCTTGGAACTACGTTCGCTGCCACACAGACATTCGCGTTCTGCAAAAGCTTTGGTTGGTAATGGGGCAACACTGTGTATGTCTCTCTCGCACAGCCCGGCAGCCAAATTCGAAATGTCTAGCTATTGCTCCCACACAAAAGCTGCCAGCATGTAAAGGTGTAGCTGGTTTTCACTGCCCCTTGGAACTGCATTCGCTGCCACACAGACATTCGCGTTCTGCAAAAGCTTTGGTTGGTAATGGGGCAACACTGTTTATCTCTCTCTCGCAGAGCCCGGCAGCCAAATTCGAAATGTCCATCGATTGCTCCCAAACGGAAGCTGCCAGCACGGAAAGCTGTAGCTGGTTTTCACTGCCCCTTGGAACTGCATTCGCTGCCACACAGACATTCGCGTTCTGCAAAAGCTTTGGTTGGTAATGGGGCAACACTCTGTATCTCTCTCTCGCAGAGCCCGGCTGCCAAATTCCAAACGTCCAGCGATTGCGTACACACGAAAGCTGCCAACACTGAAAGCTGTAGCTGGTTTTCACTGCCCCTTGGAACTACGTTCACTGCCACACAGACATTCGCGTTCTGCAAAAGCTTTGGTTGGTAATGGGGCAACACTCTGTATCTCTCTCTCGCAGAGCCCGGCTGCCAAATTCGAAACGTCCAGCGATTGCTCCCAAACGAAAGCTGCCAGCACAGAAAGCTGTAGCTGGTTTTCACTGCCCCTTGGAACTGCATTCGCTGCCACACAGACATTCGCGTTCTGCAGAAGCTTTGGTTGGTAATGGGGCAACACTGTGTATCTCTCTCTCGCAGAGCCCGGCAGCCAAATTCGAAACGTCCATCGATTGCTCCCAAACGAAAGCTGCCAGCACGGAAAGCTGTAGCTGGTTTTCACTGCCCCTTGGAACTGCATTCGCTGCCACACAGACATTCGTGTTCTGCAGAAGCTTTGGTTGGTAATGGGGCAACACTGTGTATCTCTCTCTTGCAGAGCCCGGCAGCCAAATTCGAAATGTCCAGCGATTGCGTACACACGAAAGCTGCCAACACTGAAAGCTGTAGCTGGTTTTCACTGCCACTTGGAACTCCATTCGCTGCCACACAGACATTCGCGTTCTGCAAAAGCTTTGGTTGGTAATGGGGCAACACTCTGTATCTCTCTCTCGCAGAGCCCGGCTGCCAAATTCGAAACGTCCAGCGATTGCGTACACACGAAAGCTGCCAACACTGAAAGCTGTAGCTGGTTTTCACTGCCCCTTGGAACTACGTTCACTGCCACACAGACATTCGCGTTCTGCAAAAGCTTTGGTTGGTAATGGGGCAACACTCTGTATCTCTCTCTCGCACAGCCCGGCAGCCAAATTCGAAACGTCCAGCGATTGCTCCCAAACGAAAGCTGCCAGCACGGAAAGCTGTAGCTGGTTTTCACTGCCCCTTGGAACTGCATTCGCTGCCACACAGACATTCGCGTTCTGCAGAAGCTTTGGTTGGTAATGGGGCAACACTGTGTATCTCTCTCTTGCAGAGCCCGGCAGCCAAATTCGAAACGTCCAGCGATTTGTCCCAAACGAAAGCTGCCAGCACAGAAAGCTGTAGCTGGTTTTCACTGCCCCTTGGAACTGCATTCGCTGCCACACAGACATTCGCGTTCTGCAGAAGCTTTGGTTGGTAATGGGGCAACACTGTGTATCTCTCTCTTGCAGAGCCCGGCAGCCAAATTCGACACGTCCAGCGATTGCTCCCAAACGAAAGCTGCCAGCATGGAAAGATATAGCTGGTTTTCACTGCCCCTTGGAACTGCATTCGCTGCCACACAGACATTCGCGTTCTGCAAAAGCTTTGCTTGGTAATGGGGCAACACTCTGTATCTCTCTCTCGCAGAGCCCGGCTGCCAAATTCCAAACGTCCAGCGATTGCTCCGACACGAAAGATGCCAGCACTGAAAGCAGTAGCTGGTTTTCACTGCCCCTTGGAACTACGTTCGCTGCCACACAGACATTCGCGTTCTGCAAAAGCTTTGGTTGGTAATGGGGCAACACTGTGTATGTCTCTCTCGCACAGCCCGGCAGCCAAATTCGAAATGTCTAGCTATTGCTCCCACACAAAAGCTGCCAGCATGTAAAGGTGTAGCTGGTTTTCACTGCCCCTTGGAACTGCATTCGCTGCCACACAGACATTCGCGTTCTGCAAAAGCTTTGGTTGGTAATGGGGCAACACTGTGTATCTCTCTCTCACAGAGCCCGGCAGCCAAATTCCAAACGTCCAGCGATTGCGTACACACGAAAGCTGCCAACACTGAAAGCTGTAGCTGGTTTTCACTGCCCCTTGGAACTCCATTCTCTGCCACACAGACATTCGCGTTCTGCAAAAGCTTTGGTTGGTAATGGGGCAACACTCTGTATCTCTCTCTCGCACAGCCCGGCAGCCAAATTCGAAACGTCCAGCGATTGCTCCCAAACGAAAGCTGCCAGCACGGAAAGCTGTAGCTGGTTTTCACTGCCCCTTGGAACTGCATTCGCTGCCACACAGACATTCGCGTTCTGCAAAAGCTTTGCTTGGTAATGGGGAAACACTCTGTATCTCTCTCTCGCAGAGCCCGGCTGCCAAATTCCAAACGTCCAGCGATTGCTCCGACACGAAATCTGCCAGCACTGAAAGCAGCAGCTGGTTTTCACTGCCCCTTGGAACTGCGTTCGCTGCCACACAGACATTCGCGTTCTGCAAAAGCTTTGGTTGGTAATGGGGCAACACTCTGTATCTCTCTCTCGCAGAGCCCGGCTGCCAAATTCCAAACGTCCAGCGATTGCGTACACACGAAAGCTGCCAACACTGAAAGCTGTAGCTGGTTTTCACTGCCCCTTGGAACTACGTTCGCTGCCACACAGACATTCGCGTTCTGCAAAAGGTTTGGTTGGTAATGGGGCAACACTGTGTATGTCTCTCTCGCACAGCCCGGCAGCCAAATTCGAAATGTCTAGCTATTGCTCCCACACAAAAGCTGCCAGCATGTAAAGGTGTAGCTGGTTTTCACTGCCCCTTGGAACTGCATTCGCTGCCACACAGACATTCGCGTTCTGCAAAAGCTTTGGTTGGTAATGGGGCAACACTGTGTTTCTCTCTCTTGCAGAGCCCGGCAGCCAAATTCGAAACGTCCAGCGATTGCTCCCAAACGAAAGTTTCAAGCATGGAAAGATATAGCTGGTTTTCACTGCCCCTTGGAACTGCATGCGCTGCCACACAGACATTCGCCTTCTACAAAAGCTTTGCTTGGTAATGGGGAAACACTCTGTATCTCTCTCTCGCAGAGCACGGCTGCCAAATTCCAAACGTCCAGCGATTGCTCCGACACGAAATCTGCCAGCACTGAAAGCAGCAGCTGGTTTTCACTGCCCCTTGGAACTGCGTTCGCTGCCACACAGACATTCGCGTTCTGCAGAAGCTTTGGTTGGTAATGGGGCAACACTGTGTATCTCTCTCTTGCAGAGCCCGGCAGCCAAATTCGAAATGTCCAGCGATTGCTCCCACACGAAAGCTGCCAGCACGGAAAGACATAGCTGGTTTTCACTGCCCCTTGGAACTGCATTCGCTGCCACACAGACATTCGCGTTCTGCAAAAGCTTTGGTTGGTAATGGGGCAACACTCTGTATCTCTCTCTCGCAGAGCCCGGCTGCCAAATTCCAAACGTCCAGCGATTGCTCCGACACGAAAGATGCCAGCACTGAAAGCAGTAGCTGGTTTTCACTGCCCCTTGGAACTACGTTCGCTGCCACACAGACATTCGCGTTCTGCAAAAGCTTTGGTTGGTAATGGGGCAACACTCTGTATCTCTCTCTCGCAGAGCCCGGCTGCCAAATTCGAAACGTCCAGCGATTGCTCCCAAACGAAAGCTGCCAGCACAGAAAGCTGTAGCTGGTTTTCACTGCCCCTTGGAACTGCATTCGCTGCCACACAGACATTCGCGTTCTGCAGAAGCTTTGGTTGGTAATGGGGCAACACTGTTTATCTCTCTCTCGCACAGCCCGGCAGCCAAATTCGAAACGTCCAGCGATTGCTCCCAAACGAAAGCTGCCAGCATGGAAAGATATAGCTGGTTTTCACTGCCCCTTGGAACTGCATTCGCTGCCACACAGACATTCGCGTTCTGCAGAAGCTTTGGTTGGTAATGGGGCAACACTGTGTATCTCTCTCTCGCAGAGCCCGGCTGCCAAATTCCAAACGTCCAGCGATTGCTCCGACACGAAAGATGCCAGCACTGAAAGCAGTAGCTGGTTTTCACTGCCCCTTGGAACTACGTTCGCTGCCACACAGACATTCGCGTTCTGCAAAAGCTTTGGTTGGTAATGGGGCAACACTGTGTATGTCTCTCTCGCACAGCCCGGCAGCCAAATTCGAAATGTCTAGCTATTGCTCCCACACAAAAGCTGCCAGCATGTAAAGGTGTAGCTGGTTTTCACTGCCCCTTGGAACTGCATTCGCTGCCACACAGACATTCGCGTTCTGCAAAAGCTTTGGTTGGTAATGGGGCAACACTGTGTTTCTCTCTCTTGCAGAGCCCGGCAGCCAAATTCGAAACGTCCAGCGATTGCTCCCAAACGAAAGTTGCAAGCATGGAAAGATATAGCTGGTTTTCACTGCCCCTTGGAACTGCATGCGCTGCCACACAGACATTCGCCTTCTACAAAAGCTTTGCTTGGTAATGGGGAAACACTCTGTATCTCTCTCTCGCAGAGCACGGCTGCCAAATTCCAAACGTCCAGCGATTGCTCCGACACGAAATCTGCCAGCACTGAAAGCAGCAGCTGGTTTTCACTGCCCCTTGGAACTGCGTTCGCTGCCACACAGACATTCGCGTTCTGCAGAAGCTTTGGTTGGTAATGGGGCAACACTGTGTATCTCTCTCTTGCAGAGCCCGACAGCCAAATTCGAAATGTCCAGCGATTGCTCCCACACGAAAGCTGCCAGCACGGAAAGACATAGCTGGTTTTCACTGCCCCTTGGAACTGCATTCGCTGCCACACAGACATTCGCGTTCTGCAAAAGCTTTGGTTGGTAATGGGGCAACACTCTGTATCTCTCTCTCGCAGAGCCCGGCTGCCAAATTCCAAACGTCCAGCGATTGCTCCGACACGAAAGATGCCAGCACTGAAAGCAGTAGCTGGTTTTCACTGCCCCTTGGAACTACGTTCGCTGCCACACAGACATTCGCGTTCTGCAAAAGGTTTGGTTGGAAATGGGGCAACACTGTGTATGTCTCTCTCGCACAGCCCGGCAGCCAAATTCGAAATGTCTAGCTATTGCTCCCACACAAAAGCTGCCAGCATGTAAAGGTGTAGCTGGTTTTCACTGCCCCTTGGAACTGCATTCGCTGCCACACAGACATTCGCGTTCTGCAAAAGCTTTGGTTGGTAATGGGGCAACACTGTGTATCTCTCTCTCACAGAGCCCGGCAGCCACATTCCAAACGTCCAGCGATTGCGTACACACGAAAGCTGCCAACACTGAAAGCTGTAGCTGGTTTTCACTGCCCCTTGGAACTCCATTCGCTGCCACACAGACATTCGCGTTCTGCAAAAGCTTTGGTTGGTAATGGGGCAACACTCTGTATCTCTCTCTCGCACAGCCCGGCAGCCAAATTCGAAACGTCCAGCGATTGCTCCCAAACGAAAGCTGCCAGCACGGAAAGCTGTAGCTGGTTTTCACTGCCCCTTGGAACTGCATTCGCTGCCACACAGACATTCGCGTTCTGCAGAAGCTTTGGTTGGTAATGGGGCAACACTGTGTATCTCTCTCTCGCAGAGCCCGGCAGCCAAATTCGAAACGTCCATCGATTGCTCCCAAACGAAAGCTGCCAGCACGGAAAGCTGTAGCTGGTTTTCACTGCCCCTTGGAACTGCATTCGCTGCCACACAGACATTCGTGTTCTGCAGAAGCTTTGGTTGGTAATGGGGCAACACTGTGTATCTCTCTCTTGCAGAGCCCGGCAGCCAAATTCGAAATGTCCAGTGATTGCGTACACACGAAAGCTGCCAACACTGAAAGCTGTAGCTGGTTTTCACTGCCCCTTGGAACTACGTTCACTGCCACACAGACATTCGCGTTCTGCAAAAGCTTTGGTTGGTAATGGGGCAACACTCTGTATCTCTCTCTCGCACAGCCCGGCAGCCAAATTCGAAACGTCCAGCGATTGCTCCCAAACGAAAGCTGCCAGCACGGAAAGCTGTAGCTGGTTTTCACTGCCCCTTGGAACTGCATTCGCTGCCACACAGACATTCGCGTTCTGCAGAAGCTTTGGTTGGTAATGGGGCAACACTGTGTATCTCTCTCTTGCAGAGCCCGGCAGCCAAATTCGAAACGTCCAGCGATTTCTCCCAAACGAAAGCTGCCAGCACAGAAAGCTGTAGCTGGTTTTCACTGCCCCTTGGAACTGCATTCGCTGCCACACAGACATTCGCGTTCTGCAGAAGCTTTGGTTGGTAATGGGGCAACACTGTGTATCTCTCTCTTGCAGAGCCCGGCAGCCAAATTCGACACGTCCAGCGATTGCTCCCAAACGAAAGCTGCCAGCATGGAAAGATATAGCTGGTTTTCACTGCCCCTTGGAACTGCATTCGCTGCCACACAGACATTCGCCTTCTACAAAAGCTTTGCTTGGTAATGGGGCAACACTCTGTATCTCTCTCTCGCAGAGCCCGGCTGCCAAATTCCAAACGTCCAGCGATTGCTCCGACACGAAAGATGCCAGCACTGAAAGCAGTAGCTGGTTTTCACTGCCCCTTGGAACTACGTTCGCTGCCACACAGACATTCGCGTTCTGCAAAAGCTTTGGTTGGTAATGGGGCAACACTGTGTATGTCTCTCTCGCACAGCCCGGCAGCCAAATTCGAAATGTCTAGCTATTGCTCCCACACAAAAGCTGCCAGCATGTAAAGGTGTAGCTGGTTTTCACTGCCCCTTGGAACTGCATTCGCTGCCACACAGACATTCGCGTTCTGCAAAAGCTTTGGTTGGTAATGGGGCAACACTGTGTATCTCTCTCTCACAGAGCCCGGCAGCCAAATTCCAAACGTCCAGCGATTGCGTACACACGAAAGCTGCCAACACTGAAAGCTGTAGCTGGTTTTCACTGCCCCTTGGAACTCCATTCTCTGCCACACAGACATTCGCGTTCTGCAAAAGCTTTGGTTGGTAATGGGGCAACACTCTGTATCTCTCTCTCGCACAGCCCGGCAGCCAAATTCGAAACGTCCAGCGATTGCTCCCAAACGAAAGCTGCCAGCACGGAAAGCTGTAGCTGGTTTTCACTGCCCCTTGGAACTGCATTCGCTGCCACACAGACATTCGCGTTCTGCAAAAGCTTTGCTTGGTAATGGGGAAACACTCTGTATCTCTCTCTCGCAGAGCCCGGCTGCCAAATTCCAAACGTCCAGCGATTGCTCCGACACGAAATCTGCCAGCACTGAAAGCAGCAGCTGGTTTTCACTGCCCCTTGGAACTGCGTTCGCTGCCACACAGACATTCGCGTTCTGCAAAAGCTTTGGTTGGTAATGGGGCAACACTCTGTATCTCTCTCTCGCAGAGCCCGGCTGCCAAATTCGAAACGTCCAGCGATTGCTCCCAAACGAAAGCTGCCAGCACAGAAAGCTGTAGCTGGTTTTCACTGCCCCTTGGAACTGCATTCGCTGCCACACAGACATTCGCGTTCTGCAGAAGCTTTGGTTGGTAATGGGGCAACACTGTTTATCTCTCTCTCGCACAGCCCGGCAGCCAAATTCGAAACGTCCAGCGATTGCTCCCAAACGAAAGCTGCCAGCATGGAAAGATATAGCTGGTTTTCACTGCCCCTTGGAACTGCATTCGCTGCCACACAGACATTCGCGTTCTGCAGAAGCTTTGGTTGGTAATGGGGCAACACTGTGTATCTCTCTCTCGCAGAGCCCGGCTGCCAAATTCCAAACGTCCAGCGATTGCTCCGACACGAAAGATGCCAGCACTGAAAGCAGTAGCTGGTTTTCACTGCCCCTTGGAACTACGTTCGCTGCCACACAGACATTCGCGTTCTGCAAAAGCTTTGGTTGGTAATGGGGCAACACTGTGTATGTCTCTCTCGCACAGCCCGGCAGCCAAATTCGAAATGTCTAGCTATTGCTCCCACACAAAAGCTGCCAGCATGTAAAGGTGTAGCTGGTTTTCACTGCCACTTGGAACTCCATTCGCTGCCACACAGACATTCGCGTTCTGCAAAAGCTTTGGTTGGTAATGGGGCAACACTCTGTATCTCTCTCTCGCAGAGCCCGGCTGCCAAATTCGAAACGTCCAGCGATTGCGTACACACGAAAGCTGCCAACACTGAAAGCTGTAGCTGGTTTTCACTGCCCCTTGGAACTACGTTCACTGCCACACAGACATTCGCGTTCTGCAAAAGCTTTGGTTGGTAATGGGGCAACACTCTGTATCTCTCTCTCGCACAGCCCGGCAGCCAAATTCGAAACGTCCAGCGATTGCTCCCAAACGAAAGCTGCCAGCACGGAAAGCTGTAGCTGGTTTTCACTGCCCCTTGGAACTGCATTCGCTGCCACACAGACATTCGCGTTCTGCAGAAGCTTTGGTTGGTAATGGGGCAACACTGTGTATCTCTCTCTTGCAGAGCCCGGCAGCCAAATTCGAAACGTCCAGCGATTTCTCCCAAACGAAAGCTGCCAGCACAGAAAGCTGTAGCTGGTTTTCACTGCCCCTTGGAACTGCATTCGCTGCCACACAGACATTCGCGTTCTGCAGAAGCTTTGGTTGGTAATGGGGCAACACTGTGTATCTCTCTCTTGCAGAGCCCGGCAGCCAAATTCGACACGTCCAGCGATTGCTCCCAAACGAAAGCTGCCAGCATGGAAAGATATAGCTGGTTTTCACTGCCCCTTGGAACTGCATTCGCTGCCACACAGACATTCGCGTTCTGCAAAAGCTTTGCTTGGTAATGGGGCAACACTCTGTATCTCTCTCTCGCAGAGCCCGGCTGCCAAATTCCAAACGTCCAGCGATTGCTCCGACACGAAAGATGCCAGCACTGAAAGCAGTAGCTGGTTTTCACTGCCCCTTGGAACTACGTTCGCTGCCACACAGACATTCGCGTTCTGCAAAAGCTTTGGTTGGTAATGGGGCAACACTGTGTATGTCTCTCTCGCACAGCCCGGCAGCCAAATTCGAAATGTCTAGCTATTGCTCCCACACAAAAGCTGCCAGCATGTAAAGGTGTAGCTGGTTTTCACTGCCCCTTGGAACTGCATTCGCTGCCACACAGACATTCGCGTTCTGCAAAAGCTTTGGTTGGTAATGGGGCAACACTGTGTATCTCTCTCTCACAGAGCCCGGCAGCCAAATTCCAAACGTCCAGCGATTGCGTACACACGAAAGCTGCCAACACTGAAAGCTGTAGCTGGTTTTCACTGCCCCTTGGAACTCCATTCTCTGCCACACAGACATTCGCGTTCTGCAAAAGCTTTGGTTGGTAATGGGGCAACACTCTGTATCTCTCTCTCGCACAGCCCGGCAGCCAAATTCGAAACGTCCAGCGATTGCTCCCAAACGAAAGCTGCCAGCACGGAAAGCTGTAGCTGGTTTTCACTGCCCCTTGGAACTGCATTCGCTGCCACACAGACATTCGCGTTCTGCAAAAGCTTTGCTTGGTAATGGGGAAACACTCTGTATCTCTCTCTCGCAGAGCCCGGCTGCCAAATTCCAAACGTCCAGCGATTGCTCCGACACGAAATCTGCCAGCACTGAAAGCAGCAGCTGGTTTTCACTGCCCCTTGGAACTGCGTTCGCTGCCACACAGACATTCGCGTTCTGCAAAAGCTTTGGTTGGTAATGGGGCAACACTCTGTATCTCTCTCTCGCAGAGCCCGGCTGCCAAATTCCAAACGTCCAGCGATTGCGTACACACGAAAGCTGCCAACACTGAAAGCTGTAGCTGGTTTTCACTGCCCCTTGGAACTACGTTCGCTGCCACACAGACATTCGCGTTCTGCAAAAGGTTTGGTTGGTAATGGGGCAACACTGTGTATGTCTCTCTCGCACAGCCCGGCAGCCAAATTCGAAATGTCTAGCTATTGCTCCCACACAAAAGCTGCCAGCATGTAAAGGTGTAGCTGGTTTTCACTGCCCCTTGGAACTGCATTCGCTGCCACACAGACATTCGCGTTCTGCAAAAGCTTTGGTTGGTAATGGGGCAACACTGTGTTTCTCTCTCTTGCAGAGCCCGGCAGCCAAATTCGAAACGTCCAGCGATTGCTCCCAAACGAAAGTTGCAAGCATGGAAAGATATAGCTGGTTTTCACTGCCCCTTGGAACTGCATGCGCTGCCACACAGACATTCGCCTTCTACAAAAGCTTTGCTTGGTAATGGGGAAACACTCTGTATCTCTCTCTCGCAGAGCACGGCTGCCAAATTCCAAACGTCCAGCGATTGCTCCGACACGAAATCTGCCAGCACTGAAAGCAGCAGCTGGTTTTCACTGCCCCTTGGAACTGCGTTCGCTGCCACACAGACATTCGCGTTCTGCAGAAGCTTTGGTTGGTAATGGGGCAACACTGTGTATCTCTCTCTTGCAGAGCCCGGCAGCCAAATTCGAAATGTCCAGCGATTGCTCCCACACGAAAGCTGCCAGCACGGAAAGACATAGCTGGTTTTCACTGCCCCTTGGAACTGCATTCGCTGCCACACAGACATTCGCGTTCTGCAAAAGCTTTGGTTGGTAATGGGGCAACACTCTGTATCTCTCTCTCGCAGAGCCCGGCTGCCAAATTCCAAACGTCCAGCGATTGCTCCGACACGAAAGATGCCAGCACTGAAAGCAGTAGCTGGTTTTCACTGCCCCTTGGAACTACGTTCGCTGCCACACAGACATTCGCGTTCTGCAAAAGGTTTGGTTGGAAATGGGGCAACACTGTGTATGTCTCTCTCGCACAGCCCGGCAGCCAAATTCGAAATGTCTAGCTATTGCTCCCACACAAAAGCTGCCAGCATGTAAAGGTGTAGCTGGTTTTCACTGCCCCTTGGAACTGCATTCGCTGCCACACAGACATTCGCGTTCTGCAAAAGCTTTGGTTGGTAATGGGGCAACACTGTGTATCTCTCTCTCACAGAGCCCGGCAGCCACATTCCAAACGTCCAGCGATTGCGTACACACGAAAGCTGCCAACACTGAAAGCTGTAGCTGGTTTTCACTGCCCCTTGGAACTCCATTCGCTGCCACACAGACATTCGCGTTCTGCAAAAGCTTTGGTTGGTAATGGGGCAACACTCTGTATCTCTCTCTCGCAGAGCCCGGCTGCCAAATTCGAAATGTCTAGCTATTGCTCCCACACAAAAGCTGCCAGCATGTAAAGGTGTAGCTGGTTTTCACTGCCCCTTGGAACTGCATTCGCTGCCACACAGACATTCGCGTTCTGCAAAAGCTTTGGTTGGTAATGGGGCAACACTGTGTTTCTTTCTCTGGCAGAGCCCGGCAGCCAAATTCGAAACGTCCAGCGATTGCTCCCAAACGAAAGTTGCAAGCATGGAAAGATATAGCTGGTTTTCACTGCCCCTTGGAACTGCATGCGCTGCCACACAGACATTCGCCTTCTACAAAAGCTTTGCTTGGTAATGGGGAAACACTCTGTATCTCTCTCTCGCAGAGCACGGCTGCCAAATTCCAAACGTCCAGCGATTGCTCCGACACGAAATCTGCCAGCACTGAAAGCAGCAGCTGGTTTTCACTGCCCCTTGGAACTGCGTTCGCTGCCACACAGACATTCGCGTTCTGCAGAAGCTTTGGTTGGTAATGGGGCAACACTGTGTATCTCTCTCTTGCAGAGCCCGACAGCCAAATTCGAAATGTCCAGCGATTGCTCCCACACGAAAGCTGCCAGCACGGAAAGACATAGCTGGTTTTCACTGCCCCTTGGAACTGCATTCGCTGCCACACAGACATTCGCGTTCTGCAAAAGCTTTGGTTGGTAATGGGGCAACACTCTGTATCTCTCTCTCGCAGAGCCCGGCTGCCAAATTCCAAACGTCCAGCGATTGCTCCGACACGAAAGATGCCAGCACTGAAAGCAGTAGCTGGTTTTCACTGCCCCTTGGAACTACGTTCGCTGCCACACAGACATTCGCGTTCTGCAAAAGGTTTGGTTGGAAATGGGGCAACACTGTGTATGTCTCTCTCGCACAGCCCGGCAGCCAAATTCGAAATGTCTAGCTATTGCTCCCACACAAAAGCTGCCAGCATGTAAAGGTGTAGCTGGTTTTCACTGCCCCTTGGAACTGCATTCGCTGCCACACAGACATTCGCGTTCTGCAAAAGCTTTGGTTGGTAATGGGGCAACACTGTGTATCTCTCTCTCACAGAGCCCGGCAGCCACATTCCAAACGTCCAGCGATTGCGTACACACGAAAGCTGCCAACACTGAAAGCTGTAGCTGGTTTTCACTGCCCCTTGGAACTGCATTCGCTGCCACACAGACATTCGCGTTCTGCAGAAGCTTTGGTTGGTAATGGGGCAACACTGTGTATCTCTCTCTCGCAGAGCCCGGCAGCCAAATTCGAAACGTCCATCGATTGCTCCCAAACGAAAGCTGCCAGCACGGAAAGCTGTAGCTGGTTTTCACTGCCCCTTGGAACTGCATTCGCTGCCACACAGACATTCGTGTTCTGCAGAAGCTTTGGTTGGTAATGGGGCAACACTGTGTATCTCTCTCTTGCAGAGCCCGGCAGCCAAATTCGAAATGTCCAGTGATTGCGTACACACGAAAGCTGCCAACACTGAAAGCTGTAGCTGGTTTTCACTGCCACTTGGAACTACGTTCACTGCCACACAGACATTCGCGTTCTGCAAAAGCTTTGGTTGGTAATGGGGCAACACTCTGTATCTCTCTCTCGCAGAGCCCGGCTGCCAAATTCGAAACGTCCAGCGATTGCGTACACACGAAAGCTGCCAACACTGAAAGCTGTAGCTGGTTTTCACTGCCCCTTGGAACTACGTTCACTGCCACACAGACATTCGCGTTCTGCAAAAGCTTTGGTTGGTAATGGGGCAACACTCTGTATCTCTCTCTCGCACAGCCCGGCAGCCAAATTCGAAACGTCCAGCGATTGCTCCCAAACGAAAGCTGCCAGCACGGAAAGCTGTAGCTGGTTTTCACTGCCCCTTGGAACTGCATTCGCTGCCACACAGACATTCGCGTTCTGCAGAAGCTTTGGTTGGTAATGGGGCAACACTGTGTATCTCTCTCTTGCAGAGCCCGGCAGCCAAATTCGAAACGTCCAGCGATTTCTCCCAAACGAAAGCTGCCAGCACAGAAAGCTGTAGCTGGTTTTCACTGCCCCTTGGAACTGCATTCGCTGCCACACAGACATTCGCGTTCTGCAGAAGCTTTGGTTGGTAATGGGGCAACACTGTGTATCTCTCTCTTGCAGAGCCCGGCAGCCAAATTCGACACGTCCAGCGATTGCTCCCAAACGAAAGCTGCCAGCATGGAAAGATATAGCTGGTTTTCACTGCCCCTTGGAACTGCATTCGCTGCCACACAGACATTCGCCTTCTACAAAAGCTTTGCTTGGTAATGGGGCAACACTCTGTATCTCTCTCTCGCAGAGCCCGGCTGCCAAATTCCAAACGTCCAGCGATTGCTCCGACACGAAAGATGCCAGCACTGAAAGCAGTAGCTGGTTTTCACTGCCCCTTGGAACTACGTTCGCTGCCACACAGACATTCGCGTTCTGCAAAAGCTTTGGTTGGTAATGGGGCAACACTGTGTATGTCTCTCTCGCACAGCCCGGCAGCCAAATTCGAAATGTCTAGCTATTGCTCCGACACAAAAGCTGCCAGCATGTAAAGGTGTAGCTGGTTTTCACTGCCCCTTGGAACTGCATTCGCTGCCACACAGACATTCGCGTTCTGCAAAAGCTTTGGTTGGTAATGGGGCAACACTGTGTATCTCTCTCTCACAGAGCCCGGCAGCCAAATTCCAAACGTCCAGCGATTGCGTACACACGAAAGCTGCCAACACTGAAAGCTGTAGCTGGTTTTCACTGCCCCTTGGAACTCCATTCTCTGCCACACAGACATTCGCGTTCTGCAAAAGCTTTGGTTGGTAATGGGGCAACACTGTGTATCTCTCTCTCGCAGAGCCCGGCAGCCAAATTCGAAACGTCCAGCGATTGCTCCCAAACGAAAGCTGCCAGCACGGAAAGCTGTAGCTGGTTTTCACTGCCCCTTGGAACTGCATTCGCTGCCACACAGACATTCGCGTTCTGCAAAAGCTTTGCTTGGTAATGGGGAAACACTCTGTATCTCTCTCTCGCAGAGCCCGGCTGCCAAATTCCAAACGTCCAGCGATTGCTCCGACACGAAATCTGCCAGCACTGAAAGCAGCAGCTGGTTTTCACTGCCCCTTGGAACTGCGTTCGCTGCCACACAGACATTCGCGTTCTGCAAAAGCTTTGGTTGGTAATGGGGCAACACTCTGTATCTCTCTCTCGCAGAGCCCGGCAGCCAAATTCGAAACGTCCAGCGATTGCTCCCAAACGAAAGCTGCCAGCATGGAAAGATATAGCTGGTTTTCACTGCCCCTTGGAACTGCATTCGCTGCCACACAGACATTCGCGTTCTGCAGAAGCTTTGGTTGGTAATGGGGCAACACTGTGTATCTCTCTCTCGCAGAGCCCGGCTGCCAAATTCCAAACGTCCAGCGATTGCTCCGACACGAAAGATGCCAGCACTGAAAGCAGTAGCTGGTTTTCACTGCCCCTTGGAACTACGTTCGCTGCCACACAGACATTCGCGTTCTGCAAAAGCTTTGGTTGGTAATGGGGCAACACTGTGTATGTCTCTCTCGCACAGCCCGGCAGCCAAATTCGAAATGTCTAGCTATTGCTCCCACACAAAAGCTGCCAGCATGTAAAGCTGTAGCTGGTTTTCACTGCCCCTTGGAACTGCATTCGCTGCCACACAGACATTCGCGTTCTGCAAAAGCTTTGGTTGGTAATGGGGCAACACTGTGTATCTCTCTCTCACAGAGCCCGGCAGCCAAATTCCAAACGTCCAGCGATTGCGTACACACGAAAGCTGCCAACACTGAAAGCTGTAGCTGGTTTTCACTGCCCCTTGGAACTCCATTCTCTGCCACACAGACATTCGCGTTCTGCAAAAGCTTTGGTTGGTAATGGGGCAACACTCTGTATCTCTCTCTCGCACAGCCCGGCAGCCAAATTCGAAACGTCCAGCGATTGCTCCCAAACGAAAGCTGCCAGCACGGAAAGCTGTAGCTGGTTTTCACTGCCCCTTGGAACTGCATTCGCTGCCACACAGACATTCGCGTTCTGCAAAAGCTTTGCTTGGTAATGGGGAAACACTCTGTATCTCTCTCTCGCAGAGCCCGGCTGCCAAATTCCAAACGTCCAGCGATTGCTCCGACACGAAATCTGCCAGCACTGAAAGCAGCAGCTGGTTTTCACTGCCCCTTGGAACTGCGTTCGCTGCCACACAGACATTCGCGTTCTGCAAAAGCTTTGGTTGGTAATGGGGCAACACTCTGTATCTCTCTCTCGCAGAGCCCGGCTGCCAAATTCGAAACGTCCAGCGATTGCTCCCAAACGAAAGCTGCCAGCACAGAAAGCTGTAGCTGGTTTTCACTGCCCCTTGGAACTGCATTCGCTGCCACACAGACATTCGCGTTCTGCAGAAGCTTTGGTTGGTAATGGGGCAACACTGTTTATCTCTCTCTCGCACAGCCCGGCAGCCAAATTCGAAACGTCCAGCGATTGCTCCCAAACGAAAGCTGCCAGCATGGAAAGATATAGCTGGTTTTCACTGCCCCTTGGAACTGCATTCGCTGCCACACAGACATTCGCGTTCTGCAGAAGCTTTGGTTGGTAATGGGGCAACACTGTGTATCTCTCTCTCGCAGAGCCCGGCTGCCAAATTCCAAACGTCCAGCGATTGCTCCGACACGAAAGATGCCAGCACTGAAAGCAGTAGCTGGTTTTCACTGCCCCTTGGAACTACGTTCGCTGCCACACAGACATTCGCGTTCTGCAAAAGCTTTGGTTGGTAATGGGGCAACACTGTGTATGTCTCTCTCGCACAGCCCGGCAGCCAAATTCGAAATGTCTAGCTATTGCTCCCACACAAAAGCTGCCAGCATGTAAAGGTGTAGCTGGTTTTCACTGCCCCTTGGAACTGCATTCGCTGCCACACAGACATTCGCGTTCTGCAAAAGCTTTGGTTGGTAATGGGGCAACACTGTTTATCTCTCTCTCGCAGAGCCCGGCAGCCAAATTCGAAATGTCCATCGATTGCTCCCAAACGGAAGCTGCCAGCACGGAAAGCTGTAGCTGGTTTTCACTGCCCCTTGGAACTGCATTCGCTGCCACACAGACATTCGCGTTCTGCAAAAGCTTTGGTTGGTAATGGGGCAACACTCTGTATCTCTCTCTCGCAGAGCCCGGCTGCCAAATTCCAAACGTCCAGCGATTGCGTACACACGAAAGCTGCCAACACTGAAAGCTGTAGCTGGTTTTCACTGCCCCTTGGAACTGCATTCGCTGCCACACAGACATTCGCGTTCTGCAGAAGCTTTGGTTGGTAATGGGGCAACACTGTGTATCTCTCTCTTGCAGAGCCCGGCAGCCAAATTCGAAATGTCCAGCGATTGCTCCCACACGAAAGCTGCCAGCACGGAAAGATATAGCTGGTTTTCACTGCCCCTTGGAACTGCATTCGCTGCCACACAGACATTCGCGTTCTGCAAAAGCTTTGGTTGGTAATGGGCAACACTCTGTATCTCTCTCTCGCAGAGCCCGGCTGCCAAATTCCAAACGTCCAGCGATTGCGTACACACGAAAGCTGCCAACACTGAAAGCTGTAGCTGGTTTTCACTGCCCCTTGGAACTACGTTCGCTGCCACACAGACATTCGCGTTCTGCAAAAGGTTTGGTTGGTAATGGGGCAACACTGTGTATGTCTCTCTCGCACAGCCCGGCAGCCAAATTCGAAATGTCTAGCTATTGCTCCCACACAAAAGCTGCCAGCATGTAAAGGTGTAGCTGGTTTTCACTGCCCCTTGGAACTGCATTCGCTGCCACACAGACATTCGCGTTCTGCAAAAGCTTTGGTTGGTAATGGGGCAACACTGTGTTTCTCTCTCTTGCAGAGCCCGGCAGCCAAATTCGAAACGTCCAGCGATTGCTCCCAAACGAAAGTTGCAAGCATGGAAAGATATAGCTGGTTTTCACTGCCCCTTGGAACTGCATGCGTTGCCACACAGACATTCGCCTTCTACAAAAGCTTTGCTTGGTAATGGGGAAACACTCTGTATCTCTCTCTCGCAGAGCACGGCTGCCAAATTCCAAACGTCCAGCGATTGCTCCGACACGAAATCTGCCAGCACTGAAAGCAGCAGCTGGTTTTCACTGCCCCTTGGAACTGCGTTCGCTGCCACACAGACATTCGCGTTCTGCAGAAGCTTTGGTTGGTAATGGGGCAACACTGTGTATCTCTCTCTTGCAGAGCCCGGCAGCCAAATTCGAAATGTCCAGCGATTGCTCCCACACGAAAGCTGCCAGCACGGTAAGACATAGCTGGTTTTCACTGCCCCTTGGAACTGCATTCGCTGCCACACAGACATTCGCGTTCTGCAAAAGCTTTGGTTGGTAATGGGGCAACACTCTGTATCTCTCTCTCGCAGAGCCCGGCTGCCAAATTCCAAACGTCCAGCGATTGCTCCCAAACGAAAGATGCCAGCACTGAAAGCAGTAGCTGGTTTTCACTGCCCCTTGGAACTACGTTCGCTGCCACACAGACATTCGCGTTCTGCAAAAGGTTTGGTTGGTAATGGGGCAACACTGTGTATGTCTCTCTCGCACAGCCCGGCAGCCAAATTCGAAATGTCTAGCTATTGCTCCCACACAAAAGCTGCCAGCATGTAAAGGTGTAGCTGGTTTTCACTGCCCCTTGGAACTGCATTCGCTGCCACACAGACATTCGCGTTCTGCAAAAGCTTTGGTTGGTAATGGGGCAACACTGTGTATCTCTCTCTCACAGAGCCCGGCAGCCACATTCCAAACGTCCAGCGATTGCGTACACACGAAAGCTGCCAACACTGAAAGCTGTAGCTGGTTTTCACTGCCCCTTGGAACTCCATTCGCTGCCACACAGACATTCGCGTTCTGCAAAAGCTTTGGTTGGTAATGGGGCAACACTGTGTATCTCTCTCTCGCACAGCCCGGCAGCCAAATTCCAAACGTCCAGCGATTGCTCCCAAACGAAAGCTGCCAGCACGGAAAGCTGTAGCTGGTTTTCACTGCCCCTTGGAACTGCATTCGCTGCCACACAGACATTCGTGTTCTGCAGAAGCTTTGGTTGGTAATGGGGCAACACTGTGTATCTCTCTCTTGCAGAGCCCGGCAGCCAAATTCGAAATGTCCAGCGATTGCGTACACACGAAAGCTGCCAACACTGAAAGCTGTAGCTGGTTTTCACTGCCACTTGGAACTACGTTCACTGCCACACAGACATTCGCGTTCTGCAAAAGCTTTGGTTGGTAATGGGGCAACACTCTGTATCTCTCTCTCGCAGAGCCCGGCTGCCAAATTCCAAACGTCCAGCGATTGCTCCGACACGAAAGATGCCAGCACTGAAAGCAGTAGCTGGTTTTCACTGCCCCTTGGAACTACGTTCGCTGCCACACAGACATTCGCGTTCTGCAAAAGGTTTGGTTGGTAATGGGGCAACACTGTGTATGTCTCTCTCGCACAGCCCGGCAGCCAAATTCGAAATGTCTAGCTATTGCTCCCACACAAAAGCTGCCAGCATGTAAAGGTGTAGCTGGTTTTCACTGCCCCTTGGAACTGCATTCGCTGCCACACAGACATTCGCGTTCTGCAAAAGCTTTGGTTGGTAATGGGGCAACACTGTGTATCTCTCTCTCACAGAGCCCGGCAGCCACATTCCAAACGTCCAGCGATTGCGTACACACGAAAGCTGCCAACACTGAAAGCTGTAGCTGGTTTTCACTGCCCCTTGGAACTCCATTCGCTGCCACACAGACATTCGCGTTCTGCAAAAGCTTTGGTTGGTAATGGGGCAACACTCTGTATCTCTCTCTCGCACAGCCCGGCAGCCAAATTCGAAACGTCCAGCGATTGCTCCCAAACGAAAGCTGCCAGCACGGAAAGCTGTAGCTGGTTTTCACTGCCCCTTGGAACTGCATTCGCTGCCACACAGACATTCGCGTTCTGCAGAAGCTTTGGTTGGTAATGGGGCAACACTGTGTATCTCTCTCTCGCAGAGCCCGGCAGTCAAATTCGAAACGTCCAGCGATTGCTCCCAAACGAAAGCTGCCAGCACGGAAAGCTGTAGCTGGTTTTCACTGCCCCTTGGAACTGCATTCGCTGCCACACAGACATTCGTGTTCTGCAGAAGCTTTGGTTGGTAATGGGGCAACACTGTGTATCTCTCTCTTGCAGAGCCCGGCAGCCAAATTCGAAATGTCCAGCGATTGCGTACACACGAAAGCTGCCAACACTGAAAGCTGTAGCTGGTTTTCACTGCCACTTGGAACTACGTTCACTGCCACACAGACATTCGCGTTCTGCAAAAGCTTTGGTTGGTAATGGGGCAACACTCTGTATCTCTCTCTCGCAGAGCCCGGCTGCCAAATTCGAAACGTCCAGCGATTTCTCCCAAACGAAAGCTGCCAGCACAGAACGCTGTAGCTGGTTTTCACTGCCCCTTGGAACTGCATTCGCTGCCACACAGACATTCGCGTTCTGCAGAAGCTTTGGTTGGTAATGGGGCAACACTCTTTATCTCTCTCTCGCACAGCCCGGCAGCCAAATTCGACACGTCCAGCG